>NC_139482.1:22010909-23252304 GCF_008360975.1 Lichenostomus cassidix | reverse complement strand
AGTTGTGCCTAATATGAGGCCATCTTCTTCCTCAGCGTGCAAGTGCCATTCATGACTATGCTGAATTTACCACAGTTTTTATGATGGAAGCACTCAAAATTAGGTCTAAACTCTTCAGTAAACCCCCATTTCTAATCCAAGAAAGTGACTCTGCTGTCCAGCCACCTCCTTTTACAGTGCCTTGAGCCCTGACGTCTCTATATAAGCCACAAATATACTTCCTTATATTATTAGGAGATTGATCAGGCCTGTGTTATAATAAGTTTAAACAACTTTTTCATTAAACAAAAATTGCTGGAATGAGTTTATAACTGTGAAGGAGCCCTAGGAATTAGGTGCCCAAGTCTTGACTTTAAATGATGTTTGTGTTCCCAATCTCTAGGATCCTATTCACTGCTTTTTTCTCAGTTTTAAAAAAGCATAACTTACTTTCTTGTCGCCATCAGGTGTTTCATCAACAGCCCATGCACTTTTAGTGGCTACTATTTCAAAAAGTAACTGAAGAGAGAAATTAAAGGAAAAATCTTGAGCCCTTTGTGTCTAGCCAAAGATTTGACAGTTTTCAAAAAAGTCTGGACTGAAAGGTACAAAGCTGCCTTGGATGTATGAGATCTGATCATCCAATTCCCTTGGGATGCTTCTAAAGTCTCATCCTTTGTTGTTATGTATCAGTGTATAAATAAATGAGTATAAACACTGCAGACAGATTCAATGAGAATTTCTGTAGAAATGTCAGTAATGTTGCCAAGTTGTTGATAGACCATTAGGAAGAGTAGTCTGTCATAAATCTCTATATATTTACATAATTTGAATGCTCCTCTGGACCAGAGTCCATGTGGTCTAAGTTGTTTGCACATGATTTTGAGCACATCAAGATGTTAGTCTTTGTTCTGAGGTTAGCCCTTCTTGCGCTTAGGTGACAACTTAGGCTAGTGATCTTCCAAGGCCTTCTGCTTTATCTCTAACATTAGCTTAAGTTAACAGTCCCTCAGATAAATTTAGAGATTTACTCTTCGAAGATACTTTACCACCTAAGTCCGAAGCTGTTTGTAAAGCATTTTTCTTGATGTATGTGCGCAGCGTTGTTTCAGCTTTCTAATCACTGACCAGCTGGCTTGTTAGTGAATAGAGCTGTGGGCCCCTTGCCACATTTCATGTGAGGTCTTGGCTGGGTGGCCAAGCAGGCAGCCTGCAGCCAGTGTCAAAGCAATTCAAGAGGTATTGGCACAGCAGTGTCCCCATTAATTTCTGCTTGTCACATGCTGTCATGCAAGTTACACCAGAGAGGAAATGACCGTTAAAAAAAAAAGTACGCTTGTGGCACTTGGTCCCCTCCAGACGTTATCCCTGAGGTTAAACAAGTGGATACAATTAGCTGCTGTCCACAGACAGCTGCAGGGAAGGAGAAGCCGAGATCTGGGCCCCAGAGCAACGTGCCTTTCCTGTTAGCAAGGAGTGTCGTCTCTCAACACATGCCGTATTTTAACCCTTCATGGAGTTTGAAGAAATTAGGGAGAGCTGTTACAGCCAACAGCATCAGGAAGGTGCTGGTAGAGCGGTAGTGCTGTTGGAGCAGCATTCTTCCTAGAGGAGAGGGTTTGTATGTTGATACCATTCCTTGTAAGGACTGGTGTGAGAGGCGCAGGAAGACAATCAACTCATCAGTGATTGATAATTTACTGTAGTTTGTAGATACTGGCAGAGGGAGTGAGACAGTGAATTCTGTGAACTCCTCCGCAAAGCATACCAAAGTAGTTTAAGGGAGTCACATCCAGCTTTGTGGATTTTCTGGATGGACTGATTTCTTTGATTACATCAGGAGAGCTTCCACAAGGATTGCAACAAGTGATGATGTCCCAAAATACAAATGGGTAGTAATGCAGAAACAAAGACTCTGAAGAGGAAGTGGCAATGATGTCCCACAATGAGAGAATTAAATATGTCATATAAAGAGCAATCAAAAGTCTTTTTAAAAAACTGAAAGCACTAAACTCTACTGAGATAGGGGAGTATACACAGTGTTCCAGAGCAGATTGACTTAGTCAAGCTGAAGTCTGGATTTTGCCTCAGAAGAAAGAGGTTCACAGCATCAGCTGAAGGAAGAATGTGACTTGTCCTGTTGAGAAACATAATTAAAGAAGCTGTAATTGTATGAAAAATGTGCTCCAGAATTCCAACTGCAGTTTTGTACCAGCTATCCCGAGTCACCTGCTGTGATGCTTAGATACCAAATTCGGGCTGATGTCAATCCCTAGACATGTGCTAGAAGGGTCTTCACAGCCAATGCATACAAATCACAGGTACTGTTTCAAGTCATTCGTATGGAACTTGACCAACTGGGTGAGGCAGTAAAGAGTTTGGGGGATTTCTTGGTACATTTGCTTGGTCCTCATCTCTTTTTCAGATGGTATGAGGAATAAAAGAACAGTGGTAACAACTTGTCAAACCAGGAACCTCTGTGAAAAACTCTCTCCAATACAGTTACAGAATGCTTGTAATAAAAAAAAGGAGGTTTCCCAGAAGGTACTTGGGGATGTACAAAACTGTGATATCATCATCCACAGATACAGTAAAGAAATACGGGTGTTTTGCTTATCTAGGCTCAGATCCAAAAATTCTGTTAAGAGCTGTGCCTCCTGTTGTTTTTTCTACAGGGCACAAAGAGTGGAAGGGTTTGAATACTGTAAAAGACTGTTAATCGCAAAGTTATGTTTACCTGCTGTAAAATTTTCCCATACCAGACAAGTCTTGCTAACAGTGCCACATTTGCCAATTTCTGTCAGAATGTTAAAACAAATGTCCCCTTTCTTCAATTCTCATTGAATTCACGTGTATTTTATCTGATAGATACCAGTAGCCGGATGGGAGATGTTGTGTGTTTCATTTGTATGTCTGGTAATTCCACTTTGGTAACAATTTTTGGTACACTGAATGTCTCAACAGAAGTAGAATAATCATATAGGTTTCCTTTCAGTCATTCTTTTCATCAAATATGAAAAACAGCAGATGAAAAAGTAAAACTTGAAAGATCTGGACTGCAAACTGACTTGACAGGTGTTGAGTTATAAAATTAGAAATTTATGTGGAAAGACTTACATATACTTAAACAAAATGCATCCACGTGTGTGCCCAGGCATGTGTATGTACATATGTCCCTCACAGATGTTGAGTAGACATCTTATACACTGAATTTGGTCTTCATTTCACATCTGTTGAGATCAGTGTGGGAATCTGTCAGCATTAAGATACTGGTAAAACAGACATGTACTTAGATTGAAACTTATACCAACCCCTAAAATATTAATCCAGGTCTCTGTTTTAAGGAGGGCAGACAGAAGGTTACTCAGAGCAGTTCCTTGAACACAGTCAGGTGCATCTATTGTCTTAGTCTAGCTTTTCTTACGTTGCGTTTGCTGCTGGTGAGCTCTGGTTTTTGAAGAATGTTTGGAGCACTCCAAAATATGTTTGGTCAGGTTCTCCTGTGGCAATACAAATTCAGTTCCTTTCTAACTCAGAAGGAGCAGTTGGCAAGTTTAAGCAAAGAGACTTGAACATGTTAAACCTGCTGTGGGGGCTATGAATTGAATTCTGTCTGCATACAGGTGCATAACAAAGGAAAATAGTGCCTCAGGATATTGAAAGCTGTGATATACATACATAAAATTCCATCATAAGCTTACAACAATGCAATAGCATTGATAAGCCTTGAAGTTTTTTGAAGACTACTATGGACCTTTGTAATTCAGTTAAAATTTTGCATTTTTCCTGACTCTTGTGCACAGTTGCAGTACTTTTGGTTGGGTCTGACATACAATATTCATAAAATGCAGGCTGGTCTGTGCATAATAGTGACATTTGCCATTTTTGCTAGACTGGCTCTGAACTAATTGACCAGTTACTGTATTTTAAAGTAATTTATTTAGGACTTTCTAATCTTGATTACCTTGCTATTCCGGTAGCAACCAAAACAGTCTTCAGAACTGTTCTATAGACTCCACTCCTTCAGGTATTATATCTTTTAAACTGCTACACAAACAATTCTAGCCATTAAAAAAAAAAACAAAAATACCCCCAAGAAAAACAGAAGACCAACAAAACAGAAAACCAAACAACTGTATTCATTTCAGAGTTTATCGCAGTGGACTACCATAGATAGCATTGTCTTCAATGGCATTATTCTAAACATTAAAATATGTTCATACACGCGTACTTCTGTGAGTGTGCATGTCTGTAGGGTTTTTCAGCCTAACAATTGGATAATCCAAAATCCCTTGTATGAACTGTGCTTTCTTTCTCATGAATGTAGTTTAAAATAGATTAGAGACTGTTTATCAGAATATATTTTAACATATCTTTTAATCTACTCTAAGTGTACTAAAGTGTCTTTTATATGGTTAAAATAGTTTTACAATTTAAAGATAATTACACAAGTATTTTACTTAATATTTAAAAATATATGCAACTTAATTATTTTTCAACAAATTATTTACCTTTAGGACATCAGCATATAAAACACCAACAATTATTAGACCAATTCCTTGCATATGCTCAGCAGATAATGATAATATACTAAATAAAATTTCTGTATCTTTCTCTGCACAGTATTTTACTCTATGAACAGAAAATGAATGTGCTATCTTGTATAGTAAGGTTGATTAATATGGCTAAATGAAGGGATGATTTGAATTTATTGTTCTCTTACCAGTACAGTGAACATATTTAAATTGAACATGCTGGGAAGTTCAAATTCTCCTTGTACTTGACAGGAGTTAATTGACAGGAATATCACAGCAGTCTTCTCCTCTAAGGAATGACTTTTACTCTGTGAATTCTTTTATGGAAAGCAATAGAACTACTCTGACATAAATTGTTACCCAATGTAAGGAAAATTAGGAGCTCTATATCCTATGTATGTTTGGTTGGATCATGCATGAGTCCTGAGAAGCTATGGTGAAGGCGAAGACAGCCTCCTCATCCCCTTTTTGAGTTCCCTGCAGGGAGACTGATCAGAATAGCTTTCTTCTGAGAAAAGGAGCAGGGCACAAGGGCAGGGATCTGTCTGCCTCTTACTGTGTCCCAGCCACTGCATCCAGCCAGCTGCGTGGAGAAGAGCATCCTGCAGCTCAGTAGACTGTGGCAAATTACATCTGCCCCCACCATCACAGTCATACTATTCTAGATAGGCCAGTGTGATGGGTTCCCAGCCTCGTGAGAGGACAAAAATTAAAAAAGAAAATCACTGCATTTAACAGGGAATCACTACATTATTGCTAATGCCTTTGGGATTCAGTGTAACAACATTAATCATGTCTTTTTCTATTCATGTATCTGTACTGTGTAATTCCTCAGGAATGCCATTGTTTTTTTGGCATTAATTAATGTTGACTGTTTGTTACAAAGTATAACCATAGAAGGGCTGTAATTATTCTGCTTCAAAAATAGGCCCCAGAGAATGGGACAGCTCTTTAAACTTTAATTCCGGCATGTGTAAAATCACCCTTTAAATTGACAGCAATTCAGTGGTTGCGGATTCTATATAATTGAGTAGGATACGAAAGAAGCCCCATCCTGCTCCCCTTCTGCTCTGAGAAGGTCCTGTTTCAGTGAGAGGCAGTGAGTCTTTTCATGAAACTACTTTGACTGATTCATCACACATTGCTGTCTAAAACTCATCCCCTTTGTTTACACTTGTGGTTGCCTTTTACGCAAACACTCCTACAGGAAATGTTCAGGATGAGTATTCCAACACCTGCCATCTAAAACAGGGACATTCCATTCTGCTCAGCAAAAAGAGAAAAGTGAGTTACAGTTAGACAGAAACTCTGGGTGAAGGATGCAAGTTGTTGTGAAGGTGCGTGAAATACTCCACAGAAGAGTAGGGAAAAGGTTAGGATATGCCAAAGGATTGTGCTTTACAAAATGTTAGCACAGAAATAGAGCAGGAAGAGGAAAATAGGCAGGTTTAAAAAAAAAGCCACGTAAAGCCTCTGTGTTAGTACAAATTTGGGGTCTGTTGTAGTTTGCAAGGCTCTGTACTGTGTTGCTTTTATTTGGTGATAAAACTGAGTATATTTGTGGGCTTCCACCGAATTACTCTCTTTGGTATTAGGGACTGCTATCACTATAATGAGGAGCAATCTGCTTGAAGGTTTTTCTTTCCTCTCATCCTAGCCAGTGGAGGAAAAGCGTGAGCTTCTCATAATGAGCAGCCAGTCATAAGCGTATGTTACCTCAGGCTGCATGTTTCTCTGAAGACATTACTCCGGGTGTTTTCCTTCAGGTTGCATCTCACTGTGTTCCCCTTTACCAAGACAAAAATCTAGCATCCATACTTTACCATGGTGGTGGGTTAGCCTAGTCCAGCAGTCAAATTCCCATCCAAGCACTCACTGACTTCCCCCACCTCAGCTATACAAGGTAGAGAGCAACAAGGAGCAAGAAAGCTCTTGGGTTGGGATAAGAGAGGAAGATTGCTTACCAAGTGCCATGACAGGCAAAATAGACTTATCCTGGGATTAATCATCTTAGTCTAATTCCAGTCAAGGTAGGTACTTAATTGCTAATTCAGGTGATGAGTGAAAAAAGGCGGATGTTTAAATAACACCTTCCCCTGTCTTTTTCCAGGCTACACATCAGTTCTGACTCTCCCCAGCCCAAGCAGCACAGAAGCAGCTTCTCTCTCCTGCTGCTTCCTCGTCACACTTTCTGCCTGCTCTGCCCTAGGATGTCTCATAGGCTGCATTTCCCTCAAGAATATCTGCCTGCTCCATGAGGCGTAGTGTGAATATCTGCTCCACAATGGAGTACATTCTCTTTCTCCTCTTCGTCCTCTCTCGCCTTGGTGTTCCCTGTGCAGTTGCTCCCTCCTTTTGTTCTTGTCCTCTCTTTCCCTCCAGCCTTTTCTTCATGGAGATAGGTGCCACCATGGTGGCTGAGGGACCCAGCCATACACTGTGGTGGGTCTGTTGGAGCCAGCTGGAGCCGAGTTTGTCTGGCAGGGCACAGTCCCTGGTCTCCCCTGACTGTGGCCCCTGCAGTCCTGCCTGCTGGTGCCTAGGCACCGACACCAAACTCTGTAGTTTCTTTTGTCTTTGAGTAGATATTTGAATGTTTTGGTAGACAGCCATGCCATCTTCTTTTGGATTAAAGCCATGCCATCTTCTTTTGGATTAAACAAACAATAAGTTGCTGCAGATAATTGACAGGTATTTTTGTTGGGAGTCAAGATGGTGGGTGACTCTTAAAGGATCAGAGTAGTATTTGAAAGCCAATGGCTTGGAAGGGATTTATGGATCAGATGCTGGAGGAGGGTTAAGAGGGGTCAGTGAAGTATAGAGTCTGGAAGGGATAGGACAAGGTGGGGACAAAAGTGTGTAGGAAATCAGGGCTTTCTGTTCCTTTGCCTTTGGCAGAGGCAGCAGAAGCAGCTGCTCAGCCTAGCCCAAGCCCAGCCGCATCCTCACTGATGACAGAGGAAGAATATACAGGACATATTTCTGTTCATTATTGAGAGTCATGGCATAATATGGTATTGCTTGAAAAATTCATCATAATTTGGTCCTGACATTCAGAGCTGATAAATTCAGTAAGTATCAGACTGAGCAATCATCGTCAGTATCTTAAATGGTGGAACAAGCAAAGATGCACCATTTCTGTAATAAATTTTGCTCCTGTTTCCATTATGACACTTTTACAAAATTAAAGCTACATATTTTCCTCTAAATGAAGTGTACTTGTTAATTGCATAACAAAATAATTCAGTTTTCAATTGAGTTATAGGTAAATATTTATATTTGCACATAGATGGCATTGAAAATGTATCCTGAAAAGGAAAAAATTTGTTAAGCTGTGATTGTCTGAAAGTAATTGCAGTGGGATAATGTATGTATGTATCTTCAACCTGAGCAACAGCACCTGTCATAGGTTTTGTGAATACTAGAGCATGGCAGAAATCTCCCGTCTGAAGCAAGAAGCTTCAGAAAAGACACATTCTGTGTCTTTGTTTGCAAACATACAACATCCAAAGAACACTGATAGACATCAGCAAAGGTTTGATCATGACTCATTAGAGCTTGTTCCTTCAATCTCCTAAGGCTCGAAGGTTCTTATTTGTTGAATAGAATTGATCATTTTTCAAATAACTTTTGAAATATGATTTTATCTGTAATTCCAAAGTGTGGTATGCCTGTCTACCACAGAAAATTTCTCAGGAAAAAGCAGTCATGGAAAAAACTAATCCTGGAGGCACATGAAGATTCTCCTGCAGTTATTTCTAGAACCTGGTAATTGAGATTATACTGGGTATTCATCAGTAATAAAAATGGATGCATTTCCGTCAGATGAGTGAAATTATCCTGATGTAATTAGGTAGTGATCTGGCTTGTACATGTTTACGGCCTTTATCCAATTTGCTAGCAAAGGTTAGTGTCTTCTGATGTTAGTTACATTGTCAAAGAAAGCACACAGTCCAGACCCAGTCTGATGTTTCTTGCAATTGGCTGACCAAGTGAATGAAATAATTTTCCAAATGGAAGGCCTAATGGTTTTTCACTAGGCTTATGTGCAGCACAAAATTCTAAGCTGCTCCATTTGGTATTCTGTATTTAAAGTTCATAATTAATAATAAGCCTATGTTGTGATTTTGGCTTCTGCTCTTTTTTTAAGTTGGTGAGGATTTAAAAACAGGACAGTAATGAATCACAAATAGCAAACAGTCTTTTTGCATCCAAGTGGCTGCCTTTACACCATGAAACTTTGGGCTGTTCTTCCAAGATAATTTTGAACTGAAATCTGTTAATACCTGTAATTAGTAAGTAGTGAGTGTAATCAACAGTCCAACCTGAATACTAGAAAATAGCCTATATGGACTAACTCTGAATTTCCTGGAAGAGGAGATATAGCACTTTTTTCCTTCCAGTTGCTCTTCTTCTTTCTAATGCCTTTTAAATTTACACTTTCCCAGTACACTTCTCTGCAGCACATCTCATTTTTTGTGTGTGAAGAGAATTTCTGTAAACAATATTCATCTTTTGAGTCTGAAGGGTAGAGGCAAAGATATACGAGTTTCCATTTTCAAATATTTTCTTTTTTTACCTGTGGCTGGAAGAAGACTCTGAGTTTAGAAACTGAAGACATAGCTTGCAGCTTGAAATGTGCTGAGCAGAATTGTGTTATGCTGAGTTTGAGGAGGAAAGTTGAAACAAAACCAGCATCAGTTATTGGAAAAAGTATTCTTGATATGTTGGTAACTGCCTGAATGAGTTTACAGAGTTGACAAATGAGTAGGATACATAAATATCACCAAAAAGGGACTTGCCAGGATCTGCTGACTAATTCTGCAATTCTTTAAGTAATTTTCTTATTTGATACTATGTCAGCCTGGAATGAAAAAAATAATAGGCCCAAATTCAGTGAAACAACTAAGTTAATACTTAAAATGACTATATGCCTAAATGTTCTTGGCATGTTCTTCACGTCTGTAAGACTGATGCAAAGACTTTAGGGATTTCATAAAAGCCAGAATGGCACAGACTGAGCAGATGTGACATGTGCTAATTTTACTGATGACTGAAACCTGCAGAGCTGTACCCCTAGTTCTTAAAAATTTCTGAACTGCAATGAAAAATTTTATAAATACAAGAGAATTCAATACACTTTGTATATTTATTTTAAAGGTCCAAACCATAATATACCAATTGTCAAAATTACCAGTTCCAAATTTTTCCTGGGGAAGCAAAGGAAATCAAAGGCATCATCTGACAGGAAATGGGGTTCTCAGTTTACCACCTTCCTTCAGAGGTGATGATAATTTAATACTGCCACAGCATCCATAATTTCATGGTACAGTCTTAATCACTGGGATCTTCAAATAAAAGCTGATTGCTTTATGAGCCGGCTGTATACAGAAATGGCCATGTCTTTTTCAGCGGTCAGGTGAAAGATTTTTTAATTACTTTTTATAATATTTTCTGTAGAGATGGTCAGGCAGCATTTCAGGAAAATAACAATTTTGTATTAAATTATTTAGCAGTGTCTGTGAAGTGTCCCTTAAAAATGCATCCAACTAAACCAATATTGCCAAGCTGAATGTTTTGAGCTATTTTTACACCCATGTTCAGATGCAGTTCCTTTCAACAGTGTGCCTTGAATATTTACTTGTGACGTGCCCAAGTCCACAGAGAGGAGCAAAAGCAACCAGCTTCAATTTATCCTTCTTCCCTTTTCTCATATTTCATGCCTTGCCCTTCTCCAAGATGATTTTGATTGCTGACAGTAGGATTGGAGGACGCCCTGCTGCATGGATTATGGAAAGGGTGTATGCCACCAGCATACACAGGACTGCAGTGTCATGTGCTCAAGTCAAGTGCATGCAAAAAATAAACTTCCTTATCCATTTTTTTTCTGTCTTGGTGCAGCATCTTCTTGTAACTGCCTGTTCTGCAAATACAGTTTTCGAGTTGACAGTATCCTTCTAATTTGGAATTCAGGGGATTTCTAGTATTTGGTTTTGAGTCTGGTGGTTCATTCTTTTCACATTACTAAGATAAATGTCAAAGCATGAGTACAGATAAAATAATTTCTTCAGCTGTGGAAATGTCATGGAAGATTGTATCACTATAACAAAACAGAAAGAAGAATCAGAACTGCCACTTACGATTATTATACTGTTTTGGTTCTAAACTTTCATCTTAAGGTAGTTTCTTTCCTATTCAGTGAGTTCTAAACATCAGGTTCTTCCAAGAGAATCTTTTCCCTCTGTAACATTAAATAAAATTAAATTTGTCATTTATACAGTTTTTTTGGTTGAAACAGGCCCTTGTGCCTGTTAAAATGAATGATAAAATTCCACTTCACCACAGCAGGACAAAGCATAAGCTAGTGAGAATGCAAAGTGGCATGTGGTTTAAAGTTAAGAGTAAAAACCTACTCTGTCTTTTCCTTACTTGGATGACATTCTATTGAAGGTGTCCTGGGATTTAGAGACATAATTTTTATATTTTTTAAAGTATATTGACTAATCTTTATACTACTGTTAATCAACCTCAGATAATTCAACTGGAAACCATACATTAACTTGATAAGGACATTGGTTCAATTCCATTCATTCTAGCAACATCCTGTCCACTTTATATTAATAGCTGGTTTTATCTCCTGTGCACATAAATTTAAGTCAATATTTATTAAATTAGTTTTGCAGATTATGGCAGGGGTTTACTTGTTTGCCTGCCACCTTGTCTTGATAACTGTGTATTGGTTTCTTCTTTATATATAGGATATGATGCTTCAGCTGTTTCGGGGACTGGATTTTCTGCATTCGCATCGTGTGGTGCATCGGGATCTGAAACCCCAAAATATCCTTGTAACCAGCAATGGGCAGATAAAACTAGCTGATTTTGGCCTTGCACGAATCTACAGTTTCCAGATGGCTCTTACCTCAGTTGTAAGTTTCTGAAGACTTTTATTTTTCTTTTAATATAGCAGTGTGAACCATATCTACAATTGAAGTTACTTGTGTCTGTGAAAACAATTGCTTTCCAGCCAGGATTGAAGTTGTGATTGCATTGTGCAAGTGATCAGTTACTGTCTACTGTCTCTAAATTAAATCATGACTGATTACTGGGGTATAAATATGTGATAGTTTTTTGAAACTCCCATCAGTCAAGCTTCTGTAGTGATACTGACTTCCTTTGTACATTAAGTCAGGCAGGTAGGGTTAAAGTTTCTGAAATAGCCATTTTAAGATAAATCTCTTGCTGAACCCTGGATATCTTGCCTGAAAAAAGCCAGCAGATACTTGTGGAAATGCTACACCATCATTCTCTGATTTTCCACCTCTGTGGATATGGATTCAGTGCTTGCTTCCATATGTTACTGAATGATTCCAAATAGGGCTGTGCTGGAGGAAGCTCAAGTGGACCTTGCAGCCAAAATCACAGCTGTTTCTCAAGCCAGATGTTAAAGAGCACCCCCAGAATCACTAGGCCTCCTGCCACTGTTACCCCTCTCCCACCAGCTCTCCTGGTTGGCCCTGGCTCAGACATGAGCTCACTTGCAGAAGGTTTAGCCCTCGCCTGCATTAATGCTGGAGAAGCCCTGCCAGCTCCTTGCTTTCTGACCCCATTTCCACACTTGCTGGCCCTGCCCTCAGAATCAGCTGCTGGAGCTTGGCACAGCATCTCTTGGAGCCTATTGAGGAGCTGCCATGCTGTGTGCATGTTGGGCATCTTTTGGGTTTGTTGCCTGCTCCTGATTTTTTGTTTGCTTTTTCTATTCTGAATATCACAACTGCTGTGACAGTGACTCTTATGATAAAGACAGAAAAGGGAGAACTGCTGAAAAAAGAAACTGAAAGGATGTGCTTTGCATTTTACACTGTATTGCAGAAATTAACCTGGCTCATGTTGATAAAAAGCAGTTCATTCTTATTATTAGGTTGTGCTGTGTTTTAGGGCCAGTTTTTTTCATTGTTTGTTGGATGTAGCCTAATCCAAAACTGAAAGAATCTGGCTGCTGAGATCAGGAAAGATGGGTCATGTAAATTGAAACAGAAGGAAAGGAGAGAAAGGTTCTTCCTGGATTGCTCTTATTTTTTTTTTCCTAGTTAACAGTCAGTAACGACTTCAATGACTGTTTCTATTGATCCATAAAGTTATTTAAGCTAAAATTGAAGAATGTTATAAGGTTTCCAGCAGGACAATTTTGAAAAGTTCTCCATGAAATGAAGAAATACACCTTCAGAACTGAGCAGGAGTTTTTCCATGGTCATGTAGCATTCTTAGGAAGGAAGCTCAAAAGACCCAGAAACAGAGTGCATCTACCACAGCAAAAGACCTGCTTGCAAGAGAACATTGCAGGAATTACTTTTTAAAGTATGTGCATTTGCTCGAGTATCTAATATTGCATGCTAGAAATTATGTGTTAAAACCCATCAGCTGGTACTCTTGGCACTACTGTGAACAAGAGTTGTTCATACTAAGGGATTATCCACATACAAGTTTGTACTGTGTTCAGATAAGCATCCAAGTGTCATTGCAGCTAAGCTAAAGAGTATTAAAATAATTGAATTATTCTGTGATCAAGGATAAATCAAGTATATGGACACAGACATAAGTAATGGCTTTCATACCTAGAACCTAGTGTGTCATCATTTTCTTATTTTAAAAAAAACAGCTATGACCGTGGTCTTTTTAAGTTAAAAATTATTTAAAACATTCAGTTGTTCAACACCTTCAAAATACACTTTTTTCTGGGTATGTAGAAAACTATAGGAGTGTGTTGCTTAGAATATGATCAATGTGTTTAAACTCCATTGAAACTTAGTGCAGGAAGCACAGCTGAACAAAACAACCCCAAACCCCCAAACTTCTCTTCATAAACATAAAGACATTCTTGACTTTACCATTCCAAAAGTAGTCTAAATTGCAGTTATTCACCTGGCAATGAGTAAACTTTCATGGACTTCAGCAAGACCAGCTTTGTTTTGAAGTGTTTGCCGACAAAAGGGTTGCATTATAAAAGACAGAAAATACACATAAATCAATTAATAGAAGTCATCGCTTGCGAAGATTTGCTTCGGATAGTGATAGTGCAGACAGCTCAGTGATAAAAGACTATCATTGTGATCAGTGCAAGGGCTCTGCAGCATTTCCTTCAGAGGAGAAGCTTACTGTGAGATAAACTACAAGAATCATCCTTTGAAGTGTCAGACCATTCCCAAGATGCATCCTCATTCATTGCTCACAAAGAAACTCTTCAGATGGGACAAAGAGAGCTTGCCATGAAAATAACCTGGTAAAAACTGATCCAACCCAAGTGCTCTGGGTGCTGCAAATGGTAACTTCAAAGCAATCTCTCCCTCTAACAGCCAGTTATTTACACAATGCTAAAGAATCCTTCTGGCAGACCAGTAGTCCAGGCATATTGCTGTCATTTAAAGAAACCTCTTGATATTTCTGTCAGTGAATGAATAAAAGATTCAAACTAATGTTACGCAGTCTCAGGGGGGCAGGGTGGAGATCACTGCTCCCAGCTGTGTTCAGACTGAGACCTGATCCGGGTCTGAAATAACAGCACTAGAAAGAATGAGGTTGGGCGGGGGTGTCTCAGATGCTGGGTAATAGGGCATGCTTTTGGTTTCGTGCAAAGTTAGACTCTTTTTCAAGTGTTGGTCTTGGCCTTTGGGGAAGTTTTGAATAGGCTTTGTGATAACAGAGAAGCTCCATAGGACAGGGGAGGTAGATTGATGTGACTGTAATTTTAGAGTTGAAGAGCAAAAGCTAATGAACTGTCACATTTTTCCTGGTGCAGAAAAATGGGCACTCAGTTCTAACTTTCTCTGAGCAAAGGAGCAAGTGGGTGTATGGAAAATCTGAAGTTGTATAGTCAAAAAGGAATAATCCATATATCTATTTTCGTTGCCTTTTGAATGCATTAAAGAAAAGAAATGAAGCTGAATCATGGCATACAAAAATGTTGAGATAAGTGCATGGAGTTGTTGAAGCATCTAGGTTGAGCTGAGGCTGTCCAGCTTTTAAAACCTGACCTGTATCAGGATCTTGAGTGAACTGGCAAAATGTTAGTGTTTGTAACACACTTATAATACTTTCTTTGAAAACATGTGTGCTTTACCTTAGATGTCAGCACTACTGAGGGCTTTTTCCCCATGAAATGCCAACAAAATTGGTTTATGTCTTCCTTCTTAAAATAAAATCCACTTGTTTTCAGATTTACCCAACACAGAAGGAAACACTTTCTCTGCTAATGCTCTAAATTTTTTTAAAAGATAAGACACAAAATATTCTCCAGTTACTTTCAGTAAATAATTTTAGATTGTGCTAGTATTTTATTTGACTATTTCTTCAGGATAAAAACTTTCCATTCATTTCTGGCAGTCACTTCAGTGCAAATGGTTTACATGTCACATCATGCAAGAACTTGGATTTCGTTTTGTTGGTATAGTAGCAAGGCAGCATAAAATAATTTTCACTAACAAGGCTTAGTTTGTAGAAACAAATATGTAAGTTAGTTACAGCAAGAAAAACAACAACAAAAAGACAAAAAAACTCTCTTCCAAAGAGGAACGAGTAGTTTTCTGTTTCCTGCCCTCTGTTCCATTGTAATTTTCCATTAAATGCCCTCCGTTAGTAAATAATGTAAATGTAAGCTCTTGTCTGAGCTAGTATGATCAATGAAAACCCAGACAAAGAACTTTCTTTTGCTTTGCCTTGCTTTTGTGGGTTTTCCCCTTTTTTTTAGTGTCCACCTCTTCTGAGTCTCTTGCAGTGCAGCTTTAACCTGAGATACACTGAGGATCCGTAAATGGACCTGATTTGACAATCTATTTAAAGCTCATAGTCACCATCAGACATTGGAGGAGACCTATGGAAATTAAGCAACCACCTGCCACAGGTTAAACTGAGTGTTACAAGATGTCGTAATGAAATCAGTACAAATCAGTACAGTGACACTTGATTTTATCTCACGCATAGTTTAATAATATCATAACTCTTCCTGTCTCTGACAAGTGGAAGTGGCAGTGTTTTGGTATGCACTTCACTGTTGTGAGGAACCACATCACCTGAGATCTGGGCCCTCATCTCCACTTATTTCATTATGGTGCATTTGTCTAGTCCACCCCAATGTCCCTGAAAAGGAAAATTAGTCACAGACAGACATCCAGTGGATCAAAATACGTGGGTTTGAGCTTGTCAGTGCTGCTGCTGAGAGTTTGTGGCTGTTCAGAAGTGCAGTAAGATTAAAATTGTTGTCTTATTTAAGGAAAATCTATCTTCCCTACTACTACACAATTCTGCTTAAAAAGTCCACATCTGGCTTTGTGAAAAAATTAGTCAATTTTTCTGATATTTTAATATCTGGAAGGATCTGCATTGTATCCTCCCAACATCCTCTAGGAAGGTTGTTTCCATCACGTGAAATGAGTCAGTTATCTCTGGAGTCATCTTAAGAACAAAAAGAAAAATCATTATCAGCACATTGACTGTAAGGTCTGCAGATGACTAAAAACATTTTAAGATATATTTATGATGACTTGACTCAGATCAGATGTTCACTAAGAAGACCCAGATTTATATGAAAATAAGAATGACAAAACAGATTGTTCAATGTCACAATATTAACCAAAGGGCAGTATAGAAATACACATGAACGAAACTAGGAAATTAGACGTTTCTTATTCATGTACCTTATAATCATATAAGATAGTTGTCAAAACCAACTTAATTTTTGTTGCTCATCATAAGAATCTTTAAAATTTTAAGGCTTGTCTGGAAGAGTCGTAGTAGCTGCTCTCATAGAGAGAGAGGATTCCTGACAAGGTTGTTACTTCTAGAGACACATCCTAGAGAGAGTCTACAGGTGCTGTTATACAGTCAGCATAAGGATCCATGAAAAGATGGCCCTGCTTTTGACTGCACACTTCCATCACTTCCCCTTCTTCAGCATTAGTGGTTGTTCCCTTGCAGTCTGACTGAAAATGAACCCTGTACAAAGTAGTTACTAATTTACAGGTGTCTTAGTAGATGCAAATCACTGTGTGGCCACATGAGTGAAAGCACTCACATACAGGGGAGGGTGAGCAGAAAGATGGGGTCATCCACTCCCTAGGCACCACAGCCTTAGATTTGTTGGAGTCACATATGAAACCACATCTGAAGTGTTCAACTGAGGCCTCGAATAACTAAAGTAACTCAAAGGCAGAAATGTTTTTCAAAACCTCACAGCTCATGCTGATTTACGCTGTTCTGAAGGTGTCAGATGAACCAGTTAACTGGTTTGTTTAAGGCTATTACTGTATCTGACTGTAACAAAACTTCTAAAGACATCTGTATCAGTGAAGTATTTTTTACCCCCACAATGCCAAGACCTGCATTCAGCGCTTTGTGCTGCTCCTCTGCAGCTGATGCCAGGACTCACCCTTGAGACCTGTCAGGAATGCAGAGAATGCAACCCTGTGCTCTGATTCAGACCCAGGTTTCTCATGAACCATAAAAAGCATATCTTTTAATCTTTCAAAGAAAGTAAATTATTTCACAGTAAACAAGCAAATTGGCTTCACATGAGAATATTTTCTGTGTGAGAAAACCCCTTTCCAGAGCTGCAAACATGAGAATATATGGTATGTGAGGACAATTGGTCCACACTGAGCTGAGCATGTTTGGCAGCCCTGCAGCTGCACTAGTGCAGCCCTGCAGAATAAATTTAACTTGTGCTGGTGGAAAAAAGGAAAAGAGGTGCAACTTCGAGCAGAGTTCATATCAGAGCAAAGGAAGTTTCTGCTGGGCTGGACCAAAGGTTGGCTCTCTCAAAGGATAATGTTCCAGAAAGGGTGCTTAGGAGGGAGAGAAAGAAACAGCTTTCAGCAGTCAGAAATGTAGCAATTTCCAATGCTGGAGCTTGTATCTAGATCATTGTCTATAAAAATTACTGAAGTACACATCCTTCATAAACTAATCTGCTTACTTTTTGAATAATTTCTACTTTAGGCTACAGTTAACTTCGGCACTGTGAGAAAAGCTTTTTATTTTGTTTTAAATCTGGCACCTGATAATATTACTCAGATTCTTCTTAATTCTGCTTTCGTGAGGCATTGCCTTTTCACCTCAGGGTGAAATCTGGTGTCATTTGGCAGCAGCACCATTCCATTGGTGTAAGAAAAATGTATTCAGTGGAAATAGGCCTTCACATGTTGATGTGAAGATAGAATGACATGTTGTCTCTTCATTTCTCTTCTCTTCTCTTCTCTTCTCTTCTCTTCTCTTCTCTTCTCTTCTCTTCTCTTCTCTTCTCTTCTCTTTCTCTTTCTCTTCCTCTTCTTTTCTCAAGATATAGTAGATCGTACAGTTAGTAGTTACTAATGGTACAGATAGTAATGGTATAGTACTGCATTAGAGTTTTCAAGGAAATATCTGGTGAACAGACTGTAGGATATAGAACTGACTTTATAAGGAACAGGCTGTGCTTAACCTGCTAAAAAAAATTGGGGCAGAGGCTGTAAAAGGGAGAAAGGAAGGGAGAAAATTACTACTGCGGATTTTCTCTATATTCTAAAAGATCATTCTGCTTTTGTGTGACCATACTTCTGTCTTCTGTTTTCAGATGTAAAAATATGTGGTGCATTTCCCCCACCCAGTGATTTACATCTTCCTTGTACTATTTTTCTGTTGATTTAAGTGGGTCTGTTTTTACATCTACTCCCTGAGATAATTGAGTGGGTTGGATTGTAAAAACAATTTGATTGTTTGACAAGGTCTCTCCCAGTGTATTTACAAAATTGTTCCCACATAATTTCAAACCATCCTGAAACACTGAAATACAGCCTCAGGTTATGCTCTTATCAGAGCACATTGAGTAAGCAGGCATGGGCCTGTTTGGTACTTGAATGTGAGACATCCAAAGGAAGAGAAGCAGACCAAAGAGCATGCTCTCCTTGGAGCTCCTGCTGCTCCAGTGTGAAGGCAGGTGTCTGTACAGTGCTGACAGAAATGCTCTTAGGGCTTAATGTGTAATAAAAATGAGTCGTTGACACTTTTTTGCAGTGGCAGGGAAGTAACTGTGAATGTTCCTTTCACGCTGGCTGAAGTCCTGCTGTAGAAGGCATTTTTAAATGAGAATTCCCTTCTACAGGTATAGCCCAGGAAACTCCTCTTAGCCTAACAATATTCAGTAGTTGTTCAGCATTGCTGGTGTGGAATTCTCGATCTCAAAAGGGGAAGAGCTGAGAAATCATCCAGTCCTTTTTGTGAAACAAGTAAGATTGTTCTCTGTTGCATTTCTAATGTTTTGCCTATAACTTTAATGTGCCAAGAAACAGGGTTTCCATCACTTCCCAGGGAGCCTATTCCAAAACATTTATTTAATCACTTTCAGAAATTTCCTTGATATCCAGCCTTCAATGTCCCATTCTTATTTTAACTCCATTATATTCTTTGTTACTATATGCTGAATGGTAGCAGATGACCAATGCCTTGTAGTTGCATTAAAGAGGTCAGTTAGGTATACCTGTAATACATTCATCCTTGCAAAATGTGGTAAGATACATAATTTGATAGATAATGGCAGTATATTAGCCTTAGATTTTCCAGATCTCAGTAGATTATAGGGCACCAAAGAATTCAGCTAGATTGCTTGAGATTTCCCATTTTCAGCATTTAGGTGGACAAATCCAGAGGAAGGTACATTTCGCTACAAGAATTACTGAGCTATGAGATTAATTCCTCAGTTTTGGGATCTTACAAATACTTTGGTAGCAAGCTGTGGAGATCACATATGGACTATGAGTTATCATTTAGATGCATGAAAAGAGCATATGAAAGTGTGGACTGTTACATGTAGGATACTTTTGAAGAAATAGTAAAATACTGATGCCACAACACAAATCAGTTGATCAGACCTCATCTAGAATGCTGTAAGCTGCTCAGTTTCTCTGTGGCTGAGAGATGTTTTTGGACAGGGACTGTCATGGGGAAGGACAGATTTCTGTGTAACAATCAGAGAACAAGGGACACTCTCTTCTGTGAGGCAAGAAGAATTTGAATTACATTAACAAAATTAATCATAACAGTGCATAAAATTGATACCTAAAAACATCATCAAGGACCCAGATGAGGAGAACGTGTTAAAAAAGCAGTGAAGGCATGAGAACTAGTTAGTTTAAATTAACTTACATAACTTTAAATAAATAACTTGTCTCAGGAAGTTAGAAAATGAGTGACATTCTGAAGCACCCTACAGTAGGACCAGTGCAGGCAAGAAATATAAATAACTTTGAGAGGGAGCATGGTGAGTTTCTTTGATGCAAGTTGGCAAATCTTGATGACTGAGGTAGTCCATTCCAGTTTCATATCTCTGTATTTGCCCCTTGAAGATCTGATGTGCATTATATAGTCAACTTTGTCAGAAATGCACTTCACGAGCTCCACTCGTCATGGAAACAGCTGTCAGCAGGCTAGATGGATTGGCATAAATGTCAAAGCAAAACTTGTTTTCCAAAGAAAGAAATAATGAAATTTTATTAAGATGAGACAGAGCAAATAATAGAGATGGTCTTAAAAACCAGAGGAGGCTACAGTTTAAATAAGGGGCTATGAAAGACCAAAAAATTAAAATGAGATATAAAAAAAGAGACCCTTCACTAAAGAAACAAAAATACAACCTGAAATTTTCATAAGTAGGGATGAAAGATGATCTGAAAGCAAGAATTGAATCCTTGTATGGACAGGAAGTTGAAAAAGTCCAGATTGAGTGGGAATTCTGGCTGCAGTGTTCCCCATCTGGAAATGATGGATGAACCTGGCAAGTCACATCAATGAATGACAGTGTACCTGACTGCTGAAAACCTGATCGGACCTTCCATGAAACAGGGGATGCCAGAAAAGCTTGGATAAACTTGGAAGTAGCTAACAAAAACAGTCTTCAAAAAGGACTTGAACACAAAAATGAGCACATGCAAGTAAGTAGGAACATAGACTACTGTGGAAGTACGGTAAACTTCATTTTTACCTGGACGTAAAAATGAACCCTTTAGGAGACTGGTTATAGTTGTTTTTACTTTGCATGCATCTGTAGACTTACTTTTTCCCAGCTCAGATAATAGAAATGCCTATTGAACATCCCAGGGAAGCTGATTTCAGCATCGTACACTATATGTATAGTGAGGAAAAGGAGCAGAAAGGAGACTTCTGGTAACCTTTCTAGGTAGCCCAGCTCTGGCGGTGCGTCAGAATTTATACTTGGCCTCAGCTGCTCAGGTCTGCTGTAAGGCCATGATATACATGTCAAGGTCAGCCATCAATCAGAGAGGGCTTGCATACTGAAAGCTACAGAGAGGAAGAAGAGAGAGACACCCAAGGACACTTGCAGTCTTACAACACACAGATACCACAGAGGCCGACGGTGATGGGGTTTTGTAATCAAGGTAAAGCAGAGAAGCCAAAACCAATCTGGGGATCTGTAATATTTGCCATGGAAGTGGAATATATTCTTACTGAAAGGAATCAGAAGATGATACAGTTATAACAGAATCTGCTTGTGTGAAACTCCAGAACAATTCTGTGTTTAAAAAACAATGGAAAAAGAGATTCTGGTCAGATAAACAACATTTTTTTGTAAATAGTAAAAATACTATGGTTTATAAAACAGGCAAAAGTCACATAAGTGCAAAGATTAAGAAGCAATTCAGTTGAATGTGTCATGAAAGATGACTGTAGAATGGTTTTCAAAAGTACAAAACCAGCCAGGATATATTAGTATATATCAAAACCTCCCAATATAGTTTAATAAATTGCTCCTGACTGAAAGTCAGACCTTGGAAGTACAAGCAGGGGCTTGAGTTTTTGTTTAGGTCTATCAGATGAGTAGCGGTAGTTGAAATTGGTCTAGTAAAATGTATAACTGATTCTAGGAAATATGCAATATGGTCATAGATTTGTTACTGAATGAGACATACTGAATAAAATTAAGCAGGAGATTTGAAAAGAAAACCTATAATTGTTGTAAAGTGCACAAAGTTGTTGTCTGCTGCAAAAGGCTGTAGAATTCAAGTGTGAATCAGAACAGCTAAAAGAGCAGATAAATTAACCATTGCATTGGAAATTTCTGTAATGAATGCAAGGCAAACTTGTTCTACAGATACAGGCTATGAAAACACACTTTAAACTTGCGATCAGCATGGAAGAGCTGATTTGTGGATAATTCGTTTGCAGTCAGCAAGTTGTTCTGCTCTCCAGGGCAACTATCATAATGATGTTGGCATCTTGTAGTAGCTTTCCAGTAAAGAAGAAAAAAATAACTTAAAAATTGAATAACTGCATACTATTTGAAGACTCAGTAGATTTTTGCTTTTAAAGTTCTGCGTGATTTGAAACAGGATCAGAGTTTTCATCATTTACTGGGCCTGAGTGACAAAGAACAGATCATAAAAAGAAAAAACAAAAAAACCCCTAGCATTAAGAAAAACAAGCAATTAATCTACTCAGCACAGAAACAGCAGAAAACTGATGTAAAAAAGGAGGGAAAGCAACCACCTGCAAGTTCATGCCGATTGAGTTCTGAAGTCCTGTTGTGGATTTAAAAGAGGAATAATGAGAGTAGGGACTTTCTGCTTAGGAAGCAGGAGATATTTTTTGATTTAACAGTGATATAAGTTGTACCATGTGGGCCCCATGCAAGATTGTAACCATGGAAACCTGCCATGTAAACAGCTAGTTCATTGTTCACTAGCAGGAAAGAAGAAATAAGTTTTGAAGAAATATGTAGAGAAAGAGATGTGCTTTCAGCTAGTTCTTGGGCTTTACCCTTAGCTGTGATTCAGAAAGGACTGTACTATATTTTGTATGGCTGTTATCATCCAAAATTAATACCCTTGTCTTAAAATAATTATTGTTTATTGCAGTGAATAAATAGTACCCTTAATGCTGTACTACTTGCTTTTCACTGTAACTGTTAGAAGTATGTAGTATCAAGCAAGTCCAAAGGATGAGGGGAAAAGTACACTATCAGAAAATATTTGGAGGCACTTCAGAGAAGAGTTCTTTGGCTGGGACAGGAACCGTTGAGTAGCTAGTGGAAAAGACAGTCCACAGTATTTTTTTCTCCTGTACTGCATGGATTATTCATCTGTACTTACACTGAATGACTTGGTTTTGGAAGAAACATTTTCAACAGCATCATTCCTAGCACAAAGGATCTGAAAAAGCATAAATTCTGTTCTGCAGGGCAGGAGGAGTAATGCCTAGTGGATGGTGAATTGCTTCCATAAGAGGTCTGTTACATTGCACGCACAATCTGTGAATGGGGGAGTGTCCAATGAAGGCAAGAAACTTGCAGCTCTGCAGAACTGTCAACTCCACAACGACTTACCTGTACTGGACATTAGAGAACATTTATTTATGCATTTCAACTTTGCAAAATGATTTGAGCTGAAAAGCTGTGTAAGTTAACATGAGTAAGACTTTTTAATTTACAGTGTTAGAAATAGTTCTTACGTGTTCTTCTCCCTTCACCTATCACTTTTCAAAACCCTTTCAAAACTGTTTTTGCTAGTAATGGGTACAAATCCTAGAGCTTACAGTATGGATAGTATGGTCACAGAAATGCCACAAGTGTGGATGATGGTCACATCTTACGCCACTCAACAAAACCCAGACATCTAGAGGTGTGTAAATCTCTACAGTATCTTCCCTGTCATTCATAGGAGAGAAAGTTTGAGGATAGGACAGATTGAGTGCCTTCGTGAAGGTCTGATTGCAAGTGCAACATTAAGTGGAACAGTGAAGAATATGTTGGCAAAAAAAGATGCATCCTCAAAAGCTTTTTATATTCTCATTTCATGTAGTTTACTGAGGAATGGATGTTTATGGCTTATCCACTGGGGCAGCTGGAATGATCGATCCTCTGCTGAATTAAAAGCTTCCAGGCAAGGGCATTATGATACATGAGATGAAAAGTTTTTTGGCATGTGGAATTTGAATTTAAAATCGTCTTTGGATAACACAATGATGATAGCAGATTGTATTAGTCTGGAAGTTAAAGATGAAATACAGAATCTGCAAGTAGTGTGGAGGAACATCAGGCAGTAACTAACATATCAGTGAAAGAAAGATTCAGCTGTGCTTGTTAAACTGTTCCACATTTTGGGACTGGGAAGTCCCTTCTTAACCTAAAGGAAGAATTTTATTCAGTGGAGGGCACAGAGAAAATGGAAAACAAGTGCATACAGTGGTCGTACAGTGAAGAAGTAGCTTTCCAAGAAGAAGACAGATCCAACTTGCTACTGTATCACTGAGAGCCACAGTGAACCACTTGGCTATGGATATGTTTGGACCTCAGAGCGGAAAAGCGCATCAGTCAATGCTGGAGGATAGTGGTAGGCAATTTTTTGAGATGGCTGAAGGTACACAAAACAAAGGACAAGAGGCCTGACAGTAGCATGCATTATAATGAGTTAATTCTTCACTAGTTGTGGGACCCCAGGCAAGTTGCACGCAAGCATAAGGGAAAATCAATATCAAGAATCTGCAGTTTGGAAGCTTTTCATACAAAATAGGAGATTAGCTGTGTACCTTTGTGGACTAGCACAAATCAGCATTGTGATAGCATATAGAAGTCATTGAACCTATAGTGTGCCTCAGCATTCATTTTGTCTAGGTATGAGTTAATAATCTACATTTACATCATGTGCACTGCAAGGATCTGCAGGGACCATGATTTACAGGAATCAGATGATGAGCTTTCCTTTCTGAGGAAAAGTTGCCGATAATGTCTCATAAGTTAAAAATGCTCAATGGCTTATTACATGGGCAAAAGTTTTCAAAAAAGGGGAGTTGATAGTGTCCCAAAGGGCTAGGAGAAATTAGGGGGTAGAAATCAATACTGAAGAAATTCAGAGTGTACTACTGTCCAATGCTGACCTGAATAAATGGAGTGGTGAATAGGAAGTCAAGAGCATCCCACAGCAAACTCTGCCAGTTGTCTGGCCAGTCCCCACTGAGCACATATGAAATACATGTGCACTGCCAAAAGAAATTTGAAAAAACTTTTGTAGTGATGCATTCCCAGTTAGGATAAAACTATGAAGGTGTGTCCCAGACATTATTGTGTTATTGTTAAAACAAAAAGCCATTTCTTGGAGATATCTGAGAAATAGTTGAAAGGAAATGGAGGAAGGAAGAAGAACTAATAAGGGAACTTGGAAGTCCACATGAATATCTCCTGACACAGAAATACTGTAAGTGGGATTTATCTGACAACGTGTGGACATCAAATTCTTAAGTTAGTTCACTGAGTAAGTAGCCTCAGTTCACTAAGTATGTAGTAACAAAAAGTAATCTAATCACTGTAATCAGTAAAATGAGTTACCTCCGTATAAAGAAGACAGTTAACATAGCTTAGACTCCAATAGGGTACCTACTTCTTTCCACTGGTTGTCAAAGGGGATAAGTTCAGCTGTGAAATCTAAGCAGTACTGAGATCTTAAGTCAGCTGGGATGAATCCAGCCCAAGTCAATCCTGATACCATTACCATTTGGGCTTTTGGTGCATCATAAAGAGCACCATTTTCAAGGATTTCATCAAAATGTGGGCAGAGCTGAAACAGCTTTACCTGAAATGAAGTGTAATTGAAGCATAGAAGCAGTGGTATGTTTTAGATAAATTTGTAAAAGTAGTTAAGCACTTCTGTGCAATATATAGCTGAAATGATAATATATAGCTGAAATCGTCCAAAATACATGACATACGCAGGGCCAGTTAGGAATCTAAGCTATGTGGGTGAGCAGGTTTGACTGAAATCTGAATGGAAATACAAGATGAGAGTGAGAGGAGCAGTGGGGGAAGCATTGCACAAATACAGACACAAAAGTCACAGGCATCAACAGGAACATACACAGCAAAATGGTGAGAAAGCTGAGAGCTTCTGGGTGGGGTACTTGGAATAAGTCGTAGAGCAAAAATTATCCTCCTGCTTGATTTTTTTTGGGAAAACAGGACTTCCTTCACATTTTTGATGAAATAAAACAAATGCTTGACTTCCATCATCATTTCACATGTTCCTGCCCCTCCCCACATATTCTATAAAAATTAATTAGTTCCCTATTTTGATTACATTTTCAGGCAAAAGATACTATCAGTTAATACAGCCTGAGGATGTTGTGTCTTTGAAAAGCATGGGAAGTTTTGTGTATGTATACATCGTTATATACATAGGAGAAACATCTTAAGCATAAGAAAATGCAAGGTCTAAGTCTGTGAGAATCTTATTATCCCTTAAAGAAAGGTATCAGCTTGAAAATGAAAGCTATCTCAGGATCTGGCAATGTGTAGTATCTTTGGGAGTACTGTAAGTCAGTTGAGGATTTCTAGAGTGGTATGAACATCTTGTAATACCACTCATGGCAATCGTTTTCAGAGAATAATTACGTGATAATTTTTAATCTACTTGGAAAATCAATAACATTGAAGTAGATACAAAATAAATGCCAGTTTGTATTAGCACTTCTACTGACTGGCTTCATGGAATAGTCAAACTCACAGTTTGGTTCACTCTGGCATAAAGCCTGTCACTTCTTAAGTGATAGAGAAGAAAAATTTTAACTCTTTTACAGGGTAGACTACAAGGCATGGAGTACTACTAAGTTTGGTGGTTTTTTTCACAAGATGTTAAGACTGTTCATGGAAACACAGAGTTTGTTTAATGCTTTCTGTTGAACAGTGTGGCTGGGTTCTTGAAGTGCAAGACAGGAACATGGCATGGATTTCATGTTAGAGTGCATAGAGTCATGTTGAAGGTTTTCAAATTCCTGTGAGAAAAACTTACAGGAGAAATTTTGAATTTTTTTTTAATTGGTAGGGGGAGTGGGTGTATATTTCAGCTGCTCTGTTGAAATCAAATTATAATTAAAAACACTTCATTTTTAAACACCTTCAGTGTGAATATTTGAGTAAATTTCTTCTAATATTCCATAAGAATAATATCTACTTCTTATGTCCATTTCAGGCAGAGAGGTTTTGGCTACCTTGCAGATATATTACTTCAAAGAATGTGCTTTCACCACTGGTGCTGTAATTTCATTGACAGTACCTCTCTGAAAAAAGATGCAACTGATGCTTTTTAACCCCATTTTATTTATATGTACATTTTTCCACGTGATTCTTTACAGTTCTGCTTCATATTACATTTGCAAGGAGAGAAACAGTCAAGTCATTCTTAAAATACAAAACAAGATTACTGGTGAATTTTAAAATCTTGGTGTGAAGTTTAGTATGCTGGGTTGATATGGATGCCATGTTTCATTAAGAAAAAACACATCTCAAAACATGCTCACTACAACATCTAAACAGAGAGAATCAGAGGTAGACATGTATCTTTGTAATATAATGGTATTTTCCTTAATTTTGTTTAATGGTATTTTCCTTAATTTTGTTTACATATTTATATTCTTGCTCCATAAAATGAAAACCAGCTTGTAAGCACAGAGAAAAAGTTGAAAATGCTTTACTGGTTTACATTTTCTTAAGTCTGTTGCAGTAGGTCATAATAGCCACATACTTCAGCTGATATAAATCTGCAAGGCTTCAATGAACTAAGCCAATTTATAAGGCAAATAAGAAGGTCTGTCTTTAAATCAGCAGTGAATTTTGCATTTGGTGTACTTTTATTTTATATTTAAATTTTATACTTAAATGTCTTTTAGTTTCTCGGTATATTGTCTAATGCTGCTCAGACAGAATTGCTTTGAAATGAATGAAACTATTTAAGTTAATAAAGGGACAGCTGGCGCTGCAGATTGACAGATTTAAATTATTTGGGACACCAAAGACATCATGGGCTTTATGTAATTTAATCACTAGAAGAATTAAATAAGGAGGAGCCTGTGCATGGTATCAGTTCTTGTGGGAAAATATGCTTCATTGACTTACTGGCACTGTTTTGGAATGTGGCATTTAAAAGTACCTTTTTACAGTGGGAAAGAATTTGGTCAAGAATAAACAGTCTGACCTTGTTAAATGGACCAAAGTCAGTGCATAAACTAGTTTCAGAAAACTAGTTTTCAGCAGTCTGTGAAAAAAAAAATCAATTTATGAAAAATGCAACGAGATTTTCTAGAGAAAAAATTATGGTGATTGAACAGAGTTGGGGAGACCCCCATGTTTTTTCCAGTGTGGACTTCTCTGGTTTGTGGGAAGTTGGCTTTGAGGTTTAAATATGGTTTGAACTGTAATTTCAGAGGACATTAATAGCACTTTACATTGTAAAGTGTCATACAATGTAACCTGATGTATTCAAGTCATTTGTGGGATAAGTGAAAAATTTTCAACAGAAACCAAGGCCATTTGTATTACTGTCAATATCTGAAAATGTAAAAACCTTGAGTTTGTAGGAAAACTGTATTTATTCCATGAACTGAGTCTTAAACACAAAGCTTGGTATTTGTAGGTATAGTAATTTGCCTAGCAAGGACCTTTTTCTACAAATGAAGAAGAAAATTATGCCACTTTGGTTTTAGCTTCAAATTTTGCTGATGGGAAACTGGCATGGTAAACTGGCACAATAATAATGAATCTCCATGCTGTGAAATCCTAGCTTCCATGCAGTTGATGGAAAACATCCCTTTAACTTCAGTGTGGCCAAGATCTCGTTCCAGGTTTTCATATTCTGTTTGAAAAATACAAACACATTCTGTGAACAAACACGCAAACTTCTTTGGAGGAATGGAGTAAACAAAGAAAAACAAGGGTTTTTGGAAATGGTATTGATAAAAGTGCCTATCCAGTTCATGGGGTTTGGCCACAGAATTTTCATTGGTACTTTGTAGAACACAATCCTCTTTTTTTTTTGAGATGACAGTGACAAGTTAACGTATTAAAACTCTCTCAAGGCCTTGCCCGTGATCCATTTTTTAATGCAAGAGAGAGTGAAAAATCCTATGATGGTTGAAGAATGTGAAATAACATTTAAAGACATTGTTGAATAATACTTTTGAGCATCATTTAAAACTGTAGTAGCCAATTGAGAATTATTGCTGCATAAAAATAAAAATATCTTTGTAAATTCAGCAATCAGCAAAACTACCGAACTAGTAACATTTCTGTGATATAAAATGAAATTTGATGCAAGCAGTAATAGATGCAATTGTTAAAAAGCAATTTACATAAAACAAGTGAATTCAAGGGAAAAAAAATGTTTGCTTCAGGTAAATTCAGATTAAAAATTAGGTGTGTTACATTAGGTTTTGACAAGTTTGAATAAAGAATCTGTATTAAACCAGAAAAGAAGAAAGCCTGTATCAATGTAAACACCATTTTATGTTTTTATAGTCAATGTAAACATCTTCTGAAGTTATCCTGAGTTTTCTGAATTCTGCCTTGCTCTACTCTGTGTTTACAACATCAGCTATATGTTTACCCTGCAGAGATTTTTTGAGGCCCTCAAGGGGGTGGAGTTCCCACCCTGCTGTGAGGAGGCTCTGTGCATTTTCTGTGTATAGTCACATGTGACATTGCCTTCTGCACTGCTTCAGTATCAAGCCATCAGGTACTGGAAATGGAGGTCATGCACAGCTGAATGTATTCACAGATTATCCCCTTCTGTAGGCTTGGACTTTAACTCAAAGAAAAGCAAGGACAAAAACTACAGCTTTTCTTAGAATTTACAAGCAGTGATAAATACTTTCATCCCACGATTTTGGTTGGTTTTTTGTTTGTGGGGTTTTTTTTTACTTTATGTGTACATGTTCTTGTTTCCCTTCTGTTCTAAGTGCTATTAATCATCCAGATCTGTCTGGTAGCTCCAGCCCTCACCTTTTTAAAGAAATTTGGTTCTTAAGGATGGATTCACCAGGAAAAGATTAAGGAGCTATCTTTTGCCTTTGTCTACGTCCTTAGGGTGTAACATAGTGTACAAAGACCAGGTTGTCTGAGAGGAGAACTGCTATGCATATGTCGAACTTACTTTTCCTGCAGCTGATATTCTGCGAATGTAATCTGACGTTACACTATTAGCAAGTAAAATGGCATAAATCCCTTCAGAACTCTTAGATTCATACTGAACTGAGGAAGCTATTACACTGACTAGATATAAAAACATTTGTGATAAGTGGATGCTAATTCTTCTTTATATTGAGTAATCTATATCACTTTGTGTATTGTGTTACCCTTCATGCTGGGAACTCCACTAGTAATTTTTTATTACTGTTTTTCATGCCAAAGGATGAAAAAAAGAAGTCTTTATAAGAGGACTATTAATATCTTCCCAAATCAAAGGAAGTCAGAAATACACAAAATGCCTGAGGCTCTAAGTCATACTAAAAATCAAAGAGTTTTAATTTTCCTCTATGTCTTTAGTAGCATCACAAGCAGTGATCGTAAGCTACAGTACACAGATAACTAGGATAAAAAATAGAAGGCGTTTTATCCTTTATCTTGAAGAGCAGCTAAAGGTGAAGGGATGGAGCCATATATTTTGTATTTCATACCCATTAAAATAGGCTCTCTGATCCCTTGCTGCTTTCTGTGAAGTTGAAGTAAGTCAAGATTTTGATACAGTTGATATTCAGGTCTTCATTTTCTTTTTCCGTGTCGCTAGTCAAATGAGAAGCTTTCACCTTGGTGACTTGAGAAGATATCTATATTGTTTGGACAGCACAATATAAAAAGGACATTCAGCTATTGAAGAGTGTCCAAAGGAGAGCCAGGAGGGTGGTGAAAGATCTGGAGGGGAAGCTTTATGACTGAGGTCACTTGGTCTGTTCAGCCTGGAAGAGAGGATTCTGAGGGGAGACCTCATTGTGGTCTTCAGCATCCTCACAAGGGGAAGAGAGGGGGCAGGTGCAGGTACAGATCTCCTCACTCTCGAGAGCAGTGATAGAACTTGAAGAAATAGCATGAAGCTGAGTCAGGGGAGATTTAGGTTGGGTATTAGGAAAAGGTTTTTCACCCAGAGGGTGATTGGGCACTGGAACAGGCTGCCCAGGGAGGTGATGACAGCATCAAACCTGACAGAGTTCAAGAAGGGTTTGCACAGTGCTCTCAGGCACTTGGTGTGAGTCCTGGGGTGTCCTGCACAGAGCCAGGAGTTGGACTCAAAGATCCTGATGGATCTCAGGATCTCTCAGAAACTCTCAGAAACCTGAGCGTTTTCTGTGAGTCTATGATAAACATGAATAGGTCCATAGACAGTAGCTGCAAATAAGCCCAGAAGTCTGAAAAAAACAGCATAAGTATTAAATAGGCAATCATACTTCTTGGATCTGACTTTTTCTTCTGAGGATTCCCTACACATCCCTTCAGCTGTAGACCCATTCAGAGATATGAGCACAAACCTCTCAAGAATTCCTGGTGAGGCATGTGCTAAAATGGAGAAGCCCTTTAATCCTTATTGAACATTCATTTCAGGACTGGAATATCCTGCTCTGAAAACTGCTTTGGGTATTTCCAAGAGCTAGTGAGTCTGTGTAAGCACTGTGTCCAGGTGAGAAGCTCAGCAGAATGATTCCTACATGCCTCCACCACACTTTTCAGGAAATCTCTCATTGCGTGGCATGTAAATGTAGACGTATGACATTGGGACAGTTTGTACACCGTAAAGGATTTCAGATTTGGTCAGTGGAATGGGATGTTATAGCACCGTCCCATCAGGCTGAGGTCATTCAGAGAACCTGTGGATTTGTGTTCTGACATCAGGGAAGCATTTATCTGCAGTTAAGCTTTTGCATTATAATCCTCTCGGCAGAGCTGGATCCTTTGAGACTCTGTCATGATGGAACAGAACATCATTGTGTTCTAAGCTGTACAAATTTGAGTCAAGATCTAGTTTTCTGTCATAGCCGTTTTTGGAGACATTTTACCATATTATGTAGTTACAGCCAATTATTAAATGTTTCCATTGTGATAAATTCGTAGTTAATAGACTATTTTTTTCTATTAGTTAACATAATTACTTTAATCAAGGATTTTAACTTTATCTCCTGCTCTTCAGGGGAAAGAAGATTGCTTTATGTGGATATATTACTCCCCTTTGATATCTGTAAGCATCGCGTTGTAGTTATGTATGTTACTTTTCATTCTCATGGTTTTATCCTCTGAGTAATGTCATTAAAATTAATGTAAATTTTAATTACTGAGTTTTTATATTAGTATTCAAGCTTACTTGCTCAGGAAGTGAAAATGGGGAAGAATCTGGAAATCCTGGGAGGAGCTTGACCTCTGTTACGTCTTTAATGACTCGTCATTAGTATACTTCAATATTTTTTCTAAATGGTAGAGTTCTGACTGTAATATAGTCCATTCTACCTCTTCCTTTGAATTTGGCTTAGCACAGTTCCTAACATCTTTCTTTCCCACAAAAATTGTATATTTTATGGCGGATCCATAGCATTCTGTAGAGTACATGGAGGGAATTAGGAGAAAAGAGTGCAAAAAGAAATTGAGGAAGCATAAAAAGACCAGGACAGTCATTGCATTGACAGGAAAAATTAGGCCATACTAAGTACAATGACAAGGATTTTTTTTGTTGTTGCATTATACTTGGTTGGGTTTTTTTTAATTTCTTGTTGCTTTAGGCCAAGGAGTGTTTGAATTCACTTTTATTTCCAGTTGCTGCTTTGCCTTCTGGACAGAAGATGCTACTTTTTTATATGCAGGCAGATTAATTTGACACATAACTGGAATTCTTTCATAGTGAATATGTGAAATATTATATCCTGAAAATGCAATTAATATTAAAAAGTCATCTTTTTGTTATATTCCCTGCTAAAGGTACTTAACAGGCAGAATTGTTCCACCTCAATTAAGTGCTGTTTTATTACAAAGTGAAAGACTTTCCACTTTTTAAATCTTGCCTTCATCTAAAACATTCTGACTTGTTACATTATCTTTTTGCCTAAGTGACCACAACAGAAAATCTGTGCTACTTTCCATTCCAATGATGGGTTGATGCATGAACTAATCAAACCACTAATACATATGTTGATCACTTGCAGACCTAACATGGCAGTATACCTATTTAATAAAAGAAAAATCAGTGAAGTTCATTAACATTTCCTCAGTTGCCATAGAAACCATTGCATCTTATACAGGATACTTGACTGTGTTTCAGCCCCCATCCTTTGATATGCCAGTGGCTGTGAGTCTTTCATGTCACCTGTTGAAACTGCAATCAAAATCAGGCAGTAAGAACTTAAATGTTACCTTGAAGACAAGCAGTTTCTACCTTAGCTTCATTTACTCAAATTATAACCTACTGCAGTTGGATTCCTTTGAATGGGCTGTAGCAAGTAAAAGATGAACTTTCCATGTGGAAATATGGGCCCCAGTTCAGTGTGCTGAAATTAACTCATATGGTGAGACCTTAAAGCATCGGATATTTTCCCTTGCAATCAGATGAACTTTTGAGTTGTAGGGAGCAAACTTTTGCATCATGTTAGCCAGTTCAACATTGGTCTAACCTAAGAGGAAAAATGCTACCATTTTCCAGGAAAGCAGAACTGACAAAGCACTGCCTATACACCTAGCCCAGCACAGCCAAAATCCCAGCTGACACAGTATTTTGAGTCATATGCTGACCTTACTGTGAAAGGGAACTTCAATTAGATGTCTATTGTGTTTTCAAATACAGAAGAATGGCTTTGTGTTCAATGGATTACCCCGCTGATTAAGACAAGGAAGCAGATGCTGCAATAGCGTATAGAAAAAAGAATTTAATTTTTCCCACTTTATTGTAATTCAGAATCTATTCCATGTACCAGACCAATTAATACATAAACTAAAAGCCTGCCAACATTTCCCAATAGACAGAGGTACTGGTACCTATGTATAATGAAACCAGCACCTTCCATGTCCCAGAAAGCAGATAGAAAGGATGGGGGAGGGAGGAGAATCATGAAGGGAAGTCTTTTTATTTTCTTCTTTTCACGTGAAGGTTTATAATTAAAGGGGAAAGTAAATTAATTACATGAATATTAAAAGGTTACTCTTCTATTCTAACATTTGGTCACAAGTTGTCTAATGAAAAGGAATGCAGGCTGGAGGGCTGCCATGCCTTTGCTTCTTTCTGCAGAGGGCCACAGGCTGAAGCAGTGATTGTGCGTGACAGATTCTGGGAACAATGAGCCTGCGCACAGATCATCCAGATGGAGCATGCTTTTCTAAATTACACCAACAACAGGGTGGCCCACAGGCAAACAAAATAGTTAAACAATACATAATAAAGTTTTTATTTGGTATTTCCTGTGAGCCTCTGCCAGTTGCCAGGGAGTGTACTGTATTTTTCTTTTGCTGTATTAATTGTTGACCACAGCTGGCAAAGACCCAAACTAGCAGGGACAGATAAGGGGGGGAAAATGGCATCTGGACACTAAAGCCTCAAGTGTACTGGGAAAAAAAAGCACAAAAAATTACAGCATATATCTGGAATTTTCCAACTAACGATGTGCGGATGTGGTAGCGCTAGGGAAAAAGAGCCAAACTGAGCCTGCTTTGTTCACTAAGAGAGGCCCCCCTGTAACATTCCTTTTAGCTGTGCATATTTTGGCTTCAGTTCTGCAGTTTTAACTATATACTGTGTATGGAGCAGTTTAGTTGTTGCCTCATGAATCTAATGATTTTGTTACAAGAAATAAAATTACATCAATACATATGCATTGTTATTGTTGTGAGGTGTTTGAACAGAAGCTGTGGTTTAAATGTTAAATTATAGGTATTAAGTTTTCAGAGGGAAGAGGGAGAAAATTTCATTAAATACAACCCATCACAGCAACAGCTGCAAGAAGGAGACCCTCAGTAGCAGTGAATGCTGCCTTTTTAAACTCATCAATGAAATCAGACCTTACAGTTATCTGCTTTAGGGAAAAGCCCACAGTATAGCATTAATGCTTGGATAAAAATAGAAAGCTGCATAAACATGCTAGTTTGATACTGTTTTTCTATTTTCTTTTTCGTTATAAACAGTTAAGGTATTGGCATCTTTTTAAGGAAGTTTCATACTCCTGATTTGCTATGTGCAATGTTGTAAGTCATTTTGCTGTACTATTACGTAGCAGAGAAAAAACAAGAACAGATTGCAGGTATTAGGCCATCTCTCCAAAGAAAATGCAAGTTGGTGTGAAGGCTGTCAATATGTACAGAGAGGAAGACCAGCTGCACTAGGCAGTGACCAGGTTTGCAGCTACAACAGGTTCAATTGATGAGAAGTAAGTTATTGTTATGACCTTAAGTTGTTGTATATTTATTTATACAGCATTTTTGGATGTACTTGGACCATCTTCCAGTGACTGGTGGCCCTTGGTCACTGGAATTTTAAAAAATTACTTGTTTTTACCAATACTTGTGCTGCTTCCTGTCCATGGATGCCTTCTTCATACCCTTGTAATCAACCATCATGTGTCCTATCACATGTGGAAGCAGATTCTTATTCTCTGTAAAGACCCTCCACACATTATAGATGTCCCTAGTAGCATCTGTAAGTGTAATTTATTCACAATTAGGGATGTCAGTTGGAAACAAGCTGTCAAAGTGGTGTAAAAGCAGTAGGTGAAGAAAAGGGTCAGATCCATGGGAGAGATAAATACAGCTTGCTCCTGATCACTGGAAGGCATGACACTCTTAAGTCCCCTAAATCAGCGAAGTTCAAGAGCAAGTCCTTACTTAGCAACATAAATGTACCAATACCGAAATTACCTTCCAAATTACAGTAGACTTGCCTTTTTTACCTAATAAAAATAAAAAACATATATTTGCACATGGTGAGCTGCTACTTACTGCAAAACTTAAAACTTCACAGGAAGTCAGATGAATTAGAACAGGCTTCACTTCTCATAAGTACACTGGTTCCTTCTCCAGTCAAAGACAATAAAAGTCTTTTAAAGTTTGAAAAATAAGCTGATTTATAGATCACTTACTGTGGGAGTGGTATGTAATCTACTTTGTACTTGCCTGAGATGTAATTGATTAAAATTACACTCGGGCCTGACCAGTGAGATACAGCACACAAATAGCATTCTTGTGTGCAGCATTTCCCAGTCAACTGTTGTTCATCCCAGGTCCTGCAGGCAGGAACAGCAGGATGGTTAAGAGAAGTCATCTCCAGTACACTACATTATTTTTCAACCTGAAGATTACACCCCAGATTTGTTTTAAGAAATACTGCTCTGCACATAAGTGATTTCAAGGCATGTTGCTAGACTAACACTTAAATTATTCAGAAGTAGTACTAGAAGCTTATTTTATTGCTTCTGGTAACACCTTTGCTGTAACTGAAAATCCATTCATTTTTTTTCATTAGTTGTGCTGTTCACTTCTGTTTTCCTTCTCCTGGATTGTGCTCATGAGCTATTTTAGTTTTGTTCCTACTTCTTTTCAAAGAAGTTTCATTTTCGGATTTTCATGCAGTAGTCTAAAACAAAACAAAACAAAGTTTATCTGGTATTTAAAGATGCTTTGTAAATAAAAAAGCTTAAGAAGGGGTCATTTAGACCCATGTTTTGTAAAAGCTTCATATAACAAAAACTAACTTGCTCTATTCAGCCTGAGTGTATCCTGCTAAAAGCAATAATGCTGTTATCCCTTGAAAACACTTAGTATCTGATCCCAGGATCGTTAATGATTTTAAACAGCAGTAACAAAACCTCATATTACCAGAAAAAAAAATATTCCAAACTAAATATGTTCTTTGTTTGCTGTCATCAAAAATTATTTTCCTTGCAGGCTGCCATTTTCCGAGAAAAAAATTTGTATTTATTAGCTGCAATTGTATACTCTTTAGAAAACACAGAGTATTTCTAATTTTTTATTTCTAAAACTACTTTTTAAAGTACTAACAATAAAAAACAAGCATAGATCTACGTATCAATGATTTCCCTGTCTGCAGATGTCTTCCTCTTACCACCACCTCTAACCAGAGCTTCCACAGAAATCGCTAGGAATTACGTGTGTATTTGGAGTTAGGTTGGAGCTTTTTATGAGATGTCCAGCTGCGTTTTTTGACACAGCCTCATAACACTAGCCATTTCATGCAAAACGTTTTTTGCCTCAGAAGAACAACTGAGGTCCTACCAGCTTGTCCTGTACCTCTTCAAGTTTAGAACCTTGGACAAAGCAACAGCTTTAGGGGTTGTTGGTCTGTGTCAATCTCAGAGCTGCTGATACTTGGGCTTGGTTTCTCTGCAGAAGCTCTGGCTTCTGGTACTGCTTCTCTTTTCTCTCCTTCTCAGCATCCATTGAGCCACACAAGTATTTCCTGACCACATGAGGATGTTATTTACAGGACTTCCTCTGAAAGTTCAAGGAGGGGATAGATGTTGCTGTCTCTGTGTGGCAGATAATGCTGTGAATGTTTTCTGGACGTGGCAGCCACTCTTGTTCCTTTTCAGGGAATATGTAGAGAATTTTTTGCATGCAGTGATTGTTTCTGAGAACATATCTTTGTGGGGAAAAGGCTTGGGCAAGTGTCAAAGATGATGGGAAAACATATTTTAAGGTCAGCTGGTAGGAAGGCTGATGTTTTCATGAGAGCACTCAACTCCCTCTGTGAGACCTTAAACCATCTACACTAGTGCTTGATTATTAGTTGTCATTTGATTTATTCTCTTATTTTCAAAGATGAGTATATATTGCAGTAAGTATTTTAGAGGGCCTTCTTTGTAAGTCCATTTTTATCTTATTTTATGAGGACTCCTCCTGAACCATTTGGAGCCATGAGTGATTCACAGAGCAGCAAAAGGGATGTGACACATGAAGAGATCTCCTAAATATTGTGTTTTACATTATCAGGCAGGAGAGGGGCAAAACCTTTTAAAGCAGTACATCTTCTTTCCATACTGGCTGCTCTGTTGTTGTATATCTTCACTGCACCAAAGGCAGTTCAGCCTGTCTTCAATTTTTAGTATCATTCTTCTTCCGAGGACACCCCAAGAGAAGGTACTGCCACTACCAGCAAACAACGTTGCTGCTGACTGGCCAGAGAGAATTAAAACGTATCTCTATAAACTGGGTGTTTCCTTCTGTCCTGGAGACTCAGTGTGCTCAGTGTTTGACAAACCCGTGTGCCTGTAAGTTGATGTACCTTCCCTGAAGCTGAGAACATTCACTTAGGATCATGCAGAACACAGCTAAGCCCAGTTCTGGACTATTAAAATTGCATCTCAGTGCCATACTCCAGCAGCAGATTTAGAGTACACATATTAGTCCACACTCCCTTAACCACTGCTGAAATTGGAGTCTGTCAAACAGATGCTTCAAAGTGGATTTCAGCTTTCAGAGAAAGTGTTTCCTCTCTAAGGCCTCTCTGCACACAGTGTTCAAGGAGTTAACAAGGGAGCTACTTTGAAAATAGAGGCAGAAGGTCATTGTCGGCAACAGCAAAGACTCCTACAGCCTGCCATGGAGAGCCTTTCACCCGTCATTTCCCACCCAGGGGATTGTAAACATTGGCTCACAGCCACGAAATCCTACAGAACTTCTCTTTACTTTCAGCATATACATTTATACGTCTTAATGGAAACTGAAGCACAGCAAGTTATTCCTGTGTGTCCAGAAGGAGAGGGAGCTTCTGTTCAAGTTAAAGAGATGGGAGAAAGAGCCATTACTCACCCTGGAATTTGAAAACATAGAGATACGCTTGTTTAGTGGTGCTTCACGTGTAACATAGCTGCTGTTCTCAGGCAAACTTTCTCAACTCACAGGAATGTGTAGAATGCTGTCACTTAATCAGAATCCAGAAGAGGTCTTTTATCTGCCATTTGTTAGTAACTAGCAATATTGTTCTTATCTCATTGTCCTTTAGCCTGATGCAGTGCCCTCAGACTTGAGAACTTGTAACATGAAAGCACTCATTACCTTGAACATTCCTGTTCGTATTGTCTAAAGCTATTATCTCTTTAGCTTAAATAATTGATGCTTTGTATCAATTTTGAGAGTGTTATCTGTAGAAGTCTGATTTACAATATTATTTTCACAACAAACATTTTATGTTTTTATGTCTGTGACCACTCTGGAGTAGAGTTTTCAGTGATCTAGACTAATTCAGGTCTTCTTCATCCAAATAATATGTTATATCTGCAGTTCATTCTCCTTGGAATGTGGCTTCTTGAAAATAACATAATCATACAAGCTTTAAAGTTAAACTCGAGAAATAAAGCCTATCAAGGTCTAGTATTGGACCAGCTGTAACATTCTGGTTTTCTGCTAAATCTTCAGATAGTTACTATCAGTTCAGAAAGTCCTACAACATTTATAAGTGGAGGAAATTTTCTTTTGGTTTCTTTCAGAATCTTGGGCTTTGCTTTGTGCTGTGAATCCTAAGTTTTAGCTACTGAGTTGTGTATCAAGTAACAAGGGAGGAGATGTCGCTTCTTTCTCTACAGAATGTAACAGAGGGCTGTCTTCTAGAATTTTTTGAGTCCCATCCATTAGAAGCAGAGAGATGGAATACAGTCTGTGTAGATACAAAGTAGAATCCAGCCTGGTTAATGTAATTAATACCTACTTTTATTTTTATCCTGTGATGGTCTAATGTAAAATGCATACACATTCCTGAGCAATATCCAGAAACTCGGCTCCTTGCCCCTTCCAGCTGATTGTTCTTAAGCATTCAGCTGCTTTCAGACACAGTCTTGCCCCATGACTCATATACTCCTGGCAGAATAGTGACTTGGCTTCAGCAGAGGCAAGGAAGGAGCTCTCACACAAAAAACCCCCAGCCTAGTGGTCAAAGAATTTGCTTGGGTGTAGGAAGTGCCAATTAAATCCCCTTCATATGCATTTCCACTTTGAGATTAACCTCATAACATTTGCACAAGATGTTAATATGGATGTAAACACGTATTGCTTCTACCACCACTCTTAGTTACAAGCTTTTCCAGGTAGGACTCCTTATGGATTTCTGTTGAAAACATCCATTTACCCAGGTTATCTGTCTACCAAAAATTCATCATGCACAGTAGTGCTTTAGCTCTAACACAGCTGCTTGTTTCTGCAGCACAGGTATTTCTGATGTGTGTGACCATCTTCACATATGACCCACAGACATTTTCAGAGTAAGAATAATTTGATAGCTAAAGGTACCTACAAAGAGCTTTGGAAACTCAGTGGATTGTGCCCAGCATTTTCTTGGTCTTAAGCTCACAAAGCTACTTAAATCTGAGATTCAGACAGTCTGAAGATCCCGCTTATTCCTTTTGTCCTTTCTCTCCAGTCCTTGCTTTTGGCTGGAAATTGCATGTCCATGGCAGGGCTTTGGCCTGCTGATGTTCACTTCAAGACTTTAATATTTAATTTCTAATGATCTGTGGTACTTTTAAGTGTATATGAATACATACACCTGTGCATACATTGCATCTGTATGTAGAAAGTTCAACTTTTTCATATTTTTGGTGTGTATTTGCAAATGTCTTTTCACATTTGTTTTTAGAAAGTGGTTTTGTTTTCCAAATGTAATTTCAAGGAGTTCTTGAAAGGTATTTCATAGGAACTTCATCTCTATAGTATAATTTATGATTTTACTTACTTCAGCTTAAAGCCATACATTTATGTAAGGCCGTAGTATAATCTGCTGCATTTAGTTTCAAATGTAGAACAGATTTGCAGTGTTCAGTGCTCCAATTCTTTATGCCATAGGTATAGGAAGGCCCAGCTCTGTGATGGTCATCGTGATGATAATCCAATTGATGTCTGCACCTTGTGAAGTAGTGAGGGCAGGTACATCCCAAGTGAGGCTTCTACTGCAGAGAAGGTGACTAGTTTGCAACCCTGGGTTCTCTTTGAGCTTTGCTGTAATTAAGGAGTTTTAACTGTAAGCTATTGCTTCACATGAGCATCACTGACAGATGTTGCTCCACCAGCCCTTTATGTACTACCAGGCTATCAGTGAAATTGGTACTTTGCTTCCAGGCATGCCATTAGTTTCTTAGTTTCATTCTCAAGTGAATGAAAACAGTGTCTTGTAGAATTTGCGCTGAGTTTCTGCTGTCTAGACTTCCAAGCAGTCCACAGTAAAGCCTCTTACATAGAGAACTGGCCCAGTTTAATCCATTCTTAGAGGTTTCTCTGTACATCTCCTCTTTTTGATAAAGATGGTTTGACAGAAGTGGGCACAAGTTCCATGGGAGAGAGGTCTGTGGTGGCCTTCATGGTTTTGCTTAATTTGGGATTTTTGTGTTCAGGACTGGAGTCCAACACAGCACTCCAGGAAGTGGGAACACTTTTTTCTATCAACCAGACTCTGGTTTTCTAGTCGCAGTGGAAAGCTAGTCTTCATTACCAAGTCAAACTGTAAGTGGAAATGCTCAGATTCTCTAGTCTCATGAACCCAAGAAAAGACCAGGCAGTCAAAAGGGCAGCTTTGGGGGATCCTAGCATGGAGATGACCACAGTTTGGTCTTTGACACAAGTTAGAGCTACATGTTCTCCTGCTCCCTGGGACAGGATATAGGTGATGTGATAGACTGTAGAAGTGGATGCCAGCCAGTGGGAATATGCAGGGTGCTAGATGACTTGGTTTTGTGGCTTAAAGATGTAGAGGAAAGCAACTGAAACAAAGCCCAAGATCTGGTTCTAGAAATTAGGACTGTTCCCTCAGCTAGCTAATGCCAGTAGGTGACTGAGTAAGTGGAAACATGCCAAATTGCTGCAGCCAGACCCAGCACAAGGTCTGTATTCCAAGGCACAGTCTTAGGCTGCCACCTTTTAGGTACTTCTAGGACATTTTAGTTTTAGTTTTGTTTGGAATTGTGGAATGAAATGTCTTTTTCGTTACAGTACGTGTTTGACTTGATCAGCATAAGAAGACAATAGTGTTTATTTCTTCCTGCCTTTGTGGGGTATTTTAGGTCTGAGATAGATTATTAGAATTTGCTGTTTCGGTCTACAGATTTGATTGTTGAGTCTTGAAGCATGATTGAAGAATCGCTACTTCTATTTAAAGTTTGTCACTCTCAGTGTTGTTAAGTATCTCTGTCTGTCAAGACATTGCAATATGAGCACAAGTCTCGTTGCTTGCAAAGCTGACCATTTCTGTAAAGAATTGAGCTGTCCCATATTCCAGAGAAGGCTTCACTGCAGCTCAGAGAACAGAGTATCATGGTTTTGATTTCAATACATAAGACCTGGCAAGTCTTTGACTTTTCTGGGATGTGGATCGGGTAAGTAGTGTTGCCAATACTGCTTTTGCTTCTTTCTTTTTTTATAAAGATAAAACACTTTTCACCTGAGGTCTCAGGTAGTCTTTCAGAAATTCTCTCTATATTGTGTCAGTAGAGAATTCTATGAAATATTCTGCTTAGTAGAAATGTATTTCCTTGTAGGAGTTTTGAGGTAAGGTCTGAATCGCTAGTGGTTGAAATACAACCTCATGTTAAGAGCCAGTTTCCCTTTCTAGTAGCTGTTCCACACAGATGTTTAGTGCACAGAGGCTTTTAAGGTAAAACCCACTGAATGTAGGTAAAGTATCTTCAGCTACACACATGGTGTGCAAACACGCACGCACGCACACATTCACGCCTCCTGACAACGGATGTACCGAGAAGTGCTCTTCGGCAGCACTGTCACACTGAGTGATGTGGTTCTTCCTAGAAATAAAAAAAGGAAAATTCTGGTTAGTTTTGTGTGTACAGAACATCTGAGAAATGAATGGCTTCTTTATTTGTCATGTTATCTTCCAGTAGATGCTAAACCATGTTTCCTTCAAATCAGAAATTTTTGAGCGTCAAAAACAGGAGATCACATTCTAAAACAGCAACTGGATAGAGGGTGATAACACATGATCAGGATTTATGTCTTCTATAAATAAATAATCTTTTGCTTGATGATTCAACTCGTGGAATGATAACAACATTCATTCCACTTTTCATAAAGCAATTCATTAGGCTTGTGCCTAATGGAGATAAATGTCGATAAAGAGTATAATTGGTATTAGCATGTGCACTTCATGAGACCCATGGCACTTGAAAGGATTTCATGTTTTGTATGCTAAATCTTTTGTCAAGAAGTGCTTTCTAAAAGCCACCAGAGTAGTTTGATACACACTTACTTTAAAAGGGATACTATTTTAATGCTTCTATAAACAGACAAACTATAATCATCTTTCTCTAAGAAAGAAACATTTTTGACAGCTATACCTATCTCTGTGATGGAACTGAAAACAGTTACATAATAGTGGAAGAACCACTACTCAATAAAGAGATTAAACAAATATGATTGTTCAGACAGATATTATCTCTGGAAACTAAAGCACGTCATGTAATGTAGTGATTATTACCTTCTGTATCACAGTTGGGAATAATCATAGGTCTTTAGAGACAGATTAAAGAGAGTCCTAGGTTTGCTTCATAAATGCAGAATGCTCTCAGTGGATGCTTTAAGGATAGTCATAGCAAAATACAGTGAGGCAGTTGCCAGCAAGTTAAGCAGACACACCCCTATTCCAAACCAGAGAGGAAAAATATATCATTGTAAAAAAGCTAAAATTTAGCCCACACTAAAATCGGCTGTCTAGGCTTCATTACACCTGTGGGACAGGTGGGTTTTCAAAATGTTCTCTGCCTGTGCTGGAATTGTTGTACATGGTGCTGCAGGGTGGAATGAGGTATTGTCTCTCCCTTCCTCACCTTTCTCCTTGCTTCTGCCTCCAGCACACCACAGACTACCTCCTCCCTTATTTCCTGGGACTCAGACACACAAAAACGCAAAAACCATTTCCCTATGTGGCATAGGTGTGATCCACTTCCAAATGTCTTTGGTGTGTTCCTGGGGGGCATGGAAGTTGAAGGAGAGGTAGGGAATGTCATCATTGCTGGAGCAGAGCAGGGCATGGTGAGGGGGTGGTGCTGCATCTGTTACACACGAGGGCTGGAAAGTGGGGCTGCCTTGGACTGCCAGGAGGACTCAGAGCAGCCCACAGGACAAGTGTCAGGGCCCATGATCTTGCAGAGTTTCCATCATGTCACAACCTAGTGTCATCAACCCTCTGGATTGCCGCTTCTGTCCTGCTCAGTCCTGATTGAGGGTCCATATTGCAAACTGAAGACAATGAAACATTATTAAACAAATTCTTACTTTTTCTGAACACTTTTTAATATTACAGTGGCTTCATTTTAAGCAATGTTACACTGTCAGACCAGTGAGCCATTTTAGCATATTCAGTTAAGAAACTACATTTCTTCTTTTCAGTCTCTGTGGAGTCTTTTCAACACTGTGTTTCTACCAAGTGAGAGGGAGGTGGATTAGGCAGACGGAGCCTCTCTCTGCAGTGGGGATTGAACTCAGGCTTCAATCAGTATGCTGTCTGTAATTCTGTCCTCTCCAACTGGTCTGTGGCAAATGTGTCAAGCATAGTCATATAGCTGAGGAGAAATTTTTTACAAAGCTTCAAGAAAATTCTTCAAGTTCTTTTAGAGTCCCAGACCTGAAAAACAAGCCATGAAGTAGCTGATCCACAGTGAAGTTGGAAAGATTCCACTTTGAGTCCTCATGAACAGTTTGAAGCAAAAGATTTTTTGTGAAATTGGAAGATCCTGAAGTGACGCTAAAGAGCTTGACTCTACATCCTGCACCATATATTCTATAGCTATATTGATTAATTTTACTCAAAAATAAAGGACAAAAATAAATGAAAAATGGTCAAAAAGATGTCCTGAGGATCATGTGAAAGTCTTGTTAGTGAGAACTGAACAGAAAAACTGAGTTTTAAGAATCACTGTAAGGAACATTAAAAAGTAAATTTACAAGTAATTTTTCATGACATTTAAATAACTTAAGTAACAAAAGTGCCTCAAGTAACAAAATAAGCCAACATCTAATGGCCAGTATCATTAACAAAACCAGCACACACAATCACAAAAGCAAAATATATACAAGAAGGATTTTGCTTGGATTCAAGGATATTTAATATGAATTTAAGCATCTCGCTAATTTCCTTTGTAGCATAATTTCTATGAAAGGTAGTGTTTTAAAAGTTTTCACAGGCTTCTTTGAAGCCCCTTCAGAGCTAATTACAGTAGAACTAGTCTCATCCAGCTTTGGATATCTAAAAGGAAGATGTCTACATGTGGGCCAGTCAGATTCTCCCCATAAATAGTAGGGAAATGCAGTGTGTGTTCATCTGACCTGTACAACACATTTAGGATAAAGTAAGACCAGTTGCTGGGTGAGATGAGGAGTGGGCCATGCCTCCCCCACCCCATCTCTCTTGTGGAGCCACCTCTGAATCAGAGGAGATGAGGGAAGCATAGCAAAATGCCTTCTTTCTGGAGTGAAAGGAAGACCCGGGGCCACAGCGTGACTCACTGGCTGGTAGATTAAAGAGTGCCAGAAAACATTCGTGGGTACTGGAGCTCAATTGTCTATACTGTTAAATTATTAGAATGGTTCCTGGCATGCGTTATTCCAGCCAGCCCTTCCCCAGACAGTTCCTAGGTGCTGGCAGTTAAGCATGGACCAAAGACCGTTCCCAATAAGCAGTTTGCATGCAGTCACCTTTTTTGGGAGGCTGAGAATTTAATAATATGGACATAGGCCACTCTGTACTTTTTGGTCTCAGTGCCAAAGGAACATTTCCTGTCCCATTTAATTTCCTAGCACAGACATAGCTGCTGTGTTACAGTCTGATCCCTGCTTTGTTCCTGTAGCTGTGCAACTGGGCATTGGTCTGTACTTAAAGTCTGTGGCAAACCGAAATGTAGTCTTTTGTGTCTGTGTTACTCAACCCCATCCCTAAACCACAGTTTGTCTTTTTTGTACTGAATGCTATTCAGACAGCAACTATATTTGGAAAGGCTGTATATTGTGCAGATCCATTTAAATTAAGCAGTTACGCAAAAATGAAAATCTGTTCTGTAAAGTAAATAGAAATTATATGAGATTGACACAATGCCTAGATCTTCTATTAACATTGGTAGTGAGTAGACACTTCCGACTAATTTGATTTTTCATCAGAAAAAGGTACCACTGAAGTGCAGGATTGAAACTCCTTGGGCTAGATGGTGCTGGAATGCAACATCTGTCAGGTGTAGTAAGGCAGAAAGTTTTATTTCAAAATGAAGTTCTCTTTCTTCTTCTGACTCTAAATGCAGCTTTCCTCCTGCTTCTCACTGAGCACATTTCCTTCTTTAGAGGGTGTGACACAGCCTCAGTAGGCTTTTGCAGATGTTCTTTTCCTTTCTGCTGCCTCTCAGATACACATTTCTTTTCATCCTGAAGTGCTGCCTAAATCTATTAACTTCTAAATTGTTAGAAGTAGGGATCTGCAGCTACTGCAGATATCCTTCTTACCTGATACCGTCCAATCTTATCTGGATAGTGGAAACATAGAATGTGCACTGGAAAAGGAACGTAGTTACTTCTTTAGGTACCTGCTTCTTCCAGTGTATGAATATTCCCAATCTTCCCACGTGTGGCTTGATCTATTAAATACAAATGTTACAGGGTATCTTCCGGATGGGCAGTGGGCTAAGAAGCTAAAGCAGGATAAGTAGCTAGTTTTGCCCAGGAGCAGTTGGAGGCAATTGGAAGGAGAGGACAGGGTGTGAAATTTGAGGGAACTTGGAGTGCAAAGGAGCCAACGGGGAACGTGGGGGAAGGCAGAGCATGTGGGGTGTAGTGGGGGCAGCAGGCTGTGTCCACATGGGCATTTGCACAGGAGCAGCAGGGAATTAGGCATGTTTGGTGATGCTCTCAGGGGGCCATGGGGCGTGACAGGAAAGCAGAGGCAGGCAGGCAGGGAGAGGGGCCAGGAGGTCATGGGACATTGGGAGAAACCTGGCTGGTATAAGAGGAACTGAAGAGACCAGCCAGGGTGAGGAGAAGCAAGGAGGAGGCAATGGAGAGAAGTTTCTTAGGTGAGAGGACTAAAATGCAACATGGTCACTAAAGTCTACAACCTCCAAAGTATTTTGCATGATTTAGGGTCTCCATCAGAATGTGAGCATGAGCCCTTTTTCCTACAGAGCAATCACTGTGTGCCGCATTTCATGTGTGTCAGATTTTCAGGAGAGACAGAATTTAAGTGAGATGTGGTGATTCAGGTGCTTGCTTTTTTTCATCCTAAAAATGGGACTTCATCAAGCAGCTCTGTTAAGTGTGCTGTTGCTCAGGGAGACCTTGTCTCCCTGGTGGTGTGCCTTACCTAAGCAAGGCACTTTTTTGCTCAGAACCGTACTAAAGAGGAAGTGATGACCTGCTTCTTCAGCCTCACCATATCCTGTGTTCAGAATAATTCTCATTTCTACTTCTCTACAAATGTTAATGGAATGTCCACAAATATTTTCTTGGTTTCTATGGTAAGAGGGAGAGTGAAACTGTCAAAACCACTGCATCATATACATCATCCTGTGCTTTTCAGGAGAAGACCCTGACCACAGAAGGAGTCATCTGTGGTATTACATGTGTGCAAACTGACATTTAGTACATTTTGATCCCTTTCAGGTTCACATTTTGAAACACAGACTTGTGTGTTACAAACCATAAAGGTTACTTGATGACTTTTATAATGACACATTATTGACAGAAAATATCAAAACAGCTCAACACAGATTCTTTCCTCTCTGACTATAACACAATTAGGCATTAGCTGAAATTTAATCGTTAGTCTTCTGGAAATCTTCTATTTTGCAGGTTAACATTCCAAGTTATTCAAGTAAAATCTCCCAGTCCCCTGTGTATACATGCATGGAGCACAGCAGGGTGCAAATGCTTGGGGAACTGTGCCAGTGAGGGGTCACATGGCAGAAGGAGCCAGCGTGCTGCACACTTCCGCAGCTGTCTGAAAACAGCTCCCCTGCGTGAGCACAGACACAGGCATGTGCTGCCATGCATCTCTTGGGAAAGGAGCAGCTTTACTGTGCCACACTTCCCTGGAGAGGACTTCAGTTTGGGGCATATGGTCTCACAACCATGCATCCCCCAGTTTTTTGCCTTTTAGTGCAGAGCCCTAATCTTTGCCTGTGAGAATGCAGAGCCCTAATCTTGCAGGGCATGTGGGATCGGGGAAAATAAATCATCCTTACGCTCTGTAAGGGCTATGTGGATCTCAAACCAGGAATCATGAGGTTTGGTGGTATTCCCACAGATCAAAGATCTTCCTCCTGACACTACACCCAGCCATTCACAAACAGTAATGAGTTGAAATTGTTGTATCTAATTTCTCAAAGCAATATTACTTCAATAAGCTTTTCCACAAACATACTGCAAGAATAAAAGCATAGTTCAATTTGAGACCTACATCTGCATTAGGAAAAATAAAGTGTTTTAGGAGGAATTCTATCTGATTCGGACAGGGCAGCTGCAGAGAGAATCCCTGACCTCCAGTTATATTTGTCTTCTTTCCTTGGAGTGAATCTCTGAAGAAACTTCTCTGGTTTTTGTAGAGAGAAATGTTTCATAAAACATCATTGATATGGTAGCAAATCAGGAACAAGACAAATGGAGCTAAGTAATGCCCAACTTCCACACAAATCTATGGATAGATATCTGGAAGTGTAGTTTGCCAGTGCAATACTTTGTATTGTGTTATTGAACTGTTTCATAGACAAGTTTTATAAATAAACATCAAAGTGTTTCAAAGAACTGTTAGCAAATATGACCACTCTTGCAAGTATCTGTGAACCTCCCTTCAATAGCCATTCAGTGGTTCCAAAGGCTGTCAGGGCATGTAATGATTGTAATAAATGTTGTATTTGCTTTTGTTTCATCTGGCTTTGACCAGCAAATTCGGCTGATTGCTTCCATTGTTACTTTTCTTTAGAAGACAATTACATTGTTATCATAAAAAAAACCCACTATTCTTACACATTTCTTTGTGTTGGTCTTGAAATTCAGAAGTCGCTATCCTAGTTAACATAATTTTAAAAGTTATTTTCATTCTTATACTTTTCTTTGTTTGTATCCCTTTTTTTTTTCAGTTTTGGTTTGGTTCATCCTGCTTCTGAATGTTGCATCTCCCACCTTCATGTTTGTTGAAGCAAAACACAATAATTGTAGATACCTTCCCAACCCTCATATTAATAGTCAGAGATTTAAATTATAGCTCAGAGTAAGAAAATATTGGCACTTAGCTGACAGTCATGTGTTGTTATGGCTGGATTATAACTGTATTCAGGAGCCTAATACTCCTGTGGCTCTGAGATTTTATTCTAGCAAGATAGTAGCTCATACAGGACTCTGCAGAAGCTCTTTGTGTTCTTCTGCAAATATGCTGAAGATATAGTTAGCCTCATCTGTATTTGGTCTACTTGTGGGATACAAAAGGATAAATATGGACTGTCCCATCTCTGTTGTGGGTCCAGTGTGGAAGACTCATCAAAGTACATCAATGGAGCAGTGCCAGTAAAATTCCCACTGTGTCTCTGCAATGTGTTGTGACAACCACCAGGACAAGAACAGCCTAGAAGCAGGCGCTTTACGTGGCATATGTCCGTGGGAAAGAGTGTGTCATTTGAACATACAGTATGAGAGAAGTTACTGCTGATCTAACCAGCAGCATGTGGGCAGAGACAGTCACACAACTGTAAAGGTCAGGAATCTGCCAGGAATCCTTGCTCTGTGTTGCTTAGTTAAAAACTGACAGTTTAGGGTTGCTTTGTGTGCAAGGAAACCACAGTAGACAGCACTGATGCCTTTGGTAAGGGACAGCTTTGAGAAGGGTTTGACTTAATCTGGATCCAGCTGATAAAAAAAATTATAATTTCTTCAGAGAGAACTTTTTAGACAGGTCAAAAGTTTGGGGCCTGATTGGCCCATGCACTTGAGTTAACCCCATTTCTTTTACAGAAAATAGTACATAAACTGTAAAGGGCTGAGAACAGACATGCTGCAGTTTCTGATGTGTCCTATGGGTAAATCAACAGTATTCCCTGACTTTTTTGGTTCCTCTGTGATTTTGGTGACTACATCTACATCCACAAAAGTTGTTTGAGAAAACAAGGCCTTGTTCAATTGACTAACGTTTGCCCTATGGAGAGTCCAGATCTCCACTGGAACGTGTCTGGGGTTTGTAAACTGCAAAAGCTTAAAAAAGTTTCTGGTAGTGTGATCAGTACAGATGTGGTACTGTGATTGTCACTCCAGTGCTGAACTCTGAAACTATAGTTTTGTTGTACACTGAATTGCACTGTTGTTACCAAGAAATGGTATCACTTCCTGAGTCATCATCACTGCAGCTGTAGATACTGAGATTTGCCATACAGGACCCTTTTCTATGTGCTGGCTAAACCACTTTGCCCTAATATGTGAGTTTTTGCAATATCGATTAAACTAAGTGGAAGCTGTACATACAACACTTAGGAGGTCGTAATTCTGCAGTTAAGCACTCTCTTTTCTGTTCCTTTTTGTTTTGCAGGTTGTTACTTTGTGGTATAGAGCTCCTGAAGTCTTGCTTCAGTCCAGTTATGCAACAGCAGTTGATCTTTGGAGTGTTGGCTGCATATTTGCAGAAATGTTCCGTCGAAAGTAAGAAATACAGTTTCATTTTCTTCATGCTTCTCATTTAAAAAAATGTGTGGTAATGCCTGTTACGGTACGCCAAATCATGTTTATATAGGATGTTTTATTTACAGTGCAAAATAGAAATGCCCATTGCAAAGTCATACTTCTTGTTGTCTTTTGGTGGGAGTATACCTCAGCTCTTGGTAAAGCTTGCATGAGCACTGTTGTATTCCCGTTGAACCTGAATCCAAATGCACATAAAAGGGGGTGAGAGAGGCTATTGATCAATTTAAATAAAGCTGGATTCTGGAAAGGATTTATCCTGAGGAAGGCAGGGCACTGTGGTCATCAGAGTCTTCTTCCTCTGGAGTTTGTGCATTGAAGCATCAGGTGTTTGCTGGTAGTCTGCACTTGGGATATTTGAGATCTAAGAAGTCACTGTAAAGTTGTTTTTTAGAGGTACGAAAAAAAGGTAAGATTTTTTTAAGATTAAATTATGTAGCCTGAGGGGAGGATAAGAGAGATGTTAAATGTAGTAAAAAAAATCCCAAGATAAATAGCTTTTTTTTCTAGCTGATTCTATAAAATCAGAACTATCTTGATACAGAATATTACAGCTGGATGCAGGTGAGTTGTGAATGCAAGAGGAACTCTTGTGTATTGGTCTTTGCCTGTGGAGAGTCACTGACATGGAGGTTGTACCAAGGCTGTGGAGAGGAACAAACCTGCAAGAATTTTGACAGGGTAAATCTGTCTTGGTACTAACTTAATCACATGAATTTTGGTTGAGCTTACAGCAAAAAGTGCATGTTGACATCACCTAGGTGATCTCCATGTAGAAATTGTATAGCATTTTGTAACCACCCGTGGTGAAGCCAAAGAATATGCAGAAAGAAAATGTGAAAGAAAATTATACACTGGGTGGCCAAAAACCCCAGATCAGTAGAATTTACAAGAAGATGCAATACTATAAGGGGCTTGAGAAACAACTATTTAATTTACACAGTAAGTTCAAATACTAATTGAAGTCTTGCAAAATAACTTTGGAATTTTACTACTTATTAATGTTATATGGAAAAATCATTTTTCTTGGGCTTCTTGCCTGGTTAAATGGCATGGGTAGAGTTATATTCCACCCCCTGACTCAGAAATGAAGTCAAAAAATGAGAGAAAAAAAGAATGTGGATTTTAGGAATATCACTCAAACCCTCCGTTGCAAACTTTCAAAGATTCACTCTTTGCCCATGTACTGACATATTCACAATAGCATTAAGTTGCTTATAGCTTTTCTGATTCAAATAGCAGAGTCAACAACTTCATTTTACCATTTGCAGTAAGAGTGATACAGGCCAAAAAATGAATGCAGAACTTCATTACATGCTTAAAACTCTTCTTTTCCTCTCATTTAATTTGTAGCATTTTTACAGATAAATACTGCCATATACAAATTCCACCAATTAAATTTATTTTTTCTTGTAGTGGTGTATGAGCTTTGCTGAGTCTCCACATCTAGTAAATTAAATTTTCTACTTATATACAAATGCAAATATTATGTTAATATTACAAAATCAGAATTTTTTTTCATATGGAAATGAGATCTGATTTGAGCCAGAGTTTGATAAACCAGGACTTCTATTTTTCTTGCCAAATGTAGGGTCAGTCTGACATTCTCAGTCTTAAATTTGGGAGACTGTCAAAAACTGTAGAGGTCAGGAATCTGCCAAGTCTGTATGTACTGTGTTCGTTCATTGCAAACAGTATGACTTTTACATACTTTAGTGTACAAGCATGATTTGGAAGACTGTTCTCAAGGCTCTTTGCCATAAAGCTGCAGCAAACAGCCTTAATGGTGTCTCCATGGACTGTTGTGATGGGTTAATGTTGCAATACTCTCTGCATGATCTGTGTTGTCTTTCGGATTCTCCTGATGGATTGCAAAAGAAAGCCCATGTTACTGTGACCTTGGTAGCAATAAACTGTAAAATTTTACAAGCTGCATGGATTATATCCAAAAGATTGAATAAATGCAATAGCAATTTTGCTGGGAAATGGTAGTGCCCTTGGGTAATCACCAATCTGTATTTGCACTGGTGTTGATAGGATAAGAGTATGAGAATGCAGCTAAAACTTGCTTGGTAGACATGGTTTTGATATTAAGACAACCTTTTCTTTTTTCTGTCCTACTGGGTGCTTTCTGCCTTCTTTTCCTACTGTCTTTTGCCTTCTCTTTGAAAGGTCTCTTTTAAAGGTCTGTGATTTTTACAAAATGTACTGAGACTCTTCTGGTCTTTTTTATATCCCAGGGACTTCACTGGAACAGGTTTCAAAATAAAACACTGCACAGCATCAGAAAACATATCAGAATCCATTTTATGTCAAGGAGACATTGGACAGTTTGGGTTTGTTTGCATGGAGTTTTGTAGGCTGTCACAAGCACCGTGAGGTGCTCTAAGTCTGGATAAGTGTGTAGGAGAAAAGTGAGCTCTGCATGAATGGTCCAGTCTGTATGTTACAGGTTACTATATATTTTAAGTGGATGGCGCCTCAATTTAGATCACCCTCAATCTAAAACAATTTAGGACAAATGCAAATCAAGTATTTGTTTAAGAAGTTGATCTGAAATACACAGAAGTGTATAAAGAACTTAGACACAAAAAATTAATTATATCTCTTTATAGACACACCTAGAGTAAATTTGAACATTTCTCTCATCTTGGCTTATTCAGCTAAACAAATGACACTTTTCATCTCTGCTCCTCCTGTGATCTGAGGTTTGTGTAAAGTCGTAGCTCCTTTAAAACTGCACATTTTAATTTTGGTACAGGCTTTGGTATAGGCTTCTGCAGAAATAAATGCGTAGAGTTCGTATCCTAAAATCCCTCAGATGTATTCTGAAGGGTCCTCTTCTCTTTACAGATCCACAATAAACTGCTCAGTACTCAGGTGTGTTTTATGTACGCAGAAACTATTCTGCTTTGTGTGTCTTTTCTGTCCATGTGTACTATTGATGACAGCACCCCCAAAATAAAGCATTACTTGAAAAATTCCTCATATGACAGTTTCAGTTTTTAAGTTTCCGCTCTAATTAAGCAGTTTGCAGTGACTTCTAGACATTTGGATGGAGTGTCAATGAAAGTGTAATCATATTTGTCAGAGTGCCTGTGATTTAAATGCTCTGGTGCATGGATAGTAAAAACCAGTAGGGAAAATTGTAAGGCATGCTATGGCTTGCTACCATATCAGAGATACAGTTGGCAGGACTGACTGGGGCCTGGTGGCATGGGGACGTCCTTTGGCTTTTTTAATGTTCAGATAAAGATTAGGATTACTTATAAAAGGGTTTCACTTTGAGGCTGAGCATTTTCCAGGCCAATAGGAAAAGACTTTGTACCTTCTACTCGGTGAACACCTAGTTAACGAGAAAGGCAAAAACGGGAGTAACATTCACTTCTGTCTGGATACATAAAACTCTTCCAGCTGGCTCAAGAGCTGTGGGCGGCTCCTAAGTAGGAAGTCATAACCAGTGTTTTAGGGAAGAAGGGACTGACTGTCTTCTTGCTTCAATTAGGTAGTACTTAATCCAGGTGAATGAGTATGAAAGGCTGGAATCCCAGATTCGGATCTGGGTGAAATGCTCTATAAAAGAAAGCTCGGATCACCGGTCTTGGATTCTCTTCTGGGTAGGCAGTCTTGAGAAGAAATGTCAAAATGTTTTGGTGCTTAGTTCTTAATGCATCTATACATGCCCAGTTTTCAAAACCATGCTCTTACATTATTTCAGTCCTGCTCAGACCAGGAGGTTGGTAGGTGTGCATGTGGGACTCACGAGTCAGGCTATCTGTGTAACAATTCCAGCTAGGCATGTGTAACTGTGATATTACACAAGCAGCTGAGTTTGTCTCCTGAGTAAATACGGAACTAAAAACATTTCCACCTCCCCAAACTAAAAGTAAAACAGTATTATCTCAGTGCAACAAGCTTCGTCTACCCTGGAGGGAAATTAATTCCATTTGCATGGGTTTCTTACTGAGACTGTTCCGGCTCCATGCACCAGCTCCATGGTGTTTTAATCAGCCTGCTGTTGGTAAAATCATCAGTTCCAGAAATTCATAAGCTGCAAGGTCGGCACAAATAGTATGAGGTTATTATTTATTCATTTTTAAATATTAAATCATGCTTTTAGCAGTTGTCTCATTTTTCAGCCTACTTGGTCAACTCCTAATATGTGTGAGACAGTTATTGCATTACCAACTGTGCTTGAAAATTGTAGCAGCAGATAAGAGATGTGTGACACTGCTAAAATACCTATAATGGGTCAAATTCCCTGGTGGACACAAACAGCAGACACAGGGGAAACAAGCTATTGGCATATAAGTCATCTTTCAATGGTTTAAATTTGTCCAATTAGAGGAGGTACATCATTGTGTGTAGAAAAACATGAGCCTGGAACTTTGTTGTTTTAGGTAATGTATACAGATGTGATAAAATCAAAACTTAGACCCTCGTCTGGTGATGTGAACACTGGATTTGGGACCTACTGGCTGCTTAGAATCATAAAACATCAGATTTAAAACAAACTAGCAGTACATATATTCATTTTAGCTACGATGTCTTAGGGTATTGAGTAATTGTAAATCATCTACAGAACTAAAATAGAATAAATCTTTATTCCCCTTTCCAAACAAGACATAGGTTATTAGTACAGTGTGAAGTACAGTCATCAGATCCATTGCATGTACTTTCCTGTGCCAGCTACAGAGCCAGGTGGTAGAATGGGTCTGTGAAAGGAGACCGTAAGAATAGTGTGGCCAGCAGGACCACAGCAGTGATTGTCCCTCTGTACTCAGTGCTGGTGAGTGCTGTGTTCAGTTCTGGGTCCCTCACTTCAAAAAGGACACTGAGGTGCTGGAGGGTGTCCAGAGAAGGGAAATGGAGCTGGTGCAGAGTCTAAAAAACATGTTCCATGGGAAGCAGCTGAGGGAACTGGGGTTCTTTGGTCTGGAGAAAAGGAGACTTGGGGGGGACCTCATTGCTCTCTATAGCTACCTGAAAGGAGGTTATAGTGCGGTGGGGGTTGGTGTTTTTTGCCAAGTCTCAAGTGAAAGAACAAGAGGAAATGGCCTTAGGCTGAGCCCAGGGAAGGTTCAGATTAGATACTAGAAAAAAATTCCAGTGCAAGAGTGGCCAGGCATTGGAATAAGTTGTGTAGTCCCTGTCTCTGGAAGTGTTCAAGAGATGGATGTGGCACTTAGAGCTATGGTTTAGGAGTGATTATGGTCATGTTGGATTGACGGTTGGACTGGATGATCTTGATGATCTCTTCCAATTTCAATGTTTCTGTGATTTTGAGAAGCTGGACCCCCTCAGAATGTGCCCCTTGCTTCTACTTCTGCCCTACTCATGAGCAAAGGAAGGACAGTGGGCTCTGCAGCTGAAGTTTCAGTTAATGCTTTGTGGGATGAAGATGGTCAAGTGGTTGCAGAAGGAAATAGCCAGGTGGAACACCTTTTTTTAAGCTGTCTACACAACCTGAAGCTGGAGATAGGGAAGTTTGAATTTCTACCACTGAGGGGAAAGAGTAACTCTTTTTAGCTGGGTCATGTGGTGAGGTCTTTTGGCTTCACTGAAATCATTGCTGAAATTAACCCTGACTTCAAAGGGGATTGTAACCACTTCAGAAACAATTCAGTGTGACAGAGTGGCACGAAGAGTGGCCGAGCTATTCTCTGTCAATGTGCACGGTACAGTGCTTGAAGTGATTGCTGTAAAAGTGCTGCAAACTGGCAAGGAAGGAGAGGGTATTGCGTAGTGGTATCCCAGCTTCCATGCCTTGCACTTCTTTCAGTGATGCTGTTCAAGCTTTCAGCTGTCTCATCTGTGACATAAACCCAGGACTGTGGGACTTTTGTTTGAAATAAGGGTTGCAATGTGTGTGGGAGCTATGAAGAGCTGTGAGTTGAAAGCTGAGGCTGATGATGGAATTGACAGTGTCTTCTGGGCTTCGTGAAACTTTTGCATAGCTTTGTGCTTTTGCATAGCACAAGCAAAAGGATGTGTATAAGTTAAATTTGCACAAATTTAATGCACTCTGGAACTGTGATTGTTGTTATCTGTCTGCTAAAATACCACACACACAAACACACACGCACACAGAAAGGTAGCTTCAAAGGAACTCAGGCCATGAGGATGTGAGCTACTGTATGCGTGTCCTTATCCAGAGAAGGAGGTGCACCTTCCATTTGTTACCAGAGGCAACGAAGTGATAACTTGTAACAGAGCCTGCAGGTTCCCTGGTGCTTTGAATGGGACAGGCAGCTTTTCTCTCTGAAGATATCTGCAGTCCAGTTCTTTCTGTCCTAACCATCATCAGTTTCATCATGTGCTCATTTGGTCTGAATTAACTGTTCCTGTAGGTGCTAATCTCTCACAGATACATGCTTTTAAGGTTGCACTTCGAAAAAAGAATTAGGTATACATCTGGCAATGTGTGTTCAACAGAGAGCCACACGTTCTCAATGACCTGAGTGTGTTCTTCATCTGGAGAATGAAGTAAAGAGGACAGTGGGCTTTGGGGAAAATTGTTCACAGAAATGCTGCTATTGCAGAAAATTGCTTGGAAATTTGAAAGTACTATATCTGCTGCTCGTGACATACCTGGGTTAGTCATTCCTTATGATGAGTTGCTTTGCTGTTGAATGATCTTGAGGAATAATCAATCTGTAACTTCGCAAGTGCATACCTGACAGTGAGGTTTTTGTGTGCTAAATGATCCTCACTTCAAATAAAGTAAGAGTATGTCATTACTTACATTTTTACTTCCATTAATATTGTTCCATTATTCAAACCGTTGGGAAAGCAGGAACGTTTGTTTAAAGCCCGTAGTCAGCAGGACAGTATTATATATTTTAGTATTATATATTTATTATATAAAATACTTTGCAATTGAACAGAGAGCTTGTTTTTATAAGTATAGGACATATTCCTGCCACAGCCCAAGTACATCAATTATGTGACTGCAGATACTTAGATTTGGACAGGAGCAGAGCAGAGAGACTACACATTCATATAAACCGCCATAAACAGAACTGTCTCAAACTGAAAGCAATGGATAATACCTTAGCCTGATCCTTCCCTATAGAAGGCCTGATTAGCCTTCTGTAGGGTAGGATTATATTCCTTGTCTTTTTAAAATTGTCTTTATTTGCACACCATTGTGAATTGTCACCAGATGGAATTTTTAACTTCTTGCTGTGTGTATGGATATTGCAGATGAAATAATGGACCTACTGAACGCGAGAAAGAAAGACAACTCTGATTGGTGGTAGTGAAGACTTAAGTTTTATTTTACCTTTCTGCACATACAAGAACAGTACCGTGAACACAGTCTGAAAAGAGGCTCTAAAGATAATAAGGAGCCTCTAAAGTACGAGTACTGCCATGCAGCAAATTGTGAGGCATGTTGCTTTGACACAGATTCGTTTCAGATGCATTTTAATTCTTTGTCAGTTATTTTCCTATGCTTCAGCATATCTGATCGTTTAGTCCTCACTGTTTCAAGTGGGCATGGTAGCTATGCAGCAGTAGGAATATTTGGCTTTGCGTACTAGATCCTGTTTTTCTCCGTATGGAAAATTTCTACTTCTTTTCAGTTCTTAGCTTAACTTTTCCTTCTCATGCTGTGTTCTCTTATTTTCAACACATTTCTGAAATGTCTTTAAAAAGCAGAGAAAAGAATTGTGATATCTTTTCAATCTTTTTCAGGTTGGAAAGAAGAGAGAACTAGAGAGAATAGCAGAGGAATCTGTTAACAAAAGAAAAAATAGGATGTATAACCGGATGTTGGGAGGAACGGTATAATAAAACCAAGATAGTAGAGACATGGCAAAAAGCAACTAAGTACAGCCATGAATGCTGCTTATAAGTTAGGTTTTCCATATAAACTGCCAAACATTTTAAATGTGGTTTAAGACAGAACTGTTCTCTTTATCACGCAGCAATTTAAACACAGACTTTGCAATCACATTATCTGGTGTTTTCCAGTGAACCTTAAACCAGCATATCTAGTGGACCAAGAACTCCAAAGTGTAATCATTCACGTGTGTGCTTGCTTACAGTTAGATCTTGGTAGCAGAAAGAATTAAAATAACAACTTCTTTTTTTCTGTTTTGTCTTTTGCTTTAACAAGCAATGGTAGATGTTACAGCTTAGAACTGTAAAAGCTACACAACTTAATTTGCAGCCTTTGAACCAAAGTACTGTACAGCTCTGGCCTGAGTTTGTTTTTGCCGTTTTTGGAAATTGTCTTGTTTTGTTACAAGAATGATTTAAGTTGGAAGTGCCATAAGAGTTCACCACAGTCCAGACCAAATGTACTGGGAGAAGGTTTGTTCCTTAGAAAGATCTTGTCAGCATTCAAAATTCCGTGCTTTGGACTTTTCATCCTTTATTCTTCTGCCATTCATGTGCATAGGTGTGTGTGGGAGGCTGATTGTTTTTCCAAACCAGACCTCATAAAATAGGATTTTTTCTTTCCCCCCAGATAAGTGGCCAGCCTGTTACAAAGACTTTTTACAAATATTTTTAAAATTGAATGACAGAAGCCACATTTTAGCTTAGTGGCCTTAGTGATCTGATGGAACAACAATGACATTGTGCTTCAAACTGAAGGAAATTTAACATAAGGGAAAGCGGAAGACTGCACATGTTCGTGTTATTCCAGTTTTTGGATTATCAGGATTGTTTTCTGTTTAACTTGACCTTTAAGGCAGAACTTGCATTGACTTTAGGCAAAGGAAAAACACACATTAATGGAGAGCAGGGCCTACAGTCAGAAAAACGCCATAATTACCAAGTATTAAATAAATGTGTTTCTAAGACAGCGTCACCTCATCAAAAGTAAAATACAGTATTGTTTTTTAGCTCACATTTTCCCTCAAGCCTTTTCTAGTTGATATCTATTTGTCTGCAGTTGGGGTGATTGATAGCCGTTAGTCAAATCCAGTAACTGTATCAGTCTGTGGTTGCAGATGAGTGGTAAGTGCCAGGCCATTCACTTGTGGTTTTCCTTCTAGTTTCCAGCTGTGCCAGACTTTCAGTCAGAGGAATAGATCTGTTGGTAAGGGAAACCGTTGATAAACCATAGAAACCAAAAACTGCCACAATCCATGACACAAAACCAGAGAGGAACCCCGAAGCAGTGGTACAAAGCCCCACAGAAATGGTGTTAGCTGACCGAGTTTAATTTGACTGTTAGGTTCAGGTGTAAGGTCAAGTCGCGCCAGGCAGTGGCCAAGGGACTGGGACTGGGTGGCTCTGGGCTGGCAGCCAGTGGCTGCACACAGCTCAAGCCCAGATGGGACCTCACAAGAGCGGTCTTGTGGAAAGCTTCCTGTAGTTTCTTCATTGGAGATCACACACTAATCTGAAATCCCCCTGAACACGTAGACATTAAAAATGTATGCCTTTCTTAGACATGTGGTATTCCAGTCTGTGACAATCTGAACTAGTCTGACCAGAGGTCAGGGGAAAAGACCTTGTGGTTAAGAGAAAGACCACAACATGTCAGTCATGATGTAGGTATTTTTAAGTCCTTGGTATTAACATTGTAGCATTTGTAGTGGATATTTGGAAATGCAGCTGGTAGCAGAAACATCTGGATCTGATCTGTGCTGGACACAGCTGCTGGCCAGTTGCTGTGAAGGTGCACCACCTTTGTGTCTTCTGGAGCATCTCAGAGGCAAGTTCATACCTGCGATAAGCCAGAGCAGCCCAAGGGCTGCTTAGGTGGGATCTCCAGCTGCACGTTGTTTTTAGCAGTCACTCCACCAGCCAGAGAACAGGAGAGAAGCAGAGCAATGTTATCCATGCCCCTTGCTCTCTAGCCTGAAAAGGGATAGCCAGCTGTACGCTGCCCAAAGACTTTCTGTTTGAAAGGGTCTCCTGGCTCTTACACAGCTTCCCTCTGCAGGAACTTGGCTGGGAGAGACTTTGCTTTTTGCCTAGAGTTTGGCCGGGGGAAGCTCTGTGTACTTTTGTTTCACTCGTAATAGAACTAAACACTGTTTTTATTTACTTTTCTCTTTCATAGGAAAATGGCTACAAAAAGGTATTTAAATTCCTGGGATCCTTTCCTGGACACTGATGCACTCTGGAGAGGGGAAAAAAAGAATAGACTTTAACCGTGATTCATGTTGCTGAGCTCCCAAGTGTGGGAGTTTTTTTTCCAAATTGAGTGTCTAGTCAGACATTTTTATCTGGGCAGCTTTACTGAGTTTTCTGTATTTGACTGTTCAGAAAAGGAATCTAGTAATTAGCTACCACTGGTCAGTCATGATGACAGTGTGTACTAGTTGAGAAGTATATAGGACAAACCTGTCTCATATTTTTCAGCTGCTTCAGTCTAGCACCTCTCCACATGTAATTGGTCACCAAGGCTGTTAGATGTTCTTTACGTCTCAGAAAACCCAATAAATGTGCATGAGAGAAGTGAAAAGCAGACCTAAAGAAACAGACATTTGGAGTTTAAAAACAGCTAAGGACGGCAGAGCAAAATATAACAGAGACGTTCTGAGACGTTGTACTACCTTGTACTAAGTAAATAATTGGCTGTGAGAGGAGACCTCAAATGAGAAAGCAAGAAGTTAGATACTTAGATTTCTGGAAAAGGGAATCTCCAAGGGAAGCGCAGTGCCCAAAGGCAGCTCCCCACTGCTTCTGTGGGATAGTTTACCTATGCTGCAGGGTTCAGACCAAAGAACTTGACAGCTGTTCTAGGAGTCTGTGCATTGTCTGCAGTTGCAGATGTCAAGGACCTAGATGGAGTCCTAGCTTGGTGAGGAAGGGAGGTGACCACAGTCTCTCCGGCATGGATGTGCCGCCTGCCACAGAGCAGCACGTGTTACCTGTGCGTAGCTGGATCTGCCTTTGCCATCAGGGGCCTGGTGTTGGCAGGATACAGCTCACACTGAGTCACCCTAATTTTGTCCCTTCTTCTTTTTGGAGCCATAGTTTGCCTTGTGATATGAAAGCACATGTTGTTGCCTTGCTTCTAGTATTTGTTTGCACAAGGCCTGTGGCACTGCCATTACTTCTGCTTGCTTGCTCTGCCTGACCTGCTGGCCCTGTACGAATGAGTCCATGTGAGACACAGCTACCACGGTAGGGTGACTGCTGGAGACAGCCAGGATTTGACAAGTGGAGAACTCTTGGTGTCAGCATGTGATATGCCTGGCTGCTCTCTTATGCTTGTGGCATGCTTCGTTTTGCAGTCTTTTAGTAACCATCTGTCTGGCATGGTCAAACCATGTGACTTCTTCCAGAAACTCATACATAATTTGCTCTGCTTGCCTTTTATAGATGAACTGAATGTGTTCTGTCCAGATGAAACTTTCAGACAAACTCTGAGAAAGTATTTCTTCTTTTATTTAAATATTGTCCATATTCATAGCTTCTCTCCTAACATATCTAGGTTTGCCAGTAGTGCTTTTGGAATATAGACATTTGTCAAATAAGAATTTCGTCCAAGGGATTACTTCATTTCCACTAATTTATTCTACTGAGCTGGAGTAAACTGGCATGAAGATTCAGTTACTATTGATTTTTACTGAGTCTGAATCAGTTACCTGAAGGTACATTACTCAATGAGCTATATCATCCAGAATTTCACCAACTACAGTGAATTATCAGATCCTTTTTATTAGATTATGTCAGTACAGCATACACACTGTTCTATACAATTGAATAATTTTTTAAGTGCTCTTTATATCCAAATAATTTGAGAGCAAGCTTTCAGCATCTAAAGAAGTATGCATAGCAGGAGATTTTTCTGTAATGTTTCTGTCTGTAGCTGTTAAATTAAGCCTGTTTGGCAGTGATGAATCATACTCTGCCGCTGTAAGAATGAAGATACTCAGTTAAACCTAGATCTCATCAGACCATTAGCAATGAAACAGTACATGTACAGAGTCAGAACCGTGTTCTAGGTGGGTGTCCTACCCACTCAAGCACAGAAACAGGCTTGCTTGCTTCTCTCCTGCCTTGGAATAATTTTTCCATTCCTGAGAAGTAATTGCAAAAGGAGAGGTAGGTGTTGCTCATCTTCTAGATCTTTTAAGAGTCTGATTTATGGCTTGCCATGGGAAGAAGCTTTTACTTGATTATTCGCTCACTCCAGAAGAAGACTCTGTTTTTCCTTTAGTTCTGAACAAATTAGATTGGGGGTTTTTTTCAGAAATGACAGCCATCTCCATCTGGATCTTGAGGAACTCCTTGTAGTGGACATGAAGGTGATGAACAATGTGGTGATGTGGGGGCAAAAAATCCAAGATATGGGGTGATTCAAGGAGCTACATGTGCTCAGTACTTCAGAGACTGAGGAAGTGATCATGCTGTAAAGCCGTAGTTGTGTGCTCTTCCCACTAAAATGATGTCAAAAGCCAATAGAATTGTGCCCCAGACAGCACAGAAGCAAGGCTTGTGGTTCAGTAATGGCAAAGCAGGGACAATAGTATAAAAATTGTTGCAAAAATAATTTGGGGAACCTTGTAACACACAAACCTACAGCACAAAATGTGCTGCAGTTGCATTGGGGAGGGTAGCATCTGAGCAGTGTCATCACCTTCATTTAGGTTTTGGGTTTCCTCTTTAACATAAAAATTAACTTTTTCTTTTGGTCAGGATTCAAGTGGGAAGAAATTGTTTTATGTGAAATCACTAAAAGCTGAGCAGTATAATTAACCAGAGAGGTCTTAGTAGGTGAACTCCGATTCCTGTGCACTGTCGTGGGCCAGTGAATGCAAATCTCACAGCTTCTCTGGCCTGAGTGTATTGCATGGGACAAAGTATTGTTTAGGGCAAAGTTGTATCTAGTTTAACTGGCCTGTGAAAACTACATCAGTTTTCCTTGGTGGTTGCTTTACTTAACTTTCTACCTTAAATGCCTATCTCAAGCATTTCTGCAGGTGTTTATTAATTCACTGTAAGCCAGCACAGCTGCTAAAAATTAAAGTATTTTCTTCACACCGTCCTTCTAATCCACTTTCATGTCTTTTGACACTCAGACTCAGCAGCTGGGGGAAAAGGTTGAAATTGAAATTTAACCTCTGCTCACATAACAGTTTGCCACTTAGTACTGAAATGTTTTCCCTGCCTTTCTTGTCTGAAGGCTTGTAATCCACATCCAGAGTTTTTTTCTGACCAAGAGGGTTTTATTACAGCTGAAGGTGATGAGACATGTTAGTTGTGGGTGGGCACAGTTCTGATGTTTCAGGTTTATCTGAAAATTTAGAGAGGCTTAGAGCGACAGGTGCCATTAACACCTAATATGGGGACAAATAAAGTGATCACAGACCAAAACATGTACTTGATACCACACAGGAGGAGCTGAAGCCCAGATGAAGAGAAAAGGATTCATTCTCTTAGCCTTTAATGTTTTCCCAGAAGGGAAGAAACAAAAAAAAACCTTTTTCTTAGATTTTATTCTGTATTGAGAATTTTATGTTCTAGCTTATGAGAACATCTTTTAGTTCTGTGGTTCCCTTCAAACATGGGAATTTGACATCTCTTGAAGCCCTTTCTCTGAAGTCTCACAGAGTGCCCATATGCAGCCTCCATTACCTTGTTGTCGTTCTATCTATACCACTGCAGCTGACAGAGAAGGTTGACTTTCAGAATTTTTCTGATGCTTTTATAGTCAGATATTTGCTTTTTTGCCTTACTCTTCCCAGTTGTAGAGTTTGTTAGGGGGGATTTTTTTAAGTTAGACTAATAATTTAATCAAATAGGTGTACCATTTTATGTGTAACTCATAATGGTGAAAATAAAACATTTATGACATTATCCTTTCACATTATTTTGTATTAAGTATTTAGAGTATAAGCTCTGTTATCCATAGAGTGTACTTTAGTCTGTGAAGCTCCTTGCTTAGCATTACTGAGATAGAGAGAAAGCCCTGGAAGACCTGGGAACATATACTTGGATGTTAATTTACTCAGTACCTTTGGACAGATTGAATGAACCAGTATGTATATTATATGCGTTCCTTAACTTTCTTCTCCTTTGATAAGGAAAAATCACAGGTTGGTAAGAGTTAGTTTCCTTTGAGCAATAATTATGTGTGCATAGTCTTTCACCTGATACAAGGGTTAGCCATTTGGTTTAAAAGAATTTATTCCAAGAGAAGACAACCTAATGGCACAAAACCTTTTAGCCTAAAGCTTTACTGTGAAAGCAATCTGATTAAAAGTATATCCAGTTTGTGGAACTTTATTGAATTTTAATTAGAGGGCCTCAGACTTCAAAACCTGTTCTATATCCCCTTGATTAAAACTAGTCCAGCCTTAGAGGCACTCTCAGAGCAAAGCCCGTTTTAAAAGGGGTTTTTACACCAGTAAATATGGTAAATGTCAACTGATGAGCTTTCTCGAAGTCATCTTGACATTGTAAGAAAAACTGTGGAACTACAAAAAAATTAATTCTTTATCTCTGAAAACTCTGATTTGAATAGATTTTCACAGTGGCGTTTCATTCAAGATAAAGGAGTAGATAGTTCATGTAGAAGACTGCTTTCATTTCTTTTGCGTGATTGATAAAGACTAGGAACAAACTAAAATTCCTCTTGCTTATCTTGAAGGTTGGTCTTCTGCTGTGATATAGATATTCTAAAATAATTTCTTTAAAATACAGCATTAAAGAGTATCTTCGTAGTCGGGCTCAAATGTGTCATTTTGAAGTGCTGTCTGCTAGATTTTGAAGTGAGGAGAAAATTATAAGTTAAATGAACGAAGTGGTGAAAAACAGCTCTGAAGTGCTCTGGAAGGAGGATATAGATCTGTTCTAGGAAAATATGGGCAAGTTTGTTCACAGGCATGAGGAGCTCTGCACAGACACGCACACACACTGCCTGCGCAGTGTCCTGCACACTGATTTGCACCACTGCTTGTTTGAATGAACAGGAGAGTGAGGAGCCCTCTTGGCTACTACCCTTCCACATAAGACAGCCTTTATCTAATCCATACCTCAATTATTGCCTTCAAACCCCACAACTGAGTTGCACAAGAAAGGCAGAGCAGCATGACAGTTTTAAAGAGTGTACATTTTAAAAGCGGTTATGAAATAAATTCATGAGAGAGAAGAGGATGCATAAAAGTAAATAAGTGATTGTGGCAAGACAGTGCCCATACTGTATGTGTCATATCAGTATTTCTTGCAGGCTCCTTGAAATAGGCAGAACCCTGGTGTTCAGTTACATCATTAAACTTCAAACTGCTCATGGACAAGTAGATGTAATTTAACTGTGCATAGTAATGAAGTGGGTGTTTAGTACACAGACAGTTCAGTCATATGGTAGAATTGTCAGTATAAATGAAAAGAATGCTTCTTTTTCCACACTGAGCAGAGACCACACTTTTTTTTCCCCTTCCCTTTTTCCAAGGTCAGTTGCGTATGTATTTACAGAATTTGCTTCAAACATTGGGACGGTTTTCAAGGTGCCAGTATTATATCATGCTTCCTGAGCTGAGATAAAAACCCTTAAAGCCCTAGTGAAATAACCCTACAAATCTTGTGGGGAAACAAATGTCCACAGATAAGACAACAGTGACGTCTGTGCTGAGAGAATAAGTGAAGGACACTCAACCTATCAAGGCTCATCTGTTTCAAAAAATAATGTTCAGTGATGAATTCTGAAGCAGCTCTGCCCAGGAACAGACGAGATCTGCCTATGTTACAGTGTATTCTGGTCAAAGATAACGTCTGCACTTACCTTACTTTTGGGAGCTTCATATGTGTGGGTGTATATACATATATGTGTATACACATATATAATGTATGTATCCTTCTCTTGAAGCATGTTTATTTTTTTCTTAAAGGAGGTTTGAAACCAGATCTCAATTGGTTTCAACCTGAGGTCATTGATGTCTGTGATAAAGCTCCCTTTTATGTCAGTGGTGGGGGACAAGGCCCGTGATTCTGTTCCAAGGCCACCTGGGACTATGCTTACATGAAAGGTATCAAGCAAATTTTAAGCACCCAGAAAAAGATCTTCCTTTGCAAGTTCTTAAGGAAACTTTGAAGATGGTTATATTTTCTCTTACTTATGGAGATCATTATGTATCAACTTCACTCTACAAAGTAGGCTGGCCCTGCTTTGGTCATAAAGCTGTACGTGGTGCTTCTGTTTGGTTTCTGTTTCACTAACATTTCCCTTTCTGTTATACATCCGAAGTGAACATGTGTGTCCATCTGAAATTGGGTCCTTTACTTGTTGGCTTGTATCTGCACTCAGCTCTAAAAGCTCTTTGTTTTCTCAGTTCAAGAAAGAATCCCTTACGTTTCTTATGAACTAGACTATATGTGCATTTGGGAGTCAGAATATTATCTTTATTTTCAGGATTCATTTACTTCATTTTAAATAGCAATGGAGAGCAAATTCAAGACACTACAGAACTGGAAATTTGCAAAACTACCTCTGTTTTTTATCTGCTTCTGTCTACTGGGTGACATGAGAAACTGCAGAGAAAATAACAATTACTATAGGTTTTGGTGCATTAGATCTGATTCTAATAATAGTTAAACATTGACATAGCCCCATCTTAGAGATCTTATTCATGATTGTGATACTATTATACTTGAAGAATAATAGATTTTTGAGTGAAAGGAAGTGGGCTTTTAAAGACTAAAATGAGAAACTCAAGATGGCCAATCTGGTTTCTGTCAGATTTTAGTTGAAGAGTATTTCCTCAGTCGTAATGTTTATCTGTGTCATCTTTCTTCTTGTATATTGGAGGAGAGAAGATAAGTTTTGTAAAAGTTTTGAGCAATTTATGATCCAGTATAATAACCTCTACATGAAGTAACCCCTTCCTATGTAGTGTCTGGCACCCACCCACACAGAGATATTATTAAAGGGAAAGGAGAGAGAGAAGTACCAGAAAATGTTAGGTTTAAAATGAGAACTCTGAATTACACAACAGCTGAGGCAAGTCACTTGTGACTGGAAGTGGGTAACTGTCCAGACTGTGAAATGTTGTCAATGTGGCCTGTTTTCAGACTAAAGTTTTATATTGTGCCTTATTCATTTTATATATCAAAAAGGCCAATGATCTTCGTCTTTAAAAGGTGGTACTTTTTTTTTTCTTGCTTTACTCACCCTTTTCATACCTGTAGTACAGACTTGTCCAGGCAATTTGTCAAAGAGAAACAGTGATAGGAACAAGAGTGAGGAATCTGCTCAGAAATAATCCCTCTGAATAAAGGTTTCCACAGGACAGTCCAGATCATGTTATTTCTAGTCATGTCATAATTTCAGTTTTAGGTCATGTTTGGTTTTAATTCTTAAAACGAAAATATTTTCTTCATAACAAGTAACTAAGAATCTGACAAAATTATTTACCAGCTATTCACATTTTGTAATATGAAAAGAAAAAAGCCCAGCCCATCCTTTTAATACATCTCTGACTATATAGCTTGGCAGGCTTTCCATGGCATGATGCAGGATTCCTTGGCAAATGTTACTTGGCTTTAGCTTTCTTAGTTTCTTCACCATCACTTTGTTGCTCTTATACACACAGACATACAAGCTCCTAGACTTAACTGCTACAACACTATCAGATTCTAAAATTCCATGTACAACTTCCAGGAATCATTGCTATATCATTTCTCTTTACTTTTTTTTCTTCACTATGTCAAATAAGCACGGACTTTCAACATCTCCCTCATTTTGTGTAATGCCTTCAAAGCAGCAGCTACCTGTTCTGAATTCACTGCTCTTCTTCCCAAAACAAACTCTTGGCATCTCCTCAACCAGAGTGTCTAAGCCCCACTTGCCCAAAAATCAAGTTGTATCCTTCCCACCATGATGTTCTTGTCATTTAGGGAGTCCTTTTAGGACTTCCCTGAGTACTCATGGATCTCCAATATACAGGCTTTTCACTAAGAATATTGTACATATTCGAGTTGGTAATTAAGAGTATATCCTTATTGGTTTTCTGTGATAACAAGGAAGGGGATGTAATTCCCAACTGCTGGTGTCACCTCAATGAGTAAATGGACTAGCAGAAAGAATCCAAGTAGTTATTTTGGAAGTTATTTCTTATATATCTTGTCTAGCCTTGGAAGCACTTGTATTGGCAACTCCAGAACTGTCATGAGATCTCAGTAATATGTTTTGGCTAGAAAGTGTATTTCTTGCCTTTTTTTTACTCTTCAATACCATTTTTTCTTCACGTGACCTTTCTTCCATGTGTCCATTTTACCAGAGTGAGAAGTTGAAAGATAGTTTCCAGTCAGAGTGTCATTAATTAGTTCAAAATGTCAGTCACTGTCAAGAAACCTTCAGAAATCTTTTCCCATGCCTCAATGCATGTGGTTTTATTAGATTTTTTTCCTTGTGTCTGCACTGTAGTATAGACTAAGAAGGGCCTACCAATATGTTTAATTCCAATCTTTATGAAAATTCTAACTTCTCTTATTAAAAGCTTTAGATACTCTTTGCTTTGTACACCAAAGACTGAAAGTAAAGTCTGGAAGTATGTGGCCAATGTACAGTTAAATCTCATTTATCTCTTGGGTGTCATTGCATTGTCAGTGTATACAGTACTTTAATAATTGCTTTGGCATGTCCACAGAGTTGTACCAGGGAAAATACTTTCATGGAGACTTGCTTAGGCAATGTTTATATCTCTGTCTTTACTGAGTAGCGCAGCCATGAAACACAATGTCTATAAAATCAAGTACTCAACTTTTCAGACACTAATACCCAGTTCAGATAGAAAGAATATTCAGTAAGGGTGAAACTCAGCATGAAACAAAAGCATGAGCTAAGGCATGGACAAGAAAATAAGAGTCTAAAGTCGATAAATGGTTAAATCTGGGTTGTTCTGCTGTATATAAGCATTAGAGCTTTTTGGCCAGAAAACTAGTGGTGCAAGCCCTTTTAAACTATAAGCAGATGATAACTTTTTCAGGATTTGTGAGGTTTTACATTGCAACCTTATGTTGTGATCTGTATTTTTATTTCTGTACTGTCATAGAATGACAGAATGGTTGAGATTGGAAGGACCTCTGGGTATCATCTGGTCCAAGCCCCCTAGCTCAGGCAGGACCACCTAGAACTGGTTGCCCAGGACCATCTCCAGATGGCTTTTTAATGGCTCTATACTCTCTTTGAGTAACTATGCCAATATTCAGTCACCCTTGCAGTAAAAAATTGTTTCATTACATTGAGAGGGTATTCCTTTGCTTCTCCGTGTGCCCACTGCCTCTGGTGCTGTCACTGGGTGCCACTGAAAAGAGCCTGACTCCATCTTTTTTGCACCCTCCCTTTGGTATTTGTGCACATATATATATATATATATATATATAATCCCCACTGAGATTGACTTCTCTAGGCTAAACAGTTCCAGCTCTCTCAGCTGCTCTTCACATCAGATGGTCCAGTTCCTTAACCATGCTCATGGCCCTTTCCTGGTCTCTCCAGTATGTCCGTGTCTCTCTAGTCACAATGCAGACTCATAGCTAATATCCATTTAATCATGCAGCTGCACATTTTGTACCTCAGGACCTAAGGTACTTATTGGCTCAGGGGGAGCTTATTTTAGCAGGACAGGGTAGAAATACAATGCCTCCATCATATCTTCGTATCTGTAGGCTAAGGGCATTGTGGTCCTACAGTAGACATGAAGGTTTTCTTCCATACAGTTGGCATTATTCCAGAGGCAGTGGATAATGGCCCAGCTCCAAAGCCAGGAGAAGGAGTAATCAAACAAGGTGGATAGCTGCATATTCCTGTAACATTTTCCTTCTACCATCTTCTTGAAAAATCAAAGAAGCAACAACCAACAAAATGGGAAGCATCTGAGACATCTTAGGCAAACAGGGAAATTAAATTATGTAGGTGCACTCAAATCTTTTGTCCCATCTTCTTCCTTACTCGATACTCGATGTCTGTGTAGTAACAACAATGGTGTTGGAGCCTTCAGAGCATGGATTTTGTAGCAAGCAGTCAAGGCAAGGGTGTTTTAGAGGATAGAGGAACCACATAAAAGGCAAGTATGTCTCCATGGATAGCTCTTTCAGCCATTGGAATGTCCCTCTTTCCTGAGGTACATGTACTCACAGATTTTAGGTGTTTTTTGAAGCCAGGGGATGGACTCACATCCCCTGCCACAGGACACAAACCCAGCTCCATGCCTCTCCTGAAGAAAAAAAGGAATTCTACAAAATCATGCTCCAGAGTTTAACTAGTCTTACACAGGTTATGATCACAGAGAAGATAACATGTGCTCAAGAAAGGACTTTGGATCAAGCTTGCATAAATAAACCTCAGGGAGTGAGTGGGTGTATGAGTCAAGTGAAAGATACAAAGAACAAAGGTGAAATTTTACTTTTCTGTGACTGCTAAGTATGCTCTCAATTCAGAGGTGGTGGGAGAATTGATGTCCACCTTCAAGAATCTGTTACAAAATCATCTTGAGGTGAAAGATTTTATGAGTACTGGACTTGCAGAGCTGTCAAGTCATTACAAAAGACTAATTAGTGCCAAAATGTGAAATGAGAATTTCATACAGCTGCTGATTAGGTGAATCTGTTTCCCCAGTCGTCCATCCAATATTCCAATGGAACCTCTAGCCAAAATTCATGAGGCAAATTACATTATATTAGTGATGCCTAACCTGGAGTTGGCATCCTGTTGTAGTTATGATGGTGGGATGGATAGGAGGCTGAAAGATGAATTAATAACACTCCATTATGATGAAATATCAAAATATGTTGGAAGGTCACCTTGTACTGTATAATTACACTTTCAAAAGAATTTAAATTCTTGCTTCAGCCCTTAGTGAATCTGAGACAGCAGCAATGATGGGAAAAGCCTTCCTTAAAAATCCCAAGAATTGTACTTGTTTTGGCATGACACTGCCTAAGGTGATTTGCGAACACGGCTGCCTTTGCCAAGCTTTCACATTAATGCAAGGTTCAGCATACATTTTAAAACATTAAATCAGCTTTCCATTTGCATGGATATGATTATCTAAATGTGTAGATTTTGTTCATTTAAAGGGCCCCAATATTCTAGTGCTAGAACCGAAATTAAATATTAAAAATAACTATATGTTAATAATTTCAAGCAGTAGTTTAAAAAAATGTCTAAGGTTGTAATATTGCTTGACTTTGGAAGATAGAGAGTATGTCTGCTGCCACAAACAATGCTAGGATTGTAGCTACTGAATGTTTTGAAAATCAGGCCCAAAACCTAGGGCAGAAGTAAATGCTCCTGTCAGAGTGGGTTGAGCTTTGGGTTTTTGTAGAAGACAGTAGTGCTGTATACCTTAAAGCTTAAATACAGAAATCCCAAAGTATGAGTTGCAATGGTCTTGTCAAAGTGGCTGCAGTTAGTAAATATCATGTGTATCTGGGAAGCAAAACATCCCGCTATGATTTATTCAGAATCAAAAATAAAGCAAGCCCTTTATGGACAAGTAACAGGCTACCATTTTACCCCATCAGATCAAATCTCATGTCAGATGGTTTCAAATCAGACTTGATTAAATCGTTCTCCCCATGTCACTGCACAAAGCAGTTTGGAGTATGAGTTGGTACAACATGACCTGAATGGCAGCAAACAAGGAGGCAAAATGTATGTTGAGTTCATCAAAGAACAGTATGTCTGCCAGTTCAGTGCTTTTTCTTGGTGGCCCAGATTTCTGCAGAGATTGTTACGTCTAACTAAGAACTGTCGTAGTGCTCTGTGTCTGCTTACTGTATTTGGAATGGACCCACAGGACAGACAGTGACATGGAGCTCTGTTGCCTTTGTGAGAGTGTCAAGATGGAAAGCGCCGTTTTTCAGTAGTAACTCATGGTTAGGAAAAGGAGATATGCATCATAAACCTGCTCCTGCATATGGGCAGTGAGAGTGGAAGGACCATAGCTGACTACTCCTTATTCTTCAGTCTAGAAGTGAGAGATCTTCTCCTGTGAGAAGCAGCAGTGAAATGATGCCTTTGGCTGTCACTGGTGTCAAGGACTCATATCAGACAGGAGTATGCAGAGAGAGGCAGGAGAGTGGACGTTTCTCCATAACCAAAGGCTGTCAGTGAAAGCATGGAATTATGCATCGTTTGTCAAGTCACTGTGTCTCAGCTGAACAGGTTTAGAAACTGCAACGATGAGTTTACAAGGTGCACTGTATTTGGAGAGCTGTGCTCCAGAAGAGAGGGGCAGCCTGGCCATCAGTCAACCCAAGTTACTATCTCAGTTTGCAGTGTGTGTGAGTCGTGTTTCCTGTAGCAATCTACCATTTGTTGAACCAAAATGCTATACGACATCTGTGGCCTGATCCTCACAGATGCTCTGATTCTTGGCTGGATCCTTACTCATCTATCAGTAGAATGTTAGAATATCTTGGGAGTTTGAACATAAAATTGCACTGTTGTTCACACCTTACAGAATTCAACACAAAGCTGGCAATACAGCGAAACCGCCATGCAAATCAGAATTTCCTATTTTACCTAGGCACTATGGGGTGATAGTATTTTATACAGGATGAGTGAGAATATTTTAAATTGCACTTTGAAAAGAAAAAGTGTGTCTGAAAGTGTTTTTAGTCACTGTTTTTTCTGAAAGCCTTCAGCCTAACAATTTGTTTCTTTCCTGAACATATCTTTATTTATGCAGCAGAAGTATTCCTCTACTTCAAGGTAAATTCTGTACCGTTTCACACCCCATTGTTTACAGACCTTCATGAATCCATTGTCATTTATTTGACCCCTTAAACCTGGGAGCATATTTCCAATATACAATACGCAAGAAATTTAATTTTGAATTTATATTCATAATAGTTAATCTCTAATTTTATTATGTTTCAACAAATTGCATGGCATTCACTCTGCTTTTGTCTCTCTTAGCAGCTATTTAAGTGTTCTGTGTAGTGAAAACTGTTTTGTTAATGATGTAATTCATAGGATAGTATTAGTTGAGGGAAAATTATTTCATTCATGCAAAAGGACACAATTAAATTTTCAAAAGTAGTGTATTCAAAATATGTGTCATCTGTCCCCTTTTGTTACCAGTTTTAGTAGAAACTTGAAAGGTTCACTCAAAGACTGGATAAAGCATGGAAGCAGAAGATATGAAGTTTCAAAAAACCCCCACGTTTTCTCCCTACATTGGCAACTCTCAATGACAAATATAAATTTACATTAATTAAAGCAAGTCACATCCTAAAAACATTTTTTTATTTTTTCAGACCACTCTTCCGTGGAAATTCAGATGTTGATCAACTAGGAAAAATCTTTGAGTAAGTAATAACTAGTTGTCTTCTGCCAATACTTGTTTAACACTGAAACCCCATGAGATTTCTTTGCCGTGTTTTTATGCAATAATGTGACTAGAACAAAGTATTCCTAGAACATATTTCCTATTGCTACCATATGCAACATGATATTTCCGTGTATTCTGTGTCAGAGTGGGAGGAGGAAGCAACATGGAATATAGTTCTGCAAAACTGACAGCCATCGTCAGGAAGTTACGAGACTTCTGGGTTTGGGCTTTTTAAGTCTCTTAAACATACTGTGCATGTACCATTCATACATACTCATAAACAGTTAAGTCCAAGAGGTTCTCTTCATGTAAACAAGGAGTTTTATTTTTCGGTGATTTCTTTGTATATTGCAGAAAACAACATTAGAATACATTAAAACTGAAATCCCTAAGATTATTACCAACAGCATCTTTGCAGAAAATACTTCTGAACATCCAAAAATACATTCTCTTTTAAAACATATTGTGTAGCCTGTTAACAGTCTGTATTTTGGTCAGGAGGGTAACTGCAAGAACAGAGGGAGTATCAGCATTTTAACATGCGCTTTGTCAGAGATGAATTTGCTTTATTTTAAAACCATTTTACAGTTCTAGGAGTTTGTGTTTTTCAGATATATCAAATACGTTAAGAAGGTGCATGGAGTGAAACTCTCCAAGGTAGAATATTTCTGAACCAAAATTAAGTTACTGATGTTATCCGTATAATAATTAAGTGGGATTATATTACTTCTTCTTCTTTTGAAAGCTCTTCAGAGTAAGGAGCATTTCTGTGTTTTTAAGAGGCATGTAAATTTAAGATCTGATGTACATACCATGTAGTTAGGAAATCAAAGCCACACAGAGCTGGTACCAGTCCAGAGAATGAATGCCTGTTTGCCTCTGCACCTCTGTCTTCCCTTTCTCTATGGAGGGGCTGCAGGGATCCAGGGATCTGGATGAAATAAGAAGTAGATAGCACAGAAAGAGAGAGAGGAGTATTATTCCAAAATGTTATTCTCGTGAAGATAGTCCAAAGAGAAGATAGGAAAATTTCTAAGAAAAGCTTAAACTGAAGAAATAATGGATTTCTCTGTTTAACCATTTTTCCAGTTCTCAAATCATAGCATATCTGTTTCTAAGCATTTTCATTATTTAATATGGGGTTCCTAAATTGCAGGTCTTGATTTCACAAAGTTGACTTCCCTTTCCTGCATACCATACCAGTGTATGTGACTCACTTGTGTGGTTAATTTGTCATGCGCTAAATAGCTCTTCCTGCCCAATCCAGAAAAATCAGTCCTTAAAGTTTACTTTTTCTTCTGCCAAAACTACTCCTTTAGCCCATTTAATATTCTGCTTTATTAAATGAAGACAGCTTTGATACATGCAACATATTTTACAATTCAAAAAGACATATCTGTTATTTCTTCCATTTCTGACATTTAAGGGGAAAATTAAAATGAAGCGGGCTAGAATTAAATGCATAGCTGCTAGTGGCAGCCTCCAGTGGGGATCTTTCCATCCTTAGGATCTGAGATTACCTGTGCAGAAAAGAATTCACTAAGAAAAAAAATGCCATGCTAAATTTAGAAGAAATTCCTTATTGCACATCTACTTAAAGACAACGTTTGGGTTTGCTTCTTTTGTGCAGTTCTTCTAAAACAGTTGAAAAGTTTCTGTCTTGGGTTCTGAGGGGTTATGCCAAGTAGTGTTTATTTTGTGTTTTCACAGCAGGAGAACCCCCTACAGTTAGGCATAACTCTTCTTTTAGGAGGGTTGTTTCTTTCTACAGTAGTGACTCATTCTGGAGATGAGTTTGGACAGAAAGAAGTTTCAGGATTTTCATGCAATCTGGACTGATGCATTCTTTTCAGAGATCGTGGTCTGCCTTTGCTTTGCATGTGCATTGTGATTTGTGTCAGTAACTAATTCCACTGTGTGTGAGGGTAAATCCCTCATACGTAGCCCAAAACATTTTCCTGCTTTCCCAGGACACTACCAGCATGTGGCATTTCCTCATGGATTTCTGGCTAAGCTGCAATGGTTTGAGCAGACTTGTCTTCCATTGTGATCAGTGGGAGTGGAAAGTACTCAACATTTCTGAAGACCAGGGCTGAGCCTTTGGCAGGAGGTGAAACATCCAAGATACTCCCAAGCTTACTCACTGAAATGGTGGTGGAACCCAGACCATTAGAGTGAGAGCAGCTACTCAGACAGTCATTATTAAGGGTTTTTCAATACTAGATGTGTGTAACTAAAAATGTCTCTCCTTTCCACTCTGTCTTGTCCAGCCTGCCCCTGACAGGCTGCCTCCTGCTTTCTTGTCGTTAGCTTTGCCTGTGCCTGTGCCCATTCTGCCCTGTTCATGCTCTGCCATGCACTCTTCAAAAGAAGTGGGAGTAACCAAACACATTTGAGTGACAGGTTAAATGTCATCGTTACTTGAAATACTTAACTCTCCCATCTGCAATGCTATTTGTATTATATTTAATATGGGTCCAGATCCTGACATATCTAATCAAATGGCTTTAACTACTGTGGCCAAGGGGGGTTGCCTCATACCCCACTGGTGATAAATGGCAAATGCAGTTTTTCATACAAATTTAACTTAGCATTTCCCAGCAGCTATGATACGTTCAGATCTAGTAGAATTTAATTGTCCTGAGTTTGTAATTGCTTTGCCCTTCCAGCTATACTCTTATTTTGAGGACATACTAATTTTCAGAGGTATTTTAGGTGAGGCAAATTACAATCTAAAGTCCATGTGGGTAGAGGTGGGGTAATTCCATTATGTTCGCTGAGGTAACCTAGGATTTACCTCCTCAGTGTCACTGGCCCATGGCCTCACCCAGTCTTGCAACAAACTCAGTGAGAAAAAAGGTCGATGCTGCTCCCTAGTGGGCTTTGTGCAGGCCTGAGTATCCAGCGACATTATTTTATATCTTTTCTTGTCTTACCCTGTCAGCGTTTCCATTGAAAATCTCGATTTTACAGGTTATAAAAATTTATGTTCCCTGAAACCAGACAAGTATTGTGTGATCTTTTCCAGAATTTCCATCAGAAGCTGGTTTTAAACTCCACAAATATTAGCGTCAGACTAAAATATGAAATGTATGAGACATAATCCATCATTGGTGATTTACCTACTATTTAATTTACTTGGGTTTTAGACCTCAGCGTAATTATTTAATACGTATAAATATCTTCTGTCATTTAAAGAATAAAGAAATTAAATATTAAAAGAAATTAAAATATTCTGCTGAAGAGTAAAGGAAAACTAAAACACAATTGAAAGTAAAACCACAATGACACTCAAGTGCCTTTTCCACTTCTAAACTGAGGCTTTAAAACCTGTATTGTGAAGCAAATAAATTGTTTAAATTTGGGCAACAATTACCGCACATAGCTTTGAAGCATTATGAAACATCCCTTTTATTGCCTTACCCTCATCTTGACCCACACTCTTCTCTCAGTCCCTATTCTTGTGAAAAAAGATCCTTGCATGCAATTCCCCTTTGAAACTTGCTGCTTTTAATCATCCTGGAGTGACATATGTTGCACCATCCAGTCAAGAGCTGAGCAAGTTTCTTCTAAAGCACTCAGCCTTTTTTCAACAAAAAGACTCAGAAAATTGAGACTTAGGGCAGAAAATTGTGCTGCCCCCAAAATTATTTCTGCCAAGCACATTGAGCACCTATGTTCATCAGCTTCTATTCACAGAGATCATTGTACTACCGTACAATTAAATATTTAAGCCCATTTAAACAAAAATACTTGTAAGCTGCCACTCATTGTAACCAATATAAAGGGGAAACTGCATAAATGTTCAGACCTAACATTATGTTTTTCATTTTACAGTGTGATTGGACTCCCAGAAGAAGAGGACTGGCCTAATGACGTTGCCCTTCCAAGAAATGCTTTTACTTCCAGACCCGCACAACCTATTGAAAAATTTGTACCAGATATTGATGAAGTAGGCAAAGACTTGCTTCTTGTGAGTTTCTATTTGTTGTTCCCCAAGTCATGTGACTGGTAATTCCCACTGTGCATGCAACTTCCCGAGAAACAATGACGTTTCCATTTCATGGAGTTACTAAAAAAAAGGTCAAAAATAAATAAGACAATTCATGTTGATCTGTGAAACAACAGCACAGAGACACTGCCTTTGGCTCAAGAGGTGTCAGAGCTGAGAATAGTTCAAGATTAGTGACCTGGGTCAGGGAAGTATCTTTTTGACCTTTTATGATTAGATCCTCATTACTGACCACTGCAGTGCCACTGATTCAGCCCTTCTTACAGTATAGGCGTGATGTGAGTATGAAAATGGATCTGCCTTTTTCTTTATGGTATGGTGGACCCAGTATAAAGCAGGAAGTAGGCTGTAATGGCAGATTACATCTGCATGCCTTCCAGTGAATGCTGAAAACCTGAGACTTGGAATTCACCAGTTATTGCCTCTTGTGAATGGCAAGGCTGAACAGAAGCAAACAAATTGTGGTGGTAGAGCTATTTGCATCATTATTATAGATATATTAGAAAGCCCAGTCCTGAAGTTCAGTCTTGGAATGGAATATAGGGAATGACCTTGCATCAGTTTGCCTCTTGCTGTGCTTGTTGAAATCTAGGTAAATTTGTTCTCTGGAAGTCTTTTAAAGATCTTGATTCATATGAGCTAGGTAGAGTGGGCTCAGTGCAATTCTTGAAAGACTTGATGCATCTCTTCAGGAGCTGCTGCCTCTGGCCAAGGTTATCTAAACAGCAGATGATCTACCAGTGTCCTCATGACTTCAGCTCCTAGCTGCAGAAAGCTGGACTACATCTGGACACTTGAAATGACAAGGGAGAAACATATCTATTGTGCTTGCAGACAGTCTGGAAGTGGAAGCTAGACATGGGACAAGAATTAGATTCTGGGAACAAGGATTAATACATGGCAGAGAGCTCAGTGAGTGTGAGGCATGATGGGAGGGAGGGCAGGAGGAAGAAGGTAAGTATCTTTGCCTAGAAGGTGGGATAGCAAAGAAATCTGTTCCTGCCGGGCAAAGACATGGTAACTGGGAGATGAAAGGGGAGAATAGGACTGAAAATCACTGAATTAAATTTCAGAAGTTAAATGATAGAAGTTCTGATCAAAGAAAAGAAAGTAGGAGGACTAGGAAGTGGTTAGACAAAAATAGCAGGAAGAATAATATCTGGAGGTGAATGAAATAAATGTCAAAGTACAAACGCGAGGCTGGGGGAGAGATTTCAATGCTGGCTGGACAAAGGCTGGGATACAGATCTGGAAGGAAGGCCATCAAAGTGCAGCTAGGAAGAAGAGGGGGAAACTGAACACAGAACTTAAGCAGATGAAGACTGTCCTGTGCATATAAATTCAAGCAAACCTGTATTCTGGGATTTGATAGTCTCTGAATACTTGAATTTTCTAGCGTGTAATTTTTGAGGTGGCCATATTCTTACACTGTGACCCCACTGCTTGTTTTAATATGATGATCATTGTGCACCACCTTCTGAGACCCTGTTGGGTCTCATAGTGATCATAAACTGAAGATGGTATGCATTAATGTATGTATGCAATGATAGCACTGTTAACTGTACATTTTAGTTAAAACCAACTTCTTTTCATACTTTCAGAAATGCTTAGCGTTCAACCCAGCCAAGAGAATATCTGCGTATGTTGCCCTGTCTCACCCATATTTCCATGATCTGGAGAAATTCAAGGAGAATCTGGACTGTCACATGTCATCCAGCCAAAACTCCAGTGAGGTGAATGCATCATAAGTGCTGACTGAAGATGAACCATAAATGAAAAAGACATGTAGCTGGCAAGGCCACTGTCCCATACAAACCACATAGCTGTCCTAGCGAAGATCATTGTTTGGAGGTTTTACGCACTTATCTTTTATTTTGGGATTGTGATGTGCTTATCCATGGAAATCAGTCTAGTTTACTTTTATCAGAGCAATGCAAGGGTCAGGGCTTTGACCTGCTCCTATTGCAGCTTTATGTTTGTTTTGTTTTGTTTTGTTTATCTACCTGGGAAAACTCCAGACGAAGAGAAGCTGCTGACCAGTTTTGCTGCCATTTTATGTTCCTGATATTGAATGCTGCCAGTGTTTGATGATCGAGTCACTGCCAAAACATGATGCAATCTCTTTCTCTCTCTCTAGCTGCTGAAGCATGATTTGGTACTTTATTATTATTATTACTATGTGATATTTAAAGAATGGCATTGAAATATCAGATCTCTGCAACCTGCAGTTAACTGATACATGCGTTAATACACCCAGCTACTGTTCATTCATAGCATATATGCAGGTGCTTTCCCACTTGAAAACTTGGATTAATTAATTTATCGTTTCATTGCTCTATAAAAATAACAGTGATGATGGTGATTATAATAAATGTCTCAGCTTTTAGGTTTTTTCATACACAAACGAGTTATTATCTAGCTGTGTTTGTGTGCACGTTTCAAAAAACTGTCCTGTTCTTAAAGACTGTTTCACTTTCCAAATGGTCAGTTTTTGTTGAAATGCAGACACATTCTAGTCCATCATCTAACCCATCATTCCCCCCTGGAAACAGCTGCAAGCATATTTTCTTCATCTCATTCCAAATAATTTTCTCATGTCCAGCTCAAATACATGAGCAGAGCCAATGAAAATCAACACAGATTTTTGCCTTCAACCTGCTTTCATTGTCAGCCAAAAAGGAAAATAGAAAAAATACTTCTGGTTCAGAAGCAGAGAATCCTATAGCTGTAATAAGCACAGAGAAGTATTTGTGCTTCATTGTACGCTGTATACTGTGCTGCTTTACCTGCAACACCCCCAATGCATCACAAGTGCATGAACGTTACTGTCTCAAAATCTCACACACGTCACTTACTAAGCAGGCTTGTTTTCTATGCAGTAATGCATGACGTTCTCTCCTAGACCACCATGTGGGTACACTGGCACATGACTCTCCACTAAGGTTAATGTGCCATTATTGAATGTCAGAATACCTAAGCAATTCACTTGTCTTTATAGCACAGTTATTTTAAAGATTACCTGAAATTTTTATATTTAGTATTTTTACCTTAACTAAAATATATTTTCAGTATTTTGAAAAGAAACTTTTATTTTTTTAATACTGTACTGTGGAAAAAGAAATACTTTAAATCCATAAAAGCTGTTCCCTAGCATGACTTCAGTGCATTTACCTGGACATGACTTCGGAGAAAATATTGGTCCAATGAGTATAACTGATGCTAAGTGAGGCAGCCAGCTTTGCTTACTCCTGTGACAGTCCCTTAGGCTTCTCTCTTCCTTGTCTCTATTTCATCTTGTCTAGGTAGTGAGCCAGCATTATATCATTGTCCACGGCAAGCTTGGCAGAAGCAGGTCCTTAGCAGTGAGTTGAGCAATGTAACTTTTCCAGGTGTGGCAGGGGAATTTGTAGCCATCTCACTGGCAGGTCTCTCGCTCCTGTGGTGAACTTCACTGTTAACTCTGTTTCAGGTATCTGCACTGTCTGGGTCACGGCCCAGTGCTTGGATAGCGAGTGGATCTTACCTGTCTCCTGGATAAAGCTTTTCGTTACTGTTAGCCATTAAAGTCTGTGGTATATGGTTAAATTAGGTCTACTTTAAACAAGCCAGGTTTTAAAAGGACCACTTGCATGCTTGCATGCAGTGGCCTGTGCTTTTCTTCATGCCCAGAAGGAGCCTGTGAAAAACTTTACCGGCGTGAGCAGGCAAGTTGCAAATTAGGCCTGGCAAGGGCATGCATGAGGTGTCTGCACGCAGAGATATCACAGATGCGTAACATCAGAATTTTGGAAGCTCTATGAGCAGCAAGCTGAAGGCCAGGGAGCTGTCACAGCAGCAAACCTTCTAATCTTGGCCTTGCCTTTGTCATTCTCTCTGTTCCTGCGCCCAAGGGGAACTGCAGACCCACCGCACTGGTGGTGTCCCACCCCTATTCCTGTGTGGGTCAATGAACCCAAGGGTGAGCAATTTTTAACATTCAAAGGGAAGGATGGGCCAGAGTGAATTTTTGCTAATAACTTTTAAACACTAATCAGAACAACAAACAGAGCCAAAAGTCAGGAGACTCTTGCAACAGTAGTAATTAGAAGTTTTCTATGGAGTTTAGCACTTTTGAAGACATTCCACGTTTTACCTAGCACTGAGCTATCTATGATACATACCTTATCAGGGCATTCAGCTGGTGTGCCTTCCCAGCAACTGTTCAGGGAATTCTCCCAGAGCTCTCCACCAACTAATGTAGGGTGAAAATGTAGAGGAGGAGATGATATTTTCCAAATTAGGCTTAAAACTCTCAGATAGAAATGTGCATCTGTTCCATGTAAGAATCTATTCTATTAAGCTTAGTAAAGCTAAAGAATAAAGAATATGATTGCTGAATGTAGATAAATTGTTAGGATAAAAACAGAAAGGAGGGGAGAGAACACTTTAAGCCAAAGGTTAGTGTTGGCCCAGAAAGTAATGAGAATATGGAAATCACATGGAATTTAACTACTGGAGCAGTTACTTCCCAGTCGTAGTATCAGACAAAGAGCTAAGAAAGCAGCAGAGAAAAACAGGGGCTGGCTTGTGGAATCAGAAGCAGAGCTTCTGCAACATGGTGCTGTATGTTGTCTAATATAGTAGGATCAGGTTATAAATGAGAGTATTCAGGAGAACAGTTTGCAAAGGGCTGCATTAATGGTCACATTCTGGAACATCTTTCCAGAGGGAATGGCAGGAACAAAACCAAGAAATCTAAGTTCTGTCTTGGCAGGATTAGGGAAAATACTTCTCTAATGGGGTCCTTGTGGTAGCGAGGGCCTGGATTCAAAGGACCAACAATTTTTCAAATTACCTCCTTTTCCAAATCTCTTCAGGAAGAAGTTCCATTTGATATGCCATAGGCTTAATCTTATTCCACTCTTCCCTGCCAAACCATATGGGGCTTCACTTACACTAGTAAACTGAGAAAGCCTGTTCTCTGGCTGGGCAAAGCACTGTCGTTGGCTAATACCATGCCAGGAATCGTGTTTATAATTAGACAGCACAGACAGCTGTGGGACTGTGCTCAAACCCGTGCCCTTGCTCTTCTTATTTTCCTGGTATGGCTCTAATGTTTCAGTACCTTTACTCATAACTGCCATATGTGTAGGATGTAGGAATTGTGTATGTGGAAAAGAAGGTGCTGTGATGAACACTCTTTATACACCTTTAAATAAAACTTCAGAGTGCAGTTCTTCTTAGTGATATCTAAGCCTGTATGTATTCCACAGGAGCAGTTCAACAGCAGCTAAAAATGCTGAATAACAAAAGATGTATTAAGTATAGCTCCTAGAACACCCACAGCCAGGCACTGTGCTCTTCTTAATAGAGAACAGGGTGTTCTAAGTAATGAAAGGAGCAATTTCTATCTCCCACCAACCGTTTTTTAATCACTACTACATAATTCTGCAGAAAAAGCCAGACCCAATAGCCAAGGAAAAAATCACCAAAGCCAGCTAGTGAAGTCCTAATTGCTGAACCATAGCAATCCATCTGGTGCAGCCCTTTTCTCTTCCCCCTGAAGGCTCACACCAGCCTTCCCATTCTTCTTCTTCAGCTCCCTTATGTAAACAGGTTTCAGTGATGCTCACAGGTGCTATTTCCAGCAAGATTCTTCCAGATTTTCAATAGCTACACAGTGTCAATGTCCCCTACATTCCTGTTACCAAGTGTTGCTTCTTTTAGTCCCGCAGCCTAAACCAGTGATGAGAAAATAACTTCGTGCACCTCCTTGCTTAGGCTTAGTTTTGTGTACTCCTGTGATGCCTTCTGTGTGGTTAGTAAAATTCTATAACCAGGATTTGTGCATATTTCTGTGTAGGCTGTGCCCACACTCCAGGTTTTTTCCAGCCTATTAGTCCACAATGGTCAATATTAGAGCATCTTTTCTGTTGTTTGTGTCCTAAAACACACCAAAAAATGAGGATGCCATGTTTGTAAAAAAAAAGAAATTCAGTGCTATGTGTACGGAGCCCTTTTAATGAAAGGAATCACCAAATTGCAGCAGCATTTGAACATCTTCTGCATAGGAGAGGGTTTCCAGCATCATAACTCTTACTTGGTTTTTATACTCAGTGGTTGTTTTGGTGAATAAGAAGAAAATGTTGTGCCTTGCTGCTTTTCACAAGTTCACTCACTGTCTTTAAGAAGCATGTTTTATTATACATATAATTCTCTCTGCTGTTAGGTATTAGACCAACTTTAATACGGAAAATAAAGAGATAACGTTGTTTTGGTCTTCTAGCCAGCAAACTTGGAAGCACTTACCTGACTCACAGCTGAAAACACATCAGTTGTCAAATACATATATGAATCAGAAACCACACAGTTTGGTTTAAAAGGTCACCTAAATTAATTGTGCTCCATGTATAAGACACATTTGAATAATGAGGAAGTTTATTCAAAGAACTCTGTTTTATAGAACCACTTGGCTAGTATTTTTCATATACAGTAGGTTCAGGAATAGATTGACTTTTATATACAATGTGAATTAGAAGATACTAGGCTGTTTGAGTGATTTTGTTGTGTTATGCTTGAAGCTTGAATTGATTGCAAGCTTAGGAACCTAACATATTTATTTTATTGCTTCAAAACTGCTTCTAAATATCAAGATCTTTTTTGATGTTAACAGGATTTCACACTTTGTTAAATGTGCAAATTATTTTCTTGAAATTAGTATGTTAGAAAAAGCATTTTTCCAAACTGCAGTAGTGGGGGGAAATTTAAGAAATATATTTTTACATTCACGGAGAAGTGAAATCTTCAATAACTGACTGTCAATAAGCTATCACTTTTATTTCCTTTTGATTACTAAGCCTTGAGTATACAGGTTTACTTGCAATGAAACAAAACAGAAAGCATTTCTAGAAAAGTAAATGGGATTCTATATGTTTAAGCTTCTAAGTTTTATTTTCATATCTTTTTTCTGTGCAAGTACAGTTCAGATGTGCAAAAACATTACTACAATTTTAGCAGTCTAACAGGCTGTATGACTCAAATTGGAGTTTTATTTGTGAGCTGTTTATTTTATTATCTGTCTATGTCTTGCAAATTATTAGATAATGGCTGTAATATAATTCTAGTTTCTGGACTAGACTCTGTAACTGTCAAATCTCAATAATTTATGTAAAACAGGAAGAAGCTTTCTCATTGATTTTAGTTGACCAGGCCATTCAAAGAAGAAAGATGTGAACATACGAACTGACAAATACACTTTTGCCAAGTGTTGTTTCCTCCCTTTAGTTTGAAGCTTAGCAAGTGTTGCATACTGATATGCAATGTATATACAATATAAGAACCATAAAGACCAGTTAAGAGTAGTGTGCACCAATAATATGAAAAATGGCTCATTAGACTGTTGGAGAAACCAGCTGAAGTTCATTGCTTAGTTGTAACAGTCAAAATTTTGAAACTCATATATTTTCCCATTAAAAAGTATTCCTGAAAAATAATGTGTATGTTTTTAATTCAGTGATAGGTACCCAAACAGAAATGAATCAAGTGGGAACTTGTTCTCAGAAGTGATTCTTCCAGGCCTAGTAATACCATCAGGTCTTTATGTACTCATCAGAAACTAAAATTAACCAGCACCATTTTTAGATGAGCCTTTTGCTTTCTGGGCAGAAAAACCCAAAGCTGCAGTGAGTAAAGTCAGTGGAAAATTTGCTTTGACTTAGTCCTGTGAAAGCTTCTGCAGTATTTAGATTTCCAGCCTTCATTGAAAGACTGTGCAAAACAGCAAAGATAAGTCAAAACTCATTAACCAATGGTCTTTTCCCCTTCACATTACATGTTTTATCTGTGTTAGAATATATTGACGGGTTTCATCCAGCCCAATGTTAATGAGACTTTTGCAAGGCTAGAGAAAGTAAAAGGAACTTCTGCTATAGTATTTTGATTGTTGGTGATTGTGGTAGAGCAGATTTTTTGTTTCCAGAAAGAATCAGGCAAAATATACTGCTGCCTTTGAAAAAGAAAAAAAAAAAAAAAAGGGAAAAAAGGCACCCACAAACAACTGACACTTAGTAAAGATTAAAAACAAGATTTTAGGGAACTGTTTGGAAAATATTGTCAGGATGAGTGAAAATAAGCGTATTTTTAATGTGAAAAATTTAAATGCAAATAATGTGTATTAAATATGCATTGAAACTAATACTTTTTCACTTTGAAAAGTTAATAGGGTTTCATGGAAGAAAAGCATACAAGAATGAATTTATTCTAACTACCACTTAAATGTTCATTTGCACTAAAGCAACCTGTACTGTTTGAAAGGAGGTGGGAAAACACATCATGTTAAACTTGTGATTTACTTTGGTATCTACAAGGATGTGTTGTAAAGCTCTGATGCTCAGTGTCCATTTTTGAGCAAGCTAAATTTGCATTCACACTATTAGCTTTCTGCACCTTAAGCCCATCCACATGCCTGAAAAAAACCACATTTTCTAGTGTTTACATGGATACTTGCTCCCATTGACATGCTCCTGTTTAAACCAGAGAACAGTCTCTGCCACTGAATGGAAAACTAATTTTTGCAAACTGACAGATTCCTTTGTACAATTACTCCTAAAGTGTTTGAAATCAATGTTCAACAATATGGAGCCCTTCATTTTATTCCATGTTTCACACGTACATTATGTTATGCTAAATCTCAGCCTTTTTTTAAAAAAGTAAAACCTTAGCTCTTTAATGTTAGGATCAATTTCGGGTAGCTAGATGGAGGAAAAATTGTGATGTGATGGAATGATAGAAAAAATGGGCAGAGAGTAGGAGAGTTGGCAAGTGAGTTTGACTATGTGGAAAAGTTACATAGAAACATAAGGGGAAGATTTTTTTTTTCCAGTTGTTTTATTTTCTCCTGTCATTCACTTTCATAAGCATAAGATGATAAAGCAAGACTCATGAACGGGATTTTAGTGCCAGATACTTATGCCAACTTAAGTCGTGAGTTCCAGTGCAGTTTTTCAACATAGCAACAGCTCTATTTTTTAGATTTTGCATAAGCTAGAGCTTTTTCTGCATAGATATAAATAAAGGTCTTATGAGACAGCTTGAGAGGAGATTAAGCTGTCCACAGAGGCAGCGCCTGTAGTTCAGCTGCAGACACTGGAAAATGTACAGCTCTGCTGCAGGAGAGCCACTAGCAGTGTCTATTAGTGTGCAGTGTTGTGCATTAGAAGTCGACTCCTGCTGCAAATTGAATATCCTTTGGTCAAAAGGATTTTGACAAGGTTATCCTCATGCGAGTTTTGCTGGATCAGTCCAGGTGGTTCACCATCTTACAGAAGCAAGTCTGAGAGCTTAGCAAGTCTGCCCAACACCCCGTGTAAATAATAATGCAAAATCATCTGCCACGGGAAAAGACTTTTTGTAGGTTGTACAGTGGGAATGAGCTTTCTGAGCTGCTGTGCCAACGTGTTAACTATTGTTGCGCTGCTTCTAGAAATGCAGAATAGGAGGCCTGCATAGCATTTTGTTGTGTTCAGTCTATGTGCATGGGTGGCAAGGGTAGGTGTTGGCACAGAGTGGCTAATTTTGTTCCTTCCATTAAGCATGAGCAACTAGGCTTGGCACAGAGACGAATTTCACAGTTCCAGGGATGGGAAACATCTAATTCTACACAGTAGTTCCCTGGCGTTTGTTAAATACATACAGTGATAGATCACTCAGCCACCCAGGCTGTCCTTTCCTTATCCCGGATCATCCTTCTGTGACACTGTGAAGGAAGCCCTGAGCAGTCTATTCCTCAGCAGTTTTCCAACACTCTGCTTCCTCTCACTGCAGCAACAATTACCTGTCATTTGTATCTTACCCTGCTGGTACTTCCACTCCCATTCAAGTAGCTGTGAGCTAAATTACTGCCGTGTGACTCTGCAGCTTCCAGTCTCAGGCAGCTAGTGATTTGTACTCTAGTTTTGCCTTGCTTCTCATTATGGACAAGGAAATAATGCAGTATAATACGGCAAACTGTGTGCTACTTTCACACTTCTTGGTTCAAGCAAAGCAACGAGCTAGAATAGATCAGACATAATGTATTTGATCTGCCAAAACAACTTTTGATTCAGAAGATCATGTTCTAAGTACAGAAGATCCCTGAACAATTGTCTGTGATTTGCATGTTTACAAAACCACACAATGATGCTTCTGTTATACAGAAGCTTTTGATGGATACCAACAAGGCTAGCAATACCAGCCTCCTACTGCTTACCCCCCTTCCTCTCGCCTTCCCCAAGAGAGGAATGACTGTTCCCAGGAAGAGGTTTCCTCCCAGCATGGGGTGGAGCAACTACGCAACAGACTCCAACTCTAAAGATAAGTTGTGTTCATGCAGGTAATCAAACTCGTTCCTTCGCTTTTGGCTATGGCAGTTTACAGTACACAGCCCTGCCACAAGTACTAGGCACAAACAGACCTTAACCACCAAAATATTCTCCTGAGGAAAAATTTTCCCAGCATCTAAAGGGGACAGTATGCTTACTGTTTGTATGACAGTTGACTTCTATTTTTTTGCATTTTAAACAGCAGTGTTTTAAGAACTCCCCTAAGAAAACTCCCACTACACAAAAAGGATGACACTGAATTCTGGACATTCTGTGGGAAAAGACAAAATGTGTTCCAGGTATATGATGTGTATCTCAAACAACGATCCTTCATCTATGATAGAAAATAATTCACCAAATAATGGGTTTAAAATATAGCCTGAGTCTGCAGCTAAATGCTAGTTCAATAAGAAGTGTTTTTCTAGCAAGACCCAAATCTGGCCATGATTTTTTGCTGCGACTTTATCTTGGAGTCCCTTTTAAAAAACATGGCTGTAACCATGGGTTGCAACTACAACAAAATGGACATCAGAAATTGGATGCTGGCAGGAAGTTTGTGGATGTGAGGCTGTCCAAGGTGGCTTATGTAAGCTCAGTGGGGATGTGCTTGTGTGAAAGTACTGGTTGCCGTGCACATTTTGAGCTGAATACCTATCATAACATGATAGAAGGACTGCAGCATCATGAGATTTGAGGCTTTTTCTCCTTAGATGTGTAGCAACCCCGTGTTGTTCCAGCTTTGTTTTGTTTTGATTTTATTTGATTTGTTTTTTATTTCACCACCACCACTGCCATTCTCCTTTCTATCATGCATAGTAAGTTGAAAAGGAACGCATTACCCTGTAGTTTACCATCTGAAAAACAGAGAAGGTCAGCACTGTCTGAAAATTTTGATAACTCTGTGGTGGTCAATATTAAGGGAATCATAGCTTATGCTGAGTTGCAAGGGACCTATGAGGATCATAGAGTCCAACTCCAGGAGTCACACCATGTGACTAAGAGTGTTGTCCAAACACCTTTTGAACTCTGTCAGGTTTGGTGCTGTGATCATTTCCCTGGGGAGCTGTTCCAGTGCCCTCTGGGTGAAGTCTTTTTCTGATATCTAACCTAAACCTTCCCTGACTCAGTTTCATGCCATTTCCTCAAGTCCTGTCACTGGTTATTAGAGTGAAGTTTTCTCTGTTTAATTCCAACAACTAGAATTCAATATCCATGACATCTGCCTTCCATTAAGCACTGTAAAACAACCTCACTGTCATTCTCCTCAGTGTTCAAAATCTCTGCCAGGAGATTGAACTCCCTTCCTACAACCCATTTGGAGTCACAGCAATGTGAGCAAAAGAAGTTTACATTATGATGGTGCTTTTTGGAAAGGAATGAGAGCTAGCTCCAATGGAAACACATACTGTAAGAGCATTCACAGACAAGGCAGTCCCTTCTCCTAGGGCAAGAAACACATTTTAAAATACTTAACGTAGGGAAAATAGAAAGGTGCCATTTATTTTTCTGATAGAATCTGTTTTCTACACAAAGCTGTATAATTTTCGCACTGAAACCAAGCCTGTAAATGAACATTAATTCATTCCTTGCAGTCTTTAATTTCCTTGTAAATTCTTAACAAGTATTCAGATTAATGTATTTATGGTCCATTTAGTTCCAGTTCATTTAAGTGGTCTATATCTGCCCTTGAATCTCACATGAATTTCATTGTTAATGTAATATTTTGCTGCATTACTTTGAACAGCTTTAAAAGTATAATGTCTTTGAATGCTCTAGTTAAAGAAAAATTAATTATACCCTCAAAATGCTGTCTTATAAGTTGGAACTGTCTGCTTTGGAAATGATGTTCATATTACAACTCCCAAAGGCATCACAGGGTGCTTTCGTCTGTATGTCTGTCTTCTACTTTCTGTGTTACAGTGTGTATTTGTACTTCCTCACTAGCTTGATACTCTTCAGTCCGAAGGCCTAAGTCTGCAAACACGTGAATACTGTACCTCAGCTGAGCAGTCCCACAGAGCAGAGAGGGCTTACTCGTGTGAGTATAGTTGCTCAGAAAAAGTATTTGCAGAAAAAGGCTTTCCTTTAGTAACTGACTGTAGTTGTGAGGACACATGGTTAATAACAGCACCAAGACACCAGTAAATGGAGTCTGTGTTCATTGAAGATGTGGACACATTTATCTTCAAGTTATTTGACATTAATCTAAATTATTGCTATTATGATTTAGTATATTATTTCTTATGAAAATATGTTAGTCCTGTGAAAGGGTAGTTGCAAAAAAAAAAAGTGTTGAGTCTTGCTGCTTTATTGTTTATTTGCATTTAGTACACATTTTGTTGGTTGAAGTGAAGCTTCTTAGTGAGGCAGGAAGATAGATCAGTCTGAAAAAATCATAAATAAGCTTCATACTGTATGTTGAGTTTTGCAACTAGAGTAGTATATGTGTTCAGATTTAGTATTTTTTATGCTTTAGAGCATTTTTGTTTGTTTTAATATGTAAAGGAATAACCAGATAACTTTGAAATGCTATTGTAGAGCTAATTTTACACATAGTGGGGGAATGTTGTCTGTAAAACTAAAACTAAAAAACATTACATAGGCTGCCTTTGGCTTTAGTTTGTTTGTAGAAGGCCCAGCAAATATCTGTTGATTCCAGATGCTTCAACCAGGGGCCAAGTTTGTGCAGCATCTTGTAACTGAAGAAAGTTTTCTGCAATGATAAAGTTGCCCATCTGGGCTTGAGGTAAGATTGCTGCCTAAGCAATCAAGCTTTTGTTTTGCAAATAAAAGCATAAGGGCAGCAAATATTGGTGGTGGTTTGTTTGGGGGTGGTTTTTGTGCATGAAAAAACAATTGCATGAAATAGGATTGGAGATTCAAAGTATTTTAAATCATTTAGCATGGTTTTTTCTTTTGTAATTCCACTGACTACAGTTAAACCAAGAATTTGGCCTTGTAAATCTACAAATTTCAGTGTCAGGCAGCTCAGGTCTATAAAGATACTTCAGCTTAGTAAATCAGCAAGAATACTATATAAATTGTAATGTGTGATAAAAATCTTAACTCTAGTTACATTATTTCTCTAAAAACTTCTATTCATTGCTTTTTTTTATACAAAAGGTCAGAATTGCACTTCTTAGTGGCATTGGGATATGCGGAGAAAAGCAGGATGCTGGTACAGAAATGTATCAGAAATAAGATTCAGTTCTTACTGCTCCATGTGTGCCTACCTTACATTTTACAAATCCCACTGAAGTTAACAGAAATTGTATAAAGTCGCCTATTTGTAACTCTCACAGGATACTGGTTTCCAAATCTGCAAGATAAGTAACGTTCTCAAAAGGCATTATTAAAACTTGTGGTTTCAGGTTTACAGAATACTATGAACAGTGACGACAGCTTCTGAGACACATCCAGAGTAACTTTATTAATTGATATTACACCAGACCAACATCCGTTAGCAAATCAAAATCTCTCACAATACCTTAATTTCTAATTTTACCAAAAAAAACCCATGAAAAATATTCAGATTAAAACAGCCTCTAATGTTGTTTGGCCTAATTTTTTTCTCTTTTTTCACCTTTTTATCATAAAATACTATTTGCTCTGGAGTTGTCTAGGATTTGATAATTCAAGGAAAGCATGCAAAGCAGTCTGGAATACTTTTCTTCATTCACCTTAGGGCATATACTCAGCTGGTAAAAATCAGCATAGTCCTGTTGACTTGTACAGCATTGTGTCAGTCTATACCAGTGCAACAGTTGGCATGTCAGGTTTGAGCATTTCAAGTCACTTTACCTACATATGCAGTAGGATTCTGTTTTGCAAGATGGAAAGTTACCTACCGTGCAAACTGTACTACCTAGACTACCATTGATACCTATTCACAGGACATGATTTCACTGTATCATTTCATACTTGAAATTCATGATGTTCTTTTAATCAGGGTACAAACATGAAAAGGTGCGTGTGTTACTGTTTCTTTCAAAGGTGCATCATTTTGATTTTTATTCTGTGTGCTTAGTATTTACTAGTCAGTGTTCTTTACATTCTTTGCATTCAGCATTAAAATCACTTCTGTGTGAAATACAGTATCGCCTGCAGAGGTACAGAAAAATGTAACAGTGATTTCTTGAATTCTTATTCAAGTATACTGGTTTACCTTTCAGTCACCAGTATGACATCAAGGGGCTACAGCATGTGAACTGTGTATATAAAAGTCTTGTATGTCCATTGTACACCATTACTGTACACCACATTGTACACCATTACTGTACAGGAAATCTTGCAGACTCTCTCCTCTTCTTGCACAGCTGCTGATTACCATATACACACTGGGGAAAAGTATGTTTCTGCTGTACAGAATGGCTGGGAAGTAACACAGACACTTTGGAAACTCTAGAGCTCCCTTTGCAAGCTTTCGAACAAAGCCCTTTGATCTAACTGCATGCCTGCTCTGTGTCCCAAATGTCACCCTATGGGGCTTTCTGCTTTAAGAACACCCTCTGCTGGGGCTACTTTACGTTGACTGCATTGAAGTTCATCGGAGCATGCACCTTACCGTATTAACATATTCTTTAGCTTTTACAAGTTTGTAAAGATGGTTGACTGCAAAACTAACGTGTCAATACAGCAGAATTAAATTAAGGCACACAGAAAGTTATCAATAATGTATTATATCAGAATTACAGTCCTTTGGAACTGAACGTTTTGCTGCTGGCAGTGCAAGAAAAGCAAAGTTGTGTATTTATTGTTGGGTGCTGAGGGTTCAGTATGAAAATCAATATAATAAACATTTTCACAGTGTCTAGTTCTCTTTAGTTCCCAAATTATTGAAAAGTAAAAAGGCAAAAAAATAGTTTTGTATTTAAAACTGCTTTACCCTTCTAGCAATATTTTTCTTTTATCTAAAAATGTAAAATGAATACAAATGCAGTAAGTATTGTATATTAAATACAGAAAATTAGCAACATTGGTTTCTAGTTTTTATATTTGCAAGTGTTTTTCTCAACGCCCTGTGTGTTCTTGAAAATCAACAAACACACACACAACCAGACACAGAAACATAAGCACGTGCACACCCTTTCCAGCACCTTATTATATACAATTTTATAAAAATCTACCCTCATTTCTCCCAATTACTCGTTCCTAGTTATTTTGCTTACCTAGGATGAGTTTCGTTTTTAAGAAAATTAAAATCTGAGAGTTCACTTTTTCTTTCAAAGGCAAAACATCTCTGCAGTGCTGCTCTATGATTCAGCTTTGGTCTGTTTTTACTGAAATCTTTGTTTTCATCTAGGCAAACTGTGCTTTAATTCAGCTATAATGGCTCTCAGCCGTCCATGAAATGCACCATTTTTTCCCAAACGTTACTTGATCCAACTGTTGTGCTAAACATGCATGGTATTTTTGTATTCCTAAAGATTCCTCTGTTTTCATCTTTTAAGGAGCTGAGCACACTTTATTGATTGACTGTTTTTTCTTGATTGGCTATAAATATGACTAGTAACATTTCTGGTTATATAGAAACAATAAAAGTGTGTGTTTTGAGACCAACACAAAAGGACATGTCAGACTCTAAAACCAGCTGCATTTTTTCTGGTTTTACTTCAGCTGAACAATCCTCATAAAACACCTCAAATTCAGCTTATTGTAAAACTCATTAAGTTCTCTTTAGAGCAAGATACAAGTAGCTTTTGCTAATGCAGCTTCCAACAAGCCACCAGATACAGGAATCTAAAAACTATCAGCTCAAGCATTCAGAGATGTCAGCTTCTGGATAAAACCTGACAGAGGGACAGAAATGAATGCAAAGCTAACGAGATGCTAAAGCCTCAAAGGATTTTATAACTTAGAATCAAAACTTTGTGCTGCCCTTAGAAACTTGAAGGAACCATGAAAGTATTTTACAAGCATAGTTACATAAACTGCAGGTGTAACACAGACCTAAATAAAAAGCTACCTTTACATTATGTGACATTCCAAGTTAGTCTTTAAGCACATTATACGATTATGAGCAGCAGTCCAGCCAGGGACAGACACAAAGTGACCTGCAGTGAGGCCAGAGTCACAAATACCCATATTAGCCATAGCTAATGCATTGTGAAAAAGGGAAAACTCATAGAAATATGTAACATTACATAAGAGATAGAGAGCTGGATACTCTCTGTTGTTTTATCTCCGTGCTCAGAGCAAGATACCACAGAAGAAAATCCAACAGTCTGTTGACAATTATGGAACAGATTCTTCACATGGGAATTTTTCAGCCCTCATCTGTGAGAAGGTGAGTTCATAACAGCCAAATATGGAAAAGAAAATTATATTAAACAAAAAAAAATCCAGTAAACAAAATACAAAGGACCTTGTAGGAAAAAGCACAAATGTTACTCTTCCCATTACCCACATAAAAGTTCTTTTACTCTTTGCCTCGAAATTATCTAATGACACTAGGTGTCACATGTCTGTTAGCACCATAGAAACAAATACTAATTTAAAAATAATTTTAAATTGTCTATCTTTGGCCTGCCATTTACTGAAAAACCGAAAGCAAGATTTACAGTATCTGTATGAGTTCTTATTTTGACCCCATCAGGTGTGTTGCTCCCCCACCTCCTACCCCTTTGATAAACAAGGTCATCTTTTAGTCTTCTGGCTCACAGTTCTTTCCCTAAGTATTGTCGTCCATTTTCAAAAATCTGATTTGTCTGGCTGGACTTTCAAGCCTTTGCAGCGCGGGGAAGAAAAGCTAATTAGGATTTAATTAAATGCTGTGGAGTGCCTAGCAGGGGACTCCCTCCTCCCCAGTGCCTGCATGGGGAGGAACCCTGCACCCCTGCCTTCCTGCCATGGCAAGTCTTCCTATCTCCAGGCACCAGGCTCAAAGCCTCACAGCACAAAGCGTGGGGTGAATAAACCCTTAGCTCAAACATGGCCAAAATATTTCTGAAGAGTGGTCCTGTCCTGGCAGACTTGATGCAGTTTAGGCATTACCTACACTGCTGCAGCTGAGCTGAAGCCCACGGAGCCCTGCAGCCCAAGCACTGTGCCAGCACGGGGACACACCGACAGCTGTGCTCCAAACCTGGGGACACACCGACAGCTGTGCTCCAAACCTGGGGACACACAGAAAGCTGTGCTCCAAACCTGGGCCACCCTGGAGCTGCCAGGGCTGCAGCAGCACTGGGACAGCCTGCATGTGTGCAGTGCCACGGGGGAGCCACCTGAAACTGGAGTGCTTGGGGAACTCCAGAATGTCCAAATCTGAACATGCATTCGGGGCAAGGACTTCACCGTGCTCCACAAAAGGGGTATCATAATAGACTTGGTAATACTCCTAACTGCATTGTGTATTTTAAAGCCATTTTTTTCTTCGGTTTTCAGTGTACTTCTCCAGTGTTGCAGGCAGCTCAAGGAGAACTTCTGCCTGGTGTGTTTCCAAAGTAGCCGTCCTTGTTTTAGAACATACCAGCTGTTTTCTGAGGAATAAAAGTTATCCTTTCCCTTATGCACTATCTTGTAATTTTGAACACTAAATTTAATTTGCAGCTGAACAAATTTTACTTGCAAATCTAGTATAGTCATTTTCTTACTTTCCTTCTAGTTCCTCACAGGCTGCTCTTGGTTTTACTAAGCAATTTGGTTTCACAAATTCCCGTGGGCTCACCAATTTTTCCAGCTCTTCCCTAATATGAAGACAGCAAAGCTATTTCAGTAACAAAACTCATTTATGCTTGGTATGATTAACATATTAGCATGTGATTACTTTTCTCCAATTTTACAAAGCTGTGACTAACATGCAGTAATTTTTTAATGGTAATGCTTTAAGAAGAAGACATTTGAAATTCTGAGTTAGTAGATCCTGATAACTCCCGGGCTTGTCCTAGCACTTCCATTAGCCTAATGTAATATTAACCCTGCCGATTTTACTGTGCTTTATTTTGCAGTGCAGATGGCTAACGAGGGATGAGTACACAGGTTTTCTTCCTCTTTTTCTTATCTCGCCCCCCTCCCGCCGAAATAGGGCCCAATTTCACTGCATTCCATGTCCGGACAAGCTGCTATTTCATAATACCTTAGTCTCTGCGTCTACGGAATGCAAAAGGCAAAGGGAACAGTGCGGCTCCCTCTGTGAGTGACTACTAGATGGATCGGGAGGAGGCAAACCTCTCACCACGAAACGCTGCCCTCTCCCGCAAGGCAGAGTGCAGAGGGGCGCGCCAGGACACGAGTGCACATTGTCATTTCGCCAGGGCTGTCCCCAGAGCCACCCCTGCGCCCCCTCACCAGGGCTGTCCTCGGGAGAAGGGAGGCATGGAGCTCCTGGAGCGGGTCCAGCGAGGGGCTGCAGTGATGGTGAAGGGATAGGGCACCTCTGTTAGAAGGGGCTGAGGGAGCTGGATCTGTTCAGCCTCAAGAAGAGACTGAGAGGGGACCTCATTAATGTCTGATGCTATCAATATCTAAACGGGGGGTGTCAAGAGGATGGATGAGACTCTTCTCAGTGATGCCAAGCAATGGGACACGAGGCAAGGGGCGGAAACTGAGGCACAGGAAGTTCCACCTGAATTCGAGGAAGAACTTTACTGGGCAGGTGTCTGTGCACTGGAACAGATTGCCCAGAGAGGCTGTGGAGTCTCCCTCCCTGGAGATGTTCAAGAACCGAGTGGACACAATCTGTCATGTGCTCTAAGCCGACCCCGCCTAACCAGGGCGATTGGACCAGACGACCCGCTGTGGCCCCTTCCAGCCTGTCCCGCTCTGTGATTCTGTGCCTGACTGCGTCTCCCCGCCGGTGCCACCGCCCCACTGGACACGCTGCAGTGAAGCTGCGCTGCCCTCCCGCCCGTCGCTCCCTGCCGGTGCCGCGCTGCTGCCGCGCTGCTGCCGCGCTGCTGCCGTGGCCCCGCGGGCGGCTCCGGGCGGAGCGGGGCGGCGCTGGCGGCGCGGGGGCGCGCGGCTCCGGCAGGCGGCGCTGTGCGGCTGCCGCCATCGCAGCTCCGCGGCCGCTCGGGGCCGAGAGGGGCCGCGGCTTCCCGGGCGCGGGGAAGAAAGGGCCCTGGGCCGGGCCGAGGCGGCGGCGGGCCGCGGCGCGGGGTCACGGCGGCGCCATGGGCAAGCGGGATAACCGCGTGGTGAGTAACGCGGGCGGCCGCGGCGGCGGCACCTCCGGGCGGGCCCCGGCGCGGAGGCCGTGGGGAGCCGGGCGCTGCCTCGGCCCGGGCGGGCCCGTCCGGCCGCCGCCGCGCTCCGACCGCCGGCAGGGACGGGAGGGGCTGCCGCGGGGGACGAGAGCGGCCCGGTGCCGGCGGAGCTGCCCGTGGCGGGCCGGAGCATGCCGAGGGCCGGCTGGGTCCGGGACTCGGTCCGGCCGCGCTCGGGGCCCGCCGGCCGGCGACAAAGGCGGGCCGTGCCCTGCCCTGCGCCCTGCCCCGCCCGGCCCGGGGCGCCCCGCGAGCTGCCCGGGCCCTGCTGGTGGGCTGTCCCTCCTCGGCACGTGCTCGGGGCTCCCTGGCAGAGCCTCCGATCGCCTTGTCAAACCCGGCAGCGTCGTGACTGACGCCCGCTTTGTGATCTGTCGGGGGAAGGCGATTAAGATGCTGGCCTGCTCCGTACAAGAATAAAATGTTCCCAGTGGGAGTTGCAGCACTCGCTGAAGTAGCTCTGATCCTTGCTAAGTCGCATTTCCTCAAACTTGGCGTTCGGCTGTACCTGAGAGATCAGAAATTGAGATTTGCGCAGCACTCTGCTGCCTCGGGATCCGGCGCTCAGCGGGCACAAAATGCACTTCTGCACACCCGACTGCAGAGCCTGAGTTCATACATAGCAGTAACACAGTCATCCTTCCTCCTGTTCTTCTTTAAATGTCTTTGTACCAGTTAGCCTTTCACCTTCTACTCATAATCATTTAGACATTGTGAGTTTGCTGCTGAATTTTGTGATTAAGCACATAATACTTTTATTTTTTCCCCTTTCTTTGTTTCTTGTATAAGCTATGAGTTTGTACTCAGATCCATTCACATCTTTGCATACCTTGGTGGAATAGTACAGTAATAGACATGAAGGATTCAGATGTTGTGCAGATCAATGGCAAAGTCCCTTTGGTTGCTTTATTGACATATCAAAAACAATGGAGTATACTAAGAAAGAGTTGACAATGTATTAGGCTCCAAGACTGGAGCAATGGTTGAAATGTGCTGTAAGGGTTTCAGGTGTGTATTTATTTATTCTTTATTTTCTTTTAATGGGACAGCTGGGATATACCAATGGCAGCAAATCTTTATGTTCCTATATAATGTTTATTATACTATCATGCTTCTAGTGTAGACAAGTTAGAATATAGGACTCTTTGCTCCTCATGTATGATCATGAAGATTTCCATGTCCCTTCTTAAATACACCATTGTTTTTCACTATTTGGAGATGGAAAATAAACATGCTTTTTCACATCTACAGAATACTTGCAAGTGATAGTATTGCGTTCCCACGGAACACTGCCTGACTGAAGGTGCCTTGCACTTTCCATGAGCAGGGGAGCTATGCAACCTTTGTTAATATCTGTTTGAGCAAACTGCCAAAAGAAGAAAATGAATGTGCACACAATCACTTTCTTTATTGAGGGTGCATTTCCGTGCTCCTTCTGGCTAGTGACATGCAGTTTGGCAAAGTAGGGTAAATACTCTTCAGAAATGTTTATTCGTGAAGTTATTCTTCATAAATGAACTTGGTTGAAATTATAAGAACATGTTTTAAGACAAATGTAAGACAGATAAATTTCCTAATCATGGAATATAGAGCAGTCCAGAGTCATTATGTACTTGCTGTGGTAAGGTTAAAGAAAATCACTGAAGGGAGGAAGCTTCCTAGCCAGTTAGCCAGTTTGAGCAAGTAGAAAATCAATATTTGACAGTTGTAGCCTCTTTTGCAGGTAGAGAGTTTTGTTGGGGGGTGGCAGGGTGTTTGTTACTTGTTGGCTCAGATAGGAAAGTAGCTTATCTTTATTTAAGAGCAGCAAGAGACCTCTTTTTTTTTTTTTTTAATTGTATAAGAAGAACTTTCAGATACCAATTTTTGAATGGTAAGCAAAATTCGATGTGCTCACTGGAGTAAACCAAGTTTCTAATGGGTCTAGTATGTTGAAATTACCTTTGTTTAAAAACAGTGAAAATAGTGTTCAAATAGTGCTGTCCTGCATTCCCAAAGGAGCTCCTTTTCCACTCAAAGTGGAATTCAATCACAAAAGTTTTATTAATTTTTTGATTTGTAGTGTGAATACCTAAGTGTTGTAACTACTTGAGTGCACACATCCTTCTGCTTTGCACCTCAGTGTTCATTTGCTCATGTTAGTTACCTTTTTGTGTGAATTAAAGCAACAAAGCAAATCCCCAAGAAATGGTGGCAAGTGTCACTGTTAGAGTTGCAAAGTCAACTTGAGTCAAAAAATGCTCCACTTGAAAGAGTCCTCGGATTGCTTGAGAGTGGTCCAGCTGATGGATCTGAACCAAACTTGTGCAGGCAGTGCTTCCTTCCAGCCAGGTGCCCCATCCCAGGCAGAGCCTGGAGTCCCTCTTCCAGGACTAAATGTATCCCCAAGAGTTGAAGGCCACCAGCCTGCTTGCAGTCCAGTCCTGAAACTCAGCATTGCTGTAGTCACTGCTTCTGCAGTGGGAGCAGCAGGAGGGGAGGCAGCAGCTGCTGCTTCTGACAGCTTCCACAAATGCTCACTTACTGTGCATGGTGGTTTCTAAATGCCTGCTAAGAAGTAGTGTTGGACATGTGAGAGCTACACAGGTAGTCCAGTCTTTGCTTTGAATCAACAAAACGTAGTACTCTTTAAAAAATTGTCTCAGATTGGGCTACCAAAGCAAATCATTCTTTTGGCTGTTTGATCTTTTTCCTCATCTCCAAACTGAGCAGTAAGAACAGTGTGTGTTATGTTCTGTAGAAATAAATTGTGAAGTGTTGGGATGATATAGTGATAAAAGCCAATGAGACAAGGGGGTATATGTACCTCTTTCTCACAGGAACAAAATATGATTGACATAAAAAATTATGGAAGAGTTTTTCCGTTAACTGCTGAGGTGGATTATGAATTCTAAATTTTAATTTAATCTTTTATAGCACTAAGAGGGTGCATGGATTTGAAAGATAGAATACCTCATAACATTGGGGTTACATATGTTTGGGTTTTGTGGATTTTTCCTGCTTAGCCCTAAATCACAGAATTTCGATACGTGTATATTTGTAGCAAAGCACCACTGCTTTCTTGTTTTGGTGCAAGAAATTTCATGCAGAATTGAAGGACTCAACTGTCAGCAATTTCAAACAGAACTTAAAAGGCATAGGATCAGTTGTCCCAGAGAGTGAGCACTGAAATGTAATTACATTTTCTATATCCCAAGGAAGAATATTTCAGAAATCATTATGCTATTCTTAGTTTACAAAATCGTTGCTTATGGAAGGGAATTATTGTAAGGAGCATGGTCCTTTTGTGGATCACTTCTTTCTGCCACAGTGTAACTCCAACTGAAAGCACTTACCTGAGTCTTTCTGCCAGACTGAATCAACTCAGTTTAGATATTCGTAGAAACAAGTCAGAGCTGTTTTTCAGGGAGTGATAAAAAGTTTCTGTGAAGAAATTTTGGTATCATAGTGCAACTGATGAATTTTGTATTTCTTTTTTGTTGTTTTCATTTTCAAGGCTTATATGAATCCCATAGCTATGGCCAGAGCACGAGGTCCTGCCCCAAATTCAGGACCAACAATACAAGACTACTTGAACAGGCCAAGACCAACATGGTAAGTGGCAGTGCCTGTCTACTCTGCCGACTTTTTAAGTGAAAGATTTGTCCTCTCTTACCAAAACATCACTGGTACCTACCTCCTCCCCAGAATATCCAGTCATAAATTTTGGAAGATTTTTTGTCTCTGACAAAGGTATTATTTTCTAAACATGTGTTCAGTCTTCTCATCTAAAAACAATAGAATTTAATTTTGAAATGTGTATTTCTCATTTGTCTGTATTTTTTTGGCAACAGTTTCTCAGAAGAGGAAAATGTTTGTCATCTTGCCTCTTTCGCAAATTGTAATACCTAAATCTTGTAGACATATTTAATTTGTAAACAAATTAATCTCTAAAAAAACCATTTTGGTAGTATATTCTTAGAATCCAGTTTGCCCTACTCAACAAAACCATCACTTTGAGATACAATCAACAACTTACATTATGTTCAATCCCTTTGCCTGCCCTCATGAGACATTAGAGAACAATTTACCTAATTGCAAAGTTCGCTTTAGATCTTTTGGAGGGATTTAACTACCGTACTTAAGTTATTAGGGTTAGGTTACCATATGTGTAACATCTAAGATGCTTTTATTCTTCTTCTCTTGGAAGTTCAACCAAGGCTAAACTTCAAAAAAACTCTACAATAAAGTTAGACATTGAAGAAGGTATTTTTAATTATCAAAGTTGTGATCTATCATCCTTTTTGTACAGGGAAGAAGTGAAAGAGCAACTAGAAAAGAAAAAGAAGGGATCCAGGGCTTTGGCTGAGTTTGAAGAAAAGATGAATGAGGTTGGTAATGTTATTAGCTGTTTATACATGATTCTTTTTATCTAACATGCTACTTTTCTTCTGTTATCATTTACAGTATCAAGTAGCTATAATATTTCACTTCACTTGAGCTTTTAATGAGCAACTATTTTGTTTCATTGATATTGGAAGTTAAGTTTACAACTTAACCAGTTAAGAGCTACTTTCAGTTCAGAGAAACACTGCATAAAAAGTTTTTTTAATTGCCGGTGAATAAAACTTGGCCTTGTCATAAATCTAAATATATTAATACAAATAACTGTGCTTATAATAATAAATTAAACTGTGCATTTTCAGCTATAATAAACCAAAGTGCTTTGTGCTAATACTCACTTGTTTAAGGTTACAGAATCCAAGTATAGTGCAAAAAAGTGTATTACTGGAAACAGATGTCTTTTGCAAGGAATATACATGTAATATAATTATGGGAGAAGGCACAAAGAATGGCCTTCAGTGAGATAGGACTATGCAGCACTTGTTTTTCACTTGTCCTAAGCTGATTACAATATGTGCTGGTTCCCTGATATAAATGCAGCTGTTCTGATGTTTGTGTTCTGTACCTGCTGAAGATCAGCACAGTTTAGAAAGTTTCATATGCAACTCCTGTTGTGTACAAGGGAGGAATTAGTATACAATGAATTTAACTGTTTCTGTTCCTTCTTGGGTCCTGGTATCTTGAGACAAGCTTCAGGCAGTAATTTCATCATTGTGTGTAAGTTTCTGGTTGAAGTAGATTATGCTCCTCCCCTGGAAGGGCACAGTCCCCATAGTACTCTTGCTGTTCCTTTTTGCCTAAGAAGTTGTACCAGGATTTGGAGGGCCATGGGGTGCTGTTCTGAGTGGATCAGTTGTTCTGCACTCTTTGGGTTTTAGCTTGGTGAGTTTGGTTTAGTATCCTATCATATTCCTTTCCTGATTTTATTTTTGCTTAATGTGAAACAAGTGAAATTGGCATGCATAGAAGCTAACAGCTTTTCAGTACAGAAGGGAATGAAGGGATGCCGGGAATCATGAAATGGCCATGAGTTATTACTAAAGCTCCTAAGAACAAATCTCTGAATGCCTGAAAAGATAACAGGTCTCTGAATGAGGAGCTGTCTCCCCTATTTTACTGATAGTTGTTGGACATTTCTGTTTAAAACATAACAAACACTAGCACAATCTTTAAAATAATGAAGAACAGGCTGTTGTGAGAGACCCCTCAGGTAGCTCTGGGCACCTGGTGCATCAAAGTACACAACCCTTCACTGTTCCCCAGATGCTGCCTTGGTCCCTGGAAGCACCTCACCCACAGCAGTGTACCCTGGCTAATCTGCCCTGTCCTTCAGCAGCACTGTTCAGCTAATTCATAGTGTGCTGCCATGGGGATCTGTGTGTCATCCTGCATTGCACAGGTTACTTGATCCCTGTTATTTCTGTCCCCTCAGCACAACATGTGGATCATTGTTGTTTTGCCAATACAGTACCAATACAGCTTCATTGTGAGGATCAGAATAATGAAGAAGGGAGCACATGGTGTGTCTGACAGTGCAGACTGAACCCAGCAGCCTTTCACTTTGATGGAGGCAGGTTGGATGTTTCAGAGCTCTTGAAGGGGGCATTTTAGATAAACCTAGAGACCAGGTGGGGAATTGAAAAGGAGAAATGAGAAGAGACTTTTATTCATTCAGCTAGTGTGCTTGGCCTAACAAAATAAGAGCATTTCTATGAAGATGTGTGTAGTAATTTGATATAATTATTGCTGACACCAACAAGGCTCAGAACAGACACTAGAGACACCCATACATTGAAGAAGGGCCAGGAGAAGTTGTCTTGAAGTTTTGTTTCAGGTGATTTTTAGAACTAAGACAAAATCACAGTTTTTCTGGTAGGGTACCCTGGTTTTCTAAAGCGCTCATGCAAGAAACTGTGATACAAAAGCAAAAATACCATAACTGATGATTTTCAAGATAAATCTCTTTTAAAAGGCAATCTCTTAAAGCCAAATAACTTGAACATTAAGGTGTGAGCTAACACTGTATTTTGATGAATATTAATCTTCTGTAAAATCAAGTGTATTACAGCTCTGGTTAACATTATATATTTATTTTCTGTGGTATTTGTTTAAATTATAATGTCAGGTAGGGGAGAACTTAAAAAAAAGCTTTTCAGAAATTACCTTCCTGTCACTGTTTCTGTTTGGTTTTGTTTCCAGAATTGGAGGAAAGAACTGGAAAAACACAGGGAGAAATTACTGGGTGGAAATGAGAGCTCCTCCAAAAAGAAAGAGGTAAGTTGTTTTCAATTGCACACATTTTGGAACTGGATTCATCATCAATGCTGCCAACACAGAATTTGATAAATACTTTCCATAAAACTTTTCATAAATACATAATTTTAAAAGCCATCATCAAAGTTCATAAACCTAATGCATGCCAAAAGAAAATTATGCCAAAGTAACAGTTGTTTTATTCTATTTTTAAGAAAAAGAAGAAGGAAAAGAAGAAATCTAATAGGGTGAGCAAAATTTTCAGTTTTCTTGGCTTTTTTGCTTTGGGGTTGTTCCTGTTTGTTATTTAAGTTCTCTTGGAAAGAGAAAGTATAGCTGTAATTTTGATTTTAGATGTTAAATTAACTTACTTTTATTTAGAAAGAGTTTGCATACATTCTGTACAAGGAAGATGAAAAGGAAGAAAAGAGCATTAAATAGATACTATTAAATGAAAAATTTTAGAAGTGGTTTAGACATTTGTTTAAGAAAGTCTGTGTAAGACCAGCATCTCTGAAGTAAAATTTTATTGGTTTTGATTTGAAAATGAAGAAATTTTAAAGGGAGTGTTTGGATGGGCTTTTGACTATTTGCCAGACAAAATGCTGCATCTCACAAGCTTCACTTTTTGTTGTGTTTGGTCAAGTTGTCTTCATCTTCCTCTTCTTCATCAAGCTCTGATTCTTCCAGCAGTTCATCTGATTCAGAAGATGAGGTAAGAGCTAATTTACTGGTATCTGTCATGTTTTGATCGTGAGGTTTATTTAACACAGATTTTGGATAAAACCATTTAGTTTTTATGCATTTGGTACATATAATAAAGTTTTGAATTTTAGACATATATATATGTTCAGTAGTTTCTATATGAACACTAAAGGTTTTGGCGTCCTGGCATGTAAACTGCATCCATTTTAATACTGATTTGCTTTTTTAATAGAATCCCCCATCTAATCATAAAAATGCAAAAATACCATTTTTACTGTCTAGCAAAAATCTTTGTTACAGATAATCAGATTCTGCAGCACACATCTAAATAATAAACAGAATCTAGAGAACCTGGATTTTTCACCACTTTGCATTTTTTCAATGCAGAAGAGTTATGAAGGTCCTCCACTAAACGAATCAATTGTAGTGTACTTTATTCCTCAGGAGAGCATTATAACATGTAGGAATTTGATGTTTCCTTTTCTTTACATTTAATGCAAATCTTTAATTCTAGTTAGAATAAATTCAAGCTTGTGTTTTTCCTTTTCTTTCTACAATATCTGTGAATAGGATAAAAAGCAAGGGAAGAAAAGAAGGAAAAAGAAGTATCGCTCCTCACGGAAATCTTCAGCAAGCACAACTTCAGAATCTGAGTCAGACAGCAAGGTGAATATGCACATGTATTGCTCTTGGCAAGTTTTCTTGGTTGGTGTTACAAAAACATGAAGATTTCTGACTTTAACATATTCATATGGGTTTTCATCTTCTGCATTTAAAACTATGTATTCTCGCTGGGCCTGAGCTGCACTTGTATCTTCCACATTGGATACAAAATCTGCCTCCACTGACCACAATGCCTAGCAGAAATAATTTGGTTTTTGAAAATGAACATGCTTTATTACAGCAATTTGTAGTTATTTTTCTGAATTCAGACACATGCAGCTTTTGTGCTGCTCAAATGTTTCATTTTGCTACCACATTAACACTTAAAATGTTCTTTTGAATATGCAATTTAATTGAACACCATCTCTGAATATGCAGGTATTGCAGGATACCAGTGGCCAGAGCATTTCTAAACATCTGAGTAGTTTTCTATTGGAAAACTGAGCCTTTCCCAAAGGCATATTAAATGGAAGTTGTCTTTTTCCTTTTCTGAAGTACAGTAATGTAGATACATGGGCTTACTGAATGAACAAAAAAGTGAAGAAGATACATGAGGCAGTTTGTTCTGTTATGTTAGCATTTTTCTGTCTTACAGTGTTAGTAACTGTACTTCTATCTTAAATATTAATAATACAGGGACTTTCTAAGATCCTGTGTCTGGACTCTCACAGGCTTTTACTGGAATACCCAATTTAGTGGGGTATAAATTGTAATGAATGAGTGTTTGCAGACACCTATGAATTGGTGCTATTGGGAGGTTAAAAACTTTTGCTACATAAAGGCACCCAGAGATACCTTTTCTACAGAAGACTCTGGGGAAATACCTGATTAACCCCATCTGATCAGTAGAGATGGACATTGATAAAGAATAAAAACTCCCAGCTGTTACATGTTATATGTGGTTACAGCATTGATAGCTGCTGTCCTTCCCAGAGGGTCTCTAAGTGTCCTGCAAGGATGCTGTTACCTGATTCTGTACAGACCTGCTCATGCTGCTGGATCAGGAAATTAGCAGCTGCATCAAAATTGTGGCTCTTTATATTATTATTATTAACTGCAAGGTAGAAAAGACAATCTTGAAAAATTACTTTCAATAGACATAAAAAGACTATTGGTCAGTCTGCTTTGGGGATTTCTACCTTTTTTGTGAAATGATTATGTTGTGGTTTGTTTTCCTTTCTATTTAGGATAGCACAAAAAAGAAGAGGTCAAAGGAAGACTGTGAAAAAGAGAAGGTATTTTTATTCTTGAAATCCTTTGATCAGAACTGCATGTTGCATACATAATGGAGCTTTCTTTTTTTAAAATTGAATGCCTCCATTTACACCTATGGAAATTTTCTGTCCAAACCCACACAGTCAGAAAGTATTCAGTGCACCTAATTTGAAGGAGACTTTTAGTTGGATTCATCTTCTGTTTTAGTAATTATTGGTGGAAATCACTGGATCTTTTCTTGTTGCAAAGGTAAATTAAAACTATATCTAATCTGCTATAGTAGATCAGCTGCATTCTAGTATTTTGGAGTTTACCTTTAGCTGTCAAATTGAGCTAAAAATGTGTTGTATTTTCAGTGGCATGTGTGGTAGGTTATTGGCTTGTTGCTGTAAATTAAGAAACATATGCAGAGGATCTCTTTATCTATATGTAGTCATAATTATAGATACTATACTTACAACAACTTTGAAGAATTGCAGAGAAAAATGCCTTAGCTTAAGAAAAGCTACCTTGTTCTGTCATTTCTCTAAGCATGACAATCCTTTCTCTTTCCCACCACCACCCCATTTTGTACACTCATTCATTATCTTTAATGTAAATAATCTAATTGACTTCAGTTTTAGTTATTACTGCATTATGGGTGAACTAAAAATGCTTTCGGAGTTCACCTTAGTCTTTCTCTCCAGTTACTTTCTTTCTTACCGTGTTGGCCTCTACTGTTCCAGTCAATAGTATTGACTTTGATGTACAAATTCAGGCAAATATACTGATTTCTCATCCCTTGCTCCTGCATCTATTTTACAGTGTCCATTCCCCATCAACTCCTCTTAAATGGCTTCACTTCAAGACCAAGTATCTACCACAGTCCCTTATTGTAACACTACTTTCACACATCTGAAAGCAAAGGACACTCAGGCACTAGACGTCCTCCCCTACCTGCAGATCCTCAATGTCTCAGATGGGCTGCAGCCTATGTACTTTTCATGAGTTCTTTTGGGAAGTTTCTGGTCTTAGAAAGTGAGTGAAAGTGCCTTCAGTCTTAGGAACACATTGCCTTTTGCAGAGCAAAGGAAGTGCAGTGAGCAGAAAAGTAGCTCATCAGAGCAATGTCGTGCAGCATCAAAATTTTTAAAAAACTGTCCTTCAAATGCACTGGAATGAAATACAATGTGTTGGAAGTACAGCTGGCAAGGACAGCTTGTCCTGGTTCAACACAAACATAGAGGGAGCTTTTTCTTTCATGAACAAAGCAAGAATCTGAAGCTGCAGTGTTTGTATGCATCTATTGAGACATCGTCAGTTACTCATTATTTAATAGTGGTGGAACATTTTATTTTAAAATGCTCACTCCTCTATGTGTTATTATTTAGAATAAGAGACTATTGTTATTCCTCTCACTTTTAGAAAGCTGCTGTATCTTGGTAACAAGGAATATACAGAAAATTACTATTTTCACTAGAAGCATTTTAATAGTTTGGTAGGGTAATTTGATGATGATGGGTAATTACTTTAATGTCAATAATATTTTAAAATATTTCACAACTTAGAAGTGATACTTCAATCTTAAATTTTAAGCAGAAGTTTTATAAAATTTGAAAGCTTCAACTTTACTCACAAAATACATGATTTTGTGTAGGAAGGTAAAAATCACCACAGGAAAAGGAAGAAAGCCGATCGTGGTGAAGGACCTTTATCGTCAGAATCTGTATCTGAGTCGGATCAGACAGAGGAGGTCAGTGTGAATCCTCAGTTTCAATTGTTACAGTGCTTGTAGCTTACTTATTCATGAGTGAATGAATGGTCTAGCTTGGATTTAATATATTTTTGAAACTGTTCTTCTCTGTACAGGTCAATTCAGGAGTGCAGTGCATTCAAAATTGTTTGTATTTTTCTTTTTAAAATGAACTTTTAAGGATTGTTTAGACTAGCTTCTATCACCTACAAGTAATTTTGAATTAATTTCATTGAGAATCAGTTTTTTACGGATATTACATTTGGTTTAATTTTCTTTAGGTGCAAGCAAAAAAGAAGAAAAGCAATGAGGAAAAAGAGAAAACAGCAAGTATCCCTCTTACACTGTAGTTTTAGGATATAAATACTCTGTACTTGGTTAATTTCTAGTTTCACATTTTTCAGTAATGCAAATGTTTTACAGCAGTAGTCTACTGCTACATCTAACAGTTTCTCTATTTACTTCCTGAGGTCACTTTTTCAGTTGTTAAATTAAAGAAGGATTTGCCACTCTTTTACCTATATGTGATTTGAGATTTATACACTTACTGTAGCATATATTTTATTCCATATCAACCTCCTAGAACTACTAATACCTGTATAGTATCAAGTAGGGGAGCAGTTTGCCACACAGACAGACATCAGTGCTGTTCCTTTGTTAACGTTATGTGTAATTCCTTGGCAAACCTTCTCTACCACTGTGGAAAGGCAGTAGAGATGGCTTACCTTCTTCTTATAACTCTTCCCCCAACCAAATAACAGCAGCAGCCTGTTACTTCTCTTAATTTTGTTACTGGTGTCTGTTGATAAGAGTGAGAGGAAGGTTCAGCAGTGATTTAAATAGAATGCAGATTTACCACGTGTACGTGAGGTTCCTCAGTGATGAGTAGAGTGGGTTTGGGATCCTGAATGCCCACTTGAGATGTCTGTGTGTCTATCTCCCCTGTCAGCAGCAGTGTTCCTAATTAGGCATCTTAGTTGTCCAGATGAGGTAAGGCAAAGGGAAGGTCTACACTGATACTCAGTACACATTTTTCCAGGGAACTTGTTTGTTTTTTCAGAATCATATGAACTGTTTGCCCTAACATTTGTAGTGATTGATTATGTTTGGGGTTTTTTTAAGAAAAAGTTTCTATGTGTAAGGAATATGTATAAAAAAAACCTTTTATACTGATTGTTTCATTTATGTAATGCCACACCTGTTTGAGAATTCAGTTGAAATTCTGCTTGCAAAAAGGCAAGATTGCATCTCTCAGCTTCTGTGTTGTAGTGATCAGCATACTAACTTCAGAATCCAGTAGGGTTAATTTGAGTGTATTTATATTTACAGTTGAAATCATAATTGTTTTATTTTAAACAAGGTGCAAGTGGTAGTCTAGCCACATGCAATTGATCTATTTAATTTTGCACAGTGAATTCAAGCACTTACTTTAAAATCTGTAAAATGTCACTACTTGTCAAAGCACTTCCTTATTACTTTCTCAGTAATCTATAAAGCACTGAAAATCATTTAAAAGATTAGGCAATGTAATAGTGACAGTGATGAGAGGTGTGAAATAGCCATACCATGGTGGAGATAAATTTAAATTGAAGACTGCTCAATATAGTGCAAATTGATAGGTAAAGATTAATTTTTTTTGTGATTTCTCTATAGGCTTCTGTAGAAATCTCTGTTGAAATGTCTTTGCAAAGATACCCTTTCTGTGCTCTCATTTTGCATTAGCGGAATGTAATAGATGGCAATTGTATTATACAGCAACTTTTTTTTTTTTTTAGGATAAAACAAAAAAGAGAAAGAAGCACAAGAAACATGGTAAAAAGAAGAAAAAGAAGACTGCTGGTTCAAATTCGGATTCAGAATAATATTTTAAAACAATCTGAGACTATCAACAGAAGTGCAATGACTAAAGGAAACTTAAACTGTGAAATGACAGCAAACTTTACCAAACTGCATGAGTTTTCCTGTGTTTTAGAAGTATTCCTAATCTTTCAGTAGCCAGCCAGATGCAGCTGTGCTGGGAAAGACCATTGTTATTGCCTGCTGCTTAATACATGAGGTACAACTTTTATAAAATTCCAGTAAGCAGTGTAAGGTATTTGAGACTATATGAGATGGTAGGCCAGCTGAGGTGTAAAATACCGGAAAATAAGAGTTAAACTTTTTAGATAGTAAAAATAGTCTTTTAAAGCATTAGTAATAGTCTTTATTTGTAAATCAGGACAAATGAAATCCCAGGTTCATCCTGCAGGTTAGTATTATGCATAAACTGCTACAAGTTGGTGTCTGCTAATGGAAAATTAATGATAACATTTAAAAGGCTGCCTTTGTAGAAATGTATATCATCTGCCCCATTACCATCTCCATGCTATGAGAAAGGGAATGCTACCATTTTGGCTACCTGAATCGGGTGCCTTTGCCTTTGATTCTTGCAAATCTCTGCTATTTTTAATCCATGCATCTCTGCATTCCTGGGAAGCTAGAGCTTCAGAAAGTCAGCTGACTTTTCTGCATAAGCAGTTTTGAGCTTCCAAGCATGTGCTTCTGCATTAAGCAAGAGCAATGACATTTTGCAGTATAACTGACAGTCCAAACCTGAAGATTTTACCTCTGCTTCTTTGAAATAGCGATAAACCTTTGCTAGTAAATATGCATATTTCATTTAATGTAATTTTGGTTTAATTGAAAACTTCTTGCAAACACTGGTAGCTTTCTTTGCATTATATTTAGAAATTTTTTGCATGATTTGTACCATTTTTAAATTAACAAAATGCAGGTAATCATTTGTTGTAACCAGTTCTATTAATTACGTTTCACTTGCAGAGTTTTATGTATGTATTTAGTTATAATTAAGTTCATTGCTGTGTTTTAAGTGCACACTTGCTGAAGATATTTAGCATGTAAAAAGCAGGGTTTTGATACCTTAACAGCTTCATATTGAAGCTGATTTTACTCTAAGCAAGTTCAGTGGCAGATCTGTTATGTGACGTGTCTTGTTAGATAAAAAAACTACTGCCAGAATCTCATTAAAGATACTGTTTAAACAGTTTGTATTTATATTTTTGTACTTGAGGGCTACAGAATGTTGACCTAAGTCATAAAGCTGTGTTACTTTAATTTAGTTGCTTTAGATAACTGAAAGAAAGCTTTTTTAAATTAAATGTGCACTCAAGAAAACACGAGCAACCATTTGATTTTAGTTTACATTAAATTCTCACTATATCTTCTATTGAAATACTGATTGCTGGGCCTTCTGTTAGCCTTTTACAAATGCTCATCCATCCCAGGTAGTCAAATATAGATTATATTTTTGATCCACCCCTTTTTTTCATTGCACAGGTGCTAACTTAGAACTTACCTCTGTTTCATAAGGATGTTTCAAATGTTGTGTTGCCAAGAATTTCAAGACTTTTAAGACATTGATTATTAGTCTGCAAACCATAACTAAAATCTGTGAGAGAAAGATTTTATGTATAAATAATTCCAATTCATATTGCCATTGCACAGAGAAATTGTCTTCAAGTTCTTGGGAAAATACAACCACTGAGTTGCAGCAATGTGCATCTAAACAACAGTAAGAATATTTTCATCAACTATTTTATGCTCTTGGGCTTGATGTTACCAATTCTAGACACTCTTGTCAGTGAGGTTAAAATAAAGGCAAGATGCAGTGAACAGTAGGGGTTTGATTTGGGGTTTGTGTTTAGTTTTGTTGGGGTTGTTTTCTTTTTGTGGTGTTGCAGTTTTGGTAAAAGAACTTGTAATGAACCATAGCATAAATGCTCTGTCCTGTGTGATACCTTATTTGACTTTTACACAACCACCTGCCACAGAAAGAAATAAAAACGGAAATGAGACCCAGTCTTCCAAATACGTAAGGTGGTATGTCATTTTAATTGTGTGGCTGTAACTATCTGTTCTGCTCAGCTGTAGGCTTCGAGTGCTGCTGTCATGCTTGGGAAGGGGTGTAGCCGCTTAAGATGCTTATGGGCTTTGTCAGTTCACAAGAAAGCTGCTTCAGCACTGGAAGGGAAGTGCTGCAGTTTGCAATACATAACAAATACGCCGAGTCTCCTCTTGCATTCCCTTTTTCCTGAAGGAAAGGTGGAGGCTGGTCAGGTCGTGAGACAGTGATGGGGGTTTTGGGTGGCACCTACACCCAGGCTCCAAGTTTCAGCAGAGGGACAAAGTAGAAAACGAGCAATGTCGAAATAAGAGTGTTTTAATATCTTTTTGCCCTCTGACAGCAGCTAAACAAGTGCTATCGTATGTTGCATTTAACTTTTAGCTCTTTTCCAGAAGAATTTTTAGACCTTTGAAATGCAGTTATTTTATTTTTCACAACTGCAGTTTTTCCCACGCGCGGCAAGGCTCTTTCTTTGTTTCGCCGGTGTTGGTGTTGGTGTCCGGCCCGCCCGGGAGGCCGCGCTGCTCCCCCGCGTTGTCACGGCAGCGGCAGCCGCAGCGGCTCGGCGCCATGAGCAGGAAGCCGGGCACCTTCCTGGTGGAGTCGCTGGTCCGATCCGCCAAGCACTGTGAGTGTCCCCCGGCCTGCAGGAGCCGCCGCCCCTTGTGCCGACGCTTGTCCTCGGTGGCTCTGTTCGCCTCCCACGGCAGGCATTTCCCCGGCGCGCCCTCAGAACAGCGGGTGGGGCGGGCGGGCATCGGGGCCACGGCCCTGGCCTATCCCTGTGTCCCTCATGTTTTACCAGCCTAATTTACACATGTGTTTGCTTGTGTTTGGGCCGGGCAGTTAACAAAAGCGAAGTGGAATGTCTGATGAGGCTCTTCGACACGCTGGTGGCCAAGGCCAGCAGCCACTTTGCTGGGGCCGGCTTCGACCGCATGGTGTTCCGAGATGTGGTGTACAGCGCCTTTGGCATGACGGGAGACGTGGTGTTGGACCGAGGTGAGGTGGACACACCGCTCCGAACACAACTGGAAGGGGTTAGGATTGTGCTCCCGACCTGATGAGTGTGGCCACACCAAACAGCATCCTCTCATCCCGGCCAGGACAGCAAAGGAGTTATGCTCAAGCGCTGTGGTTGAGAAAATGGCATCTTTCCTTTATGCGGAATAAGTCTCCTTTCAGGAGAGCTCATGCTCTAGCCTGAGGCAGACCAGCCAGAGGCACCTGTGCTGCCCTGTGGCTGTTTCTGTCGCAGTCGCTGTAGTATTGTGACAGAAGAGAGCAGTGTCCTGTCACTTCCCTCTTTTCTGCAGTGGCTCCACTGGGAGCTGTGGTTGCTGCCGAGGGACAGCTCTAGCTCAGGCCTGAATGCCCAGTAAGGCATTCTGTTAAGTGAGTAACTTAGGGAATAGAGGCTCTGTGAACAGCATTGAACGGCCTAGGCAGATAGTACAAGGTGGTGAGAGGAAAGAGCCAAATAACCCCTTGAAAATGCCGTGATTCCACAGATTGGTAAGGAGGGACAGGTTTGCAGTCACTGTGAAAGTTGAAGGAATGATCTCTGATGAAGAGGTGTCATAGGGAGTACGCAGAGCAGACGTGAGTCTGCCATTGTTCCAGCCTTTGGCTGCCAAGAGCCACCCCTTGGTTCAACTTTCTCCATCTCTCTAGCAGGAGAGCTACTTACATGCCGTAAAATAAAAACTTGTTGCAGTTTTATGCAACAAGTGGGTCTTGGAAGATACCTGACATTCCCTTAGATTCTTAAAAATTATTATAATGTTTACTTGTAAAGGGGCTGATTTCAGTTTGCAAAAGCAAACCTATTGTTTTCTAAGTAAAAAATGTTTGGCTCTGCATATAGATGTGTTCCTTCAGCCAATTTACTAATTAATATTCTAAAATGCAAATTATTATAGATGCTTGTTGATACTTTGAATTCCATCTTGAATTTGAAATACTTTATTACAGGCTGTATGAATAATGGAACTGTGAGATTAAAAGTTGTTTAGGGAAGGGAAAAGAAAAATAACTCTGTGACATGACAGGAGGTTATTTTTCTTTGTGTATTTAATATATATCATTCCTAGAATTAATTTCTCCAAGATTTTCTGAGACAAAAACTAGTAATTTAAATCTTAATCTGTATGCAGAATTATCCCTTATTTTAAGGGATATTGGTTTATTTGCTTTACATCTGCAAGGAAGCATACTTCCTGTAGTTTAAGTCAGGAAGGCAATAGATCAAACAGTCCTTACCAGGCAGGATTGTGGAGTGGAAGATCAGTAAACTGAGGGGCAGAATCGCTTTCATTGCTACATCTTAGAGTCAAGAAGGGTAATCATATCTTGGTGAAGACAGACAAACATTTTCAGAAAAAAAGATAATCTGTAATTTTATTGAATTTAAGAAAACATGCCTTTATTTTGTTTCCCTGTTATAAATTTAAAATGTATCTAATACATTTCCTAGTGTTCGACACTTTCGATAGAAACAACAAAGGGTGCATCACTGTGGTGGAATGGGTGGAAGGCTTAGCAGTGTTACTTCGAGGGACACTGGAAGAGAAGATGAAATGTGAGATTGATCTGTGTGCTAATATTTAATAGTAATGATTGGATTCAGGACATTACTTTTGTTATAATTTAGCAGTTACTCTTAAAATATTTGGTAATTAAGACGTTTTCTTCTGTATAGTGTAATGCAATGAAATTGAGTTCTGAAGTGGCTTCTCTGAGACAGAAGTTTTTCTGTGTAAACTGCTGTTAGCACAGCCACCAACTTATTTTTTTACAAAATCTTGAATTTGAACTGAAATTTATTCTACAGCATACAGTTTTGACAAAATATATATTTTTGTATTCACACACAAAATTAGAAAGAAGCAGATGTATCTCTAGTGTGGTTTTGGCTAATTACCAGTCTCAGGCCAATGAAGACCAGTGCCAACATTCATTTACTGGCACAGTGGGCACACAGCAGCAGTTGCATTAACTCCAGCAGTTCTTCAGCTTGGAAGCACAGATCAAAAAACGTTTGTAAGACATTAATGAAAACCTCCACAGTAATGATGGAGAAAGATGGAGGAGAAAAAATAGCAAGAACTCTAGAATTTTAGGCAGCAGGGAAAAAAATAGGGCAATAGAAAAAGGAGAATGACAGCATGTTGTTTCCATAGTTCCCAGGTTGCAGCATTAGCCATCCCTAATACACTATACAAATTCATCTGGAAAGTGGTCAGGGATGTCACAGCATTAGGATGTGTGCCCAGGATGTAATTCAGTGTGTCAGTACAACTACAAGCAGTAAAATATGCATTACTGCTGTAAACACAATAGAAGATACTAGTGTGTAGTGATGCACAGTGTTGTCTGTCACAAGTGTTTGCCAGGAGTGTTTTATATATATATGATAACTTTGGCTCAATGGATTATGCTGTATAACATACAATTCACATCGTATAAATGTAACAGCTGTAAGTAACAGCTTTAATGGCATGTGATTATAGTTTGTAATCAACCTGAAATATTTATTTCAAAAGACTGTTTTAAAGTTTATGACCTGAATGGTGATGGATACATTTCGAGAGAGGAAATGTTTCAAATGCTGAAGCACAGCCTTCTCATACAACCAGCAGATGAAGAGCCTGATGAGGGAATTAAGGACTTGGTAGAGATAGCATTGAAGAAAATGGCAAGTACTTACTTATTGTGATACTTGAGTGTCTTTCAAATATTCATTAACCAATACTTAAAACCTTTCTGTCAGGTAACAAAAATGGTGTCTGATTAACAGTGGGATTCTGCAAGTGTCCTGAGGAAAGCCAGAAATACAATCCAGATCTAATGAGTTCCAGTCCAGTATTCTCACATGAAACTGTTAATTTAGTATGTGAATGTACTGTGAAGTTTATTTATAAACTAGCACGTGTATATGTTCATACACATCTGTTTATGTCCAGTCAAAGCCAAAGCCCATCAGGATTGGAAAACCCAAAAATGTAAACTGCATTTACTCCATCAGTATAGACATATGCAGTAGTTTCATTTTTAAGTACATTTGTGTTTTATCAATTGATCATGAAATGTCTTTATCCAATTTATATATTCTATTAGAATAGTAAATTCAAGGTTATTAATATGAATCTTGTCCTAATCTATGACATCCAGATCAACCAGGGACTGTCTGTCAATATTTTAATAAAATCAAGACATATACTCTCCCCTTCTGTGGTGGTGGTCAAAAAATGTCTCTTAAAACCAGGTCTTGAATCCCAACTCTTTTTATTTAAGCCCATCTTCTTAATTTTTCAACCCCAAAATTTTTGCCTGATATAGAGGCAAGTCATACAGATCTTTTCTGAGCAGAACCTGGTGATCCCCACTTGCACACAATCAAACTAAAAACCAAATCCATGTTCTTTAAACAGTTGTTAAACAAAACTACAAGTAATAATCCTTTGCTGAAGCGTTTCCTTCCTTTTGTAGGACCACGATCATGATGGCAAGCTTTCTTTTGAGGACTTTGAAAAAGCAGTCACAGATGAAAGCCTTCTCTTAGAAGCCTTTGGACCATGTTTGCCAGACCTAAAGGTAAGTTAACATTGAGTTCAAAAAACTGTGCAAGCCAGTTCTTTACAGACACTTGCACCAGCACCAATCCTGTAAATGTCAGCGTGGGGCATCTTAGGCCAGAGTTGGGCTCATCCCCTCAGTGCGAGTTCTGCTGCCGGAAGGTAGCCCCTGAGCACTCCCACTCCAGGGTAGTTGCAACACAATGTTGCAGATATTAATCTCATCACCAATGGAAATTTTAGTCCTTTACATTGTCATCCCTGGCTCTAGTATTTCTGTTTCCATGCAGTTTATCTCATTCTGCAGCTGGGCCTTCTTGCCCTCCCTGCCAGATCATTCTTTGGTCACATATTCCTTCTGCTGAGCAGTTACAATTTTAATTTCCTGCTCAGCTACAACTTCGAATGTTCTGACTGGGCTGCCGGTGATGACACCATTAATGCTATGGATTTACCCTTCCTAAGCTATAAAGCAAGAGATTGTATTCACTGCATACACATTTCAGTTCAGTACTTTTTCTGACTAAATACAAATCCTTTAGTTAACTGAAAATTAACTTTTTTCCTCTTTTTTTTTTTTAAATAGAGCAGTATGGCATTTGAACAGCAGGTTTTCGGGGCATCTTCTAAACAGTAACTCCAAGCTGTCACTCCATTGCTGAATACTGTTAAAATGGGTCTTCGTCTTCACCATTCTTCGTGATATAGTAAAAACAGTCATAATTTCATGTTGCTCCTCAGTTTCAGTATTCCTTTGCTGTAAAAGCTATTGAATAAACAGAATTTACTTCTGTAACTCCACCTAAATAGTTCTTCCATGAGTTATGAAATATGTTACTATATGAGGTACACAGAACAACACTGCAACAATAATATAATATATTGGTTTCTTAATTCCAAGTAACAAATTGATACAATTTTTAACAGGGAATCACTGGGAAATACAGTATAAAGGAAGTCTTATTTTTTACATAAAAAATATTTTTAACTAAATTCTGTACAAAAGGACTGTTGGAAGATGCTGCCAGCAGTATCTATATTCTTCTTCTCTGCTTTACAAGTGTTTTGGCTGAGCTGCTCTCTGGCTTTTCCACAGACGTCGTTGAAACAGAATCTGCTACCTAAATTGGAGGGGAAGAGAATTTAGTAGCCTGTAACCATTACTTTTTTAATGCTCATTTAAGAGTAAGGCCAGATCTCCAAGATTTGAGTACTGGGAGGGATTTATTACTATAATCACACTTGTACTGAATTTTCCTGCTGACTAGAGGAAAAAAGTTAACACTAAAGACAGCATTAAACACAAGAATGGTGAAACTTAGAAGACTTAGCACTACCATTTTTGTATTTAACTACACAAGCTGATTTCAGACACTCAGTGATAGAGCATTACATATGTCATCACCCTTCTTTCTACCAGAGGTGTTTTCAAGGAAGGTGTAGTGTGCTTTTTAAACTCAGGTACTTCAGGAAATTAAGGGAAAGCAGGAACATGCATTTTGACATGTATTTTAGAAATGTATTTAATATAAGGGGTGCTTATTTATAAGATAAGCACTTTCCAATCAATCTAGTTAGTCATAGTCAAGGGAGCTTTTTCATATCGTAATTTAAATGAAATCTTCTATCAGGAATGTTTGACCTGCTAATTGATTAATATCCTCCATAAAAGGCTATATAGCTTAACTCACACTTCTCAGCATGGAATTGGTGATTCTGTACAGGTTTTAATGGCATGAGAAATATTAGAGCAAAATTACATTGAACTCTGATTTCCATTATTTTCCTTTAAGAAACCAGATACAAGTAGCACATCTGGAGTCAGCAGGACTACCTGCAAAGTCTTCATGCCTCCCCATGTGGGGGAAAAAGAAGTGGTTTACTAAAAAATCATTTAAGATCATGCACTGACATTTGTACTTTCTCAACTGTAGTGTAAGAGGTCTGGAGTAGAAATTCCTGCAATTTTCAAGATTATGGAAGAATTAAATAGTAAGAGCACTAACTTTAAGTGGCAGATAACCTGATAATAGTGAGTAAATGCTGAGTAAAGTTACCAGAAAGTCACTATTTTTAGGGATAACAAACACCTATGTTTGAACTACCAGAACTTTAAGAATCCATACCTCTTTCAGTTTATTTCGAATTAATGTAGCTGAAGTATTCAAAGACTCGTCACCCATATCCACTTTAGGTATTTCTGGTAGTTGTGGACCAATAACAACTTCAGTATTGTCCTCACTTGTTCCAATGAAGGAAAACTTGTTACCTTCTTCTCTCTTCCTCTTACGTTCTTGCAGGTGAGCTGTGCGAGGCATAAACCTGTCAATTCCATTGTAAGCTGGAACCATTCTTTGCTGCATTAAGGAAACTGGTGAAGGATGTCCTTGTGGATGTACAGTTGGAGTTAGGGATGTGTTTTGACCAAAGTACCCAGAAGTTTCAGCACAACTGTTATCATAGTGCGGAGATGTTAATAGGCTCTGATTCTGATTCCCAGATGGATATGCTGTGTTGTGGGATATCCCATGAGAACTTGTAAAGCAGGATGGATCCCAGTTACTGGCTACATGTGATCCTGATGTACTCCATGGACAGTCATGCTCAGAGTTCTTTGAGGCTGTCTTCTTAGGGCCCTCTGCTTTCTTTAACACAAAGCAATCTTTAAAACAACAAAAAAATGCACCTTCACTATTTCATGTCATTATTAGTTCTAACACACAAGAACAAAACTCTTAATATAAATGCAGAAACAATATCAGTGATATTCAATTCCCAGCTACCTGTGATTTTTTTAAGCTTCAAATTTAACAAATGCAACTTCAAACCAGTTTTCTGGTTTAGTGCCTTTGCTGGTGTGTAATATTGAGAAAACCCAGATGTTTTGATGATAAAAATCAGTGGGCTTAATTCCTTTAAATATCCTCACACAATGAAGAATGATACCTAAGTATGTGAGCACAAGAAAGGAGAAGCTTGTGCTCAGCAATTTCCTTATTCCTCAGCTTGCCCAGCCTTCAGTACTGACTGGGAGCTCTGCAGTACAGGAGCCTTTGTAAACACAATCCATTCTTAACATTCCCCCAGTGCAAAGATGTGGGCTTGAGAAATTTTACTCAAGGTTCTGGTATAGTCATCTTCCTTCCAAAACTGTCCCTTTGGGCATGCCTGAGGAAGCTGGAACAAGGGTGAAAATATGGTCCAAAATTTCCTGCCAGTGCTTTAAATTTCTGCTAACAGTTAAAACAGAAGGTGAAGGAAATACTTAATTATTAAAGCTCAAGCATTTCATTATTATAGTCTTAATGAAAGCCAAAAAATTACTTTGAAAAGGATATAGTTGTCTAAATATTGACAGATGTCTCCATTCTCCTGTAAACACACTTAAAGTGCATCTGTATTGGGTTTGCATGGTCTGGTTTTTGGTAGTGGGAGGGCTACAGGGTGAGAAGCTGCCATAAGCTTCCTCAGTGTCCAGCAGAGCCAATCCCTGGTGGCTCCAAAGATGGCCATGCCACTGGCCAAGGCTGGGCCAATTAGAAATGGCAGTAACGCCTCTGTGGTAACAGATTTAATAAAAGTAAGATAAACAAAAAGTGGTCGTGCAGTTTTATCTGCAGCCAGAGAAGAGCAGGGCGAGGACGTGAGAGAATTAGCCCTGCAGACACCAAGGTCAGTGAGGAAGGAAGGGGAGGAGCTGCTCCAGGCACTGGAGCTGAGATTCCTCTGCAGGCTGTGGTGATGACCTAGTGAAGCAGCTGTGCCTCTGGAAGGCCATGGGGATGCAGAAATCCCCCTGCAGCTCATGGAGGAGCCCCACACTGGAGCAGGTGGATGCCTGGAGGAGGCTGTGACCCCATGGGAGACCCGTGGAGAGAGGGGCCCTGCTCCCAGGCTGGAGCAGCCTGTCCTTGGAGGACTGTACCCTGTGGAAGAGTGACCCACACTGCAGCAGTGTGGGGAGGACTGGTGCCCATGGGATGGACTCATGTTGCAGCAGTTTGCAGGGAACTGTTGCCCATGGGATGGACTCACACTGGAGAAGTTCATGGAGAAATGTCTCCCGTGGGAGAGATCCCATGGTGCAGCAGGGCAATGACTCCTCTCCCTGAGCAGCAGGAGAAGCTTCAGGTGATGAACTGACTGTAACCCCCATTCCCTGTCTCCTTGTGCTGCTGGGGTAAGAGGCAGAGCTGGAAAGAGGGAGGGGTGGTGGGAAGGTGTTTCTAAACGCTTAGTTTACTTCTCATTATCCTGCCCTGATTTTGTTAGTCATAAATTCAATGCATATCTCTAATTAGAGGCTGTTCTACCCGTGATGGTATTTGGTGAGTGATCTCTCTCCCAGTCCTTATCTCAACCCATGACCCCTTCATTAAATTGTCTCTCCTCTGTCCAATTTGTGGAGCTTGTGAGTGAGAAGCCTTGTTGGGTGCCTGGCATCTGGCCTGCATCAACCCACTACAGCATCTTTAAAAGAGGGAGGTATAAAGTGTTTCCTTTAACAGGCACTTTAGCCCAAACCCCACCCACCCCTAAAGAACATTAAGATTTTATAGGGAATTTAATCAAGATTCTACAGGAAATTTAATCACAAACCTCTTTGATTTGTTGCTTTTGCTATATACTTTCTTCTGTCCTGTAACTTCTCTCTAGTTTCTTGGACTGTTTCAAATTCTGGAGCATAGCACACGTGCAGCAAACTACCAAAGAAACTTCGTTCATCCATTTTTTTCTTGGCCACCCTGAAGGGAATTAAATTGTATTGGCAAAACTGAGGATTTTACTCCAACTCTCTAGCAACTTAACACATTGCAAGTAAAGAAGGGTGTAAAAGATTAAGGCAGCAAGAGGCAGATATTGCCCTGTCCAATACCTTGCACATTGCAGTTTTTTGAATTTTATAAGATAGACTTCAGTAAATTGCTCTGCTGGATATTCATCTAGAGGATGATACTCCTCAATGGCACCATATAATGCAAATTGTTCTACTAATTCCTTCATAGCACCTAGTGCTGGAACTCCTTGTATCAGTAAATAGCGAGACTCCAAGTTGATAGTGTAAACCTGAAAAAACAAAAATAAAAACAACGAATATTCAAAAATGTTCCCATTTTTGCTTTATTGCAAAAGCAGGCATTTTCTCCATGTTTTCTGTTCTCCAAATCCTCTCAGGGTGCTGAAAACCCCTATGTAATCTATTTAGCTGGGCAGTAAGTGCAGTTATTTGGGACTTCTTCATCACTGAGCAGGAACTGAAATTTATCTTCTCATGCATCATAAAATACAAATGAGACTTGACTTTCCTGCACAAGGTCAGAGTTCTACTGCCAGTTGTTGAGTAAAATCTTTTAAGTCTCTGGCCAATTTCCATGCAAAACTTACTAGTAACCAGTTCATAAGGGGTACTGTCAAAATACAGGAAAAAACCACTGAAAAACCTGTCTTCTCCATAGGTAGAGAAGTCTTGCAGGTGAGGAAGACTGTTTTTCTCCACATGGGAAAGAAAAAAACAATTGCCACAATTCCCTGGGGCAGATCCTAGTGTGTAAGCTGTCTCCTTGCCATGGTGATCCAACAGTGCACATTTTTAAGACATACAGATAAGAACTGGATGCTGAGAGAAACAAGTTCTTCTCCCAGCAGGTTAAAAATCAAGTCAACCACTCTATTCTGTTTTGTGTAGTAACTGACTCTAAGCAAAGCTTTTCGATGGTTTACTATGTACAACAGGCAGCTTAACCCTGAGATCAAAGGAAATTAATTCTGAGTTTGTTAAAAAAAAACCCAACCTAAAACATAAACATTTAGGCCGTGCTAGTTACACATATTTCTCAAAAAAAAAAAAAATCTGGACAAGTAGGAACTGCTCGGGAAATCAGCTCTCAAACTTCTACTATAACAAACAGTCACCACAGACAGATCACATAAGTTCTTTGTGTGGCAGCAGTGTGGCAGCAATGTGGCAGCAGTGTGTTTTTGGGGTTTTTGGTGGTTTTTTTTTTTTTTGGCAGGTTTGTCCTTCTACCTCTTGTCCGGGATTCAAATAAGGGTTCTTATGCACTTGGGGCATCCATACTGTTTCTCCTGTGTGTATCCTCCAGTGCCCAGGGATGGCTGCATGCCTCTGGTGGCCTTCATACCTCTGAGGATGCACAAGCTCTCTGTCCTCTGCCCCACCGTGCACACTTGGAAGAGTAATAGAGCGCAATAGCTTTGAGAATTCGTGAAGCATGGAGTGTTTGAAATTTCCCAGGAGGGTGGTGGCAGTGAAAGGGCTGTGCCTGCTGTGTGTGTGCAGGGAGTAACCATCGTTCGGCACTGGTGAGAGCACAGCTCAGATCCCGGTTCGGTTCAGGAGTCCTCTCTAAAGGACACTGAGGGGTCGGAGCAAGCCCAGAGAAGGGCAACGGAGCTGGGGAAAGGTCTGCATCACAGGTCTGATGAGCAGCAGCTGAGCAAGCACAAGGGGCTCAGCCTGGAAAAAAGGTGACTCAGGAGAGACCATATCGCTCTCTACAACTCCCTGACAAGAGGCTGGAGATAGATGCGGGTTGGGCTTCGTGATCTTAAACGTCATTTCCAACCTTAGCGATTCTATGATCGTTTCTCACTCCAGCCCTAGAAAGTGCCGCTGCAGCTCGCTGTACACTGGGCGCACACACAGCTAGCCAAATCTCAAAGTTCTGCTGCAGTAACGAGAAGCTCCTGCCTCGGCCCAGGGCCTCCTTCTTTCCGTCCCGTCCCCGGGAGCCGCGGAACGCCACTGCCGGCCCGGCCGCCCCCAAGCCCCTCACGCTGGCGGCTCCTCCCGACACCAATCCCCAGCCCCCCGCCCCACCTTCACGGCGCGCGGCCGCCACCCCTCGCGGTACTTGGCGCGCGACTCGCAGGCTCCCAGCTGCGCGTGGTGCCGGCACGGAGCGCCCGGACCGCCGCTGCTGCCGGCCGCCATCTTCCCATCGCCCTCCGCGCCCTGCGACGCACAGCCCCCATTGGCGCCCTCCGTGAGGCGGGGCGAAGGGGCCGCGGCCCACGGCGCAGGAGCCAATCAGAGGCGGGCAGCGGGGACACGCCGCGCCCGCATTGGCCGGCAATGGGTTGTACCACTGTTGCGGGGGTGGCAGGGTCAATTACCCCCCGCAGCCGCCGCGGGTAGGCAGCTCCGTGCCCGGGCGGAGCGGGCGCGCGGGGCTCGGCGGCTGCGGCCATGTGGGGCTGTGGAGACCCCGGCGGAGCCGCCGCCGCCACCATCGTCCTGAGCGGGACCCGCGACTGCTTCCTGCACCTGCCGCCCGCGCTGGCCTCGCTCCTCCGCCTGCAGCAGGTACCGGGGCGGCGCCGCTCGCGGCCCGGGCGAGGGACGCCTCGGACAGGCAGGGAGGATTACGTGAGCGCAGCCCCCCCTCTCGCGTTGCCATGGCGACACAGCGCCCTCCTCTCCTCCCTCACGACTCGGCCCTCCCGCAGCCCCGCGCGGGGAGACATCGGGGAACCCCTCCTTCCCTCTCCTCCTGCGGGGCCCAGTGTCGTCACCCATTCCTAATAAAACGCGGGAGAAATCGGAATTTATATTCCCCAGTGTGGTCTGGCACTTTGGGCATCTGCGTCTCTCTCAGCACTCCCTATTTCACACCAGTTTTCACAGTAACCCGCCAGTATTAAGCGGTTTATGTGTAAATGTATAACTCAGGTAGGAGGTGAGGTGGTAAATCCATGCAGAGTCCTCATTCTTCGTCTACATAACTAAAAGGTGCTGCTACAGAAAGGGACTCCCGTCACGCAGAGCCCTGCTGAGGACGCGAGGTCATTGCAGGGAGTGCAGCTTACATTGTAAATAACATTTCACACGTGCGAACGGGGGGAGAGACACTCTGTGCCTCTTGTGCCATCAGCGCAGAAATAAGAGTGCCAGCAGAACAGGGTGGGAAGTGGCAGGGATGAGCCGAGAAAGATGCGAGCAAAGCTCAGGAGTCCTGGCACAGCTCCTCTGGGCCGGGCAGGCCTCTCTCGGCGTGGGTAACCTCCCGATTTCCCAAGGCCGAAAAGGACATTTCACAATAGGAAACAATCCAGGCATGTAAAACCTGCTTTTCCGTCGTTGAGGTAGTAGAAGGAGGTTGGACTTGGAAGAAATGCAGTATTAAATGTAAGCTTCATTTCAGCTGCAGTTTCTGAATGTTCTACAGATCTGCTGGCAAGAGAGAGGAGAAAGGAGTGCAGTTGCTTTGAAGTCTTGTAGTGTCATTCTGAATATAATTTCTTGTGGTGGACTCCTCCTTTTGGTTAACCTGAGCTGCAAAATGAAAAGATAGAATCACTGAAAACCTGGTAGAAATAGCGTATTGCATTCATCTCATGAATAAAAATGTTAAAAAGGGGATAAATGGAATCAAAAGCTGAATCTAATTTTAGAAGACATTGCATAAGTGAATGACAAAATGTTGTACAAAACCCAATGTTGTGTGAAGATTAGACACTCAGAGTGATGCTTTTTCTATGGGAATACAGGGAATTAACTATTACATGTGATAAAAGGATCTTGGAACCATTGCAGATACTCTTTGAAAGTGTTTTCAGAGTTTACCAAAAGGTAAAATAATGCTTGAAATTGTTAGAATACAGTTGAGAAAGAGCAGAACATCACTATGTTAACAAGTAAATCTGTGGTATATCCACAGTGTACATTGTTTTGGCTACTTGATTTTCATAAAAATGGTAACTTTTAAAAAAACTACAGAAATTTTCAGTTGAATGATACCATGTAAGATACAGCGTCTTTGTGGAAACTGACTGAACATACTGAGATTCTTTAGTTTGAAAACCAAATACCTCAGCAGTTCTGAAACAGATTGATAATATCATTTTGGTCTGAGTTGATATGATTTTTGACTTATTTTAAGTTTGTCACAGAAGCACTCTTGGAGACCACGGAAATGTTGTAATTTTTGTGAATCAAAGTATATGTTTATTTCTTTTCCTCATTTGGGAAATACAAATGTGCAGTTACACATTTCTGTAAAATACTTTTTGATACCCTATAATGCAGAAAGAAAGAAAAATAATTAATTTCCTTACTTAAAAATAGTCCATAAAAATGAAAAGGTGTTTAAGAATTGAAACCAACGTGCACTTCCTGTGTTGAGAGTTGTGCAAACAAGGTGTAAAAGCCAGATAATATCTTTAATTCCTTTGCTCTCTCTAATCAAATATGGGTTAGATTGTCTGATAGTCATCTTACTTTATATTAATTTTATTTAATTTTATATTAATTTTATATTTTATTTTATATTTATTTTATATATTTTATATTTATTTCATTTCTTTGAAACTCATAGGGCCAAGCTGTGAAAGTATCCTGTGGTCATCAGCCGGTATTTTTGAGCTGGATGGAAATCAGGCATCGAAGTCACCAGGGTGAAAATATTGCAGAGATTAACAGACATTTGGCAGAGAAACTTGGCATCACAGATGGAGAACAGGTTTGAAATACTATCTTTTTTTCCTATTTAAACAGTGTATTGGAATATAAGTGGAAAGGTGACACTTCACAAGGTAGCTATGACCTTCTTTTGTGTATTTAGATAGTTTCTTCATGTACATCTGCTCATGAGGAAAGTTTACTGTCATTAAATGTCTGAAACATGAAAAGATTTGTTCATTAAATCAATGCTTAAACTATGTTAGTTAGGATAGGCTTGTGGATAGGTCTTTGCAAGGCTGGGGCAACTATCTTCAGTGACACTAATTTTAAGAAAATACACTTTTCAGCAATTGCGAAATTTGGGAATGGGAATATTTTGCTTGTTTTAAAGTAACTATTGACTTCCTGCCTATTCTTGTTTAACTTGTTTGGAGTTTAAATTTTCATCCCTTTATTTGCCCCTTCACCGTATGTCCCTGTGTGTCCTTTCTCTTGGAATATGTGTATTCACCTCTTACATACATATATATATATAAATGTACCTCTTGTATAGTCACCTCTTGCTCTTGAACACTCTGTTAAACTTCTCATAAACAACTATTTCATTGGGCAGAAATTGCAGAGATGCCCAAGAGACACACAGACTTTTCTGACATGGGACTATTAAAATCTCCAAATTGAATGATTTTTTTTTCTATTAATAGGTAGAGATTTAAACAAACAAGAATAGAAAAGTATTGCTTTACATGGTGTTATTGTGTAGTATATTCATATATGTCTATTCTCTCAAGTGCAAAATTTTGTTCAGCATAATAGAAGGCATCAACAAATGTGACCCAGAGCAGTGTATTATCTTACCTTGTTTACTTTTTTAAACATATCTTTGCTAGAAATTGTGTGCTGTCTGCAGTAATTTCCAATTTAGTAGTTGAGCAGCAAGGTATCTACCCTTTTTAGTTCTAGCAATTAATAAACTTCAATAGGAAAGCAATTTACAGAGGAAACCTAAGAAAACCTTTTATGTTTAGCTATTGCCTGGGAATAATCATCTGTACAATCTAATAAATATATTATTAATTAGGTAGTTTTGCTGTTGTTTCGGATTCAGGAGTTACACATTTGCTGTGTTTCATAATAAATGTGTGTTCCAAGTAGTGAAAACATAATGAAGGAGACGCCAGTTATGTAGTTGAAATAAAGATGGAACTTTTATATTTTTTAAAAAAAAAAGTTAAATATTTTGGTGTTACTTTTGCCAGGTATTTCTTGAACCCTGTTCCCACGTGTCCTCCTGTCAGCAAGTAGAAGTGGAACCACTCACAGCAGATGATTGGGAAATTCTGGTAATAAAACTCCTTCTGTTGTTCATGTTCTTGTCTTACAGATGACAGAGATTCTGACTCAAGCAGTTCAGTGCCCCATTCTTTTCAGCCTCTAAGAAAATACTAAATGTGGTGGAGTTTGGTTGTATTTTATATTTAGAAATGTATATTAGAAAGAAACATACAAGTTTTTTTCTTCGAACAAATGTAAAAAATGTGTGCAGTATTTAATTTATAATGGTATCACATTTCCCCAGGAGCTGCACGCTTCCTCTCTTGAAAGACATCTTCTCGACCAGATTCGAGTGGTGTTTCCAAGAGCCATCTTTCCTGTCTGGGTTGAACAGCACACCCATGTTTACATCAGAATCGGTAAGCAGCACTGAAGGCTCTCGGGCACCCCCAGGAAGCTGTTTTGCAGGAGTGGATGCATTTATTGGCATCTTTTGTTCATACTTAGGTACACTTGTGCCAGCAGCCCCATATGGGAGATTAGAGCCATGCACAGAGCTTCTGGTATGTCCCAAAACACACGGACCTGAGGAGAACATCACCAGCACACCTTCCACAGAAAGTGACATCCTGCTCAAAAATTTTGTGAAAAATAACATGGAGCAAGAAGAAACATTAAAGGATCCTTTTGCCAAACAACCTTACTTAAAGCCTGGAGTCCTTGAACAGAGTAAGGCTGATGCAAACGTGACGTTTGGCTTAAGTGTTCTCCCAAATATATGGAATTTCATAGGGAACATTTTCTCTAATACATCTGAGCAGAAACAAAAGACTTCGTGTGATATCGATGAAATGAGCACCTCCAAAGACAAGCTGCTGAACTTAATTCACATGGATTCCATTTTTAGAGTATGTCAGTCCCAGCCTCCCAGCGTACAGAATGTATCCACCACTCATGCGTTTCTGAAATGCAATGCTATTCATGTTTTTCCGTGGAATTTAGAATATATTGATTTGGATCCAAATCCTGTAGTATCTTATGGGAAAATAAATGAGCTGCTTTCCCCAAGACAGCGTCATCAAGAAGCAAAACAAAATCTGCCACTTGAAAAGCAAAATCATTTGACTAGTACACGAGACAAAAATCCTTTGAATTCGAATAGCAGTCAAGCATCCAGTGAGGGATCTGTTGTTCAAATCGTTTGGAATGGATTTGAAGACCTAAAGAGTGTCATAGAGTATGGCCACAGTGGGGAAGTCCTGCATGTTGGAAGAGTTTGGGTCAGTTTGAGCACAGTGTATTTTGGGCATTTTATTTTATAATACTTTCTATTGGTTAGTGGTGGAACTGGCTACTTAATGTGCAGTTTTGGGCTTTGTGTTAATCTCTGGAGTTTACTAGAATCAAATACTGTTTACTAGAGCCATGCTTTGCACTCGTTCTTGGCTACATTACTTACCATCATCCTGCAAGATGTACTATGTACTCTGGCTTTCTGCACACTTAGCATTTTTACACCAAGCGAGGAAAATGTTTCTGAAGCCAGTATATGCTTTCTTCACAATCTGTAGGTAGCCACTGTATTAACAAGACAGTAAAAGTATCTATTTACATGCATTCAGTACTGCATAATAAGACTCTTCATCAGTTAACACTTTGAAATGTGCCTTGCACCCTAGAGATCATCAAACTGTAAAGTAATGGGGCCATGAATCATAGTGCTACCTGATGTTTCATATTGTCTTTAAAATACATCTCAAAAATTAATTTTAAATAACCAGCTTGTATTTTAGTTTTTGTATGCCGTTTTGCAAGGTGGCACAAATCCTGGTATGGAGATACTGATGTTTCAGCCTGTTCTGATAGAACTGCTGCTTGATGATGTTCTTTCCTTCCTGGAAGCACATGTGACATCAAAAACAAAAACAAAACAAACAAAAAAACCAAAACAGAAACAAAACAAAAACACACACACACACACACACACAAAAAAACCCCACAAAAACCAAAAAAACCTTCAAATCACCATTAGACTATTTTGACATAGTACATTTCTCACCATTCAATTATTGCTTTGTTAAGAGTGAGAGCAAGACACTGCAGTGGTATTTGCCACAAAATCTTTTGACAAAAGTAATAATTTTCTGTATGCCAGCAATCATAAAGTCTATCAGAGTTAATAAATATTTATGAGATGTTTTCAAATTGGTGTAAGCTTAAAATATCACAGCTTAATTGAAAATGAATTTCCTTAAAAGGGTAAACTGACTAGTATGGTTTAGGGAGACTGGATTTTCTCTCTACCTCTTCCAGGTCTGCTTAGTTCTGGTCTCTGTAATGGCCTTTGTATGTTTACCTACCCATGTGAAATTAATTTAAATCGGCAAATGAAATTAAATTGTTGTGTTTCTCCTATCCTAAGAGCACTCTTGCGATGTGCTAAGAATTCCTCCTAATTCCTCATTTTGGAGCTTTTGGGTTTTATTCAAAGAAGTTAGTAGAGGTTTAGCTGTAGTGAGCAATTTCACAAATAGGATGAAAGGTAATTAGAAGTGTGTGTGTAAGAGCAAGGTTTGGATATCACTGTCAGTTTTATAAATTTTTTCTTAATTCTCTTGATCAGTGATCAAATAGAGAGGTTCCATTAGTGATGAAGAAATTGATGTAGTATTATAAATGGAATGTTATAACTAGTTTGCTTTTTAGTACTTCCCTTTTTTTGCTTTTATTTTAAATATTTCAGATTCCAGATGGTCTGAGAAAAAAACTACGTATCGAAGTACATTCAACAGTCCGAATTAAGTCAGTTGAATCTGTTCCTAAAATTCCTGTTTCTCTTACACTGCATCCCAAACAGAACTTAGTGAGTTGATATTCTTGGTCACATATTTGTTCATATATTGGAAAACGGATAATGTTGCTCTGGTCAAAGTGGGGAGGGGGGAGGGTATGTTTATTTGTTTTAATTCGTTAGGCGATGATTTGGAAATTGTCTGTTGTTGGCTATGGACATAATTCCAAAGGAATTTATTTTTTTTATAATTCCTTGTTTTTTTCATTTTATTATGTAAGTTTAAGTTTATAGGTTTCTGTGATCTACTTAAACAGAGCTTGTCTGGTATTTGTATCTTGATTAATGTACTGTAAACATCCACCCATTAAATTTTGGGTTGCTCTTGCTAGATAACTAAGTTACAATGTTAATGCTAATTAACATAATGCTAATTGTAACAATTTTCTGTGTAAAGGAACAGAAGATGTCACAGAGGGTGGAGAAAATTGAACTTCAGGATTTTGACTTCTTGTTTCCTGAAGCTATTAAAAGATATAGCACCTTTTAAAATCATAGGGTTTTCCATTATTATCAAATTGTGAGAATTTCTGATGTTAACATGAAGGAGAAATGGCATTGGTAGAGAAACTACACATTTTTTGTTAAATTATGTCTCAGGTATAAAGAGTCACTGTCAAAATAGCAACAATAATCGATAATAATTTTGCATTAGACCATTTTAAGTACATTAATATGGGCTCAAACCTAGCAAATATTACATCTTACATCTCTCTGCTGCCCTAAGAGAAACAAATGCCTCATGCATAGGAAGAAAACATTTTTGGTTATTAACACCTAGTTTTGTTTTATTTACCTCTTTCCTTTTCCCTATTTAGCATGAAGATATACATGAAGATGATGTTAAATGTGCTTTCAGTTCTTGGCTTCGGGATTCCACTACTGATGATCACCCGTGGATAATGACAAGCACTGACAATATACATCTGTCTGTTAAAGAAGGCAAGGATAATACTGTCCTGTCTACTGTGGAATTTACTTAGCCAGTATACCGTTTCTTTATACAGCCTTTAACATAACTGATACCTCTTTATACTGAAAGTGTAAGCTTGTGTTACCTTTATTAATGATTAACCTTTTTTATTCTTTCATTTTGGATTATATTGTAGTAATATTCTAATCTATTTTCTCTTGTGAGGAATGCAAACTGAATTTATTTGGAATTTTAATAGTTGTTCATTGTGTTTTTACAGGAATAGAGGAGTTTGGCCTTAGTGCAGCGCATCCCATGCACACTGAAGAAAATAAGTCTGAGAATGTTTTTATACTGAGTCCCAGTTTGCTGCAAAAGACAAATATACAAGTAAATATCACATAGTATCAGGTATCAAGTAATTTAAATTGTTATACTTGTTTAAAATATATTACATTTTGCATATAATATATTTCAATTTCCCTTTTACAGTAAATAATGTCAGTCTATTCATTAAATTATATCTGCAATCCTTTATGTTATGTTGTAGCTTGAGGCCCTGCTGAGATTCCAGGCATGCCATGCTTGTCACTGGGTTTCATAGTCCACATCAAACTCTCAGAAAAATCAGAAGAGAGGAAAGTCAGTACTGTCCAAGTTTGAGCATCCTTATACTTACTTGTATCTGTATCATGGTTAGAGTTGTTCTTCCCTTTGGTAACTGCATCGCTTCTGAGTGTATCTGGCAGGAACAGTAACTTTCTCTGTCAAAGATGAGACATATTCCCCGTTCAAACCTATCACACTCACCCTGGCTTTGCTCTGATACAATTTCTGTGCCTTCTGTTTCTTCCATATGTCATTTCTCAGGAGAAAAAAGATTTCTATTCAATATAAGGATTAATGCTTCCATTAGTAATTCTGGTTGAACCAGTGCCCATTACTTCAGGGTATGGTTATAGGATGGGATAATGCTTTTTTTGTTTTTAAACACATAATGAAATTTTTGTGGGCAATTAAGTATCTTTGGGCTGTTCAGAATACAATTTGTCCTCAAAAATTTGAATTGCCGTTAAAATAAAAGAGCTTCCTTTTACTAGTGGTAAAGTACAAGAAGGCTTCTAGAAATTGTTCTAATGACTGGTACTAAGATTAAAGAGCAAAATGCATTTCTTAATAGCAGTGTCAACATCTCCTACTAGCCTGTTCTTACCTGTGGACCTCTGTAACCCCTGTTTGCATGGCCAGCTTTCCATACTAGCTCCATGGTGAGCAAGAGTGAAAAATTCATGCCAGATGTTTTGTCAAGTTACTTTTCTCTCAGTCAGGTACCTGACCTGTTTCACTATTCTGCCTCATGACCTCTCCTGCCAGCACAACAGGGAGGGCACAGGAACAGGAACAAGGTGCAGGTAGGGAAAGAGACAGTGGGCTGCACAGTCTGGTATAAACAGCACTTGGCCCAGAATCTAATCTTACGTTATTAAATCACTGTCAACACTAGAATGTGTTTTGGAAGTAGCTGTATCTATTCCGTTTCACCAATGTACCTTTCTTTCAAACACAGTAAACATCAGCAAAGCATACATGCAGCATTTTCTTTGCACAATTCCAGAAGTGGCTAGTCACTTCATATCCTTCTTCTGTAGTTACATGTAATTTAAAGTGCTAACTCTCCTTTGTTGTAGGTTCTTTTACGTCCTCTAAGTAGAAAAGCTGATGATGACATCCAGCCACCTATACCTGATAGAGACAAGAACCTTCCGTACCACAAACTAAGCGATTTAGGGTGAGGCATTTTAATAGAAAAAACATGGGAGGGAATGGGAATGAGAATTAGAAAAAAATAACTGGTGGAAATGCAGATTTTTTGTAAATGAAGCAAAACTCTGCATAATTTGGCTTCTGTCAGCTTCGTTTATGCAGATGGTTAATTTTGTCCTTGAATGGTCTTACTGCAGTGAATAGAAAACGTCATGTGTCTAAAGGTACTCACATACTGAAAATTTTGGCATGTCTGTCACTAGGATGGAAGGTCTCAGGACTGAGACCACCTCACACTAGAAACTCAGAACTGAATTTTAGAAGAAATACTGACAGTTTAGCAATTCTTGCTGTTCTAAGTAGTATGAACAGACTTCTACATAGCAGCAAGGGATAGTGGGGTGATTTTAGCTGAGGTGCTCAAATAAAACAAAATTTATGATAGGTATGTAGTTTGCCAGTCCTTGTCGCGCAGTAACTTCAACCTGTTTACTTGTTCAACTACATTTAATAGTAAGGATCTCAAAGAACTGTATTTCCTAAATGTTTTATCCAAATCATCAGCTGAGGAGAGAAAAGCAGAGTGCTGGAGTCATCAGTACAAGGGAAAACAGTGGTACTGTGTAGCAACATGAAGCAGAGGACACATGAGCGGCTTGGAGTATTGTGGTAGTGTGCTGTCAGTGCTGGGAAAGGTAACTGGGAGTACAATGTCAGCATTCTAACTTCCCCATAGTGCAAACTTTGACTGCCTACAGTGTGCACTGATGCTACTTAGGCCATTTAATGTTTCCTTTACCCTACAGAGGAGTGGACAAATTAGGAGCATCTTTATTTGAGCACATAAGCCACAGTCTCCTGGGGCGTCCTTTATCTCAAAAGCTGGCTGCCATTGCTGTGGGACTGCGAAGTGGAGGGGTGCTTCTCACAGGAGGAAAGGTACACAATTCTGCTTTCACCTTGCGAACCCTTGCGTATTGCTTCCCATAGTTACAAAGTGGTTGGTGTTAGTTTTCTTTGATACTATGCAAGTTCCAAAGAATAAAGAACAAGCTGAAATGAAAGAGCAGTTAATGGAACAGAGGTCATTCAGTAAAACATTATCACACACACACACACACACACATGCACATATATATATATATGTGCGTTTTAAAGATTGCTACCAGTGCAATTTCAGTAGGGGATTAATCTACCTTGTGTTTATATTATGATAAACACCTCTTGTTTTTGAAGTATTTTAATGAAAATAAGCATATATTTTCTCTTGTGTTCTAAAATAAAATGACAGTGGAGTTGGTACTGTTATTTTCCTGTTGCCTCTTACAGTGATCCATTTAATACCCTACATCACTGAACCTAGCAGATGTCTTAACACTGAGCTCAGTGGAATCAGAACACTGTTCTGGATGTACCCACTCTGAATTTATTTTTGTTTCACTCTAGGGCTTTTTCCCTACCAAGTGATACAGAGGCAGAATACATCTATACTTTTAGCGAGGAATAAACTCAGTGTGTGTATGGTTTCCCCAGCTTGTTGACTGGTGCATACTGTGACAAAACCACAGAAACACAAGGAATTGGTTCTATCAATTTAATTTAGCTCACATTTATTTTTGTAGGGAACCGGAAAGTCAACATTAGCAAAGGCCATCTGCAAAGAAGCTTTCTTTAGACTGGATGCTCATGTAGAAGTAATTGATTGTAAAGCTTTAAGAGGTATGATAATAGTTTTTTTTTAATCTACAGTGTTTGCTGTATGATGAAAAGGCACAGTTATGAAGTTACTAATTTTTCTAGTATTTTTGCTGTTTTTGCAAGGATGTTTGATGCCCCATAATAAGAATCTTTAACAGTCTGATGAGAATACAGCTGCTGTAAATTTATTTCACATTTCTATCAGTTTGTGTCTCACATGCCACCGCCAAATTCAAACCCTATTTGCCATGCTTGTTTCTAATTGTTGCAAAGTAGGAAGAAGTTGCAAAAGTTGATCTGTGTGTTTTTTCAGCTGTGCTAGCTGAAACAAATATTTTCGTAACAAAATCCATAAGTATTAAAGCATACCTGTACTCCGTGAAAGGATGACATAGGCACCAAAGAAGGGTCAAACAACCAACTGAAACCTGATATCTATGGTGGCATATTTACTAACCTAGTGTATTTGGCAATAGGCCTCTAACACTTGTGATTATAGATGATGAGATGACTCTTCAGGTTTTGTGAGTTCAAAACAAGTATTTTGTGCAAAGATGGAGGAGAATGAAATAGGCTTTTTTCTGCTCTTGCATTTTACTGGCTTTTCTAATATTCAACTGTTGTCATACAGAGCCCTTATATTGCCTCTGTATTCTTTTTGCTATATTCTTTTTGCTTAATTCACTGCTTAAGCTGGAGCTCCTTGTACCAGAGAAAAGGGGAAAGATTGATAATGAGGTAGGTCTTTTGCCCTGGAAAATTCTTCAGATTGCAGGGCTCTTTAGCAGCTATTTTAGAGTGCTGCTGATACTTCTCTGGTTTTACCTGTCTGGAAATCAGGCTTGTGGGCTTCTGTAGTGTTTAGTGTAAGATGGTTTAGAATATGTGGAACCTTCTAGAACTTTTTTGACTGAAGATGTGGACTCTACTGATTGTTGACTCTGGTTTAATCTTGGTATCTGGATTTATAGATGTGGACAGACAAATCAAAACATGGTGAGCAAGATGTAGTCAGTCTGATTTTTTTCCTGATATTTTCTATCATTCTAATAGTATTTTGTTTTAGGAAAAAGATTGGTAAACATAAGGAAAAATGTGGAAGAAGCTTTTTTAGAGGCAGCGTGGAGACAACCATCTATTCTTTTGATGGATGATCTTGATCACATTGTTGGAGTACCTTCTACACCAGAGCATGAGAACAGCCCTGAAACTGTTCAAAGCAACAGACTTGCTTATGGTAATATTGTGCTACCTGTGTCTGGATAAAAATATAATGCAACTTAGAATTTCTTGCACCTGAGTTGTATTGTCTTACCTGAACATTTCTGTCTGTATCATTATTGCCTCTGGACCATTCAGGCAGAGGTTCACAAATTATGGTATGTAGGCATTTGTGGACCACTAGATGAATCAAAATAACCCACTCTGGATCTTGGAGTAGTCCTTGACAGTGTACTTCCAGCGCTGCTGCTGCTGGTACTGCCTGCTGTCAGTACCACTGCCAGTGCTTGAGGCTTCTCCATCCTTTTTTGTTCATTATATTGTTCATACACTCAAATACGTTGCAATTGATTACAAACTGCAGATGAATCTTTAACTGATAATTACTGATAAATTGATTTTTTGTTTTCTGTAATTATTTATAATTACAATGATACATCAATTTGATAACTTACTGATATTTAGAACCAACTTCTTTTAGATAAGTACCAATTTCTTTATCATCCAACTTGGTACACATTGTAGAACTTCCGTTTTCCTTTACAATGTAATAGTTCACAAATGTTAAAAATAAGATGATAAGTTGTAGTTTTACACTGTGTATATGGTTCCCTTTTATTCCTGAAAGTCTAGGCTGTGATAAATTGCAAATTAAAATTAAATCTAAATGATCAAGATTAATAAAGCCATAGCAAAAGTACTCTCCATTTCTTAGCTTAGTTTGAGGGAGTTGGCATAATTTTTTCTGAATTGCTTTTGAAGTTCAGAAAATCTTACTATAATTTCTCTCTTAAAAATGTGCTCTTAATTTAGATGCAGAATTGTTTGGATTTCTTATTACTATTATTTAAAGGTATAATAAATATGGCAGAGCTTTAGAGTTTTAAAGACTATTTCTTGAAGATCTACATTGCATCCTTAATTTTTTACTTTTGTGTATTTTTTTTTTCCTAGAGCACTTATTTTCTAGGCTTAAGATTTGTTTTTATTCTTAGAACTTTTCCTTTTTTATTTGCATGGAGAGAGTAATAGCACACAAAAGTAGATACCATTAGTGATGTTACAAAATCAGGTTTTAAAAACCACTTCTGATGGCATTTTCTTAATGGAATGTGTGGTCCTTCTCACTATACCTTTTTTTTTTCCTAGTTTTAAAAAAATTGTAAAAGTGGGAATAATCTATTATAAAGCTGTTACATTTTGTGTTCACTAATGCTGCTCTCCAGGGTTAGGGTTATTTTTGTTATTTTGCAATTCATGCAGCAATATCTTCTGTGTTTAGTTTTGAAAGATCTGATGAAAGAAGTTGTTTCCATGGGGAGTTTGATTGCATTAATTGCCACAAGTCAGTCTGAACATTCCCTTCATCCTTCCCTGGTTTCAGCACAAGGAACTCACGTATTTCAGTGCTTCAAATGTATCCGATCTCCAGATCAGGTAAATTCAAATAAAAATGATTGAAATGTTGTTTGCCTTCCCAGCAGCCTCAAATATGATGCTGGAACAGCTGCAGAAATAATAGGTTACACCCAAAGATGAGAAAATCTTAGAAGTTCTTTCTGAGGTACTTAAATACCTCAGAACTTATATCTTATTATTATTATAAAGTTAAAAAAAAAAAAAAAGTAATCCAGTGAAAACTCCCAACTGGCTCCACTCTTCAGTGGTAAGAGAATGCTGTATTCGGAGGACATTTCAGTTCAACATAAAACAAGTCAGGTTGTCTAACACAGGTGAGATATACACATCTCCTTTTACCTGTGAGAGGATGCTAAAGGAGCTGCTTTATAAATTCATGCAAGTCATCAAGTTAGATAAATGAAATTAAACATATGTTTTTTCACAGCTCAGGGAAGTAAGTGTGTCCCTAGAGTGTGTATTTTAAAAATGTTATTAACATTTAAATGTTAATTTCATGTGAAAGTTTTAGGTTTGTTTCCTATATTAATATTACCCCTTTACTTTTGAACATAGTCCAGTGTGAAAAGAAAAATGGATAGAGAGAAGGATGAGCAGTGTTAACTTCTGTGCAGGAGAAAGCAGATACTTTGAAACCTTCATTCCCTAATGACTCATTTGTATTTAATAAGAGTTGTTCCTGTCTGCATGTCTTCAGTCACAGGCCAGCAATTAAAAGCCACTGAGAAGGGGATGCTGTGTTAGATGCAGTTTAACTTTCTCCCACTTCCTGCAAGTCTCCTTTTATTGTTTTTAATACTAATACTCAAATAAGGATGAGATTGGAAAAGTCAAGATCCCAAAAGATACCAAATTATCTGAAATGTTTTTATCTGGTGCAATATATTTCATCTCAGACATATTCTCTAGTCATATTGACAAAATGAAAGGTTTTTCCCATGAAATAGAAAAACTGGGTGTAAAACAGTAGAATTTGGGGAGGGAGGGGCGTTTCATTATTATTGTTGAATTTAAAGTAGCTCTGGTAAGGTGAATATTTAAGTTATAAATCTGGTGAATTTATTGACATGCACCTGAAGAACTAGCATTTGTCTTTATTGCTTAGGTTTTGTCATTTAAAGGTTTGGTGTTATGCAAATATTTAAGGAAATCTTAGTAAGTCATACCTATTTACTCTTTGAATTCCAGAATTCCATATAAATAGTAAACTCAGTACACACTTGCTGCACAATTCTGTTTTTCAGAAGCAAAGATGTGAAATGCTGTATTCCATAATGAAGAAGAAATTGAATTCTGATCCAAAGGACTTCTCTGATCTTGACCTCCAATGTATTGCAAAGGAAACAGAAGGATTTGTTGCTAGAGATTTTACTATGCTGGTTGATCGTGCCATTCATACCTGTGCTTCTAACCGGAATGCATTGGATAATGGTGGTATGTTGACAACAAAATCTCTTATTTCATAGTCTTAGTTCTGTTATCCAGAACTGCTGGAATAATACAGAAATAAACTCCCAGTTTTGGTATTTTATATTTAAAATTTATTTAATTGTTACGCATTGTTAGGAATTCGTTACTGGCAGTCTGTGCATTTGGGTTTTTTCAGGATTTTTTTTTTAAGCAGATTTGAACCTGTCAACTGTGGATTTTCAGAAGGCTCTAAAAGATTTTACTCCATTAGCTCTGAGAAATGTCAACCTTCATAAACCTAAAGACATTGGCTGGGACAGGATTGGTGGCTTAAAAGATGTGAAACAAATGCTCAGGGATACCATCATGTTACCTGCCAAGGTACTAAGTTCTTTTAAATTAGTTACTTGAATTTTGTACAAAATGTTAATAGGGAAGAATTATGTTTTAAGGTGTGGCACAGTATTTGATAGAAAACTGACAGGCATGATTTTAAGCTACTTTTGTAGCTTTCCAATCTTCAGCTCTCTTCAGCTACTGGAAAACTCTTTCTCCTTCCCTTTCTGTTTCAAATACAGAAGGCAATGGCTGAGCTTTACTACAGATAAGTGTTGCTGTACAATACTGGAGTATTGCCACACTCGGTTGCAGGGCTTGTGATTAGACTCTGCAGAGACAACATTTGCAGCTGTCTTCTGCAGTGCTTTTGCTAGAGGAGTGTTTTCTTTTGGATGAATGCCAATCCATCAGTCTCTCTCTATTTTACTTTGGCCTTTCTGCCTTGCTTAAAACTTGAACACTGAGATGAACCATTGAGCATTGAGTCTTCAGAGAAATGACTGAAGAGTATATTAGATCATGTCATTCAGTGATTAAAACAGGAATTTAGAACTGCCAGTATGGACGATATACAGCTGTAGTCTATCCCTAATCTGTCCTGTTTCCTCTTGGTAGAAAATCCCACTTGTTTGTATTTTGGGTACCTATTAAACCTAGGCAGCTAGTTCAGCCCCAGGTAAACTAAAAACAGTCCAGATAAGCTGTTGAGATAATATTGGTGATGTTATAAATTAGATGCATTCTGTTCAGACAAAAATCTTCACTAGTCAGTGAGGTAACAGTACATTACAGAACGCTTACTTATTTTAGAATATATCAAAACTCTTTTCCAGTATCCAGAATTATTTGCAAACCTGCCCATACGACAAAGATCAGGAGTTTTGCTGTATGGAGCACCTGGAACAGGAAAAACACTGTTGGCAGGAGTGGTTGCAAGAGAGAGTGGGATGAATTTCATCAGCATCAAGGTAGCAAGATTTTAAGATTAATTGATTCATTTTATTAACCGAATTAAATAGCCTTACATCGTACCTGAAACTATATGCTTGTGAGGGCAAAATACTAAAGTAAGAAATTCATGTTTAAAATTTTGCTTGTCTGTGGATAACCCTCTGGATATCTTATTTCTGGAACTTCACAGTTTTATTACTGAGAGGTTTTTGCGTACTTATTCATTAGGCAGAATTAAAAAATTTGATTAGTTGTTCTTAGTTTCTCTTTTTTTTTTTTTTTTTTGTAAAAAGACCCCAGATTTTGATTCCACTGAACAATGAAATTGAGCAATATATTTTAAACATTTTTAAAATACAGTGTAAACCTTTGCCTTGTGATACTGTAACACATGTTCTGTTGTGGAAGAAGGAAAATTAAACTGATTACTTTTACACAAGTTGGAATGCTTGAAAAATTCTTCTGGCTTATCTAGACCCCTTGGCTCTTCTGTTCAGAGATGCCAGTCTTGGTTGCAAGAAAATTCAGTCTAGTACACAGAGTATATGCTGATATTAAATTACACATTAAAGCTAAGAAATATGTCATAAGTGTTCTTTTCTGATCATATCTTTTTAGGGTCCAGAGCTCCTCAGCAAATACATTGGAGCAAGCGAACAAGCAGTTCGAGATATCTTTAACAGGTTTGGTTTGTAAAGATATGTATTGTTATCAACTAGTTTTATTGGTTGAAGCACAAAGGAAAAAAAATAAAGAAATATCTGAGGAGAGATACGGCATCAGATCATAAAAGCATCTGAAATAACCACTTGTGCTGATGTGTGTGTCTTGCTAGGTTCAACCTGGCCATCATTGTTTAAGAACTGCACATTTTGGCTCCAGTCCGTAGTGTGCTTTTGGAACTGAACTCCCAGTTCTCTTCAGCTACAGCACATTGGTTCACATCACAGAACTGTCGTGGAAAACACATCCCGAATTCCTCCAGATGATTCCAGAAGACAGTTGACTGCACTCCAAGTAGTAATGCACACTCAATACATAGGGTCATATAGACTTGGTATTGAGGTCCTCAATGCCAGTAGTTCTTTTTCACAAATCTGCTCTTACTGGCCCTCAATGCTCACTAATGTCAACATATCCTACATAGCCTTTGCTTCTCATCTTATCATGTAGGCAGTCTTTTTGTTAGGTGTATATAAGCCAAGAACTCACCTGCAGTGATTGGATTTTAGACCTTTCATGTATATTAATATGACAGTTGAGCACTTAGAAATGATAAAGTGAGTGCAAAGTATGTCGTAAAAATGAGCAGTGACTCTATTGCAATCCAGTGTTTCAGAACCTCTTAAATTCTACAGAAAACAGATTTTTCTATTCTGTCATTAAATACAATTGTTCTCTGAACCTTTAATATTTTTAAGCAATTCTGTATATGAATGAAACTTAAACAGACTATAAGTATTGCTTTTTTTTTCCCTTTAGAGCTCAGGCAGCTAAGCCTTGTATTGTTTTCTTTGATGAGTTTGATTCTATTGCTCCTCGCCGAGGTCACGACAACACAGGAGTTACTGACCGAGTGGTTAACCAGCTGTTGACTCAGTTAGATGGTGTGGAAGGCTTGCAAGGTACCAATTCACCTGTATGCTCCTTTTTATGCAGAAGTTCAGCAGATGTTAATGGCATTTTTCTGCATTTTCCTAAGGGGTTTATGTGCTAGCTGCTACCAGTCGCCCAGATCTGATTGACCCTGCTTTGTTAAGGCCAGGTCGACTGGATAAATGCGTGTACTGCCCACCTCCTGATCAGGTGAGGATACAAATAATTTCACATGAGAGGCAAGGATAAAGTCAAACTAATGGGCTTTATTCTCCTTGTCTTTATGTATAGTGGCATTTCAAACCTGGAAAAGGTGGACTTGATTGCCCAGCTCCAATTATACAACAGTATAAAATCACTGATTTTAATGTCAGTGTGTTAGCATAAAACTGGGGAAAGAAAAGGCTGTTTACCACAGTCTTCAGGATCAAGTCATATCCTGTGGATCTAGCTGATTTAAGAAAAAATTAAATCAAAACAGGAAACTAATCTGCAGAAAGATTGGATGCAGTGTAGTGTGTATAATGTTCTCCATCTTCAAACTATGACTCCAGTGGATATGCCATTTGCTTACACCATAGCCAGTGCTTTGAGGCTATACAATGTGTCTTTGATTCCCCATTTTATGAGAAGATATTAGCAGTGTTCATTTTCAGATTAGTTCACACAATTAACAAATACCACATCATTTCACTCTAAAACACATATGATGATCCTGCTCTATCCTTAAAAGCATAGATATACTCTCTTTTCCTTCCTTTTTTTTTTCTATTTTAAACTTCTGGTTTAGAGTAAGATCATTCAGGTAAACAGAAGTTGTTCACTTCCATCACACATCACTTTACAAAGTGCCATACGAGGAGCAGAGCTCACCTTCATATTTTTATGTATTTCATATATAAAAATCCCAGATATTGACTGGATATATTAGAGAAATATAGTCTTTGTATACTGCATTTGGTTAGGGTAGTACTTTTCTAGTATTTGGGGGTTAGTATCTTCTTGAAAAAAGAACCTTCCTCCCTCAGAGAGGAAGTGGCTGGTGACAGGGCCAAAGCACCATCTAGCAGACAGGACAAGGAAAATAACAGGTTGCTTTACTGACTTTATTTTTTTCCTTTTTTACAGAATTCACGCTGTGAAATCTTAAAAGCTCTCAGTCATTCCCTGTCCTTGGCAAATGATGTGGACTTTCAGGATTTGGCAGCAAAAACAGAACAGTTCACAGGGGCTGACCTAAAAGCTTTATTATACAATGCCCAATTAGAGGCAATCCATACTAATTTAAATTTAAACTTAACACAGGTAAATAAAACTGATATAAAAGAAGTCTCTCTTCTTTATTTTTATGTTGATATGTTTGAAAGAGTTAATTGTATCTATGGGATTTTTTTTAGCAAAATTTTGTTTTCTTATATTTTTATACAGAGGATTAACTTTTTAATATGTGTGCAGGAAAATACAAGAATAATGTAACAAATTGGTTTGAATACTTCTTAAACACGTGATTTTTCTCACTTCATGATAGGTGTTTATTGTTAAATAGATTTATATAAGCCTAAATGTGTTTACCACAGTTGTAAGGAACAACTAACAGATTGATAGGAGGGATCCCACACAGAGTTTCTTAAGAGCAGATAGCAAATTCAGTTTTGAGATGGCACATTTTGAATGATGGAGGAAATAAGAAATTGGTGGGTGATGGGGAGTTGTTCCAACAGATTGTTTGATTGAGGTCGGGAGAGAAGTGGCGAGAGGATGGCAATACCTGAAATGGGTAGCTCTGGCTCATCTTCCAGGCACCAGCTAGAACCTGAACTTCCAAAGTACAGGAGCCCACCCTTGCTTTGTACCCCTCGTGTGACTGACAGATCCCTCCTCTTTTAGCCTCTGTTCAGCCACCTCTTTTCACATTTTTAATGCTTGTCCTCTGGTTCTACCTGGAAAGGGTTAGGTATGGCTTCACTGCTTGGAGGCCAAAGGAAGGGGTTGGGTCAGGGGTGCAAAATCAAGGAGACCTCTTGAATTCTTTTTGCCCCAGCTGTTAACAAGGCATTGGGGTCTCAGGATGCAACTTTTAGTATTGAGAGGGATCTCCAGCATGGCTTCCCTAACACTCCGTACACTTGTAGCATCAGTAAGTAGTTGCTGTCTCATGATTATCCATCATAGGAGGAGGTTGTTGTCTGAAGCAGTAGTTTCCAGGGTGGTATGTGCACACCCCAGAGAGAGCACAAGGCAGTCCAACGATCTGCAGGAGGAAAATATGAGAACTTCAATGGTACATGTATATAACTGACAAATATGCATATACTTGGTAGAGTGTGCTCAGAAATTTTTGATGGATAATGGTGTACAATGAAAGAGGTTTGCAGATGCCAGTCTAAAGCAACAATTCTCATTTCCACATCAGCATTTAAAATGTGTTGGCTATGACTAAAAATGAGTACAGCAATTAGGCACCATAAAAGCAGACTCACTTCAATCTCCCTAGAGCATTTTATGCAAGATACTAATTTGTTTGGATGGTAAGGTTGAGATAGAAGTGGTACAGTTCAACACAAAACATACATGAAGTTTCCCAACACTTGAAGTTGCTGAGCATGTGAGACAGTGGAAACAATAAAACCTTAAAATTATCTCCTGAAATTATTTTTCTAGCATGAAAGACAGAATGTTCTGCTTAAAGGTATTGGATTTTCTTGGCAAAATATTTGGAAGTATATTCCTAAAGAAAGATTATTGCTAGAGTCAAATGTAAATTGATATTCTCATTTGCACTGTGTATTAAATCTTTTCATGTAATTCAGATTGTAGTTTTTTAGGAGTTAACTCTTGTAATGTATTGTTCTCTGTTACAGGATTTTGGATCTAGTTCTGATAGTGACTTCAGTCTCTCTTCCATGGTTTTTCTAAACCACAGCAGTGGCTCAGATGATTCAGCAATAGATGGAGAAGCAGGGCTCGAGCAATCTCTCATTTCTTTAGACATGTCTGACTTGCTTCCTGAAGATCCAAGGTCCAACATGTATCGTCTTTATTTTGGAAGCTCTTATGAGTCAGAACTGGGAAATGGAACTCCTTCAGAACTGGTAAATTACTCAATGTTTTGAATTTTCTAAATATTATTAGTTGAGAAGCAGAAAAAAAACATACCATTTGCCTGGTTCAGTTTGTAAATACAATTTTGTCTGCTTTGACCTTCAAACTGTCTTCAGATTACATTTAGTAGTCCACAGTGGGGAAGGGGATGGAAGGACATGATCTGTGAGAATACAATATGGACTTCTCAGCAACCTTGCAGGACTTTAAAAGCAAAATCCCAGAATACTGCTTAATACCTTATAATTAAGCTAATTGCATTCATATTAGTCAAATCGGTCAAATGGCTTGTTCCCTTCCAAAGTTTAACACTAAAGAAATTTTTGACTTTTTGGTGGTTTGTTTGGTTTTTTTCTTTAACTTAGTTTTATTACTAAAGAATGACCATCCAGCTTTCAAGAATTAAGTTTCAGTCTCAAGAATCAATGAACCTTCTTCAATTTCCAATAAATTGTGTATTAAAAGAATAATCAGACCATGGAATTGTGTAAAGAACAAAACTAAGCCTTAACTTCCATCATGGTCTTTAAGAATTCCGGATGAAGTATCATTTTGCACAGAAAGCAGCATATTCTCTGGCCAGTTTGCAGGTAGGGATGTGCAGGTTGGCTGCCCAGCACCTGCACAGTGATCAGCTCCTCTCTCTTGGCTGACAGAGAGCTGTCTCTGAGCTCCTTACAGTGAACAGATAATTTCAGAGTTTGTGTGTGATCTGTGGGAAATTAATTTTCAAAATTTGTTGTAGAACTGTTACTACAAGTAGTAATCCAAGTTCTTAGACTCCTGTTTTCAAAACTGTCTTGCATTGATTCTTAAAGTCCGAAATAACTTACCTTGACAAGAGTTATCAAAAATAACTTGCCTTGACATTGGAGAAATAATTACTGACTGCTAAGGTGCTTTGGTATATTTTATCCTGCATTATGGATGATAGTATATCTTTAGAGACTTAGTTTTCCTCTGACTGTGAAAATTCTTCAGCAAAGATTCTACAGGGACTTTGTTGTTGTTGAATTTAAAAGGTGATGTTTTATCAAGTGCACAGTGAATCTGGAGGTGATGAGTATTTAAATTCCAAAGCTAACTACATAAACTTGCCCAGATTTCAGAAGCACTGATTTTCATAAGTAATTAAAGTAATGAACTAAGCACACCTTTGTTCTTTTTGAGATGGGCCATTACAAAAATACTTATGTATTTTTCAGACATGAAACACTTCATTTTCAAATTGGTCCTTTCACCCAAACACCTTGGCATATTAACCTAAATCTTCCTGTTCAAAAAATTACGTATATAATATATTTTAAAGAGAAGGTATTCTTTTTGGCAGTGGAGGCAAGCTTACGTTGAATTGTAGGCTAATGCCTAATGATGGAGTTGCTCTTTTTGAATCCAAAATGAGTTAATGTATTTCTCTTTGTGATCAATTTAGAGCTCTTTGTGTTTGTCCGGTCCAAACTCCATAAGTTACGACTTTACCAGCGTTTCTCAGAGAGATGCTGCGTCCTCACAACCTACAATGCTTAGAGCAGCTTCTCAAGAAGGCTCCCTGGAGAACCAGGAGCAGCAAGCAGAGCACCTGAGGACTGAAATCAATGCTACTAAGGCCAATTACAGAAGCAAGAATGGAGTATGGCACTTTTAAAAATTATTTAGTTGTAACACTTCTCTGTTGTTTTCCCACACTTCTTGGTATTTCAATTAAAAATTTCTGCAGTAATATTAAATATTATGTAACAAAAATAGCAAAGATAAGTGATACTTAGTTTGGGGAAAATAAGCCAGATGTTAGTATTCATATAACTAAACAGTTATTTCTATTACTTATTAATATGGAAAGGGGGAAGTTTTGGCTGTATTTATAATACATTTGGCTGTATATGCAATGAGGAGGTTCCATAGCTAATGATATTGATGGCACTGTGTTTCTATAGAAATTTTTCATGGTCTGTCCATGGCTCTCTTTTCAAGGAGGACAGCACCCTTAATCAATCAGCGCTTCCCAAGACCACTTTAACTATTACCCAGTCTCATCTGATGACTGCTCTTCAGGGTATGAGACCATCCATTAGTCAGGAGGACTGGAAGCATTTTACTGAACTGTAAGTATTTTTTTTTTTGTAATTTTGGATTCAGTGGAGATTTGGTCTTGTCACATTCCTTATACATCAGAAACACAATAGTTTTGAATAAATGTGGGGACTGGCAGCAGATAGCCAGTCTGCTTCGACAGCAGTTTTTTAAGAAATACAAAGTTACATAGTGGGAAACTATTTTACCAAGGAATTGTCTTCTTACTCATGTAGGACCTAGGAATAATAGACCAGAACCCCTTGTATTATGTTAACAGCTAGTACAAAAAGGCTCTTTAACTTTCAGAGCTAGGTCCTTCCTGCTCGCACTTAGTAGTAGCAATTTGTATTTTCAAATTGCTGGAGTTTGACCCTTTATAGTGGTGTTTGTAGCTGCCATGTTTGGGAAAGGCAATGATCTGTAGAAGAATAAACTTACTGAAAAGGAGAATGTGTCTCCTTGGACTTGGAAATCAAAAAGCTGGGCCAGAAAAAAGGAAGCAGGGTGGGTGAAAACTTCTCCAGGTCCCCAGGTCTGAGGAGAAGGGCATTCTTCATTTCCAAAAAAAATACACTTAAACATCTGTAGTTCTGTGGTGCATTAATATGCATCTGAAGAGGCAGACACAAAAAACGCATTTCATAAGAATTTGCTAATGTCTTTTTTTGTTTCCAGGTATGATAATTTTCAAAATCCCAAGAAGAGGAAAGTACAGATTGGCTCAACATTCAGACCAGGACAAAAAATGACTCTAGCTTAGTAACTTGTAACTATTTCTTGTAATTGCTAAACTGTTACTGGAAATTACATATGTGATTAAATTAGATTATTTATATTCATATGGATTTATTAATGCAGCACTTGAAGATAAGTTTCTTTTAAAATTACATGCTGTAAAATTATTTCACATTTTATTTTGAAGAAAATTGTCTTCCTTTAGATTGATATTAAATTTTTTGAGAGAACATTGGTTATGTTCTGTCCAGTTGTTTATCGTATAAACTTTTAAATTTTGGTTTTTATCAATTTAGTTGCCAAAATCTGATAATTATTTCTTGTCCCTGTTTGCTCACTACAAATAGAATCTGTTCAAATAAACTGTGATATTAATGGGGGATATGTTTTTAAAAAAATCTGTAAAACCCTTCTCTAATGGCTTTTAGAGGACTTAGAGGAGGGTGGTATGTCATATGTATACTGATAGGCAACTAGACTAATACTTCAAGAATATACTTTTCCAGCTATAGCAGGAAAAACCAGACCAAGATAATTGTATCTTGTTTTCTGCCACTGTGTTTTAATCAGAATACCAAAATGCATTTCACAACAGCTGTGCTTTCTTATCCCTACTTTTTCTTCTTGGAGACTGTTAAAGCATTTTGGATGCTTGGAAGCTTTCTGATGTTACATCCTGAAATTATTCACAACTATTATCTTCTGTGAAGATTGTTAAAGAGTTGTCACTTCCTCAGCTGATTCGTAGATAACCAGGTCTTAACACAAGGAGGGGGAAAGGAGGAGAAGGCAGGAAAGAAAACTGGAGATGTTTCCCATGAAACATCTTTCACAGCATTTTGCTTCCACTTCAAAATAATCTTAATCTCTAACCCAAAGAAGTATTATATTATCTTCAGTTCAAATACTTGCATTTGAAACTTCAGCCCAGTTAATTTCATTGATTATGGCCTGCAGTTTTTCAGATACCAATAAGAGCTTTTCACTTTTTCACCTAGTGGCTTAATGATTTTTCAGTCAAAGGTTCTTTTCTACACCCAGTGCCTCTATAAGAAGGTGGTCTTCTTGATCTGCCCTTTTCAAAATTTTTTAAAGAATACTGTGGTTTATTACATCCTTTCTGCTTGGTAAAAGCATCCAGATTAGCCAAAATTAGCAGCAGCATCTGTTCTTCAATTTAGGTCTGGATAATGGTTGTACCAAATTCATTAAAAATGGAGATTATTTAACCTTGCTAGTACTGATAATCTCATAATGCACTGATACTTAAATCTGAAGGCCAAGTCACAGGTTAATCATGATGGTAACAAAGACAATTCCATAAAAGTAGGTCAGTGAATAACTATCTGCTGTTAGGTGATCTTTGGTTACATTCTGAATTACATTGGCATCTTACCTTGAAAGATAGTAGAGAATGTAAATGAAGCCTATCTGAGATCTGTTACAAACCTAAGTCTGATATAGAAGGAGCATAAAGCCTGTACCTCAGAGGAGGATAATCCCTTCGATTCAAGTGTTGTGCAGTAACCATTGGCTGGGCTGTGGGGCCTGGTAGGGAGAGTGCTCCAAGAGAGAGAAAAGGGACTGATGACATTTGTTTCACATTCTGTAGGGCAGTAGGATTTAGCTGCAGTGGCTCATGATGATACCACTGGCAGACAAACAGTGCATGTAATGTTTGAACCTGTTTTCTAGTCTCCTCCATCAAGTAAAGAACTTAACTTTGTGAACCAGCAAGCTAAAATGAACAAAGTCCGTGCCTCCCTACTAGTTCACAGCCCTTACAAAGGTTTGACAACCTGGAGTATCTTTTTCTTTGACTTCTGTTGTCACCAACATTGTCAGCTGTCATTGTCAGCTGATCTTTCCTCAGCTGCTTTCAAGTCTTTCCCCGTAGTTGAGGGACTTCTGAAGAAACAAGTGTTAAATGTAGATGATGTAAACACTAACCCTTTTTCCAATGTGCAAGGGATTATTTCAATTTGTTGATAGGAACTTGGTTTCTACTACTATCCAATAATTTTTCTTAAAATTGATTTTATGTTTGAAGCTATCTTCTTTCAGCTGCTTAGCTGGTATTTTTTTCAAGCGATAGTTTTGAAAAGTGTACCTGTTTTGAAGTGATCTGCCATTTTGGACTGAGTGTTGACTGGAAAGAGTTTCTGGGGGAACAGAAAGTGAGGCAGCAGGTCAGTTCTGTTAAATCCTGGTTTAATTGGTGCGGTTAACTCTACTGAGAGGCTTATATGTGTGAACGTTGAGGGAATCTGGTAATTCCTAATTATGAAAATCTTACAGGTTTGCTTTCCAAGAACTGAGGACATTGGGGCACATTAAATCCCATCCCATGTGTTGGGTCCTTTTACTGTTAATGGTACACTGCCATAAATCACATCTATTCTTTGGGAAACAGTATTTCTGGTGCATAGCAAAAATTTCACGAGTTGATTGACTGTCTAACTCCTTCAGGAATCAAACTTTTTTCCATTTTCAAAGGGAAAAATGGAAAAGATTTCCTAACCCATTTGAAATTAACTTAAAAGATAAGCAACATCTGCTGAGGCTTAAATTACTTAGCCTCATGTTTCATAAAAGATGCCACCAGCTAGAACTCTGCTTGGAAATATTTAAAGCATGACAGTTAACAGCCTGGTTAAAACACATGAATTTTGTAATTTATATTAGGTTTGAAATATGCTTCAGCTTTTAGTTCACCAAACAAGTCTAAATTTTGTGTGGACCAATGTCTGCATTTAATGTCATACAGGGAATTTCCCCATCCCTCTCTTGTGACATTAAGGAAACATAGTTAATTTCTCTAGCCTAAAAGCAAACAAGTCTTTTAAAATACAATTTCAAAACAAAAGCATTGTATAAACTTCATTATTTCACAGGCTATTTTACTGAAATTATCTGTCTGTGTATATATATATAATTAATAGTTAAAATTAACTTTTTAATCTTACTGATATAATTTATAATTTGACTTCTTGACTAATTAATTTAATAATTCCTAGTTATTGTGAAAATAGTCAAATCCATGTATGCTGTATCATTCCATGAGGATCTGACTGTTTGTTTATTATTTAACAGCTAATAAGCTCATGTAGTAGGGTGGGAGTGAAGCCTACTTTCCAAGAAGTTAAGATGACAATCAAACCCATAAGCAGTGGAAGAACTTTGAATAGACCAGAAGCAGAACAGAGTTTCTTGCATGAGTTCAGCAGGTATTTGCAGAGTTAATCCTGTGGAATGAAACTGGGAGACTGGATTACAGTTTGTCAATATCAGTTGACAGGTAGGGATTCACTTCTCTCTCACAGGCATCATTTGGGAATAACCAATTTACAGCCACCACTTGAGAATTTTGACTTTAAGGTTCAATTGCTTTAGTTTTCCCATTTCTAAAATAGCCCAAACAGTAACAATCTGTCATAGGCACAGTGAAACGGAAATCTGTTGACTGACTAAGCTTTAGCCTGCTGTTGCAGTGATGCAGCAAAGACATCAAGAATTAAATACTTTCAGGTGCTCAAACAGTAGTTGGTAAAGAAATGCTACATCAGTTTGCTGGTGTTCAGGTCGCAAGTGTAAGTCAGATTAACAGGAAAGAAGTGGGAAAAACCAATCTTCTCTATCTACTAACAGCTGGCAGGGCTTTTTTAAGACTTCCATGTATGTGGCCTTCCTGTAATGTCCTACAGCAGCAGAGTCATGTCAGCTGCTATTAGGTGACCAGGACAGATTTTGCATCTCTCAGCACTGCTGTCCCACACCATCTCCCGAAAGTCTTTAATAGCTTGAATTAGTTGAAATGTTTTAGTGAAAACTGGTATCTCAAGGGCAAAGTCAGTCTGGGACTCCTAGATGCAAAAAGATGACCTCTTTCTTCATTGTTTACACAAAACCAGCTCTTGGGATTCTGCAGTAATGGATTATTGCCTGATACAGGCACTTCTATAGCATCATATTGATCTTTGGAGACCCAGAGGATAAGTGGACATTGACACTGGATTTTGGTACATCGAAAATTATTAAGGTCATGTAGGTGTTGGGAAATTCCCCTTATTCGCAGAGATCAGCAGCTTTGTGGAATAAAAAGCAAAGAATAAAACCCAAAATGTTTGGAACCACCCACAAAATGCTGTCAATGCCAAATTATGTAACTTCAGCATTAGCAATGGGAGGATTAAAACCATCCACATGGTTTGAAGTAATTTTATAACTAGAGTATCACAACCTTGTTTAGATACTTAAAGGCTACAACAGGAGCTATTTGGTGATTTACTATTTCAGTGTTTGCCAAGAATTAACTCTTATCCCATTTTCTAATGGCAGTTTTTCCAGTAGTTAAAAACTTGGTCATTTCTTAAATGTCTAAAAGACATTTTTTTTATTTTTAAAAGCTCAAAATGTCGTTCATTTAGGACAGGTTTGAAACACAGACATAGGAAAAAAAACAAAAAATACCCCACTTGAAGTCAGGGTATTGAAACTTACCTTTTCTATGGATCCCGGGGAGAAAAAGGTCTTGGCTTCCCCCACATCAGCATCTGCCTCTACACTGATCTCAGTCCTTATTCCCATGTTTAGGTGATTGCATCTTGTTGTCCTTCCTCACCAGCTTTCCAGCACTGCAGGACTGAGCCATGTCTTGGTGAGGACAGTGGGTCTAAGGCAGAACTCTTGCAGCGGGGAGAAGGCAGAGTGCTGGGGTGGCATGAGACACATGGGGGTTGTTCCTCTCTCTGTAAGGGATGCAGGGCCCCTGTACCATGGAGCACAAGGAAGAGTCAGTCTGTCCTAAGGGGCCATGGTTGGGAGCCACTGCAGAGCCTTCCCTGAGCAGCTGGCATGGGCAGCAGGTGGAGGGAGAAATGCTTATGAGAAATGTTAACTTCATTTCTTCCTGGTTTTAGGTGGATATCTTATTCCAACTCCCTGCTATGGTGATAAGAATTCCAAAACAGGCTATATGGTGGAATACAGCCTCTTCACCGTGAGATGGAGCTTGAGCCATTCACATACATTAACTGACATTTACAGGGAACAATCAATAAAACCTGAATATGCAGAGTGGCAGGAGGGTGGTGTCATCAGATGTGTAGGATTGCACTCGTTCTGTGCAGACACTGTTCTGCACTGACATTTGTCAGCTCTGAGTCTGTCATACTACGAGTAAATTTGGTTTGCAAATGTTTCCCCTTAAGCACTGCAAGATATATCTGCCACATAAGTTGTGTAACATTAGTTCCCTCTTTGAAAATTCAATCTTTTTATTCTTACTGATATGTTTTTCTTCTGTAGGTGACTGATGAAGAAAGTCACCCTTTCCAGTTAACCGTTGAAAAATTGAAAGTCACCCTACAGAAACTAAAAAGCAGGTATCAATAATACTGATCTCAGATTTTCATGCTTTTCTCATTACTTTGTAAGCAGCACATGTTCTCAGCTTTGAAGCAGTTGTACAGTTTCATCTCTGCACATTTTCAATCTTGTGACTCAGGTGGGTCCAACTCTGGCAACAACAGCCAGAGTTATTATAATTTGGGCACTGATATTATAATTTGGGCACTGTAACAAAATGCAGAGAAACTCCCTGACTGTATTTTATGAAGAACAGTTCTTGTTTTTCAAGACCAAGTTCCATTATGATGGAATTCAAAGTGTTGTAAACAAGATATTATTCTGACCCTCAGAAGGGAGAACATGCTACTGTAACAACCTACTCAGATAATTAGGAAATGCGTAATGTGATTTTGAAGAAGGTTCTTCTTAGTTACGGCTAACAAGAAAATGTCAACAAACAAAAAATTTCGAAATACAGTTTTTCCAGAGTTTAGGAAACTTCATTAGTTCAAACCAGCATGATCAGTGATTCTATTCTGATTGGGGCTGCATAACTGAGGACATTATTGTTTGTCACATCCAATTTTTTTCCACGTTCTTCTCTGTACTTTAAACTGCTTTTCTTTTCTGTGGAAATGTTTGATTTTGTGAATGTCCACAAAAGAGTGCTCACTAGTATTTCAGGCTAAAATGTTTTGATATTCATAATCTGTGCACTTGATGGAAAATTATAAATGCACTCACAACTGTTTGTGAAATATCCAATAGTGACGGCGAAACAGTAAAACATTTTACCAAAGATGCGGTGATGATGGTAGTGATGTTTCAAAACGTGAAACGACACAGACTTCTTGTGTCCTCTTCCAAGATAGAAAACAAGGTTTCACAATGGATAGAGTATATTGTTACAAGGAACGTCACTTAAAAATTCAGTTTCAAGGTGATGTATAAAAAAGTGGGTATTTTGGATACACACAAATGTGTGCATAACACTTTTTTTAGCTATCTTGAAGTTGTCCTAATGATCTAATTGCTTGATCAGTGTGGTGCCTGTGTTTAGACACCATCTGTGCCTTTGTCAGACCGTGGGAGCCTGAGCATTCAGACCCATCCCATTTGATCCCAGCAGAGGGAGGCAGCTTGAATCCCCACTGTCACTGTGGCTGTCAGCATGGATCACAGACCACATTAACTCTTTAGAGATCTCCATGTGTTTTTCAGCTTTCTGGAACTGAAAATGTTCTCATTGATAATATTATAGACAGGTTCTTTGGGTACATGTAATATCATAAATAGCTGGAGGAACTGGGCTAGAAAAGCAACTGAGAAGCTGCCATCCCACAGCAGCTGATCCTGTGAAAAATAAATAATGTCTCAGTCTCCATTTTCTGCTTAGGATACATCAGAGGTTACATACACTAAATATGCTCTCATGCAAGGAGTGCTGTGGAACAGCTCTTTGTGATGTTGTCTTTTTAAAATGTTATCCTTTTTCAGGTATTTGCTTTCTGTAGCCAGAATCAAAGGCTGAAGGTTCACTGCTTGTGAAGGTCTTGCTCACATTCAAAGACATTGCACATGGCAGGGAAAGTAAATATCAGGGCCTCCTCATCAGTGAACTTTTACTTCCTGGAGTTCCTTAGGAGTTGTCTTTGCAAATAATGACATTTGTAGGAATCTTGGGTGGAGTGAGAATTTGTAGCGCGTGAGGTTTTCTAAATATTAAAAATGAGGAAACAAAACATAATTATTTAATTTCAAGTTTATCCCAAGCAGGCAGTGATATGGCAACTCATCGTGTTGAGATGTTCAAAGCTTGTGCTGTAGTGCACATTACAGTATATTATGGACTGCATATCTTAATCAGAATACTGAAAGTACTGGGTCAGGTCATATTCAAATTTTGCTGAACTTTTGTAGCTGACAAAATGTTTTTGTATATTCATGAGGTCTCTCTAAACGTATACATCTCTCAAACATTTTCTGCAACTTTTTGTATAGGCATGCTGAGAACTTTCTGAGGAAGCATTTATTTTTGGCTTCTGGGCTTCCTTTCAGATTATTTCTGTGTGCCTGTATTCACTAGATAGCATTTTCATACATTAAATATAAAAAAACCCTTTGTTGTCTGTAATGTGTACTCAATTGACAGTATTGTCTGGGAACTTTTTTGCTTTGTTTTTTACTTTTCTTTTGGTTTTTTTTAAGTATTCACAGAATTAACTCCCTGTTTGCTCCAATATTTAGGTTTGGTGAGAGAAAACTAAGACTGCAAAATTAACAGAGTGCTGCTATAGGGGCTCAGCAGGAGGATTGTGTCACTGTGGATCCCTCTAATTTTGGTAAATACTTCTATCCAGTATTCAGACACATCAGGAAGCTTCCCTCCCCCACCAAGTCATCTCTACTGCATGCTGAACAGTCCCAGCTCTCACCCTCTCCTTGTATTTCAGGTGACTCCTTGTATGTCCAGTCTCTTGATCATTGGTGAGGCCCTTTGCTGGACTTGTTCAGTCTGTCCATGTGTTATACCAGACAGCCCAGGGCCTGTGCCCTGGCACTGCAGGTGTGGAACACTGGTGCTGTGGAGAAAGACTCTGGTGTTCAACATACTCATCTGGTCTTGAGAGACTTACTAGTGAAACAGCACCAACGCAACAAAATCCTGATGAGTAAGCTTTTCAGGCCTGTAAAAAACAAAGGTTGTAATAAAACACTACAGAAGACCTTCACAAAACTCGACTATACTTGCCAGATGGAATGTCTTGTTAGATAAAAGGAAAGAAAAAGTAATGTGATAGGGTCTAATGCTCATTACTCTTCAGTGGTGATCCCCCATGAAACACCAGCCTGTTGTTAAGAGGAATTTGAATGTTGTTAGAAATTATTAGAGAAGAAACAGAGACTTCAGAAAGCATTCTTTGAAAAAAACCCTTGCTGTTGCTGCATGTGTGCTGGTAAACATTGTGGCTGTTTACATACCATTGCATCAGAGGATACAGAACAACTGGGGAAGTCAGAAACAAACAGCCTATCCCACGTGCCAGTCCTTTATGGCAAGAATGTGAATGTGTAAAACCAAATTCCTAAGAGATTTTTAAAAAATATTTTTCCCAGATCTTGCACTGACTTTTCCAATAATTTTCTAGAAGAGACATCCTTTACTTTTTCCTCCCTTTGTGTCAAAAATATTGCTGGTCACTGAAGGGTGAGGCAAATGTTTCAGTTTCCTTTCTGATTGTCTCAACTTATTCAGGAGCTGCTGCCAGGTTAAGCTTGACTAGAAAGCCTACCAAAGAAATACCTTGCAATATGTGTCCCTGTCATTATCCCACAGTATTTGTTTCTATGTATAGCCTTATATGGATATGTTAAGTTTCAACAATATCATTTCCACTTATCTCACCAAGGGAGCAATTAGACCAAAGTCAGGCTCTGCAGACTCTGCAGGCATGAAGTAGTTGCCTTTGGTTTTGTTTTGGCCAACAATAAATGCTGAAGCTACTTCCATTTCCTCCACAGTTCCTCCAATCAGCTTCTCATGAAGAAGAGACAAATCTTTTACCTTGCCTAGCAGTAATCTGTTACGACACAGCTTAGAAAAAGAGCCCCAAGAATGCTCTAAGAAACTCCTTGAGGAGGAGTAACTGGAAAATTCTGTATGTGGATTCCCACAAGTTGGGAAACAGATACTTGAGAAGGGCACACAGATTAAAAGGACAGGTTACTGTTTAATTCTTAATGGGCTACTGACATCTAGCCTTGGGAGAGAAGAGGTTCCCAAATTCTGCTTACATAATTCAGATTCACTGCCACAAGCAGCCTTCCAATGTAATTTTATACAAAAGTAATCTAACTGGAAAGAAAGGGAACATCGATTGTGTAGGATACTACATACACTGAAAAGGATTATCAAGCGACTTTGCCCCTAGACTGCATCATGAGAAAAGAGGAACAGTCCTGCTCTGTTCTCCCTAAATGGAGTTCAGAGGATTTTTCAGGAGTCCAAATTGCCATATGTAAGGATATGCCTGGGTTTACTGTTCTTGAGTCTAAATGTCCAGCACAGGATAATCTTGATATTTTCAGGTTAAAACAACCTTTCTATCAAAACTGGATTCCAGAAATACTTCTGTTTCATTAAACAGACATCAAAGCACTTAAGCATTTCATAGAGATACTGTCCATGAAGTTGTTCTTGTGATTGAAGCTACCAAATTAGAAAAGAAAAATAACCTCACTGAAGTTGTAAGCCAAATTCAAGAATAACAAATAACCAACTAGAAGAGCTTAGTAAAAAAAAATATACCAATGCAGTCTTCCTGAAGGTAAGCGTGACTGTGTGGGTGAAAGAGAAACAACTGCCAAATACAAAATTTTCTTGTCAATGATCACAAGATTGTGAAGTGGGGAGCACACAAAAAGAACTATTAACAACTATGAGCTATTGTATTTCTGCTTGGGAACATGATGCTCATATTTCATAATTTTGGAGGGATGTACTCTCCTATCTAACAGATGTACCAACTCTGCGTGAAAATAGAATAAAATTGTAATTTATTTGTCTAATTCAGTAACTGTAAAGAGCAGTTGAAACTTCAATGTTTATTAATATTTTTGTTCTCAGTTCTGTAAGACCATTTAAAGCCTTTATTAATCATAGTATACAATATACTACCAACCACAATGAATGTACTCTTTGCTTCTTGTCAAATATTCCTTTTAAAGTTGAAGGCTGCATTACAACAAAGCAAAGCTATTGCTATGGCTTGGATGTCAAGCTGTAGGGCCCAGCTCTGGGGCCTTGTGTGTACCCAGACTCTGCCAGGATGATTGAGATGACTGTCATGTGGCACTGCCCAGCAGCAAGAGAGGAACCCCAGCCTCATTTTAGGAGGCCAAGGAGCCACACATTCGTTTATCCACTGTGTTTGCATCACGTTTTCCCAGAGAGCAGCACTCTGCTCGCAGCAAAGCAACTGCCCAAATGCAAATTCTTCTCCAGTACCTACTGTTTTGATAAAGTACAGGTGAAAGTAAGGGCTACTCCTCATACAAATTTCCTGCAATGTGTGCCTGGGACACAAGCCACATGTTCTGTGTGTTACTCAGTATATTACAGATGCTCTGTGACTTTCAGCTCTTGGCTACATGTTCCATCTTTAGAACTAACATGTCTTAATGAAAATGACTGCTGGCTGGTCACAAAGGTCTGAAGTTTAACATAAAGCCAGAAATTCAGTAGTAGTGTATCCACTCCCAGTCCACTGATGCAAGTATGAAATCTACCTACATTCTGGCATAAGGGATTACCAAGCTAGAACACAGAAATGGGTGAGCTCAGCTCCCTCAGTTACATGGCATCAAAATCTGTCCCCATGGGATCCTCTGATACCCCTTCTGCTGTTGAGTCCATTTTGCAGGTCTTCCTTTTTCATCCTTCATTTTCCTACTATGAGAGAGGTGAGGAATTTTCAGAGACATAGCTCTTGGAGGTCCCATTCTTCAGCTATGTCCATCCACAAGAAGCTGTCCAGACAGTCAGTAATTTTCCATGTGTTACTGGGTGATGTTCTCAACACAGGAAACACAGGACAGTGCAACTTTTCAAATACCTATAAATAAAGTGATAACACTTTAATAACAGTCATTGCCTGCATGTCCACTCTCTTTTGAGACTTTACCATCAGAATTCTTGCTCATTTGGATTATTTTTTAACATTTCCCAGTATAAAAAAACTAAAGTAAAAATACTTAGTATTTACTACAGGAAATTGTTTCATAGCTCTCTGAAAAAAGTATTTTTGTCTGTTTAGACTGTAGTTGGAAGTACAATACTTGAATCACCAGTAGCACTAAATTTTAGAAAGGTGTATGCTGATGAAAAATGAGTTGTCCCTTTTATGTTACAATTTACTGACAAATAAGGCAAATGGCAAGAAAATACTTTTCATTTGGCGTACTTGTGGGAACTCAAAAAACCAAAACAATGTAAGCATTACTTTCCTCCTTATACCTAGGATTTGACAGGGAAAGCATCTAAGCTTCATTGGACTCAATGCCCATAAAGGTATTTTCCAACCTTGATAATTCAGATAAGGTAAGACAGCCCACAGAAAAGCAGAGGTCCATGGATTATGCCAAGGCAGCACAGGGACTTCACAGTGATCTCAAATGAAAACTTTTTGGACTGCAGAGAAAGGAAGGAGAACATTTAAGTCAAGGGAGCCACTCTGGTTACTGCAAATATAAGACTTGTTATTTTTATTTTCTTGTAATTGTTAATAAAGAAATGCTTAAAAAAAACAAACCAACCAACCAAACAAAAATACAACACAGAGGACTTGAGAGAATGGAGAGAAGTGAGGTCACTTTGGGATTAATTACTGCAACACACTGAACATGGGCACACATCTCATTTTAGTAAAGTACCGAGGATTAAGATTTAACTCTGTATTAGCAATCTGCTGCTAATTTGTGAGCATTTTCAATTACTGACGGTATCCCTTAACTTTAGCATCTACTCCCTTAAGGCTGACTGTTATTCCTTGTATTTGAAGAGGGCAGAACAGAGGCTGCAGGCCAAGACAAATATATCTGGTTCCTGCCCTCACAGGCCCCACTGTATTAAAACTTGCCAACACCTGAAAATTTCAAATATGTTACATCTTAAATCATAGCCTTTCATAACATTAAAACATAAGCCTATTTTCACACAGTATCTTAAAGGTGATTTGGGGCTTCTGGGTGCTATGGTCACGTATGTTCATACAAAAAAAAAGGCTGAAAATATCTGTATATTTAAATTTAAGGCCACTTACAGCTCTTATTCTTCACAGGCAGAAGGAACCACTAAGCCCTGGAAATTCAGGCTGTACAACCACATCTCCATAGTGTTTGGAGCTGGCTGGCTTGTAAAAAGTTCAGGGCAGAAAACTTTTTTGGTATTTTAATATGTGACATTTCTCCCATTCTGCTATTTAAGTATCTTCCTTTTTATGCTGAGATTGTCAATGTATAAAATTACTTTTTAATTACCTTACCAAATTTTCTTTTCATTTGAATTGCTTGACCATTCTTTTTCTTACCGTCATTAATTGCAAAGACTGAAAAAACAATTAAAAATCAATTTTAAGAGACCATGCTAAGAGGCACAATCTGAAACTCAAATATTATGTCAGTGTTGGCTTGCTTGGGAAACACAGATATATTTCTGCCAGGATGACAAATAACATTAGTTTTTAAGTTTGCATCCAGTTTTTCAGGGAATTTATGCCCTTATGTAAGCGAAGTTTAGCAGAAAGCTACATACACAGGCCCACATTTCAGATTCAGATGAACAAAATTCGCTTAAAAGGTGATCATTAAACAGAGTTCCTCCTTGTGAATGAGGTTTTAATCTGGAGAAATCCAGGTAGATCACTCCTCTCCACGTATTATGGAACTGTTAACTGCATCACTGACCATTTTTGTGTTTATGGGAAGCTAGTCGTAAATTATTTAACAAGTAAATAAAAACGGCAATCACAGTTAACTAAATTAAACAATTATATAAAGTGCTGGATGATTATGTGTTTTAACTCCTCTTTTGGAAAATAACTTAAAAAGTACGAATGAACACTAAAGGCAAAGACATTTTCAGAAGTCAAATATGACAAGAAACTTGTGGTTTTGTCCCAAGATGAGCAAAAACATCTGAAGAACAGAGCACTGAAATGATGAATCAACTGGAATGAAAACTTCAAAGATCTGATATATTGAAAATAAATAAATACCATAATCCGTAAAGTAAACCGGCACATTTTATAATTTCTAGAATTTCTTGTATGGGGTTTACAAACCGGAGGATACACCCCAAGTAAGTAGTCCAAAGTATTCCTTAAAAAAATTATAAATTATTGGCAACAGTTTCTTTAATGGAGATTGCAGGAGTAGGTCCCACATGAGTCCATATATAGCCCTTCTCTGGCCTTGTAGGAACAGTAGGGAAGGGAGATGATCGAGATTTGAAATATTCCGAAGGTGCATGGCAAACAAATTCCAAATATTCCATTTTCCTTGGAAGATCTTCTTCTGGTCCTAGGGAAAAAAAAAATCTTAAGAGACAAAACTTAAAGGCATAAAATTGAGTATATTACTTAAAAATATGCAACGAAAGCCAACACTCCCTTGGAGAATTTGTCTTTGCAATCAGTGACTTTCCTAGGTAAGTAGCCTCAAGTATTACGCAAGAAACCTCTACCTTTAGTTTTGCTGGGCTGATCTTCCCCCCCAGTCCCATTTGAAGCATTCTGGTTATTTGAGTGAAGTCCTGTAGTTAATGTATTTTAAATATATTCTATTTGTGTCCTGCCTGTCAAAAGGACTTCTCCGAATTACTAATTTTATCTTTAGTAGCAGAACAGTCTCTAGGCCACTGTTTTCATACTGTATATTTTGAATACCCGGAATAAAGATCAGGTAATTCAGGTCACTACAAAAGAAACAACTTGGACTGGTGTATCAGAATCAAAGTTACTATGGTTTAAACCTATCTGTAGAGCAAGAATTTGATCTTGAAAGTTTCACAACTGTAATTGTCCCCACAAACACTCAGATAATCGCAGCACAAGGTAATCACAAACTGAAGTAGTGGTGATCATATTATATACACAAGATAAATAAAAAGTGTTATTACAGTAAATGAGATGTTTACAGGATTAGGGTCTAAAATGTGGAACTTGCATAAAACACCTTGACAAGCTAAAATGTTCATTTAAAAAATACAACTGCATTAGTGCAGGCACATACAAGTAGCTGTATGAAGTGAAGGCTTAGAGATTACCTATGATATAGGATGCTGGGTCAAAGCAGTCTTTGGGGCTGGCTTGTGTAGGAATGAGCCACGTTAGTGCAGCACTCTTTTCACAGTACTGGTCCTGAATAAACCCACGGATCTGAGCGTAGTATGTTCTTCCATCCTGCTCATCAACCACCGAAACAACGTCTCCAATTTGATAGTATACACCCTGGAAGACATACAAACGACACTGAAATCAAACAATCTGATTTTGTCAGCTTCACTTCACATTCTGATTTATTTCTTAAGTATCAGTACCCTAAATTATCCTAAATTATACCAGTCTTGATAAAAAGAACACAAAACCTCCCAAACAATCCCATTCATAACAACACTGCAAAGTACTGAAGTAGCAACATTTTGCATAAGTAGGTTAAACAGATGTTTTGTCATAAGTCTTAGGAATTTCTGATAAAAACAAACACACAAGACAGTAATTCTTTTCTGCATTGGTCAACAGCAAACAAGAGATTCATGTGGGATGGCATGTGTGAAGCATCAGGTCCCTAGAGAGTGTATGGAATCTCAGCCCATCACCGGCTCTGCAGTCTCCCACTGCCTATCCTGATGTTTTAGGGGGTGGGGGGTAAAGGGGGAAAAAACATTTTGTTTGCTTGTACTGCTGGGAAACAAAAGCAAATCTCAGAACTTGAAAACACTAACACCTTGGCATGCTCTTAGAGCTTCTCTCAAGCATGAATGTGAGAAGGCTCCCTTCTGCTTTGCTGCAAAGTGCAACCCTTGTTCCCAGGGTGCTTGAGACAGCTTGCATGAGCTCTGAAATGGGAGCCAGCTGAGATGCTGGGGCACTGCAGCCCACCCCCTCTATGGGCAGTATGTTCTGTGCTTAATGTAGGAAACATCACACTAATCTAAATCATCATCTCCAGTCACTTTTGCTTGACTTCTGCATGGTGAAAGTTTAAAAATGATGACTGCAATAATTACTAAAAAAAAAAAGAGATGCATTTTTTGTTGGAAGAAAAAAACAGGGGACAATGGTAATTATTTAAACTACTTATGTAAACTACCCTGCAAGACTTAGTAGCAATAACTATGGCAAACCAAAATCCTACACAACTGTTAGGCAAGGAAGAACAGTTCCTATTACTATATCCCTAGTGCTTTCACTGTCCCTGATAATTCTTGAAACGAAGCAGAAGCAGGATGACCTTTTTTGCAAACAGATTTGCATAAACCCTACCTTATAAAAAATTGATTCTGCTGTAATTATAGTGGATACGGACTCAGGAGCCTTGATAGGCTAAGAAAAGAAAACAGAAATAAAAAACGAAGAGCATTAAAACGTATCAACCACAAAACCAGAAATTGTTTTTCCTTTTAGACAACATCCAGACAGCTACTTAGAGAATACTCTAAGAAAACTACCGCACATTTTTACTTTAAAGCTGAACACAACAGAGTGAAGGTTTCCACCCGCAGGGTTTAACACGGAGCAGCGAGTGCTGAACTCCCACGACCCTGCGGTCTCCATTCCCCTCCTCCCGCGGGCTCTGTCCGCCCCAGCCCAGCCTCCCGACCCACCCGCGGCCCCGCGCTCTGCCACAATCCGCCTTACGTTTTTCAGCTTGAAGATGTGCCTCCTGCCCTTGCCCTTCGTGGAAACCTTCTTCTCGGCGGCGGGCGCGGACTTGTACTTGGTGTTCCTGAGCCGCGCCGAGCGGCGGTGGATCTCCTGCTTGCTCTGCGGGGAAGGGCGGCATGAGCGCTGGGGGCACGGCCCGAGCACCCCGGCCCTGATCCCGCCCCGTCCCGCCCGGCCCCACCGGCTCCATCGCCCTCACCCTCGCCTCCTCACCTGCTTGCCGCCGCCCCCGCCGCCGCCGCCGCCGTTGCTGTGCTGGGCGGAGGCCGAGGTGGTGGCGAAGGCGGCGGGGGGAGGCGGCGCCGAGCGGGCCGTGCAGTTGTTGCACAGGATCTCGCCCTGCCCGCCCTTCTTCCACATGGAGGAGGACGTGCTGCGGCACACGCTGCAGGTGGGCTTCAGCCCCAGCGGCATCCTGAGGCCGGCGTGGGGCCCGCGGGCCCGGCAGCGAGCGGCGGGAGCGGGGAGCCCTCAGCGGCCCTTCCCGGCGGCGGCGGATGTGGCTGCGGCGGGCCGGCCGGGGGAGCGGCAGCTGGAGCGGCAGCGGGAGCGGCCCTGCCCTCTGCTGGCGGCGGCCCGGCTCGGCCCCGGCCCTGAGCGGCTCCCGGCGCTGGCAGGGCGCTGCTGGGGCTCGGAGCCGCGGCGCTGGGAGCGCTGTGCCGTCAGTCGCGGGAGCCCCGGTGGGTGCAGTGGGGCTGCTCAGCCGGGACGAGGGAAGGAGAGACCTGTGGAGACCTCGCAGCACCTTCCAGTGTGTGCAGGGGCTCTGCGGGGAAGGCAGAGAGGGACTCTTCGTCAGGAGCTGTAGTGACAGGACAGGGAGGGCTGGGTACAAATTGAAAGGTGGAAAATTTAGGTGAGATCTTATGAAGAAATTCTCTGCTGTGAGTGCGGTGAAATACTGAAGCAGGGTGCCCAGGGAGGCCGTGGATGGCACGTCCCTGACAGTGTTCACAGCCGTGCTGGATAAGGCCGTGAGCAGTCTGGTCTAGCGGGAGATGTCCCTGCTCATGGCAGGGACCGGGACTGGATCATCTTTAAGGCAGCTTCCAACGCTTCACATTCTGTGATTCTGTGCAACAGAAGCTGCCTCTCGTTCCATTCCTGTTTGCAGGGGGACTCCAGGTGCTGTCATCCAGGGATTTACAGCTGTCATTCTTCCTGCTCAACAGAAAATCAGAGGACAGGAGATGGACTCCAGTGGCTGTCCTGATTCAGGAGAAAGTGTTGGTGGAACGTACACCAGTTTTGGCTTCATTTAGAGCAGATATTTGGAAAAAATCCTGTATTTCAAAGGGGGTAAGGCAGTGACACAGGCTGCCCAGAGAAGCTGTGGATGCCCCGTCCCTGGGAGTGTTCAAGGTCAGGTTGGATGGGGCTCTGAACAACCTGGTCTAATGAAGGAGACCCTCCCCATGGCACCGGGGGTTGGAACTAGATGATCTTCAAGGTCCCTTTCAAACACAAACCAATCAATGATTTGATGAACTGTCCCTCTTGCATGGACTCTCAGTCACGTATCAAGTAGTTTATAAAGCCAGGGAATGAACATGTAAAGCTTTGAGAGCCAAATGTAGGAACCATGGATCTAACAGTGGTGCCTCACCTCCTGCCACTCACATAGCCCCTGGCCATCCATGTAGGTGTTTCTCTGCTCTGTTGTTATGAAAGAAATGCCCACTCATGCTATGAGGATTTGCAGTCTCCTAGTTCTCATACTCAGTTTCCATCCTTAGGGTTCATTTAAACATTCTTTGGTGCAAATGAAATTGGGTTTTGTTTTGTCTTCAGTGGACACAAATATCCATAATTTGCAGGCATCTATTTACAGATGTTCCATTCATGCAGCGTGCAGAGGATGCAGGGTGTGCCTGCGCTGCTCCTGGCTCATGGACAGCTACGTTTAACCTCTTGAATGCCTCTCTTTCACACCAGCTTTGATTTGCTTGTCTTGGATGCCAAATCTATTTCTCAATTTTGATTCAAATCCTGATTTGCCTTCATCTTTTTTTCAAGCTGTTTATACTTATCAGGTGCAATTTTTTTGTTTTCTGCTTCTTTAATGCATTGCTCTGTAGTTTTATCTTCCACATCAGTGATCTCACAGAGCCCTTAAACTCTTCCCACCACTTTTTTTTTTTTTGCAGCTTCTGCCAGCTTTTGTTCCCAACCCCCCACCTCAGCTGCCCTCCACGGCTGGGGCCCTCTCACTAGCCTCACTAGTCTGTGTAGAAATGGGCTAGAAATGAGTGACAAAGTCTGCTTCTGTCCAGATAACTATCTAATACGTTGTGAAGGTTTCTATTTCGTGGTTTTTTATGAGTTACATTTTTAATGGATAACAAATAAAATTGGCAATAGTTGGTTTTTTCAACTCCAGTTTTGTTATAACCTTTCTACCATCTTCCCAACTCCTGGTTTCTAACCCCTGGGTCTTTCTGAAACCATGTGCAGGGTCTTTCCTGTCACAAATGTAGAATGTGTGTGCTTTACCTATATGTGTATAATTTTAATAAATATGCTGCTGTGTATTGTTAGTAACTTATCCACTGTGATTAACCTGCTTTTAAATAAAAACTTGAATAAAAAACCCCAAGCCAATAAAGCTCAAGCTTTAAGAAACCTAATCTGAGGTGATACTTTAAGATAATTAAAAAATGGTTTAGAGAAGCATTTTTGTCAAAAGGAGTTTTAGATCAGTATTTCTTGACAAGTGTGGTTCTGTCATTTCAATGGAACCACAATAAAATGACACCTTGAGATTACAGTGTACTTGGTATGATTATTCTGTTTGCCTTGTGTAAGACCAGAGAGAGGCAGGGATTGCTGTCAGTGCTGTCTCATCACCCCCTACCTCACCTGGAAGGTAACACATAGAGCACTAGTTAGGATATTTTGTCAAAAATTAAATCCAGCATGTCTTTTATCTTTGCTAGGCAATAGCTGAAATGTTGTGATTTGAGAGATGCTGAATACCTGGTAGCTATGGGTAGGAGAGGTGGGGTCAGGACTTCTTAAAAGTACCCCTCTCTAGAGAATCCCAAGCCTTACAACGTCGATCCTAAATATTCAGCATCCTTTTCAGTTTCCTGATTCTCCTTAACAGAACTAGCCTCTCTTTGAAGCTGAAGTGGGTTGACTCAGTCTGTGGCCTGATTGGAAGTGCTTAATGCAGCTGAGGCATTTTGCACAGTGTAAGCTCAGCTAAAGCTGGAGAGTAAATGTTTTCTTCCAATTAATGTGTATTTTCACTCTATTTTATTTTTACAATAAGAGAAAATGGCTGCCCTTTGGAGATATCAGAGCCCACCCCTGCTCTGTAGAACTTCCAATGTAGACTTCATAAAGAAGTGGAGAAAATAAAATGTTGGCTCCACTGTGGGGCTGTGTTAGAGACACACTGGCTGTCAGTGCAGGACTGTTTCTTCTTGGGAGCTCTTGGTGAGAGTGGTTTTTATTGGAAGTGATGCACCTCCCCACACACTGCTCATTTCCTGCTTGAGTAGTTGAATTGTTCTGCAGTGGATTTAACTGCATTGCTTCCTCAAGCTTCTTACTGCTATCTCATAGTCAGCTGGCTCACAGCTGGAGAATCCTTTATTCTTGTTGTCTGTGTGTCACTGTTCCAGTCAGCTGCAGAGGATGCACCTCCAGAAGTATCTGTGTTGTAAATGCATGAAGTTGGGTTTGAATCAGATGGACTGATGCACTCTGCATTTCCCCATGGTTCTGTTCTAAGGTTCTCTTGTGAGAAAAGCAGCTTTTATTGCCTTAATTCCTAGAGCCACAACTGATGCTATTCTTGAGAAGTGTTGCACAGCTATTCCTTGCTAAGTAGCACCCATCTGTCTTTGCAGCTTCTGGATCTTACTTATTCATTCAAGCTCGTGGAAGAGCCAAGAATTAACCCCAGATTTTGTGAGGTCTTTGGTTTTTGGCCCTCATGAGAACAATGGGTAGGTAAAGCAATAGCAGAGAACACAAAATGACCACGAGTGCTTGGTTCTGTCAAAGCATGTTAAAGCTATCTCTTGAGCCAGGCAATTGCTTGTAAAGAAACTATCACTGTGGGCATGTCTGGCTTTCATTCTTACCAGCCTCCCTGAGTAGTACAGTGTGATGCCTTCTGTGAGGGTGCTGAGGCACTGGAACAGGCTGCCCAGAGAAGCTGGGAATGCTCCATCCCTGGAAGTGTTCAAGGCCAGACTGGATGGAGCTCTGAGGAGCTTGGTCTAGTGAAAGGTGTCCCTGTGCATGTCAGGGGATTGGAACAAAATGGTGTTTAAGGTCCCTTGCAACCCAAACCAGTCTGTGATTCCATGATCTTGGCATGCTTGGTGGAGGAAGTTGATGACATTACTGTAACAATGAACAGAATAGTTTAGTGCTATTAATGTAACAGAGGCTATCTGGAATTTCCTGGTAACAGGGAAGAGTGGAAATAAAGTGGCACTTAAGTAACACTAATTAACAGATTTTTTCACAAAAATTAGTCCCCCCCTCTTTAGTACCACTATTTGAAGTGACGAGGTATAACTCCACAAAGAACAAATGCACACAACAGCTGTAGCAATTAAGACAAATTCTGTTCTAGATTTTGTTTTCAAAGCTCAATGGTAGTACCTTATATTTACAAATGAAAACATTCAGCTTACTACATGGTGTCCAACTAATCTGGCATGGAATTGGACATATCCTAAATATGTCTGTCAGCAGTCTCAAGGATCTGCTACAATAATTCTAAGATGTAATGAGACAGAACGGAATTAGTTTAAGTAATAAATGTTTAATCAAAGAATTTTACATATTATTAACAGCATTCATTTGGCCAAACATCTACATGGTTGTAGTATCCTACTTGTATATAAAGTGGGAATGTATCAAGTATAGACTATGAAAGTGCAAATAACAATTCAAGGTTAGAGTAATTTTTTTACATTATAAAATTAACAGGTTTACAAAATAGTCTTGCCAAACTTTTATTTTTGAATTGTAAAGTCAATGACTATGGTGTTAAAATAAGTACCAAGAAAATACAAATTTAATAGGTAACTTCATGCTCATAAGAGTAACACGGAAACAATGGATATACTGCACAACCTATAACCAAACTACAAAAAACCAGAACCCACAAACTTCACTATCTTCACAGAGAGCACTCTTACATATCTTACTGCAACTTTGCAAAACATCTCAATGCAATACACAATCTTTTTGTGAGAATCTTTCTATTCAGAAATTACCATTCAAGGAAGCTATGTGAGTTAAACAACTTTCAGACCAATTCATGATGACAGTTTATGAAGGACCGTTTCTTTCAAAGGACTTTATACCTATAGGTATTTTTCAAAGGCTCAATATTATGTCAGGAGTAGGGTGGTGAGAGGAGAAGTTGGAAAATTATTTAGACTATTCTAATTAATTCTCCCTACAGATGCTTGAAAAATGGAAAAGGTATTTATGGGGTAGGGATAAAATATTCTTATTTAATTTTTTACTAATATGAACCTTGTAACGGCAAGGTTCCAAAGCTGGATTTGCATGAATTAGTTACCAAAACACTCACTTGAACTCACAGTAATCAATACATAAACTTTGCTATCATGACACTTGCCTATACACACTCAGTAGTAATAAACTTTTATATCATATCAACAAATCTCTGGTAACAGTTAAGCAAAACTTAAAATGGAGTGTATGTAATTTGCTCATGTTATGAAAAGTTTTGATTATATGTAATTAAAACAGCCATTTGAACAACTTATTCTAGTTGTAATTACATACTGTACCATTGTATCTCACTAACTGTAGATTGATGATTTTAAGCAAATCTAAAACCAGTATTTTTGTTTTTCACAGTACAACAACTAGGAAAAGTTTTTTTTTGTGGTTTGTTTTTTTTTCTCTTTTTAACTTTTTTTCTTACACTAAACAGTAATCACACAGCAAATGAATATTGTGCAATTGAACAAATACCTAGTAGTGTTTTGTATATGCAAAAACACTGACTGAACGTTTAGTTATTTACTGTAAAGGCAAGGCCATGGGTGGTTTTATGGAGGTCTTTGCAATTAATAGCATAGTTACTCCAGAACAGACACTGAATTTGAATTACTTGTTTAACTGTGGCAACTATCCAGTTGGGTTAGGCAAAGGCACCGTAACATGTTGAGCAGAATATGTTATCTGAACTTTTAACTGTGGGACTGGCTAATATATGAAAATTCTGTATTCCTATGTTTTTATAAAATGTTATCATTAAAAGTAATTGCACTATCAGTGCATAAAATGCTTTGTAGAATTATGAAAACAAAGAACTATGATTGCACTTCCATTAAAGTGTCTCTTAAAATACAGCATAGCTGCTGCTAACTCACTGTATTTTAATATTTAAAATAACTGTTTAACAGCAGCATTAGGTTTTATTAACTTAAGATACAGGCTACATTTAATTAAATGCAGTCACCATGGCAACATATGCCAGTTAAATTTAGAGAAGCAATGCTACCCAGTGGTTTCTTTCACTGCTAAGAATTGTGGGATTAGTTGGATAGAGTAACACTGCACTGTTTCATTAGGCTACTGCCAGTTAACTTTTCACAGTTTGGCACATTTGGACTGTAAATAGACATGAAAAAATCTTTGATTTTAAAGGGAAAGAATATCCCCTAAAACTTGTTCCTGGAGCAGTACTACAGAGAAGCATTAAATACCTCCGTTCACACTGCTAACAAAAATGAAAAATGAGTAAGGAAAAGTTATGGAAAACAAAACCAAAATGCAAATGAACTGCTAGATGTTATTTTGGTGAAATAATGAGTTCTAAAAAATGGAATAAACTATTTCTTAGGAAAACCAACCAAAATAATCAGTGTAAGCCTTTAATCCGTACTTTCAAGTTAAGGATCATCAACCTAAGGCTAAACAGATGCTGCATTGTATTAGGAATGTGGAATACAACCTACTTATTCCTTTCTCTTGAGAGCAAAAAGGCAAATACTACCTAATTAAATGCAAAGGATATTCCTTGAAAGGTTCACATTATTGTGAAGAACTACAATTCAAGAGAACCCCTAAATATCTGTTGTTACGTCAGTGGTTACAACTGAGCTGCAATTATGTGGATCAAAGCCTCCACAATCCTTACTCCACATATTGTACCATCTGTCATTGCCATTCTTTTACTCCACTCTTTTACTGGTTTTTATTCACACCAGATGCACATGTTCAGTCCATTCACTTGAGGTTTGAGGAGTCTGACTTGAACTGTCTCCTGAAGCATCCAGGGTGCTTGTTACCTCCCTGTTATTATCACCAATTTGTGATACTGTTTCACTTGGAATAATATTTTCTTCAGAAGTGCTTTCATCTGTTTGGGTTCCTCTGCCTTCGTTTTTGAGTGCATCCTCAAACAGTGCATGCTCTTCCTGAGGCTCCAGCCCTGTGTCTGTAAGATTTGGTTGCCCTGCTGACCCATCTTCAGTACTGGGTTGCTGTGACTCCTCATCTGTTTCTGTACTTGTTGAGGGGATCAGCGCAATACTCTGTGGGTTCATGTCATGAAACCAGGCCATAATATTTCCAAGTAGATTTTCATTGGTATTGGGATCTTGACTGCTGGAATCAGCATCACTTGATGTTGAGTATAATCCACTTCTTGCATCGCTGCAGGGGTGTGAATGAAGACGATCGGCTGCGAAGGGATCGTTGCCTGCACCCAGTCTCATCAGACTGTCACCCAGTTCTAGCAGCTCAGAGCTGCTCAAAGCACCCCTTGGGTTGTCTATACTTCTGGGAGCAGAGTCCAGTCTTGTAGGCAAAGAGGTACCTATTGCTCCTAAAGATGCCTCATTGTTTAGAAAGTCTCTAGTTTCTTCATCTATGGCCAAGCCAGATTCTTGTAATGACAGCTGAATAGCTAGCAGGATGTTTGGGTCATCTTCATCCAGAGAACTCAGAGCCTGTGGAAATACACAAGGTTGCTCTCAGAATAAAACTTGCACCTTGTTACGTATTTTGGATGAAAAGTAATTTTGGCTCAAATCTGAAATTCATTCATTATTTGTACATGTCCTTTGTAAGAATAAGTTTTTACCAAAAGAGCTGACAACGTGATTTAAAAAGTGACTAATGTTACGTCAGCGACTGTTTAGCAACACTTACCGGTGTGATTGTGTAACTTGTTGTCCTAGGTTTTGCCTTTCTCATTGAAGAATTAAGAAAATTTGCAGAGAGACAAAATGACACAGAAAGGCAGAGCAGAAGAGAGCAAGCAAAGCAGACAGAATGGAAAAGAGATTAGTGAAGATACCTGAAGAGAATCCTGGTTTTCAGAGCGACTGACAGGGGTATAGTCATGAAGCGAAGAGCTGTGCAGAATACCCATAGAAGCTGAACTCACCATGGAGGTGCCATGTCTTCTACTACTGCCACCTTCCTGAGTGTCTGTTTGGGCAATTGAAACAAAAACAGTTGAACAACCAGCGAGGAAGCCTCCTCCACTATTATTTACTGACAGAATCTCTTCACTGACAGAATCTCTTTCTTTCTTTTGGATTCTAGTTATGTAATTTTGCTCCTTTATTCACTCTGAATGAAATAATCCAAACCACTCCTTCCACACCAGCTCTTACACAGTGGTGAGAAACCAGTCCCACTGTTTTAGGAGTGACTGCCTGCTCATTTGAGCTTTTCTGACCTCAGCACTCTTCTCTGTGAAAGGATGGGCTATGCCAAATATGCTCCCAAAGGATGGGAGCAAAGGCAGAAGGAGCAAAGTGCTTCTAAGGCATACACATGATGTATGGAAAGCCCTGAAAATTACTGCACGTGGACGCAAACACAGGATGCATTTACAGGTGGATTACGAACTATGTTTGCCCACTTCTCTGTTCTGTCAAAGACAAAACCTCAGCTGTAATGTTAAGATTATAATAATTTTTACTGTAACATTGCAGCACAATTAAGAGTAAAGTCATTAGTGAATACTTCAGCAATTACTGACATTGCTGTTTTCTTAAAACAATTAACAAAAAAATAGAAGATGCTGTTTCCAGAAAAAACTGCTCTGTAATAAAAATAAATGTAAATCTTTCAACTTTGGAAAATGGAATTTTCCACTCCAAAACTCAAAATGTGATAGACTGAGACAAAATAATATTCTCTTGTGTGCTTTAACAGTGTGTGCTGGCCATCACTACTATACCCAAGTGTTCAGTCAAAATCTAGTTCTTGAACTAACATGATGGTTTTGCATTTTATTCGTAATACGGAAGAACCAAAGCTCACCAAAATTTTGATTACTTTTTCTAAAATAAAGGATGCATGTGATCCTTTCTCCTCAGTAAAGGATTTCTCCTTTTGGTTTTCAAGAACAAGCTAGTTCATGAGATGCAGCGATGAGAGTTCGTGCAGCATGGCTAAGAGACTGAGCACACAGACTGGCAGCTCTGCAGAAAGTGTCACAGTATCATTTGGACTCAAGCTATTTCTATACCTTTGCTAAGGTTCTGGCAGAACTGAGCCAGTTCAAACAGCCAAGTCACAGAGAGACCTTAAGGGACCGCGCTAGCAGTCACAGCCCTGCTCGGAAGAGCAGCACTATGGAAGTCACAGCTCAGGCCAACTTCTTTCCTGGCTGCCTTTCCCCATACAGCTTCTGAGTAGAGTTTTGGAATACAGCCTTGTGACTCTCTTCCACAGGCCTGTAGCCTCTACACTCTATGCACAACTGGTTCTTTTCACTGGCGTAGGAGAGCTCTGTATGTGCAAGTGACCTTCAAAATTTCTTCAGAAAAGCAAACCTGTGCTGGACAGCTGAGGAGTTGTTAGTGGGGAGATCAATGCATTTCTCTTTAAGAAGAAAGCAGACACAGTGAAGTCAACAACACTTCTAAGATCACATTAAAAAAACTGCAGAGACAAGCCTTAATGTTTATCCTGGAAAATACAGCAATGTATTTGAAACTTCTTTAAAGTGCATCCACGGAAGAACAAACACTGTGGTCACTACTAGCAACTTCTGAAACAGGAAGAGAAAACAGGCAGCCCCAGAGAGGTCCTTACCTAATGTACTCTCACTGGGGTCATCAGGGTCTGGAGTATTACTCAGCAGACTGTGCATGTCTCCACGTCGACGCTGCCTGTGCCTCCTCCGATACTGAAATTCAGCATATTCCTGCATAAACCAAAGGTTACAAAACACAGGGCAGCATGCAGTACTATTTTTCTGAGGAACAAGCACCACATTTTTATAAAAAATGTGTGATTTTACATGTTTATTATAAAATCACCCGCTTTCAGAAAAATGAATTGCAAGTTGTATCATGCAACGCTTAACATAAATAACAAAAAAATCCAAGGTAATCCTAAATCTATAAAACAATGAATTAGCAAAGAAAAATACTAGATACACTACCAATATTTTAATACTTGCAATCTCCTTTTTTAAGAATTCCAAGAACACATTTTTTGTTTAAAATCTTTGACGCCAAACTTTATCTATGCACACACTGACATACTTTTAAATAAATGCGTACCCAGTGATTTTAGAACATAAAAACAATTGATGTGAATTAGACCAGTAGATTATCTCAGAATCTCGGCTGCCGGCAACTGCCAGTAGAAAATAACCTTCAGAAGACTACAGAAAGCTGGCAGACATACACTGGGACTTCATTTATTTTTTCCAGTCTCCAGAACACTATGGAACTTCTTAAGCCACTTCTGACACTCTTCTACTGAGCAGTCTTTGATGGATTTTTATTCCATGAATTACAAATCTCATCTATTTTTGTTTAACTTGAGCTGCTCATGAGCCATACTATGCGGATTTGAACTCCTGCAGCCTGTATTTTCTCATATCATGGGTACTTACCAAAGACCGTTTATATAACATTTATGGAAAAGATTCTTGACCACATCAAGCTAACATCCCAAGGGTTAAATATCCTAATATTTGGATTTGCACACCTTTCTTAAGATTTGCATATCTTTCCTAATATTAAGGAACTAATTTTATGTTTGAAGGGAAATTTCTAGGTATCTTTTTTGGTATGTCCAGCTGACACTGAGCCTGACTGTGTGGTAGGACCTTGTGTTAATTTCAGTTATTCATTTACACAAGGCAATAAAACTATGCACATAGGTACTCACTCTTCTCTTCAGAAAAGAACACTACACTTTATTTCTGTGAGCTCCAAGTTGGGAAATCTGTAATCCAAAGGATTTATTTGGCCAAATGAACTGGGAAAGACAACAGTATCATTTATTTTCCTTTCCTACATTAACTCTTCATAATCAACATCTAAAGTACCTAAAACTTGAATCCAGAAGTGTTGTTTCTCTTACACAATGACCTCATTATTGTAGATGGTATTATAAGAGTATGTTTTCTTACCATGAACTTTCTCAGACCAAGTTCTTATTCATAAAGACATATGCAAGACAAAATGAACAGTCATCAAATCATGAGTATGGGCAGATTTTTATCCATGAAAATGGTAAGAACATCAAAAAGTAGCTTTATTGGACCAGACAAAAGGTCAATTTAGCCCAGTATTCTGTCTTCAACAGCAGTTAGTAGTATTATGCTTTTTTGTCTGTGGAACACCATAAAGAAACAAGGCAAATATGAAGTGATTCTTCTCTAAAATATTCTTCCAGCTCTTAGGGATCTCAGGAATTTTCTAAATGTAAGGTGGTGCCTCAAACAACAGAAAACTGAACCTTGATATAGAACAATGTAACTGAATGATTAACAAAAATACATAATTCTATCACTTTTAATGAGAAAAGGAATCATGGGAAGTGATCACTGAACACTAAGATTTATTAATCACACCAGATGTTAGCTCTCATTTGTTTGCAATAAAATACTAGATTTTACCAATAGCCATTTAATTTTTGGTTGCTTTATTAACCTTTAGAAAGAGATCTTTACTACTACATATGAAACTTTATTTCTCATTACATGGAACAATTTTCTACATGTGAGCAAAAGAAGTTTTAATTTTGTAGGGTAGGAACATCCTGGTTTCACAAAGTTCTACAACAGCCAGCATTCCTTGGTAAAACCAGTAAGATTTAATTTTCTATAATAATCTGCTATTTACAGTCATTCTACTGCTTGTCAGCAAAAGTATGGCTCTATGTAAAATATTCTGCAGTGAAGTTCACTAAAATAAACAAAGATGACCATTATTAATTCTACAAAATTCCTTTAGCATAGGTGGTTGCAAGTATTCATGATAGCTACATAGCAAGGAAACCAACTTGCATCACACAGTGCCACATTTAGGCAAATCATAAAAACTCAGAAGCAGATCATCTAAGCACAGCTGCCATTGCACCTACTGCTAAACAGCTCTTCAACACATTTCTTACCAGCTTCTTCTCATAACCAGTTCCACTGATACAGTAACATCACAATGAGCTTGATATTATCAGATGTGGGATTATTTCAAAAGAACTAAAGGAACTGAACAGGAGAAGCAGCTGATTTTTTGTAGAGAAGCGAGCCATGTTCTCACCAGCGTGATGCTCACCAACAATAGCAAAGGAAATATATAGAAAAAGTACATGGAGTTTTCTAGGATGCTTAAAAATGACTAGCTAGAAAGAAAACAGCAAACAAGGAAATGTTGAAATGAAGTTTCCTTCCTGACTGAATGCTTTAATCTAATGTTCTCAAAACATTAAATAAAAATTAAGATGATAAAGGAAAGCTTTATATGAAGCTTCTCATTTTTTAGAGCAGAATCTCAAAAACTACTTACTCTTTCCCATATACAGATCGTAGAAAATTAATTAAAAATATTATAATTTTCATTCTTGGTAAAGCAGCAGAATTTCATGTCATTTGAGCATGTGATTTCCATCCTGCTTCAATACATAACAATAAAAATAAATATTTGAAATATTTAACAATATTTAGGGGTATGCCTGCATGTTTTTGTTGGATTGTGACAGAGGATGGAAATTTTTAAGACTTTTGGTCAAATTCTGCTGAACTGATATTGCATTCAGAAGTAATCTACACAATTTCATACATTAATTACTTTAAGGTTCTCCAGCACACAAACAGTTTCTATTCAATTTTAAAACTGGTTATGCACTTGGAAAGTAAGGAATGCAAAATAGCTTGTCTAATGCCACCTTAGATATATATATCCCTGTTAGAGGCATTGTTTAGAGTCATTGCACAAGTAGCTATGAATATATTTCCTTCTATTGTGAAATAAATGAAATGGAAAGCTTAACCAACTTGAAATGCCTTGACTCAAGACAAGGAAGCTTGTCATGCAATTGTGATCATGCCTGTGTTTCTAGCATATGCAGAACTAAGTAAAAAAAAGTAAAAAGAAATAGTTTACCTCGGGGGATGCAAATCCTAAATACTCCCAATCCCATGTTCCACCAGCAAAGCTATAAAATGGAAAGATATACAATCAAATTTAGAAATAGAACAAATATGAACAACCTCCAAAGCTTCAAAACCTATTGAAATCTGAAAACTAGTGCAACTGTAGCTCTCTAAACTTAACAAGTCTTCCCCTTTAATTCTTGATTCAAAACTAGTTTTGAAAACACTGCAGTTGAATTGTTGACTATTCCAGACCTGCCTGATATGTTTAGCAAATACTGAAGAAATTTTTGAAGTATGCCAGGGATTTAGTGAAAAGCTTGATGGGAAAAAAAAGTGAAATGGACCCATGACATCTAATCATTAATGTATCACAAATGGGGAAGCAATTTAGGTAGCAACACACAGAGCAGTGATCCTCAAAAGGAAAAATACATTTTTCCCAAAGGCTGTAATTCCACAAGGATCAAATGTCCAAGCAAATATCACTATCACAGTGAATTACAACCACCATGCTTAACATCTACCTCATTCATAGTCAGAGAACAGCAGTGAATTCACCCACTTTGGCAGCTATTTTTATTTGACTTGTGCAGTGCTTTGGGTGGATTACCTGCGCCTGGGTGCTTCTGGAGAGTCTGCAGGAGCAACACCACGGGCCACAGAGGCCAGGAACTCCTGTCGCTTCTGCTGCACGAGACAAGCTGCTCGGATGATTTTATGGCGAGGCGTCCGAAGGTAAGGCCTGTTCACTTTCTGTGCAAGGTCTTCAGTGACCATTTCTAGGTCTGTCTGCAAGAATTAATACAGAAAAAAACCAGTTTTACAGTGAAATACAAATTAGGAAGGACTCTTCTCCGTAAATACTGAGTGGAATGATATCCATTTTCCTGAAAATGCCTTATGAAATAACAAAATACCCCAAAATGTCTGTTCCACAGCCTGCTCTTCTACTGATGTACATTCTGTCCTCCAGCTTGGAGCAGGATTTCCCTGCACTCTGAAATATTGAACAACTTCAAGGGACCTAAGGGACAGGAAAGGAGGCAGCAGTTCCAGGAACTCCCCCAATTTTGCCTCCACCCAGATATCAAGCACATCAGTAGAGAAAGACATAAAAGAGAAGCTAGAGAAGAAGACTGAAGCTAAAATGTTACCCTCAGAAATCAGATGAACAGGAATTTTTCTTTCTTTCTTTCCCCTTCCATTTGTCCTTATTCTTTTCCTTTGCGAAGTGATATAAAAAAAAAATGCTACTTTTCCAAACTTGGTTACACATACAAAACAGCTATGTCAGTTTTATACTACAAAAATGGCAAAAAGACACTGATAACTACTATAAAAAAAATAAAGTGCCATTAGGAAAGTAAAATATATGCATGTATTACCTGCATAAGTTCAAATATTTCTTTCTTTGTGCTTTTAGGCTCCAAAAAGAATCCATAGGGATAAGAACACTTAAGAATGCGGCGAGTTTTTAGAAGCTCTTGCACTGCATCTTCAATGAATGTGGTATCAGGACAGCCTCCCTCAGCTGCAATATGAAACAAGCATTGGGAAAGTATTTTCCTGCTGATGTCAGCATTACTTCTGCACGTAACAGTTAAACATTTTGCAAGTAAAGAGCAGCGAGTTCTCAGTGACTGCACAGTGTTCCTACTAAAAGAAATAAGCCCAGAACGTTAGCTTCTACCTCACTAATGCTATTTCCTCCTTGAGGCTTTGCAATAGGTAAGATTTACTGTACATTTAACCTTCATTCAATGTTTATGAGTTCTAGTACTGCAGGGATCACATCACACAGCAGACTGATGTGAGCTCTAGCCAAAAAAGAACAGTTTAGCCATAGCAGAGTTGATGTGATTTCAAATCAAAGGCATGGATCACAGCAAATACTTACTTCCACTGAGAGCTCTACTCAACTGCTCCATCTTTTCTTTGGCTGTTTTTAGAAGGCGCTGCTCTAACTAGAAAAAGAAAATAAATAGAATACATGAAGATAATTATTTTTGGATTAATGAAACAGAAACAAACATCAGTAAAAATGGCTTGACCCACACCTGGTAGCTAAGTTCATGGTTCTTGAATCTTGTATAGTAGTGCATAAACCTATCAAGCTCTTGAAATCTTCTATGCTTCTTTTCAGCCTGGAAAATAATGAGGAAACAAAAGAAACCAAAATAAATATTATCATTTAATACACCAATCACCATTAGATATAATTACATAATGAACTGTTTCTATTCAGACTATATATAAAGTATTGTACACAAGGCAGAGTGCCATGTAAATAAAGAGACAAAAGTAATTTTTGAAATTCACAAGGCTGCAAATACTGCAGCCAAAGAACTGATACATTGTCAGTGCCTGCTGTTTAATGCAACTTTCCAAAGCCAGAATTTAAACATATCTTCTGTAGTGCACACCAGCTTATTACAGGACCAGCATGCTCATTTCACAAAAGGAAACCATGTCACAGAGAAGTAAAATTACTTGAGTAAAGTCACCAGTGGTCATTACCAAAGTCAAAAGCAGAAATCTTATGTATCCACAAATAAGTAGTGCTTTCTTTCTGTCTCTTTGATATGTTTAAGGTTGTATTTATCCATTTGGAACTCTGGTTTGGAAGAATTTTGATTAACCTTATCCTAAATGGAGAATTGCAGCTTTAGTGCTATTTTCAAACACACACATTCATTTGTTACCTCTACTGTCATCTCCTTGGACTGTTCCTCTACATGCTGAATAACTTCATAGCGAGTGCACCTGTAGTAGCCTCCAGTGGAAGAACTGTGCTTCTTCCATTCTTCTAAGCATATCCAGCAAAAGTCATATTTGCACTTCAGAAAAAAGGAAAAAAAAAAAGTTGAAATGTCTTAGATTTGCAGCTAGCCATGATTATTCCTCTGTGGATAACTTAATTAACAGCATTCTGAGTGTAAAAAATTTTTGAGGAGCCTCCTTCCTTACTTTACTTACTAAGGAGATCTGTTTATCAAACCATATCAAGCCATGTCAGTCATAATTTCTGTTCCTTGGATCACAAGACTGTGTTGGATCCACATGTTAAGTTTTAAGTGGATAAAATAAATCAAATGGCAAATACAGCTGATCAGGCCTATTTTTTTTTGTTCTTGCTAAAAAACCAGTCCCATTTCTCTAAATAACACAGAAACCCTTCATGAGAAAGAGTGAATTTTTTTTCCTAATATTAGTTTAAAAACCATTATTACTGGTGTTTTTGCCATGTGGTGTTCCTAACACAAAATAGTCATAACTACTAAAGCAAGACAGAAGTCTGAACATAAAATTTGATTAAGTCCAGGTGAGCCTTTTCTGCATTGACTTAGTAAAGGGCTTTCAAAATAGGTAAAACTTTACAAGGAGATGTAAGGTGACTTATGCAAGCTTCTCTGCATCAGAGAAGATCAAACTGTGTTAAGTATTCTCAATTCTGCAGTGACTTCTCAGCTAGTTAATCTCAAAATAACTGGAAGCTATTTATGAATGGATAAGTGAAAGACTTCACAATTTGGTGAATCATGTTTATTTTATCTGTCTTATAGATGAGGAGAGAAAATTTACATTAATTAGTATTAAGCTTTGAGTATTATTAGTGGCATTTGATAAATTAAATTGCATTTCTTCTCTCTTTGATAAGTTTAACCTTTCCAGGAATACCTACTCCATACCAGATGTGTTTGTCAGTAGTTATTTTATACAATCATTTAGATGTATTACAGGAAGGAATGAAATCTAATTCTTGCATTGTACTTTTGCTAATTTTGTCTCAAAAATCAGTATTCCTGATTTCCTTCTAAAAAGCAATGCAGACTAGAATATTTCTTCTTGCTATTGTGCTGTTCTTTCTTGTTTTTAAACATTTTTAAAAGCTGCTAGCTTATAAAAAATGGTAAGAAGCACTAAGAATGAAGTATGAGAACAATTGTGTATAGAAGTGTTTTGTGTATCACTGCACCATTTGCCTGTCATTCAAACCCATTCATATTCATCATAAGAAAAAAAATCATTACAAAATATTCAAAAGATCATATGAAAGAAGCTGTTTCACAAGCAACTGAACTGATAAAGCTTGACTTCCTATTAATTTATGTGTATATGCTCCTACTGCAATAATCCTTCAAATTATCTTTCCCAAATTATCTCCCTTCTGACCACTCCATTATATTTATCTTTTAATATCTCGTATCGCCAGAAGCCTCCTCAAAACCCATGATTCACACAATGTTCCCAGACCCTCCTCCCAGTAACTCAGTCTCAGTAGACATTCAAAACCACATCATCTGTTTCTACACACCTCCCACACCCAAACTCATTTTCAAGGAGTGCAAGAAGGACAACCCTGGAAACTATAGCCTGTTGGGCTCACTTCAGTGCCTGGTAAAATCATGGAAAAGATTACTCTGGGAGGTACTGAAAAACACGTGGAGGACAGTGCAGTCATTGGTCACAGCCAGCACAGCTTCATGGGGAAGTCTTGTTGATGAACCTGATTACCTTCTAAGAGAGGGCAAACCACGTAGCTGATGAAGGAAAGCAAGTTGATGTAATCTTTTTGGATTTCAGCAAAATTTCTGATACTCTCTCCCAGCGTCCTTCTGGACAAAATGTCCAGCACACTGCTGGATAACCGTGTTACGTGATGGCTTGACTTGGACACAGGACTCAAAAGAACACTAAGTATGCCCATGACACTCACTGGGGAGGAGCTGTTGACTCCCTCGAAGGCAAGAAAAGGTTCTTCTCCCAGAGGGTGGTTACTCCCCAGGGAATTGCTCACAGCACCAAACCTGCCAGACTTCAAGAAGCATTTGGACTTCTCAATGCTCTCAGTGACACGGTGTGACTCTTGGGGTGTCCTGTGCAGGGCCAGGAGTTGGACCTGATGATCCTGGAGGATCCCTTCCAACTCAGCATATTCTGTGATTAACTCCCGAGCTCTGTTTTATGTGTCTTTATGATCACTGAGCCTTGTAGCATCACCACCTGGGCTTAGCAAATCCCATCTGCTGCCTGGGCATAGTCTGAGCCAAGCAGAGCAGGTAATTGCTGAGCAGGTAACAGCTGGGTAGGTATTTCAGCCTCTCTCTTGGTGGCAGTACAAATTAAGTCTCTGCACCACAAAGCTACCACATTTCACAAAACTTGCAGCAATTTATTATCTATGAACCCCCTCTTGTTCCTTGAAATCAAAGTACCCATAAGGTTAAAAAACGACTATAGACAGTGGAGTGAGAGAGCAGGACTGCGTAAGCCATGACTTGTTGGAAGCTGGGCTCATAAAACAGTAAGAAAATGCCTGCTTAAGTACACAAACATGATTTTATGAGTAAGGAGTATCCTCCTCTACACCAAGGTACATGCTGCATGCTAAGAAGCAGCCATAGCCCATCACTTAGTGGGCTTCAGCAGACCTCCCTGCAAAAAAAGGCAGATGCTTCATCAGGAATCGTTACTTCAGCAGAGGAAGCAACAAGAACACTATTCCTTGTGTCCAAGCCCTGCAATGAGCTTGAGGACACCCTTCCTCACCAGGCTGAGGGGAGGCAGCTGCTGTCTGCAGAGATTTCTCCATGACACAAAGAATATATTTTAAGGACACTTCAAGCTGCATATAAGGTACAGCATCAAAGAAGAAAAGAGAACTCTGGTTGCCAGCCAGTGCCTCAGAACGGTAAATTACCTACATTCATCAGTGTTTAATGGCCAAAGTCTTCTCCAGCCTGAAGCCACATTTTGTTCAACTGAGCACAGTGGCACACCTTATACAGTTTTTAAAAGTATGGAATTTATGAGCTCTTTTAAAAACCATTTAAGACAAAAAAACCCCAAAAATCTGAAACCAGCAAACTTGGCATAAATCAAAGTGGAGGAGAATGTTCTCTGTTGCCAATGATACCAAAAAAAGCCCCAATCTTCAATTCGTATCACAGAAAGAGAGAGACTATGTGACAATATAAAAAACATGGGATCTGCATAGCAATAGAGAGAGACCTGCACATTTTCAGAAAAATAAAGAGAATTACTGCCTAAATCTGTTAGCCTTTTCTTGTAGGCAAACCATGTCAAGTGTTTGCTACTTTCTTATTTTTAATGATGCTCCTCAAAGAGGTAATAGTTGTAATTACGTAAGATATTTCTGACATAAAGAAACAGTTTTCTAAATATGCTGCCTTTAAATAACTCAAAAGAAAAAGCATTTTCAAATGATACTGAACTCATGGCAAAAATATTTTTTCTATTTTGGTAGCACAGTGCAAACTTGTGACTAATTTTCTGGCTGCTGTCATCAATAAATTTCCTTTGGAATCACTCTGCTGTCTTTCCATTCCTACTGATTGATTCCCATTTACAGTTTTCCACCTAAACGTCTCTGCTTTGTTGCTATGTTAGAGAAATATTGCAAAAGAAAAATATAGTAAGGCAAAACCTTCCTTAGAGCTTAGCCTTCCTTAAAATGTTACACATGCCAATTAAACCTTTTCTTTCTCTTCTACATTATTAGTGACTATTAAATCATCAATTATTTCTGTTTCCTTGAGTTTCACACTGTATTGCTAATAATTCTTAGGTATTTATGAAATTTCAATCATTACAATGTACACTTGTCAGCCAAACAGACTTCAGTAAATATTAAACATTTTCTAAATACCTGTAACCTGCCATTTACTCATTATCTAATTCTTCCAACAGGTTCCACTAGCTACCAGGCATGACACTTCAGAGTGTGTCCTGGACATCTGTGATCTAAAATAGACACAGGACATACAAACCTGAATTATGATCCCACAAGAAATCACCTAATGGGTCCTTCTTACCTTTGCACACTGCATGTGGTTGCAGCCCTCATTCTTCTGGATTGGAGACTTGCAGTTGGCGCAAGGTTTGGAGTTGGTCAGCAACCACAGGCAGTTGGCAGCATCCTCATAGGCCTCACTCACTCCCACAACTTTTTGAGGGTGACAGGAGGATATGGAGCATGCAAAAACAGAGAGGTGAAAATTGTACTTTTATAATCTTTTGTGAAAATCGGATTAGGAAAGATGCACATTTCCCTGTTTCTTGAGAAAATATTTAAGTTTTTCACTATATGTCTCTCTCACATATATTTTATTATTACATTTTCCAATTTACACATATTATGTATAATATTAATACACTTACTATTTCTATATATTTCCACACATCTATTTTAATACAAATTTATACACAATATATATGGCAATAACGATATATAAATGGGGAAATACATATATTAAAAAAACAGGCATCATTTTACAAAGTAGGGTGTATTTTGCCTCTTTGTAAAATTTTCTATGATTTCCAAAGTATTTATAACATACCATGGAAAGGCTCTGAACTGTGGTAACCAAGGTAAGTTAATTGCATTAAAATTGCTGTCATCTTTACTTTTTTTGTTAACATTGACCAGAAAAATGTCTGTCCTGTGTAAATCCAACCTTTATTAGTTTTTTTTAGTAAATGTTAAATACCATTAAGTCATTTCCTACAACTCCCTTGCAGTTCACCCTCAACCTCACTCTTATTATCACCTGTTGGCTTGAATTAGTTTTAAAGTACATTAAAATCTTCATGAACACTACTCAATCAGGGGAGCAGACTGGGCTAAAAGTTAAAATTGGACAGGGTAAATGAAGTTATATTCAGGAATAAATTAACTAATTAATGAAACAAAGCTTTCAAAGGAATGGAAGGAGTTTTGCATACCCTGACTGAACCACACATGTATTTACGGGGAGGAATGTTTTACAAAGAACAGTCTACTATAGTGCGGCAGTTAATGTGTGAAGGAGTCACTCATTCAGGGGTATAATTTTCTTCCCCTTTTACCCTATTTTTCAACCAACGTTTTTTTCTTAATGCAACTAAAAAAAAAAATCTGCCTAAAACCAAAAGATCAAAACAGCAGCAAAACACCCGTGCCCTCCCTGTCAGCCCCTCGCGACTCTTACGTTCTTCTGGTTTCATTTCAGATATTTTCTGTAGCCAGTCCTTCCAGGTTTGGCAGTCACAGGGTTCATGTGCTTCACCAAGACATTCCCTAAAAAAGAAGGTGTATACACAATTACTTATAACTTAGAGATTTAGAACTAAAGTTAAAATTGGCTGAAGCTAAAAAAAAAACCCCAAAAAAAGCATGCTCAAAATTTAATTAAGTCAGGAAAACAAAAGCCAGCTAAATAACATTGTTTTCAAATACACTTACATTACTTGCTCACAAGCACAGATGAACATTATTAATAAAGAATTTAAAGGAGACAGGAAAGGAAAGATGCTTCTTAAAATTACAATCTGAAATAAATCAGCTGGCTTGAAGTTTGTTCTTACACCTGGGTAAATCAAACCTGGGTCTGATTTTAGTGCCACAAAAGTGCTAGTATAGTTTCTGTCATAAAGGTAAACCAGACTGCAGAGTTTATCCAAATGCAAGGATAAAGGTAGCTTGCTGTAGCAGAAATGTATTTTATGTAGAATTACTTGCATCTGTTCAGTTGCAATAATCAACCTTTAACTAGATTCAAGCTTTTAATCTAGAACAAGCTCGAAGCCCTTCAGCACCAGCATTAAGTATTTATGGATGTTTACTCTTTTCACCAGAGTCTCTTAAAGGGGGCTGGAACTTATTTACATGGACACAGTAGAGTAATGAGTCTCCTGAGCTTCTCCTGAAGTTCTAACTAGGATTAAAGATGGCAATCACTACTACAGAATGGCAGCAGATATATGGCTTCCAGATGGTGCTTCAGTGTGGATGTCTCAATATGCACTCTGGATTCGTAATAACTGCTTTTTTTCTACTGGAATGGCAGCAAATAGCCTCAGACATCTGCCATATCAAAGAAAATAATTTCAGATGGGCACCAGCTGCATCATCAGAACATACACAAGTTTGCTGCAGATCCAATGGTGAACTGCAATCTTGTAGTGCAGGTTCAGAAGCTACATCAATACTCTTCTGGTTGCTCTTGCCCACATTTTAAGCAGGAATTCAGGAACAAAGAAAAAGTTATGGGAACAGTTTTGAACATTTTTCCCCTTAACTAGTCTGCTAACAAAAAAGCTTAAATTCAGCACACATGGATCTCTGGTTTGGACTTAAGATCTTAGCTGGGAAAGATTATACTGGAATGAATAACTGGTCTGTAATAAGGTGATTTCAGCCTTGGTTGAAAGCTGACACCTGTCACATCTGTGGGACAGCAGGACACTTAAGTCATTGACTTCAAGAGAGCCAAGACCCTCTCATGTAGTATTTGTTACCAGAAAGGACTGAAACTAGCAACGATTTAACATTGACAAGCTCTGTTTTAAGTTAAAAGGTGATTGATTAGTCAATCTTTTATGGGGAGTGGGAGGAGAGACTTGTGTCTCTGATGGTTTCAAATTTGTAAATTTGTGGATTTTTAATGAAGTGCAGTCATACCTATACCTAAATCTTTGTATCTCTAGCTATATGATAGTCACAACAGTTGTTCAAGAACAACTTCTTATGGAAGAAGCTCCTTCGTCAGCCCACCCCAAAACAAGGATTTTTATGGTGGGATGTCATTTTACTAGACTAAGAGCATTGAGCCTACTGTTCATGAATGTTTTTATGAAAGTTGTGTTTTGGATAGACTTCCTGACAGCAGTGAATGAAAGGAACTAACACTGAGCAGCTGTGCCAGTTACCAGCATGAGCCTCCCCAGATGCCTTGCTCAGTGCTCAGCAGGGTGATTTATTTGAAGGCGCAGTACACACTTATTAAAATTGTGGCAAGTTTGAACACAACAAGTTAAAATTCATGGAAGGGCTAAAAACATCATCGAAGAAGAATGTAGTTCTAGATTATTTCCCCCCCTCATAGTAATATTTGTATTGCATAATAAATTTTGAATCAAAACAGCAAAACACTGTTCCAACTAAAAACTGGCTTCCCAAGTGCACCTGGAAGAGTTGTTGCTCCTGCAGAACGAGACTCTGACCCTGGTCCATATCTAGGATGAAAGGAGTGAGGACTGACGGTACAAACCCAAGTGTGCACTGCCTGCTAAGACTATTTCCCAGAAGTGTGTGCTTGGTACAATTCCTTGTGCTTCTGAAACTGCAATGAAGGGGCTTCTAATATGTTGACTAGAGCTGATAATAAACTGATGTAGGATTTGTGCACAGTTTTCATGTGTACTACATTTAAATAATTCAGAATGCTTTTTCTGAAAGGGAATAGAATTTTGTATCTGCCACAATTGATTACATTTTGTTGAAGATGCTGTTAGTGGTGGGTAATGGAAACTGAGTAAATTCCAGGGAACTCTGTATTGAAGAGGAACATTCCTGCTCCTACCTTAAAAAGAAAGAAAAAAAGAAATTGCTCAATAGGCTCAGATTTTTTTTTGCTTTTATGAGCAGGAGGGCTATAGATCTGAAAAAAAGTAAGTGATTACCTAGGGGTTGGTTTTCTATACATAAATTCTGAAGAATCTCTTACTAAATGCAGTATCAATTGCTCTTACAACGTCTAAGCTGTAGATTACCTGGGTAAAACTTGCAGAACTGACAGAAATATGGGACTGTGGGATGTGCTGATTGAAATTGAAAGAGACAAAGCAAGCTCCCTTTAAACACACAGTAATGATGAAAACCCTCTAAAACTGAGAATACATTTTTTTCTCTGGAGGAATTCATCCATGCAGAGTTTTTGTACTGTAAGACTAGTATGGCTGTCCTTAGCAAATGGTTCTGATTTGAGGTACTGCAGGATGCTTTGTTTGACAGCAAATCTTTCTTGCCACTGCTGAAACTCTCCATTCACTTTTGTGGGCATGAAAAAAGGGGGTTTGGACAGGCCTTCTTGGAAATTTTGTTGCTGACATGAGGTATTTTTCAAGACCTTAACTGCATTTGCTTGTGGAATATTTCAAAGCATTAATGTAGAAATAATTTAAGAAATATTATTGGCAAACAGAAAACTCCCATTTCTCCTAAAAATTAGTCACTCAGAGGACATCTTCACACTTGTAGAACATTCTGGGGGGCCAATACATTCAGTCCATGTAAAGGAAGCAGAAGCTCCCATTGTCTGAAGGTTCATGTCAATATGACACTGAAGTGGTCTCAGGTTTCTTCAGGTTAATGGAAAAATTGATTTTCTGTCTGTAATCAGAAGCAAGGATGAGAGGATGGTACCTTCCTGTGGAATAGTACTGAGTTTTTTGTATGTTCACTGGTAGAAAACATTTTCTGGTTTTTTTCCATGGGATTTGTTTCGTTCTGAGTTCTCCATCCATCGTAAATAACCTCTTTCCAAGAAGTTCTATTTTCTGGCTTTTGTGGTTGTTTCATTACGTGTATTTTCTTTTTTTTTCACCCTTCTTTCTTTCATTCTTATGGGAACAGAACTAAAATCAGATGCATCTTAAAGAGTTATGATATTTGGAATCAAACAGATGATTTAGGATGTCCTTGTATCATGGTTTCAAGTGAAAAATGAAAAGAAGAATTGCTGAGCTTGTCTGAATGTCTACACTTTGCTTGACCCTTTTTCATTTTCCAAGAACATAAAGATGTCCAGCTACAATAGTCATAAATTTTCAGTCTGATAATGTGAAGGAACTAGGATAGGGCTGTGTTCTGCACTTCAGAAAAATATCCCAAATATTTTTCACTTTTGTTGATGCTGTTATGTCCTTTTCTAGAAGTTCTGAAGATCGACCATCTGAAGATGTTTTAAAGAATACCTGGCTTTTTACTCCTTTCTTGAGCTTGTATTCATCTTAAAACTCAGTAGAAGACAAAAGAAAGAAAAAGTGCTGAACCTAAAGTGAAGCCAAGATTGGAGTGGTCCTGCAAACAGAATAGCTATGAAGGAAATGGTTCTTCATGACCCGATTTAAACTCCAGCTTCTTTGATGTGATTCTACCAAAATTCAGAAAGAGCTAAACACTGCTGGTTTTCCACACTAGAAGAATGTGCCATGTTTTAATTATACAACTATCCAGACACAAAAATCCCTGTTCCAATATCCCACTTATCCTCTGTCCTCTCAGAACAGAACATCACAGCACTCCACATGCTGTTGTTTTGCACCTAACAGAGCCAATAATCACTATTGTATCATAAATCTTTGCAGTGCCCCCAAAATCCTACAACATTTGTGCACACGAGGTTATTTAGTGCATGGATAGAGGATAGTACAGTCATATACCATTCCATACTAATTTCTGTTGCACTCTTGGTGCCAAGTGGGACTTTTTAATTACACCCTGGAATAGCAGTGACTGTGAGTTTATGGAAATGCAGGTAAGTTTCAAGTACTAACCAGCAGAAAAGATGTCCTTTTCCACAATCTACTGCAGGGGCTTTTAGCATAGGGAAGCTAAGTGTATCTGATCCTGTTGAATTTGACCCTTGTCTTGTTAGCCTTACTGCTCTTTCACAGCCAGGTATAGGACACCATTTAATAGCAGGATTATTTTCAACAAAGGCCTGTGGGGAAAAAAAAAGACAAAAAGGAAAATATTTTACCACATAAGATCAGATTTCATCACTGATATAAAACAATCTGTATTCATAATCTTCCCTTGAAGGAACAAAGCCAAAAAACATAAGGACAGTCTTGTAGCTACAACGATAGACTTTTACATATACTTACAGAAAGGGAGTAATATAATTTCACTTTTTTTTAGTAACAACAGTACCAGACTTACACTAAGAATGAAATTACTCACATTCCAAACAAAATGTTCAATCTGTGCAAGTTAATTCCTTTGTGATGTGGCTTACAGTAAACTTTTATTATATATGCACTGGCAATACAATCATTAACAGAACTGATTCTTTCAGCTGGAAAGAATTTAAACCTTACTGATTAAACAAAAATCCCACTATAAACTGGAAATCAGAATTAGACTAACTCAGTAATTTATTTCCTATCTGTTTTGGTTAATGCAACAAGCCTTCTTTTGTAAAAACTGTATCTAATAAATGAGGAGGAAAAAGGAACTTCTACCACTTTGCTTCAAACCTATGCTGATCACCAGTCACTTGAAATAAAAGATGCAGAAGATGAGTCAGATCTGGTAATTTAACTTGCATCTTACTGTGTAAGAGTGTTACTGTGTATTAAAGAGACTTGTCGCAGAGAAAGTACTCTACTGTAAATGAAAAAACACTTCTCTACTTCTGCCCTGACACCACTGATAAAGTAGCACATTTCTCAAAGACTAGTTCATTACTACACTAGTATAAAAGGAGAAAGCTGAATTAAAAGATTGCTTTTAAAAACAAGTTGCAACTACAAAAACAAATACAGTAAAAAAACCAGGAAAACCAAATCAAGCTTTTCCTACTCCTCTTCCCATAAATAGCAATCATATCAAGCATTGCACCAGTAAATTTTTCAAAAGGCAACAGGTACTATTTCTGAATGCAGTAAAAATAATCTGAAAACTTTTAAAATTTCAGATTGCAAACACAACTCTGGCTGATTAAAACCTTCATATTACCTGTTACAAAAATGAGTTTGATCAAATGATTTTATTAATACTGCATTAGGTAACATACTGTGGAAATATGTCACTCCTACTTAAGGACTACAATAAAATGTTCTTTCTTTTTTCTCAGTGCTATAGCAAACATTGATATTATGCTATGTAAGAGACCATACATATTTGTTTTTTAATTTCTACTTGGAAAGTTACAGATGTATTGCAGCATTTCATACAGAAGCTGTAAGTTATTTTTTATAAAATGAAATAGAGTTCAAGAGCTCAAGAACAGTTTGATAATTTACCTTAATGTCAAATTGAAGGTATCTCTTGTCCATCTCCTTGGAAACCACACTTTCTATGATGTCTACAGGCACAAGCTGGAAACAATCGTATGCTGGGCAAAAAATGTTGTGAGCTTCACCCTCCTGAATTTTCAGATTCAAAAATCTGCCAGAATTTTGTCAGTCAGTATTTGTGAATAAAAAGTAGAAGTTAAAAGGCTGTTGAGCACTTTACACTATATTCACAGATATTCACAATGATCACTTTTAAAACAGAGAAAAAGAACTATCCCTTTCTGCTCAAAAGAGCTACAAATTTGATGAACAACATAATTTAAAAAAGAAAAAAAAAGAACAGTGTCATGGTTCAAATGTGAGCATCATCAGCAATAATTAGCCCTATGTGTTTGTGGTTTCCATCCTTGGCATTTATCAGACAGCTCTGCAGTGTTTAATTAAACTGAGTATTACTTCTACCTTAAATCAGAAACAGAATATGTAAGTGTAATTAATCTGGGAAATAATTAATTTAATATGCAATTGATTTCTACAACTGTGCTAATAAAACCAGGTCTGCTCTTGGACACAAATGTCTAAATGGTGACCGTTTTAGTCCCTGACCACCAGAATGCAAGACAGAACAAGCTCAGAAATCTGCTGAAAGCTGGACTTAACAGTTGTTTAGTTTCAAAGCTGTAACAGACTTATTAATCTGACATCAAGGATGATACTCTTCTAATTTTAATCATTGAAAGGCCAGGCAGTTATTCTAAAGTAGTCACCTGAGATCCTTTAATAGTTAAGGTAGAGACGCTTGTCAATTCATCCCATCTTAGCTTCGTATCTCAGAGCTGGAAAACTCAGTGCTGGCTATACTCCAAGTGACTTAGAAATGACTGGCTCAGAAGGGTGAATTCCACCCTAGATGTGGCACCACAAATGCTTGCCATTGAGCTGTGGCTCTGAGCCCGTGGCTCTGAGTGGACCCTGTGTCCTGCACAAAGGACACACAGACCAGCAGCCAAATTAGAAGCACCACGTCAAACCAGTGATCTCTTGTTAACTCCTACATGCTGCCCAGTGATTTGCAAGGCAAGAGAAGCACAACTACCAATTTTCTTGCTGCTGAAAAGAACTGCCTTTGGAAAGCTGACATGGAAAAGAAAGTGCTCTTCCTTAGCCATCGGGCCAGTGGGTTCATACAAATGGGGCTGATCTGCAGGAGGAATAGCTGGGCTGAGGTGATGCTGCAAGAAGACACTACAGGGGCACAGATCAAGTAGTACACTCTCCTGAATGGGGACACAGATGAATACAAAGCACTGCATACAGCTATAATTATTCCTGGGAAATGTGATTAATATTTATACTACCATAATTGTCCCCATCTGAGTTTTTCCCTAGCATGACTACTCTGACCTATGCAGTAACAAGAGCATTAGACTAATAGAAATTCTAAGTGAAATCTACCCCTCAGTTATAAACCCTCAACATAAAGAAAGCATTTTAATTGCTTTTCTGATTGGAAATGGATGCACAATGCTTAAGTTTAGTGTGCTAAACTCAGAGACAGTATTAAGCAGGTGTTTAATTAGAAAGTGTAAACCCCAATGCTGCCAACACCACACACACACACACACTGAACAAATCAAGAATAGGCTTATCTATTTACACACAAGCTTAAAACATTTGCTTAAGAGTTTTGTATAGTCAGGACCAAAACAAACATTACGTAAGCACAAACCAGTTGCTAACAGTTGTTTGAGTGACAACTAAAATATTCGATAGGTTCAAAGCAGCAACTCTTTGAAACCCCAACAGTACTTTAACATTAGCTGTTTATGGTCTCTGTCCTTTCCTCTTCAAATTGAAAGTTTCTCAAATGATAGAAAAGTACATATACTCACGACTCCCAGCATGCTCTGCAGAAGTCATGTCCACAAGGCATATCCACTGGGTCTTCAAACACAGAAATATTACACATGCAAATGTCACACTGTAGATGAAAAAAAAAAGCTTCTGATTAAGAAATACCCTAAAGCTTTTTGTATTGTTAACAGAGTGTGTTATGTTGAAAAATCTCAGCAAAAATTTAGAGAAGTGCTCAGTACGGGAAAAATCTAACTGCATTCAGAAAAAAAAAGTTATTTAAGATACAGGAATGGGAAAGATTGTGTATCTCTGTTCCTACAGCTACCTATCCAAAGAGTGTATTCAGGGCTGCCTTTTGTAGTGTCCTTGAGCTCAGGAAGTGCTTCACCCTGCAGAGTGCTGGAATCAGAGTTAGAGTTCTAGGTACAAAAGAGAGCTGCATTTTTATCAGAATGCAGCCAGAAATGAATTAGGAGATGATACAGGCTACAGGAAATGTTTAACATCTCACACAGTCAGGTCCAAAGCAAGGTGGAACAATTTGGGTGTGCAGCAGCAGCAAATATGTTAAGTAAAAACCTACATATATACTATTTTCTTAAAAAGACTTGGAGGTTTTCAATCAAAATAAAGGATAAATTACACTACAAATACTCCAGCAGAAGATATAACTGCTGAATTTTATACAAGTAAGTACTAAAGAAAAAATAACATTGAATACTGAGACCCTTACTCTGAAATATTTAAAGCATAGGGATGAAAATCCTCACTGCTTGTGATTATGTACGGAAATAGTTATTTATGTTCTTCAACATTAATAGGATTAATGTTGCAAAAGGATTTTTCATTGAAACAAAGACACTATAAAAATGTACTTCAACTTTCAATGTATTAGCTTTTATACACACTAAGGACATTTTCAGAAAGTTAGCCTGTGGTATGTCACTTTAAAAGCTCTTGTATTACAGCCAAAACAAAGTCAAACCAAAAAGCTGGCCTTTAAAGTGTAAAACTCAGTGACGATATGTGCTGTTACTTCACTCATTTCACCTTATTGTCTTGCCAAAATTAAATATCTTAAAAGTTGACAATGCATTAAAAATATTCTCTATTAAATTTATATGAGCTGTAAATTTTGTTTAAAATGTATCCTTAAAATAAGGAATTTCATGAAGCCCTGAGTTAAAAAAATAAAGTAAAAACCTGTTTATAAAATAGGATGCAAACACACAACATGTAAAGGAGCTTTATACCTTGCACTTTTATTTTATCTATTCCTTTTAGTTTCCATTTTCCTGGCAAAATGAGATTTGATAGTTTAGGTAAGATTCTTAAACAAACAGGAATACTAAATGTGTGACTGGATTTGGATTTAGACACACTAGATCCAGATTTGTAGATGACAGATCTGTAATGACAATCTAGATCTGTAATGACAATCATTATCCAAACCTGCATTCCTGGCTTATGGACCATCAATGACAAACAAAACACACAATATAAAACTGAAGACATATAATCTTCTGTTCAACACTTTAATTAGGAAACATTCACAGACAATATTTAATTGCTAATGTAAATAAATATACAATAGCTTCTTTTAAAGTAATTTACAATTAAAAAAATAAAATATTTTTATGCAGGAATACAAAATCTTAATTTTAATATGAGATTTAGGAATGATCCATTTGCAAGATTGCATGTAATATTCTAAAAAAAATGCTTAGATCATGGAGCAAAATTTTATAATGCTGCAGCTGTGGATTATTAAAAAGAGAACTCTGTCTTCCAAAAGAACCACACTGATTTTAATGAAAGGCGCTTTCATATTTCAAATTTGCAATAGCTTTGTAAACTGCTTCAAGCAGCCCACACATAGTAAAAGTAATTATAAGCTTACAGTACACTAGTGGGCTGACATTTCAAAATGCAGACAAAGACAATTTTGTTTTCTAAAGAAAAATTTTCAAAAGGCAGGGTTCATGGAACAGGGTACATTCGGGGAAATGGATACAATGAAAGTGAACATCTTGATAAGGATGAGATGAGAAGTTCAAAAGAGCCAAATGCACTGATGTGACTGTAGCTGTATAAAATCAGAGTTTGTGAGTGACAGCCAAGGTAAAAACAGAATGATTTATATTAGCCAAATGCTCAACTGTTTTATCATATAGAATGTTTAAGGCGTCAACTTCTCTGTTCACCACTTCTGGAAAGAGAAACACTTCACACTTTTACAAAGGTATTTCTGGCAGCTCTCCTGTCTACACAGGTGCACTGTGTTTAGGAATCAGCTCACTTGCCCTGCTGGTTTCAGCTCTATTTATAAATTTACCACAGCTGTCTCCATGTCTCCTGGTGAGGGGCTGATTTCATCAGGGGAAGTGACAGAGGAGCGAGTGGTGCGCGGCGTTCGCGGAGAAGGGAGCGTGTCCCACGCGTTGTATCCGCTGGGAGGGGGAGTTGGCATCTGCACCCCTGAGCGCTGGCAGCAATTCTCCGGGTTACACATCCATGCCTCCAGTAACTTCTCCCTGTCCCAGTCTGCCATAAATACAGAGATACAGGAAATTATGCACCTGACAAGGTTTAAAATGTATTTTGTAACTGCATCCTCAAAGGAATATATAAACACTACACAAAACATTAAGAAAATGAATAAGTATAATAAAGTGTGATTGAACGAAACTTCAGACATTACATTTTAAAGAACACATTCCAAAATAATCCATAATGCAATGCATTTTTGTAAATAATTGCATCACAAACACCTCATTCACTCTTAAAATTATTTTTGTTATTTATTTACAGCAACTGTAGTAGCTAGGAGGCTTACTTGAAAACCAGAACTGAACTGACTTTCACAGACAGATGAAAATATACCAGCCCTCACACTACAGAATTTTCATTATTTTTCCTTTCTATAAAAAAAATAATTGTTTAATATGGATCCACTTTGATCTGTTGTGGTTTTTAAAAAAAAAAAAATGAAGCTAGGAAATAAAGTAAGAAGACTGAGATCCAACAGGATTACAAAAGGATTTGTGACCTAATGAGTTACCAGTCTTTATATATATGCATATAAGTGATGTGTTTCTGGGAGGGAAAAAATAGAAAAGAAAAACAAAAAAATCCCACCTGACTGCAAAGAAAATTTCATCTGTTTTTACTACCTTTTATTCTATAATTGTTAGTCAATGTTTTATTTGTAATTAAGACTGCCCATTTTTATACAAAAAACAACTAGTGAAACAAGATGTATCAGGTATTAATATCTTAAATCAAATCTTTCACAATTGTTTGAAATGCATTCTGTTTCTGATTCCTAAGAGTAATGCTAAAGATAACTTAAGAATAGCAGGTTTTTCTACCAAAAATACTTCAAAATTCTCATTTAAACATGTCTATCAAATTCCTATACACATTTGAATCTAAGCCCATCAACACTATGTGCAGATCACACAAACTTGAATTTCTTAAATAAAGAGAAATTTCCCAATTTTTTCCATCGCTTTAAATAAATATTTTAAAGTTTGGGCATTTTTTGAGTACTGGGTACTCCCAAAGAAACATCAATGTTGTTAACCAAAATATGTTTTATTTTGAATGAACTTTATTTTTGTAAGAAAAAGATAAATAGTATTCCTATACTGTATTGGTGCTGGGAAAATAAAAGATTTGCGTTCTAAACACTGAATTTAGGAAAAGTACTGCGCCTGTCAAAAAAAATTCTTTGAGCTGGAGATGATTTATTGATCAGGTCCTTACTTAGGTAAAACATATCAGAGATTAGTTTAATTTCATTTGTTTAAAGATATGGACCATGAACACATTTACACTTCAAAAATTACAAATTTTATCAGCATTTTTCATACTACCCTGAGTCTATAACCTTTCAGAGGGGGGCTGAGTGATGTTAAGATACAGATAAAATTTGCTAGAAATTTTCTTGACCTTCTTTGTCGCACTGTATCTTTAAAATTAGCAAGGGTTAAGACATTACTAAATGGATCCACTGTGTTCTCTTTACTAACTTATGAGTTGTAGTAAATCACAAAGTAGTTATATTTGTTGAAAGGTAGTTATATTTGTTGAACTGCCTCTTATTTATCCTGAAATCAACTGTTGTATAAGGAACTAGAAGAGAAACAAAGCCAATATTGAAAAACACTTGTAGAAAAACTGTCAAGTTATCTGTTTTTGTGACTGCCACAATAACAATTTTTATCTTGGCTCTAACTCTACATACTTCTGTCTCTCAATTAAAAGAAAAATACACTCTTAACGCCTGTGTCAATAAATTGATATATTTGTACAATAAAAGAAAGCACAGTCTGCTGGATTAAATATTATATGTGTGTAAACTATTAAGCTTAGTATATAAAAATGATTTTTCATAGAATTTAAAACATGCTCTTCATACCTTGTGTGAATTAAGTAAAGATTTCACATTATTCTGTTGTGAATTTCAAGATGTAATGCAAAAAAATTACAGTTTGTCATTTGATGGTTCTCAGTTGTCTAAACCTCTGTAAATACCTGAGTTATTGCCTTTACTAACCTGAACCAATACAGCTACAGGCAAAATAGTCTACTTTCTCATGACTTGCTAATTGTCTGTGCTTTTTTCTGTGCACTGGCCAATCGCATTAAGTTACCAGAACATCACTAAGGCAACATCAGGAGAATGACCTTTCCAACACAGACTGATTTCTTCTCAACTTTCAATTCCTGCTTGCTAGATGCTGGCAGACATTTCTCCACAGTATACAGCAACCTCACTGATTTTCAACTAATTGCAGACTGAGCTGAGAGTTTGAACAGTAATGCCATAATTCTCCTCTTCAAAATATCTGCACAGGTTATGGATCCTAATCAGTCAACTATGTATGATTTTAGCCTTAATGAGACTATTCTGGGAATACTACATAGCATTCAAGTATTGATTAAAGAAAGAATCCACATAACAAAAATATATGCAAGGACTGTGCCTTAAATATCATCAAACTGGCACAAGTTAATGTTTACTTAATTGAATGTTAAAATGAACACAAATACCAGCTATGGAAAATAATGTAAAAAGAGATAAGTTGCAGGTACCGCAGCCCCTCATGAAAGTGTACCAAAAGCTGGGTTTAAAATAATGTCTTTCTATTTCACTTATCCCTCTCCCACTGATTTTCACAAGGAGCCCACTAAAATAATAGGGTATGAAAGCTTAATCCAGCAACACAGCGATGAGCATGCAAACCATTAACTGCCTGAGTAGCTCCTTTGGCGTAAAGTAACAATGCAGATGCTTCAGTAAGCATAAGTTTTGAATCACTGAATTAAAGCCTAAAGCTTACACTGAGTTTCAGAGATACTTTTGTCTGGAGCAAAGACACTGAATTCAGTATATCCCCTTTCTGACAACCCCAGTTTAACTTGAAAAAGAATACAGATTTATTTCAGTGAAAATATACTAGTTACAGATATGCACATGGAAAAGCATACCCTGTATTAAAAGCGTAACTATAAAACATCCTTCAAAGGACATACACTCATATAATTTAAACCCCAAGGCAATTTCCAACCACTCATTACAATGGTCAGACTGCTTTTATTGCAACAAAAAATAAATAAAAAGATTTTGATCCGGTTTTATACACAAATACATAGTGGCAGAAAACCAATGGTTTGACAAAAATAGTTTTGATGAATTTGACTTTTTAGACATGTAAAACCATGGAAGTTTTACTCCTGTGTCCCTCACCCAAATAGGGCAGTTCTGTTTTTCCACATTGCTTTGGTTAAACTTCCATTTTAATTCCTAGTTTGAATCACTTTCCTATCAGCTTCCCTGTCTGCCTCAATACTTTTGACATACTGCAGCTGTACTTCCTTCTGAAGCACTGTGTGGTCTGTTTCCTGCTATATGATTAACCATTACTTCTCTTTTACTTGGAAATAAAATGCAAACATACAACTGTGATTCTGAGTTTGCTGAAAGCAGTTTCTTTGGACTTTAAGGTCTGGGTTTACCATGTGCCCGAAGTAGAGCTTCTGCAGTAAAGAGTGGGGCTTGAAGCATGTCAGCAGATTCCACGATCAGCATATCCTTAAGCCTTCGCAGGTCTTGAAGTCTTAGCCCCTCATATGGCTTGAAGAAGAAGAAGGAGAAGAAGAAGAAAGACAATTTATGTCTAGGATTTTCAAGTTAACCTCTTATGCAGTATTAAAAAGGAAGCATCCAAAATACTGTCACTGATCCCCATCTCAACTGTGAGGCAGTATGGGACAAAATTTATTCACTGTGCACACCAATGACCATGCAAAGCTTTGTGCAAACACTGTCATTTTGTAATATTTATAGCATGATTTTTGTAAACTTCAAAATCTAAAAGCAGTATCTCTAGAGTCCTCCATTGCAGCTGGAGGTCACCTTCAAATGATAAGCTAGCCCAACACTGATTCTCTCTCTCCCAAAAAAAGCTAGATTTTCACAGAATCCAGATGAACTTTGATTCAGTGATTAAACCTCAGATATTGTGGAATGGGTATGAGAATGCATGACTACATTTGACCTAATGATTTAGAGAGGAGCCAGAGAAAGGACAGGTTAACATACATTGCATATATATTCTCTGACACTAACTTTATACATTAATTAAGACCTGTTAACGCTGAATTGCTCTGGAGGACGATACATTGAGACATTAGACAGTGAGAAGTTTATGAGCAGAATCCAGTACTGGTCTTCTGAGGCAATACCCACCCTTTCAGAAGTGAAGTCAGTCCTGAATAGGACAGATGAGACACACAATTTGATGTTCATATAAACACAGGAGGGTTGAGGTTGGAAGGGACCTGCAAACATCATTTGCTCCAGCCTTCCTGCTCCAGCAGGGTCATTTAGAGCCAGCTGCCCAGGACCATGTCCAGATGGCTTTTGGTTAACTCCAAGCAAGGGATATATTGTACATGAAGATGTGAAAACTCTTTTTGAGAAACAATGGCCAACTGTGATAGCCCTACACAGAGCAGATCATCCAGCTGCCTTCCTGATCTGGAGCTCCATCCCCTTATCATAGCATTAGAAAAGCTCAAATCAGAAAGACAAAATGAAGTAATTTTAGGATTCTGAATTAGCTGTAACCGAGAGAGTAGAGATACACACAGATGTTTGCAGACTCCTTTTTAAAATTAAGAAAGGAAGACTATGACAGCAAATAATGTATTTGTTAGTGTTGCCCAGAGAAAATGCACCAAAGGTAGGAAGAGAAAAAAAAAGTGGTAGGGTATGTACAGAGAATGGATACAGAAAGGGTATGTAAAAACACTATTCTTACATGCACTGGTTTTATTATTTATATAAAGGATAGATAACAAAATATTTAAAGAATTTAACATAAAGTGTTACATGCTCAGAACTAATTAGGAACCTGGCCACCAAGTGGCAATTGTCTTCAGCAATTTGGAGACAAAAGGACATAGCAGCAGTGATGACAGATAACCACAGTTAAGACTATGCACCATTATTTACTATTTATGTTTTGATTTTATGTAGACCACAGTCCAGGACTCTCCAGCTCTAGATTATAAGGACACACATGTATGCATACATCCATAGGCAGAAAGCAAAAGACTGGTTCTGTCCTTGAAAGGTTACAATCCAAGTAAAAAGTCTATTCTCCCCTTTGATGATAACAAGCAGGAGGCAGAAGATGGGGAGAATGGATACCCTGGGTTTTTGAATGATTTTGTTCTTTGAGATACCCACTCTAAAAATATAACTTGCTCCCTATACTCTGGACATCATCATAAACTCCATAATGCATCTGAAACCATAACTGACTCCCACAAGGACATCTCCTGTTAGCTAATCAGTGAAATAAACAGGTGCTTCTTGATATCAGAGACTTTGTGATCAGCAAGAGTAATGCTCCACAGATATGCACTGGGTCTTTGTTCTTTCTGAGAAAGCAAGCAAAGCAGAAGAGAAATGACCTGTGAGTGTCCTGACCTGTATCTTGATTGCTCAAGTTCAGGCAGTTTCTGTATGTCCTTCCATTGCTGATCATGCATGACTCAGTAAAGGACAATCTGAACGTTAATGGCTTGCACTGAAATAAATCTGGGCCACTTAGATTAATAGCATGCTGCAATTTGACTGACCTTCTTAAATTATTACAAAAGAGATAATTTAAAAAACATTTCAGAGAGACAGGGATACAAACAACTGTGTGCTGGAATGATTATAATTGTGCTTTAAGTACAGCAAAAAAATAGAAGCAAAATGGTCATGACTGAATCTGAGCTCCATTTTGAACTGCAATTGTAAAACAATCAGCTGTGTCTGCACAACAGTACTCAATTCTTGAAGACCATATACATAATAAGAAAAAATGTCTTTTCTGTTCAGCTTGCAACATAAAAGCATATTTTAGGACCTGGAATTTTATCCTGAAATGGAGATATGTTCAGAATTATATTAAACTGATTGGTTCTAGGTCAAACACTTGGAAGTATCTCCCCTTGAGTAACAGACTACTATATTATCTCAGCTGGAGCACAACCAGCAGGGAGTTTTGGATCTGCAGTTTTTAAGAATCCTAATTTTACCTTTTCAAGTAATGAAGGAAATATTTACTAAGAATGTGTTTGAAACTTCAGACATTTGCTTCATAAAATAATATATGAACCCACAGAAGAAGCTGAAAGAAAAGAAATTTTAGGGTGACACTATTAAGTAGTTTAATCAGGAAATTCCAGAGTGAAGACTTTATACAATGGGAATCCTTAAACATATTAATGTGTACAAGAAAAGTCTTGCAGAGATTTGTGAAGATACAGTCTTTAGTTACAAGGATGTACATCATTTATGTAATATCACAGAGGTTTCTTTTAATTACTTCAAACCCTGATGACTTATCTCTGCAATACCATGTGCTATAAAGGATTTTGATTACAGCTTATGATGCTCAGATACCTCCTTTTATAGTAATTTGTGGAGGAGCTCTTTATTGATATTTGCTGTGAAAAAGACATTGTTCAATATTAGCATCATTTAACTAAATAATGATTTTGTAATATACTATGAGTTACTACTTTAATGCACTGTTGAGCTCCTCACCACAGCTTCCAACCCTTCTCTATTCTCAAGAGCCCTTCTCTGAAATTATTTTCTTCTCAACCTTTTACCACTAATATTTAGATATCATAAATTATACAATTTTTTTTCTCCTGAAAGTACTTTTAGTATGTAAGCTGATTATTTTAACAGTTCATTTCAAACTATTATTACTTTCTTCTCCTTTAAAGCACCATTAAAATAGATGGGGAAAAATAATTCTTTGCTACAATGATGACTATATAATTAAATGGTGTAAAAAAACTTCATGTAAACATCCTTCTTTAAGGGTGGATGGAGTTCTATAGTTAATGGAGGAATATATTAAAAATTATTTATACTCCATTTAACTAATTCAATTAAATTATATGCACTATATTTATATGAGTACATATATCTTAACTAACTGTAGTCTCTTTCTCTCCTTTCACTTAATAAACCATTCTCTATCTGTAGAGATAAAATAAATTTTAATAATTTAAGATAACTCTTTGTATTTATGGTATTTGTATTACTTATACATTGATATGACATCCATTCAGGAACTGAAGAAAACCATTCCAATTATTATACCCTCAGTAAATCCGTGATATACTCACTAGCAGTGTACTTCTACAGTATTCAGTGGCACACATGTAAAATGAATGAAGAAATTATATATTTTGCTATTGCACAAGGTATTTCACCGGTCTGACTGAGAGCCAAAACTATTATGGATGATCTGCACCAAGGTACTGCTCATTCCCAGGTGTTTCTTATGTAAGTTTAAAACATTCCATGATTTGATTGAAAGGAAGGACCCTGTTATCTCCCAGGGATACATCACCAAAACAAATATTCTCTCATGCTACACTAAACAGCAATGTGAAGACTGTGCAAAAGAGCAACCAAAATCTAGTAAACAGCTTAAGAACAATCCCTTACTGTCATATTATTTATAATACCTTAAATTAGATTTAGAAGATGAATTTAGGTTTTATATAAGGAAGTTTTTTTTTTAGATAATTCAACAAAGAGGAAAGAATCAAGAAAAAAAGGATTGTGCTCTCCTGTAAACATGGCAGGTTTGGAAGGGTAGTTATTAGATATTATCATTCCAGGTACTACTGTGAATATCATAAACACTGGAGTTAAGCCCATTTGGCTGTTTTGCCTGGGAAGAAATCCTATTCATGATTTTCAAATGTTTTATCTTTTCCTTTAACCTTCATTCAAAAGATGCAGTTCCTTTGAAAATGCATTTCTTAGTGTTCAAAGTTTTTAAATTATTCATGAATGAATATTTTCTGTTTTGAAAGGATTACAAGCTGAATACTATGTAAACAAGTATTTGTACACTCAGTCCCTCAGTGTTTAATAATATATAAAAAAGAAATTGAGAGGAAAAAAAGTAGAGAACCATCCTTGGGAGAAAATTCTGGTGAAGCATCTGCACTCTGGGGCTTTTGATGGAGGCATCAAAGCCAGTGTTAAGTGCAGTTTTCACTGTCCATCCCACACATGTGTGTACAGACCTGGAGGATGAGGACAAGCAGTCATTTGGATAGCAGCTCAGTTCAAGTCTTTCTAGGGCTGTTTTTCAACTGGTTTTGGCCACTCTGAGGGCTAAGATTGAAAAATTAACTTCCCTTAGCTACATGCACTTGGCATCTCCCTTGTGCTAGCACTTGTGCTGTTAGAGATACACAAGAAGTTAGAGAAATTATCCCACTGGAAAGTCATAAAGAAAGGGAGGACACACCAGCAGGAAGAATTCTGTCTTTATGAAGACAGAATTGCTCTATGTAAATCCCCAAGGTCATCAATTGGTGTACCAACTTCCAGGCTGACATTTTTTGGCTTGTGAACACTTAGAATGTGTGGAAAAGCTGCCCTGGTATGTGAGATGGACAACAGTACAGTCCCTCATAACTATGAAGTCTTTAAGCTGGTTTTGCCTTAAACAGGCACAAGACAAATCTCTTGTCAAAAAGCCTCAAGTGGCTCTTGATTTGCCCCATCCATATCTGTAAGTTCCCCATCTTCTTAACTGTGTTGGTGTATGTGCCAGCAAACCCTTGGTATAAATATGATGATAACAATTATTCAACTTAAATGAAGAAGTTACATATTACAACTTTTTTAGAACTTTTTCTTCTTTGAAGCTGAAACATTGCTATGATCCAGCTGTAAATATAACCTGCCTAAGAGTTCCACTTGTATAACCAAAGGAGTGGTAAACAGCAATTGTGGCAAGAAACGGTTGCAGCCTTTTAAAGTGTTTCTGCCAAGAGAGAAAATATAATTTCAAACTATCTTCTTACAATTTGGATGTCTCTATATGGGGATGTTCAGAGAAATTAAAATGAGTTAATTACATTTGCTATTTCAATGTACAAAGTATATTAAACCTCATCTCAAAATGCCTCATTTAGGAATGAACAATCTAATTAAGGCTGTTTATATTTGAATTTATACAAGAAAAATGGTAAAAAAATTAATTGCACAGTGCAAAGACTTTCTTACTCTCAAACAAAAGTGACCATGTGTAGTATTTTTCAGGGGAACAGTTGATGTGATCTAAGCCTACTCATGTATTTTCTTTTAAACAACCTTAGGTCACAAGTGGGCTGAGCTAGTAAAAAGCCAAGCTATACTATTTCTAAAGGAAGTAACCATAGAGAAATCTATTGTCCTATAATTTAAACAGAATTAATTTGTAATATTTACTGAATCATATAGTTTATCTATATATTCTTATTTAGAATTCTAGTTAACTAATATCTGATCATGCATGCGAAGGGAACTTGTACTCAGAATCTTTTTGGTCAAATTATCCCTGACAAATCACAGTCATGTGTAAGGCATAACAGAATTCAAGCAAATTTTTTGTCAGTGAATTGTCTCTCTCAAAAGTTAACTTGGAAATAACATCACCTATTATTACCTGTTTTTCATCCAAACTCTGGTATGCAGTAGCTTCAGGCACCATGTTATAAAACAAGAAAGTTAAATGCACTATTTTGAAGTCCTGCACTAGTCAGTTGGTTTTTGTAACAGTCAACCCAGTCTCAGTCCAGGAAGATCCACCAGAACAGTTTTCCTACTCTATTCAACATGTTTACGCCTTTTTAGAATGTCTTTTGTCCTCATTTTTGAGACAAACAGTATCTTAAGAAATAAAAAACCTTAAAAAGAAGTTTGGTTTAGAGAAACTGTTTCCAAGTTTACTGGCCTCACTCTATCCCCTCTGGTCTCACAGCCTGCAAGACAGTCCACATAATTAAGATATGAATGAAATTTCTGTTTAATTTTGACAATATATTTGTTATGTTCTCTGAGCTTGAAAATTATAAAGAGCTTCGCTAAAATTGTTTACAAGTACAAAGTACAGTACCTACTGAAATACTTTGCAGACTTTTGTCACAATGTAAGTGCTACAAATATAAATGTGTACAATAATTCACATTTAAAGTATCCTCTGACCTCTTTTTTGTCTAAAGCAGCATACTCAGCTTCAATGCTTTCAGCTTCAGGATCACGTGAAAATACCATTCGAGATTCCAGGTTAAGAGCCAGCTCTTTGTGGTGCTGTTTCTCCGCACAGTCACATGGGGTATCTTTATTTTCATTTTCTGCAAACAAATCTCCACCATGTTTTACTAGAAGCTGAAAAGTAAAATGGCAAAGTAAGCAGTTATTAATTAGCAACTCTAATAATACCCTGAAGAAAAGGCACATGAATTAAGAGGAAAAAAAAAATGAACCAGAAAACGAGAGACCAATATAATAATAATAATAGTCTTTAGAAAGCAAAGATTCTGCATTGTTATTGAATAAATTACTGCTTGATTTAATTCATAATTATACCTATATCCACCTATAATTCTGTAATTCCACAGAACCACAAGATCTTAGAAATATGGTACAAGGCAATGCTGCACAGTATGTTTCTGCTGTGTTTTAAAAACTAAAATTCTGCTTCACTGATACGGTCAGTGCCCCATAGAAAATGAGGGGCCTGAGGTCCTCAAGCATGTGCCAAGATAGAGCTAGAAACACCTTTGAACATTCTTTCTACAGGGGTACAATTCCACCATTTGTATACTTGTGCTGACAGAAATGGGAGATCCCTTAGGTAGGAGAGATGAGAGGATACCAATTAATTGGGAGCACAAAATACTACTGGCAGCTCTACTTTGTTTTTGTGGACATGAAAACAGTGAAATGAAATAACACTAATTCTAGTAATTCTAATACATGAAAACAGTGGACACGAAAACAGGGAAATGAAATAACACTAATTTTAGTGATTCTAATACAGTCTAGCATTGTGCTATTTCACACCTTGTCTCTTGCCAGTAACCCTCCCAAAATACAGTCTCTAGCTGTTAAACCCCTGTGCTGCTCTCCTTAACTTGCTAACTTGGTCTCCTGCTATAAATTGACCTGATACAAGCAAGGACAACATAGGCCACAGATTTCAAAGGCACAAATGGACCATTCTGCTGATTTATTATGACACCTTTATGTCATTACTAAAATGATTCACCTTGTTTCTAAATGAAGTCTAAAAACATTATCTTGCCTTCAGATCATGGTGTCTGTAACAACACTATCCAGGGTATTTCAAAAATCAGGTAGCAATTTTTATACTTCTAAAAAAACCACAAATTTCTCTAAAATGATCTGTTCTTCATGCAAACCTTTTAGATCATGATCTGACACTCCCTAATTTTTTCTTCAGCAGAATAGAAAATTTCCTTTGCCTAGAAAATACAGAATGTCTTTTACAAATCCAGGTTCATTCTCATAGATTCTTGGGAAACCTCTTCCACATTCTCCAAAATAAAAAGACATGAAACCCCAAAAAGACTGCAAACCAGTGCAACAAGAAGATTTAGTTGAGAAGATATTAGTGTCATTGAGTCTTTGATCTTCATAGCAGAGTATCAGGCAGAAATACAGAAAATACTGGGACAATTACCAAGATACACAGCCAACAGTTTAACCTTTGCCTTTGCTAAACTTCTTAACATTGCCAAAACTTCGTTGAGTACCACATTCTGTCTGTTAATTTTAACATCTAACAGAAATTTAACTGAGGCAACTAAGACACCTTCTGAGGGGAAAGAAAAATATAAATATGTATTTGAAAGAACAGTCCACAGACTTATGCAGCTCAAAATCTAATCTGCAAGATGAGGAACGTGCAAAGCAACCTGTTTTTAATAGTCATGCCATATTTCTCTAGAAGCACTGTTAAAAAGTCTTGTGTTGCTTGATTGAGATTAATAACCTAAACAATCATATTAGCAATTTAAACAATTGCAAAAATACAATTTAATATGCCAAATATACTGTGATAGTGTGGAACATATATGCATAAAATCAAATCTATTCAGCATGAAAATTATTATTTTCCATTCAGTAGTTTGAGGTAAGCACCTTGACTTTGCCCAAACTATCTTTAGCAATGGGTTCCACACAGCTGTTTTGGTCAGAGGAGAAATCTAACACATGTGAATGGGGCAGTATCAAGACTGTACATTTGACTATCAGCTCTGACCAAGTCAACTCATAGGTGCTTCATCTCCAAAGATCAATATTTGGGGTTTCCTTTTCTTATTTGGATGTGGTAGGGACAGGCAAAGATACAGAACTGGGATTTTCCTGAAAGGTCTTGAAAAGTGAAGGAGACAATGAAAGAGGAATGCTGCTCTGAATTGAGAGTAACCACCACAAAAAAAAATGGGCAAAAGGCATTCCTGGGGTTCTAAGTGACCTGCAGTTTACTGGAGAGAGAGAGGACAACTTGATAGGCAATGCATTTTTTAATCTCATTTTGTTTTGTTAAGAATTTTAATCCCCAAATACTTCTAGGAACAAAGAGATAATTGTTGAATTCCTTCACCAATCTGTTTCAGGCTTGGTGAAGGCATGTACTGTATCTGTCACAAACCTGTTCCTGCTGAAGGAGTTAGAAGGACTACAGACCACAGACTGGAGGACTGAAGACATCTCAGATCCAAGGTCCTCTATCCCATGGTAGGGCACACAAAGAAGTTTGAACTTGGGGGTGTACACTACATTTCTAATGCAGAAACCATGACTAGTTAAGACTACATAATGGTGTCCAAACTCTGGCAACTAACAATCCATGTGGATCAGACTGCAAATTGTTCTTCAAAGACATACTGAAAGCAAATTAGAGCCAGAAATTGTTTACTCAATCACAGTACGTATTGTCAAGATAACATAACCCAGTTTATATAATTAAATGGGGAACTAGCAGTCTAGTCACTGGATTTATCTAATGAATCACACTAGTGACACTGAGAAATAGAACGATAATTTGTAGAGAAGCACAAACCATGAACTTTTATGATGAGTTTAAGATGAATTGATTTTACAGTCTGCAGTTAAAAGCTGCAGCCCAGCTCCAGAGCCACAATTCACTCTGCAGCAGCCCTGATTCTTTCTGACATTACAGTCTGCCTGGATCTTACTGCATGAGCCCATTTGCTTCACACTCCTGAAACTGAAACTTTTGAACAGTTGTGTCTATCACTAATACCACTGTATAGCCCCATTTGGGGACATGAAGGTAGAAGCAGAAGACTCCTTGTTCAAATCTCCTGTAAATGTGAAGTCTAAGTTTGTAAATATCAGATATTGAAATATGTTCAAAACTTGTTACTAAAGTTTTCTTCTGTTTACCATTTCTCTAGCAGAAACAACCTTTCTTATGTCAAATCATTGTATGTGACTGTTTTTCACCAAGTTTGCTCAGAGGTCATTAAATGCTAATTGCTGCTGATATATCCCATTTTCTCATATGACATGCACATTTGTGCTCTATTGTATAATAATGTACATAAAAATATGTTTAAAAGCAAATGTATCATCTTGAGGAAGGATAGATAGAACACCTGTGATTGAAATGCCTATAGTCAGAATTTATCAGCCATCTGGATCAGTAAGTGGCACTAAGAGAACAAGAGCACCTTATACATTCCTTTGCAATTAGTTTATCAAATCAGAAAGAATAAAAACTTGACAATCAAAATAAAAGCAGTAGTAACAGATCTAGGAGACATCCTGATACTTGTTTACAAATAAATCACATCACAAGAGGTACTAAGTCTATCTTATAACCATGATTTATTTTAGATGACAGAAAGACCCAGACAACACTTGTATATCATTCAGTTACCATGTACATAGTTAGCTAGGTCTGAGTATAATTCAGCTAGCAAAGACTCCATGGTGACTTGCCTCCCTGGTGAAAATTAGTAAGTATGTAGATAATTTCTAAGGACATGTTGAAGACAAACTGCCAGCGTCGAGCTTCAGGAGCTGTTAAACATGGGGCAGAGAAGAGAGGAGGTACTGGGGCAAGATTCAGGCTGTGTTACTGGAGGTTAAATATCAGCATCTAACAGCAGTATCCTCTTAACTCCTCTCAGTACTGAGCAGGGAACCAGAGAGACAGAGGCTTAAATAATAGCACAGAAAATGGCATAAGGAAGATGAGTTTCATTAGAAGCTCAGAAAACTAAGGATGATCTGTATACCAACAAAATGAAAGAAGTGATGGATATTGGAAATAAAAAGACGCTAACTGAACTTCTATAGAAAGGACTAATAAAAAACCAGAAGATAAAGAATATCCAGTTCAAGTGGGTGCACAGCTGAGGCTGGGGAATTGAAATGACAGACTTTAAATGAGAATTGTCAGGCAATATCTGGAAACTTGACAGAATGCAACCAGCAAACATAATGTGAGGATCACAGAGAAGTTCACAGTACTGGAAAGGTGATGCTATGTAATCTTTTTGAAATAAACCACAAACAAACTGATAAATAAATAAACTCTATCAACAAATACCAGGGTAATACAATTCTGGAATTAAACAAAAAAAATGCTTTGGTGACTAAAACCATAACATTAAAGGTAAAATGACTACCAAGAATAGAAATGCTGCAAGGAAGAAATCACAAAAATAAAGGGAACTTCTGTTTTGCATCTCCCAAGTATATTTAGAAATTATGTATGCTAATATGTGACTCTTAAATTAAAATTTCAGACTACACAGGTGACTGCATGATAGACAAAACAGTCAGCAAACACATGAGAGGAGAAGCAGCTCCTGACTTTGTCCAGAGTAGTCTGCAAGACCTAATTCAAAATGTTACCATCAACGAACCACTCATTAACAATTCCCAAAGATACATTAAATTTACAGATGCAGTAAAAGGACAAGAAATCCATTGCCTACTTTCAAAAGGTGATACTAAATAAGTGTGGAAAAAAATTCCAGAAACATCAGAAGAGTCTGTGAAGAGAGAAAAACAGGACAGAATCATATGGAAAATAAGCTGAAGTTGTCTCCAGATGAAGAATATGTAATGAACAAAGTCTGGGAATGGTAAATGCAAAATCACAATAAAGAAGACTGTGATAGTTTTTGGAGCAGTATCCCACGTGCATAGCATCTCAGAATAAATAATTTTAAAACACCACACAGTAAATATTTCAATGTTTTTGTAAAATTGGCTGCTGGACAAAGTGTAAATTATATAACTTATAGCAGAAAAGAGGTATAAATTGTTGGAGTCCGGATTCTCTGTGGATACTTCACAAAAGACATAAAAGAAAGTCTTTCAAATTGTAATCTCAGCACAAGAGGTTCTAGAAAAATCAATAAACAAAACACTAATATAAATACCCAGCATCAGATGGTACTTGTACTCATGAGTCCTACTGAAACTCAGATATGAAACTTCTGAACTATTTATTATAATATACAGCTTACTGATTAAATCTGTCAAGGTGCAGAATTAGAAGATAGTAAAAGTAACATCAATACTAAAAACAGCTCCAGAGAATGGCAGGAAAGTACAGGGAAATCATCAGGTTTTACTGCAGAGAGAAGTCACCAAGTGAAGTCCATCAGTTCACAGACCTGACTGTTTATGACATGAAGTAGTTATCTAAAAGAGCAGGTGAATAAAGAGGTGATAAACTTTGCTGATGATACTAAGTTACTGAGCATAATCTGAATAAATATAAAATTATATACAGAAGAAAAAAAATGTAAATTTCACATACAAATGCTGAACTCTGAATTAATTGTTGCCATTGAAAATACAAATCTTGATGTTAAAATAGACAGACTTATGAAGATGTTAGCTGTTTTTGAAAATGTGTATTAAATTACCAGCACAATTAAATACTAGTTCTCATTACTTGATATAGTTTAAAAATAAATCTGATGTAAGACCTTCAAAAGTCATTCCTAATCACTCATTACTATCCACTACTTCCACAAACATTAAGAGAGCTGGACACTGTAAATTAAAGACATCAAATCTGTTCTTGAAACAACATTTCCAGTCTCAGCTGCAGAGCAAAATAAAAAGAGCTCTAATTTTCTCTCAGGTAGTTATTTCAGTTCTCTTTACACATATAGGATACCTATGCCTACCTTTAAAGCTTTTTCTCCACTGTTACAGTCTTGTAATTAATCCAAATTTTTATATGCCTACATAAGTCTTCTTTATGTTGAGGAAATATTGTCATGAAGTTAATGTATATGTAATCTATTTTTTTTCATTTTTCTCTACAGTGTATGTTTTGGGCTGTTTACTTTTGCAATTTTTTCCAATTAATGAAAAGCAGAATAAAAAAGTTAATTCAATATACCATATCACATTTCCCCCCTCCCCCAAAAAAGCTTTGTGAAATACTGTGCATGTCACTTACTCATAACAACATATATAAACTTATAATTATATATGGATTTTTACCTCGACACAGGTTTTCATCCCTGAGGCAGCAGCATAGTGCAAAGGCGTATTTTTTTTGTTATCAACAGCATCAATGGCTGCTCGTTCATACTGTCCTTCATCCAGCTTTGCTCCCTTCCACTTCAGGATCATTTGCAGACAATCGGCTCTCCTGCAGTCATCTTCCGAGGGTCGTGTGAGGCGAGGATGAAGAGCTCCCTCTGAGATCATGATCTGAGGTCCCATACACAGCAAGTGCATAGATGTCTCGTTGTGCACATTCCGTTTATTTGGGTTACCATCTCTGACAAAAAGGAAAGTTCTGCAAGAGGGGAAAAAATAGATGAAAAACAATTACCACACAATTCCATTCATTTCCTTGAAGTGGGAAGGGTGTATTATGACAGCTCTCTTCTTCTTGCAAAGATTTTGATTAGCCATGCTAGTGATAAATGTTCTTTGACAGAGAATTACTACTGGACAGCTCTCCTCCATTTCTCTTAGGAGTTGAGAGCCAAGATCTGGATGAATTATAGAAATATCACTAAGTACCATACACAATTACTTTGTCAGTGTATGAGAAAGTTTATTCTACAGTTCTGTGTTTCATTGCAATAAATGTTATTAACTCACAAGACTGATGAAATAGGTACTTTATTTCTTCTGCTCTGTCCTGAATAGTAGTGCATTTGGTAGTTTGCAAATAGATAATGACAGAGTAATTTCTTAAAAATTCATTCTCCTTTGCTGTATCTTTAGTCAGATGTCAATGCTGCACTTACTGCTTCTTAAAATATTTAAAATACTTTTCCTGCCAGAACTGCATGCATTGAGGAACGACTATTTGCTTTTTCGCTCTAGAATGTATGGAAGTGCAACATAGTGCAAACTCTTCCCTATATAGGTGGCAAAAGTTGGCAAGAATTTCGGTGTTTTCTTGAATGCTTTAGAGGCAGTTCAAAGTGGACAATAACCTATTACCAGCAAAAAGGATCACCTTAGTAATGAAAGGGAAACAGGCTAATTCTTAGAATCAGAGCTCTGAGTCCTAACAGCACCTGAGACAATGCAGCTCCCTGCTGCTTCTTGCCAGCAAGGATTTATAATAGATACAATCCAGATCTGAAATGGAAGAACTGAGACAAATCATACAAGCCTTGTGAATCTGAACTTGCTTTAGCCTTTTGAGGTATACTAAAATAATATTTTTTTTCTTAAGGGAGAATAAATGGTAGGCAATGGCAGGGAGGAAAGATTGGCTCTTTGAAGGACTGGGATCACAGAGACAGCAATGGTGAAAGAACTCCGTGTGATAGGAGGAAGAACAGGTATTGTTCCCTCAGGTTCCCAGAAAGGTAATACCAGGCTAAATCTGAAGCATGGCACATATGTTCAAGAAGTCACTGCAAAAATGCCTGCACTGCTCCCATAAACTCCCTCACACATAAAGCCCACACAAGTCATCGTATGTCTCCTCTCCAGGCTGACAGTTTGCAAATATGAAAAAACCAGTTTTTCTGGAATCCTTATTAAGTTAGTGCAGTGAAGCAGGTTCCACCCTCCCCTGACCACACCCCTAAGACTAATGAAAAACAGTTTCAATCACTTTCAGGCAGCTCAGCCACCTGACAGCAGGTGCTGCCTATACACAAAATCAGACAACATTGCTCTTGGTGAACAGTGGTGAGAACTTGACAAACTCATCCAAATTGACCAAAAAAAAAAAAAAAAAAGTTATTTACCTCAGTTATTGCCTTATGCTACAATTACAAGTCTAAATGTCATCTCCTCTTTCTTTTGTCCCTGAATACATCCCACCTTTCTCTTTCTCTAAATTCACCCATGCTTTGTTCAAGACAAAGAATAATCCTGAAACAATTTAATTAACAAAGGAAGAAGCCATACAGGGTGAACAAGAATTTCCCTTTCAGATATTATTGAAAATAGTCTGGACAAGTATTTCAGTAGAAAAAACTATGCACAGATGATTTAGTCCTGCAATAGAAGAATGTCTGAATAGCTGTTTGGTCAGTTGATTTCTGGCCTGTCTTCCTCCTGAAAATTTCTGAGCAGTTTGAATTTAAAATGAAGCTTACTATTAAAACACTGCTCTTTTAAATATGTGGCAACGAAGTATTCAGAAAATAAAAACGAAACAGTCTCCTCAGTGTTGCCCTATTTTGGCAGCAGAAAATGCTCCTTAGAGAAATCTCTCTTTTATTCCATGATAGATGCATTTGTTGAGAAATATGAATATGCCAAACTTGAGATTAAAGATCTTGTAAAAAAAACAGTGACAGCATATTTTGTTTGCTTGAGGCTTTTTGTTTGTTTTCAGAGGGGAGGGATTTAGCTCCAGAGGCAAAATGCTTCAGAGCCAATTACATGAAATGGTAAGACTAACCAGTATCGAACACTATCCTATCCATGTATTACTATCCATAAAATATATTTGCTTGTTTGAATTAGCTTTACATAGTATGAAACTAGAGACAGAAGGAAAGGAGGAGAAGGAAGGTGGGAAAGTCAGAGACAGAAGGAGGGAAATGGGAAAGAAGGAGACAATGATAACTCCATGGGGACAAGACAGATTCTACAGAGGCACTTGGATATGATCAGCTCTTCAGTGTAAGGGAAGTCAAACCAATCCTGAAAGGCCCAGCCGAATCCACGACTTAAAGTTCAGAGATAACTAGTATCCAAAAAAGGGCAAATTAATATATTTTACATCCACAAGTTCATTACCCAACAGGGCTCCATTTTTAACAGTGGTATTTGGTGCATAAGATTTCACAGAGCAGTGCTGTAGATCTCTGCAATTTAGCTCACAACTTCAGACATATAAGAAGCTAAATTTTGCCTGGAAATGTACTGATAGAGTGAAAATATGCAGTGCCTATGGGAAATATCACTTAGCCACAAGGCAGACAGACTTTACTCTAGTTGCAGTTTCCAGATTTTGCTTCAATCTGTAGCACTTTGCAGAATCCAAGCCGGAGGTGACAAAAGCATCAAAAAAGTGTTGAAAAAGTGACAAAAAGGAAAGGGCTGTTACATTCACACCTACTACTATCTGTATTTGCAGAAAAGCAGGAAGAAACTTGAGATCACAAGGCTGGGAATTTGAATAATAAACAACTGGGACATGTCCTCACTTTGGGAAACTAACAACACAACTATTTCTTTAGGTTTTAATAAGAACGTCAATGTTTGGGGCAGGAAAACCACCACATTTATAGTTTCTCTCTCTAAACAAATGCTATATATATAAATATATTGTTGGAACCAGATGATCTTTAAAGTCTCTTCCAACCCAAACCATTCTGTGATTCTATGCTATATGTGTGTGCATAAAAAATCATAGAAAAATGTGCCCATGTATTGAAAAGAAAACCAAAATTAAAAACTAGTGTAAAATGAAATTACAAAAGTAGTTCTGACAGCTGGAGGCTAAAGCATGTCTGAATATGCTCCAAGACAGTGAAACATAACAATTTTTGAATGCAAAGCACTTATGTATACTGTATAAACTACACAGAAAATTGCACTGTTGCTTTAAGCAAGACAAGTAAAGAGAAAAAGATGAGCTGCAGCAACAGGGTAAACTGCAGAGGATTCCCTTTCACAACATCCCATCTACTCCTGGGGTTAGACAGCCCTTGTAAGTACAGCTTGCTAAAGAAAGTGACACTGCAAGCTCCAGTCAAGGCACAAATCTAACTTTAAGAGAAGTGTGAGTATTAATACAAGTATTTTAAGAGCATTAAAAGAAGTATGGGTAAGCCATGAGTTACAACAACACACAGAGGAGCCAAGACATGTTACCCAGTAATTTAAAACTCATTTGCAATGAATTCATACAATTATTGAATCATTCAGCTTCCAACACAGTTGGCCAATACTGATGCATTAAGCCTTGAATTACTATGATTATTTCAATAACTAAAAGTACTTTTCTCCCAAATATACTATAACAAAACAACTACAGTGTACTAGTAAGCACTTGAAGAAATCTTTTTAGTCATTACTGTTTTAAATAATTTTGTGAAGAGTATTATTTTTACCTGATGTTGAAAGACACATCTATTAAACATAATGATTGATACTTTTATTCATTATAATTGTGAAAATTATTTATTAGTACTTAAAAGTTTCTTCTCAGTTTCATTAAGATTCGTAAGTGTTCCTTACAGCCCAGGAATCTCCTGCATGCAGTAAAAACCTGGACAGGAGAGAATGACTATTCCTATTCTAAAACAAAGTATCAGCTGACAGGACATTAACGATTCATGAAAGAAAAACCATAGACTATTATCCTGACTTTTTGTAAGCCCCAATTCAATTGACCCCTTGCCTAACAACTGTTACTAACCCTACCAGAATTCCCATAAACACTAGAAATATCCTGCTGTAGTAAGGAGTGAGGTTATACCAGTGATAATTTGGTTTAAAACCAAGGGAAGCATCTGAGAGGCTGTCAATGCTAGTCTCCACTCCTGATGGAAGTCTGTAAAAGTTAATTCTTTCTTCTGAAGTTTGAAATCTTCAGAGAAATTTCAAGGTCCCTTAGGTCGAGTACTCCACTCTGGCCTCCAATCCCATACTTTTCCTAAATAGAAATGCCTCATTTTTTCCCATTCATATGACCCCTACCAAGTATCTGGTACATCTGGCAAAATGGGTTAAATAATTCCCTGAGTACTCAAAGAATTTCTGCAGATTTTCAGAGAAAATCACCAATTTGAGAAGCATTTCCAGACTATGGCACATATGAATCACATCTTAGAGCAATCTAAGGTTCAAATTGAAATCTTTGACTCTTTCAACATGTGTTCTGCTGGGCCTATTTCACTTATGGACTTGATGTAATGTTCTGTACAAAAATATTATCTAGAATGCAAACACTGTCTTCACTCTCTCCTAAACTGGCTCTTAAAAGCCTTACCATCTTTTCTCCACTCTGTTGCTACCATTTCACCTATGGTTTCTCCAAACAGCCATTTTCCAAAAGACTGTTAAAGTGATTAAAAGTAGCACCTAGGTTTGAGCTCCAGCTCTGGACTGATTCATGTTACCATAGTAGCCCTTCAGCTAAAAGGTACCTAAGAAAGGTCCTATACAAATATGCATCAATAAAGAACTTCCTATTCTGTTTACTAAAAAGATGCAAATAGGTTAAAAAGTTTCTCTGGTTTAGGGATTTTGTGTCAGCAAATATGATTAAGTATGACCTTCTGTACATAGATATCAATCGTTGGCTTGGTACAACACAAAAAAAGAAGAGGGAGAATGTGCAGGAGCAGCAAGGAGATACAACTGAATTCTGGAGCACAGATCCAAAGACAGTGCACTCTGAAAGTGAGGAACACAGAACTTGATTACCCCTTACATTTGTTATACTGTGGGCAAAAAAATGATGCTTTATTTATGGTTCCTACGCCTTTTAGGAGGAACAACAGCATCAAACCAGAGATTAAACAATTCCTGATGCAAAAATGTATCTATTACATCAGTGAATTACCTATAACCAGAACACTATTGTTTTTGAGTTACTTAAATTTGGCCTTCACTTGGACAGTCAGGAATACTGTTTCCAAGATCCCACACCACTTCTGGCTTTTATTTCAATATTCTGAGTGAGATTTCAAAAGAAATGGAGCTCAGTGCCAAATTAGAAGTAGCTTCCACTGAAGCTGGCTGCTTACCAGCAGCTTTTGTGACAATACTCTGTAAGGCAAAATCTGTGTGATTTGCATCTCTGTCTCTGGCCCTTTCTTATATACATCTCATGACAGCTAGAACCAATTCTCAAACATAGGTGTCATCCTTCCAGCTCTGTCTCCATATCCTTCCTTTGAACACAGTTTTTTTCCGAGAAGACCAACCATGCTGAATTCTCTTCTCATGTAACTGTTGGCTATTATTTTTAGATTGGTCTCAAACAATTGTCAGATGAAATAGTAAACATGAAACTACCAACAAGTGTGTTATCACCTTTTAAACACACAGATTTGTATTTCTGCACAGGACAACTACCTATGTATCAGTTTGTAAATTACCTGGCAGTGTCTGAGATCTAGTGTTGATACTATTTATACAGCAATAATGAAATTACACAGTGAATACTAGCAAGCTTCGCATCATTTCTATTTGTTAAAAACTATGAATGTATTACAGAAAATGTCATCTTTCTCTATCTCTCCCTCCATAAAAATGTTTTCAATTTGTATGTTGCTTTACCTTTAATGACACTAGTTTTTATTTTCATTACATGCCCCAATGATGTAACTTCATTACATTAAATTGAAAAAAAAATGCAAATTTAAAAAAATCAAATCATTCCACAATCTTTACCTTGGCCAAAAAGGAAAACTTGGTCTATATACAATGTCACTGAGTATTTTGCCTGGATTCTGCATTTAGGTCTAAAAATGAAAGAGTTATTTCTGAAAAAGTTACTTCTGTTTATCAGAAACTGCAAGTCTCTCAGTCGTTATTCCAGTAACTACTGCACCAAGAGATCTCTCTGGTAAGGAAGCCACATGTGCCTCTAACCCCAGGGTGAAGTTAAGCCATTTGACACACTGATTCAGTATTTACCAATCAACTCGACACAGTCACAAACTCTACCTGGCAACAACATTAGTTGAAATAAAGATGTGGTCATTCTGGTTGGCAAGGACCAAAGCCATACTCCTCTGTAACTCAAATAAAATTTTACTTTGCCTGTGGTAAAATGTTCATGATGGCTCTACTAAGGAGAACAGACAACACAGAATAAGAAACCTTTAATGGTGTACTGCATTAATTTATCTCATCTCACCAATCCCTAACAAAGCAGCCTTACTCTGCAGTGTCTAATTTCCACCAAAGAAAGGAAAATAGGAACAATTTCCTAAGGGTGCAAAAAAATGTAGTAGCAAGAAGAAGCAATAACACACTCAAGAGTGGCAGCTGTAACTGGAGAGCAAAGGCTGTGTTGTGAGCAACAAACTCATTGGCATAATATATCTTCAACCTACTAAGGTTAAAATAATCAGAAGTCAGATAGAAAAAAGTCAGCTTTAAGAGCTGAAAACATAGCAGCTGATTGGCTTTTGAGCTTTGCTTGTAGGTCAGACTACGATTAGGATAAAGTCTACCGTTTTGTCTTTTGTGACGAAGTCATGAGGAACACCAGGGAAGATACCCTGGGAGGCCCCACACATCTAGTCAGTGAGAATTGCTTTTAACTGAGACTTTAGGGGAGGAAAAACAAGGAAGTCAGTCAGATAAGGGTCTGAGTTTTTCATCCTGCCTTTAGAAGGCAGTGCTCAACTGGGTGGCAGCCTTTGAGGAACACAGCAAATGCTACTGCTGCTACTTGATATCTGTAGCTGCTCCTCTAAGAATCTCCTCTGTTTTCTGCCTTTGGCAGTTTTCTCCAGGATTTAGTCACAGTAAGAACTTGATCAGTTTTAAAGGCTTTCTATTTTTACTGTTTCTCCATCATCTTGACTGCTTTTTAAACTACGATGAAAATGACCTTATAAATGACTATTTTCTACCATGCAGTCAGATGCTCTGCTACTGAAATCAGGGGCACCTCAATTCACTTGGCTATCTTTCTTCTTTATAAACATGCCCACAAAGCCCAGTTAGATCATATTCTTCATATATTATTCTCTTACATCTAATAAAAAGCTCCCTTCAGTATTTCATATTCCAAAATCTTTTAAAGGTGGCCAAGACTCACAACCATACAAAATAACTAATCTAAAAAGAGTCTTACAGAACCAATTCAGCAGCTGAGTACAACGACAACAAAACAAACTTGGACTGATCCAAACACTGCACAGGTCATTCAGCAAATAGCACAAAAGGAAAACATTTAACACTATACCACAAGCAGTATCTCCCACAAGGAGCATTTATTTCTCATATTGTAAAACCATCGAAGTGTTTAATTTACAACTTTGCAGGTGCTTACTATTCAATTTTACATGTTTGTATAATGTAGGATGAGATTCATCTTCTCATCTCTGGTGACCTAAAGTGCAGACAACTACAGCTGATCCAGTTCTCCTAAATTTCCTTTAAAATCAATGAGAAGAAACAGGCACTTCTAGCACACATTTAATTTAAAATACTTTATGGTCAAATTCACAATGCATGAGTTGTGCTGTTGCCTTCACTAACTTTTCTGACTAGATTTATTCTAAAAAAACTCCTCCAGGAGTTTTCTAAACCACCTACTTGAAAACATCCATACATTTGATACAAATTTCCTTACACTGGGATCCTGTAGTTTTGGTTATTAACTCCAGATTTTTCGCATTTGCCCTTATTATACAAAGAGCTGGTATTAAACTTACTATTTTCTTTTGCTCACATTTGTATCAGAAGTTAGGAAAGCAATTTAAAAAGGGACACCAGACTTACTGTCAAAGCATTGAATAGATGTTCAGAAATTCAACAGTGAAAAAATATGGTTTTTAGCACCCTTCTGGAGATTTCAGCATGAATGATTTAGGTCTATTTGGATCTTAAAGTTTAAATATTTACAGAACTTCTGTCTGTCAAAACAGTGAAGTAGCCTCTTTTTGATTTCCATCTTGGAAGAAAATATCTAAAACTCACGGCAGCTTCAACCTGATCAGAAAACAAGCAACTGTGGCTCCTTTCTAAAGACAGATGATCTGCAAAGAAGTTAACAGGATTTTCTTCAATACTTTTCCTTAACATTTATTTTTGCAGTGCAGAAATCCTAATATCCTCTCAACTTCAAAGAAATCTTGTTCTGAAAAAGTCTACACACATGTCCCTCAAAATCATCCAAAACTAATTTTCAACATGACTGGAATAAAAGGAATAAAAATGGAACAAAATGGAATAAAAGCCAACAAAACCTGGCATGGGAAGAGACATTCCTGAATGTGCTGTGGCAAATGCAGCGTTCCCTCTGACGATAACAAGTTTCTGGCAAATTCACCCTCCATAACACACTGGTAATATCAATACACTTTTTTCATTGCATTACAATTGCTTAGACCAGTCCTTATTGAAACCTCGTAACAGGCAGAAGAGGACTGTAGATGAAATTCCAAGAGATGAATATTTATTTCAGCCTAGAGGAAAGCACCATTGTTTTGATGTTCTGTCATTCTTCTGCAATGAAAAATACTTCCCAAACTAGCAAGGAAACAAGAGATACTTCCTGTAAACAAATCCCAGGTGCATTTACCAATGTTTCTCTCTGATGAGCTTAGCTATGCCTTCATTGCCAGAGTTGCTTTACTACTATCATTGAATGACAGACATCAAGAATGTTAAAAGAAATTGGTTTGGGGTTGATTTTTTTTTCTTTCATTTCAGCAATCACCTCAACTTCCAGAATCTCTGCAATGAGAAACTCTTGCTTTTCTTGTTCTAGAAGAAAATCAGCTTCACAAACCTGTCCTGTCTCCCCACAGCCTCATGTTTCTGTCTCCTCCTTCTCCTCCCCCTCTTCAGGCCAGGACCAGCAGCAACTGCTACAACAATCCACTTTTGGCTTGAATACTCATGAAGTGCTCAGATGTAGCAGTATGAAACACACAATGAGGAAAATCTGTCACTGATCCAAAAAGCTTCCCAGCAAAGCTGCAAAACTGAAAGTCACACCACATATATTGCAAAATGACAGTTTATCTAAAGGGTTTTTTTTCCTTTTAACGTCAAGTAAGTCCTCGTGATTTCCAGTCACTCCATCTCAACCAGCCTCTGGAAAGTCTGTTCTCTTGTCATAGCTCAGGAGTGGTTCACCAACAGCCAGACCCTATTAAGTAACTCTCCACATTGAAAGCAATTCTTTCAAACTAAGCAGTCAGGTCTAAAATGTACCTTAGGAAAAAAACAAGGCAGAGGGCATCAGATGGGCTTGATCATCTGAAGACTGCATTTTCTAAAGAAAACATATTTCCAGTGTGCTTTGTCTGTAATATTTTTATAAACATTTAGGGAATTAAATTTAAACTATCTTCTTAAATATGAACCTTCTGTCAAGACCTTCATTCATAGGGAAACACGATACATGTTTGTAGTGGAATGAGACCAATGTGCATGTTGTATAAAGCTCTCAAAATCCGTATGTGGGTGCTTCATGAATTGCTCCAGTGTGGGCTCTTTCCACAGGGTACTGTTCTTCAGAAACACACGGCTGCAGTGTGGGTCCCCACAGGGTCACAGGCCCTGCCAGAAACCTTGCTTCTGTGTGGGCTCCTGTCCACAGGCTGTGCAGCTCCTGCCAGGAGCCTGATCCAGCATGGGCTCTGCATGGGCTGCAGGCTCCTTCAGGGCACATCCACCTGTGTGTGTTGCTCTCTGCTCTGTGTGGATGTCCAGGGGCTATGGGGACATCCTGCTTCACCACGGGTTGCAGGGGAATCTCTGCTCCAACACCTTGGAGGACATCCTCACCCTCCTTCTCTGGCCTGGTGACTGCAGGGCTGTTTCCCTCACACATTTTTTTTACTCCTCTCTCACAGATGCTGTGCAACATTTTTCATCCTTTCTTGAGCTGTAATCCCAGAGGCGCCACCAGCATCACTGATAGTCTCAGCTTTGGCCAGTGGGTGGGCTGGTTGGGAGCTGGCAGAAGCCAGCTGTGTCTGGTGTGGGGCAGCTCCTGATCTCTTCTCAGAGATGCCACCCCCACAGCCCTCTGCTACCAAAACCTTGCTCCATGAGCCCAGTACAATGCCCTTCTGTTCTGTCAGCTCCTCCTGACAGGTGTCATGGCTGGGCTTTGAGGGATATCCTGTGACAGCCTTGGAGCAGGGGCTCCTCTCTCTTGATCAGCTTACTGGCCTGAGATCAAACCTTTGAAAATTCTTGTTTGTGCTCATTAGCTGTAGTCAGCAATTTTTGGTTTTTAAACATTAAATGGTCTGTTAAAACAAACTGGTATGTCAGGTAAACATTATTTAGGGCTGCAGACCAAGTTATACATTAATGGAATGTCCAGTATGTTCTGTTTTTTATTTCAACATTCCTAGTATACTAAAGTTTTCTGTGATACTCATTAAAATGATCAAGAAGCAATACTAGCATTTTAACACATTCTTGCTGAATCTTGTGAAATTAACAGCAAATTTAAAAATTTTTACATCTCGATACAGTTTCTGGGTTGTACGTGTTGGATGAAAGGCACAGCAGCCAGATGACTCAAACACTTGCTGCATAATAACTGTGCAGCTCGAAATCATTGAGAAATTTTTGTTGGCTTAAGTTTGTGCCAGTAGACTTCATGCTGGATTATACCAAGTTTGTCCATGTTGGGAGTTTTGCTTTGTGACCCTTTCACCTCTTCTCCAGTTTCTCGTTTCTTCCCTTCTGAGATCATTACACTTGGATGTCCCCAACTCCCTTTCACTGCAAACCTGGTGCCTGTGCTTTCATTGTGCCTTTGGACAGTCACACGTGTGGGAACAGGGAATTTGTCCCTTTGCCTCAGCATTGCCAGATAGGATATTTCTAAACATCCCAGAATATCTCTCTCAATGTATTCTGTAATGCAAAAGGTGTACCAACAACTGCATCACACTGCTCTATTTTGAGAGAATCTCACACATTAAACTGTAAACACGTCAGCTCATATCCACCTACAATAATACAAATCTCAGCCTATTAAGAAAATTTGAATTATATAGTATGCATGCCAGTAAATGCTAGAGCTTGTAGTTACTGTTGCTACAGATCCACCAATATTTAAAATGTTTTATGAAAAGATAAATATAAAATATTATACTACTATGGACTTCTCATAACTGTAAATTTCTCTCAAAATACAGAGATTAAAATGAATTATTATTAGGTACTGAACTTTATCAGTAATCAAAGCATTCCTTTTAATAATCAATGTATTTAATCCCTGCCATATCCAGGACTTTCTGTGTCAAAAACAAGAGGCTTAACTCCAAAGCACTTGTGCCCTTTCTGCTATCAACTTTGCAAGTAGACACACTGTAAGGCTTATAGTTGTTCACTTTTACTACTTTGTTAAGATAAAAAAGCTACATTTTGTGCAGCACATCTTAGAGAGAAGCCCTTAGAAAGACACCAGAAAAGTTAATAGTAAAAAAACTTTAGTAAATTAGTCCTCACAACTACTACAATTCTAACAGTCTGGGTTTTCAAAACCAGACTCCAGCAGATAAAGGCACTTCCCCTATGTTTAGGGGCAAAAAATGCATTAAAACCCCTAGACTCAAATGAGGAAAAAGAATGATTCTTTTGATAATTTGTTTGAAATGTGTGAAAAGAAAAAAGTTTGACATGTGTGAAAAGAAAAAAAATCTGTCAGATGTTAAAGGTCCCATGTAGGTAGTAGCAAAATGGCATTTCTAAATTACTCTTTTTTTTAATGCAAAGCATTTATTTGAGATTCCATCATAACGTTGCAATATGAATTAACTAATACACTGCTCAGAAGTCAGTAATTATGACTATTTCTTTTAATATGTGCAAACAATTTCACATGTCCTTGTTGTTTCCATGAGGCTATCATTTCTTCAGACCTATTTTCTTGAGAGAAATAGCCTGAAAATCTCAGAGGAAAAAAAAATCACATGGAAAGTGTAAGTAAAAACTGGACACTATTTTAAATTCAGTTTAGTTAACTCTTTTCTGTAATTCAAGAATCAGGAATGAAGGAAAAAATAAACAAACAAAAAGATTCAGTGATGAAATGAAACCATCAAATTAAAAATATAAGAATACATGGGGAAGAAGATAAAAATATTTAGCAAAAATTTAGGTAAATGAGAAGTTATAAAGTAAAAAACCAGTTAGATGAATCTAAAACACTGAGGAAAAATTTATGTTAGGAGGCCAGGTAGCAAGGTAAGTTACAGCATATGAGGTACAAAATGAACCTTATGAATACTACAGGCCCATTTAGGCATAAACACAGATATTAAGTGAATATTACCAATAACACAGTTTAGTATTTATTTCTGTTCTTTTTCCTAATATAAGGAAGAGGATACCTATGAAATTCTCTCTCACACTGCATACTGAAGAAGAGGTTTAGCAATGCCTGCCTGGTACTACCTTCACAAAAGAGGAGAACAGCTTGTGTCTGCAACATCTGCACATAGATAAGATGGTAATCTTTAATTGATCTTAGAGCACTGGAGCACTGACAAAAATACAAAAGAATGGAAATAGCCAACATTAGGGATTGCTGTCCATGTTGACTGCAGCAATAATAAACTTACTTATTATCAAGATAATAATGTTCACTGTTATCCTACACAAAAAAATACAAGCTGCCTGAATAACACAAGAACAAATACATATTGTACCAAATAAAAGTAGCTACAATCAGTATCGTATCCATACAGTTTTGCAAACAGATTGTTTTAAGAGAGGAAAATACATCAAGAATGGTGGAAGTCACTATTTTCAAAGAACTGTAGTGTACAGGAGTCTTCAGGAAGCAAGCTAAAACTGCCCAAAACTAATGTTAAAGGAACAGATAGTGAAATAAAATTAAAGACTGTTACATCAGTCTGTGATTATAGGCTAATTTGCATGGTTTTTATTACTACTTGAACTTGTTCCAAGTTCTGTGTGTGCACCACACACCTACATGTGCACATGTATGTGTGCCCCTGTGTGCACCCAGATCAGGTGTTTCTAACCTGGCTGACACCCTTGCATTTGCTAGGGCAGTTATTCACACCCAAGCCAAACTTCAAGTGCTACTTACCCCAGGATACGATTCATTCCATGCCTAGCAGCATAATGGAGCGGAGTATTGTGCTGGTACGTTTCTCCATAAGAAGTATTTGGGTCAAGAGTTTCTTTTAGTTGAGGGTTGCTCTCATAGATTTGGCAGGCCAAGTTTTCATCTCCATTTATAAGAGCTTTGCGGAATTTGGTGGTTGTATTTCCCATGTTGCTATCCTAGCTATCAATGGCACTTCTTCCTTTCCCCTTCATCCACTTGTACAGTTCTGTAACATGCTTCACAGCCTAAAAAAGACAAACAATATTCCAGTTATTCCATAAAACACTTTTTCCTAGATGAATTAATGCAGAGCACTGTAAATAGGCAGGCAAAGAAGAATACATAGGGCCTGTAAACTCTCCTCATGTACTGCTGAAGTCTTTCTACGTAAATACACACAAATTCCCGATTCTTCATAGATTATTTCCCTAATAAATTGTGCCATCTCCCTCCATCTGCAAATATCTTCACTACCTATACTTTTTAAATATATGGAAAATAAATGGCTAATATTGACCGATATTAGAAGACTGGCATGAACACTGAATTTCTGTGAATGAAATGAATTAAAAAGTAGACATTACTTAAAAAACAGAGTAGATCTAAAGCAAAATTCTTAAACAAGGAAGAAAAAATCTTCAAAACCATGTAATAAAGCTGACATCAGTTTAACTTTTAATTAAAGAAAATAATGTTAAAATATGCTTGAAGCACCTGTGCTTGTGTAGGTGGGTGTACACAGCACCCTTCTGTGCCAGCAGGATGAATGCCCATGAATACAGAAATTACCATGACCCCATCTTAACAGTTCTGCTAAGCAGACTCTCTTAAACATCTAAGCCCTTACACTTAGATCTACAATGAATGGGTCCATAAAATGCCTGGCATTTGTACTGGCACAAACCAACTGCACCTGACAGTATTTCAAAGTGTTTTCCAGCTGCTTTGCTCCCCAGGCTCTCACCTTTACCTGATGGAGGCAACCAGCAGATTGAGCTGCATAAAGACAGGGCAGACAGAGCATCTCTGCTCACGAGACAGGACAGCAGCAGCTTACCTGGTTGTGCAGCTGGAAAGAGCACATGTTGGTTTATGTCAGGGGGACAGACAGGGGAGTCAGCACCAGGCTGTGGCTGGTAGCACAGTGAACCTTCTAGGAGGTCCCTTTTGCGCATGAGTCATCCCATCCAGACTGCTCCATGCCAGACCTTTCACCTCACAAAGCACACACTGGGATCCAAATATGCCAGGCACAGCAGGTTAGGGGATTGAGACTAATTATGTTGTGCACAAAAAATCAGACAGGGCAGGAGCTCAGTACCTTATACTCAACTTGCTGGGACTATCTCAAAGCTACTATTTATACACTGGCTTTCCAACACAGTTACTGGTGCCCCTCCAGCTTTGTAGACAGATGAAACAAAGGGGTCTGGAGCTGCAGAGAATCCAAGGGAATCAGGATGTGGATAAAATTCACACTAAGAGGATTTGAGGAAACCTGGGGAACAGCTGCAATGACATATTTCTGTTTCCCTGGAGCTTTTCACACTAGTTGTCTCACCAGCTAATCCCATCAGGATGGTCAGGTATGTTCAAGAGAACGAGAGATGGCCTTGGTGGCCTCCATTTTCATCCTTTTTTCTGCAAAATTTTGGTAAGACAACCCTTATTTTGAGCTGTTGTGACGTAACAACGACTCTGATGTATCAGCTGACTCCATGTGCTATTAAACATGTTGTCTGAGACCAGTTACCCATAGAAGCACAAGTAGGCACTCATCTAAAAGCAAATGGGCATCTTTCATATGTTTAGGTATATACACAAACCAAAGCCCAGATTCTTCAATCACACTTTAGATTCTGCAGCATTTTGTATCTTTCTGTCAACAATAGATTTTAAAATAATATACACATGCAGATACTATGCAAATATAATATTTGTATTCTTCAAGAAAGCCACTGCATGTTCACCTTACTATGTCACAGCTCTCAGTGCCATAATTTAATGTGTTTTCTGATGCAAAACTAATTGCATTACTCTAAATACTGGACAGTTTCACGCTTTAGCGTACAAACCCAAGAGAAGTTCTATACTCTGTTCAGTCAACCAGCAGTTCATATTACATTCAACATGATTTCAAAAATAACTTGAAAGAATGATTTTCACTTACATTTAACAAGATTAGTTTGTGGTATTATATTTTCTGTCAATCCCTATCTAACATCAGTAGCTCTCAAGACTATAAACTAAATTAGATGAGAACAAATGCTTAAAAGATATCAGAATCTTCATGGGAATCAATAATGAAGGTCCACTAATGCCTATAACACTAAGAAAAGCACAAATCCTTTGAAATTAGACGGTAACAGCACCAATTTCCATGCATTTATTTCTGGAAATTAGCACACAGATAGCTTGCATCAGCTACAGAACATGCTGCTTCTTGCCCAAACTGGAACATTTAACAAACCTGGATAGGGATGAATGAGAGCACTGAGAGTGGAAGGAGATAAGATGGTGCCCCCAGGCACCTGAGAGGAATCGGGGACAGGGTGGTGCTACTGAGATATTGAAGATGAGATCTGAATGGGTTTAAGCAGGGGTATGGAAATACATGGGAGAAGTTAGGGTCCCTGTGGGGTGAACTAAAAAGCTCAAGTAATTTTTGTGCAGAAAAGGCAAAAATTGTACATTTCATTAATTCTTCTGTACACTGAATAAACTTTATTTACTTTTGATGCAGTATGGGTATATTAGGATGTTGTACTGTCATCAGTGACTAATAATATAAAAGATGTAGGCATGTTGCTTGAACTATTATGTACATTATCATATCATCCAGAAATCTTAGGAATATGCAGACTGTAGCATGTAAGTCACTGAAAAAAGCAGTGACATCTGCTTTATTTAAAAAAGCTTACAGCCTATGTGTCCAATAAAAGGGTATATATGACACTGACACGATATAGAAAGGTGAATGAAATAAAAAGAGTAAAAAACATGTTTGTCTAACAGGACCAGACTCCAAAGGAAATTAATCTCAAAGGAAAGGGAGAATTTTAAGAAGGAATATGAGACAGAGCTATGATATAACTTTGAATAGACACAAGTGAACTCCACACAAACCCAAGAATGAATGCAGAGGTATTGAAAATTTAGCAAAGGCTAATGTAAATATAACCATCACATTATCAAAATAAAATGAAAGATGATAGAATGGGGATAGTCAATGAAGGCCCTTCAGGTGATGGCAAACAGCTTATATTTGATGTGATAGCAAGAAACTGATCTCTGGAAGAATGCAAGGAGAGAAGTGACAGGGTCAAAATTAACCCAGAAAACACTTTTCCATTTAAAACACATTATATGTTAAACCATATTACTGTCTGTCACCTTTATACAGTATGCACAAGGTCTTTCAACTTTAACACTACAACAGGCATTAGTCTTTTATACTTTGGAAATTCAGTGAACCACACGGTCATATTTTTTGTCTTCTGAATTGCTATTAAACATGCCAGCAGAAAAACAGAAAGACAAGGGAGAAGCTGTCTCTGTACTCTGGCTCTAACAGTTGGCTCCCAGCATGTTTGGAAGTCCAGAAGAAACAAAGATGTGACAGCTGCTGCCTCTCTCAAGCTGCTGTAGTTGATGAGTGCCCTTCTGTAAAATATTCAAGATCTGCCCATTTGCAGTCGTCAGTTCATCTTTCAGCAAACAGCCCCACTGCATCTGCCACCAAGGAAGCCTCTACTTCAACTGAAGGAGAAAAAGGACAAAATATCAGCAGATGCAACAAAATTCTGGATCTGAGAATGGCTGAAAGGGGCCCAGTCTGATGCCTTTTAGTGTAGTTATCTTTCCATGAAGAGCTTTTACATTCTCAGAGCAGTTACATTCTCAGGATAAAAAGACAGAAAGTCAATGAGGAATGCTGGAACCAGGCATTCCTTTTCAGGGAAAGAAAACTTGGTTCACTCCTTCAGCCTGTCATTTCATGTTTCTAAAGGTGAAGTGCATATAATACATATATTTCCAGTGAAACAGGTGGCAGAGAAGTGGTCTGGAAGGCTATGAGCCAGTCAGTCTCAGGGACCTGGGAAGCTCCTGTGGGCTGAACAAAGGTGTTGCTAAAGCAGTTTCAGCATTGAAACTGGGCTCACATTGGTAGTGTGTTGTGTTAGTGTCACTGGTCTTGCTTTGCTCTTTGTATAAACCCAGCATTTAAAATCCTTAGGCTATTTTTTAATGTCCACATCACAGTGGGGAAAAAATGACCACACAAACATGACAGTTTTCAAGTATTTTATCTAAATAAAATGAGACTTGAATAGAATTTTACAGGACAAAGAAAAGATATTTTTGGTAGGTAGATCTATTCACTAAATCTTCAAGTTCTGTGCTAACAGAAAGACTGTATCATAGCCTTTAGCATAATCTTACAACATTTATCATAACCACAAATTTCATTTTACACCAAAGAACATAGGAAAAACTAAACGTAATGTTTGCAAAATATATCCCATATTATTTCTGAATTCCAAACATCAACCATCTAACTCAAAATTTGAAAGAATATTTTTTACTTTATTGCCAGATAGAAGTTCCAGCCTAACAAAACCCAAAAACTGGTTACACAACCCACCCTAAAGTTTAAGGAAAGATTCTTATAAACTCCATCAGGGCCATCACGCTTCTCCGCTTTAGCAATGAGCAGTAATTTCTATGGCTTATTAGCAACACTGCTAAAAGCAACACTTTGATATCACAGCTCTATAAAAATATAACAAAGAGACAGCCACTCTCATAGGAGCTTGAAGATTGAGTACAAGATGAAAAAAGAGTGGATAAAGACAGACATGGGTAGAGCAAGGAAGCATTGAGATTCTGAGAGCAGTTGCACCAGCTACCCAATTACTATTGATTTTTCCATGGGCATCATCATAGAAGTGAGTTTGAAGAAGGACAACTGCAATGACTGAGCTGGATTTTAGAAGTAGTTCCTCCATTGAAATACTTCCACAGCCCTTTGCTAAAAACTTGTGAAAAATGGTAAAATATTGTACAAGGGGGATCAGGGAAGTATTTTTGAAGCATCATATGTCTAACACTCATTTAAGAACCATATACTGAACACACAAGTCTTTAATGAGATGGCATACCTTTCCCAATTTACATTTTTAATTGCTTTAATACTGAAACAAAATTTCTTAGTGAATGTAGGACTAGCACGTGTTGATACAGCAGCTGTTCTAAACCTTGGGGAATGATAAAAAGGAAGGGAGACAGACTGTACTACATCACACTGCTTAAAAAAATCTATCAAAATCAGTAAAAAAATACTCAGGTTTAACTATGAGAAGAAAATGTTATATTTCTTGCACCAAAAAAACCTATTGTCTGTATGATGAGCAAAGATTGGGATTTTTCTAATAATAATTTGCAACCTTTTTTTACAATGTAACACTCTGTAATTCCACAGTTTAACCGTAAAAAGTTTAAAGACAAATTGCAGCTTAAAAACATTAAAAACTACTCCTTAAGTAGTCTGTGATATAAACTATAAGAACATTCTTGTGGAACAGCTAAGTGAGCCAAGCTCAAAAAAGTACAACTATGTAGCTCCTCATACTTAAATCTTATTAAAATAAAATACATTAACTAAAATTAGTGTACATTACTACAAGGCTTCTAAACCCTTGAAAAGACAAGTGACGATAAATTGCTAACACAAAAAGGATAAAATGTATGAAAAATACTTGTTTTTCAAAAGTACCTGGCTTTTGCTGAAAGTATTAAATACTTTGAATTTGCATTCTAAAAGCATCTTCTGTTTCAAGCACAGTTAGCTCAAAAGGTAGCTATTTTATTTGCTTTGGATACTGCAGCTAAACAGCTCAATTTTAAAAGCTATGTTTCTAAAATGTTTACTGCACAGTCTGTCCTACATTATAAATCACAATTTATTGCAGAAAGGAACCACAAACAACTTCATGGTTTAGGAGAAAACCTTGTAACCTGTGTGCTTAGGATGAGTGTCACATTGTGATGTCAGTAATTTTATCCTCACTTCTGGGACAGACTAACACAAGTGAAGCAAGTCAAAAGTTATGTTCAAGAACTTTCAGAATACCAGGCTGTCTCCCAGAAACAGCAGAAAAAGCTCTGTTTAGTGCTCCTCATCTTCCCTTACCCTCTCCTGTCTACACAAAGTAAAAAAAAAAAGTTCATTTTACCAAGAGAACAAAATTAAGAATGAAGCATTCAAATGTACATGCCTATTTTATGTATGCATGGCACAGATGCCTATAATTAAGATGCAGCAGAAAAAGTTAGGCTAAATCTGTTTTTTACATGTTTATAGTAAAGATTTAAGATTTGTCAAATTTTAATTAATCAATAATTGCTCTCTCTGGATACCTGTGTCTGCAAGAACTTTTCTGCAAAGTTTGAAGTAATAAACACACTTGCAAAGCTTGAGAACTGGTTATAGAAAAGTAATGGTGGATTTTGGGTTTTTTTTTTTTAAACACACTGAAATATGCTAAGGCTTGTGCCAAAAGTTCTAAATCATCAACAAGAAATAACGAAAGCGTCTCTGCCACTTTAAACCTCTGTGAATGGGGTTCAACATTATCAAACTGTTACATTTTACACCTCAAAATGAAGAACAAAAAAAAAAAAAATTGCTATGCCAACATCTCACCCTTTGTACAATGATCACCAATATAACATTCTCTGTGCTTTAAATACCAAGGTTGAAAAGTGACAATGATGTTGAGAGTTGACTTGAATAAAACATAGTGTGGGCTAGTGAGAGAATTAATTATTTCCTCATTTATATGCTTGTGGGATAGAGAGTCTAGCAACTTAGGTTACAATCTCTTTATGCTGGCATATGTACCCACAAGTTGAAGGTTAAAGTTATTGCTCAATTCAGTAATTTGAGACCTTGGCTTACTGACTCAGCGGTAAACTTTCATCCAGGTGGAGTATTTTCTTTCAAGCACACTTCTTTCACAATCATAGATTGTGGAGAAAAGGGGATGGCTTTGAATGGCTTTGGTTTTCTTTGCACTGATACATTTAAAGGGATGCAACTGGGGCAGCTGCAGCATAGACTAGAAAGAGTTTAAGAAAAAACTCTGCATAGATGTAGCTGAAGTAATTACTACATTAATTTTAATTGTGTTGTCTACAATACTTGCATTCATCATTTAAATGAAATATGGTAAATCCACAGTGGAATAGGTACATACACACATGGCAGAAAAGACAAGATACTGTGCAGCCAAATCAAAGGTACACTGTGAGAGCTGGTCAAAGACTGCGTTTCTGCAGGTAGTCTGGGGGAAAATATCCAGCAGCACAAGTAAGGAGCAATCTATTGTGGTGTATCCTTTTTTTTTCCCCTTTAGTGAACAGCAATTCAGTAGGGTGGAACAAAAGAGTTATAATTCTGTAATTATGCTCTGGAATATCCATTAGTCTGAACTGTAATTGCAGATTCATTTCAAAACTCATTCCAGGGCCTCATGTCTGTAGAAAATTACTTTAAAAATAACAACAAAACCCTCAAAGCTCTGCGAAATCCAGATAGCACTTTGTAATTGTTCCCAATGCAACTGTCTGTCAAGGCCTTAATAATCTTAATAATTTAATTTGCTGTACTCTAGTCAGTGATATAAGAGAAATTACAGAATCATAGAACATCTTGAGTTGGAAGGGACCCACAAAGATCATTGAAGTCTAACTCTCAACCCTGAGTAGGATGACCTCAAGAATCACACCATGTGCTTGGGAGCGTTGTCCAAAAGTTTCTTCAACTCTGTTAGGCTTGCTGCTTTGACCACTTCCCTGTGGAGTGTGTTCCAGGGCCCAACCACTCTCTGGGTGAAGATACTCTTCTTAATGGTATTTTTAGGTTCCAGGCATAAAATACAGCAGAACTTTTTTAAGGCTAGCTCTTCAATCTGCAGGTTACATAGATTACTCAAATCTAAAATTGAAAATATTCATACGTAGTCTACTGACACTAGCATCTGCTGACACTAGCACCCTAAGACCTCCTCCATCTTGATCAGAAGGGGAAGAAGCACAAAAAGAAATGTTTGATATTTCATTAGCCAAGCTACAGACAGACATAGTTCTGTTATTTTAATCCCAAGCACACAGGTTGTTTAATATAAAATAACCTGTTCCACAGACTAAAGTAACAGTACACTTTAGATATAGTGCATAAAACATTGTCAGTTTATTAAGGACAATTCAACTGACAAAAAAACTACAGAGAAACCACCACCAAGAGTTACAGGCCAACAGTTCAGAGAGTAATGGACAGATGGGACTCACAGACTGATGCTGTATGGGGCAGAAAGTCTGAAGGAATTTGTGTATTCCTGTCAGATTGATGTGCCTAGAAAAAGTGAGAATAAAGACAACTAGTACTAGTACAGAGCACTGCTAGAACACGAAAGGAGGAATGAAGATGGCAACATGAAGAGCTATAAAAAACCTCATGAGGAACTTGACTGACCAATTTATATACAATCCGCCTTGACCCTGGCCTTGACTGAGTCCAGGATGTATTTTTCAAGTATGTTTGCTCAGCTTAGCACAAGTAAACACAAGAAGCACAAGAAACTGTGCAAGGGCCCAAAGTCAACCCTCTGGAGAGCCTCTGGTAGAATCTGGCCAGCCAAAAGCTTTAATGCCAACTTCCTTTTCAGTGGTGTTAAACTGATAGAATTGAAAACAAAACTTAATGTCTGCCAAGGTACATCCACAGAAAGCAAAAATAAATAGGATGGCAACGTAAGGCTGCTCACGAAGATACTCCACAGTAAAATCTGAAAATCCCTTATACATTTAGAAACTGTGAGCATCTTCCTGAAGCAGAAGTCTCTCAGTTTGAGGAAGCTTTTTCATATGAAAGAGTATTAGTTGGTAGGGTCATACTCTTACTGGATCTTATAAATATGAAAGATGCCTACAAGGTAAGTCTTAAAATGCAAGGATAGCTACACAAGGTCAGGCACCTGCAGTCAGACTGTACATAAGAAGCATCATTCCCTTCTAAAAGCATACGGTGTCATTTGGAAATAATGAATATCCAAAATCAGGGCATTTCAATATAAAAACTACTGGTTTTATAATCAGCAATTTATTTCAAATAAAGTAAAAAGGTGAGGAAACAAATCTAGATTTTTCAATATCCAATCTCACAAAATATGCTGTATTTCAGATTGTTAGAGGAAAGCAACAATCACAGTATATTATCACTGACTCTTGGGTCATAACAAGACTATTGAGAGGTCTGGTGCTCTAGCTGTAGACTGCTGATAGTTCCACAGGTTGCATGTTCTGAATAAAATAACCAACACTTACAGTAATTTCTCTATTATTATTCAAGTAACTTAAAGCACTGGAAAGAACACTGCACACCATTTCAAGGAATATGCAATTTTTTCAGAGTTCCGTACTTTCACTTAAGCAAGCTACACTCTGAAGACTAGACTAAATTTTTTTTTAAGACTAGACTAAGTCCTTGGTGCATTATATTTATTTCATAACTATCTACAAATGAAATTTTGTAAAATGTACTCTGATTACATTAAAGGAGTATTTGTTTCCATGTTTTCAAGTGGGAGGTGAAGAAAGCACATTCAACTGTCTGAGACAGATGACGAGCATTGTTCACAAACCTACCAGGCCAGAAAGAAACATGCAGATACTTTTATTGTTTCCTGGAAGCTTTCTTACGTGCTGGTTTTGTTCCGTGTAAAGCTAAAAGACAATGTGACCTCGCTGATCTTTCAAAGAGATCTTGATTTTTTTCAGATGAATGAACAAATCAATTTCCTTTTAACAAAGAGGTAATTTAACTAGTCAGCACTCCTTCAAAGCAACACATTCATTTAAGGTCTAAACACAGAATCTGGGAGATCATTGTGTGTCTAAAATGAGATGGATTCCTGTAACAAAGTATGTTTTCTACGTAGTATTTCAGAAGCATTTTACAACATTTCTTAGAGACAGCTTCATGAACTATTTAACTCTTTTTAGTCCAAGGGTATGCACCCTGCTTGTCGTGGTGCTGACTTGCCACAGTCTCAAGAGTCATCATTGCTAGCTAAGAACAAGCTATTCAGGTAACTGCAGTGACAAGGATCATCACTTGCACCTTATGTACATGAGAAAATTAGCAGAACTGCAACTGCTGAACTTCTGATAAAACGTTCAATATACCCCCAGCAAAATTCTGACTTTGACAGGGAAATGGCAAAGGATATATCAGATCAAACCTAAAATTAATTTAAACAAACACGTAACTTGAAGAAGTATTTTTAACTTTTGCCAGAACACCTCTGCTGAAATATTTGGCTGGTTTTCCACTGCACACAAACAGTTTAACAATTTACATAAAAGGACATGGATAACAAAATGTAATGACAGAATGTCATATACAGTGTATTTAGGAAGATTATTCTTGACACCACTGTAATTACAATGAAAGACAACCTTGTTGCATGGCAATGATTTTTAGCTAGAAGATGAATATCAAGACAAAGAAAACAGAGAAAGAATGAAGATTTTAAAGAAATCCAATATTACCTGAGCTTGAATCACAGAAGGGTTTGTACTGGAAAGAATCTTTGAAGGTCATAATGTCCAGCCTTCTGTCATAGGCAGGGATATCTTTCAGCAGACTAGGCTGCTCAAAGTCCTGTCCAACCTGACCTTGAACACTCCCAATGGTGGGGCATCCACAACTTTGGAGAACCTGTTTCAGTGCCTCACCACCCTCATAAAATACTTCTTGCTTTTGTCCAATCCACATCGACTTCTTTCCATTTAAAATCAATGACTCTTGCCTTGCCAAAACTGGCCTTGGTAAAAAGCCTCTATCTTTTTTATAGAACCCCCTTTAATTATTGAAATGTTGCAACAAGGTCTCCCCAGAGCCTTCTCTACTCTGGGCTGAACAATCATAAACCCTTTAGGATTTCTTCATAGGAGAGGTGTTTCAGGCCTCTGGCCATTTTTGTGACAGTTCTCTGAACTCACTCCAACAGGTCCACGTTTTTCTTGCACTGGGGACCCTAGAGCTGGACACAGTGCTGCAAGTGGCATCTCTCCATAGTAGAGTAGAGCAGAGGGGGATAACCTCCCTTGACCTGTTGTTCTATTAGTTCTTCTATCAGTTCTCCTACTGACATAATCAACATACCTAGGCGCTGATGCAGGCACTATTACAATACAAATGACTGCTGTTCTTTGTAGAATTATTACTGACCTTTCCCATGTAAGGCAAGGAAAGGAGGAAGGAGAAGTGCAAGGTATCAGTTGCTTATTTTGCAAAATCTGACCCATCTGGCATCAGAATTACATGAAACAGAACATTATACAAGCATAATATTAGAAAGACTTTCAAGAACCAGTCTGAAAAAGAAAATCTCTTTTACCCAAGCAGTAAAATCTTACTTTAATGGAGAAGTTCTTCAACGATTTACATGAAGCTTTCACCAGCAGTAACTGTCCAGACCCTGGGATCATAACTAACTGTACAGCCATGGTGTCTGATGGTTAGTGGAACTTTCTCCATGATCACATCCAGGGGTCATGCTGAAGCCAGGCAGAGAAGACACAACAGTTACGCTATTTCTGCTATGTTCGCACTATTCCTGCTGGCAACCAGATAAGGTAAGTGGAAAAAGAGCAGCTAAAGTAACAAGCCTGGCTGGATTGCCAGGAGCAAGAAAAGTACAGGAAATAAGGGAAAACAGTTTGCAGTAGGTTGAAAATATAAAGGAGAAAGGATTCCACAAAACTTTCATCATCCATGGGCCATTGTCATGCAAGACAAATAAGGCAAAACTAGTAGGTGTTTATTTTAACTAAAGGACATATTAATAATGGGCCTACTCAAGTAAGTGAATTGTGATTGTCCTGAACAAATATTTCTTATTCTGGCATTTTTTTATTTCTAGGAAATGGTTGAGGCTGCATAAGTCTGTTATGATTTTTTTTTTCTGCTGAATCTTTCGAAGTTAGTATGTACCTATTCTACTTGTCAATATGATGCTCCAGTCAGGATAATGAAGCTTCCTTCAGAAACAAAGAGAAATATAAACTAACAATTAGTATTATTACCCTTCCTGTCATCCAAGCTTAAGGAAAAACAAATGTCATAGTGTTCTTTAAAATTAGTATTTATATTAAAAGTCTAAGACATAAGCAAAGAAAGCAGATGCTCTATGACAGAAAAGAATTTTAATTTTTTTCCCTCCATTCTTTTCACAACTAATATTGCTGAGAAGTCTGGGACCATCAGCTGGGGAATTTTCTGCTCACTCCTGCCTGGCATAAACTTCAACCCACATTCCCAAACAATACTAGTGAACACAGAAGTAATTATTTTTTTAAACATTCTTTTAGAAGTTTTGTTACGTTTGTCTCTTGAAGTCTTTCTTAAATAGCAAAACTTTAATCTAAGCCCCATTCTTTATATTCTGAACCACAACATCCAGGTCACCAGATTCTTATATCTTGTGTCTGCTGGAACATTTCACTATCCACTGTTTCAATTTCTTATTATGCCTGAAAACAAAAAACTCTCTGTTCATGCAGAAATGTGTCATAACAATAAAAGAGCATCTGTGCTCCAACAAATCCAGTGGCATTTGTACTGACTAATACTAACCAGTTTGCAGTAGATTTTCATCTCAAATTATTGCAATACAGCTGTAGAAAGCGAGGAATGGTTTTGTTTCACTGGTTTAGCACACAGACTACATCATACTTCACATAATCAGCCTATATAATCAAATTATCCATCCTTCAAAGTATTTTAATGATTTTCAACTTTAACAGCAATTTTCATGAGAGTGGATTAAACCAGATCCAGACAGCTCTTTGGACTTCATGTGGTTATGCTAAAAGCTAAATGCAGGCAGACAAGAAGGTTGTTCAAAGGTATCTGAGGCAAGATGTAATCTCAGCCAAACCTGATGATCCGAAACTATTATGTCAAAGCAATGTCTGACCTAGGTAAATGGATACTTGATACAGCAAAAGATAAAGATGGAGACCAGCAGATTCCAAAGGAAAACTAGTGCCCAGATTTGTGAAACAGTCCATGATTTTCCAGAGCAGACAGAGAGCAAGTTTTTAGGTATTGTGAAATAAAGAATCCTTGATGGCAGTAAGGGCTCCTATCCCTGAGCTTAAGAAAATCAAGATTTAATTAGTTAGAAAGGATCAGGGTGGTGCTGAACTTCTGGCAGAATCTCAGATATCCTCTCCAGAGGAATTCTGTGCAAACACCAAAGTGAGTTTAGAATATGTTGAAAACCTGAAGGAATTACATTCCTCTTTTATTTAGCTTCTTCTGCATGCTACGACAAACTGTTTTCCTTGACTGAAACCTTAGAAATTGATAGAATCCATTATATTTACCAATGGCAGTCAGTCCTATTTATTACAAAAAGACCTGCAAAAAGCTTAATTAGATAATGAATAATGTGCTAAAGCAAGAAATTTCTGTAGTAATTGATCTTGTCCTGAAATCAGAATTCCTCATCACTGATATCTATTAATGAGTCTTCTTTTTGTTTGCATCCACAGTGTCCAATACTTAAAAAGTTGTAATGGATTCTTGGAGCCAATGTGTTCTTGAGATTATGGGTTGAATTGATATTCACCTTGGAAATCTGAAAAATTACCTGGCTTCCTACCAAAAAAAAAAAAAAAAATTGCAAAAATATGAAATAAGACTTTACAAAACCAAAAAAAGGAAAACCCACAGTATTTTTTTTCAGCTCTGTAGATTTGGAAGGTTTGTTGCATAAATTAAAAATTAGGTCTGACAAAGACTGGTAAAAATCCTTTGCTGTTTTGGAAGTTATTTCAGACTGACTGGTGAAAAAAAGTGTCAATCCTCAAAAATAAATGTGAATTTTGCTTAGGAATAAATGTCTAAAATTCTAAATGGGAAAAAAACTATTGTGAAATAATTCGATCCCAAACAGCAATTCTATTTCAAAACATTAGCTAAGGCAAGCTGAAGATGATTTTCAATATACAGATACTCAAACATTATTAATGATAACTAGATAATATTCTAATGATTTAATTTACCACTTCTACTATTTATATGTCAACATTTTAATGATCAATACAATTTATTGTGTGCTTTCATGAAACAGCTTCATATCTGGTTTGCAGCCAAATTTCTATTCGTTTTAGACTTCACAAATATAAAATCAAACAGACAATATATAGTTTCAGTTCTTTTAAAAGTTTGTTGTCACCAACATATGCATTTTTATTTCCCATTTTGTTTTCAAGTATTGTAAACATAATAATGGCTATACTGGATCAGATACCTCTCATCTAATTCCTTGTCCAGAGAGTTAACAGCTGAGTGTACCAATGAAAAGTACAAAAACTGGGCAAGAACAGATAGATATTTTTACACAACACTCTCCCAGTCCCCAACAATTTACCAGCTGATGAATTTTTGAGGCAGAAAAGCTAGGTTTATATTACTAACCGGTAATGCATTTTTCATCCACTATGTTGTTCAAAACCTCCCCAAATCTATGGAAAATTTTAACAGTCAGAGCGTCCTGAAATTTCACAGCTTAATTATTCATTGTGAAGAAATATCTGGTTTTAACCTGCAATTTGTTGAATTTCATTTTCACTGTCTACAAGAACTGAGAGGTAGACAGCAAAGACACTTTTCATATTTGCTCTCTCCATTCCACTAGTGATTTTAGAGATTTCTATCGTATCACCTTTTATAGGTGATCACCCTTGTCGTACCAATCTTTTGCTCTTTTACAGATTGATTAGCCCTAGCTCTGAAGAAGTGGATTCTGTGCTATTTTTAGGGTCCTTTCTGGTTTTTTCTGATCTATTTCCAATGCCACTAACACCTTTTTAATTTAGGAGAAGAGGAGTTATGTACAACATGCAAAATGCATGGATTCACATCATGGCAGCACAGCCTCTATTTAGACACTTCATTTGCTTTTTTGAACTGGTACTAAGGACTAAGCTATTTTCTTCAGAGTTTTTAATATAACCTCGAGATCTTGTTTCTGAACTGTAATAATTAAGATAATAACATTCTATATAAATTTAGGACCCTTTTTTTACCCCCCAACCATGAATCTTTCACCTTTAGCTATACCGAGTTTTATATCCTATTTACCATTGTGTCTCATAAAATTCTTTTGCAGTGGGCACTGTTTGTAGTATTGCCGAGACCATCATCTCACTAATTACCATCTTTTCCATATTATTTATCCTCACATTCAACAGTAGAGGTCCTAGCACTGATCTATCTGGGACTCTGTCAGTAACCTTTGACTACTGTGAAAACAGTCTCTATTTCTATCCATATCCATAACCACCTTTTAATCACTGACTTCTGCATCCAATGAACCTCTCTCTTTCCCAGAGCTGTTTTGATTCTTTAAGACATCTACGTAAGGGATCATGGGATATGCCACTTGAAAATTCAACCAGATTATAACAAATATATTTTGCCAACTTCTTCAAAGAATATCTGTAAGTTTGTGAGATCAGAATTTCTGTTGTGGTGCTATGTTGACTGATCCTCAGAACATCACATTTATTGCACCACTTCTACTAATATTCCAGGAACAGGCACCCTGCTTATGGCATCTGCTGTTCAACAAGTCTGTCTTGGATTTTTTTAAAAATTGCATCATGTTAACCAACCTCCAGTAATCTGTCACCAAGTTAGCTCTTAAGAGAGAGGTTAAATATGACATAATGCAGGGGGGTTGCACAATATTAACTAACAACAAGAGTTCTAAATAAAATCGTATTTGAACTGAAAAAATAACTTGAAACAGAATTTCCACAGCTTCTCCAAAATATTCAACATAGATTGTCAGTTCTGAGATTAGACCTACAAAATCAGACCCTGGCTCTCATCACCAAGTACTTTGGCAAATAATACTTGATATAGTGATGGTGTCTGTGCTAATCTCCTTTCACCTTGCTTGATTCAGCCAGAATGCAGGAAACCCCTGAAGCACATCTAAAATATTTTTTACATTAAGATAGAATAGTCATATTCTGTCTTTCAAGGATGTTGCATTATATTAGGTTCCTCCCCCCCCATTTTCTCGTGAAGGACCTCTTTCTCTGAGATGCTGAATTAATTATCAAGGAAAGACTACAGCCAGACACAACAAAAGAGAGAAGAAAGCATAAGTAGTCCTTTGAGTTTTTTCTCTTACTCTGGTAATGTTCAAGGTATCACATATATAGACCTTGCTTCTCTTTGCTCCTCCCTACTTCATTGCAACAACAAATAAAAGGAGACTTCCTCCCAAAATTTCCCCTCTTCCACCAGTTTCTTTGCTCCCATGTTCTCTTGTAGTCTGTAATGCTTCTCACTCGCTTTACTGCTCTTCACTTCATGTTTCCAGGGGAAGAACAAGGAGACACTGTACAGAAAACCCTTGCATAGCCAAAACATACGTGAAAAATTTCACTGGTCTTCTGAATATGAAGAAAATTTCTCTATTCAGAAACAGACTTAAGCATTCAACACTATATACAGTTTAATTTATTAGTCAGAAAACACTTTACTTTTTATACTTTAAACCAGAACACTGCAGTCTAGAAAAAATGGAATAATTATAAAAATATTTAGATTGTAATTGACAGCTATGCTGGCCTGTCACAGAACTAGATCACCTGAGGTACCAAATTTAAGCCTGTTGAATATCAGATTGTTAATGGTCACACAACGTTCCCCTCCTGGGTGAAAGCCTTTGGCTTGCTATCCAGTACCCAAGATCCTCTCACACCTTGTCCACTCGTTCACCTTTGTATACTGTCCACATTTTCATAGGATGTTTCTGTTGTTTGGGGTTTTTTTATGGAAAGATGTTGCCTTACCTTTTTTTACACACAGTTCCTATGCTTGAAAGCAAGTGCTCTAAAAACAGCATTCACCAGACTTACATTGCCTTTGTTTCTACTACTGCTTGCTCTCAAAAACATCTACTATCAAATACATAATGTGGAGTTCACAGAGTTTATGTTCCTCACTGCCTCTGTTCCTTCCACATCTGCTTCATAGAGTTCTCAGTTGTTCACAAGAAGAGAATGACTGACAGTGCTTACACACAGCTACCTCACCCATGGATCTGGTACTTCTGGTTAGGGAAGGTGACTTTTAGGACCTCTGCGTCCCTTATTTGCTGCTACATTAGACAGGGAGGTCCTGCAGAACAGAAAGATCCAGGTCACCCTCCTGACTCAAGAGGTGTCAGTGACACTGCACAGGAGGTTCTCAGCCAATGCTATTTCCGAACGCTGCTCACAAAGTCACAGAGGACATCTGCACATGGGCTTTCCTGCTGTGGTGCTGGGACTGGAACATGCATTCCCCTCCTGCTGCCTCCACAGCTAGGCATACCTCCTCACATAAGAGAAGAGTTTAATGTCTACCAAACCTGGCTGCAAAGCACTGACAGCAGATATCCAGCCCAATATGGTGAATGGCCACTTGAGACTATGGAATCCAGCCTGCTGATGCAAAAGAGTGAGTTTACTGCTGTCTGTTAAGTCACCATGTCTCTCTTTCAGCTTGACAAGCCCATTCAGCTTCCTCTACCATGACTCATAAAGCAGTTCTTAAGCAGACTGACCTATGCCTAGGAAAAGTTCAATCATCAAGCCAGCATTTACTAGGTACTGGCAAACTTATATTTGGCTGTCTGAAAATGAGACAGAAATCCACTGGGGTAAGGTCCAAGAATACAGAGTTTGTTAAAAGAAAAATCCCACTGCTAGTTGCAGAGATTTTTAGAAGCAAAGACAAGCAGTGGTAGACAAGACACAAGCTGGGGGAACCAGCTGTATTAGTTCCAGCAGCTTGCAGAGTTGTGATGCTCAGGAATCCCGTGGTGACCGCCTTGTGAACAACCTGCTCCAGCGCCAGTGTAACACATAGGCACTAATTTAAGAATAGCTCTTCCTCCTTGTAAAGTAAAAGGCACCACAAGAGAACATTCCCTAACCCCACTCTCTGCCAGAAAAAAGCCACAAAAAGTTCATTTCTTTTTTCCTTTCACTACTTATTCTTGGGTTGTTCTCCTCCCCGGGTCCACTTCCCTGCCCAGATCAGTGCGTGACCTCTATCAGACTTCCCTGAAAGCCTCAGAAATTATAACGTAATTTTTATAGTTACTCTGAAGCATGCACTTAGCAGGCTGGAAATCAGCCTCCAATATCTTTTTATGACACTAATGTTGCTTGAGAAACGTACACTGTAGTTTCTAAAGTGGCTTTAATTGACACCAGAGCTGATCCTGCCCTTTTTGTTTCTGATCCACCCCTTCCGTTCATCCGTATTTCCAAACTACCCCTTGTTTGTTTGGGTTTTTTTTTCTGTTTGGTTTTTGCTTTTTTTTTTTTTTTTTTTTTTTTTTTTTGGTGTGTGACTGCACAGAGAAGAATAGATCTAACTCAGATAAATTCCCTCTTCTGGGTTTCCCACCTGGATGTTGATGGTCCAAATGGCCAGAGCATGGCAGCAGTGATAGGGAGGCAGGACTATTTGTACCATTGCGTACTGTATGGAGTGGAAATACTTTCAAAACAATATTTGTTCATACTGAAGTGCAACCACCACCAATGTGCAAAGCCCACAGTTGTTTGGGTGCTAGAGGCAAGGCAGTACCACTGCATTAGCTAAAGTTAAAACAATTTTCATGAAATTTCTTTTGTAGCCCAGCATTATTTTATCAGCTATTACTCTGACAGCAGCCATACACTCAGAAGGGGATAGTGGATGAAGAATGGACTAGAAGATGTTGCTGGGTGGAGTGGGAGACTGCAGATACAGAGCAGGCATCATGTAAGTACCAAAGGCAGCACTGCCTACTGCAAACTGCAGCCAAGCTTGCAATAACACATGCTGGGCAGTGTATAAAGGGGCATCAAATTGTATCAGGATGCAAACTCATAACAAATAATTGATACAGCAACTTCACCTCAGCCCCTTACAAAAATGTCAGCAAAACAGGCACGCCTGTCTGGGTCCAGTTTTAATTTCATTATGCAAAACCCCACACAATTGTTAACAGCAGCAGCTGATGCTATTCAGGTGTCTGACACTAGGCAAGCAAGACCTATGTGGAAAGACAACTAAAGTCCCTCTCCAATGGGCAGTGAAAGGACAAAGGTGAACTTGCATTTACTGGAGGGAAAAATCCAAGCTCTGCTACCCTGGCATTTAAAAAGCAGGTATTGGTGAAAAATGTTTAGTGTAGCTGCAGGGGCCCGTCAGGACTCCAGTGAGAACAAGCTCTACTAAATTGGCACAAAGCTTTTTGAACAAACACAGTCTTGAAGGGAGGAACTGTGAGAAATAGATCTAATGGAGTCCCTCTCCACTTGCACTTTGGGAAAGAGGGACGTTTAACAACATTCCCTTCCTTCTCCCCTGTATCACTAATCCTGTTTCACCACATTTCATAAAAGACTTAACACTTGCTGGGGAACAATCCATGGACCTGATTTTCAATTGCTGCTGGATATGAAGAAACAATATTTTATCAGCAGGGTTGAGATATTCACTGGAGGATTTAAGGTCTTCTGAAAATTTCAACAGGCACAAACAGCTTTAAAAATCGACTCTGGTATCACCCTATCTACTCATACAATGTCCTGCACAGCAAGAAGGATGTTCTAATCGCACTAAACTACTCTCTAGAAAGTACAGAAAGGGAAAAAAGCAATAGACAAGAAATGAAAGAAATTTAACACTATTTGTTATGAAGTAAGAAGTACCTCTGAAGCAGGCATCTAACAGCTTAAAAACTGGCCATGACTAACAATATATAATAATAAAAATATACCTCCATAAAGGGAGAGCATAAATATAAGAGACTCCCTTTTCAAATCGTGGTTTGTGTGAAAACCTATTGTGTTGCAACAGAAAGGCATGAGGCTGGAATGTTCCAGGAACCAGGGATGATGGAGCCGCCTACTCTAAAAGGCATATAATCCATCTATGCAATAGCTTGCTCATTTTTTCAGGATGTAATCAAGTGTCTGTGTAACATGGAAATCTTATTTCCTTAATCAATTGGAATGGCAGACTGTATTTAAAAAAGCCCAAAACTCTGCATTTCACAGCCTCATATCTCATTGAATCCATTTTGAAAACAGAATACTGCTTCTACTCTGTATGGATAGATTTTAAAGCCACTTTAATTTCATTTAAATGTACCACATTTAAATAAAAACAATTTGTTATCCCTAGTAGGGAAATAGGGCCACAACATACAATTATTGCATCAGAATATATCTTGTGCCCTCAGCTGTTTGGATACAGCAGCTGGGTAGGCAGTTTAAAAGAGAACAGGAATCATCAGTTACAGTAAACAGACCCAGGCAGTACTGGGGAAAATAAAGTATACAATAGCTAAAGCAAGGCATGATTAGGGCGGACTGTCTGGCTTTCAGGAATGTGAAAGGATTTACTTTCACAAAAAGCCATGGGTAGACTGTTTCAAGAATATTTTTCTGTTCAAAGTTCATACTGAGGTTTTATGTTTCGAAAAGAAACCTTTTTGAACACCTCCATTTAGCACTAACCCAGTCTGCTTTGATCTGAATATCATCATTCCTTTGAAGAAGCTAAAACATGCTGAAGACTCACAGAAAACACTGTTTGGTTTTGCTAGAAATTATATTATTCATACAGAAGTTATTCACAGAAAACACATGATTTTGGGGTTTAGGATTTCTTCTCTGGTGCTCATGAGTAGATTCTAAAATTGAGAACCTTTGAATTTTTCCAAAGTAACGAAGGACAGAATTATTAGTAATTCTTCATGGCTACCCTAATACCACAACCTAACAAAAAAGTGAAATTAATTCAGTATACTTTTCATGCTCGTGACTAATTACAGAGAAACTTGACTCATTATCTTCTTAGAAAACCATACAAATAGCTAGAAGAAGGGGGGAGGGATAAGAAAGTTAACAAATCATCTTCTTAAGGACTGATTCAAAAACTCTGCTTCTCCATAATGATTCCTCACTCATATATACATGCAGCAAAATACGTGCAACACAGAAATCAACAGGACTTCTGAATAAACTTAAGAGGTATATCCATGAAATAAAGACCAAATCAAGAGGCATCTTACATTGCAATTACAGTAAAATTATTTGATTTTTACTCAGGTTTGCACACTTTACATTGCAATTATATCCAGAGTAACAAAGACTAAACCCTCCAAATTATTTCTTTTTAAAGATTACAACAAAGTATTTTATACTAGAATATGCCGCCTGTCTAACTCCTGTTCCAGACAAGTGAATTTAACTTTCTATTCCTTTATTAAGCAAATAATTATAAACCTCAGGCAGCTTGCTTATGAGAAAGTCTGAATTTGTAAATTTTTTGGGAGGGGAAAAATCCAAACAAACCAACCACCCAAAAAATACCCAACCTCAACAAAGAAATAAAACCCAGAATAAGCCTGTATTCCCATTACAATTATTAATTTACTTCATTGCCTGAAAGAACGCACAACTAATCAGGCTACTTCTTCATAGTAGGGAAAAGTAATCCATATTACAGAAAAAAAAAAACCCTTAACATACAAAACACTTGAAAAAAGATCTCATTAAGGATTAGTCTATTTCATGACAGACACGTGATAATTCAAAGCATTGAACTGATTACTTAAAATCTTTGACTATGCAGAAGTCAGGTTGAAAAACAGGGTTTGAGCCATGTAGTGCAATTTATTTAAGACAACAATATTGCTCTCTTCTACAGAACTCCCCAGCTCTCTGGGCCAAACACTTCAGCTGGGTCAGAACCAGCTGTATGCAGAGGAGGGAGTTGTGCAACCATATAACGAGATATGGAGGAAGAACTTATTTATATTGGAAGGAACCTCTGAAGGTCAACAGCTTCTATACTTTACTCATGGCAGCCTTTAGAGCTTCAAAGGCTGCTCAAGGCCGTTCTCAATTAAGATTAGAGTATCTCCAAGATATGCATGGAGATCCTACAGCCTCTTCAGACTACTTATCCCAACATCTGATCACCCCAATGATGCAAATCTTTCCTAATGTCTAATTGAAACATCCCTTGCTGGAACTTTTTCTGTTGTCCCTATAGCACTGTCACCTAGCTCCTCCAAGAAGAGAGTCTGGTTCTGTCTTTTCTGTACCCTCCCATTAACTGAAAACAAGATCCACCACCTTAGTCTTCTTTGAACACTGAGGACACCCAGCTCTTCCACTTCTCTTTTAACATTATGTGCTTCTGTACCCTAATTATCTTGGCAGTCTTCCTCTAGGCCTGCTTCAGAATGTCACCATTTCTCCTATACTGAGGGGCACAAAACCAGACACTGTTTTTGATGCCGTCACACAAATGTCAAGCTGACAGAAATACTCACTTCTCTCAGCTACTGGCTTCATTCTTGCTCAAAGGTACCTTGCTGACTCAGATTCAACACGGTGTCCACCAGGAAAGCAATGTCTTTTGCTGTCACGTTGCTCTCTAGCCATGGGTTTCCTGCCTGTGTAGTTGTTTCAATGTTCAGACTCTGCTGAACACCAACCATGAGGTTCTTGTCAGCCCACTTCTCCAGCCTGTCAAGGTCTCTCAGAGGAGCAGCCCTGCCCTCCAACCCACACAACCAGGTGTCATCAACAAGCTTGCTGATTGTGCATTCCATCACCTCATCCAGGTAGTTAATTAAGATTATAAATGCAAAGCTGAACTATTTAATTTCACTGAATACTAATTATCATGTCCTGAAAAGGATAAAGGACTTCCATGCAGTTTAATTTTAACTAATTAACAGGTTGGTAAATGGGGTGTTACAAAGAACTAGTACTTCAGTACACAAGTAAGTCACCAAGTAAAGCCTCTTCAGTATTTTTTTTTAATGGGCAGTTTGCACTTGGTGACTCACTGAAATAGCTCCAATGAAAGATTTCTCTCCAACACATCCTTCTAAATATGGAGAACTAAATACACAAAGTATCTGTGTCAGTGACTCTCAAGAAGTCTGGGAAAAGGGCCTAAATTAAGAGCCATTGTATATTTATACTGCAATAAGCTACAGAGCTGTTAGTTACATCTCAGTACTGCAGGCTGTGCACTTCCATATACAAACTTTCAGAGAATGCAAGTAACAGGAATTCCTTCACAAAGAACAAATGTTTTTTCTTAGACTATTTAACTCACAATGTTTCACAGACCTACATTATTTGCTAGCACGATTTTGCAGTAGATATATTTCTACAGAATAGATGTGCCAGATCATTGCTGAGGAACTGTGTTCTGCTGTCATGAAGTCTGCTATACAGCTGGGTCTCAAGATTTGAGCTTTAAACTATCAAAATCCTCAACTTATGGGTATAGAGATAACTTAAACTACTTAGCAAACGTGAATGAACCTGCAATGAGTCCTCAAAATGTTAAAATATATAACCTGCATTATTAGTACAGCTGGAACTTTGATCTTCGTAGTTTAGTAGCTACACATTTTTGCAGTTTCTTCACATCAGTGAAATTCACCATTTTTGATTCAAGAGATTGACAAGAAATTTTCTAGGCTCTACTCTGTCAGAAATTTTCTACATGTCTGCCTGTAGTCTTTCAACTTGATAGAGTTAACCAGAGATGAATATATTCACTTGTTCCTCAGCTGCTTAGAGATGTAGAACACAACAGAGCCACCTGGATTAAAAAGCCTAAAAATGCTAAGTGACAATTCTGCAAGTAATTTACACAGGCACGTTAGTAACAAAAAGAATACTTCAGGAGACAATTCTATTGCAACAGCATTTACAGGTTGCTACGGTCAAAAATTAGTCCTGATGTGTGCATCCAGCCTTGCACATCTTACACACATAGTAACTAAGAGAAATAGAAAGAAAAACACACAACTGCATATCACAGCAGTATAGTAGCAACCAAAACCTTAATACATAGAAGAGTTTATTATTAAACTACAACTGTCCTAAAATGCCTATTCTTACATCCACAATAAATGTTAATAGAACCACTATTTGACGTATTTTATTTGCAAAAACATTGACAAGTATGTATCATGACCTTTCCTCATAATTTTCAGCTATTTCTCCAAAGGCTGATTCATAACAGGAAATATTTCAATTATCATCAGTGCTTCATCTGAGCATCCTTGCTTTTTAATGCAGTTAGTATTACACAACAATTTTAATAGAAATATACCATTCATAACTTTGCCTTCAAAATTCCTATTAGAAATCCATTTGAAATAAAAGGGCAGGGGGGCACTGCTTACCCCAACTAACATCTATGGAAGTTCCCTGAAGAGGAAATCCTAAGTGGACTCAAACTAATAAATATATCAAATACAATTTCCTCCTCTAAGTTATTTCATTTGGAGTAATTTACAACCAGGGCCAAAACCAGCTGCACAGAAACAGGACACAATGTTCCTACATTGCTTAAAGTACCTGCTATAAGAACAAGCAGGGCTTGTTTAAAAAGCAGAATTATACTTATAAAGCAGAAAAAATCTTATGATTTTCATGTTAAATTCCAAGAAAAGTGATCACCAGGTGAAGTATTTGGGCAGAGAATCAGTTTTCAACTTATGTACAGTTAATCACAATTGAACAGAGACTATATAAACTAGTCAAGAAATATGCTATTAGTGCATATATAATTGGCTTTATACATGTTAAATTTAAGTGTATTTTCCCAAAAAAAGCTTCGATACATCCAGAACTGTATCTTTCCTCAAGGAAGGTGAGGATGGGAGTAGGGGAAGTGAGAGATTACTAACCCCTATAGTACATTTTACAAAGGTCAGTATTTTAATTAGGACAATTACCACAGAATTAAACTGTGTAAGAATTTTCACAATTAGCCACTAACATTCTTTCATCACTTTTCCACTAAGTTATACCACAGGCTACTCCTAGCTGACATCATGTCGACCAAAGCTCCCAAGTCCTCTTCTGGCAGGCAGCTTTTCAGCTACTCATTCATCCCAAGCCCGTAGTGCTCCACAGGGCTGTTGTCACCCAAGGGCAGGATCCAGCACTTGGCCTTGTTGAATCTTGTATCATTGGCCTTAGCACATCAATCCAGCACATCCACATCCCGTTGCAGAGCCTTCCTACCCTCCAGCAGATCAACACTTGCACCCAGCTTGGTGTCACTGGCAAACAGACTGAGGGTGCACTTGGATCCTCTTCCAGATCATCAATAAAGATATTCACTAGGACTGGCCCCAATACTGAGCCACACTAGTGACTGGCCACCAACTGGATTTAACTATTCGCCACCACTCTCTGAGCCCAGACATCTATATAGTTTTTAACCCATCAAAGAGTGCATCTGTGTAAGCCATGGGCTGCCAGCTTCACCAGCAAAATGCTGTGGGAGACAGCATTGAAGACCTTACTAAAACCCAGGCAGACACATCCACAGCCTTTCCTCATCCACTGGGCAGGTTACCTGGTCGGAAAAAAACCACATTGATCAAGCAGGACCTGGTTTTTACAAACCCACACTGGCTGAGCCTGATTCCCTGGCTGTCTGTATGTGCCACGTGAAGGCACTCAAAATGATCTGCTCTATGACCTTCCCTGACCCTGAGGTCAGACTGACAGGCCTGTAGTTCCCCAGATCCTCCTTCCAACCCTTCTTGTAGAGGGGTGTCACATTTAATAACCTCTACTAACCTCCACCATTAAGCAGGATTGCTGGTAAATAATGGAAAGTGGCTCAGTGAGCACTTCTGCCAGTGCCATCAGTACCCTCGGGTGGATCCCACTCGGCCTTGTAGACTTGTGAGTGTGTAAGTGGTGCAGAAGGTCTCTGACCCTTTCCCTGTGGATTACAGGGCCTTCATTCTGCCCCTTGTCTCTTCATTCTGGCTCAGGGGGCTGGGTACTCAGAGAACAGCTGGTCATGCTATTAAAAACTGAGGAAAAGAAGGCATTAAGTACCTCAGCCTCTTTTCTCATCCTTTGTCACTTTGTTTGCCCTCTCATCCAATAAAGGATGGGGATTGTCCTTGGCCTTCCTTTAGTTACTGGTGTATTAATAGAAACACTTTCTATCAAGTTTTACAGCAGTAGCCAGATTAAGTTCTAATTGGCCCTTCTAATTTTCTCCCTGCATAACCTCATGACATCCTTGTAGCCCTCCTGAGTTGCTGCCCCTTCTTCCAGAGGCCATAGACTCCTATTTTTCCTAATTTCAAACCAGAACAATCTCTTCAGTCAGGCTAGTCTTCTTCCCCAACAGCTCTACTTAAGGCACATGGGGACAGCCTGCTCCTGCACTTCTAGGATTTTCTTCAAAAATGCCCATCCTTCCTGGATTTCTGCCCTTCAGGAATGTCTCCCAGAAGTTTGTCAACCAGTCTCCTCAATATGCCAGTCTGCCCTCGAGAAGTCCAAGGTAACAGTTCTGCTGCTCCTTACTTCTCCAAGAATTAAAAACTCTGTAATTTCACAATCACTGTGCCCAAGACAGCCTCCAATCAACGCATCACCCACAAGTCATTCTCTGTTTGTGAGCAGTAAGTCCAGCAGGGCACCTTCCCTAGTTGGCTTACTTGCCAGTTGTGTCAGGAAGTTCTCTTCTACATTCTCTGAGAACGGTTTCCTCTAGACTGTTTCTTCTCCACCACATTGTATGTCCAGCAGACACCTGGTGAGTTGAAGTTCCCCAGGAGAACAAGGGCTAATGATTGTAAAACTTTTCACAGCTGCTCAGAAAATATTTTGTCTGCCTCTGCAACCTGGCTGGATGGTCTGCAAGAGACTCCCAACCAGGATATCTGCACTGTTGGCCTTACCCATAAACACCCCACTGGCATCATAATTAAGCTCTAGACAATCCAAACACTCCCTAAAACACAGGGCTATTCCACCACATCTCCTTCCTTGCCTATCCCTTCTGAAGAGTTTACAGGCATCTCCTGCAGCCCTCCAGCTGTGAGTCATCACACAATGGCCATGTTTCCGTAATGGAAATTATATCATAGTTTTCCTGCTACACAATGGCTTCCAGCTCCTCCTGTCTGTTGCCCGTGCTGCATGCACCGATGCAGAAGCAATTCAATCAGGCTATTTATACCACCACCTTTTTCAGGGAAGAAGTCCTGATTCCCGTCTGACCAATCTCAGATGCTTCTGTGATTTCTAACACATGGATAACCACTGGTTTTTGCTGCCACAAGGATCTCCATCCCCTATCTTCAATGAAATGAAAGATCAAAGGACATCACTAGCACACCATTCCTCAAACATGGGTGTGCTGTCCCCAGGCTTATCACTAGTAAACCTGGTTTTATCAGTTTCCCCCTTCAAATTTAGTTCAAAGCTCTTCTAATGAGCCCTTCTAACTTCTGTGCAAAGATCCTTTTCTCCCTTTTAGGCAGGTGTACACAGTCTGTCGCCAGCAGGCCTGGTGTCATGTAAACCAACTGATGATCAAAAACTCCAAAATTCTGCCAGTGACACTAGGCTTGGAGCCAGGAATCAATCAGCTGGCTCTTCCTGTTTTTTCCCTCATCATTCCCTGCAACTGGAAGGATTGAGAAGCACACCACCAGTGCTCCTGATACCTTAACCAAGGCCCTGAAGTCTCTTTGCAGCACATGCACACTTCTTGTCATAACTTCATTGCTACCTGCCTGGGGAAAAAAAAATTAAAAAAAAAAATCAAGAATGGATATTAATCTGAGGGCCATATCAGCATAGGAAACTTTCTCTCCACATCTTTAACCCAGGCCTCAGGGAGGCAGCAGACTTCCCCAAGAAGTGGGTCCTTCTCTTTGAGCCTTCTGCTCCCCTCAGAAAAGAGTCTCCTATGACAATGACCCATCCTTTTTGCTTTGTAGGAGCAGTTTTGATGCAGGGTAAAGGTTGACCCAACCTTGGCAGCACCAAGACAAATGAACCATCATCCTTTTTACTGCTTGGTTTCATGTGCAGAGGCTCCTAAGTATTATATGAGGGCATTTGGGAAGGTAAGGCAGTCACAGAGGAGACACCTGCTGCATTGGGCAGGAACTTGTCAACATTGCCCCTTATCCCTTAAGGCACTGCACTCAGCCAGGCAGAGACAACATAAGGAATCTTCTCTACCATGCCCACTGCAAGTTCTTCAGATGTATCAAAATGGTAATCACAAGCCATTGGGAAACTCCCTTAAGTAGGGAAAATCCCAAGAAATTTAATAAAATCTTCTCCAACATAGAAGCCTGACATAAAAACTATTATACAGAATTAATAATACAGTGCCTCAGTTGCCAGAATGTAATATATAAACGACACTAAGTTATTGTCAAAAAATAACAATACTCTACTGAAGGCTGTGTGCAAACATTGATTTCTAGGTATAAGTTTATGCACCAAAATAAAACTTACTTTTAGAGGATTCATTTCGTCCCCTTGCCTCCCTTGTCAATACAGAATTGAACAAGAAAAGTTAGAAGAGTAACTTTGCTTACAACACTGTCACACAGCTGCTCCATAATGCCACCTGAGCCAGGAAGGATCCCAAGCATTCAGCAGAGAGACCCTTCTATTTCCCTCCAGTAATCAATTTAGAATCTCTTGCCGCATTTTAGCTGCGACTATCCTCCAAAAGGCAGAGTTCAGAATTTATCTAGTTTAAAACACAAATCTAAGGAAAGCCGCCAAATGAAAATATCTCTTGAACAACTTCAACAAAACCTCTGTTAAGAAAATTCAAGGATATTAGCAGTACTAAAAATAAGCTTAGGTCAAAAGAAGTGTTTGCCTTATCTAAAACAGTTAAAAACTCTTGTTCCTTGTCCTGTCAAAACAGGCCCTGGTGAAAAGTCTTTCTTGTGGGCTACATTTATATCTCAAAAAAGTTGCAAGAGCATCTCCTCGGAGCCTTCTCCAGGGTGAGCAAGCCCAACTCTCTTGGCCTTTCTTCACAGCAGAGCTGTTCCATGTTTGTGTTCCTCCTCTAGACTTGCTCCAACAGCACATGACTTTCTTGTGCTGAGAGCCCCAGAGCTGGATGCAGTGTTCCAGGTGGGGTCAGAGCAGAGCAGAGGGGCAGAATCTCCTCCCTCACCCTGCTGCCCACACTGCTTTTGATGCAGCCCAGGACAGAATTGGCGTTCTGGGCTGCATGTGCAGATTGCCAGCTCATGCCCAGTTTTTCATCCACAAGTACCTTCAAGTCCTCCTTGGTGGGGCTGCTCTCAATCCCTTCATCCCCCAGCCTGTATCAATACCAGGAGTTGCCCTGACCCAGATGGGGACCTTGCACTTGGCCTTTCACTGTCACAAAGGCTAATTTCAAAGACATTCAGCAGTTATGAAGAAAGCAGTTGTTAAACATTAGGCAGACTTACCTGGCTTGAACTTTCAATGTAAAATGTAATATAGTCTTGCATGAAATAACCTTTCCCCCTAAAATTTACACCTAAATGTGATTTCTGTAATGCATCATGGAAAAGTAAGTGGTATGTATTTTGGAAGGAGGAAGCAAAAGCAGTAAAAGCCTTGTCTGATGATAATGATGTTGAAAACAAAATTTCCCATGTAATTTTGAACATTTCAGAATTTCCATAGGAGTACTCTTCAAGAAAAACAGATCTCTCTTTGCTATGTATCATTAGCAATTATGGAAACACAGTAATGTGATTAGAAACATAATTGGTTCAGCACACGTATTGGTAACCTCCAGCTTCTCAATTTTCTTTCTTACTGGAATGAGTCACCTTAGCAAAGCTGACAAAACTTCAGCAGTGACAACTCTGACAGCAATGTCTAGTTATCAGATTCCAAGGTGAAGTTAATGAACTACACAGGTAACGGTAACTACGCGATAGCTAAACAGCAAAAATAAATCGAACAAACAAAAGCCCTCAAAAACAAGCAAACAAAACTCCCCAAACAAAAACCTAACAAAAAATCCCCCAGTACACAAAAATACTTAAAAACAAACATACAAAAAATCCAGAACATAACAAAACCTAGCCAAACTAGTTAATGATTAATAAACAAAGCCCTACTACTGAAACAAAAAGAAATGCAGTGATAAGCGATCACAGCAGAGATGTCACAGACCAGGAGTGATAAACTGCTCAGGACAGAATAAATCAACCATAACGTCAACAAGGTCTTCTACAGTGAGCAAAGACATAATGACATTTTCTAAAACCATTTTAATAGTTGTTCCATTGAATAAAAGCTGACAGCTTTAAAAGGCATTCCTTTTCACATTTACATGCTTAATTTTCTTTCATTTTCTGAAGTGTGTAGGCCAGATAGGAACATAGATACATGTAAACCCATACGAAAAATGTAACTAAATCCAGGAACCTCCATGATTTTTGCAATAAGTCTAATGATGTACTTACATATGTATATACCTAGTCCTTATACTTAGTATATACCATAATGTGTATGGCACAAATTAAAGTTAAAGAGACTACATAAAACTTACTTGCCTAACTTTGGGGTTTTGGCTATTGATATTATTATTATGGTGCCACCGTTGTATATTTTTTTCTTTCTTTTAAAATTAATTTTCATTCATAATGCTCTGCTGACGCATATATATATATATATGAACACAGAGCACCACTAACATTGTTTAGCTTTTTAGTAGGTTTATAGTAATATTGTAATTCAGGATTTGTATTATTAAAATATTTTATTCTTTTGATTAAAGACTGAAGTAAAATTTGTTGAAGAAAGAATTGATTGAGTACAGAATTGATTGAGTACAGCACCACAGAAAGGCTTGGAATTAAAGTTTCCAGAAGCCTCTTGTGTGATTTGTAAAGACAACCACTTACTCTTTCCATGGCCACTAAAGAGAAAAGTTGCTATAAATGCTACCAATTCACTTCTATGTAGACATCTTAATGAAACAAGTCATTAATGAAACAAGGTGGTGTTCTAAGTAGTTGAAAAATGCTGTTGCTTTCCTTATGACTAAAGCCTTCTTTTTCCCCCCAAGGAGGAAGGTTACTTTTCATTTGTACACAAGAGAGATTAAAGAGAAATTAATACACCACACTTCATACTGAAAATCAAAAGGATGAAAGTAAGGATAAAAGAGCCATAGGAGTAATGAAGACACAGTCTCTTCTCATTACTAACCTCTACAGCCAAAATCTTCTCAAAAGCCGAATCTCTCTTTAGTGAATGTACTTAAATTACAGCATATTATTGATGTTATGTCTACAACTAAAGCTCAATTTCTGGAACTGGTAAGCACAGAAATGCACTCAAAGAAGGAGCAATCAAGGATGTCATAATGGATGGATCCATGCAAACAATTAAAGCTATAGCATTAGTGCTTTACTCTGTCGAGTGTGTTTTCGTGACTCTGTATATCCTCTGCATACTATTTGAACTGTAAATAAAGGCAGACTGACTAATCATGAATTATTAAGATTAATTTTTAGAAGTTACCCAATTTCCAGTATGTGTTTAGACATGCCTGGGAGAGAGATACTGCTACTTATAGAAAACTGCTACGGTATCAAGACTAAATTTTTTTCCACGGAGTTAAAAAAAAAATTGTATATATATATATATAAGCTCCCCCGAGATGGCGAAGGTTTAATTTCATTCAAGGGCTGCTCTGCTGGCGTTACGGAGCCAGGAAGCCAGGTCACTGTGGCATAGCTCACCCCGCAGCACACGCTCTCACTCCGGCTACTCACACTGTTTCCCTTCTGCCTTCCAGGCAGGATTTCCCGGCTGCGAGCAAGGCGGGCTCGAGCCCAGCAGCGGGACGGCGCTGAAGCCAGGCCATCGGGCAGCTCCAAACTTTACGGCGCTCCCGGCCGCCCCGGGGCAGCGCCCCCGACCCTCCCCACCCGGCCGCTTCCCGGGCGAGCTCTCCCTCCCTCCCTCCGCCGACCGAGACCCCGGGCCGGAGGCGGCCTCTCGCCCCCTCATCCCCCGGCCCGGCGGCCAGCCGCTCCCGCCATCCCCCTTCCCCACAGCCCCCTGCGCACCAGCCTCGGTAACCCGCCGCTCGTTCACCTCCGCGCTCCGGCCGCCCCCTCTCCGCTCCCCTCGCCTGCCGAGCGCGCCAGGCGCCCCCGGAGCCGCCTCCCGGCCCGGCCCCCCCGCCATGCGCGGCGCTGCCGACGCCCCGATGTGCGGAGCCTGCCGGCTTCGCCCGCGGCCGGGCTCCCCTCGCCGCGCCCTCCCGAAGCCCCCGCCCGAGCCTCGCCCGGCGCCGCGGGCACTCACCGGCTTCTCACAGCCGCTCTCCCCGGCCCTTCCCAGCGCCTCCGCGCCCGCCACTCAGAGCTTCCATGTGCCCCGCGGCCGCTCCTCTCTCCCGCTCCGCTCCGGGTGCGGCGCCCTCTGGAGTGGCCGCTCCAGCGGGAGCCCCGCGGGCAGCCGGGGCTGTCACTCAGCCCCCGGCGCGGGCACGGCGCTGCGGCTGCCGCCGGCTCGCTACCCCTTTGTTCGGCGGCGGCGGCGCTGACAGCTGCTGCCGGCGGTGCTCCGCGGGCCCAGGCGGCCGCTCCGCCTCGGCGCCTCCCCGCCCGCCAGCCGCGCCTCCTGCTCCCAGCCCGGCCCGCAGCCCCGGCTCGCTCCCTCCTTCTCCGCCCGCGGTCAACAACCGGCGGCGGCAGCACAAGTTCAGGCCGCCGACCCGGAAACTCATCGGCAGCCGAGGCCCGCGGGGCTCCGACGGGAAGCGGATCCGCCGCGCCGGGGGAGGGAGCGGGGCGGGGCCGGGGCGGAGCGGGCCGAGACGCGGGGCCTGGGCGGCGGGCGCGGCGGGAGGATGCGGCGGGCAGGCGGCGGCGGGCGCCACCGAGGAAGGCAAGGCAGGCAGAAAGCGAGCGGGACCCAGGCGCCTACCCTCACCCCGGCCCCGGGGCGGTCCCGAGGGCGGGAGAGCCGCTCCCCTCCGCGGGGATTTAGCGGGAGCGCCCCTCGGGCGGCCGGTGCCCGGCGGCTCCAGGGCGCGGCCGGGGAACTTCGGGGGCGTTTCCCGGCTGGGCGGTGTGGGACGGGAGATGCTGGGCGCGGAGCTGCCTCCCGCCCGTCGCCCTCCGGTTGTGCCGGGACGAGGTAGCGCTGCGGGAGCTTCCGAGGCTGCCGGCCTCTCTCCTTCCTGCGGGGGTGGCACGGCCGGGAGTCCCGGCGAGAGCCGCCCTCGACCCGGCGGGTCCTGCGGGAGGCGGGAAGGGTCGGCGGTTCTGGGAAAAGCCCGGGTGAGGCGTGTGCCTTAGATTGGCAGCCTTTGGGTTGGGGTAGCAGCCTTTTTTAGCGCCTGGGCTTGGTCAGGATCAGTTCGTGGTGGTGTTTTCTAAAGCTAGTCGTGTTTATTGTCACATCCTTACAGCCCCACCCTTCTTCATCCTCAGTTTTTGTTTTCTGGAGACATATTGCGAGTCTTAGCGCTGTCGGTTTCACAGACATGCTCATTCCGCTCTGGATTTAGTCCAGAGAAGTGTCAGAGGGAGTTCACCCGCTGCTTACTCACTTGTCCCGCCACTTGTCACCCAGGTGGCCTGGCCGTATCAGTGCAGGTTCCTTCCACACAAGCCTGTGACCCAAACCCTGTGTATCCAAGGACATGTAAGGAAACCCAAGGAGCAGGCCTTTCCCAACTGTGCACAAGGGATGGTTGTATCTTTTTCCTTTTAAAATTCTAAAGATCCTAAAGTATGAGTTCTAATAAGTCAGTATGTTGCTACTGTAATGCAAATCATTAGCTGTTTCTCTTCAGATATTATACTGTTCACGTACCATCATTAAATCCTCTAACTAATATATTTATTTAAACTGAAGGTGAAAACTTTCATGCTGCTTTTTATGTTGACGTGTTTTTAATATCTTTTCAGGTAGTCTTGGTCCCAGGAAAAATTTTGGACTAAGGGCATAGGAATCTGAAGACCTCTGTTTCTTCTGGAAGAGGTGGAGAAGCTAGAAGCACTAACATTTAAAATCTGTGGAGGAATTAATCTGCAAAAAGCATGTGCTTACTGATGCTATGGAATGAAAGGGTGTTCATTTGCAGATGAAGAAAATGATCAGCTGGAAGGTGGAAATGCTCAGACATAACCTTCTTTCTGGAAGCTGATATATGAAGTGATTTAGCTTTGGGAGGTTTTCCATATAATTTCCATAAAATTTTGTGATTATAGGAATTGTCACCTTGGTTTAAACAGAAGGGTAAGCAAAGCGTCTTCTTAAATCTGAAAGCCTCTATCCCCTTTTTTCAGAAACTAAAGATATATTCCTTTCAGAAGCTCTCTTTGAATAAATTGTGTACCAGTTTGCAGCCCCACTGAAATAAAACTAAGTAAATGAATCCATATTATAGTTTATCACCTTTGTTACTTGGCTGTAGGCGAGACTGTGTTCTACTTTGCGAGGGGGTGAGATGAAAACCAGGTATTTTCTTGAAATCCATGTGGAACTCACAGAAGTGCAGTACTTGTTACAGCACATTGTATAAATTACAGTGCTTGTCACTTTAAAATGGCTTTCTTTTTCAATTTCATATTTTTTCCAAAGTTCTAAATTTCTTTGGCCCTTTGTCTGGCTTGCAAAATGGGGAAGATAGGTACAAAGTGGGAAAAAAAACCCCATTATTTTTGCTTTAAAGATGGGCTAGAGAACAAGCTTATTTGTATCAAATCTATATGACGTACTATTTTCCCCTTTCATGAAAAGGAAGCAGAATTATATCAGCCATTGGCATTTCTCCAGCTAAAGAACAATAAATGAATAATGCAAAGCATCAGTGGATATTAGCACTGCATATCCTGAAATTTAGTGTGCTGTTGGATGTTCTTTTCAGCTGAACCTTTTCTTCCTGTTTATTCATTATTTCCAGTGATAAAATAAGAAGGAGAGATGGGAAACCCAGAAAACATTGGAGATGCATATGTTGCTGTGATTCGTCCAAAAAATACTGCTAGCCTCAATTCTCGGGAATATCGAGCTAAATCCTATGAAGTAAAACCATTTATGTTCTTTATGTATAAGTTGTTTGTTTTTTTTTTAATAATAAAGTAAATGTAGAATAATAGAAGAAAATGTAGCCTTGTCTTTTACTCTTTAACCTGCAGAAGAGGTCATTTTGACTTCATCCTGCTCCTCAACATTTAGTACTTCTTGAACTTTGTTACGACTTTTACAGTGACACAATAAATAACAATAACAATAATATTTTTTTTTTAAGTTCTGTACTTCTTTCAGTTGTGCTTAAACTCCTTTGGTTTCATTATTGTTTGAAAGATTTTGCTGCTTGAAGTTCCCATTGAAGGCCAAAAGAAAAAAAGGAAGAAAGTTTTGCTGGAAACTAAACTTCAAGGAGGCACTGAGATAACACAGAGCATCTTGGATTATGTATTAGAAGCCACCAGACCAATTTCACCAGCCAATCAGGGTATTAAAGGTAAAAACATTTTAATCTAATATATTGTTGCTAGCACCATAAAAATGTTTTTTAAATTGGCATTTCATGGTTGTGCAAAAGCCTGAAATTAATATAAAAGAAAAAAAGATATGTTTTGAGGTTCATCCAAAAAACCTAAGCCAACTACACAGCTAAAACCTTTAATTTACCTTTGTTTCTCTTTACCTTCCAACTCTATAAAATGCTTACGAAAAGATTTTTAATGAATGAATCTTTGTGCTTCTTCTTCACCTCACGTTCAGATTTATAGCTAAACTTCCAGTAAACCAGATTGAATTGACTTTTGTATCCATAACTTCAGCTAAAACTTGACTTGAACTGGAGAACTGATAGATTCTAAAGTCCTGCTTAGAAGAGAGAATCTATATGAAAATATTTCTAGCATAACTGTATCACTTACAGATGGAATTTAATGAGTATATTTTTTTTCCTTGTTCTTACATAGCTGATCTAGCAAAGCACCTCACACTGAGGTTTTGTGCTGAAAAAATTTTTTAGCCAGCATATTACATTTTCAGGTTGGTATAAAGCTTAAAGACTAAAGGACTTCTGGTCTTTGCTGCGTAGTTCATCTCTATTTTGTAGGTAAGGTTATGCTGGGCAGGTTGACAGTGTGAGCAGGACAATGCACTGCTGACAGTTTACCAAAGGAATAGCTGGTAAAACATGGTAATATGTTGCAGGTGGCAATAGCTGCAGCTGAATGGACTAAACAAAGCTCGTTATGCAGCAAACACAGAATAACAGAATTAATACACATAGAAGAATGCCTAGTAAAAGCAAAAACTCTGTTCCTTGTGTAGTCTGGAGAGTTTTAAATCAACTCATTCAGATGGTCTAAGCACAGCTTAGTGTGGCCACTGCTAAAATATGCAGCTGTGGTCAGAAAAGCTAAAAAGGGCTACTGTCATGGCATTTTTTCAATGTTACTGGGTAGATACATATTTATGTTTGTTAGCTTTTCATAGGTATTTAGATTTTCTTAGCTTGCTTTAGATTATAGCTCATAATCATATTTTTTTCTACCTAGAAATGAGGAATATTGAGTCTGGTAAGCTTTCAGATAGACCTTTGTCTTTGTTTTGATGATTAATTAATTGTTTCATTGTTTGTTTGTTTTATATACTTTGCTAGGAAAGCGTGTCGTGTTAATGAAGAAGTTTCCTCTGGATGGAGAGAAGGCTGGCCAGGAGGCATCTCTTTACATTGTTCCAACTGTTGTGAAAGGTAACATTGACCATGATTTGTGAAGCTGCACCCATTTTAGCAGAAATTCACTTGAGAGGCTTTTTTTTTAATATGATATATTTAAGTTGTATATATCTGTCTTGTTGATATACGAATATATGCATGATTTCATAAAAATATATATATATATATATAATAACATATGATATATTTATATAATATATTTTAATATGCTGTATGACTTTTTCTGTATTTAAGCATTAAAAGTTGTGGTCAGGTGCAAAACTCCCTGAATATTTTAAACTTTGAAGAAGTTATTTAAAATCAAGGAAAACTGCTTGGGTTTAATGTATTGTCTTTGTTTCTGTAACAATAGCATGTTTCTGGTTTAAGCAGTATTTGCACTTGGTTGTATTTCAAAACACAGGCCTTAACTTGTATAGAATTTGCTGAATGCAACTGTAAGACATCCTACTCAGTTCAGTGTTCTCAGAGAAGAATGCTTAGTAAGTCTTTAAACAGTAAATAAAGTCTTTAGAAAGCAAAGTAAATTACTTGTCAGCCAAGTATTTTTAAAAATATTGAAGTAAAGTGTCTGTGTGCTTTTGGGAAAACTTCTTCATCTTCATCTAGTCCTAAATCATCTTTTTTTTCCTTAAATGAATCTGATCACACTGATGGAATAGTGACAGGATACTTATGGGTTTTAAGGCTACCCTGTTGGGTTGTGAATTGCTATGTAAGGATTGTATGTAATTGCTATCAATTATTATTTGGAGAAAATTAAGTCATTCTAGTCTAAAGTTAGAATATAGTCTTAATTAGGGACATGTAGCTGCAAAAGATGTAGAAGGGAAAATAAGATCCTTCTCACTCATGTGTCTTCAGAGTATGTTTCCTTTTTAGACAATACGAAATACACATACAGTCCTGGATGCCCTGTGTTCTACTGTTTACAAGACATCATGAGAGTCTGCAGTGAATCCAGCACACATTTCGCTACGCTTACTGCAAAGATGTTAATTGCCTTGGATAAGTAAGAGACACCATCCGTAAAAATACATTCCAATTAAAAGCTTGATATTTTATATCAAAATATATATTAAAAAGATAATTTTTCAATGTAAGATGTATTTATAGCATTCTTGTGAATAAGAAGGAAATCATCATGGTATCATGTTATTTTCTTCATGTTTATCAGAAATTGAAACCTTGACAACACATTTCTAAAAGTCTTTTTACAAACTCAAGAATGGTGTGTTTATCTAAATCAAGTAGCTTTTTGGAAGTTCATGCTCACAGTGAATTTTTTGTAAAATCATAATGTTTAATCTTCTGTAAATGACATAATTGTCATCTGTAAAAGCATTTGCCAGAGTGTAGTAAAAATATCCTGTAATTGTATACCATTAAAATTGGCATTTAAATTAAATCTCCCTGTAGAAAGGGAGCGCATCTTGCCCAGACACACAAATATATTTACAGTAGGGATTTAACTTTCAGAAAGGTGATTAGCTGTTTGGCCAGATTTATAGTAGTTTGAAATTTGAATATATGAGCAGATTTTTTGTTGTTTTGAGGGTTTTTTGTTGTTTTTTTTAAATGTACACTTAACCAAGAAACACCAGACACACTTATATATGAACTTACTTGCAGTAATAAACTCAGCTGAAACTTCTGTCTAATGTAAAAAATCATGTTACAGGCTATTACCTAAATGGTTCTGTGTGTAGGGTTTTACAGTTTATTGGTAGAGTTGTAGTATTTCCATGTATACCATCATACCAATTACATTTATTTGCTGCTTAGTGAATGCCTCCAGGCTCTAAGTTGTGCTTAAAAGTGTTTCAAGTCTCACAGGAAGCCTTGGAGGTATAATAGAAAATAGTTTATATTTTTTATTTCTATGTACATAATCTGAAACAATATTTCTCAAAGATTCAAACTGCCATAACTAATTTATGTACCAAATCTTTAGAGAAAATGCCTGAAATACCTTAGAGGGTGTTGATTAGCACAATGACCACAATTTCTTTCTAGCAGGACCATGAGTATGTGAAGAGAATGCTGCTTTTGCAGAACACTGTAACTTGGATCTAGGACTTAAAAATAGGCCTAAGCATATGTACTGAACTGCAGGTTACCTTCTGCCATCCTTACATATGATTCTGGGACAGACAAGATCCAAGTTATCTGTCAGTGGATGTCCAAAGCATGTACTTCTCTTTCTTCTATATGTCTAGGCTCAATCACTAAACAGAATTTATTGTATTCAGCAAAGCACGTTTTTACCTCAAGCTTGTGAGAAAGCATGTGCAGTAACCTACATGCAAACCTAGCTTTAGACCTTTAATGCACCACTTAATTTAACACTTAAACAATTAGCAATTCAGTAAAAATATGTTTATCCAAAACTCATGATGAACAACTTCTGAGCCCTGTGTTATATTGCATATGTGGCAGGAAAAAATGCAGCAGGTGTACAGTACTGAGTTCCCCCAGTTGCACAGAATAAGAAAGCTCTAAAACTCTTCAATACTGTCAGTAGGAGTGCACTGCGAAGAGAATAAACTTCAGCACAGATTTATAAAAAGGTAGGTGGTAGCCTATGTGAAAGAGACTTAGCAGTTTGGAAACTGGACCTTCTGGTTTTTTGCCTTTCCCGTCTTTCCCTAATGAAACATGTAAGTTGGAAGGCTTAAGTCAGTACAGATATTGAAACTCACTCTTAAAAAAACTGCTTTAACTTTCAAAATTTGTTCAGAGTAGTAATAGTAATAAACTGAAAGTAAGTGAAATGGTGACATGGTGTGGTTAAGTTTTTTGGTTATAACCAGTGTTACTCTTAGTGTATCATTTCCTTTTCTTTGAGAGTTTGCATTCACAGGAAGTTGAGCAAATACAACTGCTTAACTGTGTGTGGTTAACATTTGCCATTCGGGGAGTAATTTAGTCATAAAATTGGCTGTGCACATTATAATTTTTTTTAATTAATGTGTGGGATTATCATACATGCAATCCTTAATCAGACAAAATAATGGACACGCATGACCAAAATGGTCCTTTTCTACCTGAAAATGAATTACTTGCCCATTCTCTCCTGCAGGTGGTTGGATGAACGGCACACCCAGTCTCACTCCATCCCAGCTTTATTCAGACCATCTCCTCTTGAGAGAATTAAAACAAATGTAATAAACCCTGCCTATGCTATAGAACCTGGTCAAACAGAGAGCTCGTTACACATGGGTTATACTGCCCTGGAAATAAAGAGCAAAATGCTGGCATTGGAGAAAGCAGATATATGTATCTATAACCCTTTGTTTGGATCCGACCTTCAGTATACCAATAGGGTAAGAACTATATTTTCGTTTTGTATTTGTGAAACATACATACATTTTCATTTTAAAATTCATTCATTTATTTGATATGAGTGCGTGCTCACATCAGAATTGTTTATTTAGTAGTAAATGTGCACTAGTTTTTCAAATCCTCATACTTGATCATAATTCTCATACATTATAAAACGTTATTATCAGTACTTAGGTTTCAAGAGACTACCCAGCTTGGATGGGGGATTGTGTAGCCAAATCTCAGTAAGATATTTTTTCAGTTGTGTTTAAATTATGTCTTCACAGGTTGACAAGGTGGTAATAAATCCATACTTTGGCCTTGGAGCCCCAGACTATTCAAAGATTCAGATTCCTAAAAGAGAAAAGTGGCAACGTAGCATGAGCAGTGTCACAGAGGACAAGTATTATGTTACATTCCTTTTTCATTAATGGATGATTTTGTTTTGTTTTATTACAGTAGCACTTGGTAGACTTAGAATGAGATTCCTGTTACTTTAGGCTTCTCTGTATAAATACGTATTTGAAATGAACTTTTATTTGAAGTCTCAAAGTATTGAAACACAACAGTTAGAGGATGAATCAAGAAAGTTGTAAATTATAAACATTAGAGAAGCATTTCTTACTATAGTAAATACAGCTGTGGCTTGATTACTGCATGGCAAAAAACTCATTTGTATGAATACTGGCACATTTTAGCTGCAGGAACTTCTCTTTCATTCTTCTGTAGATCTACAGTTACTGCTATGTTAGTAATTTTTAAAAAGTTGATGTTCTCAACTGTTGTAATATTTCTGAATGATGTTTTTCCTTTTTCCTCTTTAATTCATAGGGAACACCAGTGGGTAGATGATTTCCCTCTTCACCGCAGTGCTTGTGAAGGTGACTCTGATTTACTAAGCCACCTTCTGGATAAAAAGTTTTCTGTTAATCAGTTGGATAGTGATCACTGGGCACCAATCCATTATGCATGCTGGTGAGTTTTGCCAATCAAGTGCATTCTTGCTATCATGGTTCGTTAGCGTGGTCATTTATGTAATTTATCAGCCTCAAAAAAAGAAATAAAAAACCTCTAGACTTTTTAATGCTTTGATTCTAATATATATTACTGTTAACCTTCTGAAGAAAAGGATTGCTTTAGGTTTTGAGATAATTTTAATTTGAATGGTTTTGGGGGAGACTACTTATGGAGATGATGTCATCACTTACCTATTGACTCTTGTATCTGTCCTGAGTATTTATTCTAATTCCTTTTGGAGGCACTGGGTCTACTTCAGTGTGGTAACTTTCACAGTGTTTGTTGGCTAAAGTCTGTTAGCAGTTTTACAGCAGAGCAGTAGCTGAGCTGAGCATGTTTTGGTGCTGGTCAAGCTTTGAGTGGGAAGCTGGACTAGGTGATTTACAGAGGTCAGCGTGTCTGACTATAACTGTGCTTTAATCTGTAAGTGCTTGAAAGCTTTCCTCAGTCATAAAAATGCATTTGTTTTATCTTTATGGAAGTTAGTCTTTTCTATATAGAGTGGTCAGTATGTCTGATGATATGAATAACATGAAAATTAAACTTGGTTATAAAAAACCCCTAATCTTACTTGGTTTTTAGTGTTTGTCAGAAAGTTTGTAAATAGTTTATATATGAAGTATACACAAGAGTCACCAGTTATAAGCATGAAGGTTAAGAATCCTTAGGATCCATCTGCATGACAATCGGAAGCTGAACTCTGATTCTCACACTGATTATTTTGTCCAGACAAAGCTGGACTCTGTTCTGCCATGACTGAATTGCTACAACTACCCAAACTTAGGTAGTTTAAAGCAAGGTTCAGTTTAGCTATAATGAATCTAATAAAAGGTTACTAGACCAATGATTACCAAAGAAGTGTAGAACTGTCAGAGACTGATATTAATTTCTACAAACTTCATTATGTTCCATTGTATCTGGTGTAATTTGAAAGCAAAACACTCTTCCGTGTGCTAAAAAACCACATTTTCATAATTAGGGCTATCTGAAAAGAAATATTTTATATTTGCTGTGTCTGTTCTGATTTAAACCTGTCTGCAGGTATGGAAAAGTTGAAGCCACTCGAATGCTGTTGGAGAAAGGGAAATGCAATCCAAATCTTCTGAATGGCCAACTTAGCTCTCCTCTTCATTTTGCTGCTGGAGGTGGGCATGCTGAAATAGTACAAATTCTACTAAATCATCCAGAAATTGACAGAGTAAGTTCTGTTTGTGTGTAGAAATAGCAGTTTTAGCAACAGTTTCTAGCTTGTGAATGAGAAATATTTTGGTGTCCAGATCACAATGTATAAACACAATGGTCTTGTGAAAAGATTACCAAAAAATGGTTAAATATTTTTCATTACCTCTACTTTTGCCATTGTATATAAATTTTGAACTGTATATAAAGTTTGAACTCTGGTATCAAGGATTTTAATTATCTCAAAAATGTGTAAATGTTTACCTGTCTGCAGTGAAATCAATGTAGAATCAGTGTTTCTGTTTGTTTGTAGCACATTACTGATCAACAAGGAAGATCTCCACTGAATGTCTGTGAAGAGAACAAACAAAATGAGTGGGAAGAAGCTGCAAAACTACTGAAGGAAGCCATAAATAAACCTGTATGAGTTTACTTTCTAAATAGTTTAAAGTTTAATTTACACTTAATCTTGTTAGGGTCACTTCTAGCTGTTACTGGAAATGTGCAGCACACTGGAATTGTTAGTGTAAATATTGGCAAACTGACATTTTGTCTCTTTAAATGTTTCTGTTCTGTTTCATGGCTCGAGAAATATATGTAAGACATGTAAACATGATGCTCCAATTTATTTGTAGGAGCATCACATCAGCTACTGATTTTATGTCTATTTTTGATCATACAACCATCAGCTTTCTTTATGCATTGTCATCTTCTATGTTGATAAACAGGAGCATTCAGCTGGCTAAATGTAGGCTTCTGTGAAATAGCTTTTCATCAGTTAGTCAGTGTAGGCTTCCTTGGCAGCCAGTGGAGATTTAGCCTGGATAGGAAACAAAATTTACAATGCAATTCCTCTTACCCTGAAATAGATTTAAAATTAGCCAAATGATATAAACCTACTAGTTTCTTTTCTTTGACTTCCGATGCAACCTGTATCACTGTAGGTAGGTGGTAGTAAACCTGTCAGTTCTTCAAGATGTTTTAAATTATCTTCATTTCTCTCTGCATGAATGATCTTCCAAAATAATTAAGGAAGGAACTGACCTTTATTTTAGGGATCTTATTGTGCAGTAGTTCATATGGAGATGTGTGTGTCTAATGACTCCTCAGACTAATGCACACGAGTTAAGTAGATTGCAGAGTGTAATGCATGATGTTATGTTGTCACTTACTACTATTTAATTAATACAATAAATTATCCCTCCTATAAATTACTACAGTAGGAGTGACAGTGACTCCTGCAGCAAAGGTAGACTGATGTTTTCCATTCCAACCTCATTTTCAATGAGTTGTCATTTTCCAAAGCATCCGTTTTTTTCTAAAAGATTTTAGGAACGCAGTTCTTGATGACTTAGTAGATTTGAGGAAGGGAAATAACAAATTCCTGAAACGTTTTTATTCAAGCAGCTGAAACATCTAACCTGTTACAGAAATGAAAACAAGACATTTCATTGATTTATGACTTGTGTATATATTCTTTAAGCACCTAATTTACATTTATATATGTCTTTCAGGAGACATACTGTGGACTCACATGCAATTTGGTGAAAGCTATGGGAGTTCTGAAGGGGAACATTACTTATTACTTATTACTTATTACTTATTACTTATTACTTATTACTTATTACTTAATTTATTGAATTTATTTAGATTCTATTACGGGACCACTGTAAGATTAGTGAAATTGTATTCTTCTTGTAGTGAGTTCTGAGCAAAGGGTGGTGATTGCCTCTAAAAATAAGTCTTTTTAGTATAGAGGGGGAAAATTCATAACCTGCCAGTAATAGCAAGGTGAACATTTTGGGATGTGCATAGGCAGCTGAGCCCAGATTCCTCATGGAACTTTTAAATACCTGCTTGCCTTTGAGTTCAACAGAAGTCCTTAAAATACCAGCAAGATCTTTCTTGGAGTTACTGGTATAAAAAGCACAGTATGAGAACTTGCACAGGACATGAAACAAGCAATTTTGGTAAATAATAAATATGCAGGAGTTGTGCAATATTCTTTTTCCCATTGTTACAGATGTTGGTGACTTACGGTAGAATTACTTTCTTCTCTAGAAGCACCAACATGAAGGATTTTAACAAGCTCTTTGTTTCAAATGTTTTCATTTTGATGTAGTATGAAAAGGCAAGAATTTATCGTATGGATGGGTCATATCGCTCTGTCGAGCTGAAACATGGAAACAACACAACTGTCCAGCAAATAATGGAGGGCATGCGCCTGTCTCAAGAAACTCAGCAGTACTTCACTATCTGGATCTGTTCTGAGAACCTCAGTAAGTAAAAAAGACAATGGTTATACTTGAGGGTTTATCACAGTTTATTTCTGCTTGCCTTTAGGAAAAAGTAATATGTCTTAGTAGAGTAGGAAACATCCTCTCTGACAGGCTTTACAGCCTGATGTCTCCAAACTGCTTTCAGAGCTGTGGAGAGCTTCTCTGTTCTAGCTTTTACTTTGGGTACCCTCAGTAGGTCTGACTGTATCTGGGCACCTATAATGTATTTCATCCAGGAAGATGGGGCTGTTCCAGGTGCCTTTCTGTTACAGGGCACCTTGGCTGTCATAGGCCTTACTAGTAGCTTATCCTGGTATTTATCTGTATTTTTATTCCCAGAGTATCTGAGTCTAGAAGCATGTCACTGTTTTTACCAATGTTTAGTCTTTTTAAAACTACTAATTACAAGTAAGGTGATTAATGTTGTTTCTTTAGGTCCTTTAATCATATGAATTTTCCTGTGTTTTGCACCAAACTAATTTTCGATAAACGAGTTTTTAGATATATTTGATGGGAGAGAATTCTGATGTATAATGTCACTATTATATTTGTAGTATTTTTGGGATTTCTGATCTAAATAAAAAGTATATTACAGTGTTTATTTGAGATATATAGCAAAAGATAAATAGAAGCCTGAAAGAGTCAAGGTGTGTGACTAATGGACAAGTTTCATTATGAACTATGTTGCAGTTTGTGACTGTCAGGACTGTAGGTTCCTTGCCTATAGGACATCTGATGCTTTTCTATGTTTGAATGTAAGATGGATAAGTTAAATGAACAGACTGTTCTCAGTGCAAGATGTTGCACTATAAAATACTCATTTAAGTTTTTCATATAATGTGAAATGCCACAGTGTGAAAGCCAGAACAGTGAGGATGAGGCAGACACAGCCTCCTAGAACCTCACTCCTAGAAAAAGCCAAGTGATAATCTAAGGACAGGCAGGGTGAGTGAGCCAAAGATTCAGACTCTAGTAGACAGTAGGACTGTAGATGAAAGCTCTGTATTAATTTCTGAGCTCTCATAAACACAGGAGAACATGAAACATTAAATGACTTTAGCCTGTTCAGAATCAAGACATTTTACAGGTTAGAAAGAAAAATGTCTGTTCTGAAAAGCGTTTTTTATATATATACACAAAAAGGGCAAATACATTTATAAGATAAATGATATCTGTATTTTTCTGTCAGAAATAAGATTATTGGACTTTGTATTTCTGCCATAACAACAGAGACAACATTGTTTTCTCATGTATTATTGTGTTTTTAAGGTCAGTCTTGGTACTCCGTTAAATCTTCAAATACCACTTCTCTCCTGAGAAACTGAAAATAATAAAGTTTCAACACTATTGTGTTTAGTGAATTGATACTAAGAGTTTTGTCAATAAATCCATATTTTCCATACCTTTTCAATATAGCAGTTTAGAAAACATAGGGAAAATATTTGTTAATGAGGCCTCAATTTCAGATACTCTGGGTTTGGTGCAGCATTTAATAATTTATATGTATGTGCATGTGCTGGGCTATTCTGTTTGTTTATTTAGAAACAAACCCTTTTATTTTTCAGGTCTCCAGCTGAAGCCATATCACAAGCCTTTGCAGCATATTCGAGACTGGCCTGAAATATTCACTGAACTGACAAACTTGGATCCTCAAAGGGAAACTTCGCAGCTTTTCCTGAGAAGAGATGTGAGACTTCCATTGGAAATAGAAAAAAAGGTCAGCACTTGGAAGTGAATGAATGAAATCATGGTCAGACTCAGAACATTTTGACCATCAACACTCAGTGTGTAGTGACTGTAGTAATTTCCAAAGTTACTCAAACCTGACATTTCCTTTTCTGTAATAGTCTGAGTCTTCACATTCTTCCCTACCTCTCTCTTGCCTTCCTGCCATCTCTTTGTTCTCTCTCTCTTTCTCACCCTCTCAGTTTGGTTTATCCAACGTCTCCATGTGTCAGTCTCTGTCTGTCATACAGCTAAAAACAACTTGCCTGATTGTTTCTTCCTTGTGCTGTTGTTTTTCAGTTATTTAATTGGTCAATTTCAGTGGTATTATTCAAATATATTATTCAAAATAAATTCACAGGGGAAAAATTCACAGATATCAGTATTTCTGCAAACTTTTTGATTGGGCATGGTATGCTAGTTGCCTTTCGTTTGGGTGTTAGATCAGTGAAATGTTGAAGTAAATCAACGAAAACATGTATTTTTTTCTATTACAAAGCATGACCAAAATGTACACTTCAGTCAGGATCACACCTTTGTCTTCTGTCTCTGAATCAGTGAGAAATTGTATTTATAGTTTCTAAGCTAATTTTCCTTTTTACAAAGAAATCATATTATTTAAATTTTTTTAACAGATTGAAGATCCATTGGCTATTCTTATACTTTTTGATGAGGCCAGATACAATTTACTGAAAGGTTTTTATACATCACCTGATGCAAAGTTGATTACACTGGCAAGTCTGCTTCTACAAATAGTCTATGGAAATTATGAGAGCAAGAAACATAAACAGGGCTTTCTAAAGTAAGTATGTGTGTTTAAAACTTAAAATTATGTGTTCAGATGAAGTCTTTTTAGATAGCACTTATATGGAACTCTCAAATTTTAGGTATGTTTGTTGGTTTTCTCCATCACTGAGCTGTAGTTCAGAGTAATCACATAACCCTTGTAGCCTTACTAGCAGCTGGACATAGTGTGTGAAAATGTATAAATCTTAATTATTGCAGTCCCAGACAGAGGGATAGAGGTTCTGTATTTTTTAAAATCTGTCCTGAGCTACAGTAATACCACAATGCGTAAGGGTTCGTTTGAAGTGTTCTGACAGGACTGAAGGGTTCTGACAGGACTGAGGCTTTGAACAATGCTGAAGAAACTTATTATGGCAGTTAGACCAACGTCTGGGATTGACTTTCCCTCTTTTCCTTTGGACAGACCACGTAGAGATATAGTTTCTCTTCTGTCATTTGTAGGAGAAATGCTGCACTAAATTGGTCAAAACCATAGCACCAGCAGGGCTCAGACAGATGGTATTTTTCTCTCCCCTTCCCTCTGCATGCCAGCACAACAGTAGCTGAGCTATTTTGGGAAATGGCTTCTTCTTCCCACGTACATTTCTACAGCAGTATCTGAGCCCATCAAGATTCCAGTTCTCTATTGAGTGCACCTTTACCCCCTGCCATCTCCACCTCACTTCATTCATGGAACAGCAGCTGTGCTGCTCTGGAAAGCCGCTGTGCTTCCCATCTTCTCTTATTCACAGCATCAACTGAGCTGCCTTGGCTTGGTGGGTTTTTGCATATATTGTCCTGGAGTTACACAGCTGGTAGATGGAGCATAAGGAGAACGGGGTTTAAATGGGACTGCCTGCACAAGTGTGCAGTTAATGCAGCTGAGTTTTGTATGGAACTACTCCCTGCTGACTCCCAGCAGCTGCAGGGTGGTGTTCCTTTCCATACTGAGGCATATCAGTACTGTGGGTCCAAGCTGATCCTGCTCAATGGAAGTGTTTGGCTCTACAGACAGGACTACCTGCAAAGATAGTTTGGGCCAGAAAAAAAGCCATTTAAGCACGCTTTCAATCCATATACACATAGTTCTTTTTCATATAGATGAAGAGATTTATGTTCTGATTTTTTTTTTTGCTAGTTGACATAAATGTTTTTTTCAAAGACAGGTAGTTTCAAACTATATCCTGGCTGTTGTTTGTATGAGTGTATCTTTGAACTTACTGATGGATTGTCCTGTGCAGGGTTTTTACTTGGTAGATCATTTACGCAATTACTGCCAAATACAGTTTAAAAATTACTAAATAGGTTACATCACTAGGTCTTGAAACTGTCTTAAATGTACATAAAAGCAAACCAGTAAAGGCTAGCATTGTTTGTTTTAGTATTTTTTGTTTCCTGCACTTTGGGTTTTTTGAAAAAGGCACTTTATGTAAGTAGCTTCTCTTTCATGTCACTTAATATATAACTTTATTGTGGAAATTATTTGGGCTGAGTCCTTGGTGGTGCTGACTACAGGAGTGGAAGAAAGAGTATATACAATCTGTCATGTTTTCTTGAGTGTGTGATATACTGATGTAAATGGCATTTTCTATATAATTTTGGCTTTCAAACTGGAATTCACTAATTCCAGTACTTGCTCTCTAACCACGTACGAGACACGTGTTCTGCTGGCATTTCCTCTCCATGCCATGTCCGTGATGTGTGACACAGAGTGTATAATGTAAAGCTGCATCTTCATTAAGTGAGAATCACACTGTATCTTAGGAAACCATCTCATCTGATGAGGCAAGATAGAGTAAGAGCTGACTGTCTAGCTCAGTGTTTGGCTTGAACGTACACTGAGGCAGACGCTGTTCTTTTTTCTTACTTTGTTTAGTGAAGAAAAACGTTTCTTCCTTTTTGTTCTTCTCTTAGTGAAGAAAACCTTAAATCTATCGTACCAATAACCAAACTAAAAAGTAAAGCTCCTCACTGGACAAACAGGATACTTCATGAATACAAGGTGAGATAAATAAGCAAGTAGTAGAAAATCCGGTTGTTAAACATTTTTGACTGTTTGCCTGTCAATTAATGAACAGAATACTGGTATAAAAAGCTAAAAATGTGTATGTTCTGAATTTTTGGGATGGCTTGTTGGAATATATTTCTTGCACAATTACAGATGATCTCTTTGTTAGAAGTAAATATGTTTGTTATCTGTTCATTTACCTTAAGTGTTGGCTGTGTATTTGGCACACTTCCAATTCAGGCATAGATGTGAAAAAATCTACTCTGACTAACATTTTCATGTCTGCTTGTAGCAATAGATCTCCAAAGTCCTTTTTGTCAGTGTAACTTGTATGTTAGGAACCTGGTAGTGCTGCTGATGTGCATATGTGCACACACACACAAACTCCTTTGATTAGAGCAGTTAATTGAGCAAAATTTTTAAATGTGCACGTGGGCTGCTTGTGTAAAATGACTCTAACTGAGGGCTGTGGGTCCCAAGTGAGGTTAGACTAAATTTATGATCTTCACAAGTAATTGTGGAAAAGGTGAGGTGTGTCAGGAGAACTGTACCAGCTGATGTGCATCACTAAAGGTAGCTACCACAAAACACTGCAGAGGCACCCAGGGCATGTTTTCAAACCTTGCCCCTCTTTTTGAGGTGAGATTACTCAATCATAAACTTCCTTTTGGTGCTCACACATTTTTTTTGTAAAAAACCAACAGATCATTCCTGCTCTTTCTAATAGAGATGAAGGGGGTGATGGTGGTCTAAGACTATGGTGTAGCAAAGTTGTCCATACTGTCATCAAATTAAATGTAAGAATGAGCATAGCTTTCTTGACTTCTCCTTTTAGGCCATTATTTTGGGGTGTGAGGCATGAGGGAAGGGGAAAGCACTTGCAGTTTTTGTCCTGAAGATTTACATGTTAGAACTGGCTATATAGAGTTCAGGTAAGCTGCAGTGCAGGGTGTGGATCCAGAGAGGCTGATCCCCTCTATCACACCCACAGTCATGCCCCCCTAACTGTTGAAGATTTGTTCTCCCTCACGTCTGTGACTTCTCATCTTGTGCACAGCCCAACCAATTTTTTATTTGTTAAAGTGGTTGGTATCAGTCTGGTTTGAGGAGCACTCCAGCCATAGTTTGTTCTGACTGCTGTACTCTACTGAAGAGGAAGGAACAGAAGACTGTCTCATTGTGAATGGAGGCTCCACTATTGAAAAGAGATCTGCACCTCTCTTTCGCTTAGAAAAGAAAAAACAATCCATGTTTTTGGAAGGAGGTACTTGCTCATCTTACATGTCTCACTGGATTGGACCCCTTAAAGAAGGAAGAATACATAGTTTTAAGGATTGCAATGCATTTAGTGTCAGATGGGCACATAGCTGCTGATCCCAAATCCGAATTACTTCTGAGAGAGGCAAAGCTGTGGGGCCCTTCAGAGGTTACGTGGCTGTGCTCAGATTTCTGAGGCTTATCTAGGTATCTGGGTTTTGCCTCAGTCTCTTACAGCATTGAGCCATGCCGTAGCTCTAAGGTTTAATTTAGCTGTAGGAAGATGGTTGATGGGAAATCACTTTGGAAATACGCATTTAGTAGGGATTGCACTAAACAGCAGATTTTCCTCAAACAATCACAACTGTTTGGAAAGACTTGTTGACTGTCATGGTTCCTTTATTTATAGAATCTCAGCACCAGTGAAGGTGTGAGTAAGGAGATGCATCACCTTCAGCGCATGTTCTTGCAGAATTGCTGGGAAATTCCTACTTATGGAGCAGCTTTTTTCACAGGACAGATATTCACCAAAGCAAGCTCAAGTAGCCATAAAGTCATCAAAGTGTACGTAGGAGTAAATGTAAAAGGGCTTCACCTCCTCAACATGGAAACAAAGGTCAGCTTTAAGTGAACTGCCAGTGATAACTATAAAATTTAATACTCTTCTCTTAAAATCTTTGTACTAGAAGTAATTTCACATGCAACTGTTTAGTTAAACTTGACTGAAAATTTCCAAGATTTTAAGATCTTTATAAGTCACTAACGAAGTCTTGTATTTTTTCTCTTTGCTACCTTATGAACTACAACTGTGTTGTGCAATGTAGTGGTTTAAGTCTGAATCCTGTCTTTGTGAATGAAGGGAAGTTCAGTTTGCAAGTATGGAGAATATTTTCTGAGTGACAGTTTCCTACATTTGATTGTAGGCTTTACTCCTCAGCCTAAAGTACGGTTGCTTTATGTGGCAGCTGGGAGATGGAGATACATGTTTTCAAATCCACAGTCTGGAAAACAAAATGAGCTTTATCGTGCATACCAAACAGGTAAGTGGTATAATTTTTCATCCTTCATGTTCAATTATTTTTTTCCTAAATTATATACACAAGCCTCTTTTCTCTTGAGATTGACCACCCTTGCACATTATAAAAGAAGCCTAAGCCAAGCTTCCCCAAAAAATATTTTAAAACTTTCTTATTAATATTTCAGAATGTTTGCTCATTTTCTTAGCATATGAAGCCTTCAGAATTCAAAACAAATAAAATGCATTTATAATCATCAGGATAAACTGGTTTTTTTAATTGAAACTGTTAGTTGCATATGTTCAAATCCCTCATTCTCTAAGATTAATTCCAAATATAATGAGAACCACAGAGTTGGAGCCAGTAACTTCGTGATCAAAACTCGCAGAGTTTGAGATTGGATAAATCTGAGAACTGCTTTTGTCATGTACTTGATTGTCATAGTTCTGAAATGCTGATAGAATTTCATTGCATCCCTTTACATAGGCAGGACTTGTTGTAAAACTCCTGATGAAATTAAATGGCCAGTTAATGCCTCCTGAAAGAAACGAGTGATCGATATGAACAGTGGTTACGAGATGGCATCTGACGGCTAAGCAAAAAACAAATTGTTCCTCCTCATAAACATGACTTCCATGTACATGAATTTTACACAATAGAAAAGTCAATTTGTACAGTTTTTTAACTTTGTACAGAAGCTGCATGGTTTATTTTTTTAAAAAACTATACAACATATCTTATTATTTTTATAAATATTTTTGTGTTTCAAATATTAACTATTGTAGGGCTTGAGCTTAACCAATAAAGCTAACGAAATGTAAATGGTTTACCGAGTTTGACGAGCATGAATCCAGTAAAGCTTTTGTTCCCAGAGAAATATGGGACTTCCAGTGCCATTAAGCAAGTCTCAGTTAACCTATTTACCTTTCATGTCGTTGTGTGGAACATCAAGGAGGTGGTATATGTTGCAGTATTTTGTAGACACCCTGTATTTTTAAGATACTATTGATAAAAATGCTTAAAAGACCAGTTAGACCTTTGAGCAACTACTTTTGATAAACTTGTTTTTTTTATTTGGTTTCTGACAAACATTTTAGCTTGCTTTATTTTTACTTGTAACTTTCTCATACTTTGTATTCATATTTATTCTAAAATATTGCATGAGGATGCCAAAAGGGAAATACCTTAAATCATTCAGAAGCCATATTGAATGTTTAGCATGCTTGTTTTTTAAAATGGATTTTTACTTTTGCTGTGCAATATAAAATATGTGTATGGAGGAGAGGGAGATATGGATTTACAGATGAACCTTACTCAGAGGACTTCAGAAAGTATGATAAATCCTACCCTGGATTGCAACATATATGCAGTAACAAAAACTGATACAGGAGGTACTAAGTTATTTCTCTTAAATTAATTTTCCTACTGATTACTGACTTCAGTTTCGTCAGGCTAAAAGCAGTGCAGGATGCAGGAATGAAGATGGCAAGGAGGTCAGATGCAATCTGAAAGCACTCCGCCTGCTCTTTGTAGAGTCAGGACTGGGGCTCAACAAGCTGGGTCCCAGGTGTAAGGTCGGATCCTATGCAGTCTGAAACATATCCTTGTACATTAAAATAGTAACTGTAATTTAAATCTTTGAAGTTTCTGGTTGTATTTCAGGGTTTTAAGTGCACTTGACTATTTCTTCCGTGTAAACTGCATGCTAAAACAGTGTGCAATATTTTGTAAAAAAAAGCTTTTTTAAAAAAATTAAAGTTAGCACTTGCCTCTAAGTTTTCAAATAAAAGCTAAAATGAATGTGAAGAACTGTGCTGTTGTATAGTAACTTTACTCAAACCTTACTAGTAAGTGCAGCTTAAGAAATTAAAGTAGTAAACTGTTAAAAACATGAATAGGAGACTTGTATTTTTTATTCTTCTTAGCAAGCTATACTTTTCTACTTAAATTTGACAGGCCTAAAGAACAGTAAATCTTCATGGCTTGTTATACTTTATTTGAGGTAAATAATGCAACAGTCAGGTCCTTCATTGTGCATCCCTGTTATCACTTGGCACTGGTATCAGAAATACATTTCTCTACATAGCACTTTCTTAGAAAACTAGAGGAAAATGTTAAGAAGGTGTGTCAGTTGCCTATTTAACTATACTATCAATATGCCTTATTGCTGTATAGTCCTTTCTGCTAAATTCTTATTTATTACTACCTAATAAATGGTTTGCTACAAGTCACATTTGGTGTTTCTGCTTTTGTAGCCTGTGTGAAAGTGCCATCAAATGTTACACCAAGCAGGTGTTACTGCCAAAGAGCAGTAGTTTGTAACAGGCTCATCTTTGTAAGGTATGTAAGAAGAGCGTCAGAGAGGACCAGAGGCAGTGTCCCATGGTGATTCTAAATTAAGATAGTGCACCTTGGAATCTGCTCAGGAATTCACCAGGTAACCTGAAAACTTGCATGATGGCAAAGCAGAGGTTTGCAGATGTTGCACGTCAGTGGAGCCACTGAGTAACAAGAGCCCTGTGCTGCAGACCCAGAGGCTTCTGGCACCTGGGTACATGGGAGCTTCTGCTGCCCTGCTGTGACAAGGCAGGTGTGAGCACTCCTTTCAGCTGGAAGTGGGGAAATGAAAAATGGGAACAGAGAGAAATCCAACGCTGCTGAGACAGACCATTAGTAACAACCCTTTAATCACTACCAAACAAAAACCCAATGAAAATGAGCTGCAAGGTGGGCAAAGCTGACGCTTGTGCCTTTGTAAGCATGAGATGCCCAGCTCAACACCTACAGTCCATTGAACAAGTGCTTTCTGAAAAAGCAAGAACCTGTACAGCTGACAAAAACAAAGATTTGAGAGTAGAACATTCAGCCACTCCCTGTAAGCCAAAAGAGTAACCAAGAACTTAAAACTGTGAAAGAGAGGCACGAATTTTACCAAGTGGACTAACTGACTTCCTCTTGCCCCAGTGAGCAGTTTGTCCAAGAGGTCCTTGGTTCTGCTGCTGCTGCTTGGTGACAGAGAACAACTGCTCCAGGAAGGTGGGGGTTTCCTGACCACTGTTAGCTTACAGCTGGATGCAGTTTAAAGGTGGGCTGTGACTGAAAAAAGAGATAACAGGTTCAGCGGAAACAACATACATAGTTTGCAAAAGCTCTGCTTTACCTTATAGAATTGTTATTAATGTGGGTTAAAGATACAAGAATAATGTACAAAACTATTACTATCCTGTATAAATTTAAATATAATTAATGCAATAATTATATAAAAATTTTTAAAAAGGCATTCATATATAGGTAATTAATCTGGAAATCCTGTCCCATGGAAGAAATATACTGACACTATTGCCACCAAAAATGTCCTTTCTTCATAAATTGACAGTATAAAACATCATTAACAGCCAGTGACATATCATGACTCCCAAAAGAATTGTCAAAGCTTGTAAATATTAAGGAACTCTTTCTCAATCACTACAGCACTGATGAATTTCCTTTGGCATTGGAAAGTGTTGAAACTTCAGAGCTTGCAGGCAGCAAATTGAAAACTTTACAGGATCCCTTTGCTAACATGAAGAGTTTGAAGGTACTCAACATTGATACAGGGTTTACCAGAGGATATTACACACTTTAAAAAACTGTAAGAATGTCAATCAGTAACAATAAGCTCATGTTTATACCTGTGCACCTTTTCCAGTCAACAAAACTAAAAGTACTGAGCTGATGACAACAGTTTACTTCAGAAAAGTGAAGAATTTATAAGAATTTATGTTTCTGAACATAGCAAAAAAAGTTATTTTAAAAGCATTACAGGTAATCTTTGCAACTGTACCGTGTTGGAACATCTCATTGTAATAATCAACCCAGCTTCCTACTAGTATTCCCAGACTTATACATTTAAACCTTTAAATGGAAGCTGACTGGACTCACTCTGTGAACAAATACGGCCTTGAAAAGATGAGTCCAAAATAGAATTTTCTGAAAATGCCTTAAGATGCATTCCTGTTGAATTAAAAAACTGTATATGGACAACCAAAGCGGGCTGTGATGAGCTCTGTTTCCAGAGCTGTGGGCACTATTTGATCTTAAACCCTTAGATCTTAGTGGAAACTCATTTCAGAAGCAATACCCGGCTCTTCTGACATTAAACATTTGGAGCATGTGGAATTAAACTCAAATAAGCTGTTCTCGCTTTCTGCGTGCCGTGCAGCCGTACAAACCAGCGCCCTGGGCTGTCAGCGGGGGCGCCGGCAGCGCTGCCCGGGGGACGGCTCACCGTCAGGAGCCTCGTTTGCCGAGGAGCCGCGTTCTCCGGGTGCTGGAGCTGCTCACATGCACCCCCGAGCGCCGTGCTGCCGCTGGGGCCGGGCCCTCAGGGGGCCGAGCCGAGCTTCCAGGCGGCGGAGCCCTCAGGCACTAAAGGGGCCGAGCCCTCAGGGGGCCGAGCCGGGCCCTCAGCCGGCAGAGCCCTCGGGCGGCAGAGCCCTCAGGGGGCCGAGCCGGGCCCTCAGCCGGCAGAGCCCTCAGGGGGCCGAGCCGGGCCCTCAGCCGGCAGAGCCCTCAGGGGGCCGAGCCGGGCCCTCAGCCGGCAGAGCCCTCAGCCGGCAGAGCCCTCAGGGGGCCGAGCTGGGCCCTCAGCCGGCAGAGCCCTCGGGCGGCAGAGCCCTCAGGGGGCCGAGCCGGGCCCTCAGCCGGCAGAGCCCTCGGGCGGCGCAGCCGTGAGGCGGCCGGCCCTCCCCCGCGCGCAGCCCGCCAATGGCGCGCGCCGCAGCCCGGCCCATGCCGTCACCCCGCGCGGCGCGGGCGCTGGTTGGCTGCGGCGGCGGCAATCGTCACATGGGCAGAGATCAGCCCAGCGGCGGGGCGGTGGCTCGGGCTCGGATCAGCTCGGCCCTGCCGCGCCGCGCCGCCCTGCCCCGCGGAGCCACGGCGGATGGCGGCGGGCGCCGAGAAGATGCTGAGCCTGATGGAGGTCGGTGGGTCCCTGCTGGAGAGGGTGGCCGTCGGCAACCCCCTGTCCCTGGTGCTGGCCGCCTCCGCCTTCGCGCTCAGCCTCGGCTACCTGTTCCAGCTGGGGTACCGGCGGCACCTCGGCTCCAAGCAGAAGGTGAGCGCCGGGGTGGCGGGGCCGGGGCGGGGGCCGCTGTCAGGGGGACGATGCCCGCGGGCCGGGGCAGCCGGGGGAGCAGAGGTGCGCTGGCCGCGGGACAGCCCTGCCGGGGAAGCAGTGCGGGCGGACGGGAGCGGTAGTTCGGCGGCGAGCGGCGCTCCAGCAGCTCCCCGGGGCGCCTTCTGCGGAGCTGCGCTGGCTTCGCCCTCGCCCGGCTGGTTGGACCGCGGGCAGCGGAGGCTAAGGGCGTTCCCGTTCCCGGTACTGCTCCATCCATGGAGCTTACAGGAAGGCGCTCGCATATGTATGGAACCCGATGCTACCTGAAGTTGCTTGCGGGGCCCGTGTGACAAGCCGTCCAGCGCTGTTTCGTTCCTGACTGCCTGCTTTTCGGTTGCAGTATCCTTGTGCTCTACATTCAGAGGCAGCGTATGAGAATGTTAATCATATTCACTTTATTTTAACGCTTGCTGCTTTTAGATATAGTTCTATCAGAACATCTGAGTATTTTTTTAAAGTTGGCCTTTTCACAAAGGAGCTTAAACAAACATGTATAAAACTTCCTATATGGTTAGTTTTGATGTAAATGGGCATGATTTGATTACTTTTGGGCGCTGGGACATGCCAGGGAAGTGGTCAGAGTATCAAGCCTAGCAGAGTTCAAGCAGCATTAGAACAACTCTCTCAGACACATGCTGTGCCCCTGGGATGGTCCTGTGCAGGGCCAGGAGCTGGGCTTCAGCCCTTGTGGGGCCCTTCCAGCTCAGGATATGCTATTTGTTCATGATTCTGTGATAATCTCTGAAGAAAACTCAGTAATTATTTTCCTCTTTCTTCCGCAGAACTATCCACCTTTTATTTCATCAGGCATCCCTTTCCTTGGCCATGCAATCGCATTTGGAAAAAGTCCCATTGAATTTTTGGAAAATGCTTATGACAAGGTATGTTTTCCCACATGACTAGCACCTGTTTAAAATCGGTTCTTTCTCATTTACCACCTCAAATATGGAATGGAGTGTGCACAGTAGGCTCTGGGATCTTCAGATCTCTTCATGTAGCAGTAGTGTTTTCTGAGCTCTCTCTTGTGATTCACATGTCAAAATAGGCTTGTGCATTTGGGTAATACTCATAGCTGAATCACGGGTTAATTAAAAAGCCATTTTCATGATACTATTTCTTGCTGTAATTGGTAACTTTTAATCACATTCTTTATAATCTGTGACGAGGCTGGAATGTAGCTGACCTCTGTAGGCAGCTTGATGAATTTTAAGGCCTCTCTGACATTAAAAGAACTGGTGTATAAAATCTCAGTAGTTTTTATATTGTTTAACAGCCCAGAAGAAATTAACTAAATCAGTAGAGCCTTAATTCAAATTAAATTAGATTTATCAAGCTGTTTCCCATTGTCTGAAACTATCTAGAGTTATAAACTTAAATCTTAGCTTGGTTAGCTTAGACAAAGCCAAGTCTGGTGCATGAAGGGCTGCTGGAGATGTCTTTTAAACTTCAAAATCTTATTTGCCCCTAAATATCTATGCATAACTCCACATCCAGAATTATTTGAGACAGTGTTTGTAGATTACTGGAGTCAATATGTGCTGCAATCTCTCTGCTAATTTTTTTAGTGTGACTGATCTTTTATTTATGTTTTCTGAAATAAATGGTTTTAAAATGTGCACGTTCACATGTGGTCATTATAACATTAGATATCACTAGTATGTACATTGAGAACAGAATTTAAATCTGGTTTAAAATATTTTTATCTTTAGTAAATCTCTGGATACTTCTTAGGAGAAAAAGTACTTTATGAAAGACTGTACACAGAGATAGGGATTTAATGATTGGTGTTCTTATTTAAAATAAATTTTTTTTTTTTATTCTCTCTCTTAGTATGGGCCTGTCTTCAGTTTCACTATGGTTGGCAAGACATTCACATACTTACTGGGTAGTGATGCTGCTGCTCTACTCTTCAATAGTAAAAACGAAGATTTGAATGCAGAGGATGTGTACTCTCGGTTAACTACACCAGTTTTTGGCAGAGGAGTTGCCTATGACGTCCCTAATGCGGTTTGTATTTTAAATATCATATGAGTAGAAAAGCAGTGCAGTTTGAATGCTGAGTGGGCAGCCCTGAGCTCTTGGCTCTGTGTGATGGGGTTGTGTTCATACACAACGATGGCATATTGCACTAGGTAGTCTGATCTGCATAATCAAGACTGAGCATGTTCAGGTTGCTTTCTTTACCACCTAGCCATTTGTCATTCTGGATGTTATCTTTTGTTCTTGAAACCATCTAATCTCATCACAGAGGAAAAAATTAGTAAGTGAGTCACTTTTTACTTCACTTGCAGCATGCTGCTCTGTGCAGCTCACTCTTGCCTTCAAGCAACTTTAGGTCTTTCTTCTGAGAAAGCCCCAAGAGTGATAACCTTCCATTTATGCCATACCAAATCTACACATGGCAGTAATAATTTAACAGTTTGCACCGTAAGGTTTGTCTTGCTCAGACAGAAATCATTCTGTGTATGTTTGCAGAATACAGTCTGCATGGAGCACAGGGGCTGTGTCCTGTGGCATTGTATCTGAGCAAAGCATTGGCTGCCTTCTTGTTTGTGAGGGTGGTCTGTCACATCAGACTCTCAAACTGCAGAAGCCAACTTTTCTGTGGCCACACTTGGTCCACTGAACACTCTATGTTCAGTGCATGTTGTATGGCAGAGTAGTTGGGGGGCAGAAGCAGCACTGTGATATACTTTACCTTTGGATTTTCAGTTTTGGCCTCATTTTGTTTGTATAAATGCCAGTCATTTGACTTGTTTCTGTGACCATCAATTAAATTGTTTTCCTTATCATGCCTCTTCATTTATCCCTGCCTACGTGCTGTGCTTGTTGTCCTGTTAATGATGTGGCTTAGGGGCAGTAATCACTACTCTCTTTGCTTCCACGCTGGCATTTTGCCACAATCCACAGAATTTGCATATTGTTCTTACCCCATTCTTTTGGAAATCTCATATGCAGCTAACTACCTACAACTTGCTACTTTCGAAATAGGTAAAGGAGAACTTGGTTGTCTCCTTCTTTGTCAGGAAGTACTAAATCATGGATAGGCAGTTTCAGGGGAGGATTGGTTGGTTGGGTGGTAAGTTCTTTTCCACTTGATGGATTTGCATAGCTCCTCTCACCCCTGTGAGAAGAAACCAGGTGTGCAGCTTGGATAACAAGTAGGAGGTAATTTCTTACCTCCTAGGTGTGTCCTAGGATATCTCTTCCATAAGTGGGACCATTCCAACAGACCTGTTTCTACAAGTTTGGGTAGTTGGAGGTCTTCTTTTAAAACTCAGGGAAGGAGCTGTGAATCACTTCTGCAGCTGCTGGAGTATGGAGGGTGCATGATTGTCTGCAATACATTTTCCCTGTTCTTTGGTATATATGAGTTTCAGAAAAGTGTCTGTGAATCACAAACTGCTAAGATTTGGCCAGACTTTCACTGTGATGTTCTTGTTCTGTGGATTCTGACTGTCACAGGATGTCTGCTTGAAACTTGAAAGTTCATGGTCTGTCCTTAATTCTATGAAAGTTTGCCAACTTGTTACAGCTGCTTTGACTTCTGCTTTCATGCTCTTCAGTTCGTCGATGGATTTGAATGTGCGTCTTCATGCAAGAGCTAGTTCTTTGATGGGATCTAATCTTATCCATCAGGACTTTTATTGAATTTTCTGTAAGCTCCTCGGAAATGGGCATTTCTTACAACCACATACTTTAGGCATATAGGGATGATTAAGGCCTACCTCACTGGCCCACCACACACAGTTTTTTTTTCTTTTTTTCTGAAATTAGGCTTTTTTTATAGAGTTACCCTAGGTTTTCTTTTTCCCTAGAGTGTGCTTGAGTTCTGCTTTAGTCAAGAGATGAATCTTTTCATATTACTCAATAAGCCTTGGGTGTGTGTGGATAAGTCTACTTAATTCATACCTTTGATACCAGAAGGACTTATCTCTACAGATTCAGATTCCTCAGAAAATTGCCTTTTCCCCACAAATATTAGTCTTTTTCCACAGAGGAGATGCAGGGAACTTGCTACCAACATTTAAATTATTTCTGACACGGATTATCTGTGGTTTCCCTCTGTGAAGCTAGAGGGGTAGCACTCTGCTAGAGGTGAGCTGGTTTGTTTGCATAGTGTCACTAACACGATTTATTTCAGACGTATAATGGGAAGGCATTTAGAGAGTCATGGAAAATTTCATTGGCATTCTACAATTGATGGGTCATCCTGAAGTTCCTTTTGAGGCTCTTCTCTCTGCTTAAGCTGCTAAGTATCTCTTCATTCTGACCATGACTTTCAGGCACGTATTTAGAAGAACCACCACTCTTAAAAATGAGTAAGTTGCTGATTTACCAGTGGTTCTGGTAATTGTTTCCTAATATCCATAGTCAATATACCAACTCTTTTTCACTCTGTCTCCTCCTTCCAAGCCTCTTGCAGATAGTTTTTTGTTGAGAGGAGCAGCAGTGGCAGAGGATGTGTTCACTCCTGTGTGGCACTCCTGTCTCCAACAAGCTGGAGACTGGCTAGCATGTTGCAAGGGAAAATGTGCATGTCTCTTTGCTGTGTGGCATGTGTACCCTCTGACAGACTGCTGGGGTCCCCACTGCATTCTCAAAACAGAAGCTTCTAGGAAGTAGCCTTTCTTTTGAGGCCTTTTGTTCTGTATCGTACCTGCAGGAGCCCTTGGTGGGAAGACAGTTCTTGGTGTATTACTTATGGTACAGTGCAGAGCTATTGGACAGATGTCTCATTCATCATTTGGGCTTAAAAATCAAATGAATGATTTTCTGAGTTGATGTCCTGTCAATTCATGGAATGGTTCTCATCTAATGAAGGGCTTTTCACCTTTAGGTTTGTTAGCTATGAATCTGTACAGATAAGAGGAAGAGGTGAGAAGGGTGTGAAACTCACTATTTTCTTAGGAAGCACTTTGCCTCCTGCTTCTGTGTCTGACTTCCTCTGTGAAAGAAAGGATCATCTCTAGTCCAGGGGTCCTTCTGCCTGACAGAACACAGAAGAGGCAGAGAAAGCAAGGAGGCTGCATGTCAGGGAGCACAGGCTGAATCCAGACTTTGCAAAGACGGCGCTGGTTATGTTTGTGATTGTATAACTAAAGTTTATTCCACAATAGAACTCTGAATCTATCTTCAGGGCTAAAGCTTAATGAAGATACTAAAATAATTTTTTATTTGGTACTCCAAAAGAGAGAACTGCAGCTCCTTTGAGCTATTATTTTAGTTGGATGTTTCTGATCTATTGCTTGAAACACTAAGAAGGGGCAAAACATGTTACCCATTACTTAAAACTGAGTATCTGCTGTACCCTGCAGTCCTAATCATAATCTCTGTTTACTTCTGGATGTTCTTATAGCACAAATGTTAGTAAGTTTTAATTACATTAATATAACGATTCTTGTACTGATTGCTTTTTCTGTCTTGGTTCTTTTAGGTATTTTTGGAACAGAAGAAGATGCTTAAAACTGGGCTAAACATTGCCCAATTTAGACAGCATGTATCTGTGATTGAAGAAGAAACAAAGGAGTATTTCAAAGCATGGGGAGAGAGTGGAGAGAAAAGTAAGCAAGATCAGAATAATTTTTCCTCCAATTTTCCAGGAAGTAATTAAGGCCAATACAGTATATTTTTGTAAATGATGTACTGCAATATTAAAAAAATTTAAAATTACATAGGTAAAAGTGTACTGAACATCAGAAGAGAGAAAATACAGATTTTTTTAAAATCAAGGCTATTGGAGAATAAAGCTGCTCAGAAAATCACTGGAAGGAATGAAGGACTATCTTAATTTTGCTTTCTTAGTCAGCTCATAGTGCACTTGTTGTGCTCTGGATGGTACCAGTCAGCTCAGTGTAACCACTGCCTAGTCCCTGGGAAAAGCTGCTGCTCTGACTCCCTAGAGAGCCTGTGTTAAAGGTCTTAGCTCTGGGAGTTTCTGTAGTGAAAAACTGCATTTTTGAAGCTGATAGGGTTGGGTTAGTGGCCTAAGTGAAATTGATATTTCCCCCCTTTCCCAACTTGCCATTCGTCATTGTTGCAAGCTCCCAGTTACATAACAGTGTCAAATATTATTTAAACACGCATATTTATATTTATATTTAAATGCGTAAAATTTATATAATATCACATTTTAATATATTGAATTATTTTAAATTTATATTATTTATATGTAATATAGTTATTAACATGGTAATATATAAATTGATATTTAAGTGTATAAATACTACTATGTAAAAATAATTCAGTAAGCAACAAAACATGGATTTGGATTTCAGAGTTAAATCTTCGTATGACTTACATTTATTAGGATTGAGCTTGTGATGCATGGCTTGCTTTGGGAGAATTACCAACTCTGCTACAAAAATGTCTAGAAAGAAATATCTTAGAAAAAACAAGTTGAAGTCAGTGATCTAATAAAAAAATTGTTTGAAGAGACATCTGATAAGACATAGAAATTTTAAATTGGCTGCTTTATTCTCCTAGTAAAACAACCCAAAACTCTAAATTATTAATCTATGTCCAGTTACCTATTTTTTACTTACACAAAATAAAAATGATAACCTGTAAAATGCAACATCTCACCTGAGAAGCGCTTTCAGTAATGTTTTTCAAATCTTTCCTCAGACCTTTTTGAAGCCCTTTCAGAACTTATCATTTTGACAGCAAGTCATTGCTTACATGGGAAAGAAATCAGAGGCTTGCTGAACGAGAAGGTGGCTCAGCTGTATGCCGATCTGGATGGGGGTTTCACTCACGCTGCTTGGCTTCTGCCCGGCTGGCTGCCTCTGCCCAGCTTCAGGTACCAGGAATAACAGAGGAAGCAACTTCAGCATTTTATTTAAACATCACTGTTGTTTGGATCGCCCCCCATCCCCACCCTTTCTTGTTTGGAAGCTATTCTAGACATCCCAATAAATCCTTATAAGTATTTTGTGTTACATTGTATAAAGTTGCTAATGGAAGTGTTTTGAATCACAGGCGTAGAGATCGAGCACACAGAGAAATCAAGAATATTTTCTACAAGGTTATCCAGAAACGTCGAAAGTCTGAGGAAAAGGAGGATGACATGCTCCAAACTCTACTTGATGCTTCATACAAGTAAGGCAAGGGTTTAAAGACTTGAAGATTTACTTCAGCTTTGAGCTCTTTAGTTAAAACTAACTACCAAAACCCAAGAAATACTCCCTCATGTTCTGAATTGGTTTTGTTACATGCAATTTGTCCTAGTTGTATTCTTAAAAACTGGTTTAAAACTTCACTTGTCAATGGTAATTCAGATTTCTGAGATTTTCATCGGTGGTCAAGAGGTGGCTGAGGTTGTTCCCTTTCTCTTTGCTGGCTGTTGGGGAATGATATTTTTTAAGGCTCCTAGAGTCTGTCTCCCTCTGTTCTCCCTTGTCCCTACCCTTAGATCTTTTGCCTCTCTATTTAAGGGTAGGCAGTGAAAGAGTAGGTGTAAGGAGTATATTAGAAGAAATTGTAAATGCTACTGTATAAGCAGCAGTGCTAAATAATGAAACCAAACGAAGCTCTAACTCTGCTGCCCTGGATGCAGGGACGGCCGCGCGCTGACGGACGATGAAATCGCGGGAATGCTGATCGGGCTGCTGCTGGCAGGGCAGCACACATCCTCCACCACCAGCGCCTGGCTCGGCTTCTTCCTCGCCAGAGACAAACCCATACAGGAACAGTGCTATGCAGAACAGAAAGCAGTGTGTGGGGATGACTTGCCACCCTTAACTTATGACCAGGTTTGTATGTTCCTATAGTCCTGATGGGTATTTTTATACTTTTAGATGCTTATTTGGAAAAAAATCAGAAGATCATCAAACATGAATGTGATAACTGTTTGTCAGTACATTCCCTCTTCCTGTACAAGTAAATTTGCAGCTTGACACTGTTTTTTTAATCAGTGTTTATTAGGGAAATTGCAGTTCCTATGTCCATGTAATAAATTATGTTCTGTAGAACAGGAAGATCTGCATATTCCCACTGAGGAGAGCAATGCAGTGTGACATTGTTCTTTAATCATGTTACAAAAAATACTCATGAGAGAGATCACTAAGACACTACTTGTATTTGATTGCACTGGCCAGTGATTTTTTCCTTCTTAATTGAATCAAATGGAAAAAAAAGAAATTGTCGGTGTAGCTAATAAAGTACATATAAATATGAGCTGCTTACTCTTTGATTTTTTTAAAATTTGTTTTTACATTATATAAAATAGCATTTTTTTGTGTTGAAAAAACTTGGCTATATTTTGATACATAATTTTATCCGTATTTTTCAGCTCAAGGATCTTAGTTTGCTGGATCGCTGTCTGAAAGAAACTTTAAGGCTTAGACCTCCTATAATGACCATGATGAGAATGGCCAGAACTCCCCAGGTGAGGATGCTTTTTGGAGCTGATTTCACTGCAGCAGCAACAGTCCAGGTCAGAGCTACCCTGACTGGCAGAAGGAAACACAAGTGACCACTGTTTGCTGGCAGGAAGGAAAGCTGATGGCAGTCTGGGGTTCTGTCAGTGGTAGTGTAGCCTGAGTTGAGTGAGGAAAGCAATTAATACCTTGGACTTGGTATTTGTTACCTTTATCTGGAATTGTGTCCAGTTTTGGACCCTCCAGCCCCCAAGAGGGGGCAAGTAAGATACTGATGAAGTGAAACAAGCAGGGAGCCACTGGGACAGGAGGGGGCTGCAGTGCTTGTGGTGAGAGGCCGAGGGAATAGGAGTTGTTCTGCCTGGCAGGCTCTGGGACCTGGGAACAGCCATATGCAGTGTTCTTCAGCAAAACTGACCCTTTCTTGTAGCTATGAGTCTTATTTGAGCTTAGTTTGGTGCCACTGTTAATAGTGTTTTTGTTTGCCAGGTATTTTTAATTGCTGTCATGGAAAAATTTGGTACTTAGTACAAGCTAGGTAAATCTTAAAGAAAACTTGCTGTTTGTACAAATAAGGTACCACATAAAAAAATTCAAATACTCTTTTTTAACTATGTCCCTTCAATGACAATGGCTTTCAATAAATTTTAAGTTTATTAATTAAAAAAAAAATCTCCTTGTAGAATTGCCAGCCTTATTAAGCAGCTTGAAGGTTTCTGCAACTACTTGAACACTGTGTCCCATACAATTAAGAGAGAAAGTGTTAGGTTGCATTAATTTTAAACACACTTGGCCAAAATCTCTTGAAATTAAAGCCTCACGATGTAACACTTCAGGCAACACTTTATACAGAAAAATTGAGACATTTTGTGATGTGTGAGGTCTTGTCTTTTCCCTCGTAGACTGTTGCTGGATACAATATTCCCCCTGGCCATCAAGTGTGTGTCTCTCCCACGGTTAACCACAGACTCAGAGACTCCTGGAATAATGCTCTAGACTTCAAGCCTGACAGGTATCTCCAAGATAACCCAGCAGCTGGAGAGAAGTTTGCATACATTCCCTTTGGTGCTGGTGAGTAGGAACACACCACCTTCCTGAGTGAGGCTGTGCTGAGGTAGCTCACACAGGCCATCTCCACAGCACCTCTGCACACTGCAGCATCTGAGAACAGATCTCTTTTTTTCTGTTTCTGCCTGAAAGTTTTCTTACTGTGAAAGTCCTGTTAAAAGAATTGAGTTGATAGTTCTGCATTAGTCACAGCTGTATATATCTCTCACAGCAGTAATCAAAACACCTTTAGGTTAGCAGGAGTGATGTCTGACTCAAATCTTTTCAAGTCAAGGATGAACCTGGTAACACAAGTTCAGCTGAAGGCAGAGCAGAAGTCTGCAGAGTCCCAGCTTCCAGAACAGTTTGCACATATTGCTGTGATGAGGTTACAGCTGATCTCATTTCTCAGTGTTGCAAATGCTTCTTTGCTGATACATAAATTAATGCTTTCTAGTGGGGACAGAACAGCACAATCTCATTCCACTTACTTGTCTGATTTATGCAGTGACAACTTAGAAAAATAAGACTTGGATGGAGTTACAGAATGGGGTATGTGCAACATCAGGGCCTCAGATTGTTTAGAAATGGGCAACTACTGTCTGCATAAAACTTCTGAAGTTAGCTGATTGTCAAAGGGCATTTAATAAAATACTCTAACTGCATTTTATTTGCTTTCCTTCTAGGCCGTCATCGCTGCATTGGAGAAAACTTTGCTTACGTTCAAATTAAGACCATTTGGTCTACTTTGCTTCGTTTGTATGAATTCGATCTCGTCAATGACTATTTTCCAACTATAAATTACACAACAATGATCCACACACCTAATAACCCTGTTATCAGATACAAGAGGCGGTCACTGTAAATTCTGGTGCTAAAACCTTACCTATTTAAGTTGTGTGAACTAACAGACTCCTGAATAAAATTGTGACAGAATGAGTGGCAAATGGAAGCTGATGCATCTACCCTTAGGAAAGCAACAATAGGCTACCAAATGCAAAGTCTTTGCATTTGTTTTGTTTGTCCACACCATTTACTGCTGCTGTGTATAATTGCTTGTTCTACAATTTTCTCATTGCATTTTTAAAGCAAAAATGTCTTTTCTATTGATGTAACACTTTTAAGGTGCATGCCAGATCTTTAATGAAGAAAAAAATAATTTCTACAAGTGGAACTCTTTGCTTTTGAAAAATAATTGAAGATTACTTTCCCCAGATAACCAAGGGGCAAGGCTGCCTACCTTGTCTATGTAGCCAATTACAGCAAAGCCATCAGGGAACAGGTACCACAGGGGACTCAACTTGGTGCCCTTCCTCTGGCATTTATGATTCTGTTCCAAGCAAGTGAGGGATGGTCTTCACTGATTTACAAAAATATTACTGTACAGCTAAGTGGGAGGCAGAGTTCAAAATGTTCACAGGTAAGTCTTCTCACGAATGAGCCAGTTAACTGTCTAACTTGAAGTAGCTGTGAAATGCTTATGTATGTTCAGAAAGCAACAAGTAATTCCCTAAAAAATGTTTGAAAATAGTGATCTCTGGAAGCTTAATGTAAAGTGTGAAAGTAACAGTATGAAGATACCAACAACATGAATTTTGTAAATAACGTATTTGTGTATAAAAGGGTCACAAATTGAGTGAAATAGCTGAATGTTGTCTGGGTTTATACTGACTCATGCAGGATTGTTAAATGGTATTTGGTTCAAGAGTGCTAATGATAAATGGTAATGAGCTCTTGCTCACAGGAATTTTGAATTAAATTTATAAACAAATTTCTTGGTGAAGTTTCTTGTGCTCAACCCTGTCAGTTATTTTTTCATACTGATGAAAAGGTTTCATCAGTAAATTTGTACCTCTCACTTGGAGTGGGGTCATGCCTCCTTCAGCAGTGCTCAGTGTAACAAGGGCTTTGTCCTGTCTTTCTTGGTCTAAACTCAGTGTAACTGTTCTAAAACCTTGAGTTTTTATCAGTCACAGCAGCTGAGGGAGGACAGGATCTTCCCTCCCAGCCCTGTCAGATGTGACCAGGGTCTGCAGAAGCCAGGCTTGTCCCTGTCCCTCTCTTTGATAGCAGTGCTTTGGAATCTGTACAAAGTAAAGCTGCAGCCACTACAAGCAGGAGGAACTCAGGCAGGAGCAATCTGTTCCAAGTGAATAAGGAAGCAGTTCTTGAACACAGTTAGAAGCATGAAGTCATGTTTATTTCAGTACTTTGACAAAATACCCATAAAATTCAAAACTTCTACCATTACAAAAATAGGTCTCTACAAGTGATATTCTGTCTGCACTGCCAGTAGCAAATATTATGAGAGTCAATGTAACTTCAGTAGCCTTGCCAGAAAAAGTGCAAGTAAACTTTGCTGAATGTAGCTCAATTTAATTAATACACAAGTTTCATCTTCGCACCCTTTTGATAAATACACACTTCATAAGTTAATCATTTAAATTAGCATTCCACAAATATACATGTAATTTAATGGTAGGGTTTTTTGTTTTGGGTTTGGGGGCTTTTTTTGGGGGAGGGTTGTTTGGGTATTTATTTTGTTCGGGTTTTGTTGTTGTTTTTTTCATGAACACAAAGTGCCTACATACATAAATCCCAGTCTTGTGGGTTGTGCCAGGATGGAACTGTATACAATCGTATAGCTGTGTTCATATTGGTCCCACAATATACACATTATACAAAAGCACAGAAAGAGCACAGATTTACAGAAGGCAATCTGTTAGCATCACTGCCAGTGGTGGAGATGTTGAAAGGTATTATTATCTTCTTATACCCATGTGCAACTGAGTGTATGAAGTTGAACCTGTAAGATGGAGAAAAATTGTCATCAGAATTACTTGGAACAAGTATACTCAGCTGAATAAGGACAAAAGATTTTACATGGGAAATCACTGAATAGGGACTTTTAAAGATCAAATATTTTAAGAACAAAACTTCCCCAAATGCTGGGGAAGACTTAAACACAGTAACTTCAAAACTCAAGTTTGATAAATTTCATCTCATTGTTCTGACAAGTTTCTTGCTGTATTCCTCTTGCAGCACAAAAATTGCCATCATCTATGGGACAAATTGACTGTAACTTCTGTAATCAAAGCAGTAGAAGAAATTCCTCTTCCACATCCCAATCTTCTGGGTACATTTTTCTCCATATAACTAAAACTCTGAGATACCAACTGAATCCTTGCTGCACGTTCATTAGAGATCAGGGAGAGTGAAGTGTTACCAATAAACTCAAAATGTATAATTAAAGCATGCTTGTATCTCTTTTCAAAGAATTTTACAATCTTTTAATACAGCTTATTGCTACAGCTCAGAAATGCCTCTTGTTTAGGACTGAAAATGGATAAAATCAAAGTTGTTGTGTATCTCAGAGAACCAGCATCCACTTGGCAGTGTGCCTAGCACTCCCCAGGGGTGCTGGGGAGGGTGCCTGAGCCCCTACCTGACTGCACACTGCCAAGGCGCTTCTGCAGTGCCTCCAGACGATTGATGTAATCTGTCAGAGCCCTTTCGGGATCGTAATTCTGCAGCTGAGGACAGGCGAAGGAAACTGGGTTTAAATCAGCATGCATCCCCTGGAACCTAGGGGCAGAACAACACCATTTCAAAAAGGGAAATTTCAAATAAGAGTATCAGCAACATGGCAAAATACTGTAGGGTAGGGATACCTTATGGCCTGCATGCCCCTTAGCTTATCCATGTGGTAGCCAGCACATCATACCCATTTCACTTCCCTGCCACACACTGCCCAAGCCAGGGAAACCACTCTTCTCACTTGCTTGTTCTTTCTACTGCACATGATTTGTTGCTGCATTTTTTTTTGAGACTTAGACTGACCAGCAAATTCCTAGTGAGATTGCAGCAGAAGCCATGGTAAATTGAAGGTCGCTTTTCTATTAAGAAGCTTGTGCCAACAAGGACACCATCATCTTAACAGGATTCTGCCTCTCCTCATTACTCTGTAATTAAAAATGAACACTGGCGGAGATAAAGTTTTTTCCATGTAAACTGTTATGGTCATGACAAACTAAGATCATACAAATATTGAGGTGGTTTACATGAAAATGAAATCCAAAAATGGCTACAATCTGATAGTGAAGATCTGAGCTTACAACTTCATATAAGCTCATCAAAGGCTGATGATGGAACTCATAAAAATGTTGCACTTAATGAAAAATAACTTGTTTCACTGGCATCTGCCTCACTGATACTTCTGGTATCACAGCTTAGGGCAGCCAACCAGAAGGGTTTAAACAAGAACAAGCAGTGGAGCTACCAAGCAGCTTCCACCCACACTCTGGCCATGACACCACAGCAATTGCTCCAGCCCACAGTAACGGGTGACCCTCAGCCACAGTGGGGAGCCCTGCTTTTGCCCTCCTTTGGCTGAGGGTCCCTGAGGCAGCCCCTCCTCTTACAGCATCAAAGATTACAAACCTTAGCAGTAAACACTGATGCTTTCACTTAGTTAGACTGTCTGAAACAGAATAATAATTAAAAAAAAAACCCCAAACGTACTTATGTTGAAAGTTTACAGGAGATCTAGGAGACTCCATGCCTGACCTGGATCTATAGGAATGCCTCTGTTCTCCATAAAGATCCATGCCACCAGAGAATGAATCAGGCCGTAACTCATTACCTAGAAATACAAAATACACAGAATATTAGAAATTATTTTTTGCACCTTTTGCACTCTACTGGGAATCTCAAATACGAGTCTTCTGTTTGGATATCACAAAAATGGCATTTAACAAATGTAGACCACTTTCAGACTCCCTCAGGGAAATGCAGAGGTGAAATCCTGGCCTCACTGATGCCAATGAGAAAACTCTCACAGACTGAGCAAAGGTTTTAGTGCTAAACACCCAGTAAATAATAAAGAAGCTTCTGATCCTCCTTAGACTCCTACAAAAAAAGCAAGTAGAAAACTGTTATTTCCCAGACTTAAACTTGTAACAAAAGAATGACAAGCTTTTGGCTCTAAGAAGAAGACCACAGTGCAGATCTCCTACAAAAACTCCAATGACGCAGCTGAAACTGCTTTCATGAACACACTCCATAGGGAAAACTTCTGTATTTTTAAAAATCTGACCCATGATGGAGCAAAACAAAACTTAAGAGAAAGCAAATAGGTTCATGTCTCTGCTGAGCATAGAAACTCAGAAATAGGTTAATCCAAACAATTATAGCAAAAGAAAGAGGGAACACCCCCCGCTTCATTCCACATGAGGAAAAAACAAATTAAAAACCATCTCCATCAAGCACTGATATGACTTGCAAATACTATTTTTTCTGTCATTACTGGACTATGACTTACCTGTGTTCTGGTTAAAGACATCCCTGTTGATAGTCAGAATACCAGAACCTGTAACTCTGTGCCACCGACGAACCAGGAATTTCATCCTGCATTTCAAATAAGAAAACCAAAAAACAAAGAGCTTCAGGATAAATGAAATAGTCTGATGAAAATAATCTGCTTCTTGTATTCTAGGAAGTTCAAGAATTTCTTGACCAGCAAGAAAAATTAACAGATATGTGTCTAAAACCTGAATATCAAATACAAAACATGCTTTTGCACATCCCTAAGAAATACCATCTTTTGTCCAAACCTGCTTTCAGCTTCACCTGTGCAATTCCAGAGGTGCTGTATAGGTCCAAGTAGACAGTAAATGGCTCAAGCACCTAAGCAACAGCACATCAGCATTAAAAAATCCTACTAAATATACCTTTTTTGCCCTGTTGCAGCCCCAAAACTGCACCTGCAGAGTACTATGAGCAAAAGTCTCACTTTCAACAGATGCATGAATAGTTCCTTGAATTTACACTACAGACAAGACCCAGAACAAGAGCAAGCAGAAGTGCTTGGTGCTTCAAACCTGTGTGCAGAAGGTTTGTTAGCAACATGGCCCGACTATGCAGTAATAAACTTTACTTCTTCTTCACTGATTCCTGCTCATCTTTAGTCTTGTGAAATTCAAAGGATTACCTAGGTGGAAAAATTAATTCCTATACCTGTAATATATGTAAGAATTTAATCTTGAAAGGAAATTGAGTTGCAGAAAAACCCTTTCGTAAGTAAGTGCAATTCTTAGAATTGCTCAAAATTTTAAAAACTAGTATGACTTTACCCAGTACACTCCATCTGTGATTATCAAATACTGAGTCCTTTTCAACTACAATAAGACTGCTTATTCCTATAACAGATTTTACCTACACTCAGTTCACCTTGTCACCCTACAATATTTTACTATATTCATCACTACCAAAAATATATCCTTTAAACAGGAGGGAACATGACAATTTCTAGATTTCACTAGAGAGCTAGAAAAGTATATATTAAACTGCACAGTCATATGTGTTTGAAATGTAACTTCCTCCAGTTTACCTTGAAATTGCAATGGACACTCTTACTGCAGAGCGAAATCGTGTAAAACCCTTTGAATGATGTGTGATGATTTCAAGGTCTGTGTAGGAAGGCTGTCCCCCCATCCGTGCTATGAGGGCCAGTGTGGCTTCTTCACACTCCTGGAATCCTCCTAGTAACAGCAGCAAATATTTTTTCTGATATATGAGAGCTTTCCGAAAGCTCTCAGCTCGTAGGTATTTGCCATAAATTCTCTGCGACAAGAGAAAAAGACAAAATGCCTCATAAGCTCCAAGCATCACTACAGTTCCAAGACTTTTGCCATTGTTACTTCTATAGCATTTCTGTGATTACTCATTTCTCAGTATCATGGAGAAGACTGTGCTGCTGCTCACATTTGTTGAATGCAGCTTCATATATTGAGGATCACCTAAATAGCAAGAAATAAAGCACACACAGAAGGACAACATAGGTGCTTACATGTCATTTTTGGAGAGAAGAAATAATAGTCAGGTACCTGAGGATGAAAATTTTAGAACTAAATATCTGTTCACTCAGAATAAGCAGAGTGAACACAATTGAAAATAGGCCCAAATCAAAATTTAAAAAGCAGCTGTAGTTAGTACGTGGGGGAAATCTTCTTACCCTTAAAACAGCATTTTCAGTATCTGATCCCAGTTCTCTGAGGAAAGCCTCACTCCTGAGCTCTGCTCTCAGCTTGGAGAGTTCTGCATCAGCTTGTTTCAAAGATTTCTGCAGTGACAGCCTTTCTCTGTTCCAAATTTCCTTCTCAGAGGCAACAAGAGCATCAATATTAACTCCAACATCCGATGAGTGCCTAGAAGACTGAAGACAAAGGAACTGAATTTGAAACACAAAATTTGGAAAAGCTTAAGCTGTATCATTCTAGTCATTGCTTTGGTGGAGACCTCATAAAACTCATGAGAAAAACTATCCACTTGCTGGATGTGAGGCCACCCTTGCCCTCTGACATCTCAAAAACAGTGACTTTAGCAGCCTGAGCAATGTATCAAAAGAATGAAGCTTCTCCAAAAAAATTCTCCTCAATCAGATCATACTAGTTTCATGGCTTTGAAGTTACCTGGATCTATTTGCTGCTTATCACGATCATGAGATACAGATAAAAAAGAAAGGCACAAGGCATTTAAAAGAAAAGTGTAGTTTACAAAAAGAAGATGGGTAAAATCATGAGATTTTACACTTAACAGAGTGAGCTGAGACATACTGACCACTGAACAAGAATAATTCACACCCATTTACTCTGCAGAGGGAAGCCAAGAAATGCAGAGAGCTTGATCACTCTCAACTGCATGACTAGGACAACGAATTATGCTTTTATGTCTCTATACATAACTCATTACATCTGCACCACCAAAGACATACATAGTCTGCAGAAGGTTGTCTGTGCTGGTATCTTCTCAGTTCTTCCTCCAGTTTCATAACAGCATTCCTCAAATTATTCTTTTCTTCACTCAGTCTGCTGACAAAGCCTGTCAGCTCAGCATTTTGCCTCAGCAGCCTCTCAGTCAGTGAGCTGGATGGAGTCCCTGGTGGCAGCACCAGCTTCAGCTATGAGGAAGAAAGAAAACCAAACTCAACTTCTATTGAATCCAAGTTGCCAATTTGAAAACAACTGGCTTACAGTGGAATAACTTTAGTAGATAATGAGAATAGCTTTGTATCAACTTGTATATAGAAAACTTCAGTGTACACCCAAACTACAGATTAATGTGACTTCCTTGTCTATACTTCTCCTGTACAAGAATATTTTCATACAAACTCAATTGTACCAGCTATAACAATTTGCAAGGTTTTCTACTATGTTTATGTGACTTAGAGGAAAAGAAAAGCCTCAAAACTTTTTTCAAGTTACATTGAATACACTTACTTAAAATACAGATAAGGACCAAATAAAGCTCACTTAAAAATCAAAAATTACTGAATTCTTTGCAACAGATTATCTCACTGCATTTTTTACACAGGTGCATGCTACTCCATCTTCAGTGGCCTTTCCTTTGGTAAATACATGGCAGTTTAAGTAAATGTGTTCTGTCAACACAATACAGTAAATACTAAATGCTGATTTTAACATCAGGAAATAGTGAGAAAAGTTTCCTCAGTTACAGGATTACTGCTGAAAGGAAAATATCTTTTCTTAAAGAAAAAACACAAGATGCAGAAATTTATAATGAAACTGGAAAAGTTTTAATTTGAAAGTTGAAAAATCACTTTTAAAGTATTAAAAATTGAAACAAAAAAAAAAGAAGAAAAGGGTTTTTTACCAACTTCACTTTACCAACTCCAATCAGAACACTCACTGGAATTTTCCTCTATGAAGTACAGACCTGAATAAGTACAGGCTTACAAACTCCTTGCTGGTTTCTACTCACAGCTTATCATCAAAGTTACAGCACTGACTCTCACCTCTTCCAGACTGGACAATCCAGGCAGTATTTTCAGTTCTGAAATAACTTCTTCAATAGCATTTTGCACTGCAACGAAGTCTTGGTCATCTGCTGTTTCAAACTGTAATCTGAAACAAAAGGGACAGTTTCAACAGCAGGTCAACTCTGCCACCAGGAGTAGACTAGCTGGGCTTTCCGTGGATTCCGTGGGGCACCAGAGATCTACAGCAAGTCACTTCAGCACAGTTACTGGAGACAGGGCAACATTTTCAAGACTGCTCAGTGAATCTAAACAAAATTGGCTCAATCAAAAAAAAAAAGGGTATAGAACAGTTTCCACTCATTTGTAGACAAAGATATTCTACATGAAGCGACTGCTAAAAACTGCATTTAAAATAGTGGTTCTGCTTTGCCCAAATATTTCAGAAGGAAGTTTCATATTAAATGACCATCACAGCAAAATAAAAATAGATTCAAACTTCCGATGGACCATAATATTTTTTAATCTTATGGAGATAATAACCTCCAAAAAATAAGAATCAAAATCAGTTTCACATGACCATAATTTTTTTCCCTGAGGATGATTCAGAACAATAATCCCTATATTCATCCCCTTACACATGATGAACTGTTTAATTACTATTTCAAATCCATCTACCTCCACCATACCAGATAAACCATATCACTTTTCAGAGAAAAAAGGACAATTTTGCTGTACCTTAAAAAGGACCCAGTTAAAATACGTAAGATTTAGAGCAGCACCTGATACTCTGTGATCCTGTCTTCCATCAGTATATCTCAAGTAACAGCATACACTATAAAACTAGGACAACTCCAATCTCAGTTAAATCCTGCAGTCTGTTAATTATAATTCAAACCCAGTATATTAGTTTGCTGGTTGCTATTAACAATACCAAATAGCTGAAGACTGGTCTGTGGCTAGTGCAGGTCTTTCCCATGAGAATTCTTTTTGTGTTTTATAAATAAAGATAAAGTTTGGATGTTATTAAAAACAGTGTCCCAAGATCTGGACGGTGCAGGCCAGGCCAATCAGGCCTAGGGGGAGGTTTCTGACTGACCAATCTGGGTGACCTGTAAAAACTCTATATATATGATGAAATCAAAACAATAAAGGTCATTCCTTCTTGCCACTGAGAACTGAGTTCTTTACTCTGCTAGCTGCTCAACAGCGACACTGGTCTAACCTGCTAGCAGCTTTCCAAGCCAACTGCTTCAGCTTTGGAGATGCATTTTGCAGCTTTTGTCTGACTTTTTCCAGGATTTCAGTAGCAGCAGAGAGATCTCCTGTCAGTGTACGATAAGTCAACTCATTTGTCTCAGCTCCTTCCATTTTTTGCTGGAGAACCCAATTTCTTGTTCTGTCATTGGGTGTATCCCAGGTCGTCTGGAAAGAAATATATATTTTATATATACACAGAATGTATGTGATCCAGTGCTGTAAAAATGAAAACATATAATTCTGCAACACACCCAGACACAGTTCTGACATAGAAAGAAGTTTAGTGTGACTACAGCACTGCTGTAGTATAGCACTAAACTATCATTTATGAAAGGTGTAGTGTCTTTCTTGACTAAGATCTAGCAATCATGAAGCTACAGTGTGAATACAGTCAAAAAACTCAGCAGGAAGTCATCAAGCCTTTCTGTTTCATCCATCAGCAGCTCCAGTTGTGCAGGAATTTGGGCAAGTGGTCCTATGTGTGTTGGCAACCAATTCATGGTCAGAACAACAGGGGCTGAAAGAGACCACCATGGTCATGGAGGTCAGTACACAGACACAGGCAACTATGCCACTGATGCTAACACAAGCAAAACAATGCACTGAAGAGGTGTTCCCCAGTAACAACCTCCCAACACTGCCATGGAAGAACTGCTATCCTTCACTAAGAACCCTGAGTCCATGGCTCTGCCTTTGGCTGTTTGTCTACAGCATGGTACCAAAGAAAAAAAATCAAGAGTGTTGCAAATGTCACAGGAAATAGCAAGAGATTCATTATTTGAAATTCCAGGCGGATTGTGCAAAACAGATCAGACTATCTGCTGATGGAGAGGGGAAAAAACCCCAACAGCTGCTGCTAACCTGATCCAAGGGAAGACTCTTTGCTGACCACAGTGCTAGCAGTTACCTCTGTGCAGAAGAAAAAGGTGCCCAAACTGAGTGGGGCATGAAGGCTGCTGCTATCAGAGTTATCAATACACCCAACATCCTGCCTCTAGCTGTGGGTAGTTTCCAATGCTTCAGAAGATAAAAACCAGCAGCCAAATTAGATGAAAAGAAAAATTTCCTTCCTGGCTCCACATACAGGTAACTGGCAAAAAGAATGATGTCAGGATGAGCAAAAACCATGGTCAGTAACGACCAAACAAGTCTCCTGCCAGTCCTCTCTGTGCCTATCCACAAATCACACATCCAGCAACACTTACCTCGTACAGGCCAAGTTTCTGAAAAAGTTCTAAAAGTAATTTAAAAATAATTCTAAAACTTTCCAAACATTTTATGAGAGTGAAAGACTTCAGAGGCAACAGAGTTACCACTTTCATTCATCTAAAAATTAGGATTATTCTTAAATTGACTTTTACCTTGATTTCTTTCTTCTGGTTTGTTTGCAAACATATACATACTCATGCATATGCTTGTTTGACTGATAACTCATTTATTTCCTGAAGCTGTTGGAAGATCACTTAGAATGTTTCAAAGACCCCTTGCAGTTTATGAACTAAAGATTAAGGGCAGTGACCTGGGGCATTCCTGAATAGAAACAGCTCATCCCTGCAACTGGTTGCAGAAAATGTTCTTCTCCTACACTTAGGCACAAAATGTGTGTATACATCCAGATGCATTTCTCCTGCTCATGCTCCTCTCCAGTTCACTCTCAGGAGCAAGCATGTGATTAGTTTTAGGTAGCAAACTGGAATGCTTTCCCTTTTCCATTCTCTTGTGCCTGTATTCTGTAATCTGCAGGCTATTTTACAGATTGAGTAAAGGCACACAACTGAGCAAAAGAATTAAAGACAAATTGCATATTTCAGTATTACACATTACTTTCAGTCCCACGGTACCTCATTTGGGTTGTGGCTTGGTGTCCTTTCAGCTTCCTTTCTTCCTTCATCCTCCTGCTCTTTTTTCTGTAGATCTTGGATTATCTCCTGCAACTTCTTTGTTTCATTCCCTAATTTATAAACTTCTTGCTTTTTTTCTCCAAGTTGCCACTGAAGGTCTTCTACTTTGGACTCCAGTTCATGGAGTTTCTTCTGTGCTATTATGTTAGCATCTTGTTCTGCTTGTAATGCTTTCCTCTGGATCTGCCTTTCTTTTTCCATTTGCTGTCTCACTTGCACAGATTCCAGTTTATACTTCTCCATCTCACTTACTAACTCCACTATACGGTCATGTTTTTCATCCATTTGCTTCTGTAGCTCTTTAAGCAATTCCTCAGATGGATTAGGTGTTCCAGCTTGCCCCTTATCTTCAGCACTTTGAAGCTGAGCACATAGCTCTTTTTCCCTTTCTAGGGCACTGCTTATTTCGAGAGCTCGAACCTTCTCTGATTCAAGAAGCACCTGCAACTCAGAATTCCGGCCTCGCTCACGTGACAGCTGGGCAGCACTGAGTGCTTCTTGGGATTCAATTTTTTGTTGCAGATCAGTTGACAGCTGCTTTTCCTGCTCCAAAAGTTTAGTTAACTCTAAGTTCTTTTGTTTTTGATCATCAAGAGAAAATTTTAAGTCCTTTCAAAAGAAAAGAGAAGAATTGATTAATACCATTTGTGTATACTTTCCATTATCTTCTGCAAATTGCAAATATGCTACCTCTACACATGCTGCTTTTAACAGGTTTTGCTATTCACAATTAATGCTCTGATGATACTTTGAATGCTGCAGTTACATCTGATACTAAAATACATTACAGGTGTCTTTATTCTAAAATCAGATTATTTAATAAAAGAATCTTTGTAACACATACTTTATAGTGAGATACAAACAGCTGTAGTTCTGAAGTCGAAGACAGCCAGCTGCTTTTATTTTCTAAAACTGTGAAAATGATTTTTCAGCTTCAGATTTGAAGATGTAAATAAATCCATGCTGTTGAAGTTATTGCTTTTTTTGTCTTTTGTCTTGTATCAGGATACCTGCTCTCCCCTTCACTATAGCAAACACTGCAGAGGTACCAAGGAAGATACTAATGAAGCATTTTCTCCTAAAGTAAATTCCCTAGTTTGATTTTCATGAGGTGAAACTGCTGACTTTTTAAATAGTGACAAACAATATGTCTCCTTAAATCATATTCTTAAATACTATATTTTATGAGTCAGGCTGTGGTGGGGTATAACCATTTTAGCAGTATCCTGTCCCCTTGAATAACTGAGGGCCATTATAGAATCTTTTCATCTTGGGCCTGAAAAGCACAGTAAAATTCCTATTGATTTAAATGGAATGTGCATCAGACCTTTTTCTTACTTTGCTACACAGCTTCTATACATCTTTCTTCAGCTATAGATGATATAATACTACAGTTGAAGACAGAACATGAAGTATGCATTGGACAAAAATATAAGATGAGATGAAATGTTAACCAAAAGAATATTTTCATGCTCCTTGATGTTCCAGGCCACTTGGGATTATGGAATACCTCAAGCTCTTCTCTTCCTCTTTCCTCACTGCGTTCCATTTTAGCTTTTTCCTTTTCCAAAGCCCACTGTAACTCTCTTGATTTTTTCTGTTCGTTTGCCATTGTATCCTTGAGAATATCTAGCTCAGCTGCTTTTTCTTTAACTTCAGTCCTAAAAGAGAACAGGGCAACATCTACATTAGGCAATGGCTCTAATCCTATCATGATATGGTCAGTTACTTGGTACTTATTCCATCCTGTGCACTGAAAACACTGCTAGTGCAGCAGAGTAACAGTGAAAAGCCTATTTAGAAAGACAAGACTAACTCAAAACCAAAAGAATTGCATAGGTCACGAACAACAAAAAGTGTGTCCATCCTGCTCACTTTGTAGCTGCCACTTGTGGGGTCTCAGAGGCAGTCAGTGCTCAACCTAATCCAGTCACTGGCCAAAATCTTAAAGAATGCACTGGAAGTGCATCTTGCTACCCTGTTTCTCAAGGGAAAAAATATATATTGGGGGAAAAAGAGAAATCTATGACCTGAATTTTCATTTTTAGCAAATATATTTTGCATCCATCTGCGAAAGAAACTTGCTTCTGATGGTCTGTAAAGGATATAAAGTAATCTGTAAAGTAATCCCAGTTTAAACTCCAGTTTAATGTGTTATCACTGAGCTGAACATTAAGATACTGTTCATGGGTGCATCCCTCTGATTCAGGCATAAATACTAATGGCTTTCTTAAGTGCCAAATCTGCGGCCTGTTACTTCTGCTATCAACTACATCAAAGCAACACTTAATAGTATTTCATATGGAAGTACTTGCAAAGTCATCTTAACTTTGCAATGTTTTTCGCATGTTCAGTTTTAAAAACCTTTAACAAATATGGCCTACTTATTAACTTGTATACAGTAGTCTAATGTGCCAAACCTTAAAAAGGAACTTTATAATTACTAAAGCATTAAATCAAATTATGAATTGAAATACATTTTTCGTCACATGTAACAAGTCTTTTTTTTGTCAGATGGGTTTTACAGAAATACTGAGAAGCACTTATACTACATGTCCTCAACAAAATCAGTATTATGATTTCAGATTAGGAAAGACAATCTTCGCAGTCAAGACAGAAAGCTTGTCACTGGAAGCCACACCTGATGGTTTCTAGGTCCTTGAAGTGCTTGTGCTGTGCTTTGAGGGTAGCTTCAAGCTCTAGTTTGGCTTGTGCAAGTTCATTCCTCAGCTCTGCGCCCATCATTCTCTCTGAATTCAGCTGCTCCTGAAGCTCAGCTGCTCTGTCCTTCATGCTCCGGAGCTCCACTTGCATCTCCAGTATTTGCAACTGCTTCTGCTGCATATTATACTCCAGCATTTCTAATGAGAGCACCATTAATACAGAAATTACTTCATAAACAAACAAAATCTGATTAGGTAAAGCTTCCCCTAGCTAGAGCATGACCAGAAGGCTATCATTAAGAGTGGTATTTTAAAATAATATATTCTTTCATTAGTGGAATAAAGCAAAACCATGCCTTTTATACTTGAATACCTATTATCATTTCAAGAAATCACTTCAACTCCTGAATTTCTTAAAGGCTATAAAATGTGTGCAACTATATCAATATGCTTCAACTGGATAATGATTAACATAACTGAATTTAGATATACTACGTATGTATACTTGTGATCTAATATTTGTAACGAAACACCGATAGTGAGCTTTACTTAATTTTAAAGAATACCTGTTCTCTGAACTTTTTGTTCTTCATTCTAATTGCTTCTTAGTTTCTGCATTATGACTGACTATCCAACTTAGATAATTTCAAAGCTGCTGAACCTAAATAGTGAAGCATATACATGGAAAATAGCCTTAAAATTCAAGCTCGACTTTTATAGCAATTCAACATAACTTTGTATCACTTTCAGCTTGATACAAATAAAAAAAAAAGATAATATTTTAATTTTTGCAAAATTAGTTGAATAAGACTGAAGAAGATAAAAGTATGCATGTTCAGAACAAGCATATCAAAATTGTAGAGCAAAGAAAGTCACCATTTTTGTCACGTACAACATTACAAGCACTGCCTTGTGAACATTTGGAAACAGACATATATCACCACACTAGTCACCTTGGCTTTTTGAATCAATCTCTTGTTCTCTCTTTGGGTTACTTTTCTTACTGTTCATCTGAGCATGTAATACTTGAATCTCCATCAGCAAACTTCTTCTGTCTGCATTCTGAAGACAGTCCATTGCTGCTCTCTGGTTAGTAGCCTATTAGCATAAGAAACATTTCTAAGTAAAACTCCAGATTTTATGAGAATATCTAAGGTGTTGATATCACAGTTATTTATATATTTGTAATGCATATATATTCAAAACATTTTCAATTAAGTCAGTATTATAATATTTTGAAGAGCTGTTTGTTGTTTTTTATTTTATTTCTCTACTAGGCATCAAAATTACAGACTGAAAAGAGCTATCACTTTTCTGGCAAACTGCAATTTTTCTCACTAATCCTTCCATGTTCCAGAGAAGATAACTGACCTCTCTCTGTCCCACAGCAGCATTATCACTTCCTCTGCTTGCAACTTGTTTCATATAAACAAGCTACCTTTTCTCTTAGATAATGTAACATAATTCTAATTAACTTAATGACATCAAGCTCAGGACAATTGTGTTAAATTCAAATTAATCTCGGAAGGCTGTATATATTCTACAACTTGTGCACCCAAAAAACTTCTTCCCCATGCCACATCATTTTTCTTTTTAAAGACACCACTTCTTCCTGCAAGTCTTTGTTTTCATCCTTACACTGTCAAAACTACTATTAATACATATATTTTTAATGGATTTATATATTTAAAATTAAAATCTAATGTAGACAAACACTTTGACTACAGTATGGTTTATATTACCTGCTCTTGTAGTCTGTGCTCTAACTGATTCATCAACATTGCTGCATCTCTTGTGCCCATTTCTGCAAGTTCAGTTTGAAATGCAGCAAGAAGAACATTTTGTTCCCTCGCAAAAAGCTGCTGAATGGCATGTAGAAGTTCTCCTCGCCAGTCGGACACACCTTCAGGAGATTCAGTACTTGCATAAATCTGCAGTGGCATAAAAACAATTTAAAGAGTTGAAAGATTATATTGTAATTCTATGTAAAGTGTGCATTTTCAGTGGAATATTTAGTTTTTCTTAATCATTGTGTAACAGTCATCCATCCAAATGGATGCATTTACTGTACACATTACAAATTTTTCTGCATTCACAAAAGCTAAACTTTTAGCTTTGTTTTAGATGGAGGCAATTTAGCTTTTTGTAACTGAAACCTCAGCCCTGTGTAGTTACTAATTATGTACTAACTACATCTCTTCCTAGGCTCTCCCAGAGCTATGTGGTAGTGTGAAGATATTGTGTATGAAAAAGATTTGATTTTAAATGGCATGAAGTCCATCTGCCCACTTTGCATGCTAAAGGAAATGCTGAAGTAATAGAAACTACCTACATATACCCAAGAGTGTAACTGGAGTAATTTAACAAGCAAAACTTCTAACAGATTACTGATTAACAAGCTAATAAATAACAGCATTAAAAAATCAACTTCAACTGCTACTGGAACATGCTTTCGAAATAGAATTTTTTTAAAAGGTGGATCTATACCTAACCAAGAGTTTTCAATGAACAGACGAACAAATACAAGCTGTAATTTAAGACAGACTACTACCATAAAATGCAAGATGCAGTTTTATGGCACATTTAAAAAATATTTTGCCTTGTAACAGTGTATTTAAATAGTTAAACCTGAACAGTGAATGTGTCTTACAAGGTTATAATAAATTATTTTTTGTTCAGACAGAATCTTAGGATATTATTTATACCTCAGCTTCTCTATGAACTTGCATTTTTGCAATTATGTCTTTCAAAGATGAGATGGTGCTTAGGAAAGCTTTTCTTTCTTCTAGCCAAGACTCTGGCTCTTGCTTATGAGGTGACAGATCTCTTTCACCATATGGAAATTCAGTGAGAGACAGCACCTGTATGCCTTCATGATGGACTGCTTTCAGCAAACCCTAAGATAAAAACAAAAAGAAAACAGTAATGCCAGTAATAACAACATATAATAATAACTACAACAGTAATTGCAACCTTATTTCGTATGTATTGGAAAACTGGTGCTTCTAGTTTGATCAGCATAAGGAAACTCTGCTTCCTTGTATCAAGGACAGAAGTGTCACTCAGTCCTTTATGTATCTCAGACAGAAACTTATTAAATACCTGTACTTTTCCTCAGTTTCAAATGAAAATTTCCAGTGTACATCTGTCAAATCAATTTTTAGTTTTTAAAATAGCTATTAATGGAAACTGACATTTTAAAAACAAAATCCTGGGAAGCTTCCAGGTGAGCTTTGCCATTCACTTTTTGAAATTGCTATGAAGCTAGGGCTTTGTCAAAAAAGACTTTTTAAAAAATGTAATTAAAGCATGATACCCTTACTGTTTATAATAAACATGTTTGTTTTCATACCATAGCTATAAAAATAGAATCTATAAAACTATGCAATATATGATCATGACATTATTGCTAATACAACAAAATTGCAATAAATGATGACAGTAATTTTATTCCTCATAATCATAACTGAGAACAAGCCTACAGATACAAAACTCTTATTTAGCCTAATTTAAAATGCAAAAATGCATCTCATCATTCAGAAATATTTTAAAATGTATTAAAATAGTCAACACTAAAACTTAAATGGCTCTCTTATCAATGATCAAGCAGAAGCCTGTCTCAAATTTCAGTAGTATCACTCTTGTTCATAAAAAAAATATTGGGTCTATTTTACCTTAATTTTTTTAGGAAGTAAATCTGTTGAAGTTTCACCTTCATCTATTCCTTCAGATATTGTGTCGGATCCCTGGGTCTGAGCAAGATACATTCCTTGACTCCAGTCTGAACTGGAGTCTAAAATAAAAGAAGAGAAAAACATGAAAGCTGGATTACTGTGAAGCTTTGAAGAACAGGCATCAAAAGAGTATTTTTTATCTGTTGTTTTAACAGGTAGTTGCAGGTCACTAAGGGTTCATTCTAAGCCTGGAGACTACCTGTTTTATAGTTTTTCAAAGTAGTAGCAGCAAAACAAAACTAAAAAATAAAACCACAACCAAACTTAAAAATCCTAGTTTAGTTTTAAAAGAGAAACAACTACTTGCACAAACACTTCTGCCAAATGACCCACACTTAATATGCTTAGCCTAGCCTATGAAAAGGACCACTCTAATAATTTTGCTTGCACTTGGAGAAGTTAATATCTGTCATCATCTCCTACTGCTAGGGAGCTGTAACTTTAAATACTATCAAGAGATGATGAAACTACGCAGAAGAGATAATGTAATGCTAAAAAGGATATAGGAACTTCAATGGGAAGAAAAAAAATTAGCATCTGATGCCTCAACTAAACCCATCTCCGCTCCAGACATTTTCCTTTTGTACCAAATTAATAGACATGGCAGGCCCAGAACCTTTTGTTAGTGCAACAGGCTTCTGCTTCAATCTGGGCAGTAGCTGTTTTGGTTTCTTAGAATACAGAATCTTTAATGGGGAACTTAATATCAAAAAAGCAGATTTAATTTATAATGCTGTTTGAAATCTGTAAAAACAAGTTTCTTACCACTAGAACCTCCATCTCTAGCTTGATATGGTGGAGAACGTGCTAATCCAGAACCTGGGATTCTCTGTATTTAGAAAGGAAAACAAGCAAATCTTTAAACAACCCTCACCCACTCAATAAGGAAGCAACTTTTAAGAAGCAGGAAACAATGTGAACCTCTTTGTTCCATCTCCTCTGCAATAAAAGTAATAAAACTGAACATGAGAGAGATGGCATTCCACAGGGTGACCTACACTTGTCCCCATTCCACAGAACAGGGCAGGTCCAAGGCAGAAACACAAGGAAGCACCCAATAGTTGAGCACACTTGCAAACTAAATGTTGAGAAAGGGGTTCACAATCTCTCCCAGGGCCATGGAAACATTAGAACACTTAAAAGTTTTTTGCTGAGTATGTGGCGGTTCACACTTAACAGATTTTAAATGGGAATTTCTGTAGCAAGATCAAAAGTGTGAACCGAAGTATTTCAGTAATTATAAAAGCAGATACATACTTCTTTGGCTTGTAGAGTTTCTATGACTTCCTTTAAAGTATTACATTCTTCAGTCAATACTTCTACTGCAACAAACTTCTCTCTCTTTAATGCTTCAGATTCAGAGATATGTCTTGTCTCCATGTCCATGATTTCAGCAGCGTGGAGTTCTTGCATTTGGTCGATTTTTTCAGTAAATTCTCTTACAATCTCTGCAATCTCTTCTGAAGAACATCCATTTTGCAAATCAGTTTGGATTTCTTCATTTTTAACAAGGACTGGTGAGATGTCCACAGTCTTGTCTGTTTGCAATGAGGAGCTGCTTCCAGTTAGAGAAGACTCACATGTTAACAAATCACATGATATTTCTGCATCATTCTTGCTTTCAGTTTTCATCATTTCTTTGTCCTTTCTAAGGTAATTTGCAAGCCTCTCTTCTGCTTGAACTAGGTTCTCTTTGACTTTGCACAGGTCTTCCTGAAGGTGTATCAGACTTGCCTCTTTTACCTGTAAATATGGAGAATCTCAATTGCAGTCCTTCCAAATACTTAAAAAATAGCTGAAATCCAAGCAACCCTCTAAACCATTACAACTCAGTTTAGTACTATTTTAAGCAGTTATGAAACATGGTAGAAAATATTGTCTCCTAAGAAATACAGCTCTAGATCCACTGTAGCACTGCAGCAAAACTATGTACTTTGGCAATTGTCAGCTCTGTTCCACTGACAGTAGGCACCGAGTGACTGTTTTTCTTAGTGGCACTCTCAGTGAAAGATTAAAAAACCCCAAGCTATATCATGCATATTTGAACAGTAAGTCCTGTATAATTATTTGATTTAAATACAATACGGAACACTCTGGTTCTTACTGCTAGTTCTTGCTGAAGTTTTTCTGCCTTTTCTTTGTAACTGCTCAGTTCTTCCTTAGCAGCAGCTGCCTCTTCTTTAACTTGTTCAAGTTCATTAACAAGCACATTTTCTTTTTGATTTTCCATGAGCTGTGCTCCTGCCTACATGGCAACACAAGATATGGAAAACAGTCAAGAATCAAGTGTCAATGACACTGATCACTTTCACACCAACTTACAAAGTGAAAAGAGCGAAGGGGAAAACAAACATATTATTTGTGTTAACACAGCATGAAAAAATTCAGAGACCATACAGTTTACTGAACTGCAAGCATAAATTGGATACACCACAGAGAAAGCACAGGGAGGAAGGTCAACAGAGAGCAGGAAATGAGGTCTGATAATATTATTTAACTTATAATGAATGTCATAAATGCCTTATATTTGTATTTGGATGAAAGATCTTAGAACCTTTTCTTGTCCAGTACTGGGTTCTGGTTTGGGTACTGGTTCAAGTTAACTGAAACTCTCACATTCAGACATATCAGGCCCATGTTTGGACTATCAAGCACAGTCAATTTTGACTGAAAGTTCTAAATTGAGAGGCAACAAACCATTGGTGCATGGAAATGAATACTGGAAAAACTACTGGAGGGAAGTATCTTTGGAATTGAGATGGGAAAATAAGAAAACATAAACCAAGATTAAACATACATAAAAAAGCAACCTCCATACAAAAAACCCCTGCACAGACAAATTGGTATCACTTCCCCTATCATTCTGAATCCTCTCAGACAATTTTTATCATTTCAATTTTTATCTACCTACACACGCTGTAAAAGTGTACTACATTCCATTCTATGTCAAGTCAAATTAAGAATAAGAAATTATATGTCCAAAATTCAAAACCACCTTATATTCATGAAAAGGCAAGGCATTTTTAAAGCAAGATGGAAACCAATAGTGGGATTCCCCTAAAACAACATCCTTCTTGTCTTTGTAACTGTAGGAATAATATAGAAATGGAAGTGCTACACACAGAAGAATATTCCTATAGTTATTCTCATTAAGAACCATTTAATTCATTATACTTTACATAAAATAACAGGTTTTAGTGAAAACAAGCCAACAGAAAATGGCATCTAATTACCTGAAATGTCTGCATTTCTTCTTGCTTAATGTATTTTTGAATCTCTCCTGTATGTTTTTCTTGAACCTCTTCTAGCAATTGCTGAAGCTTTAAGAATCTCTCTTCTTTCACTATGGCTTCCTTTTGTGCAACTTTCACCTTTTCCTTTTCTAGCTCCAAGCTATGACTTACCACTGCCAGTTGGTCTTCCATTTCACTAAGCCTCTGTGTTAAGAGTGATAATTTTGATTCTGTCTCATTTTCAGTTCTATCACTCAAACTCTCTGTTTGGGTATTCTTGTTTGCTTCATCCACACATTTGGAGGCTTCCTGAGTCTCCTGAATGAATCTTCTCTGCTCTTGAACTGCATTTAGCTGAACCTGACTCACAAGAGCAGCAGCAACTTTCTCCGTTAGTGTCTTTTCCAGTTCTAATATCCTCTTTTTAAGTGTTTCTCTTTCAGCTTTGCTTTGCTCTTTCACGTCTTTTATTTCATTGTAGGACTGGCACAGTTCTGAATCTTTTTGCTTAATGCATGCCTGGAGCTGCTGCAGTTGTGTCTCCATCTTGCTAATGGTGACTCTTGCATTCTCATCTGAAGTCCCAAGCTGGGACTGATCTAGCAGCTCTGTCTCCTGACATAAGTCTCCTTCCACTTGTTCAGTTTTTCTATTGCTCCTATCTTCTGGTTTTGATTTATCACCTTGGACCAGAGCACACTTATATTTCTCTGTTATTCTTTCATGCTCTTTTTTTAACATACTTATTTCTTGCTTTAACTGGTTCATTTTTAACTTGGTTTCCTCAAGCTCATTTTTTGTTTGAGAAGCCTCTGCATTTATGTTTTCGACTTGCTTTTCCAAAGCTTCCTTTTCTGCCAGAACTGCATCAAGTGTGTGTTTCGCACTGTCAGCATCTTCTTGAAAAGCAGCAATGTCTGCTGGTACTTTTTGTCCAATAATTGCCAGCTCCTGCTGAAGCTTATCAATTACATCATTCAACTGCTCCACTTCCTCATCGTTTCTTTTCTTCAAACATTCTTGATCGCTTTTCAGACATTCTATCTGGGCTTCAAGCTCCCGTATATGCTCATTTTGCTCTTCAATAATCTGGGAAAAACAAAACAAACAAAAACACTCTGATAATTTTTGTCCTGGACTTCACAGAAACAGTTTAACCAAACATTGAAAGACCTCATAAAAGAAAGTTCTCAGTGAATTTCTTATTGTGATGTCTCTTTTAAAGCTTTATGAGAATCGAGACGTCTTCAAACAGGACTGACAAAGTAGCCTGTGGCCATAAAGAACTGAAAAATAGGTATTAAAGCATCAGATGAAGTGAAAGCACTTGTTTCATTCACAGAGCTATGGAACACTTAAGTTTAAGTGCTCACAATACTTGCTTATATAGGACACAGCCAATTTAGTTGAATATATATTCTAAATACGAATAAACCTTTTACCAATTGTGTTGAAAAATACCATTCTAATGTGTTTTTTAATCTGAGACCATAGAAAACACCTATCAGTTGACTCTGACATTTTCTGTCACACATTTCCTATCACAAACCAGTTGAGTTTGTCTGTTTATGTGTGCATGCACACACGCATGCAGATGTGCGCACAAACACGCAGAGCAAGTAGTACACACAGACCCAGAGCACATTTATTTATTTATTTGTGCTACAGTTTAAATCAAAATAAAGAGAGACAAAGGTATAAAAGTATTTATTTTTTAACGCATGTGATTATCCAAACAAAATTCAGAGACTGGTGAAAATATGAAGAGACTAAGAATAATACCTGCCTAGATTGCTTCTAAAGACACTTTAAATTACAGGCTGTGTAAGGGGCTCAAAATTCCAAGAAACTTATAAAATTATGTAACTGATCAAATATGAAGGTGGTGACTTTATGATGCAGTAAAGACATACTGGCTTCTAATAAATAAGTAGAAAAAAAATTGAATGACTAGTGTTGATAAACTCTAAATTCAGTAAATAAAAGTGTATTAGCAAAAGGAATAAAAAAGAAGTAATTAGATCCCAATACTGTAAGTTTTATAAAATTCGTTAAAAAACATTCTCTTTAAATTGCAGTGGAAGCAAATTTCATTTGAGCGTAGAAGAATGACAAAAAAATTTGTCTTTACAAAGACAAAATAAAGACAGACCAGATTATAAGTAGTAAGTCTAAGAAACAAAATGGATTTTTTTTTAAGTGAGTGTTTGGAGATCTGAAGTGAACAGTGCTTCTGCAGTGGAAATGTAGAAGGCAAAAGAAAATATACAGAAAATAATTTAGAAATACATTTAATAAAATAAAATCAGTTATGGTGTCTAAAATAGGTAAGAACTCCAATACAATCTTTTAGAACTATGAAGAAAACACGCAGAAAAGATGAAAGATTACTAAATTTGTTACTCAAATAGACATAGTGAAGCCTACTTCACTATGCTTATTTAGTTAAATAGAATAAGATAACCTTGTAATAAGCATAATATATATTAAAAAAAGGGTGACCATATAAATTAGAAAGGCCAGTTTGCCAGCCAAGAACTTCATTTCAAAAATCCAGAGACTAGAAGAAGCTCAAAAACACTAAATAAAATCTGAACAAGTCATAGAATCATGGAATGGTTTGGGTTGGAAGGGACCTTAAAGATCATGTAGTTTCAACCCTGCTGCCACAGGCAGAAGAAAGCACAGTGATCCAGGTGATTGCTATCAACTCAGCATAACAATTTCTGTTCTTCATAACATAATGGAATAAAGGCCCACAGAATTCAAAAACACTAATTAAAAGAAAAGCACTTAGTGGGATGAAGAAGTCTAAGGGACTTAGAAAAGGGATTAACTCAAGAGTAATCTATCAATATTTTAAAATGCTCTCATAATCAAGCAGAGTAATTATTTAATGACCTGAAAAATAAAACCAAATCAGAGGATGAAATTAAGAAAATTAAGCTTCATATAAATTGTGCTCCTTCTTCAACAGGAGAAGAACCAATCATTAAAATTAATTATAACTGAATCTCAGGTATTCTTCTCAAGGCAAGGACTGTAACTCTGTTACTGGGGTCATTGTATGGCATAGCACAGTGCTGGATTCTTGAAGTATGGTATTTCCTAAATCCAGTTCACTAGACCCAATTCAAAGTTTTGTCATTATTCACCGAGGTCCACTATAACTGAATTTTGCACATAAAGACTCAGTGAAATTATCCAGCTCACTCAGAGCCCTATTTTAGTGGATTCAATATGCCCTAGTAGAATGTTAGCCTAAATGTTCAGCTAACTACCAAATGATAACAGAAACCCTGTTCTTAACTTGCTTTTGAGTTAAATCTTGTGACTACTGAATGACATTTAAAATAGTCAGAATGCAAAATTCAGCCACTGAAAAAATCAGTGTTTTATATCTGTATAAAAATGGAAATAAGCCAAAAGAAGATGAAGCTGATAATCAAAAAGCCACATAATTGATAGGTAAGAGAAAGATACAGGTGATAAAGCTCAGTAAATAAAAGATGAATCTGCCTCTTTCTTTATTCCTGTCTACTTCTACTAAAACACAGCATTTTGTTTGTATCTCCATGCTTGAAACTGGTTAAGAGAAGTTGCCAACACTTGTATGAGGACAAAGCATTCACACAAGCTCATGGAGCTCAGTTCAGCTGCTAAAAATGCTTTAAAATCCAACACGATCCAGCAGGTGTCGCTGGAATGTAACACTGAACATAAGTCATGTGAAGGAAGATGCTAAAACGACGGTTGAGATCGAATTCAGCTACCCACATACCATTAAATATTCATAAGTATCAGAAGAGTAAGGAATGGAGAAGAATTTAAAACAAAAACTCAGGCAGAAATAAGGCAGAAGAACTGCAAAGAAAAGGAAGCAGAACACATCTGTCATAAATGAGACTAAAGAGAAAAAAGACATTAGGTTTAAAGCATTGCTTGAAATGGAAGCATTTGCATTTTTAAATTAAGGCAACAATAGAAGACAATGCAACTGGTGGGAGAGAGAGGTTTTTCCTTCAAGGGGCTAGCAACACAAAGTAGGACTCTGAAAAGGATTTCAGAAGTATGTACCTTGTTGTCATTTGTGACTTCAAGCTGCTGATGCAGTTTTGCTATTTGTTCATGAAGATGATATATTTCCTGATCCTTTTCTTGCATGATGTGAGCGAGCCTCCCAGCCACTAAATGATGGTCCTTTATGGTGGCATCTTCAGACTTCTGGATAGCAAGTCCTAGTATTTCCATTTCATCCTGCCAAAAATACCCCCAAAAACATGTTACAATTGTATGTAACATTTTGTGCATATTCTTGTATGAGTATTTCAGGTGTAGGAATTCAAATAAACAAATTTCACTGAATGAGAAGTAATCATATGAGTTTCATAATATTTTGGCAACTTGAACAGTGGGATGCTTGAGAAAGAGAAAGAATTTAGTGTCTGGGCATTTTCAAAGAATTTATTTCTGTGGAGTGTGGCTAGCACAGGTCTTTCCCATGAGAATTCTTCTTGTGTTTTATAAACAAAGATAAAGTTTGGATGTTATTAAAAACAGTGTCTCAAGATTTGGACAGTGCAGGCCTGGCCAATCAGGCCTAGGGGGAGGTTTTTGGCTGACCAATCTGGGTGACCTTTGAAAACTCTATATATGTGTTGGATTCAAACAATAAAGTACTTTTTTCTATGCCACGCTGAGAATCGGGGCTTTCCTTCTCTGCTAGCGGCTCAACAGCAACACTGGAGGAAGGAGAATAAACCTCTAGGCTTCTCTGTTACATGGTTACCTTAAATAATTTGTTCTCTTGCTCAAGTTCTTGCAAGTGTGTAGTGGACTCCTTTCGCTGAATTTCTAGCTGCATGTGCAATTGCTGAACTTCTTCATTTTTATTTTCTAGCTCCTCTCGAAACTGTTCCAATTGTTCCTCAAGGTTCGTTACCTATGTTTCCAAACAAAAGGAGCAGGAAAAGGAGTAGGCAGCCATGCAAAAAATTAAATCTCATAAATTTCAAGTACAGTGTCTACAGTAAACTGGTTTGCTGTGCACAAACAAAAGAATGTGTACTAAGTGACATTCTGAGTGCTTAAACTGAATGGAATTTTAAACACCACTAAAAAAATCAGCTGGAATTGCCATGAAGTTTTTCTTATGTGGGCTGAATTTTTATTTCAGAAACACTCGCGCAAGTCATAAATATTAACATAGAAAAAACAACTATCATGGATCACAAGAGAATTTCAAATGGATTTGGACTGCTGTGTCTCTAACTGTAAAAAATTTCATCTGTAAAGTTCACTAAACTCAACAAAAGGCAAAAACTGGAAAACCAAAATGTAAGTGGAAACATGGAACCTTTCACAGGCATTTTACCTCCTTTTCCTTTCTGTCCACAGCTTCTCGTTCAGCTTGCAGTTGTACTTCAAGAGGTAACTCTCCCTTTACTATGATGGTGCCAAACTGTTTCCTTTCCTCCACCTTTAAACAGAAATAATATTAATAGTTATCAGATTAAAAAAATACACTATTTTGGTCTCAAGAAAATAAGAAAGTAGTAAATCCTTGATAAATTTTGACCAAGTAATACCTTTTGCAAGTTATCTGCACTGATGATTAGGGCTTGTTCCAGTTCTCTTATCCTGCATTCTAGCTTCTCAATTTCTTCATTTCGTTCTTGTATATCTCTCTGAAGCTGCTCCTTAGAGAGCAAAAGCTCACTGCATTTGTCTGTTTTTTCTTTGAGATGATTTGTTAACTGTTCAACCTGGCGACAATATGGTAAGATTATTATATTGTACTACACTGGAAGGGTTTGCTAGCAATAGCAACACCATGCATTTTTGACAGGAAGAAAATATTCCTCTCTTTCTCCCATAACGAAACTCCTACTCCTTAGGTGAAACAGAATGTACAGTCAGAATACTGTAGTACTTCATCCAGCAATACAAACAGCATTATTTAAGTGGTATGTTCTGTGCCACTCTCTAGAACTGATCTTGCCCTTCTGAAGCCCTCAGACTCTGTAGTCACTTAAAAGCAAGCAGCACAGCATCCCTATGTAGCCCACTGCAATGAAGCCTTTAACAGCTACCGATGGAACGTCTTGACCCAATGCTCAAGATGCTATTTGCCTCTGAAGAAAATTATAGTTCTAAAAATCTGTGACAAAATTATTCAAAAGAATATTCAAAAGAAGGAGCTGATTAGTGCCAAACAGAAATATCCTAAAACTCATCGGGTCTTTAACACTGCAGAGAATTGCTATACTTAAATCACAAAAGACAGGAAGCTTTGTTTTCTTGCCGTGTTCCTTAAATGGGACCAAACAGACATCATGGATGCACTAATTTCACTTTCTATGGGGGACAAAACATCCAAATAAACATTCTGAATCTCATTAGATCAGATGTATGTATCTCAGAAACAACATATTAAAAGAGTAACTGAAGTAGCAGAGATAGTAATATATACCCATTTCTAGCTGTATTTCAGAAATTATTAATTGAAATTACAGATAAGAAAGATGCATAACAGATTCACAGTATGATGTACAGAGTTAAGACCTGAGCAAAACTAGCAATTGAGCAAGAGAAAGAGAAAGTGATCTTTGTCCCACTCAAGAAACTGATTTCAGTATTTACAATTAGGAAGTTATGATGTAGCCAAAAGGTAGAAGACTCAAAGCATTTCAAGAGACAGGAGAGAAGAGGACCAGAACATAAAGCTGACAGGATGGTATTATTGACGTTATCCATCCATGAGTAACATCACAGTCTGAAGTGACCTCAGAAAACTCCTGAGAGAGAAATGGAAAAATAAAAATCAAGTCTAGAGCAAACTCTACGACAACCATCCCTGGAATAATTTGACAAAGCTGAAACAACAGTAAGAAACAAATTAAGTTATCAAGCGAAAAAGCACATGGCATTCCTGCAAAGCAGAAGAGGATTTAAAAAAAATGTACAACTACAAAAAATTGAAGAGCTCTCTCAAAAACATGATAACTAATGAAAATATGTATATTTAGAAAATATTTCAAGGAATATTGTGACATCAAAATATACTAAATAGTAAGACCATGTAGCACATTTTATAAGATAAATGTAAATCTAATACATTATTGAAAATCCTATCTATACTTTCTAGCATATTACATTTAACATCACCCATATCTAAACCAGCTGCTACATCTGTGGTGCTTGCACACATGATCTTACTGGCTTTCTACGTACTGAAAATTTCTAATTTAAAACATCACATACTAATCTCAAAATTTTAATCCGTTTCAGCTGTCTTTCATTTTACAGCACACTTTAAATTTCAATTGTAGAATATCTGCCAACTTAAGAGTACACACATCTGTGTATGTACATATAAATCAGAATGATTTTTAACTGTAGATTCTGAACAGGCAAATAGGACAATTTTTATTATGCCATCAAATTTGAATTTTTCTTGGGAGAATTTTGTTTTTAATATGAGAATTCTAACCAGGAATTCATATGGTATCCATGCTGCAAATAATAAACAGAGATGTAACGAAATGTACCCTAAATGAACATCCTGGATTCGTCCAGGTAAAGTAATTGTGCTCATGCCACCTTCATCTGTGTAATATGTCAGCAGGAGAGGAATGTGCACACTCCTGGCAACAGAAGGAAATGGATGCAGAATTGCTCTATATGTTTTGTTTAATATGTACCCAACTAATTCCAGAAGAGTCATTGTTCACAGCGGCTGATGACAACCACATCACATAGTACTGACTCAACACTTTGTCATATTCCATACAAACCTTTGTATTAAAATATATTTAGAAACCCCATGAAACATGGTTCTAAACACACGAATTCTAAACAAGTAAGTACTTTCATACTCAGATCTCACAACTATCAATTTACGTCCTACTACTGTCTGTGGTCCTAAACTATATCCTAGAATCATAGAATGGTATGGATTGGAAGGAACTTTAAAGATCACCTAGTTCCAACACACCTGCCACAGGCAGGGACACCTTCCACTATTTTCTATGATACAGAATACCAAATACTGCTAGTATTTAAGAATTGAATTACAGCAACTGAACTACTCTAGTAAGACCTTTGATTTGAAAATTATAATCTAACCTAATAGAGGGCATTTTAATACTGAAAATCAAGAAGAAAATCATGAAGAAGTATCAGTCTTGATCAAAATGCAGTACACAAGAAAACCCACAAAAAATAAGATGTAATTTGACAGTTCATCAAACAAAATCTGCAAAAGCATTATTATATATAGCATTTGCACTGCTGCCACTTCTTGATTTTGCTGAGTCTGAGAATTTTCTGTGATTCCCTTGAGCTGCTGTTCTACAGTCACTACATTTGTTTCAGAGCCAACAGACTTTCATTGGGGAGGTTCAGGTGTACACAGAGAGTGCTACTACATCTCAGGTGTTAAACATCAGTAACTCAATTCCCTCAGTGGTGTACCTGTGCTATAAACATGATGTCAAAAAGCAATGTAAGAACATGTAAAATTGCTAAAATAGTCTTGAATATTTCCACAAGCTTTTGAGAACAGTGGATTTTCTAAGTTAAGTTATACAAGAGAGCCTTGAAAGTTAAGAAATTTCTGTATGTCTGCCACTAAAACTAAACAGCCTAAAAAAAACCCCAAACACAGTTTCACCACTTTTCCTCAACACCTCACCCTTCAGTCTCAGGGAATTCACTTTTCTGGCTTGCAAATGGATGCAGAGTAATACACCATAAAATAGCTTCATTATAGTATCTTAACAGCTGTCAACCTGTCATTTATATTCATTAAGTACAAGAAGTAAAATGTGTTACCTCTCTGGTTTGATGTTCATTGACAGGCTGACTCCTTTGGGGAACCTTAAGCTGCTGTTCCAACTTCTGTATCTCTTGCTGGAATACATCTCTCTCATGCTCTCGGTCAATTGCTTGCTCCTGAAAGTTAAGACATTATGTGGATACACCATTTGATTTAAAAACCATCCAAGTTAAGTGTATTATTATTTCTTACTTGCATTAATGTGAGGCTGGTAACAGTATGTCAGTATTTTTAAGGTAGGAGAACCTGTTGCAGCTACCATTAACATCTTTATCATTTGGGGCAATAAATTTCACATTTTTTAATAAAAAAATTAGCACAGCAGAGACATGTCAAGTAATATTTCACAAAAATGACAGGTTTGTTTCTTCTGTTCCAGGTATACAACACAAATGACAGTAAGCAAATATTTCATGATTTCTTCCCTAATGTTTGTCTTTGATAAATGTAGAATAAATAGAAATTCAAAACAGAAATTATCTCTGTGTTAATATTGATGAAGAGCTCTCAGGAAGAATATCATAAACTGCTTGAAATACAGAACTGTCCTAAGCAAGCACCTCCAATTAATTTTCAACTTTTAAAACATTATTAAATTCTTGGGCTGGAACCTACAACATTGTTACTATCATCTGCTTATGTTTGCTCAAAATCTGAAAAAAATTAGCATTTCCCCCTGAAGCAGCCCTCAGAGCAAGTGCTACCCTTTTACCATACTTACATCTAGAAATTTTCTTGTTTTCTCAAGTTGCTTCTCCAAGGCCTGGTTTTGCTGCCTTAAGTCCATTAGTTCTGCATTTTTCTCTTGTTCTAGCTCTATGAAACGATTGACCTGTTCTTCCAAGTCTATTTCCAAGACTTTAACTTGCTTCTGAAGGTCATCATACTCTTTTTCAGCTTGACGTTGCACTTCAATTTTTTCCTTCATTAGCTTTTCTGTTTCCTCCAGTAATTCTGAGTATAATAAAAGCATCACTACTTTTAGATATGAATAGTAAGCAATGTTACGAAGCAAAACCACTCCCCAAGGTATCCATGCTGTAATCTGCAGAAGGATGTGAACTGGCTTGGGTTTTTACTATTTTTCATTTTTTTAAAAATATGTTTTCTTCAGAGAAATAATGATAATGACTGAGGCAAATTTGTATTAGAATTACTATCCATTAGTTACTTGTCAAAGGACTGTTACTGAAGTTGTATCAGATAGCTTCCCTGTTTACATTTCATAACACTTAAAAGGCCTTTGCACAATTGAAAAGAAAAGAAAATGCATGGGGTCAAACCACAGCTAGAGTCAGCACAGGAATTAACAACGATGCACAGAAAACCCAACCCTCTTCTCATCCCCATCGCCAGTAAAATCAATCCACTCCCAGACTTCATTATTTAATGTGATACATATAAATAATTTGCGGGAAATACTGAAAGCCTTAGCGAGGTTGCTGGGCAGACAGAGAGGAAAATTACTGACCTGCAACTGGAGCTTGCAAAATCAGTGACTGCATGAATGCCCAATTTTGAGTCATCATGAAAAAGCCAGCAAGCACATACATAGGAAAGCCCCAAACCATCTAAGACTCTTAAAGCCACAGCCCACTGAAGTACCTATTAATGAACCGTACAAATCCCTTGAGGTAAAACCCAAACAGCAAAGTGCACTTACTTTTGGAGAATCTTAAAAACAGGATTGATATTTAGACAGAAACAATAAAATTTACTTTCACTAGAGAAGAAAGATCCTTCAGGCACCATCATCTTACATCATATTTAACCAATTCTCATTTCTAGGCAACCATTATATTTCAATATAATAAAATGTTTAATTATCACAGTGAATGACTCAGATGTATTTGAAGATAAAAAGGAATAAAAGACTGCAAGAATATCCCTCCAATACCATCTAAGTAACTATAATTCATAGGTGAATAAGATGATGGTTATTGATGAATTTGCTTATTATGTTTAGAAATTATAAGAAATGTTAGCAAAATGTAGAACTGAGTATGAAATACAACATCAAAGCTGCAGGCCAGTAAGAATTACAAGTAACGTCAGTAAGCCAAAAGCCCAATAATCCTGATTAACGATGTCAGTACGTGTAAGTCTTCCACCCAGTTACAGATTGGCCATGCAACATACAAACACACCTGCTTGGGAAGCTGCATCGATTGCAGCATCTACTAGGCCTAGGAGAATAGAGAGAGAGAAAACAAAAAAAAGAAGCAAAGTAATTCACATGCCAGCTATAGTTTTCTTGTGGTGCAACAATGTAAGAGAAAATGAAGCCAAAGATAGATGTGGCATTTAATGACAAAGTTGTTGAGATAACTTAGGGAAAATGGCAAGTTATTCTGGTATGCATGATATAAGTACCTACACATATTTATAGAATTGCTTATCCTTACAGCTCTTACAAATGAAAAAACACCTAAAAAATATTTAAAAGTCTAAACAATACAACAAATAACTAAAGTGGAATCATAGACAAAGATCTTCTTTACTACAGCGTAGGAAGCAACAGGCTGTTCTTAAAATTTCATTGTTACAGAAAATCGGAGGAAGTTGCAAATACACAAGATGTGCAGTGTATAAAAATGCAATATTATAACTTGGTATAAAGTTTTAGAAAACAAATAAAATTAACTTCTTCCTACTATTTACAATGTAAGCACTGCAATCCTTAACAGATCAGTACTTCTTAAAACACCAGTGCTCTTATTTTCTTCCTCTCTCAAACATTAAATATTAATTTCAGTTATTAGTTTAAGGAAGAATTAAAAGATACATTGACTTTATGAGGGTAAATGCTTTTTTTTGAGTAAGCAGTTAGTTAGATTACATTGACATGGTATATATCTGAAATTTTCACCATCAGGGCTGAAAGCTTTCATTACTGGTAGATAAAAGGCTTTCCTTATCACGCAACTGTTGTGCTATTCTTCCCTGAAAGAGGAATTTATGAGAAAAGTTTATCTTCTGTGCCTAAAATAAATACAGCCATCACATGTAGTGCACTTATGTTCTGGTGGGTATGCTTCCTAGTCTTTAAGTCTGTTTGGAAAGTATTTAGACAGTATTTTATTGTAATAATAATAATAATAATAATAATAATTGCTGTTATTCCATCTCCAGTGGCAATCTAAATAAAAGCAGATTTTTGGAGATAAAGCTGTTTCCGGCTTAAAGAACAACTGCAATTTCTCAACACTTACACAAATTCAGTCATTTCTTGTTTAAATATCAAGAAAAGTTATCATGCTAACATTAGGCAACAGGTGTGAAAATATCACATGTGGCCCTATCCCATTTTTATTAATGATCACAAAGGCACTGAGGAGAAGCCTTTGCCAAGACTACTTATTATTTTATTTGAAAGTACAAGGAAATTTCATAGAAAGACTGAGATGAATACATACGCTGCTCTACTGGCCCCGCATCTGCTCTCATGGCATCCTTCTGTCTGGAGAGTAATTCCTTTTCTTCCTGGACCTGCTGCTGTTCAGCCTCTAACTCCTGCAATTTGTTACCTGTACACAGCAGCTCTTGCTCAAGATGGTCAATTACATCTACTTTTTCCTGGAGTTGTTTTTCCAGAAACGCTTTCTCATCTGCATAACCATCAATGAGGCCTGTAAAATATCCATTTGGAGGCAGATTTAATAGACAATCGAAACCCATTTTTTTCTTGTTGAAGTAACTACTGTATTCTGACTTGCATGCACATGCATGTTAAGATACTCAACACCTGACAATTTTTACTGCTGTCCTTGCTATCCTTTCATGATGAACAAATTACAGGAAAGATAGAAGAATACCAAATACAGCTCCTAATTTTTATTCAGCACAAAATCTCTGTAGAAAAGAGGAATTCCAAAGCCAAGGAAAAATACGTATGTAATAAACACAGGAGAAAGAAATTTAAACAAATTCAGTATAAATCACTATAAATCTAGTCTTGAGTCAGTATTAAAAGGGATTTTACCCTGTCTTGAGAATGTAAAACACTAAAGATATTTCCATTTGTTAACAATGTAGACCTATCTTTTTTTTCCAGACTTGAAATTCACAGAGAACAAAGATGTATAGGACTAGATATTGAAACAGAAAATATTGAACAAGTAACACCATTAACAGCTTTTCAAAAGTTTGAGACAACACAAACTCCAGTAGTTATTCCCACTTAATAAATTTGAGGTTGAGAGGGCATTCCCAGGTCAAATGGAATGCACACTCCCACAACAAAGTTATGAACAATGATGTCTGCTAAAATCACAGGCTGTGGTATTTACTTCTGCCAGTTTTTTTTCTTTTTTAAGAGATGTAATGAAAGTTGTCAGAGTTCAGTGAACAAATTTGCATTAGCTTTTCTATCACATCAGATAAGTCATACCTGACACCACTAAAACAACAAGGGGTTTGAAAATGTCTCAGCTGCAGCAGTTTTTGTGGTAAGAAAGAAATGATCACAAATGACACATTTTATCTCAAGAGAAAACCAAGTACCATCAGATATGTAATGAAGATTGTTCTGCATACCTACCTAAGGAATTTGATAAAAGAATGTAGTTTGTCAGAGTATGCTCGCAACTCAGTTCAATGGGCAGAAATTAAATAAGAGGAGTTCTATGGCATCTTTGTTTGGTTACACGAACACCAACAAAAAAAGGTGCCAGTCAGTTACAAGTGCATTAATTTCAAATGCACCTAACTTACAAGCTCAACTGTGCAATATGCTTATCAAGGTACAATTAAGGGCTAAAACTAACATCTAATTCTGTCTCTTATATTCTAGACCTGTTCAATAATCAAATCAACACAGCTATTCTGTCCCAATGTATTAGGCTTTTTTACTTTATTATTGAAGATTTGTGAGTAAAATTTCTATCAAGACAAAATATTATCCTCCAAAGAAAGCCGCAACATAAAGCTGCCTACATTCTGAAACCCTTCAATACTAAACATTTCGTAACTATCCATGTCAGAACATAAATTCTTAGGTCATTTATATCTTGTGGAAGAGTTTGTATTTTTGCATTTTAAGATGTATTCCAAACAATTTTTTTCACTCGTAACTTACTCTTGAAAAAAAAAAGTAGTAACACCTATTTCAGATTTGAATCTATTCCCACTGAAATTTTCATCCATTCTGGTTTTGCTAAAGCTACTCAAATGCTGCAGCCAATACTGGTGCTGCTGACATACAGCATTTATGCTGTGTGAAGTGACAGGCCACCAACTGTCCCTCACACCACATTTTAGACACATGGCTTAGAAACCTGCACTGCTTGTCAGCTTATGTGTGTCCCAGCTATTAATAGCATGCAAAATCATGATGGATTATCTGTCTGTGCAAAAAGAGAGGAAGCCTGGCAGGGTAGCATTCTTGAAGAGTAACATTTGGCTATCAAACTTTACTCTATGCACCCACTTTGAAACAGAGAAGCCTGCTGAGCTTAGAAACTATTAAAAAGATCTTTCTCCTTACTACTACAGGGATCCTACCTATAGAGCAGGTGTTTCTTACGTCTTTTCCAGATGCTAATTAGAGATAATGGCAGAAATGTTGGGTGGCTACAAAACACTGAGCTATCAAAACAAGAGAACAAATAAAGCGTCTGCCAGATTTGGACATATCTTCCTGATGTCAGAAAAAAATATTAGATTTCCTCTGTTGTAAGATCCTACAATTTTTAACTGCATCCTTAATGCAGTTGCAAATACACTTTTTAAAAGATCACTTCAAACAGTGCAAACTGAAACATATCCCCACCATATAATTACATTCAGAGTGAAGATTCTGTGTCAAGATCAAGAGGCAGCAGGCACAAACTGAAATATGAGAAACTGCATTTCAGCTTACAACAGTAAGTTTGGTTTCTTTTTCCTTTCTCCTTGTTGACACTTTTCAAACCCTGGAACATGCTCCAGTGGTCAAACACTGGAACAGCCACCCAGAGAGGCTGTTCATTCAAAACTTGACTGAACATAGTCCTAGGCAAGCTGCTCTATCTGATCTTGCTTTGAGCAAGGGGCTGGAATAGTTGATCTCCAGAGGTGCCTTCCAGCCTCCACTATTCATTATTTTAAGCTGTTAATATTTCAGCTTATCTGCACAAACAAAATTGTTATGTTGATATAAATTAATTTTGAGGATCCAAACACATACACGACCTATTATTTTTAATAATATCACTTATATTTTCAGACAATAAGTGAGTCAAAATTGGAAACCAGAATCAGAATGTGGTTGATGTTGGTAGGGACCTCCAGAGGTCATCATGTCCACAACTTTTCAGAAGGCTGGTAACATTCTAAAATATGCAAAGAAATTGATAAAATTCTCAACTTCTTGACCCAATGAATAAGTAAGTGGGTGCAAAGTCCAACAACTCATCAAAAAAGCTACTCACCTTCAGCTTTACTAAGCTCCAAAGCCAACTGCTCTCTGGCTTTGGTTTCCTCATTAAGACGTTCTTGTAGCTCTTCCTGATACCTGATAAATTCTGTGGCCTCTTGTTGCTTTTTGAAGGACTCTCGCATGAGTTCTGTCTGAGTAATTTTAGCATGTTCAAGCTATCACAGGAAAAAAAATACAGAAATTAGATAAACACCTATTCTATCATTCCTATTTTATTTACAGTTCCTTTACAGTGTGATGGGAAGTCTCACAAAACTTAACTAGACATTTGATAAAGTCTTTACTGAACACCCATTTGCAGAGTACAAGATGAAGACTGACTTATAACAGTCTAAGCAAACAGGCTTTGTCAGTATGGTGAACTCCATGAGCCACCTGGCTAAATCCGTGTCTTTGTTCCGGTAATTCCTGATTTATGAGTTTACACTAGATTCACCTTTATTTACACATGAGTTTTGCACTAAATACAAGTAAGCTGTCACCCACCATTTACTTAGAATGGCTAAAAAACATTGCAGAAAACTCACAGAAGCCTTATCATAGATGGACTCAAATGATGATTCACCTCTTTTTCTCCTTAACATGAAGATAGAGGAGATGACCAGGAAAATGTGAATTTGGAGTGTATCGCACATTTCAACCAGCAAGGGAGTACAGCAATACTTCTTCCAACTGTGCCCACCTAATAGAATTACTAAGGATTTTTTTTTTTGTTCTTCTTCACTTGTCTGGTGGGTTAATTCTTAATATGCACTAACACAGATGCAGCATAGTCTCACTGTGCCACTATCCTGAAGTACTGGAAAACCAGGCGGCATAAAATTGCATATTTACAAGTTTAGACATACCCAAAATGATCATTTCAGAACTAATTAAAATTAGAATTACAAAAGCAAAATAATGCATAAAAAAGGAACACTGTTAGAAGTTTTGATAACACAAAATGTCCATCTAAGAATTAATTACCAAAATCTTTACTTCTCAACTATTAACAGTCTACACCCAGCTCTCTGAGGGACACAAACACAAATAGTTACACCTGAATGTTGCATGATTTCTATGTGTAGCTTGTATTCAAAATTGTTCTTATTTTGAATAAGAACAATGTCAGAAAATGAAATAACATATCTTCTGCTCATTTGGGGTTTTTTAAATTATTTTTTGGGTTTTTTAAAAATTAATATTCTGGTTATTGGCAGATATTTGAAAGATAGTAACATCTACATTTTCTACAAAATATTTCTACCTCTCAACTTCTTAAAAAATAAAAGCTTTCTCACTAACTCCATCGAAGTTCATTAATATGAGTAGTTTGCTCTAAAAGCCCAGAAAAATGGCCTAAGGAACATTTAATAGAATAATGCACACAAAATTATTCACTTACACTTTGAAAAGAATGCCTGACTAATCAATAATTTCTTTTATAATAAACTGAATTTAAATACTTGATTTCTTTTCTACAGCATTCCTTTTTAGATTGACATCATTAACATCTTCGTGTTAATTATTTATTCTGAGAGTTGTTAAAGAAAGGTCTAAATACTACAACTGGTTTGAGAAATTTTTAAAAATCACAGAGCACTATTACTTTGTTCTTGTATTTTCAGGTGCTTAATGAAAGACCCATCTCAGATAAAAGGGGAAACATATGATAGATTTACTGTTCCTAGACAACTGTAAAAGTGTTTTCCTGAAATGTATTAAATATTCCAGCTAAAACTCAGAATAAAAATTATTTTCCAGATTTTTTCAGTAACAACAACCCAAAATAATATTAAAAATATCACAGGGCAAAACAAAAAAGAAGTACAAACACAAACACTATTGTTAAAGATCAACAATTTCTCCACAGGATCACTGTGAGCAATCTGCCAGCCTGTGCTGGTTACTGTTACTAGTCAGTGCCCCAAAGCTAAAAGGAACAACTTTGACTGCAGTCTCTCCCCCAAAGTGAATTATTCTCAGTGAGAAAAATCAAATGTTATAAGTAACACTGAAGTGCTTTAAAAGGAGATCTCAAATATCTGGAATTTAACATATTTCTGTGTCTGGTAAATTTCTTTTGTTAGAAATGATCAGAGAATTGTTTACTTAAGGCTTTTTCAGTGCCCACTAAAAACTGACAAGGAAAAGGGCCTGTCAGCAGTACATAATAATTTTAACAAAATAGGAAAGTTTATACAATTTTTCACTGCATTCTCTTCTATTAAAGCTTAATTTCTTTTAAAAACTTGTATACTTACTGAATAGGGTGGTGTAGGCAAGGAGATCTTAGACACAACTTTTAAAATGTGCCCATTTTTTTTGTGGCTGAAGTGAAAAATTGAAGTATTTACAACTACAGAATTATTCTCATCCAAGTGTTCAGTGAAAGGAAAAGGAAAAGGTAAAGGCACACGAGATTCAACCTCATATGTGTCTTCTTCTTGGCCTTCAGTCCACAAACCACTAAACAGATTAGATGCCCAGTAGGTGCGGTAAGAATCCATTCCAAAAAAATATTGCTCTTGCTGTCTTCTCAACCGTCCTGTGGGTATTTTGCACTAGCCAGGCTGGCTTTAGAAATTGCTGACAGGAATTTGTAACAGAATATGTGCATTTAACAGTCTGAAGACATGTATCAGCACAGTCAGTGACAAACCTACTCAGAATCAGCAGGAAGCCTCAGATCCCTTTTCAAGAAGAGAAATTCAGGAGTGGATTAATCCCAAATAAAGAGGTACTGGAAAACTTCGTATGGTCACTCCCAAAAAATCCTTCTTCAAGAAGTTTCACAAACCAACAGAAATCCTCCAATAGCAACTGGCAAGTAATTTCCAAGGCAAGGAAACACAGTTTTGTTCTACCTGCTCAGAATGCTGCAGCAGACAAGCAAGCTAACAAAACTGAAACTAAAAATTTTCCAACTCCACTGCGGCAAATGAAAGAAAAATACACATATGTCATCATTCACATTCATCCTTGTTCCTGGAGTTAATTCAACAGGAAGAACTTTCTCAAACTCTGCTGTTTTAAAGGCTTCCTGCTAGTATCTCCCAACTGAAGGAGTTCAGGGGAGTGGCTCAGTTTATTTACCTATACATAACACCAGCAGGTGGAATTTGAATTAATACACCCACTATATGCCTTGCCTCAAGTTTCAAACTGCACTTCAGGTCTGAAAGCGTGTGGTCAGACAGGCCTCATACAGCTACTTTGAAGATTTTGCCAGGTTTTCTCTTACTCTTTTAAGTTTATTTGAAGAAATGGGTACATGTCTGTATGCACAACACAACGGATTAAAGGAAAGGTTAAAATCTTTTCTGCCCGCAACCAGTTTTAGATTATATAATATTACAGACTAGAAAAAAATACTCAGTTTCTGCATATTTAAAAATAATTTTCAAGTCACCTGTATATCACGGTATATACAAGAACTGTGTATAATCCAGTAAACACACAACACACACTTCAAAGCAGACAAGCTTGAACATTTGCAAAGTCCTTCTCCAGAACAGCCAGAGAGGCGTCAATATTTATACTGTGGGAAAATGTGTAAACAGATGAACTTTTTAAGAAGAAAAAACCCAAACATATATGATCATCAGGGATAAATCCATCTTTGTATAATCTACATTAATAAAAAAAATGTGACTGCATTTGTTTGAGGTGTAACTCTGTTGCTGGTGTTGGCAAGTCTCAGCTATGAAGGAAAAATAAAACCTTCGCAATCAACTGACATTACATAAAAATAACCTGTCTAGAATACACTGTTTTCACTGGAATCATGAAAAGCAAATACTTACTGTAAAAATATCAATCACCAAAAAAAAAGTATTTAGGGCTATGTATACAACTATTGCGTACTTTGATACCTTCAAATTGAGATGTACACAATCTAAAAGAAAAGCACACGATTTAAGCTGTGTGATTTGAACTGAGCTAGGTATAAAGCTCCCATTTCAGTTAACAAGGAAGTACTCCAGACAGCAACTAACATCCCACCATACAAAGTACCCCAATAGCAAATTGCCCTTTTTTTTGGATACTATTCCTGAATCACATACCTCACATAAATGTTGGAGTGCAGACTCCTTTTCTGATAGCAAGGTGGATATGTGCTTAACTGGCCATGTCTAAATCATAGTTGGAAGATATAGCAGGAGAGCTCTACCTTTTTGGCCAGTCAATTGACTAAAATGTTTGTCAAGAGAACTAGGCACAGTTCCTCTTAATCCTCCCTCTTCACAAGGGCCAGCTCTATGTGCCTTGACACCTCCTGTCTCATCTCTGGATTGCAGCAGAATGCAGATGATCCATACGAGCAATGAAAGACTGCCCTAGATTGACAAGCATGCCCAAATTCAGGCTTCCTCTGCAGACCAAAGCAGACTTCTACCAGGAAACCAAATTCATCAGTAAAGGCATGCTGAAGCAGTCTTTTTTTTTTTTTTTTTGGCTGGAGGCACTGTTTCAGCTATTTAAAAAATGAGCCTATGGGTTTTAGGCTTATGAGAACACATTCACAAGAAAAATAAAGACAAAACCCAATTGAGACACAAAATTTAAAATGCTTCTCAATTAAATCACCCCACCTGATCTGAAGTTTCATTGATAGCTTCCAGGAGCTTTTCAACAGCTGCTTGCAGTCGAGAACTAATATTCAGAATGAGCTCTTCATTTTCAGGATCTATTTCCATCCCACTTTCTGCAAGATGTTGACTCAGCAGTCCTTCATCTGCTGTTCCTGACCACATGTTAATATCATCATCTCCCATACTACTACCATGATAAGAAGAACAGGACTCTGGGAAAAAAAAATAGTTACTTTTTCACATGAACTCTTAGCAATTCAAAACATGAAAAACTGTACAACTGAGTTACAATTAGAAAGACAAGTCTGAAAATGATTAAAATATTTGTCTTGATCACAAAAACAGAAAGGGAAATACTGCATACTAAAACTCACACAAACAAGATAAACAATGTGTTAATTAAAAAGAAGCAGAAGTGCAAGAGAAAAGGAGATATTAACAGACAATATTTTAGATATACTTTCAGTATGCTTTGGGGCTCTGACACTCATCTTCAAACCTTTGTTACAATCAGTAACCCTTACAACTTAGAATAACTTGCGATAATACTTGCAAGATTGTCTTTAAAATACAAATCACTTAAAGAAACCCCAAACAAAACCAGAAACAGACTTTCAGTCCCTGTTTCACCAACACCTAATTATGTTATTGTGCATTAATGCATAAGTGCTCAAGTCAGTGAATCAAACTCAAGTGAGTAAAAGGAAAGGCACGCATGCAATTCAGATGGCTTCTCAGGACAAACAGACTGGAATACAGAACAACAATATTCAGCATTGTTATTAGTGAACTGAACATTTACTAAAATGGGTAGCTGAACAAATCAAGTACAGTGCAGCAAGACTGCCACTCTCCCTACTGCTGGGCCACCTGGCACCTGCTTCTCAATCTTCCTGAGTTCTGATTCCATTTAAGGACATTATCCATTCTTTCTGAAAAGCCAAACACACAAAGTTTGCCTATGGTATTAGGCTGATAGTCATTCATCTAGAAAATAGCTAATTTGCTATATTTAGAATTCAAGGCTTTATATAAGCAATGTAAGTGAAAGCAAAATCTTGAGATGTTTTAAAATCACACTTTCAGTATGAAAGAACAATACAGTAGGCACATTAAGACAGTAGAAACTATTGTTGATAAAGTCTTTTAAAAATGAAGAAGTGTTATGTCCTTAGGCTGATAGATTTGAAATGTCAGAAATAAATGCTACGGTGGAAAGTTTTTTAAAATGACAGTTTGTTTAAATGAAGTGTATTTCTAAAATATATTTAAAATAAAATACTTTGGTGTGGTGCTTTTTATCAATTAGGTGCTCTTGCTTAGGTTTTTCTCAAAAAATGTCTTATTTTTCAGGAATAGCAGTTATGACTCAATAAATTAAGAATAGTCAATGCCTGTTTAGCAATGAAGTTGCAATACTGGGTTATCTTTGAATTCAAGTTCCTGGTTACTACACCAACTGTGACTGCTGAACTAGAACAGTTTGTTTAGTTACAGAAATTGAATTGAAATTTTAACGGGTCAATCTTACAAATTGCCTTTAAAAATGTAGTTAGGTCTCATCGTTTTTGACTCCTAATCAGGTAGGTAAATAATACTGGCAGGCATACAATAATATGTGTACTCCTGTTGATATTGTTTGAACCTTACAAGCAAGTCAGATTCTAGTTTTGAGGTTTGTTTTTAGTTTTTTTAACAAGCTGCAACATGATTAACCACCCGGTGTACTTAAGATACATTCCTACCTGCAAGTATTCTGACAATAGTATCTGCAGCTATATAAATGACCCATTCACAACAAACTAATCTATAGCAATTTTAACTGAGGAAGGTTTCACTTTGTTTACTTTGCTCTTAAAATTGCTAAGAATTTTCAAATGTAGATGCATTTACTAATTTTTTTTCTTCTAGTTATATTATCACTGTTTCATATCTCCTTTTAGATATGTGGGATATAATGTTACAAACTGTTTTCACACTCCAAAGGGAAAAACAGAAGCACACTGTATGCATGAATGGAACAAATAACCAGATGAATAGGATATACATTCACATGGCACCTTTCATCTACACAGGATTTCAAAGCACTTTTGAGTACTGCACTTTGGAACTTCAGTCATCAGCTCTTGTAGTGGAATCACCCTAGCAGTGGCTAGCAGTCATTTTCTGCCAGCACACCAAACGTTTGAAATGAGTTTATAGACCATAAAACTTTCCCATAGTACCCTAATATTTCATCCCCCTGCAGTATAAGGAAGGCTGCAAAATTAACAATTTCACATTTTTTTATTCAATAGCATTTTAATCTCTTACCACCCAAATTTGGGCTGGGTTTGGGTGTTTCAAAATACCAATAGTGATTGCAGAAGCTTTAATATCCTCAGAGTAGAAAGGACCTTCATTTGAGATGGACACCGAGCAGCATAAGTATTTCCAAATGCTGTGCCAAAGTATTGGTTAAAGACTGAGTTGAAGGAAAATATATTCCCTGCTGAGCCACCAACACACTTACTGCAGCACCTGATGCTCTTTGGAGGCCACTCATCTTAAGAACTGACCAGGTAAGACCCTGCTTAGCTTCAGAGATCTCACCAAATAAAAGCCCACAGTACAGTAGCACAGCTATAAACAAGATAAAACAATGATATATTAGTTATTGCACAATCCTATCCTTTCCTGATGGAGTACAAATTATCTATGCAATGTTCCTGTTTTCCTTCTCAGGTTTAACCCGTAATTCATGTCCTGTCATCCTTCCATTTCAATAAATTATTTGCTTGAGAGGTACCTCTGAATTGTGCAATGATGATTGTGTGTAAAATACAAAAATAAAGATTATACAAAATTGCTTCAGAAATGTGCAGTTGGTTACAAAATCATCTGAACTGGCTCTCTGGAAACTTCTGGAGAAAAGCTTCAAAACACTGATGCCAGCTCAGAATGGAATTTTTAAAAGCCAGGTCCAGAATATGTCTCTTACGTTAATAATATCATTAATATTATTTCTTCTTGCCAGTGACCAGAACAGTACCAACTGGCCTCCAGGAACTCATAAGACTTTAAACTCCTGTTTTGCTTATGACCATTCTTTTGTAATTCACTTCCATGTCTTCAGGGTAAATACAAAATAAATCAACATTAAAATACCATCTTGCTATATGAAATATCTCAGAATGAAACATCATAATTTACCTGTAACATACAATAAAAAATGAGGAAAGAAAAAGTGAGCAGTTGCCAAAAGTATGATTTGGCACATGGAAACTTTACTAGTCTTAAAGATAACAAAGGAAAACCAAAAAGTATTAAATATACAAAAACCTTGTAATAATTTTGTTTATACTGTGGGGTTGGCAACCCAAATGATAAATGCAAGCATCCATATTATGATTTCTACAAAGTGGAACTTAAGAACACAAACTCATTTTAAATGTCTTCCTAACTGCACAGTAAAAGTCTCCGTATCTTTTCCCCCTCAAAATGGTCTTAGTACAAAGCATCTTTCCACATGATTTTCAGTGGTGGAGGCAAGAAATAGAAATATTGTCCAGTCTCATTAATCACCCTGGCAGCTGAATGTCTAATCTCCATTTTGTTTATCCTGATGATGCTGTTCAACCTCCCACCCCAATAGAACTAAATCAAATTTCTCTGTCCTCCAATTTTGTTTTCCAGTCAATACAAAATAATAAATAGGATATAAGTGGCCTAAGTAAAACTATCATCTCTTTGTGTAAACTCTCTCCTTGTAATGAAAAAAAAAAAATCAACCAAAGAAACAAAGGTTTATATTGTTTCCTTTGCCATGGAGCATGCAGTTCAACACATCAGATGTCATGGCCCACTAAATCTTAAGAAAAGTGCTTAATTATATAGTGCTTGCTCAGGAGTTTCAGATACAGAACTTCTTTATGAGCTGCTGACTGACATTTATGAAGCAATACGTATTTTGCATCATGTAGAGCCACTATCTCAGTTTACTCCTGGGATTCCACTAAGCAATTAAAGCTTAGGGATTACAAGTTGAAAACAAAAAGTCAGTTTTGTGGCAGTGCAGTGTTTAACTATTTACTACCTTTTGCCTGGTAAACTGCTCAGAAATAAGAAGTTCAGAAAGTAGGCAAGAAGGTTTGATATTCAAGGAATGCCATAACCTCACAGGCTGCAGTCCCTCTCCCCAAGTAAACTCACCAGATTACTGTGCATAAATGCCATTGACTCCCAATGATACGTTTTATGACTGAAATTTGAACTTTACCCACTCTTCTGGAATAACACCCTGTTGTAGATAACCTAGTCAATGTCCCAGATAAACCTTGATGCACTCTATAAATCAGGCGTGGTTACAAGTATATGACCTTAATGATTGAGCTTTTAAAAATGCTGAAACTCAGCAAAAACAGTAAACTGAATTTTGCTTGTGAATAAATATGGATTATGTTCAGCAGGTCAGAGAGAATTCAATAAACACATTAGTTTACTACTTTATTATTAGATTTTTATTGATATAAATTTATTCCTACAGATTTCCTCACTAATTAAAAAGGAAGATCTGTTTGGCTAGGTACTAGAAAATACAATAACATGCACAGTTTAAGAAAAAAAAAAGGAAAAAAAAAATCAAAGGCAGTGTCTATCTATTTCTTACTTCCATAAAACAATGGGGAAAAAATTTAAAATTTGTCCTCTCAAGCTATTTAGTGTTAGTATAGGAAATGAATAACAATAGTCCCATTGCTGAAAACACTAACAGAATTTGTCACTGAATTCCATTTGAAGAAAGGTCAAATACTTCATCTGATGAAACAGTACAACCACAGTACAACTACTATTATGGCTGCATGACCCAACTGGCAGAAAGGATGCTGCGTTATCATTTTGAGAGCAAAAAAAGGAGAACGGTGAATATAAGTCCAGAGATACATTACAAACCATGCATTCAGCCACTATAGCTGCTGTAAGCTTGGCTCTTCTTTAATTTTCACTTTTCACTTTGGTAAGTCCTTCCTTCACTATTATTTCTGAGTGTAAGGAAACATGCAGAAAAGATAGTGGAATAAACAACTGGTAGCTGGACAGCTCGAATGCTGCTCTGTACCAAGGAGGGGCATTACAAAAACAGACACACTGCTTTCTTACAGAACAGTGAAACCTTGCATACCTCTTCAAAATACACTAATAGCAATTACAAGAGTTAAAAGTCAACCTTTGTCACTAGCAGAATGGAAAAGAGCTTTTTTCTACCTGAAGAAAGTACTCTTTCATCAGAACACAAGAAATTAGCAAATCATTCCAATTATATGGTATGTTGTGTGTTTAGACAGTAGTACTATGAAAGCCAGGAATAAGTCAAAACAACAAATAAAGGTACTTTTTAACTGTGTTTTGCTACATATATGTAATGCAAGTCATCCATATTAAGAATTGTTAATTGTTAATAGTTAGTGACACATACAAGTACACTCATTGATGTGCAGAAACAGGCAAAAAGTGAACGCATTAAAAACTAAAAACTAAGGCCAGAAGCTTAGTTATCCAATCTATAATTTGATGAAAAAGGCAAAGACTCAAAACCCTGAAGTTTCAAAAGATAATTTTTCTCACAACTAAATTAAATGTGAAATGTGCAGAAAGCAAAAGTTACTTTTTAAAAAATGAAACAGCAGTACAAGCATAAAAGTACTGTTAACTTGAAAATTCAAGAATTTTTAGACTACAACTTTATACATTTCATTGCAGATAACCTTTTGAGTGATCAACTGAAAAAATGTCTTTATGTTACAAATTCATACAACCTTTAAGTTGCCCTGAGGCTTAACACGACCTATATTTAAAGCCAGAGGGAATCAATATTAAACAATAATCTACATCTTGAAAGAAAGAGGTAAAGTTCATCTTCAGTTACCAGTTGTATTATTATCCTATAATAAGACATTTTCTTAATACTGAAATGTGGTATTTGACTCCCAGTTCTTTTTCTCATTCATAGTAGTTAAAATTCCAGCCAAAGCCAGATGTATAATGTGTTTCAGGCTGAATGCTGTCCATTGCTTCCCTACAAGATCCAGGATGCATATGCACAAACTTAATGGTACCTAAATGGCCATACAATTGAGCACCCACTCTTGCTCAAAAGAGAAAGGGACAGACACTATCCTAGTGCAGTCACAAAAAACCAAACAGAGCCCAGCAGAGCTCTTAGACACTGCAACTAAATACAACATCAAAATGCTCCTTCAGGCTTGTGCCAACTAGCACTCCTGGGAACAGCTGATGGGCAAGTGTTGGCAGCTAAGAAGTTCTTGGAACTGTGTCCAAAATGGGATTTGCATGCAACCACCTCCTCAGGAAGCGCATGAAGTCCACAAGCACATATGTACAGGCTTGTCCCACGCCAGCTGGCCTCAGTGACCAGCAACACATCTATGTACTTTTAGTGCACCGGTGGAGATACAGCCCTTGACACTAGTTCCCATTCCCCACACCTACAGAGCAGGGTGGAAGATGCCATGGCCTGAGCTATGTTTCATTCCCTTTGCCTCCTTCAACACAAGTTTTTTTGCTTTCTTTTTTGATTTCTCAATCACTTTCCCATTCTGTTGCAGGTTTTGCAATAGGACCCTAGATGTGAGTTGTAACTGGTGTGGGGCAGACGACAACAGGGCATGACCCAGGCAACTCCTGAAATGTTGTCTCTTAAGCAGAGATGTCACATGCATTCAGAAGAAAAATAGGTTGTGGGGTGTTTTCTTTCAAAAAAAGTTTAACTTAAAATGTCAAAATTAAGGGTATTTAAATATGTAATTAAAGTATGCAAACAATACTTCTCATGAAATATAAAACCATACAATCAGTACCTTTTTCATAGCCCACACGGATGCAGGGTTTTATTGACTCTTCTGTCTCCATGTCCCATCCAGCTTGTTTGGAAGGCTGGACTTTCCCAGACCGATCCAGTAACCCAAGAACATGCTGACCAATTGTTTCCTCCATTGCCACAGTTGTCTTCACAACTTCTAAAAGAATCTTCATGAGTTTTTCATTTGCCTTCTGAAAAACATGCCTGCAGGACAGAAACTAATCAATCCTCTGTTTTTTCCCTGATTTCCAAGTGAGTTTTATCCCTTACACAGCCGTGCAACCAGAAAATATGTGCAATTGAAATAGCAAAATTAAGATTTCTTTTTTAAGGCTAAATCCCAAATCATATAAATACTAAATATATTTTCGTGTAAAAAGTCAGTTCTTTGTACAAAATATGCAAAAAATCAAATTATTTATCCATATTTCTCCTTTTATCTTGGCATTTTACCTAGTTGTTCTTTTAAAGCAGAGGTCTACTTTTGCTTAGTATTCATTATAAAATTAATCTTTTCTCAAAATGACAATTAAGAAGTTGTTTCTCTACACAGATCAAAAAAGTTACAGAACAGTCAAATGAGATTATAAAATAAAACAATCATACTAATATAAACTTAATTCACATAGGTACATACAATATATACATAAATATAAGTGTATAAATAATGTTTATGATTCAACATGTGTAATATGAAATATATAGTAAAATAGGGTAAGATTAGAGTCTCATCCTCTATGCTATTACATTGTTAGGTTTTATAAAAAATAGGACACTATTTAACCTAAAGTATATAAACTTAGAAATATGGTTTTCTAGAACAAAAGATGCACATTATCATCAGTCAGAATAAAGCTTATAAATATTATTAATTTAATTACAAGAACATCATTAACAAAATTTAAGAAAAATATTTTCAAAACTGTTCTAAGCACCTTTCTTTAGAAAGAAGAGCTGAAGGTGTTTCATCAGGCTTTCTTCCCCCATCTTCATGCTCAAAGATCTGCTCTCTCTCATCATTTTGGTTTTCATTTTCATTCTGTGTAAGTTTTGGCAGAGGGAGAGAAAACAAAAAGGACAGGAATCCTGTCATGTCAGAATCAACATAGTCTTCTTATATACAGTAGAAAATAAAATTTAAAACCTAAATTAGTTGTCATTTCTTTTTTAATATGTCTGCATCAAATTACAAATCAAGTAAAAGTCTTACTATGTGGAAAAAAAATTAACACAAACAAACCAGGAAATCCAAGGCAGGGCCAATTAGAACGACCCTTGTTACACTGATTAAACAGTTGTATTTTCTGTTGGTGTTGCTACAGCAACATGAAAAAATTAGTTTACTTAAGGAAATAGCTGTAGTGATAATCCCCACCTTCAAGCTGTTCAACCAGCTTCTGTATAAAAAAAACTATGTCTACCAGTATCACCTCTTGAATCTTAAAGCTGCTTTGTTCCAGCAATACCCAATATCTTTTAGAAAAATATATTACGTAAAAAAAGATAGCAATGAAAAGTAATTGTTTACTGGTTTTATATGCCATGGTTGCCCAGAAAGTCAAAGTCCATATTTACCTCTGTCTGTGTGCTGCTGTTTTGTAACTCACAAAGGAGCTTCTCTTTTCCAGGTGTGGAATGTTGTTTTAATGATTCCAGTTCTTCTAATAGCATCCTCTCTCTCTCTGCAACCAGGCTGTCATTCTCCATTGAGACATGCTAAGAAAGAAGTGTTATAGAGGCTCACACAGTTTCTTAAGCTTCTGAATAAAGTGAGTCCTGTCACTTTTAATTTTTTACAGACCTTGAACAATGAAATTTCAGTCCATCTCTTTAAATCATTACAAAAACATTGAAAGCTTTCTAGAATGGAATACAACTAAAAAATACTTAAACCTTCTTCAAGATTTTCATACCATTTTACTGCTCCTTAGGAAAAACAACAGTCACAACGTAAACTGGAGGGAATTTCTGAACATTACACGCTATATAACGTTTTGCAGAAGAAAAAAGATGAGAATAAGTAATTTTTATAAAAAGCCTACGCACATTCACTTTTAGAAGAGCTAGAAGTGTTCACAGCTTAAGCACAATGCATACATTCCTATGCAGTTCTCATGAACATAAACAGTTGGCATTAAAACCTGGAAAAAAGCCAGCAGCCTAAGTTCTACTTAATGATTTTTAACAGTTTCAGAAATTTGTAATCCTGACAAATATGCAGTTATCAACTGAAAAAGGTAAATGGAGAAAGTATGCGTTTATCAAAAGGAAAGATTATCAGCATCTAGGAGAAACAGACACCTGATGTTGCCAGAAAGGATTCCTAAGGTACAAGTGACTGGCTTTCTAGATTCCAGAGCTCAAGCCCAAACAAACACAGCAGAACCGTATCTGGAAAAGGTTTGAAGCTCCACTCCACAGTGAAAGCAAAGAATTTTAGAATTCACTGATTACTATCTTCATGTGCATTTTGGTAATGTTACATTGTGGAAATCAAATCAGAGCAAAACATATTCTTCTGCATTCTGTTCACTTTGTGTTCCAATGGAAGGAATCCTTGAAAGACATGTCTATAAATTATATCATTTTTGAAGTATTAATAATGAAGACAAACTAATGAGGTTCATTAGCACACCTACTGCAAGCTTTGAATAGATACAGAGTGACAGCAAATTAAGTTTGAAAAGGGAAAGAAACATTGATGTTTCCCACCAAACTCCACAGATTTTGTTTTATTCTAAAAGTTGGTAAGGACTTATCTCCCAGAACTGGGGAGAAAAAACCCCAAATGCCAAAACATATTGTTGCTGGAAGCCACTGACACTATTCAATTTAGCATGATAAAAACAAAGAATTTTATATTATTTCTAGCCATGGCTGGTGGCTTCATTGATGTAAATGGCTGCTAACCTGCATCCTGCACATCCTCCACTGGAAAGTGGCAAGACTGACAGTGCATCTGCACTCACTCTTCTGGCTACTGTGCAGCACTGCAGGTTTGCTTCATGTTTACAGAAGTTTACATCAATCCATCACTGAGTGATTGAAGAAATGTGTCTTCTACAAATATATGCAGATCTGTGTTTTTATGTACACACACACACACACACACACACACACACACACACACACACACACAAATAGATGTGTGTGTGCACATGAGTGTGTATGCATGCACACAGTAAATACATGCATGTCTCTCCCTTTATATAAATAGATATAAATGCATAAATATATAAAAATCTGCCTGGTGCTGTCCCTTTGTTAACCCATGTTAACTCATGGCTTGAATTCTGCATTACCTCAGCTAGCTGCACTTTAAGACTTTCCAGCTCTGCTAGGAGTTGATCCTGGTTTTCCTTCTGCCGCTCCATTTGCTGCATGTGCCCCTGTCTCAGCAGCTCCGTTTGCTGCTGATGCTCCTGGTACTGCCGCACGAGCTCCTGCCGCATGTCCTCCAAGCGCTCCTCGTACAACAGCAGCTGACTGCATGTTTCTGTGTCTGTGGCTGACATCCCACCATAGCTCTGAAACAGGACAACTATTTTAGCATTTTATGTTCAACAGCTGTTCCTAGTAAATATTTACACAAATTTTAGAAAATACTTTCACAAATTAAAGTAACTGTCGTGAAAGCATTATCGTGTTGCCTGCCTCTTGGAAGGCAAGAAGGCTTAGAATTATTCTCTGTTTAAAAGAATTTTTTCCAATAACTGTCAATGGTATTAACTTTTATGCTTTTTATGACTGCTTTTTACCTTATTTATTCTAGCTAGCCCCTACCCCACATTTGTGAAATGCTAACTATATGCTTTACATCACTTTAATAACTTTTGTGTTCAGCTGACATCCCTTATCACAAGAGATTCAAACTGTTTATGCATTATTTTTAATGTTTCTTGTTTAAACACTAGAATATAAACTATCTTACAAAAAATCTTTAAACAATTTATTGTCGGCAACACAGCTGGTGTCATATTCCCTTCCTTTGTCATAGCACACAGGAAAGAAGGGTAGATAATTTAAGTCTGAAGTTGTCAACCCTTTAAAAGGGAAGAGAGATATTTAAATGGAATTTCTATCTTTTTTTCTTTTCTGCTTTTTTTAAATCACTTACTGGTGTTTCTTCCGCTGTAAGACCTTTGCTATGGGAAAAAGGTTCTTCAGAAATCATTGACTGATGTATGGTCTGTCCTAACATGCAATCAGGGCTGCTATTAGAATGAAGCTGTTCTCCAAGTGAGTTCATCTCTCCAGACTTTTCACTGAGCTCCTTGCAAAGTGATTTCAATTCTTCTTCCTGCTTACTGCCTTTTTCTGTTGCTTTTCTAAGACTGTCAACCTCTTCCTCACCGTGCTGCTTCTTAATTTCAAAATGTATTCCCTCTTGATGTACAGTCTGTGTTGGTGCTTCTTCTTCCTTCTGCCTAGCAATTCCTGACAATTCAGTCTGTTTGGCAAATGCTACGCTCATTGACACAATAACCTGAATAAATAAGAGAAGTCTGTATTAGTTTATGCTTCACAGCATCTCCTATTACTGACGAAATCTCATAGATAACCATCAACAATGCAAAAGTAAGTAGCAAAAGTTCCCAAAGCTAAACAGAAAGGTAAAAGAACAACGATATTTTGTCAATCTTGAAAATGGTCACATCTTAAAATACAGACATGCTGTATTTAAGGCAGTTTAATAAACCAAGATGCTGTTTTCAATTACAATACATTATTTAGCATGGAATTATGGAGTTCTTTTAAAAAAAGATCTTATTAGGAAATTTTAAAAAGTCCTGGCACACTGACACAAAGCTTTTTCTATCTAACCAAGCATCCTATGTTTGACCAACCATGTCCCAAACCACGTTTGACCAACATGGAATTTTGGACTGTATAAAGAAAGCAGTGCCATGTGCTTGATAGTCAGCACAGGAATTTTACTTGACCAGAAAGAAACCACTGGCACTAACTGCAATTGCAGTCACAACAGGCTGTTAACTTTTGTATTGCTAAGTTTCTCCTCCTAATATAAATAAACCCTTTTTCCAATCATGTGAGCAATGCTTTTCTAGATTTAGAATACAGTCAGTCATTTATAGCACAAGCAACAAAAAGTGTGAGAAAATAGTATAATAAATACAGAAGTGCTACATGTGAAAACACCAAACTCTTCCTTTCCAGAAAATGGGAATTTGTCTTTTAAGCTTAAACTGATCTTAACAAAATGCAACATTTCTTTCCGCATGAAGAAGGGTTTTCTTGGCAGCAAATAAGAGAATTTTTTTTTTTTATTCTGCAAAGAAGTGGAAACTTCTTTGCACATCAAAAAGTAAGTAAATCCACAAACCAATAAATACACTCTAGCTATAAAATCCTAATTTTACTTTACATGTTTTAGAGTTATCAGATCCAAAGAAAAACAATGCATTTTACACAATATATTAAAATACACAATAAAATATGAGCAGAAAATAGTATGAAACTGTTAAGTACAAATCTTTGGAACTGACCTGCTGTTAAGCCTATGGTAGCAAGAAATACCCTCTAAGTCTCTGGATTTTTAAAGTAAATTCTAGTGCAGAATATGGTAGCATGTTGTCTATTTCCTTTGAAGTTTTAAACACCACCACTACAACCCACATGAATAGAAATTATGAGTTAGGAATAGGACAGATGGCTAAAATAACCCAAAAACTTTCAGAATTTTTTTAAGACTTTCCCATTCAGAATCCAAATGAAACTTGTAAATGAATTCCACGTAAATAAATCACACAAAAGCTAGCATGTGGTACAGCAACTGTCAAAAGGGTTGAAAATGGCAAACAAAAATAACAGATTTTTAAAACATATTTTAAAGCAACAAAAGTAATACCTTTGCCACTTCTTCTTCTAATCTTTCTTGGTACTGCTTTTGTAGCAATTGAACAACATCCAGATCATTCTGAATTTCCATCTCCCTACCAAGCTGTAAGAAAAAGATGAAATCTCTGATCATGTATTTGTGATTTTCCTTCATTAGTATCAAGTTTCAATCTGACAAGAGATTTTTTCCTCAGTTAGGTTTTCTTCATCTCATACAAATCTTGTAATTTTGTACCAGAACACAGAAGAACAAGGTGAAAGACTTTGCCTTTTTTTCGCTTCAAAATGAATTTTGAAAGTTGAGTTTGCAACAACTCTTCTTCCAGTACTATTTGAGATGTCACATGCAGTGAAACCAGGTCAGGAAGCACAGAATCACAGTACAAAACAGCATCACTATTTTGCAAAATGCAGAATTTTTGAGCCAGGTTTCCAGCACTACTAGGGGAGGAATGCATGGGGTCTTTCCCATTTCCACTTGGTCTATTAAAATCTTTGGGATTACTTTTCCAAAATTTTTCCTAAACTGTGCAGTGTGTACTACAAAAGTACAGGGATTTCACTTAAATTGCCCCTTTCATAACTCATGTTTAAAGAAAAGTCACAATTATTTTAAAGATTCCTGAAAAAATCCCAGAATTTGAACACTCATTCTCTTCCACTTTAGGAAGAAGTAGCCAACTGAAATGTCTTGTTTCAGAGATAAAATAGATTTAAACCCAGCATCGATAAAGCAAGTCTTATTGATCATAATTTCTATATATGTTTTTCAGCAAAATTTAATTTTTTTTCCCTCTAACATGGACTAATAGTATAGTACAGTACTAAGTTCATAATTACCTTAATATTACCAACTGTTAGTCCATATTTCTATTTCATCTTAGAACCCTAAGCATCTAAATTATGTCACTCTCATGTATATTAGCTGTCAATTAAGTTATATGATACCTCTAATGCTTTATCTGTTCTTTTCTGATGAAAATTTTCTGTGCACTTTACTTTCCTGAAGACTTCTTTTAACTTTCTTTCTGAGTCCATGGATACACTAAAAAGGTATAAAAAGCAGAGAGGGGAAATAATAATTAAAAAAAAAAATCAGTATTTCATTGCCCATGACTTGGTGAAAACCCAAATGTGTTAAGTGGACCTAAACTTTACCACAAACTTTATTAAAACCTATCATCCCACAAAATAATTAATTTCAAGCAACTACATCTACACAAGATGTCTTTAGATGTAAAGGACAGTGCCTGGAGTTTTGAGGATTAAATGTGGTCTACTGAGGTTGAAGTTTTGAAATTGCTGCTATAAAGCTCATATATATGAAATTACATTTATACATTATTCCATTTATAAAATTCTCCTCTATTAACTGAAAATGTTGCACTGCCTAATTTGCAATGTTTATGTAACTTCTTTGTAAGACTCTTAACAACTCTTGAAGGAACAAAATTACAGAAGAGCAATGTTTATAAAGAATCTTGAAGTAAAACACATAGCTTTAAATGAATGGTTATTTGAAACATTTCTTGAATGACTGCAAAGTTATAACCATTGAAAAACTGATTAATACCTTGTGTGGTCAGAGGATAGCCCAGCAAACTGAAGTTTATCCTGCAGATGGACAATCTCTGTAGTGTACCTCTCTTGACTTTCCTTCAGCTGCTGTTGGAAATAGGACCGGAGGTGTTCCAGTTCTTGAGCATGCTGCTCCCCAAGCTGTTTTTTAAGGTTTCCTATCTCCTTTGAACAGTATTCTTGAATTGTAGGATCTATATATAGATTATTTGAAGCACGGGGTGAGAAAGAAAGAAACTACAATAACTTCCTCACAAATATTTAGCAGCGATGGACTGAATAATTAATGTAGTTTAAAAAAATTTCTGACATCCTATGAACTACTTTTCCTTAAAAAAGAATGATAACCTAATCTTCCATTTTACAAAATAATATTTGATATGGGTAACAAATTTTAATTGTGGAAAACTAAAAAAGACTAAACCAAAAATGTATCATAGAACATAATTCTGAAATGTTTTACAGAATTAAGAAAACCAGAGAATTGTACTGCAAAATCTGAAAAAATGTCTTATGTTACTCTTATTAGTAGTAAACTATAAATCAGTTAAAATTCAAATTCATTGTCTTTTCTTTCTCTCTGAATATACATACATTAAAGACAGCATATACATAATTTTACCCATTAGACTCTGTGAAGGAGCCTGTAGACTTTCCTTTCCTGTTTCCAGATGGATAGGCTCCTCTTCTTTCCTCCTTTCTGAAGAAGACAGCCCTGGTTCTTTGACCTAAAAATCAAGTAAATGCAATTGAGAACCATTTGTCTAGCAGCAGCACAAAAATATATCCAACGCTTCATTTCCAGTATGAGAGAGAAATGGACATGCTGGCATGAGTTCAGCAGAGTTACAAAGGAGATAGGAGATTGGAGCATTTGTTGTACAAGGAGAGGTTGGAAGAGCTGGGCATGTATAACCTGAAGAAGAGAAAGATGCCCACTGGGCTTGTGAAATCTGAAAATTTAGCTGGACACAGTCCTTGGCAACCTGTTCTAGCTGACACTGCTTTGGGCAAGGGGCTGGATTAGATGAACTCCAGAGGTGTCTCCTTACCTCAATCATTCCACAATTCTGTGACATGGACTGCAGCTTTCTTCATTTCCTCAAATCATTGCCTTGCTCTGCCACTCAACCAGGATACACAAACACATTTTCAAACACTTCCGCACTCATCCAGGAGGAACTTATGCAACAGAGAAAATTCAAATGCTCATATACCCTATGCTATAAAAGTTTACCTGTTTACAATCCTTTGTCAGCTGTGTTTGAAGTGCTTTCAGCCTGCTGTATTCTTCCATTATCTTGCGTAGAAGTGCATCCATACGTTCTCGCACAGTTAAATTACACAAAGAATCAGAGACTTTAAAAAAAGAAAACAATCATTCTACCATAAATTTTAATACAAATGATTTGTTCACAAGCTGTCCCCTGAAGAACTATCTGATAAAATGTTACAAAATACTGAAACAAGTGAAGCCCTTCCAGATTTTGAATGCATTTTTATATGTATTGACATATGTATTTTTGGTAGGGCTGCTTGCTTCTTCTACAAGAGGAGGAAGAGAAAAACCCCAAACTATTTTTTCCACCAATTTCCACTAAAATTAAAATAGCATAAGAAAATATCCATAATAAAAATAAATAAGAATTCAACATAATGAGGAAATCTCTAAAACATCTATTTAAGCACAGGAATTAATACCTGAAAAGTAATGGCAAAATTGCCAGTCTGAAAAACTTTAATTAAGTACTTTTAACCAGCATGGTAGCACAAAGCCATTACCTTGAGCTTGACCTCTATGTATTGGTAATTCTACACTGAGCTTTTCTTCTACAGCAGGTCTACGGAAAATTTCCTGTTCCCTATCACCAACTTCTACAGCAGCTGAAGAATGTTCATTCTGACTGTCACACAAAACCTGTATACCAAATGAAAAAAAGAGAACAATTTTTTCTATTTTATTAATCGCAACTCACAAAGAAAGTAAGAAAAATAGGAGGAAAGTGGTATTTTGCATTAATTTCTGTGAAAACAATGCCATAAATATTCTGTTGAATCGTAAGAACCTAGACAATCTTTAAATCTCCTGATAAAACAAACAGATATGAGAAGACTTTTCAGCTAAAACATAAATGTGTACATTTTCATATTATTATTTAGTTTGGAACTGCCAAGTATTAAAAGTTTGTAGAGAAAGACCTCCAATATTAACGTGGAAAGCAAACTTAAAGTGTAAATGTCTCATTCTCATAAACTGCAATTTTACTTGGAAGAAGGATTCCCTACAGTAGAAATTTGTATCTTTTTAGGGATTACAGCTCATCTTGTTCTTTAAGTGCTGAACAAATCAGATGAAAGGGTATGGCATAAAAAAAGCCAGTAATGAACAGAATACCCCATGTTTGTTGGTGCTATGTGGTCAGCAGAACACTGCCATATTCACAATGGGCAGGCAAACAGAAGATTTATCCATATGATTTCTGAAGATTAAGGACACTTGAAAAGAAATCTTTCTCAAAGCACAGTGGAATTCTTTATTTAAAGATTTTGTGCTCAAAACCACAAAATTCTACTCACAAAATTAAAATCATAATTTCTCCGAAAGCTTGACAAAGAAACATACAATTGGGCAGCATTTTTCACACTATGAAACAACTCATGCCAAGCATTCTCATTCAGCTGCTGCTTTCTGTGAGCTATCATGCAGATAGCTTAATCTCTCCTATGCTGGATCTCAAGTTAAAAATTTCTGCTATTTGCTTTTCCAAAATGGTGTTGAAAAAAGTTCAAAGAAGAAAAAAAAACCCCAAATCATAAATCCCATTCACCTGAAGTATTATAGACTTGAAAATCATGGCTTGTAATGACAAAAGCAACCTAATTTATCTAGAAATAACTCTAATAAGTAACTTAACTGATGGTCAAAAAGTACCCATAAGGGCCATCAATTACTACTACACTACAAAAAACAATATGGCAAAATATTATTATAGGTAGATGACAAATATAAGCTTTAATTTTTTACTATAATTTTTATTTACTAAAACCAATACAGACAGTAATTTTTTTTAGACTGACACTTTTAAGTCTTTGAAAGATAAGCTGCAGCTAAGAAAGAAATTACTATCTTATTGCAGATATGAGAAGTGATGTCCTGTCCATCAATATGTGTGTGACATCACTGTTGAATCAAAAATGTATATCCAGAGACAAAGAGAAAGGAAAAAAGTACTTCCAAACTAGTACAGATGAGACCAACATTAGCTAGTAGATTAAGACTATGTATAAGACAAAAGAGTTGTCTAGACAAGGACATAAACCAGTTTAGGAAAAAAAATACAGAACACTTTGCAATGTTATTTTGGAAGCTCAGGTTTAGCAGTCTCTATTTTGAGATCAATGCACAGAGAAAAGCTGCAAAGAAAACCTGCAAAAATAATGTAGAAAAATATGATGACTCACTGTAATGATAATTTTTTGGTTTCCAGATTTTCATTTTAAAAATGGCTTTTTGTTAAATCTTACCTGAGCCAGCCTAGAACATTCCTCAGTTACAGCTTCATTCAGTTTTTCTATGAGTCTCTGTGTAGATTTCCCTTCATCATCTATGAATACAAATTATTAATATTATTTTTAAACACTAGATGCACAACAACTTTTCAAAGGCCTAATTTCCTGCCTCAGTGAGGTTGCCTCTTCAGCTTGAAGAAAGGCATGGTTTATTGTTCCCCTCTTTATTGCTCCAACACATGGACAGTTTCAATTATTACAACTGAGCTGCACTTCTAGAGGAGCAAGAATTAAGAAATGGCTTTGTGTATTAGTGACCTCCAGCAAGATAGACATGTATAGAAATATACTGGAGGGAGAAGAACTTACACAAAAAAAGTTGAACAAGGGCAAAACATGGGATAACAGAAAAAGCTGGGATAGAAAACCATCATGATAGCACTAAAGCTCATTGAGGCACAAGGTAGTACCAAAGTTTAGTTAATGTGCACAGGGAGTCAATGCAGCAATTCAAAGAAAAGAGAAAAGAAAAAGTCCAAAAACATTTTGCTGATGCGTTTGCTTATTATTTCACCTTATAGGTGAATTTACTATATAGCTATTTGCAACTGAGCTAATAGAAACAATTTTAATTGCGTTAATCCAAACAGCAATGAGTTGTAATACTTTTGATTCCCTTTTTTTAATATATATACTTTTTTTTTCAAGTTACCTGAGTACATGTAGTGGCTAAACAATTTATTAAAAAACCACTTCAAAATGGTCAATACAAACAATTTATTGGACAGGTATATGCACAAAGTCTTGTGCTTGTTTGGTTGAGCTTTTTTAAGACACTGTTTTTCAGACAGGGCTTCATTTTCATTATTTTGGTCAAGTTACCTGCTTGTGGAAATTTCAAGGTCTGGAGCTCCAGCTGATGCATTCTTTTAAGATCATTCATCTCTTGCAGGTGACTGTGAACAAGTTCCTCTTTAAGACTGCAAAGTGCACTCTCTTTTTCTGCTTTCAAGGACTCCCGAACCTGGTCTACATGAGCTGAATAAACCAGGGATAGGCAAATCCGCTGCGCTTCCATTTGTAGCTGTAAATCAGTCTTTGAATAAAAGACACAATTTACAAAGAGTGAGAAACAACAATATAAAGAGACCCATCTTTGGAAATTTCTGAGATTAATAATTAATAATGTGTTGGATGGAATGCTGCGTATGCGCTATGCGTCAGGTAAATTTAAATATACATAGTTCGGAAAATTGAGTTTTAACAAAATAGTAAGACACTTTTTCAACCTAAAATTAAAATCAAAATCAACAAAACTCAGTATGTTTCAATTCCTATTTTGCAGCAATAAAATCCCAATGAATTTTAACCCAGTGAAGCAAGAGCAATATCACTAATGGAGTTGTTAAGAAAGTGTACTCCAAACACAGAGAAAAGACTGTATTATTAGCAGACCTTAAAAAATTGAATTAGTGTGCCCTTCAGGGATGTTACTGCTCAAGAAGAAGGATGTTTGGGATATGTCAACCGGGAGCTACTTAGAGCTGAAATTTGAAAAGGTTTTTAGACACCTCTGGACCACAATGATTTTTAGTCATATGGCAGGAAATTGGAAGATCCTTGTCACAGCCTTACAAAAAACAAACCAACCAATCAACCAAAAAAACCTAAACCAAACCATCACAAAGCTAAAGCTCTTTTTTATAATCTCTCAACTGTTTCCAATGTGGCTTTGCTTGTGATTTTATTTCTTAGGAAATGAATGAACTACAACACAATATTACGCAGTTGGTGGTATTAGTTCACTGTTAGGTGGACTTTTTTAACATGAAAAAAATCTAAAAATTTAGTAGCAGAATGTTTAACATCTATTTCCACAGAACACTTGGTTGCATAGATCTTGCAGCATGCTATTGAACTTCACCAGAGAATACAAATTTAAAGCCAGAGTTATGATTCCACCACCTAATTAAATAGTGGTAATTCAGTAGTTAGCTATTTATATTGACAAATAACAATCCTTTCAATATTAGCTACAATTAATTTACAATGCCAAGAAATACAAGCAAAATTACTCCAGCAAAACTCAAGAGAATAGTTAGAATCACACGATATGTGTTCTCATTATCACTTCCAGATACATTTCTTAAGAAGTGATTACCACACATACACAAAAAAATTGATAATGTGATATTAGTATTTCACAAGTTAGATATTTCAAAAGTTTGGTCAAAGATGACTGATGATTGATTAGAGAACTGAAAAATTAATCACAGAATACAAAAATTATGTCCAAAAAAGTCTTCCCCTTAAGTGAAATGCTGCACCAAAATATGAAGTGCTCTGGTAGTCTTCTTACATTTTTGTTGCTGCTGTTGATTTAATTAAATGTAAGAGAAGAGTATCTTTTTAATTCAAAAAGCATCTTCATACACATTGACTGTGATTATCATTCTGGTCATTAATGTAACCCCTTTCAACCACTGGCCACAGTAATACTTCACACACCTATACTTCAAAGCAGCTAACTGGAAAAAATATGATACAAATTTTCAAGTGTGAACTCCTACAAATTTTCATAGCTAAATTATTCTCTATATTGTTTTATTTAACATACCTGTTCTGATTTTAAGGCATCCACTTGCTGCTGAAGGTTATTTTCACTCTGTACAGTGGCTATTAATGACGTTTCCTCTGTCAGCCTGTCTGGCATCCCATGCAAATGTTCTACAAGAGACTGCTGATCTGGTTTCAGCGTTTGCTGTTCTGGTTTCAGCGTTTGCTGTTCTGGTTTCAGCCTTTGCTGGACCTCCATTCTTTTTGTTACCTCATGACTGCAGTCTTTACCAGAACTTAGATTACCTTCTAAATGTATTCCTTCATCTGCTTTACTCCTTGGACCAGGGGGTTTATTCCTACTTTCAGATGCTGGAGTAGCAGTCTTTAGAGATTTTCCTTTAGAGCGTTTTGTCTTAGAGTTATTGCTACTACTATTTGTTCTCTGAACATTACTAACTCTGACTTCTAGTTCTTTACATTTTACTAGAATTTTCTCTTTCTCATCTTTTAAGGATTTGACTTTTTCATTTAAATGACAGATTTCACTATCCTTTGACTTTAATTGTTCAGAGAGATCAGAAAGTCTCAGAGATAATTCCACTTTCTCACGCTGAGTAACCTGAAGTTTTTCCATAAGTTCTGTTGCATCTTTCTCCACAACTTCTCCAGCCTCAAATATGTCTTCCCTGGACACCTTTCTTTCTTTACTCCCTTCAAAACCAGAGGGTTTAGTTTTAAATAAAACTGGTCTATTGCTTTGTAAGTGGCAGAGTTTTTCATTCAAAGCTTTGAGTTTGCTTTTATATTCAACTTCCTGCTTTTTCTTGTTCTCTTCTAACTCAGTTTTTGCCTTCAGAAGACTTGCACATTCTTTCTGCAGTTCTTTGTAACTAGCTTCAAGTTTCTTCTCAGCCAATGAAAAGGCACTCTTCTGCCTTTCAGTATCCCCCTGGAGGATACTGTTTTGGTTTTTAAGTTGCTCGTTTTCAGTAATCAGCTTTTCTACTCTCTTTTGCAAGTCCAAAATTTCTGTCTTAGAGCTAACACTACTGTTACAAAGTATGCTTTCTTCAGAGTTTACCAACATATTTTTTAATTTTTCTTCCAGAGTTTCGTTTTCCCCCTTAAGAACTTTATTTTGTGTTTCTAGTTCTAAACATTTTTTTTGAAGGCTATCTTCTCTCTCCCTCATTTGTTCCTGCATCAACTCAGTTTTAAGCTGCAGCTCTTGTATTTCTTGTTCAAGGGTACCCTTCTCCTTTTCTTCTTGCCTAAGCACTTCAATCTCCTTCTCCAGTTCATGGATTTGAAGTGTCATTTCTTCAGATTTAGAATTTACAATAGACTGCTGTAAATCTTTCAGGTTTGTAATCTCTAATATCAACTGATTTTGCTTTGTGATTAAGTTGTCCTTTTCATATTTCATGGCTTCTATTTTTTGACTCATTTCATTTTGCACTTCATCTAATTGCTGTTTATGCTGCATGTTCAAGTTGTGTTTAAGGCTTTCCATGTTCACCATATGCTCTTTTTCTAAATCTTCTTTAAGCCTGGAAAGTTCCTCTTCATGACTAAACAGAAGTTTTGTTCTCAGTCTTTCTAATTCTGCTTCCTGAGATTCTGCCATCCTGTCCAAAACTGCATCCTTCTCCCTTTCTAGCATTTCTAGTTTTATTTTGTAATTTGTGATTTCTGCCTCATGTTTTAATTCCAAATCCTTCCTAAATTCAGAGGCAGAAGCCAGCTGAGTTTTTAAATCTTCAATCACTAACTGGTATTTATCAGCTTCATTTAATCTAGATTCCATATCCATGATAGTTTGCTTGGCTCTTTGAATCTGCTCTCTTGAAAAATTCAGTTCTTGAAGAAGATCTTCAATTCTAGTTTCTTGAAGAGATTTCTCTGTTGCAATAATTTCCATCTGTTGCAACAATTCTTGCTTTATTTTTTCCCTTTCTTTATCGGCATCTTGCAATTTCACATTCAATTCATTAATTTTAATATTCATTAAATGCATTTGATCTTTATCAACATTCTCATTAAAACACAGACTTGAAGTTTTCTCCAATTCTAGTTTTTGTTGCAAAAGACGCTGTTCTATTTCCACTGCATGTTGCTTAATTAATTCTTGCTTCATTTGTACAATCTGCTGCCCATGCATTTCATCTAATTCAGCCTGAAGTTGTGCCAGTCTCCTTTGTGTTTCTAATTCCATTTTTTGCACAATGTCAGCTTCAGACTGGCTGTCTTTATAACATCGTTTCTGCAGCTCTTCCACAGTTCCCATTAGCTGTTTTATTTCATCAGAACATTGTCTTTCTTTCTGTTTGTAGGTGGTAAGTTCAACTTTCATATTACTTATCTGCTGGTTCCTTAGTGAAATTTCTTCTTTCAATTCTTCAAGTAATTTACTGACATCTGATAATTTTTCCTGAAGCTGAAATGAGTTTTTCTCCTCTTCTCCAAGTTTTGCTTCCAGCTCTTCAACTAATGCTTCTTTTTCTTGTAATTTGCTCAAATCTTCTCCCTCTTTTCTCTGTTTTTCCTTAAAAAAAAGTGCAAAACCATGTTCTTATTTTTAGCTAATTATCTGAACATATAAGAACATTTACAGTCTTAGCTATTTAGTCATTCTTAGAAGGCTAGTGATCATTTATAAAACATAAATATAAATTATTTGTTGACCTCATTTGGAGGTTTTTTGTACTCTTGGAATAACTCAGAACCCCTACCCCACCCACATCATCATGCCCCTCCCCTACTCTCTCTACACCCCAGTGTCTACCACTTTCAATAACATTTAATTTTTTTAGGTGCTTTTAAAATGTTTTCCATGGAGGAAAGAACTCATTCTTTACTTAATGCAGAGAATGTTCAGGCACGTAATTAGTGGGTTTTTTCTAAAATAATGCCATTTATTGAAGGCGTTTTAACATACAGTTTAGTTTCATAATTTGCTCTAAATATTTCTACAACTTTTTAAAACACACTACATAATACTGACATAAATTTTTCAGATCTAAACTATATACATAATCTGTGTTAGTTAACAGCAACAGTGACAAAAACTTAAAATCTGTATGCATTCTATGCCACACACTTATTATCTGTGATTTGGCTTTTTTATTTCAAAGGAATTACAAAATTCTGGGAATTGTTTAGAAAAAGAGATCTTTACAGTGAGGAACATACCATTTCATATGCTGTGATTTTCTCTTGAAGATGTGTAATCTGCTCTTCAAATTCTTCATTCTTTTTTTGATAATTCTTAAGCAGACATTCTTGTTCTTCTAGCTGTTGCTGATGTGAAAGGATCTGTTGCTTGGCTTGCAGTAAATCAGCAGCTGTGCAACTATGGCTGCTGTTCCTTAGGGCTTCACTTGCCTGCAACTTGAATGTAAAGAAATAAAACATAAAATACATCAGGTTTTTCACAAACAGCTTGCACTACATACAGAAATAGTGATCTTTCCTTTCTTCTTCCACATTACAAGCCCAAATATTTCGAAGTTCTTTTGGAGAAAGTCAAACATTCTTATTAATTTGGGATGGTCAACCAATAAAAACATATTTCATATTAATTAAATATTCACATTGAATTAACACAGGACAATAGCATCTCAGATTTATCACTACGTAGTAAAACTAACTAGTTGCAGCTGTGGAGCCCATAATCCGACTTTTAATAATAAAATTTCAGGCTTCAGAATATAATCAATTTGAAGCTTAAAATAAGCTATATAATGTACTTAAACAGCATAAAATACAACAATATTCAACTGCAACATTGTAAGGTGTAGTCTGTGTGCCTATGGCACCTCAATCACCATGCTTTTTAGAGGAATGTTTCTCTGAAGCTTCACTTTGTTATTTAAATTACCTTTCAATAACACCACCAAGGCTGCTTTTATCCAAAAATATAGGAAGGACTGGAGTGTGATCTGTGGCCCGTGGAAGTTGATGGCTGAATGTTTTGATTTCAAAGGGAACATTTCCGCCCAAAGCTCTGAGAACTAATTACGCAAGTGTTTCTCCCCAGGATAACTGCCATAACTCATATATATCAGAAGCTATTACCACATAATAGGAAAGGAAACAAACTAATATTTATAATTTAATAGTTGATTATTACAATAAAACGTACTATAACAACAACTGTAGGACCAGGAAAATGGCTGCTGATCTATAATAAGAGACTGATTCTTAAAAAGCGCACTTTTTCTGCAGGAAGTAGCTATTTATAGAGCCTCCAAAGTGACACCTATTTTCAAACACAAATAAATGTTGGTAGCTGTTTAACTCACATGCTGAAACTGAATTTGCAGTTTTTGACTTTGCTCAGTAAGCTCCAAGAACTCCCTCATGGTTTCATCCTTCTCTTTCCGAGCCTGCTGTAAGTTAGTAGTGAGCTGAGTGATAATGTCATCTCTTTTTTTGATAGCAGCTTCAAATTCTTGCAGCTATAAAAGATAAAATTTAAACTATTAATGCATGTGAAAACCACAGACAAAAAATACTAGCTTATTTTAGTTAAGCAGGAATAACTGATCCCTAACCTTTCTGTTTGAAAGGTGTCTCACTAGTAGAGCTTTTCTATTTTGACAAACTCTATTTCCAAAAATTTCCAAACCAGGGCTTTTCCCCCTCATTGAACAACATATGATCCCTCCATAAAATGTAGTTATCAAATAAGAAAATCTGAACTTTAAGAAGGTTTATTAGTTAAATATATAACTTGCTTTTAAAATAAAAAGTGTGGCCACATAAACAAACCATCATAAAGGAAGTCAGAATATCTACTAATAGTGTTTCAGCAATTTTGTAAAACTATTCATGTTCACACACTTTTTCCATAATAAATGCAAGTTATATCATCTCTCACTTGAAGTGCAACAAATAGCATTCATTGTACTAAAACATGTAATAGATACCATGCAGTGTCCTACACTTTGAACCCAGGGAAATCATTCATAACTACATAAGAAAATCAGATCAAGCTGCAAAATGGATACAGCACATTTAATAGATGAATCTTTTGTAATTTACAATGATGAGGAAATTATAAGAGTACAAAAAAGTTCTTTGCAACTGTTTTATTTTTTTGTAGGATTACACTCAAGCAGTCAGAAATTCTACAATATTAATTGGCAATATGTTTGTGTGCATTTAAATAAACGTTTCTCACTTTAAAGCCCCTTTTTCAATTTGAACTCATTTAAGGCTAGTGGAAACATTGCATCTACATACTGCATATTGCTTAAACCATTAGTCCTCTTCTGTAACTGTTTTGTTTACAAAGTTCCCCAAAAAAACCTTCACTGAGTTATTTGCTGAATCTTGGCTGTTAACATGGTAATGCTTCCAGATAAAGTTCTTTTTAGAACACTGGCATCACCTCCTACTTTAAAAGTACACGTCCAATGGAAATACTATATGTTTGTTGTAGTAGAGAAAATTAGGAAGAGCTCAGGAACCTGAGTGTGCTACACCTTTGCTTTTGCATCTGTTCAATGAAATTGAACAAGTAAATATGTCAGTTCCAATGCACACAATGTTGTATAATTTCCAACTTTTTAAAATTCAATCTCTGATCTTGACAAACAGGCAGAACTAAAGCACACAACTATCTTCCCCATTCCCCTTTTACAATTCTTTTGTTTCTTCTGAAAAATAAACTATATGCATTTCTCAACTGAGATATTATGCACTGCACCACTATCACACAAAAATACACTGCAACTATTCAAATATTATAGTACCACAGTCCCAAACCCAAAACCACTCAGTTTTGTTTTAATATATTTTTATTTTATTTTAAAAATTGTAATTTTAGCCATTAAGAAATGCAAACATTTTCACTTTCGACTCTTTCAGGAAAAACTAACAGTAGTTACAATCATTAGAAACTAGAATCACACTTATTTTCTTTATTATGCTGTAATTATGACTATTACGTTTAGCACAGCAAATACAAGACACAGTAATTAAAATTCAACACCAGACAAAGAAATAACAAACCACCTCTTCTGGGGCAACCACTTAACTGGTGCTATGGTGGATAAAATTACATCTATTTTCACAGATAAAATACAAATTAAAATAATAATAATGCAACAATAGTGTGATAGCAACAGTGAAAATAACTGAATATTGGAACTTTTTTTTATTCTATAGTACTTTGCAAAAAAATAGCAAAATACAGTGATGTGACCTGAATGCAAATTAGGAGAGAGACAAGTAAGACATGAAGCACAACAAAAAACTGACTTGAGTGCATTGCACCAGTGGCTTAAACTGGAAGATTACTCTTTACTTCAAAACTTAACTTTATATTCCAGTGGTATTTCTAAAGTAAGAAAAGCTTACCTGTAACCCCAAATTATTAGGTGTTTTAAATTAAAACATTCTGACACAGTTGGTTTTGAATTCCAGACTGTGAAGTCTGACATACAAATTCATTTTGGTTCAGTTATATTATTCCTTAGGGAGTAAAACCTGCGTATTTTTTATCTGGGAGGAACAGGAAGATATTAAAGCCTTTGCATAGAAGTCTTTGCATAACTAGAGAAGAATTAGGGCTTTTCTTAAAGAAAATTGTCTTTCCATTCCTAATTTGAAGGAACTCACTGCAAAGACAATTTGAATTTTAGTCACAAAATACAGAGAAAAAGGACACACAATGGAAATGCTATTCAAAGTAATAGAACACATGGTATATAATTGAAAGAAATTAGGTGTAATTAATACTTTATCATGCACTGAGTGCATTCTAAACAGCTGCCATTAAGCGTGAACTCTTTCCGGTGATGCTCTGCATTTTTGCATGTAACCAAATAGCAAGTAGAAAGCAACATAAGGTAATTATACCTGTTGCAATCCTTCTGTACCATAGGCTGCCCTCATTTCTTCTATCTCTCTGCTTAGTTCTTCAATCTCTTGTTGTTTCCCAGGCAATTGATTCTCCATCACCTCTAGCTGTGTGTGTGAGTGCTGCATTCCATGATCTGAATGAATGTCTCCAACTCCAAATTCTTCTTCCTAAATCAATCCAAGTTCCTTTACATGCCAGTTTTTACGTTTTGTCACAGTAAGTAAAGTCAAACATCAAATTCTGTACCAAATGCCACTGTAGAACATCAACATACAATACAAAATCAAAGATCTTATTGCCATAGTAACCTCCTTTGTTAGTATAATTCACACCTCAAAAGCACTGACACAAAATGTTTCTGCAAGTTGTGCTCCATGATCTTAGCCTTAATAGATGGAGTAAATTGGTTTGCATTCCAAGTTTAATGATACACTATATTAATATAGCAAACAATGCAGATGCAGAGCACAGCATGCAAAATAAAGTATTAGTCAGCAACACAGGTTTTGTTCAAAACAAATCGAGGTTTTTAGTATTCTCTATTAGTATTACGATTCAATTTGCAATACTGTACCCTGATTAAGACTGCAGGTATAGCTGTTCTTGTCACAAAACTGCAACCATTTACCTGTATAAAGACAATTTCTAAATACATTATTTGAAATCATGCTTGATTTCTATTTCCCAATTACTTGAACCTTATGTGGCAAACCGTGGGAACTGTTATGCAACAAAAAATTATTTTATTTGAAATACAAAATAGCTTTCTATACAGCAAATTGCATCAAAGTAAGCATAAGATAACAGGCAAAACACCCAAAATTGCAAAAATAAATACTATTGTCGAAAAACAAAACCTTACTATGAATCAACATCCAGAGAAAACAAAGGAATTCAGATTTAAAGGCCAATGCAAAGCTTTATCTTTTAAATAATTTGAATACAGTACTATTCCGTTTTAAATTGTACATGTAATATTTCTCTATGTTATTAAACATCGTTATGCTTTCGGACAGATTTTTATACACCACAAGTCTTAGTCTTTCTGAAAGTCACATATCTCTTGACAGGGGATAAAAGGTAATATCACACTTTCATTCTCAATTTGAAGGAATTTTGTGAATTTGAAAAAGAGCAGAAATTATACATTTCACATAAGACATTTGAAAAGAAATCCTCTTTCACTCACCTAACACTGCAAGCCCTTTCAGCTTCTATGAGGATTTTGGTTCTACACACTGTACCAACCAAAACCACCAAATCTCCAAAAGGCAAGCATAAGACAAAGTAGCACTCATAGGTTAAAAAAAAAAAACAAAAACAAACAAATGAAAAGAACATGCTGTGTTCACGTGAGTAACAATCACACAGGCAGGCTTTTAAAACCACAGATCAATGTTCAAAAATGAGAAAGCAAGCACAGCTGCATTTCCCCTCAGAGCTGTTTATTACATCAGAGCCTGAAACAAAAATAATGGTACTAAAAATGGAAAGGCATCGTAGTATTTCAGATCCAAATACTATGACTAAATCAAAAAAAGAAGCTGTACTGCTCAGACGTCTGCCATAGCCTAGATCAGGGCTTACTTACAAATAACTATCATGCCTGAGCAAATCAATAAGTGCACTGTTATAAATGGGATCAGTACAGTCATTGAATTTGTATTAAACGAATGAATAAATCTGCATCAGAGAATTTGCAAAGCTGACACAGTGTCCTTTGAATTTCTGCCTTTCTCAGTAAAAAGAAGAAACCACAGAAATTACTACCTTACTTTAGAAAGAATAAAGAAAACTGCAGCAAAGAACAGTCCAGGCAATTCATAGAGGCACTGTCTATCATTTGTGTATTGCCAGATGTTTGCTCTATGTTCAGCCACACAGATGTCTACACAGCGCCTGGCACCAATGTCTTTACTTAGATTTTGGAGCATATCCCAGATTAATAACAGTACTAGTTTAATAGAAACTATTATGAAATCCTTCCTTTCCCCTTTGTAAATCCCATGTTATTTAGGCTTAATTGATAAAGATGCAGTGTACAATCCTTGTAATCTACCACAGTGGATACGCTTCTCTTCCTGTGAATCACGGCTATGTGCAACTATCAAAGCTATTTAATAAAAGAGCTAATAGGAAAGGCACAAAAGTCTTATCTCATTAGATGTTCCAGACTCCTCAGCAGCTTAAATTCTACAAAAGATGTTGCTACATACATTCAAAACAACTCTCTGGAACATCAGAAATCCTGCTCCATTTCATGGGAATCAAACTCTTCGACATCACCCAAGCGATGCACACAGCAACATGGGAGTCCATGCTGTTCTAATCTGATTTCTTCTTTCAAATGTCTTATGTCTTCAGGCAAAGTGCAAGTTGAAACATGACAAGGCAACAAATTGCACTGCATTCTGTGAAAGAAACCAGCCAGACACCCACAGCTGTATTGAGGGAAACCTTGGGAGCAGCCTGGAAACCCCAGGCATGACAAATTCTGCTGCGTTAAGAGCACACAGACAGTTGGTAATGAGTTATTAGCTTCAAAATGCCTTAATTTCATTTTCCACAAGGCTTACAGCACTCCTGAGTTTTCACTTATGGTCGCAGTGATTTCCCCATCCAGAGACCTTCTGCAAGTTGATAAATACTCTTAATGTAGATTCTTATAATTTCTTCTTTAAAAGCTTTGCAGTTCGCCTTTAACACTGAAACATTCTTATGCCTTAATTACTTAGGATGGGCTTAGTTCCATACCTCAAAAAAACAATTAACCATTGAAAGAATCCATTTTAACATAATGGAACCAAGAAGTAACAAGAGCTCTGAATAAAATTGCATAAGCAAATAATCACAAAATAAGAATAGAATAAATTTTACAATACATTAGTCAGCAGCCACAGTTTTGTTGAACAAAAGATATGAAACAGACAAAGGTTATGGAAGTCTTTCAAACGACATTCTGTCTGATTTTTGTTCCTTCCTTGCATTTTCAAAATAATTCACATAAATAATATTTACTATTATAAATTAAAATATAATTTGTAGTCTATTGGCTAGAAAGAAAGGTTTCATCTACAGTGCATCAGTTAATACATATGCTTAAGGCAAAATGAAGGAGTCTTCTTTCTGAGAAACACAAGAAAAACCAACATCCACCACTGAATGAAAGCAGTGATTCATGACAATTGCCACCAGAGGTCAGGAGTACATTTATGAAATCACTGTACCCTGTTTAATGTTCCTTACACCTTGGAAGATCTGAAATTGTGTCTAAAAAATCGCAATAATAACATATAATGTGTAACTGCTTAAAACATTAATACCAGTACTACAGAGATTTCCCTTAATAAATAATAAATTTATGCTCAGCATAAATCAATACATACTGTTCAGCTTAAAAGACTTGTTTGATTTAGTAGTAGAAACATACAGAAGCATCTGGAACAGATTAACAATTTTACCCCATGTTTCCCCCCCCCCCCCCTTTTCTTCTACATTTTGGACATCTGATTCCTTCATAAAAATTAATATTTAGACCTGGAACACTTCTTGTCAATGTTCTTAGCCTCTCCTCAATTTTCTAGTTATGTCAAAACTGACTATTTCAAATTTAGCTAAAATTAGGAATTAGGTCAATATGGGAAAATGAGTTTCAGCATATTCTGGGTTTTCTGGGGGGATGGTTTACACTCCATAAACAAAAGCCATTTTCAGTTTTTGATGAAAATAGTCACAATCCTATAATATAACTATGGTTAATAATTTCTGAAGAAGAACTACTCATGACTTTTTAAAATATCATGGCTTAATATATTTTTCTACATATTAACAGAAAAGTAGCAGTTTTCTTCACACAACAGTTACAGCTGGGGTATGGAAATTCATTAAAATTTTTTAAAAAACTAACGACTTTTGAGACTTTGAATTAACCACCTTTTCAGAGGTATACTTTGCATATTGGAAAGAGGGTCAAGAAAAGAAAAATCAGGTAGGACAGTCTTTCACCATAAAATTGAGGCATTTGGAAAATGTATGGGGGCAACTTTACACAGTTATAAAGTCTTCCCAAATTCTACCTGTTGGAAAAAGCCTAACTTCCCTTAGTTCTGAGTTCAAACCATAACCTTAAATAGCTAACCACCATTGTAATTTAAGGCTATGCAGGCAGGTGTCATTGTTGCTCAAAATGAGGAATTTGTCCCAGAAGACAAGCTGGTCATATGAGGGATTTACCAGTCTTCAGTTTGGCTACTACCTTGATAATGCAGGTATTAGAAAGGTGGCTAAGCACTAAACGAAAGACTGTATTTACAATAAATTTCCTTCAAGACAAGAATTCTTATATAAACATAACTTCAGTTTTGCTTAGACAGCTGTCTCCTAAAGAGGGAAACACTTATCACTGAATGTCACCCAATTCCTTTAAAGAAGGGGCTGAAGAATTAAAAACATCTGACTTAATTTATCAACTACAACAAAACAACCTATTTATGACCTATTTGAATTCAAAGCATGACAACTATAATTCAACTTAATTTCTGACAAAACCACAAAAAAATAATACAGATGCTCTTATCGATGAGGAAAAAGATGCATCAACAGGCCTTTGTTTCTATAAATATGTGGTTTCTTAGCATTCTGAAGTCGTATTTGAAAAAATATAACCTCAGGATTTTATGCAACTTCATAACTACACTGTTACAGACAAAATTTAACTTATTCTCATCTTCAGCTGAAAAGGCTTCAGATCATTTTATTCACAGTGTCTCCATGAATGGGAGCAGAGCTTTTAATAACAAAAGTAACATTGCAGCTGATATGAAACATATTGAAAAATCAGCTCGTAAAATATAAGCATGCCTGAACATGTTACCTCCCTATTGCAGATACCAACTAATTGTAATGAACTGGTATTAAAAAGAGCTTATTAGAAAAGATTGCAACTCTGTCCACTTGAGCTTGTTCTTCACCAGAGCCAGCATCATGCTCCTATTTACAAGTTTTGTTCTGCCTATTTATGTCTTAGAAAATAACTCTCAGCGAGGTAGGAAGTCTTTTCACAGGAATGAGAACTGCCTAGTAATGCATCTGTCATTGCATTTTTAAGGAAATCTGTAATTTTAAAAAGGAACATTCCAACTGCAATTCTATTGTCTTCTGTATCTGAAAAATTGCTCCCTAATATCCTCTGCAGGTACCTATGGAAATCTTCTAAGAATGAAGCAGGTAAAATTAAGTGTCTAGATGTGAAACTTCACGTTACAATGGGAGTGTTAAATTCAATTGCAACTGAAGCCCAAAACACTAAAATCAAAACATATCCACAATTACCATGAGGCATTATACCAGATGTTTTCTGTATTCTGTTGCCCTGTCCAAAGATATGTTTTCTTGAGCTTTTGCAATCAGTCTCCAACACTGCTTCCTACCACCTCAGAAGTGTTTAAAATTTCAGTCACATTTCATTATATAAGTAATATGCCTCACTCACAAAAATACATGAATATCAATGACATTGTCACCTGTTTTCAAGGGTTTATTCTTCACATACTGCAAATTCCATTTAAAAGTAATCACATGCCATGGTGATGCATATTCTAAAAAGGTACAGTACAGTCACGGCAGTTCTTCAAAATTGTCTGCTACACTCTCAATGGCAAACCATGTGCACATACTGCCCTATGATCATATCATACAGAAAGCAAAGTTACATCCTTTTTGTTCTCTGCTACTTGAATTCCTTGAATAAACTAAATCACATTTCATCTATGAAAAGTACTATATCTCTAAATTGACTTTTTCCCCCCAGGTAGAATTTGCTTCAACCCCTTGAACCTATCTCTCCATAAAAAATACTTCTCTTTCTTTCATTTCTGGCACTCCCTAGCAGCTTTGCTGGAATATTTTGATTCTAAGTGCCAATCTCAGATGTATTTTTTCTAAATTTGCAACACAAAAATTATGCTGTGAGAATAAATGCAGTTGACCAGGGTCCATGTGTTTCAGTTTTCTGTATTTTAAAGTAACCAATAATGAATGTGAGGGAACATTTTCCCTGTACTCCCAAGGTTCCTTCTACCAATGCACCAGAAGGAACTGGGGGTGCTTATAAGCAAGGGCAGGGAGAAGAAGTGGGTAAGAAAGAATCAAACTGGAGAAAAGAGGGACTCCAAAAGCATTCAGCTAAAGGCCAAGACCAACTTTATGGAAGAAACTGTAACTGGGATTTGATGAGAGAGGTTGGACAGAAAAACTACTGCTTGCACCTTAGGACAAGTTGAGCTGAACGTTAGGAGGATCTCAAGAATAGAGAATAGAAGAGAATAGGTTTTCAAGGGAGAGGGAGAAAAAATATTGAAATAAGAAACAAAAAACAATGCTTGGAGTAAGTTGAAAAGGCAGGGAAAGAAACTGGGCTTCAGAATGACTGAGAAAGACAAAGGAAGAATAGAAAGAGGCTGAAAAGACAGAGCTAAGAAACCAAGCAAGGAGACAAAGGAGATGGGCTAGCGAAGGTGAAAAGATTGGCAAGAGCCATTACAGAGAAGGCAAGAATTTAGAAAAATCTAGGTGATACAAAACAGATACAGAGTTGATCAAGAGAATAGCCTGGGAGAAGGAGCAAGTGAAGAAAGGTCATTTGTTGGGAAAGAAAAGCTGTTCCTGTTTTCAGGGCATGCCTAAACTGCCCCCTGCAGTAATGATTCTCCTTTAGCACCATGCAGTGTGTGACAGGTATGGGACATATCACCTGCTGTGCATATTCCTTAGGCTTCCTAATAAGCAGTTTTAATACTAGCATGGAAGAAATAGTTATTCTAATACACAGAATAAGAAAAGGCTAAATCAAGAGAAAAGCAAAGTATTCTGAACCAAATTTACTTCAGCAATGAGATTCACTTGATTTACTTCATCCTCTCTTGCCAAGCTTAAGATTCTGGGTGTTTTCTAAAGTGTTTAGCACAGAGAACTGCAAAACAAAGCCCTGACTGTCCCTAGAGAAAGTGACTGTTTGAGACATGAAAAATTAGGTTTTTCAAACTAAAACCAATTCTTATGTATTTAGATGTTCCATGGCTACTTCTTGCTGGCATGTTCTTGACTGACATTTACGCATGAGGTATTTTACTCCTTCCAAACATCACTGTTTTATCTGACAGGACCCAAGTTCCATATACACAACTACCCTTCAATGTGACAGAGATGAATTGTAGATGCCGATGCGTGGGCTGACTCCAGCTAGCAGCTAAGACCCTGCTCCAGTCACTCACTCCCCACCAGCAGGATGGAGGAGAGAATTGGAAGGGCAAAAGCAACTAAAATTTGTGGGCTAAGATACAGTCAGCTTAATAAGTGAGAGAAAACAAACCAGCCAAACAACAAGCAATGCACAGGCAATCACTCACCATCTCCCACTAGCAGACTGACACTCAGCCAGTCGCTGAGGCTGCTTTGAAACTCATTAAAATGTAATCGACTTGTTAAATAGTCTCCCACAGAAAATTAGTAGAGATTATGCACAGCCACTGCTCCCATGGCAATACAAAGCATTGATACGACCTTAAGGATGACATTGCTACAGTTTATATATCTACTGCATTATTTATTATAGTAGCCACCCACCATGGAGTTGACATGATGCTTGCTTTAGTGGTACATTGATCATACCAGTAATAACATGAAGCAGATTTGTCTATAGCGTCTCATCTGCTCTTTCTTTCCTTCTTGTTTTGAAAAACTACGCACAGCATTGCAGCAAACATGTAAAAGGAAAGGTTGAAAGAAAAACTAGGAAAAGCATTACTTTAGTCTTACCTCAGAACTGTAATCTTCTACTGTGGTGGAAATTTCACTTTCTGGCTAAAATAAAATATTAAAATATTTACAATGATGGCACTCTTAAAATACTGAACAAGACATTTTCTATTTTACAGTATTTGAAAACACTGAGGTGTCCATGAATTTGATAAGAGTGTATCTACAGCAAAGGTCACCTTCACTTGCTTGAAATCCCAGCTTCAATAAAGTTATTTTACTGTTGAACTACGATCACAGAAACACTATAATTACATGACAAAATCTTCAAACATCCTGTAGGTACAAAACAGTATTTTGGATATTTAACTTAATTTTCTGGCGTTTACTTTTGTTTGTTTTAGAATAACTAAGAAGTACCACAAAAAGGACTTATCTCTGATATATCAATTTTACCTAATTAGGAAGTTTGCTGGCTTAAGAACACAATCTTATATGGAACCTAATTTTCATACATGCAAGACTTTTGAGACTGACTAGAATTTTAAAAAACATTCATATTATCCTTTAATTTCCATGGAAACCAAGGGAAGATAAAAGGACAAGGACTCAAATATTGTAATCTAATGAAGTAAAGGAATTAAAGAAACAAAGCCTTAACAAACTGAGCATAAATGTGCCATGGCAGACACCTGAAAGAAATACAGTTTATCTTGATGAACTACATAAAATGTATCAGGTTAGAGAATCAAAATGTTCATAGGAAAAGATGCAAATTATTTATATAAGGTGCACTATCATGGAATAAGTGCACTTGAAAGAAGATCTTGAAAGCTTGGGAAGTCTAACCATGAGTTAGAACAACTTTGGCTAAATTGATGTGTACATAACAGAGCTTGTCCAAAATTCACTTAACATGTTAGCCAGCCTCACATTAAATCAGTTCTAATGTTCTAATTTTATATTGAATTCTGTCAGGCTTATTTTCAAAGGAGCATCATAAGTTTTGCATCAGTAGAGACAGGTAAAATTTGGAATGTTAACTCTTTTGTTTTGTTTTTTTGAAAGTAATCTGCACTCAGATCTTCTGAAGCTCTGCAGCTTTTACAATCCTAACAATATTGATTCTACATATTTTGGATCCAATATGCAGCTCCAAAATGTACTCAACCTAAAAAAAGGTATTATTTTATGTACATAGTGCACAACATTAGCCTAAAATATTTATCTGGAATTTAAAATTCACACAGTGCATATAATTTTAAAAATAAAAACAGGCCCACTTCAAAAATAAGACACAAACTGAAACAGAAATCAAAATTATGTTTTAAAACTCTAGGGTGACAAAAGTGTTTCTGCAATGGAATACAAAAACAGTATTTTAAAATATTGAATTTTCACACAAATATATTTTATTAATATTATTTATATATATATGAATATCTGTGTATATATAGTTACACAAAAAAATCACATCTTTTTTGTTGTCTGTGTCCTTGGTCTAGGACAAAATCCTCTGGAAGAAATAAAATCAGAGAAGACTACATTATTTGGTTTTTTTTTTCATAACACAGATAACAAATATATGGTCATTATCTTCCTACAATTTTTCATGGTTTGTTCCAAATCAGCAGCCTTCACAAAGAATGATTAGAAGCATTGCTATAAAAGTGCAGAAGTATCCCTATAAATTTTTATATATAGCTAGATGTAAGAACTCTTCAAATCTTTAAATACAGCATGAAATACGGGCACTTTTCCAATATTTTTTTCCAAAAACCAGAAACAAGTAGTCCAACTTCTTCAGCAGTTTTTCCATGTAATGCTTTTGAATTATATAAACAGTCCCTTAATTATAGGGAAGATTAAAAATGAATTTGTACATCCTGGGATAAACTCAAACCTAGTAGATAATTATAGTAAAGGGCAAAAAATTTGTAGGTTGAAGCTTAGGCTGGAGTGAGAAAAAATGAATTCCCAAAGGAAGTTGATTATTGAAAACAATTCTCTAACTTTGTTATGGCAATTAGGCCAGATATTATACTTTTTTAGAAGTTAATATATTGCTGGTCCTTTCTGAACACCAAACTAAAATGTAAAAACAAACAAACAACAAAACAACAACAACCAAAAAAAGCCTAAAATACTTTAAAAAAATTGTCAAAACCACGTAGTGCTCCATCAGTTCAGGTGTACAATATCTGTTAGCAGCATAAATAATCTTTTTAATATGTTTACTTCAGTCCAGGATCTAGAAAGTTTTTTGCATGCTAAAACCAAGTATTTTTGGCAAGGGATTCTAAGATTTTAAGTACAGAAAGATGGCCAAATGAACTCCAGTTAAATACATCAGTCTCCTGTGCTAAGGGGATCATCCAAACCCTGCTAAAAAACAGTTAAAGAGAATTAAATTCTATGAGCTCACACATTAGACCTCAGCACTGTAAGACTTCATGTTATTCTTTTGCTATCAGAATCTGTAGCATTACAAGTAGTCAACATTTTACAGACAGTCATCTTGCCCTACAAGCAGCTATGTTCACTTCCTAAGACCTGACCAACTTCATTTCAAAATCCAGTTTCTTCCATTTTAAAGCCACTTGTTCTGTATGCTTCTCTTCTTTGATCAACAGAAGTAATTAGGTTTTACATAGCTCATTTGAGCCACAGGGGTCCAGTCTCAAAGGAAATAATTTTTAAAAATTCTTAATACACACTCTTAGCAACACAACATCTTTTGATAGGATAATACCAAGAAAGGTATTCATCAGTTCTCTCAATGCTTTATGGAATTTGAAATAGGTATTTGTTATACCCTCACAGTTGTTTTGCATCTATTCTACTAACTATGTCCCACACCATTTTCTCACTGCAAACAGTTACTCTCTTCTGGCAAAATCGTTTTAACTCCTTATTTAGTATTTTTCATTGACAATGCAATTGATTGTCAAAACACATTGAAGAGACATCTCAAAGACTCTTTACAGGCAACTATCTCCATCAATTCTGCAGGTGGTACCTTTAATGATAACAGTATTCAGAAAATTTTAAAAAGTCCCATCTGCATATACACTTAAGAGGAAACACTGCAAGCTGATACAAAAAAAAAATCCAAAAAAACCCCAAAAACAAACAAACAAAGGAGTATCAGCCTGTGGAATACAGCAGGCCTATTTTAGAGTAACAGTTAAGCATTGCTCAAAAGTCACATTATTGGACACTGGACACCCAACATTCTCCCAAGATTCACAAAAGAGTTCATATACAAAACTGGCCATAAGAACTGAAAAGTGATTTTCATGTTTCTTTGGAAACCTCCATAGGTGACAGTAAAACATTTTGCAAGAAATGACATCCTGTACTAAACTACTCCAGTTGCAATGGATGATGGTAAATATAACATGCACGGAACAGAATTCTACCTGAGGGAAATTACTGACTTTTTTATGACTTCAGTGAAAACTGTCACAAAAATGTAACTACAAAAGTCTGCATTAATTACTGACAAAATTATTTTGAGTTTTATTATTTGACTTATTTTGGCCATTTTCAGATGTATCTCTAGTTATTCACACAGAATCACAAGTAAGTCTAATTAAGGAGACCATGACTAGAAATGAGGCAAAGAGAAGGGAAACAGAATATCCCAGTCATAAAACCCTCTCTTTAGGTCATCCTGTACTTTATGGGTCTTTAGTACTTGTAGAACATTCTGAATATGAAGGGCTATTCTCTTATATTGCCTTATCATACCTTCCTTAGTTCCTCATATCTAAACTATTCAATTCAAAGTCCCTACTAATTTTTGACCCAAACCAATCTACTATGATCACATTTAAATTAAGTGCATTTTAGTGGAGATAAACTGCTGCCAAATCTGAATATAACCTGCAGCAAGGTACTGGACTCTACAGAGTGTCAACTTCCTGAATCAGAGAACACCATCAACAGCCATAACCTGAGCATTCAGTTAGGTTTCTATTCTTTGGTATCATGGCTTTATAAATGTTTAATCTAAAGTGAAATACCCTGTAACTCTGCAAAGACCATTCTCCAACACAGGTAATTTCTGTTTCAGTAAATCTACCATATATCAGTATTTACAGAGATAAAGGAAGGCATAATACAAAAGGTTGTCTTATGAATCAAAGAACTTTGGCAAGTTATCCTGGCAATCTTCTGGCCAGATGGTGACTAGAAAGATGACTGGCTTCGATCAGAACCACATGTTGCAGAGAATCTATTACCTTCTCTTGTGACACTGACTTTAACTATTGACCAGACTATTTCCAAACATTTGCTTTTCTTCATTCTTCAGTTTCAAAACACGTTTCAATGGATGCTATATTATCTGAAATGAATATAGCTACTTTTTACTACATGTATCCATTTTTATTTTCAAATCCTCCATCTTATTGTACATCCAAGAATATCTCTTCTCTGGTTAAAGCCTTTAGCTGCTCTTTGTTTTCATGCTTCCATCATAGGAATGTTGTACCACATTCACCACTTAACGACTTTCCTCACTGAGGCATCCACTCTGTTTCTCCATTCTTCTTACAAACTTTCCTCCTTCTCTCAGTTCTCAAGAATCCGACCCAGTGTCCCCTTAATCAACTTGCCTGTTTCTTGTCTGTCAAATTGTCAGGCACTAACAACAGGAATACTTTCTAGAAATAAAACAATGAATGTGGAACTATAAACTTTATCACCTACTTCATTAAACAGTTAAGCTATTCTAAAACTATTATCAAATGGATTTGTCCTGTGAAAAACAAAAGACGAGTTACTAATCCAACCTTAGTCAATTAGCAGGTACTCTTCATCACAGAACTTGGAACTTTTCTTTTCTAAGAAGCTTTGTATAATAGCTTTTACTACCCAGGTGACTCAAGGACAATTTTACTGTGAAACAGGTTAATTTCTTTTGCTTTCCTGGCATTAGGACATTCTTACAAAGCAGTGTGCTCCAATTCATCATTTCAAGACTTCCCAGAAAAGGTGATCTCATTATTATTTACCCTAGAAATGGCTTTTGCTTTCTTCTATTTTTAATTGCAGGACATCACAAAAAGAAGGAATTCTAAACCCAAGATTTTAATTTATTCCAGTTTATTTTACAGTGTGTTCTAGGTTATTTTTACTTCTATATGGAAAAGGACAGTGTGGATGTCAACACCTAAGGATATCAGGGTGCAACAGAATAAATACAAAAAATTTTTTCTTTGTGGGAACAAGACAAAAAGCATTCAACACGAAACAAGAAACTTTAACCAATAAACACCAACTGGCATTTCTCTAAGAAATCTCGTAAATAAACTGCTCCTCCAACAGTGGATGGAAAACCTTAAGAGATTACAAGTAAGTTCAGATGGAAGGTAAAATATAATGGCTAAACAATGGTAGTTCTTCCAGAATTCTTCCAATTAGTTTCTGCAATTGGAGGGAACACAGGGCAATAGAGGAGCCCACCCTTACGAACAAAGGCAGAGGGGTAAGGGAAATGGACAACTGCAAAAAAACCCACTGTACTCTAAACACTTTTGTTATTTCTGAAAGAAAACTCTTCTACCTTCACATGGGAAATAAGCTCCCAGAGGAGCATCTCTATTTCACTTTCTGAAATTTATATTGAGTAAGAAAACCCTTTTTTGTTTGTATTTGGACATGCTAATTCCACTGATGGCTAAAAAAGTCATACTAGAACTGCAGGGAGATAAACCTCTACCCACAAAACTACCACTGAAGAGCCCAGTCAAGATTTTTAGACAGACAGACTGTACAGTCAGATGTTCTGAGTCTGTATTTTGTGGTACAGAAAGAACAATTCTGAATATCAGTTCCAGGAAAAGATGAAATACATAAGCAGAATGAAAGTTTAGCTAGAAAATGATCCTGCATAATGCTTCCAGTAATCCTGTCTCACTCTTCTGACACAGCAGCCTATAAAGATTTAATGTTGGGCGAAAAAGCAAACAGCTCAAAGCTGTAATTCTCCATTGCAGAGATTAGCCTGAAACTGCCTATTACATTGGCTGCCATTTCAACTAAGCAAGCTCCAATCCAATTACTGTAATACAGGCTCTCTGTCCAAATCATTGCACTTATAAGACTAAAACCAGGAAATTATGAGATTCACTAAAACTATTTCAGAGTTTTTCCTCTTCTATTAACACTGCGTGGACTTTAGCAATCACCTTCCAAAATTACAGAATACTGATAATTTTTTTATGAGTAAGCAAGCCACTGACCACATTTAACAAAGGAAAATGCTCTCCCAGTTGGGAACAGGTTGTTTTGGGGGGTAAGTGAATACTAGCTTAAAAGTCACTAAGTAATTCAACAGAGTCAAATTACAAATTTACATGATCACCATGCTTATTCTTTTAAAATTGCATTCTAAAAAAGAAAGAAAGAAACAAAAAACCCCCCAACAAACCAGAATCCCCAGTGTATCCCCATATTTACTTATTTAAACATAAGTTGCTTTGGGACTAACAGACCTCAGAAAAATCACATCCCATCTTAAGAATGTATCTATGCATGCAACCTTTAGCAGCCACAGGACAGATACTTTTTCCATTTGTAAAATCATCTATGTCTTGTACTGTATGCATTCAGAGGCCAACACAGGCCACTTGGACCAACCTGATCTAATTAGACCTGCTTTGAGCTCAAGATCGGACTAGATGACCTCAAAGGTCCCTTCTAACCAAAGTCATTCTATGACTCTGTCCTTTACCCTGTTTGTCCAATTGTAGTGGTGATACTTATCCTAACAAAGGAAATACATCAGCAGAGTCCATCTGCAACTTCAAAATATACCTGATTAAGAAAATTACTTCATACAGTTGTTATATTTATGTGGACTACAGCATTATTAAAACAACAGTTTAAGTAATTCTCTCTAAACACCTCTCTTTCTTAGCAGTCCTCTCTTGCTAACTGTAGATAGGCTGATGCATTTCATCAAGTACACCCTTCTCTTTTTTCTAGAAGGCAAAAAAGTCACATCTTCATCTATGAAAATAGTTATTCTGTTATTAAATTTCTTATCTCTTCTAGGAAAATCTGAGTTGAACAGACAGTTGAGTTACCACAAAGAGTTTTAAAGCCCTAACAAGAGCTTTCTAAGTATTAAAAGCTACAGATTAAAGGCACATACCTATAAGGTTCAAAATATCTAGTGTACTGATATATTGTAGGCTTGCATGTATGATTTATTCTGCCTGCCCCTCCACCACAGTAAGTCTGTGGGTTTTTTAAACAAAAATTTTTTTAAAATTTCCAAAAACTGTAATTTCTGAGTTAGTCCTTGGTTGCTGGAAATTAAATAATGGAGCCAAAATTGTTACAAATGGTGTATCCTAGCACAGGACTGGCAAATCAAAATGAAGAGTATTCATCTGCACCACATCTCTCAGAAACGACACTGCATTCATCTGCACAGAGCTGGGAATCTGCACTGAGATGCTTGTTCAGAATGCCACTCATCATTTTAGCACTGGTTTCACAAGTGGAGTAAGTTATTCTGTAAATAATATCAGCCTCTCTTGTCCCTTCTATTTGTAATGACATTACACGAATTCATGTTCACTCAGAACTGAAATGGACTGCCAGTGTATGTCACACAGCATCTCACTAACTTTGCAGAGCATGTACTTTCAGCCACTTTCAGCAATCAGGACTATTTTTCATTAAGTAGTAAAAGTAGAGTAACTTTTTACCAATGCCTCAAGCCACCCAGTTCCCAGTAGTGATTTCTAAATTCATTTCTTCTCCTCATTAACCAGAGTGACTCAAATTACATTATGAACACAAGAAAGATGCTTCGTTTTGCATTTTCATGTAGCCATAAGTGCAGAGCTTAAAAATCCACTGCAAATTGCAACTTCAAATAAAACCAAATTAATTTACACATTTTTAAGGAATATAGCAGTACAAACAAACTTTCCATAATCTAGAGGGAACTGACTACAGTAAAAAACATGACACCAGCAGGCAGGTAGAAAGTGCCTTCTCTGGACATACTACGACAGAAGAAGCAAGGAAATAGTATCCAAAATCTCACCCAATTCCTTTAGTCCCACTCCCAAAATGAATTGATTCTTTTATGCCCACTCACCCCTAAAAGTGACTGGTTATAGCCTGAGAGAAACTCACCTCAATGGTGTAAGCCTGGGTGTGTTTGATAATTTCTCCACTATGCAAAGTCCTGATAATAGCAAAGTCAGCAGTAGCAGCTGCTCCCCTTCGACTGCTGCACGTGGATATTTCATCACCCCGAGATCGATCCGTTTCAATCCCATCTTGTATTGATTCTTCATCTTTGATGTTTGCTGTTTTCTTCTTCTTTTTCTGCTTCTTTGATCCATTTTGACCATCAGTTTGCGCCTTCCGCTGCCTAAATTGGGCAAGCTGTATAGAAGACAAAATCTTGTTAAAGGTGAAAGTTTTCCTCTTTATTACTAATGACATCCTCTATAAAGGCTTAGCCACTATTCTGCATAAAGCTTCAAACTAATCAGTACTGGAAGTTAAAGTTGCATGTGTGAGACAGACTCAGATTATTTTTCCATTTACATAGTTTGCTTTAACAAAATCTTAAATGTAAACCAACACTCCATTAATGAATTCCTTTTCAGTTTCATACTCAAAAGTTTCACAGATGGGCACCTAGAAATTAAAACATTTAAAGGCAAAGGTACAAATGTAATTATAAAGGACAAATGCGATGAAATAACCTGATCTCATTTTTAAATTTTATAGTAACCTGAAAATAATTTACAGAAATTCCTTTTAATTTTTATTTCAGAGACAGATAAAAGCAAACTTCTCTTCCTGCAAGTACTATATGAAGTTTTAAAAAAAGTTTGCTATAACTCAAAAAGCTGATCAAGTTACTGAAAGCATCATAAAGAAATAGCAAAGCAGCAAAATACATAATAAGAGAATAGTCCAAAACCAAAAAGCAAGCAGATTACAAGACACACTACCTTGTAGCAAAACATGCTGATGAACAAAAAGTCACAGGTGAGCCAGGCACACAGTTTAAAAACCAATTAGTATGTAAGCTATTCAAATACTGTAAGACACTGCCTTTTGAAGAGCTTATCACTTTTAATCACTTTACAGTGGTTTACACAAGAAAATCCATTTAAAATATTTTTTCTTAACAAGAACAGAATTTTTGTTCAAATAAGAGAAACAAGCACATCAGGTTTTACCAATTAAAATTCAAAGTTAAAAAGATTCTATCAATAAAATCTGAAAACAAGGATTATTACTTTCCAATTGAAGCATCCAACATTAAGTGCTACAATACATTTCATAAATGTAGCTCCAATGTCAAGCATACAAATAAAGACCCTAAAGCCTTAAACTTTCAACGTCAACTAATACTCAAATATCATGGCTTTTTAATAAATATGCTGCAACTGCGAGAAAAAAATATAGAAAAGTTAGCATATTTGCTCATGATATTCACCAGTCGAGAAAGCCAGGTTTCCATCCAACTTCTTCAGGAACACCCAAATGGAACAGGACACACAAATCCCCTTTCCCAGTCACTGGTTACAGCGCAGGATGTCAACTGAAGTGCCTTCTAGTTCTCATCTGGCCCCAAGAGAGCTGAGAAGCTCCAATCTAAATAAATGCATCACTGACAGATCATTTCTGACTTGCGGCTGGCTTATGCTTTTGTCCCTTTATTTGTGTTTCTTTGTGGGTTTCTTCAGCCTCCTCTCCTTCCTTAGGACGATGGACAGCTTGGCATATGGCTCCTGCTCTGTTTACAGGAGGAGGACATGAAGATTTGCTGAGCCAAATATGCTCACCTAAGTACTTAATACTTACCTCCTCCCTACTACTTTTCTAATTAGTTCAACTTCAGGATTTTTTAAAAATTATTTTTTAAACAGGTATCTTTTGTTATTTCACCAAAAATCTATTAAATCCAAAAATTCTAAACAGGAAAAAAAAGGAGAGTCTCCTTCTACTTCAATGTTTAAGAGAAAAAAACCCTAAAACAGCCAACCAACCAATCCACCACCCTCCAAACCCAACTAAACAAAGATTTAGCTTCACAAAAACAGGAAGAGTAAAGGTTCCAGTTGTCCCCTTAGGATATTACTACATTCTCCTAAAATTGTAAGTTTATCTCAATAGAATATTTTCAGTTTATTCAAAAGAAAAGCAGAATTTGTTCAAATGTCCCAATGACACAAAGCAGACAATCTGACTTCAAGCGTAACTACTGAGAGATTTTGCTTTTTTTGTTTTATTTTTAACTAATAAATGACATGTAGTGCCACTGGTCAAGAACTCTCTTCCCCAACTTGATTGAAACCTTCTGTAATGGAAAGTTAAGTTGGCTTTTTTAAAGCAGCTTTGCAGTCTTTATTTGTCTACAAAATTAGATGTGTAGCTCAAGGACAAATGAATTACTCCTTGTCTCTCCTCAAGTATTTTGCATATTTTAACTGAAGCATCTGGGTTTGCCAGATTTCCCTCCTTTCAAAATTAAGTTGTCGACTTTCACTTCTTCAGAATTAACAGACTAAAATCTAGCATGGCAGTTATAAGCAGATCCTATTTTTTTTTTCTGTTTAAAAACTGATGAAGGTGAGCACATATGAAAGCTAAATGCATGTGAAAATGAAAATGCTACATTTTTGTATTACACAAGTTCTCAACTGACAAATTCTGTATGAGCATCTAGGACTTTGGAAATAACTGCACTAGTAGTTGCATGCACAAATCTTAGCACTTTTTAGCCCACACATTTAAGTACACACAGAACTGTCTGGCTACTAATGAAACATAACTTCAAATTCATATTTTTAATCAAATTTTAAAAGCTAGAATGAGAGAAGCAGCACAGCCAAAAGATACTGCTGGCCAAACACATTCTGTGATGCTCACATCGAAACAGGGGAGTCTCAGATACCAAATTCCTTCTTATGAGCTAGGGTTGAGGATCTTTGTTCCAATGACAAGCAGGGAAAGTCCACCAGCAGTCATGGGAGCTGAGGAAAACAAATTCTTTAGAATTAAAACTTTCAATTAAAAAGAAAAATACTTCCAGATTTTGTATTTCTAGAAAAACAGATTCTTCAGGTATGAAAAACACATGAAACAAATACAGACTGATACGATGTCTTATACTGTCTTCCAGGCACACCAGCTTAATTAAGCCAGAACTAAGCCTGTGGAGAACTTAATGCTGCTTCCATCAGTTCTGAATCTGCAGCTTTGAAACAATTCAATATCAAGTTTCTCTTGAGTTACAAAAATTGCAAGCAAGAGCCAAGCACGTAAACACAGGAGGTACTCATGGAGCAGGAAGGATGCAAAGAAACAGAAGCTGAAGAACACTCAGAACAGGCCCTCTGCATTGATATGCCTCTGAGAACCAACAGAGAACAAGCACCTCACTCTGGGAGAGCACAGGGAAGACAGTCAGCCACGATCTAACTTAACAACACATTTGTAGCACATATGCAAACCAATCCAGAGCTTTTTTATCACTATTCACCTGTCTGTCAAGACATTGCCGCCAGCTTCTCCCATCATGCTGATAAGACCTTGCTTGGATCCTGCAAGCAGTACTGAGCCCTGGTAAAAAATTCACCTGTGTTTTTCAGTAGTGAAGAACAATCAATTCTGCTCTTTGACTCTCAGCTTTTGCATCTAAATTAACTAAAAACTTACAATTCCCAGCTCACAGGTTTTTGCAAGCCCTGCTTCTGGGCAAAAAAGCAATCCTCTTCGAAAAAGCCATGCTCACTTCACAGCATTTAAGAAAAAAAAAATTTGCCTGAAATATTTAGATCAAATATCTAGTGTATAATGAAAATGAGAATGAAAATATGTTTCCTTTCTTTTAATGCATAAAAAGGGGCAATAAAATTGTGCAGGAAGAATTACTTGTTTATTTCCAGATTTTCAGACGTGGCATTTACAACAGCTAATCAGCTTTCCACCAGTTTGAAAAATGGTAAATGGATATTAGCACCAGATTCTACCACAAGACATGCTGTCTCTTATAAACAGAAAAACATTTACTGAGAGTCTCCAGACTACAACAGAGCAGCATGCAGAATGATAATGTGTATACTTTTCAAAATAATTTCCCATGGTAAAAGAACAAGTGAATAGAAGAATTAAGGTATTTAGATGATATATGCATTTATCTAGCTATAACTAGAACTTCCTACTCATGAATCCCCAAGCAATATACTAGCACCAATTCCCACATCACAGACTGCCCCAAAATTACCAACCCCTGGCACAACATTATCTTCACTTTTAAATGCCGGTATCCTCCAACCAGCATAAAGTCAGAAATGTGGAGAAGAATCAATTGCTATTAGGAACTAAATACTCCTGAGACAGAAAGAAACTAACTTGCAGAGTGGAGAGGATTACTTGTGTAAACCATGTCAATTATGATAGTTAATGTACTGCTATAATTACAACATCATCATTATTTATTTATTCAGCTACCTTCAGCAAATTCTGACCTTTGGCACCTGTGCCAGTAATCTGGATTGTTGGGTTACACTGTCCATTGATTAGTTTCAGATATAATCTTACTGAACTATTTCTAGAGTAAAAGTCCACAGTAAAATAAAATTTGGCTCCAACAGAATGCAAAACTTAATCTCCTCTTAAGCACTTAAAATAAGATCTGAACAAAAGCTGTGACATTCAATCCCCGACTAAGTGATTAAATGACAATACTGAAAAAATCCCTGAAATCAATGGAGCTATATTTGTAAAGCATTGATATCTACATTTTTAGTTCACATGCTTAAAAGACTTTTTAGAAAAGAAACACATTAAGAACCATTTAAAACTGGATGCTCCTTTATGAACACCTGTTACTCCTTAACATTCTCAGATCTAAATGAGATCAGCCTCATTTTCAGAGGTATTACAGTAAACAAAAATTGGAATTGCTCAGTGCTTCCAAAAAACGATGTCAGAAAATAAGATAAAACAGTGTTTCCTGTAGTTACTGTTTAAAAAACAGCTTCTAATTCTTAAGCAATTCATAGGTATAGCACATCCTGTACAAGTATAGCTATACAGTCATAGTTCATGTGCACAAACATTATTAGATTCAAACTTCAACTTTCTAAAACCAAACACATCTCAAATTCAGTGCTATGCAGACACTTCTTACAGAAAGAGCAGAGTGTTGTTCATCTCTCACAGCTCCTCTCAAGTACAATACCCCTGGTTTCTTTTTTATTCATTTAAGGAAAAAGTATAAAAGGATGAGTCACAAACTTACAGACTGACAACAAAAAGGAGCTCCAGACAAGCTGCTACAAGCAAGTAATTACTCTTTTTTATTTTTACACAGTACAAAAAATGCATGAATGAAAAATATACATCATGATCTTGCATTTCTCAACTACTATAACTTCAAAAGATGTTCCAGACACTGCTTAAGTTTCAGATGAATGCGTCCCTCTCACAGATGAGGACTTATTCCTTATCAGAAGTTCTCAAACAGGCTGGTGTCCAGGGAGAAATGTTCTGTGCTGGACCAGGTCATATTCAGATCACTCATCCAGTGTAAGAAGACAAGGACTTCTGAATCTTCTGGTCTCTAGCTAAAAGCAATAGTTAGTGGCTGAAAGACAAATTGACAGCCCTATAATATTCTTTATATATAATTTGAATTATAAAATTGAATGCACCTTAAGCAAGTTCATGGACCCCAACAAACTGGAGGAAAGCCAGATACTGCAGAAGGAAGAACCACCATACAGAGAGACCTCAATATGCTGGAAGACTAAGCCAACAAGAACCGCGTGTGAGTTAATAAAAATAAACATCACATCCTGCCCCTGAGATGGAATTACCCCACATCACAGTAACAGCTGAGGATTGACTAGAGTGGTGTGTAGTTCTGCTGAAGAAGACCTGCAAGTTAACCTGGCAAGCTACCGCAGAGCAAGCAGCATGACCTGGCAGCAATGAAGAGAAACCATTAAAGTTTGAAATTACTCCCAATGCCTGCCACAGTAAAAAACTAAAATACCCATTTTGTGATTAAATACCTATGGTATGACTGAAAACCCCCATGCAATCCTGTTTTGTAGAACAGAATTTTATAACAATAATACCAATTGTTATTTGAGACTGCCTCACAGTACAGCAGAAAAGCCCCACTGATGCTAACAAACAAATCCTGACTTCAGTGCTTCAATGCAAATGTTTTATTTAAGTGCAGAAAGCATATTTTAAACTTTCTGTCTACCAGACTGATTGTCTCCACAGGAGCAGTATCTGCAACTGAGTGTCCTGAGGGTAAGAAAAAGTGAAATAGAATTTTTTGTCACCTGTTGCTTGAAACTTTGCACCAACACAAAAGGCACAAATTTGTCTCAGAAAGTTGTATTTATTCTGCATATACAGTGAATGCTACAGAGTCTGCTTTAAACTGCATCTGAATGCATAACATGCATTATGGCAAACTGTACTGTGTAAGTGGTAACTACAATATACCCTAGACTCAGCTGCAAGTACATAATAAGACTTGGATATATCATGAAACTCATGGTAGTTCATAAACAGGCCTGTGATAGAAAGGCTCGGGCTTTTCTAATGATATTGCTCCTAATCCCCATCACTGAATGATGATAAGGTATAAATTCTGAAACATTACTGAGAGTAAAAGTGAAACCAAAATATGGAGACTGAGACAGACTGCCATCTTGTCTTAAAAGGTGAAGGATTACTTTAACAATCACCTGCCCCAGTAATGATAGGGCAAGTAACCACTCCCCTTGACCACAGGTAAGCAATTATTCCTACAGAAGCTTTCAGTGACACAAAAAGAAAAAAAAGCAGAGCCCTGAGGCAGGATTTGTTTTGATAATTTATTAAGCACATATACATCCCAAGAAGTCTTGACCAGTGTGTTCTGTAAGGCAATAGTGACAAACTAAAAAGGCCAACCTGCGTTTGAAATTTTGACATGGTTCAGAAGTTGACATTTGCTGTGGTATAAGTTTATCCATCCCAGCTTTCCCTGGATAACCGAAAAAAACCACTGGCCATAATGTCTCTCTCACCCATGACCTGGTTTTATGGTTCCAATACACAGTACCAATTTTATGTTTCATAGCAGCAGGTAAGAGGCACTCAAAAGGGATAAGGAAGAGACGCTAGGAGACCGCAACGCTGAGATTCAGGCAGTAAATCTCACCCGGGCTGTTTACGACTAATTTGCTGTTAGGCCACCAAGTTTTGTTAAAAGCTTGACACACTGTCCCCTAAAGAGATATTCAACAGTTAACTGGTATTAGAGAAGAAAGTACTTTGTCACTTTTGTCATGAAGGTTGTCTTGGCAAAGCATTAACTCCTGAAGTGTAGGTAATTTTACAGTGCCTGCTTCTTCTAGGCTACTGATGTCTATACTAAGGAAAGGATAACTCAAATTAAGATGAATGAAAAACTATCAAATACAGAGGATAAACAGATGTCTTCCCAGTGAAGTCTACCGATTCTATTTTGCTAAGCAACAAATAAGAGAGAATCACAACTCTTTTCAAATCCTGAGATAAATACCTACAAAAAGAAGATAACTGAGCAAGCAACCTGCAAATACTTTAAACATATTATGTCACATAGCTGAAAATCCAAACTGTAAGTAAAGAATTAACGTTCTTTGCAAGTTTCAATCTTCTTAGCTGTTGAGCCAAACAGAGCTTTATGTTATTTGTTCCATTCAACAGATGCTGAATTTACTAAATGGGAAACATTAGGCTGAATGAACAAGAAATAATCACCCAGGAATGAGGTATTTCCAATCTACTGATTTTTATGTTGCATTCACAGTCTGATTTTTTCCAAACAGCTTGAATAAGACTTTAGAATGCCTCCCCTTATGGAGACTTAAGTGGCTCATAAGTATTAGTTGATGACAATAAGACTATGAAAATTTCCAAAGAAAAAATCCCATAGTCTCTTCCTAAATAAAAGCTAGAGAGTCTTTCAGCTTCTGAGACAGCCATTCCTTTGCAGTCCTCTGAAGAAAACCAATGGGATCACCACCAATTTACAATTATAGCTGAGGTATCATGAAGGACAACAAAGGATAATGAGAGGAACAGCACCTCAGGCAATTCTTTTTAGCAGTCTTTATCAAGTTAAGAGTACTGTTGGCAGTGCTAATTACCAGGGGCGCTGAACTGGAATGAACCCCGCCAGATGGCACTGTGAGCTGGAAAGCCTCAGAATTAGTGTGGTTCTGATCTGGTCTGCTCTTCCCCGTCCCAAGAGTTTAAATAGGAACAGATCTAGGAACAGCTAAGTTCATTAAAGCTGGGTTATTTTCTGGACAAGGAATGGAAGTTAAGTGTATGAAAATTCTCTCTAAGGTTACAGTGACTGACACAAGCACACCAAACGCACTTCAGTGCTGGACTGCTTGAAGAAAAGCAATGCCTCAAACTAACTTCTAAAAAATTGCTCAACAATTAGTCTTTAACTAAACTGCTTCCACGTAAGTTATTTATTGAGCCTATCTACTTTTTAATTTTACTCTTCTCATATTGAATGCTGTCTCTCTGCTGATCTAGAGGGTGAACAAGTTGTCTGATCCTCATTGGTACCGAATGTCCCCAAAGAGCAGAGCAAATAAGTGGACTGGGACAAGCTGTTAGTGACAAAAATGAGAGGGCCACAGAAGCTTGTTTCAATATTTTCAACATTCTAAAACTTTTTGAAACAATTTTTGGAGGGGAGGTGGGGAAGGAGGAAGACTTATCACAATGCAAATGAATGGATTCACAAACATGTTTAAAAATATGTTTCCTCCTCTACTCCCTAAGCCTTTCTAAAATAATCCAACTTGCCATAGCAGTAAATTCCAGGCCAGAGCTAAAATTTTGCCTAATAAATTTTAATAAAGGAGATTCAAATGTTTCAGATAATTTTAACTTCATAAAAGAATGAGGGAAGAAAGGTTTTACTACTTACTTTGCTCAACTGACAGTTTTTAATGAGTCATATGATGTTCTCCACTAATTCTTTGAACTAGAATACTTCACTGCTTTGCCGTGTCGTCCTTCACATCTCATAAAAGTCTTTTGAAAATTTGCACCCAGAGATGGGTTTGTATACTAATTCATTCTTTAAAACGCATTCTAATATTAGATTTAGATACTCTGAAAGCATTAGTTGCTCTCCATACAGTTACAGTCCTGTTCATTGGACTGTATGAACATGTTATCCCACAACCCTTTAGAGACAAAAGTATCAATATTTATCTTCAGGCGCTTTGCTGGGGTTTTATGGTATCCACAGAAGACTATGTGACACAGTCAGCTTCAGCTGTGACATCCATTTAAAGACAGTAAGCTCACAGAAGTGCAGGACCCTAAACAAGATGTAAATAGAGATGAGGTTCTATTAACTGAAACAGCTGCTGTTTCAAGATGTATGTAAGAGTCCATACTATGATTTTAGTATCAGTTTCCTATGAATGAGAACACAGGATGTGATATGTTTTGCTGACACAAACAAAAGACAGACTTTAGGAAGTGAACAGATAATTTGATCTCTGGTGATTTAAGTCAAGCTATCAAATGATCATATCTTAGTCACACTTAACAGCTGAACAGTAAGTGGTAGAGGCTATGACAGACAGAATAATAAATAAAATTTTTGAGCTCCAGAAGGAGACACGACCTTAACTGTCACAGTCTTGATGTATAACATGATACCTCTTCATCTTAATGAAAAGGTGCCAAAATTTAAAGTTGTCAGATACTGTGTTAGAACTAAAGGATAACTAATAAATCTAAGCCACTGGGGGCATGTAGTAAATCAAATTAGGTAGGGTACATATGATACATATGACACCAACCAAATGGAAGGTGGATTGCTGTGTATCTCTACTGGCCTAAGGCATACACAGCAATCACCACAAAACTTGTCTTCAATAAATCTGATCAGATGAAGATAAAGGTAAAACAAAAGCAAACAAACTAACAAACAAAAATGCCTGGGACTTGCAAAAGGTATGACATCTTAAAGCTTTTGGGACAGATTAAGTAACTGTGTACAAAATACACCTGGCAGAAAAATCATTAGAAGCCATAATTAGTACAATATTTCATAAAGATGAACTCTTCAGCAAGCCTCTGCATGGACATTTTTGTAAGGTTATAAAATTACAAATGTGGTTAAGATTTTAAGTACTTTTCTCCCACTCAATTCCTGATGAATTCAGCCTCATGAAACGAGTTATCTTCTGAAAGTAAAAGTGAGATACTGCCCTCTAGAACAGAAGGCAAAAATCACTTAAGAACCATACTTCATGAACTGTTCATAATTAATTATTTAAATAAACCATAAAGATGAATATACCACATACCACAAGAAATACAGAAAGAAGTAATGGACTTACACGGTTACCAAGCTTCAGTCAGGCTTATAGAAAAAATAAACTCCAAACATTTATTTTACAGCATAGTAGCAACATAGAGGCATTAGAACATTAATCTATTTAGAATTTCAATTTTTGGGAAGCAGCAGAGTCATCAGACATATGTCAGTATATTGCCTTCTGCATCACCAGAATTAACTCACTAACAATCTGAGCATTGCTTATGTAGTAACTTCAATTTATTTCTTCCTAAAGCAACTGGCTTAACACCTGTTAAACACCAACAAACATATAGCTGTGTCAGCTGTTGGACTAAATATAGTGAAATCAACAGCTGGAGACGTCTTTAATTAATCCCTCGGAGTTCTTACAGGATAACTATTTTAAGAAAACAACTGCAATACAGTAACACGGTTTAGCATTAAGCATGTTAATTCCACTATATTTAGGTCTTAGAAAATACTCAAGTCAAAAGAAATGTCTTCCAGGATAGGTACAGCCTAAAAGCAATGAAATTATGTCATTAAATACTTGAAGCAGTCAGGTGTTTAGTAAATTTCTGCTTAGTTCTGTAATTTTCTTCATATGCTGCCCTTCTTCCCCAAAAAATAACCTTAGGAAAACATTCCTGAGACTTTAGGGCAGTGAAAAAATGAGTTTATCTTTTCCTTGAGCCCAAACCAAGGCTAAATTTAAATCTAAGTTGAAAGATGAAAAGAGCCAAGTTCTGGTAAAAGAAAAAATATTTTCATGTCTCCTATGTGATATTTTTCTCCTCAATTACCAATTTCTTTGTATTAACTACACATAACTGCATTTTTATCACATTCTAGAATACAGACTTTAGTTCTCATTTTTAACAGGAATCTGAGAGGGGAAAAAGTTATATACCACACCGAACTTCACAGAGTACGCAGAACAAGCCTGGTATTCCAAATAGAAGTTCACAGGGTTGCTCTAAAAGCATTTTGAACTCTAGGAAAGAGTAGTCCTAAATACTTTATGGCCTTTTGACTATAATACCACTGAAACAACCTATTCTGACTTTGTGGCAGAACGTTCTTTATTATCAGCAAGTTTAAGGTTGCAAATCTGATTAATTTTTTTCAAGGAAACTTTAAACAACTTCTACTACCACAAAATAAGATTGATTGCTTAATGAGAACAAATGTTCTTCTTATTAGCTGGGCACAGAACGCTTTCATAATAGCAAAAAAATAGCTGCTTCTAAAAATTCCATGTCTAATTTCCCAATTAATATCAAAACCCATATAAAGTAATTAACACGATATTTAGACAATGAAATTTAAAATACTATATAAAAGTTTTCTTTAATTCAGAAACACACAAAATCACAACCTGTGGCCATCTGTGCCTGCCAGTTAGAAAACAACTCTAAAAATATGAAACTATGCCAAAGCAACAGTTGCCAGTAACTCCACACTGCGCTTGTCATCAAATTACTGGCAACCTGCAAGTTTATATCTAACACAGACACTTTATTCCCTTTATTAATTGTCTTACATGTTTAAAAGTTAAGGTTGACATTTTTCACTTTTACAAATATTGAACTATTAACATGAAAGTATAAAACCAGAAAATATAAAGCTTCAAGAAGGACAGTAATGATCCGCATGTTTCTAATGATGGTATCTTGAATACAAATGACTTACACTATATTTGATTTTGAGCATTACCAGACTCATTTATGTTTTTCCTTACATGCACTTTATGTAAGAAATAACTATAACCAAAATCTGTATGTTTTCATCTGGAGAAAAATCCCCAGAATAAATTTACTTTCACTTGTGTTATAGGATTCTGTGCATTACTTCGAGTGGATTCCTAGTAAAATACTTGAAACCCATTTTCCCCACACAACTACAGTTACATGGACATTATGGTACAAATTAAAAATGTGTTCTTCCCCAAACTAAGTAGATGAAGACAACACCTAAAAAGACAAGACTTATTTTAGGGAGTACAAAAAGAGTGAAACACTATCAAAAATTATCTTAATTGCTAGTCTTCTTACTGCATTACACCACAAAAAAGAAGTTTTTATATAATCCTTTTGTTGCAGAGATTAAACCAGCTACTCAAGATGTAGTATAGTACTGAACTACTGAATACATGCCTATTTATTTGTATTTTTTTAATCAGCTTTATATTGTGTCTAATCTGGAGTGGAGCTGTGAAATCAAGTATTTGAATGTGATTCTCCCAGCAAAAAGGAGTATTTTATTGCAGTTGCTTGGGAAGAATAAACTTGTATTGAACTATTTCCTCCATTCTCCAACCACCCTAATACATAGAGCAATGAAACAATTATATGGGGAGGAGGAGCAAGAGAGAGGTAAAAGAGGGCTCTGTTGGCTTCTAGCACCCCTTAATTTCTCAATCAGTGTTCGATCACATCAGCCCATTATCACCTGGGAGAACAGCTATGATGCTACCAAATAATATCCCTCAAGTTATTCTAACCTTGTTTCAGGTAAAACCCAAGAATATTACCTACCCACACTGACCACATTAGAAAAGCACAGTTTGGCTTAAAGAACTCATGACAACAAAATTTTTTCCAAAATTGGGATTGTAGGCAGAAATCAATTTTGGGGGTCCTCCTCCCGTTTCAGGATATGTGAGCAACAGTGCTGGCCACTGCTGAGAAATGCAGGATCCCTTCCTGACTTAAAGCTGGATCACACAGTATCACCTCTTTCCTTCAGTCACCAGCAGATTCTGTAGGCTACTTTTACAGCCCAGAAATGAAATGGAAGTTTAAAATTAATCCTTTCTGTCAATGGGAAAGCATGTCAACTTCCCTCTACCTCCTTTCATGCTGCTATGATGTCACGGGTTTTCTGCCAGCCTGTTCTTTCAGACTGTCAAAGTGTCTCTGATAAGAAGCCTCACACTTCAATTCATTAATCACACTCCCTCAGGCAGTATCATCTATGAGCATGCAGAAGGCAAACTCCCTCCAGTTCTGCAGGTCACTTACAAAACAACTGCACACCTGAGGAACTCCGCTTACCACCAGCTGGACTTTGCTTCAGCAATGTGAGCAGAGCAGTCCAGCTAATTTTCTGCCCACCTGGCAGACCACCTATCTAAAACCCCTATCTCCAATTTGGTTACAAACAGCCTGTAAGAGATCACATCAAATACCTTCCTAAAGTCAAGGTAAACAACATCCAACATTCTCTCCCCATCTACTAAGACACTCAGTTTATCATAGAGGACAATTAACTTGCCCTTGATAAATTCTGATCCCTCTCTTGGCCTTCATGTGCCTGAACATGGGCTGCAGGAGGATCTGCTCCATCATCTTCCCAGAGACTGCAGCCAGGCTGACCTTCCTATAGATCCCAATACTCCTTCACACCCTCCTTGAAGATGTTTGCTTTTTTCCCCCCTGCTTCAGTTGAAATCCCTAATGGCAATGACCTTTCAAAGAGGAGCAAGGAAATAGCCTTGTAACAATAGCACTCAGCTCCTGCAGGATGCTGGGATACATCCTACTCAGTCCCATAAACGTGTATACATCAAAACTGCTCAAGTGGCCCCCGCTTTCACCTTCTGTACAGTGGATAATACTTCAGTCTTCCAATTCTGCCATTAAACTCAGGGACTTCGGAAGCCCAAGGACAGTGTTTATCATTAAACAGGCAAAAAACCCCTTGAGTGTTGCTTCCACGTCCTTTTGTACCAGATTATTTTGAATTCTAAGCCTCTTCACCATGTTTTCCACCCACTTCAGTTTAGTACTGTCTGTGATCAACCACACATTCTTTCTGCTGGTAATAATGTAAATACTGAGTGACATAGGCTTTGTGAAAGATTCAATGACCACCTACTTTGAGGGTAAGCCGTTAAAACAAATAATGCTAAGTCCAATTTTCTATTCCTTTGTAACCATGAAATGATGATTGTACTTTAACCAAGTCTTTAGTTCGCTTATAAGATGATGTAAACAGTGTCAAAAATCTTTAACACTTTCAGCAAGTTCTGTCGGATGAGCCCCAGTTACCTAAAGGGAGTCTTCTATTAACACTTGTGCAGATCCCCAAGGACCTTAATGTTGACAACTCATTCAGAAAAGTCAGTTCTATTTAAAGAGCAATCTTTGTCAGTCTTTTGAGACTCCCTAATGAGCATATGCAGAGTCTTACTGATAACTGCAGGATAACTGCAGTCTTGGTTCCAGTGTATTATCAAGCATCAATGTACCTTCCAGGGGGCCAGGGTTGGGGATAATCAACTTTTCTCAAAAATCATGAATACCAATTAGGACCCTACAACAAAAATCCAGACATGTCTACAGAAAATCATAGTCAGGCAACTGCTACTTCCTGTGGGATCCTAATCAATACTTCATTCCAGCTCCCATAGTTCATTCTTCTACAACACACTGCAAATAGTCAATTGCAAATTCTAATCCGTTAACTTAAAAAAACTACCATTTCTAGGGCACAGGCCTTTTAAGATGCAACGATATTGCAACACATAAAAAATTGCATGGAGAGAATCTGTATCTGAAGAGGCTTTGTCCAGACTTCTCTATAGCTAATGCAGGGAAACTTAAATCACAGCAGCATTTGTCATTTGTGTTGATGCTGCAAGAAAGGGGCTGCAGCCCACTGCATGTTTGTCCTGATCAGCAGGCCTCCTGTGCTTCCCAACAATGCATGTTTTTCCTTCCTCCTGCACTGTAACATTTAGTCACTATATTAAATGAGGAAGAAGAGTTTATTGGCTGAAAAGGGATGAAGAAAGTATTTTTGGATGTTAAAAAAAAGCATAAACTAGATTTGAGTCTCTATGTACTGTTTACATTACCCTGATTCATGTAAATTTAACTTTTCCTCCTAAGAGGAAACCAATTTAGTTGCATTTACATAGAATACATTTACATTTTTCCTCTCCACACTGTGTCCTCTTTAGTAAAAGTGCAGCTATGACAGGGATATTTAAGGATCAAAAACTGAGAAAACTAAAACACAGCAGGTAGAGATAATATATAAAGGCACAGCAAGATCTGCAGAGTTGCATTTGTATCTAATTTCTCATTAATCAAGAAGTCTGAAAGAAAAATACACCTTTAGAATGAACAGACTATGTCTAAATAAGACTTTATTAACAACCAACATGAGACTTTAATATTTTTCAAGTTGACAAGTGCCAACTGCACAGAATCTGAGAGGCTACATCTTTGGCAACAAGACAATCAGCTTTTCACATACAGATCAACAGTTTAAATTCAGTTCCAGCTAAGCAGGAGCTGATAACATTCCTTGTTAATAAACACAAGTGATGTGATGATTTCCATCCAGTTGTCAATGCAATCTTTTCAGGAATATTGTGTTGAGTTTTCAAAAGTAGTCTGGAAAATTTCAATACATTTTTAAGAGATTATTCATAGGAATTTTGGCCACCTTTGTCCTTCAACTCTGTATACAAACAGAACAAAACTTAAATTTTCATTTTAAGAAATGTTTGTGGGTTTGATTTTTTAAAAATAAATTGCAAATACTTTAGAACAAGTTAAACTCAGTTGCACGTCATCATTTTCCCACCTTGTTTATAGCACTTGTACATTAATTCCTACCATGTGGCACGTCTGGCACCGAATGGACAGAGTGAGAATAAAGCCCACCAACTGCAGCTTGTGAAAGACAGCTCTGCAATGAGCAGAGCAGACATAAGGGAAGAACCAACTGCATGAATTTCATGCTCAGTGTGCAAGGCTTGACAGGCTTGTACTATTTTGACAGGCTTTTATTACTTTTTACACGCTGCTGAATCGTGAGAAAAGCAAACTCACAGAGACACTGATTCTGCAGTTTTGTGAGCAGTCTTGTCTGTGGAGTTTTGTTGGGTTTTTTAAAGAAAGCTAAACTGAATGCCAGAAATATATTCCAAATAATGAAGAAAATCTAAAACATCCATCTTAAGAAGACTTGCATCAGGACGTCCCTCATTTCTTTTAATGCAGCAAACTAGCACAGCATACAACTGAACATACCAAGACAGGGTTTTCTTATCATTGTTAAGGAGCATTACCTGTTATAGTAAGTAATTTCTCCTATACACCTTCTAATTGAAAATATATATTCTCAATATTTATTTGCATATATGTATCTGCAAATATATGGGTTTTATGTTAAATTGGCTACCTCCCTTAGACAATCTGAAAGGATTTAGGAATACTCAAATATTTTCCCCTTGTTTTGTGGTTGTACATTGGAGGTTTCTTCACAGAGAAGAGTTTAACGACAAGTAGAAAGGTCAGCAAACAAAACCAGGATTAAGGGATAACGTCTTCTATCAAATCACAGCCTACCACTGAAGTCAGATTTAAATAAACTGTTATGCAATTTACTCTGCTTATTCTCTGGAACACCTATTTTATCAATATTTGCACAGAAACACATTCAGTCCCCTAATCCCATCTACTCCATCTCTTCTACTCCAACAATCTTCTTGGGTCTTTTGTCTGCTATCATAGTGTTATAGACATGCTGCAATTTTGCCATGGCAGTACAGTTTTCATCAAATCTCCTTTCCTCTGAAAATGTCACAAAAATGGTATATAATCTCTTTACCATTACTATCTCCCATTGCCAAGAATTTTAAATTTTTTTCGTGTTTTGAGATTTAGAAGCATAGTCCAATAGACCACCTCTTCTTTGTTCTGCCATGATTATACAACTTTGTGTTGTTACAACAGCGATTCGATCGCTCCCTCACTACCCCAAACTTAGTGTTTGGTATCTACAGTCTCACATTCTTTTGCCCAGCTGACAGCTGTTGCATTTGTTCTGTCTGGAAGTTTGCTGAGGCTCATGTTTAGAAGAGGAGGGAAGCAGGAGAACTGATTCTATACTTCCAAGAGACTACAAATTCTAAGAAATCTGAACACTTTTATTAATTCTTCTGCCTTTTCTCCACCGGTTGTAGAAAAGGTAGTTATAATATAAAAGGTTGGCTTCTCAAGAAATCATGTGAAAATAAAGATCAGCGTTTCCTTCAATAAAGAGGAACACCAGAACCATCAACACAATAGGGTGTGCCAACTCTCTGCAGTTAACAAGTGTCTCATCATCATAATTTTCAAGATCTATTTACTTTATGTTTCAACATAGCATTAAAAGACTGCAATTATCAACTGTGTTTTGTTAAACTGTAGTACATTTATCATTCCAAATTCAAAGTAACATGTTAGCTTGTATGATTAGTAACAAGATTATTTTGAAACAAATCTATAGGAATCCTTGAGATCCTCCACGGGGCAGATATTTAAGACAGAGCTTTCAGACCCTAAATTAGGACTCGAAACAATTGTGTTACTAGTATATAATCATGTTACAATGTAACGTAGTTCAACAAAGTCAGATCTACTTCAGCAACTTTTTCCTTTTTTCTTCGTTTTCATCACATTTTTCACTATTCCAAACTCTTAAGGTGCTTGAGTAACCATATATTGTTTTGCAGTTAAAACCTTTGTATATTAATATTTAAAAACACCTAACTGACTGGTTGTTTCCTGTCAGCAAAAAAATACAGGATTTTCTGGCAACACCTACATATGCCAAAAAGTCCAATTCCCTTGAAGTATCAGATACACTTTACTGAAAGTTCTTTAGAATGAATTTGTGGTAGTGACCAAACTTATTTCCAAGTAACTATCAACAAATAAACTTGTCTAGATTCTGCTTAACAGGGAAACAAATGTTGCAGTGATCTCTTTTGCTATTGCAACATGCATACTAAGAAAATAAGTAGTTGGAAAGAACACAATAGAAATGAGGGGGAGACGAGTGCTAATATGGAGGAAGTCTTGAAAGTAGGCAAAGAGCAACTTTGTGCTTTCTTTTTTGTAATTCCTTCTCCTTACACAAGGAACAAGAAAACAATTTAAATTGCATTTTTACAATGCCACTTGCTTTCGCAGAGCTACTAACAATATTGTGTTGACTTATTTCTCTATTTTTATGAAATTCACTGGCATTTTGAACTAAAGAACAATTCTCTCTGAACTGGCAAACGAACAAAGATTATTTTGAAGTGATATTTCTCTGCATTCTCAGAAGAAAGCAAGTATAAATTTAACCTCATTCTACCTTGCACCACTATTGCAGTGAGCTACTTTAAAGACTTGAACAAAAGGGTATATTGATAAAAACACCTAAACCAATAATCAAGTCCTGTATCAAAAACAAGAGCAGATCTCTGGAATGAGGGAAATGGAGATCAAAACAACAATATGAAAAAAACCCACACTTGGAAACAGGAACACTTCTAGTAGTTTCAATTTAAAAGATATTTGAAAATCCAGATTTCAATTCAAGTATCTTTTAAATTTTTTTTTTACAAATATCCAATAGAGTCCACAAAAAATCTGAACACGAGAAAACACTTAAATTTTCTTTTTATTTTTTCAAAGCAAAAAAAGAACACTAAGTAAACTGTAAAGAGCTGGTAGTCCTAATATCCTCAAAAGAAAAATTTAATTCATCATACCAATTATTCCACTACTAGTAACATGATGTCTTGAAAATCATTTCACAATTTCCATTTGATCTTTCATCCAAGCTTATGTACCACCCCAGTAGCAATCAATTATCTAGACAGAATATAATAACATCTCAAATGTATATACATCTTTTTTTCTACAATACAACACAGGTATGTACTGTTTTGAATAAAAATAAATGCATGCACAACAAGCTCACACTTTGTTTCTTTCTCACCCCTACTCAATTTCTGCCCTATCTTATTTTACTTAAAAAGTTTTAAAACCACATGGTTTCTCTCCATGAGCAACGTTCAGTCCTTTTATCTGTGATTTTCTCTGCAAGACAAAGTAAGCTTTTAAGCTTACTCATGTTCATAATGAAAATATACACATGCAATTCCACATACATCATATTATTTGCATTTAAAATTCACAGAGATGCAAAGGAGAGTAGATTGAAGCCTGTAAGAGAAAAGAAGCCAAACCCCCAAGTTCAGAAGGCCCTAGAAAAGGAAATAGCTTAGCAATACAATAAAGGAATGCCTAGGAGCTAGATACAGATTTCTGAGGATCTTCATGTGCAAGAAAAGGGGCTCCTCCAAATAAACTGTTCTTCATAGTATTTTTTCATAGTTTCAGAGTACTCTCAAGCCAAAGCTTTCCCACACCTTTCCAAAAAATTTGAGTGATCCAGTTGCTTCTTCTCTTGTCCCTTAATACATATCAGTGTCTTCAGATATAGACAAAGCACTACTGTCATTCTGTGGACTTCTAACTCAAAAAGTTTCTTCTGTCCATAATTTATGAAGAGTGACCACGATGACTAGGGCTTTATGATGAAACCAGCACTTTGTGATATGGCAAATATGACTTCTTTTAGGAGAAAAGCAGAGTAGGAAAAGGCAGACTGAAAAGTAAATTCTTCCTTCCATAATTCTGTTTACTTTTGCTCAAGTTATTTGAGGCAGACAGAATAAACAAAATGAACAGTCTATACTTGAATGCAAAAGATGATGTGTTAGTAGCCCAGTTCTTTAATGACATGTAAATTTTAAATCTGTTTAATTTGACTGACCCTGAAATTAGCTTAGTTGGTTGGAGCATGGTGCTGATAACATCAAGACTGTGGGTTCAATCCCTGTATGTGACTCTTTCAAGTCACTTAAGAGTTGGACTTGATGATCCTTGTAGGTCCCTTTCAATTCAGAATATTCTGTGAACTGTGACTTCTGCGATGAAAAACTCTTAATAACCAGTGATATACTGCCTTTTTTCCTCTTCAGGTAAATTACAGGGAGTTTTAAAGGACTGTGTTTTACACACAATCTGTACTTTGAGTTCTTCTAGGGGATTTAAATTAGAGCTTTAATCACTGAGACACATAACTACTCCATGCTTTGCTTGAGTGTTTCATTTTTAAAAACTCCAACATACCAACACCTTTCCTTGAATTCCAAAACTACTCAGTCCAAAGAGGCCAGATGTGAGTGAATAAAATATTTTTCTCCCCTCAAAAGAGTAGGAAAGACATAACAGTGCAAACAGCAAACATTCCCAGACTCTTAGACAATGCTATTTGAATAATACATATAATTTTCATCTTCAGCCATCTGAAATATTTACATGCATGACCAGATGACAAAATATGCAATTATTTCTTTTGACTATTCAATTTGTGAAGATAACTTGCCAAATTAGTTATACAGCCTGTAATACTTGTCCACTGAGAGCCATTAGTCCTTCCCCAACCAACACCTTCCAACAGTTCCATCAGCTCAGTGATTTTCTGGTATAGATCAAAAGCAGTAACAGCCTTTCTCTGTTCTCAGGTGTTTAAATCAACTCACTAATTTCTTGAGATTCCCCAACAATTACAAAGTTTCTTAGAACTCTGCAATGGTGTATTACAAACATGCATAAAAGCTTTGAAAAACAAGGCATTAAATTATGTATTTCTAACTTTAGATCTGAAATTCTTTCCCTTGTTCACCCTTCCCACAGCAAAAAAACAAGCTAAGGAGTGCCCTTTCCTCAATAGATATTTAAACACATATTTAAATACTTCGTAAATAAAATTTCAGTACTGTAAAATGGAGCATTCATAAAACTTGCTATTGGTAGCTTCATCTCAATTTTGCCAGTTATAATAGCGGTGCCTTTCATGTGTGCACAAAAATTATTTTTATAAATTTCAAAAGCTTTACACCAAATTACCCTCAGCCGCTTTCTGACAAGGGAATCCAATCACTGGTATTTTTATTCTGAAGATAGCAAACTACTCTCTGTAGTTTTGAAAGTTGATCGAAATAGTGCCACATCCTGATAAGACAAGCCTGCTACTAAGCTGCTAAATGAATACATGAAATTAAAATATCCAACCCAACTACCATAAATAGTACCCTCCTTAATGTTAGATGAGATTTCCAAGCAAACTGATGCACACAGGAATCCACACGTAGAACGCCATATCAAGACCTTCAACCACCATCCTCTGTAGTAGTTTTTAAGACCAGATACATAATCACTATCTCAGGCCATCAACAATATTCCAGAATTTCCTCAGCAAGACACAAAACATATCTGCTGGATTTCTAATGTCAGTGTGTTTTAGGGCACTGATCAACCTAATAGCATGCATCTTCATTTCTACTGCTGGAACATAGCTTCTCCCTTCCACTTTCCATCACAGTCAGCACTGTTTGCCTTACCTGGCCTTTCTAACAAACATTGTTCTTGCTCCACCATAATGACATCATGAGATAAGATAAAGAAAGGACCTGTTTGGGGAGAAGAGAGCTCCACACAGGAGCTGAAAGATCATTTCAATGGAAGGGAGACAGACAATTACAGAGGCTGGGTTAATATTCAGCAGATTTACCTTGTGGCAAAAGAAAATGAATGACTACAGGTCTGGGAAAAGGAGCATGTAATTTACTGGTTTTAACTTTGTGACTCCCTTGCCTTTCCAGGCTTGTAACAGACAGAACAACATGTGGTGCAAATGCATCATAATACAGACTTGGTGTAGTCTCCAAAAATCAGCAGGTACACATGAATCATGGTGAGCATCCATCAAGACCTTTTTATTCCATTTTTCAAATTATGTACTGGCAAAGGCTGTATGTTCACACTGAGACCCATTCTACCAAGCTTCAGTACACTTAGCATCACTCAATCAAGGTAAAATTCACAGTGCAGCTTCTCATTTCCAGTAACAATAAAGGAGGACTCAGAAGAAAATTCAGTTGCAGAAAATCCACTTTTAATACACTTCTCTGTAAAAGATCCATGTGGGGGGACAGCGTCTTAGGAAGATGCCAAGAAAAAGTTCCTCTGCAGATAAATTCACTTAAAAACAAACTCCACACTTGCCTACTTGATATTATGCTCAGAAAACAACCAAATGGTTGAACAAGAAAGTCCATACGGTTTAATATGCACACACTGAGATTTGGCAGTACCTACTTTACAAGAAAAAAAACCAACCCAAACCAAACAAGAAACCAAGTCTCAATTGTGAGTAACTCCACAGTCAGCAATATAACAGCCACCTCCAGGGCACCCACTAGGCTCTTTTACCAGACTTCCAACTACCTACATTCATCCTGCAGTTTATGGAACATCATATTTATACTTAAAATTTGTAATTGCAGGTGGATGGTTTAAGGTATCTGCAGTACAGCAATACCTGCCCTTTTTGGCACAGTAACAACACATAAACACATTTTCTCAGCTGTTTTATTTAAATAACTCTCAGCTCAAAAGTTTTCTGGATGCTTATTGCTGTGGTTTGCAGAAAATATTCATCGGAGCCATGCAATTTTTGGAGATGCACTGGTTTGCTACTGTGAATGTGTTTGAAAAAGAGAAAAGAAGCTGCAGGAGCAACTCTTGCTTCCATTCTCTGCTAACACAATTTCTTCTTTTCTGCCTTTATCAGTGATATTTGTCACTGAAAGATTGTGACCTAATCTCCACTGTTCAACACATTTAACCATACCATTCACATGTAAAAAAGGGGTAAATCCTACACAGAACACTAATGAAAAATCTGAAGAAACTCAAACTGCTTTTATAGTCCCTTTTCACATAAACCAGTATAGCTTCAGAGTGATAATGACTTAAATCACAGGGGACGTTTAAAAGCATAAAATACTAAAGTCTTCAGGCAAATACTTACTTAGAAGAACATAATTAGGTTTTAGACAGAAAAGACTAGAACAATAGTGAAAGTTATGACAGGACTCTTAAAATACAAAATAAATTAGTAAAGTGTACATGCCATTTCTCAAAGTATGAAGGAAGCCACAGAATTCCTGATTGAGTCCTGGTTTTTTGTTTGATTTTCAGTAATTGTCATTAATTTTCTGTGCTAATCCCAGGCCAACAAGGGCAGAAAAATCTAAATTCTCTTGATAAACTCTTTATTGTGATTTATAATATTGGCAAATCTACTCCAACCATTTTCTCTGTGAACTACTTTCTAATTTTTTGCAAAAAGAATTAGCCAATCTGTGACAAAATGTACTGCCACCAGGACCTAATTTGTCCCAGTGCATTTTATGAGTACTACATAATGTTGTGCAAACACCACTCTTGCACTAAGCATTTAAGGAACAGGTTTTCCTGTACAAACATACAACTTCATCTAGGAGAGTTTCCAAATGGATATTTTGAACCCAAACTGAAACACACAGTTAGGAAGTTTTTTACTAATACAGCAAAATACCTATTCAATACTTTGCAGATGAACTGTCTCTTTTCCATAGTCCACATAAATAATACAGTGATGTTTCATAGTTTCGTCTTTAGCTTGTCTTTGTTTTGCCTGTACTATTAGCTCCTGCCAAGTTACATACGTATCTTTAGTATGAATGACTTGACTAACTTCGGAACTCTTATCATTTAGCTATGACTACAGGAAGGAAATAGATGATACCTAACGCCAAAACATTAATTTTATCTAAATGCCATTAATTAGCTTATCTCATTGACCACACCAAAGCTTTCTTTGAAGTAAAGAAGAGGTCCTCCTAAAGTGTAGTCTGGTGCGCTGCCCAGAAGGTGAAATGCTGTGCAGCCGGTGCGTACTGAGCCATGCTTAGAGTAAAATGATAAGCTCCCCGATTAACCCTTGGGTAAGCCCGCAGAGCAGCGTCTGAGCGGCCCGGCAGCCCCGAGGCGGTGCCGCCTGAGCAGCTCTGCGGGGCTGCCGGCGCGCTCGGCGGGTCCCGCGGGTGACTCACGGCACTGCCAGCCCGCCACTACGGGCACCGCACCGCACCGCTGGAGGCATCGCTAATCCTCCGCCTCCTAAGGCTCTCGCACGGCATTAGTTCCACACTCAGGGACAGCTGTCGGTTTCATAAACTTCCTTAAGGTTCACAGGGTTTCCCAGGCTTATGAGGTAAACGGGATTCGCGCCTCGGCTGCGAAGGGTAAGGAGGTTAACAATCCTCCTCCTCCTCCCCTTCCTCCTGGGCTCTTCCTCCGCCCGGCGCCGCAGCGGGCGCTGTCCGGGCTGTCACCGTCCGACCCCGTGACGGGCACCTGTGGCGTGCCAGCTGTCGGGGCCGGTGTCGCCGGGCATTGGCACCCACCGCCCGGCCGGGAGCGCCGCCCGGCCCCGCGGCGGGCGGGGGAGCGCGGGGCGGGCGGCACAAAGCGCCTCCTCCGCCCGCGGCTTTGTTCGCGGCGGGGCCCCGCGCCAAGCCCCTGCCGCAGCCCCGCTCCGCCGCCGCACCGCGCGGCTCGGCCCGGCCCCGCTGACAACCCTCCGCCGCCCTCGCCCCGCTGTCTCCCCGCCGCGCCACCGCCTCCTCCTCCTACCTTGGCTTTCCCAGCCTCCAGCTTCTTCAGCCGCTCCTCGTCCTCCATGGCGTCTGTGCGGGAGAGCAGGGTGTTACCGGCAGCAGGAGGAGGGGCTCGCCCCGCGCCCTCCCCTCAGCCGGGGCGCACACGCTCGCTCTCCGGTCCTGTCCCGTCCCGTCCCGCCTCACAGCGACGACAGCTGCAGCGGCGGGGCCACCGGCGCCGCCATCTTCAGCTCCACGTAAACACGCGGCCGGGGAAAGTGACGTGTGGCCGCCCGCTCCTCCTCCAGCCGCCGCCAGCTCCTCCTCCCCGAGCCCCGGCCGCTCCCGGCGCCTCTGCCCGCCGGTGGCCCCCGCCCGCCCGGTGCCGCCGAGACGCCAGAGCCGCCCCCGGGGGACCGGGTTTGGCCCCTGCAGGGCAGCGGCGGCGCCGGGGTCAGCGGGCTGGGGCAGGGCCGGCGGGCAGGGCCGGCGGACACACCCCCTGCACACACCCCCGCGCCGTGCGGGCTGAGGCGGGGGGCTCCCGCTGCCCACAAAAGAACGGCACCGCCGAGGCGCCTGGCGCTTGCTGGACTGCGGCACGGGGCTCTGGACGGGCAGCACCCGAGTTCTGCTGCCCCGCCAATCCCGTGTCTCTGGCTACAAGGCTAATTCTGACAGTTCTGATGTTCCAGCTGTTGTCTGCCCCTGCACGCGGCTAACTCAGTTGCAGGGATGCTACAGCTCGATCTAAAACTTGGCAATACAACGACCTTCCCGAGAGCATGCCGCAAACTGTGTAAAGATGACAACAAAGGATGCGCAGCCCCCCGTTAAAATTACTTACCATGCACTCGTCGTGCCAGACGGGCTGGAAGAAATGTGTTGAAAGCACAATGGGGAATATGGCACGTGGCAGTTAAATGCTCATACAATTTCTATACCTCAGCAAATACAAAGCAATATTCTGAGATCATTTAATAGTCTGAATGTGTGCCTTGAAAGGGTAATAGCAATTTGTATCACGTGGTCCTATTGTGCTTTTTCTTTCAGTTCCCCCTGAGGTGGGTTCCGTTTGTGGTGGAGCGATGGATGGCACAGGCTTGCACACAAAGGAAGGAAAAAGGCTTCCCAGCAACGTGTACCAGCCGCAATGTGAACGGATTCCTTATTCTTCATTTGGAATCATGCTGCTGCTTTACTAAATGCAAAATTCAAAATCTTTCTGAATTAACTTAGATCTCAGCTTTGCTGATCTTTTGAACATGGTTTCTTTAGTATACCTTCTTTCCTTGTTTGAATTTTCCGGCTAAGACTGGGTACGCCCAAACAAACAAACAAACAAATACAAAAGGAAACATTATTTGCACGGTATTACTGACCAGGAACAAGTTTGAAAAAAAAAAAATTAGGTGTCCTAGCAACAGAATGCCACACCCATGTTACTACCGAAGTAAATTAAATCTACAGTTTGACACTTTAAAGGATTTTCCATTCCTCCTCCACATTACATTTTATGGAAAAGTCTGAAATAATTTGTTAATAGGTACAGGTAATGTTAATTCCTGTGTATACAAAACAATGTTCTCAATCTTTAGCCAAAAAGGAATGTAGGCAATTTATGTCCAAAGAAAACACCATCCATCATAGGGAATGACAAATGTCTGCATTATCTGTTGTTTCATATTTGAAGCAAGCCATATGTTTCAGTTAAAGTTCTCAGATTTTGCCATTTCATTACGGAAAAATCATGTTATAGAGGAAAGCAGCAGATGAAAATGAGAAGAATTAATTAAAGATGAAAAAATTTATAGGAATATAAAATTGAGTTAGTTTCTTAAAAATATATTCCTTAGTCAGTAAAATAAAGTACCTCCTCAAAGCCTGCACAAATAGTTGTTTTTCCCAGCAACTACAAAGATCCCTGAGGGAAAAATAAAACACCTTTTCTGTGCCAGTGACATTCCTCTTGACTGTTAGAGGCCACTGTTGTAGAAGTAGCTATCAGATGTCAGTAAAATCTCACACACATGACACTTTGATAATAATTTCTTCATTGGTAAATATCCTGTTTCAAAGACAATTACAAACTTCCCGAATCCTATAATTAAATGCGCTCTTGAGTTAATGCTAAGAATTGATGGGCCTAATTTTCCATTTACTTACAGACTTATATCGAGGTAATTCTAGTGGATTGTAGCTTAACACCTAATTCATGACTATGAAAGTCATGAAAACTATACTGACAAACTATAACAGAATACTGTGGAAATTACTACTACATAGAATATACCAGGGAATAATATTTCTATATCCTCTCAACATTGGAAGAACAGGACTTTCTCTCACCAAATCCATACAGTGTGATTTCCTACTTCAGCTATTTTAATTCTTATTTTATCATTCATGCAGGGCAAGCTGACTGGAATTCATAACTTGGTTAGCTAATTAAACTTTCAGCTACAGAAGGGCATTAATCTTGTTTGCTTAATTCTCTGAATTTACTAATAATGTTCACTTTCCCAAGAATGTAAGAAGGTGCTGAATAGTCAAGCTAATAACTGCTTTAAAAATTTATGAACTTTCTATCACTCATTGAATTCACATAAGTCGTACATGTAAACTGCTTTTGATGGCATATGCCAAGTGAACCAGATTGCTAAGGTAAGAAAAACAGATCAGACATTCTCCAAAACAGGAACAAATAGTGTTTTGGCCTAGTCTAATTTTTATTTATAATTAAATGTATTATTTAAAATGTTCACACAAACTGGTGCTGAACCAGCTTTGAACATAAAAACTGATTTTTAGTTGTGTTTGTCTGTGGACAAGGACAAAGACTTCTTCATCTACAGCATTTTCTTTAACAATGAATCTCCACATCCTTCCTACCTCTTCTGTTTTCATTATTCACTGTTCAGAGATTATATGCCTGGTGACTTTCACTGTGATGCTTCAGTGGACTGTGAAGCCAAAAGATGAAGCCTAAAGACCACGTATGATAATCACAAAGTTCTGGTTAGGAAATTCAAATTCTGTCACAGTCCACAGAAACCAGAATCAGAGGGCTGTCAGATCACAACATGCTGCTGGTAAATCACATATGCAAATAATATGCAAAAGCTAAGTATATGTCACAGGCATAAACTGATGATACAACCTCTTCCAACAGGTAAGGACAACAGATATTGTGTATTCTCAGACACCATAACTTCAGCAATACCTCTTAATAATAAACCTATCCAACTCTAATTTATTTTCTTCAACAAAAATACATTAGAATGAAAGACCCCTATATGGATCACATAAGATTCCCTGATACAGCTTGTAAGAAAAAAATATTATCTGACAGCAGTCAGATGTTTTCCTAGCACCAACACAATGGCCATGCCACTTTTTGGTTTTTAAACTAATTTTTGGGTTTTTTTTGTTTAAAGGGTCTGTATTTAGTCAACAAAATTTGGTAAAGGAGTAGTCCTCCTATTAATGGATATGTACCTTCTGATACATATGTGTAGCAGAGTGATAGAGAGAAGACTCCTGGTCAGGCACAAGAAATATGACACTGGTTATGTGGATTATTATGATTAGATTTGTTGCTAATACAGCATCTAAATGTTGTCATTGTTGTCATATAATATAAGCAGGTATAGAAGGTTATAATATAAGCAGGTTTGGCTACAAATGAGCAGGTTTACAGTCTTTAGCCTTGCAGAATTCAGAATTACAAAGCACCTATGTAGCTATGTTAGGATTTTGTCTTTGTGTTTTACCAGATCTCAGTACCATTACTCACCCATGCAAAAGTGAGTGTTCCCTGTCTTAGGGCTGGAAATACCCTGCAGGTGTCCCTGTGGGCCTGGGGATTCACCAGGAAGCTGTCTGCAAACTCGGGATACCAGTTTGCTCAGTTGGCCCAGTCTTCAGCAGCATTTATAGAGTCTTGCAGGCTGATGTATACCACAGTCAGTAGCAATCCCCCATCTCTGGAATTCCTTGATTATGTGAGCATCCAGAGAGTTCCTCCTGCAATTCCCACCTCGTGTTCTCACCTTAAGACAAGTCATATTGCCCATGAGAGACAATGGCAAGGGAGAGGGAGTGTTTGCTAAGACCTGACTATCTTTCATCACCATCACAGTACGGCTGATGGTTCTGCCATGGCTCTTGATCTGCGGTACAAAACCTACCTGGCAGGATAACACATTCTGTTATAGTGAATATTAGAGGCATCAAGTGTGAAAATAAGAGATGCCTCTGTCTAAGAGATGACCATGGTGGAGGTTTTATTTGAGCAGGACATGGATCTGCTTCCACTGAACCTAGTGGGAGTTCTGTGGCAGCTGGTACTGAAAGTACAGAAATATCTCAGTGCATACCTGTCACAGTGCATGGTAACCAAAGAGATCTCCCTCCACCTTGGTGTGAGCTTGCACGAGGAATATGAATTTGACTTAATGACTAGCTTACCTGTGCCTTTGTCACAGTCTCTTGTGCCAGCTCTGTCCCCTACCATGTGCTCTTCACCTGCACTGAGACTTGGCATTGCAGTTTCCCAGAGTGCTGCTTGGTTGGCTTGCTTGTAGCAGGCAGGTGATTCAAGTATAAATATTTAAAGTTCCTGATTTCAGAGACCCATTGGAGGTACTGCTGAGGGAGAATTACTTAATTTTGTTAATTGCTTGTTAGCAAATGCAAGTCAACTCAAATTTCAGGTAGAACTTGGTCTATTTTATTTAGCTAGTCTGACTACATGTTATAAAAATTTTCACCTCAGGGATATTCAAGGTGTGTTATTTATGTTAGGACCAGCTTGAACTGTCTTTTAGAAAGAGACAAATGTTCTTACCTTCAAAGCAGAGCACACCAGATGCCATTACAGAATAAACAGTAAGGCTTGGTGGTTAAAAAGTAGGTGAGCTAGAGATGTAAGGAAAACATGTTATGCTTTGAAAAGTTTGATGGCTGTTTTTGTTGTTGATGGGTTTTTTCTGGGTTTTTTGGTTCTGTTTCCTTTTGAAAGTCACCAGTAAAACATAACAGTATGAAAATTACTAAATGAGGCAACTGATTATTTTAGAATTGAGTTCCAATGTAACAGCTGAAATTTCTATTTTCTTATATGTATTGCTACATGAAAGAAAGCACCAAAGCCTATGAAAAGAACAGGCACTAAGAATGAAAATGAAGTGTTCCCACATATGGAGAAACAATTTAAAAAAGCACAATTTTTAGCCCCTATCTTAAGTTAGGCAAATCTATATTAACCATTGCAACCAGAGTCTCACCAAATGTCTGTACAGCAAGTGGGGTTTTTTTCTGAATTAAAGTAAATTTTATTGGGTTTTGTTATAAGAGCTGACAGAAGAAATTGGACACTAAAGCCTTCCATGCATATGATCCATGCATTCATTTAATACATGAATGATTGTGGGCTTGCTAGCTAGCTTCAGTCAGACACAGTCAAGTTGAATGCACAAAAGCACAAAAATGCACAAAAGCATTTTTTTTCTTTCCAAAACCACATACTTGTCTTCTTGCTGAAAAGACAATAAAATAACTCATACAAAAGTGTTAAAGCAGAGACCTCTTGTGCTATTACAGTAACACAGACCTCCTGAAGATGTGTCTTTGTCTTGTGAATGCTGGAATTGCACAGCTTATAGTCTGACCAATTGTAAGCTCCACATACCTTTTTGGAGGCATATTTGAGACTATTCCTTATCATTTAATTAATTAAGACAAATCCTGTGGTATATGTTTGTTGCTTTGATGAAAATATGGTTGCTAGGAAGAGGCAAGACTCTTTATCTAAGAAGTTGTAAGATGAATAATTTATTCTGCAGGCATAATGTATCAAGGAACGTAATTTAAGTAAGATTGCAACAAACACAGCTAATTAGTTAAGTGAACCAGGAGCTTCAAATTCGCACTTGATATTTGAGGTACCAACAAAAAATTAATTTCTAGCAAAAAACAGTTATTTGTATCTGATATATGTAGAACTATTATGGTACATATTTATTTATAATTGGTCACAATTGTCCTAGTTTACATGGAGGTTCAGAATATGAATCTCTTCAGCCTATTGCATATGAAGGTATAAAAGGTAGTTATTTTCCTACTGTTCTGCTATTTTATACGGTCAAGTGTTATTCATGAAACTCCATTTAGAACATGGAAGAAATTAACAATTAAATAGAATGTCCACCTTTCAGCACAGTATCAATCACAAGTGAGAATACCAGTTTCTCTTCAAATTTGTTGAGACTGTTCACCTGACAGATCAGCATTACCAGTGGGTTTTTTTTTTTTTTAAATTCCAGAATTTCTGACAGTATATGAGGTGAAGTGCTTCAGGCAACAATTACGAAATCTGAAGAAGCTAAAACTTCCTAAAACTTTAGCTATTTTAATATATTTTGGTGCTAAAATGGAAAATACTTGTTCTTTTCATATTTTAGCATGTCTCAAAATACATTAAAAATGTAGTTACTCAATAAGAATTACTTCTAATCATTGTACCACACTTGGACTCATGCCTTTTTTAATATTATTTATGGGGGGAAAAGAGCTGGCATGCCAGGTAATCCCGTAAGAACACAGAATTATCTAGACTTAACTTTAGTACTCATAGGAAAATCTTCTGCCACCTCAAATAAAGAGTTCTGCAGACACAGCAGAGCTGGGAGAAGTGCTTAGACTTCCAAAGACCTCACTAACACCCTGGCAAAAGGATTTATTTCAGCCTGGAGAAGAATAAGCTTTAGGATGACCTTACTGCAGCTTTGCAGTACCTGAAGGGAGCCTACAAAAAAGAATGGAAAGAGACTCTTTACAAGAGCATGTAATGACAGGACAAGGAGGCATGCCTTCAAACTGAAAGACAGCAGGGTTGGATTAGCTATTAGGGAAAAATTTGTTACTGTGAAGGTCTTGAGGCACTGGAACAGTTTGCCTGCAGAATTTGTGCCCATCCCTGGAAGTATTCAAGGACAGGTTGGACGGGGCTCTGAGCACCCTGGTCTAGTAAGAGGTGTCCTTGCCCGTGGCAGTGGGGTTGGAACTAGATAAACTCTGGGGTCCTTTCCAACCCAGGCCATTGTATGATTCTGTGATTCCATGATTCTGTGATTACTGAACTGCTGTGAAAATATGCTGTGTGCACTGCAAATCCAGCCAGACATAACCCACTGGGGTGTGCATCAAGAGGTGAGAATGCTCCTCCTGCTTCACCCACAAAACACTGTGCATCAGCGCCTGGTTGGGGTCTGCAGGTGTAACCATGAAGACTTTAAAGCAGATCCAATAATTTAGATCCAATCGTGTTGGGAGAGATTTATTCTTTTTCTTTGTTTGCTTTTTGTGAAGACAGAGCTGTCTGCTGTCAGGTCCCATCCCGACAGATGTCCCACGCCAAGCTGGGTGGGGCTTTGAGCAGCCTGGTGTAGTGGAAGGTGTCCCGACCCATGGTGGAGGGTTTGGAACTGGATGACATCTAAAAGGTCCCTTCCAACCCAACCATTCTGTGATTTCAAAGCCCCCAGCCGTGGTGCTGGCCAGCCTGCGTTCCTTGGCATACCAGCTTTTTTTGTCACCAAACCTGAACATTCTTTAAAGAACAAATTGTTTTCTGCCTGCTGCTATAAACCCGACGGTTTAAAAAAGACGAGTTGCGCACAAGCGCTTTGTAGCCCACCGCTTGCAGTAGCGAATGGAAGCCTTGCTGTAAACGCCTTTCGGGGCGGGGGGGTCACCAATTTGTGGGCAATAGATGGGACCAAAATTCAGGGATATTTTATCGTCTGCTGCCATCTTCTGGCGACTGGCTTAGCTACAAAAGCAGTCGTGAGGGAAACGTCTCAGGAAGGGAACAAAGGCGGCCGTGCCTCTGGGCGGGTCCCGCCTGAGGGCAGGGCAGGGCCTGTCCGTGCCACAGCCCCCAGCGCCGGGAGTGTCACACCGCCGGGTTTGGTTCTAAATGCAGATGATCCAAAGGGCCCAAGGGGTGACACGCAGGGCCTGTCTTCTGCGCTAGGGCAAGAGAAGAGGACAAAACAGAGAATCCCTCTGCAAGAGGGACAGCGGTGAGCCCAAGTGCCTTGCCACTGCCTGCCTGCAGCTGCAGCATATCGAGGAATTGTTACAAAAATTCCCTTCCCTAACAGTTGTATCAGTCAGTCTTTCTAGCGTGGAAGTGTATTAACTGAGTTAATATATATGTTAGTTCATGTTATATACTGCAATGTAATGAGGTAGTGGTATTTTACTGGACGCTTTAGTATTGTTCATGATTCACTAAAGCACTACCTGGTCCTAGAAGTAAATGCCTTAGCTCCTTGGAAGCTTAGAGCTGTTTACGAAGGATAAGGGATATGCCTGGACAACCAAGATAACACCAGCATCCCAGCCTCTCTGACGTGTCTTTGAAACCCTCTCAGTGTCATCTCATGTCATAGATAACTGGCAAGACTGACTCCAGGGACATCTGGATCAGTAGACAGGCAGCAAGAATCCTGCAAAAATATAGCTGCTTTGTAAAGTTTTACTATGATTGCTAATCAGCAGTGGGGGTGGCAGTGATTAGTCAAGTTGTGTTGTACCTAAATGTTTGAAGGCTAGAAGAACCTGTGGAAAGCCACATTCACAGAGCCCCATTTTGGCTGGTACCCCTCATGTGCATGAATAAATATTTACCCTTGCAATTCTATCCTTTGTGTCCTTACTTCTCTCCTCCATTGACATGGGCCAGTTGTGCATTTCTTTGACAGAGATGAGGAGAATTGTGACACAACTGCTGCAAACTCCGTGCTGAGCAGCACTGGAAATGGCAGATCCGTGATTATCCAGGGCAATCTGAATTGTTTATCTCTGTGTTAGGGTTATGACTCAGTGTAAACAAAATAAAGCACTTACTGGACCATTTGCGCAGGTAAAGTCAAAGCCTGGGAAGTTCGCTTTAGGGGAGGAAAAACCAGATAGTCATTTGGGAAACTACTTCTTTTACTGGCCCCTGTGAAAGGACCTTGGGTAATTTTCCACTCACTTTACCCATTCTTCCAAGGTGTAAGTTGCAACGGTTCTCCAAAAGTGTGGCTGATGTGTAGCTGGATTGTCATGAACAGAGGTTATACTTCTGATGCCAAGACAGAAGAAACGGGTTCCTGATGTAGAGAAATAAGCAATACTGCTTAACTAATAAACTTCTGTGCAGGACTTTAGGGCTGAAGGGAGAGAACAAAGCAGTGCCAGAACTTGATTTATATTTGCTAAAGGAGTAGCCTTAATCATATTGTTCGAGAATATTACATGACCTCATGTTTGCTGTATGTTTCAAGAACCGGCAGTATCTAAGGTCTGAAGTGGCTCTCTGCAAGCTCTTCAGCTGCTGTAGAGCTGGAAGTGATGCATGTTCCTGTAATGCCACAAGTTTAGCTCTGTAAAAACTGACAGTGCATTGCTGAAACACGCTGAGCATTTACAAAAGTGAGAAGACCTCATGGCTCTCATTGGTGATTAAAAAATTGTGGTGATTTTCATCAGTGATCTATTCAATGTGCTCTGGATGTTGCGAATTAAGTTCTTTGTCCCCCAGTAGGGGAGAGACAAGCATTGATGGATGTATGCGTCTACTGCTTGAAGAAAATTAATAGGTTGTTTCCATACTCTTGAGGGCTTATCACTGAGCTTTTTAGTCTAAATTCACTGACCCGGCTTAAGAGTGTGAAAATTCAGTGTCATAAGTATTATTAATAACCTGGCTTCATGCTATTTGGGGAAGGAAGAAAAAAAAAGACTTGTGTAAGAAATAAAAGAAACAGATGGTGTCAGGTATTGCTTTGGTGGGACCATAGCTTAGGGCCTCTCCTCATGTCATGCTACAAGAGTTACTGGCAAAACAGTGAACAGGGACAGGAGAGTGAATCAGCTTACCTTAAAGTAAAGGTATACTGGATAGTCACCTGGATTGGACCGTAATTTTGATCTTCTTTAACTGTAATCATACATATGTAGCAGTTAGATTACCGTAGTGGGGTGTGTTGGTCTTTGCCTAAAGCGTTCTCTAAATTGTTGATATGAAACTTGGGGAAAGAAATGGCTTCTTGGTGTTCCTTTTGGTGTTACTGCAGTGCCTATTTTTTGTTCTGAATCTGCAAGTGACAAAGTAAGGGATCGTATTTTGAATAGTGGGGGTTTTTTAAAAGTAAAAATCAGTTGCTATTTAAAACTCAGGAACACTGCCAGAAGTTAAACCTGAAAGGCCTGAAACCTATGTTGTCGCTTTTTAGATTTTTACCTTTGGAAACTTACTTTGTGGACATATTCAACAGGTAGATTTTGTAGAGTTCTTTAAAAAGTCTTGAAAAAATCCAAGTTTCACTGAATAGGACAAAGGTTTCATTCACTTCAGCAGGCTGCCTGCGTCACTGGCTGAGAAAGTGTACTGAGATTTAGGACTTCCAATCTGATTCTTGGCACTAGGAGAGTGATGTCATTTCCTGAGCTGTGTGACCATGCTGGAAAATTATAAAACATGGGCTTTTTGAACAACCAACTTTATTTAAAAGCCCAAGAAATGACACATTATGGTGAAACACAATTGAAATACATTGAAAACTACTTCACAACCATAAAGATGAACTCTGAAAAGGTGTGCTTTTTACTATTAAGGAATTTTTGAACTCATTGCCACAATAAGATTTTGTAAAATATTTAATCTTTACAAAATAAAATGTATGATTTCTTTGTAACCATGAAACAAAGTTAACCAGGATCAGCTGTTGTGATATCCCATTTTTATTGACAAAGCCTCCTTTAGAATGATATTGCTTTGGAAAAAACCCTAGATACTGTCCTTACAGGACTCCTTCTTGAGCTCTTATTTGGAACACTTATTTATAAGGCAAAACTGGGGAATGTTTGGGGGAAAACATTAACAGAAAATTCTGGATGGCATTTTAGAGGCCATAATTTGTACTGGTTCTCAGGACAGAGTGCATGAAGCTGAATATTCTGAGACTGAGGTCATGCAAAACTGGGGAAGTTTAGCAGAAGAGTCAATTCATATTAGCTATTCCTTCTCTGAGGGTGGCAGATTCTGCTTTACATTTCTTACAAATGAAGCTTTGAAACTTTAATGTGACTTAATTTGGCTCCGTGATAAGATCAAACATTCATGTATTGCACTTTTGAGTTTGAAGTGCAAATTAACTTTTTAACAGTTTAGGTTACTACTAACTTTTGGATAATTTTTATCTGTTAAAAAAATAATTGCTTACCTTTTCTTATTTTGGTTAGAGTTTTTTCTCTTTTCAATCTGCTGCTAATGTGAAAAAAATAAGCCTCAGTACATTCTTTTTTATTCATCTTGGTTTCATTGCATGGTTTTTCTTTTTCTTACCTCCAGATGAAGAACCATTCAAGAAGAGTCATATGAGGGTATATGCAGTTTCTGATCCCCATGGCAGTCAACTGATCAATACATGTGAGGAACATTTTGCTTTTCTAACACAAGCGATTTCCAGCTATTAAATCTCTAATGATTTCTAGCTATTGGATTTTCTGTGTGGGCTGTATTCAGACTGGTACCTACTTTGGCTCCAGAAGGAACATAATAGATTAGTGGTAGTGCAGAGTCACATGAGCAATTTGGCATGTGTCAGAGTGGATGTCAAAACGGTAAGACAACAGCCATTGTGTGTTCTTAGGAGAATGATCAGAGGCAGGGCCTGAAGAAATTCCTGAAGACCGAAGAAGCTAGCAGCATCATCTAACATTAGCCATGAACTCCTATGAGTTTCTTGAAAAACATTGGGCAAACATTACCATGGGTGATGTGAAAATTAAAAATACTCTGGAAAATTGGCTAGAGTCCTTTCTTTATTCTTGTAGTAACAGCCATGTGGAGAAAAGCAATACTGGTATTCACTTTCTTGGGTTGTTATCTAAAAACCTTTGTGATCAATTGAACAGAGCACCACAAATAATATTTTTGAACAGACTAGAACTGGTAGGTGACATACCTGCTGCCTGAAGCCACTCGTGTTCAGTGGAAACCAAGTGGCTTTTTAAAGACAATTTCTAGAAATGTTTTGGTCTTACAGAGCAGGAAGTAAGTAACTGCATTGAGTTTCTTTAGACATTTTTCAAAGAAAACAACTGAGAACTGCTATCTCTGGTTGTGGGGCTGATGTTTTAGGCTACAGTTTATAGTCTTAAGCTCCTTATCTTTGGTCAGAAATCTAGGAAAAATCTAATCCAGGGATTTGTGTGTATGCAGGTTTTCAATTTATTTTTGTTATTGAATATTTAGTTTTTCTACATGTAATTTTAGTTAACAAGAAAGCTGTGGTTCTTTGTTAGTTTTCTTCCACAGTTGTGTTTTTCACAATTTCCTCTTGTTGGGACTGTCTGGGAAGGGCAGGGGTGCCACGAAGGCTTGATCCTGACTCCTGTAAATGAGAAATGTTGAGCCAAGTTGTTTCAGCAAGAACTTAAGTTTCATTTTTGTCTTTATTGTGGTTCAAAAAGTGTTATGATTAGAAGGTTGGTCCTTCTTCACAGCAGAAAATCAGAGTGCAAAAATAGTTTTTTTTATTGTCTAGCTGTTGCTGTTTAAAGGGAAAAGTGAGATAAGATAAAAATGATGCATACCCCTCAGGAGTTAATGGAATTACTTGTTTTTAAAATATCAGGTTTTCTATATTTGCAGTTGGTGCATAATTAAGATGAGAAGGGCCTTCAGGAGTTCTGAGATGGGTTTTAGTTCTCTTAATGCTGTTCACCAGCAACCAATAAAGCAGAGATTCCAGAGACCTACAGTGACTGTGTGAAGATTTTTTGTCCATTTCAACATTCATTTTTATGCAATGCCTTTTTTTTCTTTTATAGTGAACACATAAAAATTGCCATAAGCTGCACTTTTAAGACAGTGTAAAATACTAAGAGCAATAATTCTAATGACTACTGTAGATCAATGCTTGAAAACAGATACTCCAGAATGTCAAGCTTCATATGTATTCCTTGGCTCTGAGAGAAACTGCAGTAAATGCTGCTTTTATGGAGAGTTTCTGTGACTGCCAGCAGAAGAACTGTAACACATTTATAGGGAGTAAAAATTGGAATGAAGCATGCCAGACTAGAACAGCAATTGCTTCCTTTTTACTACTGGAAGAGGATTAATATAATAAATCATTAGGACAATAATTGGAGATATATTTGAAAAATGACTTAATTATTAGAAGTTATAATTTAACTGCATGATAAATTACAGATAATGACAAATTTGTGTATCATTTACCCCAAACCAAAGTTTTTGTGAAGGAATATGTATTTTCTTTCTATTTAAGGAATGCAGAGGATGAAATAAAAATCCAAACTTCTTTTTTATTAGTATGTATATGAAAGCAGAAATTTTACAAAGGCAAAATACAGCATCACTAGCTTCTGAATGGAAAAAATGAGTGACCATTGGCTACTAGAAAAAGGTAAGGCTCATTGTATTTGACAGCAGTAAATCAGCGTATGGAATCCTTTGGGAAGTAATTAATGTGATATTGTGTTCCAACTAATAACTGTACATGTGAGATATAAAGTTCATGGTATGTTTCAAAGCAGACATGATCTTTCTTGGTAGGAAAAGATCACCCTTTTGATGCTTTTGTTTTTAAAGTCAAAATACACTTCTCTGTAGATGCTTATATAACCTGCCTGATTTTTCCTCTGAATGCTGTTCAAGCCATCCTGTTCACTAGGACTGTGCCTTGAGACTGTCTCTGAATGAAGCTGAGACATTAATAAAATAGAGAGTTCATTGCAGGACCACTGAGACATGTTCAGGCAGCAGAAGCACCTGAACAAATGAGGAGATTCTAATGGAACTGCATTTGTCCAGCCTGGACAAGGAAAGGCAGAACAGTGGGGACTCAACTAGTAGCAGGCTTCTGCTCCCTAAACAGCAATCACAGGACAGAAGGAGCCAGACTCTTCCTCTGAGGTACACAGTGAAAGACAGAAGCCAACAAGAGGATTTCTTTGATTAGGTATGAAAAATTAGAATGGCTAGGTGCTGCAACAGACAGCCCAGAAAATCTGTGGTATAATCACCCTTGCAAATTTTCAGTATCTAACTGTTGCCTGTGTGACCCAATCTAATTTTGAAAGTAGTATGCTGTAAGATGGAGAGTAAGGTGATTTCTAAAGATTCCTCCAAAGAAAATTATTCTTTGTCTCTAGTGTATTTTACTTGAACATTGTTAGATACAGAAAAATGTGTATGTTGTCAGTGTGATCATTGATGTTAGCTTAATAGGGAATATAAAAAACTTTGCAATTTTATATGAAAAATACATAAGAAAGATTGGTTGTTTTGTCATTGTGCAGCCTTACAAAACTTTCTGGATAAGGTATGTTTTTTAACTTGAAACCTTCAGAAAAGCAGAATTTTGTTTTCAGTGTTTCCATTCTTGATTCTAATCTTTCCCTGAAAAATAGTAGGAATCTTTCTGGTAATGCTTTTTCATTCTTCTTTCTAGTAAGTTTTTCTTAGATCCTATCAGAGGATGTAAATGGTGGGTGCTACCTCCCACATGGTTTCTCTCCATATATTTTATCATTGCAGAAATTTCTCAGTGGAAAAAAACCACCTTCTCTGAATCAAAATTATTCTGAAAAGCAAACATCTTACTTTACTCTCCTCTCTACCGTATGTGGCTATAGAAAGCACAGATACAAATTCTTCAATATTTCTAGGATGATAGCTATTTTAAAGACTGGAACAAAAAATGGCAGTATGTTACTGGCAGACCCGAGGAAAAATGCTGTGACAGGGGAGAAATGGTGGCAGAGCAGGAATTGTATGACTGTTAAAGAAGCCACAACATAAATCATGGGAAGATTCTATATAGGCCTAGATTGTTAAACCCACTTTGTCTCAGCATCGTGGAGAAGGATTAAAACCCAATAAAAATCCTCTTATCACAGAATATTTTGCCTATATTACAGCCAGGAAGGCCAAAATCAGCCAGCCAGAGCTGATAAATGGCAGTGTTTCTTTTTCACTGAGAATAAATTTCAGGAGGGAAATAATTTTCTCTCATGGTTTCTGAAGTAAGGGGATTTGAAGAAAACATCTGGACTCTGAGATAATTCAGAGCACCAGCCTGCACATGTACTGTGTGTAGGAATGTGCTATGTTTTGTTTACACAGTATATACGTTTAAAAAACAATTCTTTTCTTATAGAAAACAGCTTGAAAATATGTAATAAACCTCAGGAAAAACAAGTGATACACAATTCAATTGCTCGCCACGTGCTTATCAAGGCTCAGCCCATCCCTGAGCAGTGACATACAGCTCCTTGCTGACCCCCTGCAGTTCATATCCTGGGCATGATGTTCTATGGTATGGAATATCCCTTCACTCAGTTCAGGTCAGCTGTCCTGGATGTGCCCCTTCCCACCTTCTTTCTGACAGGCCATGGGAAACTGAAAAGTCCTTCACTTATGGACTAAATTGGTGACACACTAATGTTTTCACTACTTAGCAACAAAAAAAATATTAGTGTGTTACCAACATTACTCTCAGACTAAATCCAAAACACAGCGCTGTACCAGCTACAAAGAAGAAAATTAGCTCAATCCCAGGACAAATATGAAGAACTCCTTAGTTTCTGGGGTACTATGACCTAACTTATAAGGTCCACTTGGTCTAGACCAACCATTGTGTCTTTCACTGAAAATACTTCTGCAACTGGAATTGAGAGAAAGATGAGTAAGCACAGAGCTCCCAAAGTGGCAAGTGGATTAGAATCTGTAGTTTGTATGAACTTTCAAGAAGTTTTCATACAAAGAAATTTTTCTCAACTTAAATGAGAATACTGCTCTTTGCTCTGTGGTAGAATAGAGAATTTATAAACATGGTGATAAATTTAGAGGTGAGGCTGACCTCAATATCTTACCAGGCTTTTATGCATTTTGTGGGAGGCTACTGATGACAAAAATACTTGTTTTAGTTTGGCTGCTTCAGTTAAGTAGGTGTCCTAGCTTTTAGTACACTTTAGACATTGTGTGGCTAGCACAGGTCTTTCTCGTGAGAGCATTCCGCTGTGTTTTATAAACAAAGATAAAGTTTGGATGTTTTTTAAACAGTGTCTCGAGATTTGGACAGTTCAGGCCTGGCCAATCAGGCCTAGGGGGAGGTTTCTGGCTGACCAATCTGGGCGACCTCTGAAAAGTCTATATATATTGAAATCAAAATAATAAACTTCCTCTTTCTTGCCACACTGAGAACTTGGGTCCTTTTCTCTGCTAGCGGCTCAACAGCGACAACATTGACTTGGACCTGTCTTGGGACTTATTCCTATTTGTAAACATTTCAGTGTTTGCTAAGCTTCTTACATTCCTAATGCTCTGGGAGCTCAGTAACAGAGGTAATTAAAAAGACAATCTATCTTATGACTGTGCCAATGTCTTGACTTCATTACACTGCATAGTGGGAGGTTATGTGTTCATATGTAGGAAATGTGCAGACATGAGCTATAGGAGTGGAAATCCTCTGCTACCAGATGATCTTAGGTACAAGTTCAGCTATTCAGGAAGTTCCAATTTACTGTAGAGAGAGGCATAAGTGGTGCTTAAAAGATTCCCTCAGGAGGGAAATGATAATTTAATTTTATTTTCCTTTCCTTTCCCCACATTAGAAAGAATGATAATAAGATAAATAAAAAACAGTGTGTTATTTTTGTGAAAAAATAACACATCTCAATTTTGCCAAACAATAGATTTGCTATTGTTGGGAATGATGTGTATGAATGGCACACAGCCATTGCTGTAAGATGTTAAGAGTAGAATCCTTGTAAAAAGCCATATCCTGAATTTCCAGTAAAATAAATGCACAATCAGCTTCTCCCTGACACAGTCTGAAATCAGAAAATTTAAGAAGACACTCAAATACGGCACGGCAACTGAAAACTTATTACTTGTAAATCAGTCTTAGAAGAGAATGACTAATTTAAGGTAAGATAGAACTTTCCTGTCTGAGATGGGCCCTTGAAAATGCACGTGCAACAGCAGAAGAAATCCAGATCTCACTTCCTTTAATGAGCCAGCCTGCGACTTTCTGCCCACAGGAATGGGTTAAAAAGGTTCTAGATTAGCTGAGGTACTGGGAGCCAGGGCAAAGCAAGTAAAAGAGTCTGTTCAGTGGCTGCTGCCACAGATGACTTAAAGTCTGGGGGCAAAAGGAATTCCAAATGTTTCATGTTAATAGAGCTGAAACATTGGCACACAAATTCTATGTTTATGGTATTTTTAAAAGACTTTTAATGATTAATGCTAGTTTTCTAAGATGAAGGGGAGACAGAAAAAGTGCCGCTAAAAGCCTCACAATGGTTCCTTTGTATGCAAAGCCAAAAAGAAATTTTAAAACTTTGGCAGTCAAAATAAAAATTACTTTGGGCTTTTGATGCCCTAGACATTTATTTTTTTTGTATATGCCTTATGGTCCCTTAAAATTATTTGTTTTAAAAATGTTTTTTCACTTGGAGGAAACCTGGAACAGGAGGAGAATTGCCACCAGCTAGAATTCTATTATAGCTGTACAAAAACCTACACACTATTATTTCACCTCATCAGCGCTCAGTGCTGACAATTTTGTACAAGTTGTGTGATTCTGCATGGCATCCCAGGAAAGGACAGCACGTTTGACTAAGAGGATTGGGTGTATACTTTGTGAGATAGACTCATGCTGATTCTAATTTTTAATATCTCTTCCTAAAACAGGGTAGCTATTTAACAAAAAATGAGAACACTATCCCAAAGAATTTGCAGTTGGAGTTGACTGTCTATGATTCCTTATATTATGGAAAAAAACAATAGGGAGAGAACAGGATGAGGAACTAATATAATTATTAATGATAAAAGATATAGTTCTTGTTGAATTCTGTTTTTCTCATAAGCTTCTGAAATCCACATTTAAACAAGAAAGTAGAGTGGACTATTGACTCATTTAGCACAGGGCTTGTAGGAGAAGGAATTTTCAGGGTTGGTTTGAAGCAGAAATCACTGTGTTGAGAGTAGGTTCTTATGAAACCTTCACACATGAGGGGAAATGAGGCAGTCACAGACCCCTACTCGTTACCAAGAGTACAAATTCACTCCTGAACGGTTGGAGTAACCCAGCTGATTTTCATGGCACAGCATGTGTAAGTAAGACAGTGTGGCTCTAGTATTGCAACTACCATTAATAACAAAGAAACTGCTAGCAGATTTAAGAATAAGTTATAATAAATAGTAAAACTATCAGTTCTTTAGTCTCCTTATAGGTGAAAATTTCCCAAAAATATAAGAATGGCAGTAGCCGCTTTACTTACTCTCTAGGCTCTGTGTAGAACTCATTGGAGTTTGCTGGTTTATAGTCTTATCTTTGTCCCTGATTTCCTGCTCCTCTGCTCTGTCTCACTTGTACAGACCACCAGGCTACACTCATTATCACATTTAAGGGAATTTCTGGCGATCTGATTTCTTCAGTTTGTTTCTGCTTTTTCTCACTGTCAGCAAGCTCTTTTTGACTGCCGAGTTTGTGAATGGATCCCCTAAACTGAGCTTCTCTCTTTATCAGTTGTTTTCTTGAAAATTCAGTGGGACAATAGGTCTTGTTTACATTCTAGGTCCATCTTAAATTTGGGCCTCTCTTTAATGTGAAGGAAAAAGTTTTAAAGGAATTTAAGTGATTTCTAATCACAGCAACTCATTCAGTTACCTCTTCTTTCATGAAGGGAAGCTTTTAAGTACAAAAAAAAAATGCTTTCAGTATTGATTGTTATTTAATACATTTTTATTTGTAACTATGTATTTACAGTTTATTAACTGAAATTCCATCCCTCTCCACTTACCTCCTCCCTCCTCCACTGTATTTTGTTTCACTGTGAGTGATTTCTTCTTTATGCCACCTACAAATGGCCAATAATGTGCTACAAAAGCACAGGAAACTCCTGCAACCTTTTACTAGGCAGAAGTAAATGTATAACTAATTTGTACAAACAGAGTTGTTTTGTACCCTGGCTTACTGCCAGCGTGCCCATTACTCCCGAGCCCCTTCTACCTGTGAAGTCTTATTCCTGCAGGTGTTCTAACCATGCTCATTCTCAAGTCTTCTGCTGTGCTCTCTGTTCCCTTCTCCCCTGCTCTGTATTAATTCATTGCCTTTGTGTGGCGGTGAGAGCAAATGGGACAAGGGAAAGCAAAGGGCAGCTCTGTTGAATTCTTTCTTAGCATGAAGAATTGTCTGGAAATAAAAGTCTTACAAAAACTTACTCAATTGGGAGTTGGACTTTGGTGGTCCTAGTGGGTCCCTTCCAACTCAGAATATTCTGTGATCTGTAATTCTGTAAAATGGGCAGAGGAACTTTCCTCCATGTGCCCAGGGGCAAGGACTATGTGGTTCTCAAGGAGACTGAGACAGGCAGAGGTCATGGGGAGTGCTGCTGTGTAAGCAGATGAGAATTTAGATCAACAAGTTGATGATCTGGTTTTGGTTCGTTTTACCTTTCCATAGGGGAAGGTAGTGTTTCAAACTGATAGAAGTTTGAAACATAGTGAATGCAAACTAAAGGAATGACTTCAGTTCCCTGAAGAATTTTTGTTTCTAAACTTCTCAGTGTGCGACTGTGCACCTTTAAAAATGCTTTTGTGACATAGGTTTTCTGTAAAGTGCAGAAGTGCTGCAAGTGTGTTAGTAATACACAATAGAATATCCTCTCAGTGGGTTATGAGCCAGTACTCAGAGATCACAACTCAAAATGTCTTAAGATTTATTTGTGTAAAAAATAACATTCTGTCTTTTAGTTAAATAAGATTTGCACTCCTTTCCATTAGACTAGTTTTGTCTTTGTCTAGCTGGCCTTCCAGCAGCTTGCAGCTAGATGGAGTAAGCGCAACAGTAAAATTCAGTCTAAACACCAGCGCTGAATTGTGAAATACGAGTAGCTAATTTGAAAGTCTGGGAGTATATTTAATATATGGCTACAGAGAAATCTTGTTTAGGTAAATACTATATTTTGATTTCTGGTGATTCAGTAAACAAGATACAACCTTAATTTTGGGTTTATGACTACTAAATGCTTTTCAACCTTCACTGCAGTTTTCCTATTCATCATGGCTTACACCTACAGTATGAGGTTGTATTCCTTGGCGTTGTCTGTGCCTATGTAATTGATTTAGAGGCTAATATATGGAATATAAAACGATGGGGAAAAGGGAGTGGTTTTATTTCATAAAACAAATTAAACAATTCAGAGAAAATATAATATTTTTTCTAATTTTTATTTAAGTATTTATCTTTCAAAACCACTTCATGGAAGTAACCAGTAGATAATCATCTGTCTAGCTGTTTCTTATGCCCCATTGTTAAGAAGTTTTTTCTTTTTTTTTTTTCAAACCATGGGTGGCTGAGCCTTCATTTATCTCCTCTGTCACTTAGTTCATAAAAACATGGCAATGAAAACATGGCGAGACTTTGAGAACAAAATGTTTTCTAATCACAAAACATTGGCAGCTAAGGGAAAGAAAAAATTGGATGCTTAAGAAAATGTTAAATAGAACCAGCTGAAATTCTTAACTTTGCAAAATTGAGCACTTGCATACACTTTCTATCTAGAAGATACAGAGCCATAGATTTTGTATCACTTATGCCCTGATAGTCATATACAATCTACTGTACTTACTGTAGAATTTTTTCCAGCAATTCCTTTGTCAATCCTGGCAGCTTTGCTGGTGAAAAAGCTACACAGGGGAAGCTGAGGAATAGAAAGAGCAATTGACTAGCTCAAGGTCCTACAGGAATATGTGGTAGAGATGGCAGCTGAACCCAGAACTCCTGTATCACAGGTCAATTTTACAAAAAACAACCCATTTTCTCCAGTTAGCATAATAAAGCATTGCCTTTTGTCAATGAACAGTTTAGCTGCATAAAGAAGGTTGTCAAATCATGGTAAAAACATCTGTACTAGTTCACCAGTGTCCAGTTCCAGAGTTGCAAAGTGCCACAGAATGAGTTCATTCGTGTTGTCTATCCTGAGCTGGTCTGGGCTTTGGAAAACTCCTGTGGTACTGCCTCTGCCTCTGTAGCTGTTTCACTCTGTGTTTTCATTCTTTCTGTATATAACAAAGCAGCAACCATGAACGTTTTTTTCTGCCTTCTTACAGAGTACCTTGTATTTTCAAAGTGTGCTATGAATGTTAGGCACACCAGTCAGGTTAAAGAAGAGTGGAATATGAAAAAGTATTATAACATGTTGTTTTACTTTGAGGGAGCATGAGACATGAAAAGGTTAAGTAATGTGATTGTAGGAACTGTGGCCTAGCAATTTTCACTTGGATCTGGGTGGCAAGAGACCTGTATTTCAGCCAGAGCTCTGTCTGCCTCATGTGATATTAATAAGTAATCACTTGTCCTTTGTTTTGTTATTCCTACAAGCAAAAGACTGATGGTCTTTTGTGTGATGGTGCACAATGCTTTGTCCTGTGATCAATCCAATACGCCACATTTTTAAATACCTTGCAAAGGAGGTTATGTTCAAACAAAAGCTACACTGCTTACTCAGTCAAAGTAAGAGGGTTGCTATACTGCACTGCACATACTGTTTTGCCAAGGGCACTGTGTGTGCAGAGGAAATGAACCATTTACTGACTTCCGAAATTCTGAATGACTGTCCTGGCTTTGGTGGAGTTTAGAACAGTAGCTAAAAGTCAGTCTAGGTTTGCTGCAGTGAGGAATATCCTGTGTATTTCTCTACTTGTTCTGATGAATCTGTGGAACAGACAATGATTAAGGGAACTCTAGTCTTGGAGAAAATTGCTGATAGAAGAGCTAGGACTGTTGATTTGACCCTGGCTCATACTCTCTTCGTGATATTGCTGTTCACTGATGATTGCATAGACCTGCTCTCTGCTCTTTCCTACAAAAGCCTAAGGAATTTGGTTCATTGTGCACATGGTGTTTCAATACAAGGTGTATTCTTTTTTGGTGTTTTCAGACTTTTGAGTTGGACATTTGGCTTCATTAACAAAAGATGACTCTTTCTCTCCTTTACACGCTGATGAAGCAGGAAACTAGTTTCACTGAAAACTGGTAAAGGCAGCTTTCCTGTCTCAAAAATGGGCTGATATTACCTTAGCCTGTCATAGACACAGTGCTGGAGAGAGTGCCAGGCAGAGCTCAGTGATTGCTCCCTCCACACTGTGCACAAGCCATGGTATCTTGGTCACAAACAAAGTATAATAAATACTGCTCCCATTTTGGCACTGAAGGTGTTTTCTCACCTCTCTTGGATCTCATCAGTGAAAGATTAATCAAGCTTCCAATCAACATCAAGTAGCAAAGATTTAACAAGTGTTCTTTGAGAAAAGGCCTGAATCTGGCACCTACTGCATCCTATTTGCCTGTCAGTAGGCTGGGCAAGTGGCCTCCTAATTTCAACAGAAGTGCTTGCAGAGAGGGATGATTGCTAATGCCAGTAGCTCTCTCTGATGAAAAATGGAAAGCAATGATTATCTTCAAAAGTCCATGAAGGTTCAGTTAAGGTAAAATATGAGGCATATGATCAAAGGACTAAAAAGTACACAAATCCCAAGTGAAGGTCTGATTCCATGACAAATAACTCTGTTCAGCCTTTACCAAGAGACATAAGGGCACCAGAAAAACCATTCTGGATGATTGAGGATACTCATCCCATAGTTCACTTCAGTAGGATTAAGAGCACATCTGCTTCCCTTTGTCAAGCCACATATTTCCCAGGCTGTTGATAGATTAGGTTAGCATCAGTGAGATGCAGACTGCCTGACATGTATCTTTTCATCATCTTGAATATTTTTGCTTTTTCTCAAGAGTGGGAAGAACCCTGAAATGAAAAAAGTTGGACAAAGTATTTTTCCTCAAAAGTTGTTTTTGTTTGCTTGTTTTAGGAGGATTCAAGTATGATTGAGATTCAAACAGTTTTTTTCAGTCTACTTTATATTGTTGAGAGTGAACTGAAAAGTTGATCATTGCTGAATTTCAGTGACTTTTACCTCCTAATTTGTAGTCCAAGGACCTATACCCTTATCTGGTAGAGAATCCCATTAGAGATTTTAGTTTGAATGAAGCTCTGAAGTAACCTCTGTGTCTGAATGAGGAATAAGGGGTTTCAGACAGAGGTAAGAGCCAGGAAATCTTCAGCTTTCTCTGGTTTTAATTCTGTATATTTTTCATTAAGTCCCTTGTGCTTCCATGTCAGAAAAAAATGAGGCTATTTTCTATCATTCTTTTTCTAACCATTTGTTTTAGGAAAGCCACAGGGCTGCTCTAAACTGAACTGCTTCCTAATTATCCTTAAAAGACAATTTCACTTGGGTGATGAAGATAATGGATGAAAGATGGAGATAAAAGAGTTGGTGAAGTTCACTGTGTTTTGACCCCCTACCCTGTCTCCCAGCCCCCATTCTTCCCAGGCCTGGCAAAATGGAGACAGAATCTGGCTCTTAACCTTTTTGTAGCCTGGAGCAATTAAAATCCTGAAACTCATTGTCTTTTTTTTTTTTTTTTTCCATTTGTAGGAAATAATCTCAGGGTAGCCGGACTATCTCTGCAAATCAAAATCAAAAGTAGGACTGTAAGCAGAGACTACTATTATTAGATAATTTGGTTTAGCTATAAAGGAATATTTTGGTTAGTAATTTAATGAACAATGGACTATCCACTAATCAGGTAGATATTGCAAAAAATTTTCAGAAAACAGCAATCTTTTTTTATGCATCATTATAAGAACTGAAGAAGTTTCTATGTATCTTTATGTAATGTACTGGGATTACCCTTCTCAGAACTTTTCAGTTCTCATTTGCCTGTCATTTTTTGGCCTGGATGTGGCTGCAAGCCTAGAAAATAAAAAAAGCACACACTTGGCATTCTTTAGCAATGTACAGTACTTAGTTTTCTTTTCTCTTCTTTTTAGGAGGAAAATGTATTTTACAGGGACTATCCACTGAATTTATAGTGCATCACTATGGTAATTACCACGGAAAACTCAATAATTATGAGCTATCATGTTCCACAAAATGTTAAGAAAATGCAAAATTTCTTACTGTGAAGAATTTCTTACTGTCAACCTATGGTTCTGTTTAGAAAACTTTTCATTATAATAAGAATCGTTGAAGTAATTTACATATTTTTATCATTGAGGTTGAGAGCTCAGTTCTGCTTTTACAGGAATGTTGTGCTTTTAGAGGGAATGAGGGGCTTGGGCCACGTGGGGAAGAGACCATGGAGTGAGGCTGCAGCTGGGGAACTGCTCCCTACCTGCAGGACTCAGAGGGTCCCTCAAGAACAACGCCTCCCAGCTGTGGAGCTTGCTCCAACATCCCTCCCTATGCACCCGGGACCCCATCTGCCAAGCATGACTCGTCAGCAATCTAAACACATGTATCTGGTGTTGGATCCTAGAGCTGGAGGGAAGCTGAGGAGCTGTTGTGTGGTCGCCTGAGACAGAAACACCACACTGAAGAGAGCGAGATGGAGCCAGAGGAATGTCTCGTGTGTGAAGTATGAGGCTTGACAAGTCTGGCACTAGTCACTCTGATACTGCTTTTGACTGAATTAGCTTTTGATCTGAATTACACAATGATAAATCTCTGTAAATCTATTGAAGTTTACTCAACAAAATTAAGTATCAGAATTTATTTTAGTAGAGTTAGTCTGCGTTTTACCAGATGCAATTAATCCTGTCTGAGTAATATTGTTGTCTTTGATTCTGAACACTTGAAATGTAAACAACACATTCAGCACATTTATGGAGTGATGAAAGGACAAATTCTTTTCTTACTCATATCTATGGAAAATTAATGTTTAGGATTTCATGTCGGTTCTGTCAAGGCAGAGTGTAGCCATGGATGTGTATATTAGAAAATACTCAAACTGTGATTGGGAGAGGCTCTCCTCAAATGTAAGCTTAACCAAACCTTTTCCTCTCTTGTAACTACTTTCCTCCTCTATTGCCTTCCACTTTTTTCCATATAAATGATTAATTGCTTATGTTCCTGCTCTCTTACTAAAATGCTGAGTCTTTCACCTACTGTTTCCTTTTGGTTTATTCCTTTATAGTAGTTCCAGCTAAGCACCATCTATATGCAAAGCATCTAAATGTTTATAAGAAACATGTGGTTCTTATTTTGCTTTGCCCCAGACATGACGTGTATGTGCATAGGAAGGAAGATGAAGTAGTTAACAGTGCTAACAGAAATCTAGATATTTTAGAAGAAAACTGCTTGCTTAAGTGAACTAAAAAAAATATAATCTTTCCAATTAAAATATTCTTAAATCAAGAAAAAAAAGGAGATTCTGGATTAGTACTCCAAAAGGAAATATCTTTAGCATTGCAAATTGTTGCTCTACAGTCTGAAACTACAGCAAGGTTTCCAAAGTCTGGTTTAAATAAGCAGGATTCTTAAGGAATGAAAAATTTAAAGCTTAAATATGGCTTCATTTCTTTACTTTTTTATCTTTCTTTTTTTTTCTCCTTTTCCTTTCCCCCCCCTTCTCTTTCCCTCTCTTCTACTACTTCTACTTTTTAAACTGTGTTCTACTTTTGCTACTTATTTTAATCTTTCTTTTTTGTATCTTTTATTTTTTTTCTTTGTGCACAGAAAACTTTCTAGATTTTAAAAAACAAATCTCTCTTCAAGATATGGAAGATTTTGTCTCCCTTTGCATATATTCAGGTGGCTGTAGTACTTTAAATCTCATTTAACAAGGAAGTAATCCATGGAGACTCTAGTCCTTTTAACTGAGGACTCTGGGACTAGCTGAATCTAGGAAACCTTTCACTGCAATCTATATAGAAAATCAATTATGAGGAATATTGGAGCATCAGGGGACTATTCTTAGCTTGACTTTACTATGGTTTACAGTGAGGATTTAGATACTTGAAGGCTAGATATTCAAGATTTTACGTGGATGTTGTGCATCTCGGAACTGACTTTGCTGCACATTATTGTGTTTCTGAGCTCCCATATGGGTTAAAGTTCAGCTTGCCTGTCATAAGAAACATAATTAAAGGGAAAGAAAAGCTATGTGTGTGTGAGTTTAATGTTTGCACAGACATGGAGTAAACTGTTCTTTGAAGGTAATGGAGTCTGAAGGTTGTGCTGTACTACCATAATTCACAGGTGGGACACAGTGGTCTCAGATTCTGGGTTGGAGTGATGCCCTCCATCATCTTTATTTGCAGATCTCTCAGGTGGTAGCACTCTGTGTCCTACTACCTGAACACTCTACGTGTGTTTCTGGTGCAGGAAGCCTTTTTGTTGCAGCACATAGGGTTTAGAACAGGGCTTTGGATTTCACCTATTATTGCAGCATTGCCATTCTCTCCAAACATACACAGCTTATGGTTTCCATGGTGCAGAGAACTGTCTTTTGTTAGCCAGAGGCAAGGGGTTCAAATTCAGTCTACAGTGCATACCACTTGCAACATCGGGGTTAGTTTGCAACCCTCTCAGTATGTAGAGGGAGTGGAGAGAAGTTAGACAACACTTGATATATATTTGCTGATTTTGTTCTCTGTGTAGTGAGCAAATAGCTTCTTACTTGTTTTGGTGTTTCTGTGCCCTTCTCTGACAAAGTGTATCCATTCCACTTTTTGCCTTACTAAGTCCTTTTGGACAGGAATGTTTTTCTGTGTTTGTACAGTATCTAGCAGAGGGGGTCCTGAACCTTAGCTGAGGCTGTGATGAGTACTGTGAAAATGCAAACATTAAGATTATAAAAATGTACCCCATAAACTCAAACCTGGCTAGCACAGACTCCTCCTGACAGTAGGTAATTTTGACTACTTAGGGTACATATATAAGATACAGGGCAAGAATAGCAAGATGTTTGTTCTTATTTATCCTTCTGATCCTGGCACTCAATTGCTCTATACAGGGACTTGTGTAGCCAAGGTGTGCTTCTAGATCATTGTGTGCAACTGACACTAATGGACCTGCCCTCCACATCCATTCCTTTCTCTAAAACAAACGGTAAAGTAAAACTAGGGAAATGCTAAGATTATATAAGTGTGGGTGAAAGTTAATACTATGGAGATTAAATAATGTGGACTAGCTGCTAATACTGTTAGAGATTTTAGGGAGTGGTACAGCACAGCTCAGAAACCATTAGCTCACTCCTTCCAAACACATTTTTATTCCATGAGCAGGTTGGGGAACCACACCTAAATTCTACTGTTAAAAAAAATTGTAATAATTTTATTCTTTTCAGCTTTAATAGCTTTGAGCATAACAGCAATCTATAGGTATTATTTAAAAGAAAATAATTTTCCAAATATGTGTATTATCTTTTTTTTTCTTTAGCAAGACCATCATACCTGTCACACCTCATTTTTCCTGAGCATAAGAAATGCAGTTTTAGTCCAGGCGAATGACAGAGTTAACAACCTTGTGCCACATTCCTCATTGGTCACATATTTTATATTCCCATTTTATATTACCTAACTCTAAGACTAATTGTTATAAATGCATCAATGCAGTTTCCTGTTAATAATGCTATTGGGATTTCATAGAGAGGGAAAGTCATCTGCTGATTTGCTGCTGCACCAAGACCTTGTATACACTCTAGAAAATAATATGGCTTCTAACTATCTCATTCTTTTCTTTCACAACTCTTCTATCACAAAAATCCATCAGTTTCCACACAAGGAGCTGCACAGATGCTACATGTGATATTTTTAAGCCAAACAGTTTCTGCCTAACCCATTCCAAAGATATCTTATCAGATCTTTGGCTAAATAATACTGTTACATTATTTTAAGTCTTGTATATCTGAAGGAATAGCTGGATGTTCTTCAAATATACAAAATATAGGGAGACTCAGTGGGGATAGAAATGAGGGTAAAATGTTTCAGGCCAAAGGTACTAGTTGAGCAAAGTAATGAAAACTGGTGCTTGGGAGGAAAACTATCTTTACAATAGAATTACTGATGCAAATATAGTACTCTTCAGTGCTCTCCACCTGAGAATTTGCAGCCTAAAATAAAGTTAAATTTTTGCCTATATCACTAGGTGATAGGATTAAATGTAATTCCTGGAATTATTTACCCAAAGTCCTTTTTCAAGGACAGTCAAGCAAAATTCCCTTTTGACTTGAAATAGCCATTTGCCTGAAAAAGTGTGGCAAGGCACAGCTCATTAAGAAGGCCTTGCATATATGGTAAGGATAAAGCTGTGAGTGATGATTGCTTTTAAATCACGTAGAAGATTAGCATCTTCCACATGGAGAAGAATAAAAAAAATCCACATAGTCAAGAACACTTACACATTCTGTTTTCAAAGACGAAATTCAGTCTCAACATTGGGTGCAGAAAGTTATGTTTTCACATGTTAAATTGTGGTACTTGTACATCAACTGGCTGGAAACAAATGTTTATTTTCTGTCTGAAAAATGCACATTTCCCAGCTTAATTGCCTAACTGCTCTTTATTTATGTTGGATGTAAATTCATAAATGTCTTTTCAGAAATAAACTTGCCTGCAGATGGCTGCTATATTTTTCTGGAAATCTTAAAAAAAAAAAAAAAAGTCATCTATTTAAACTAGCTTTGGTGCAAATCTTGTAAATAAGCAAAGGTTTCAGCTAATTCTTGCAAATATTCTGAAAAGAAAGCCATGTCAGGCTGATCATGTGGAACTGTACTATCATAGGGTATACTCTCACTGAAACTGTTTCACTGCAAATACTGGCTGTGATGTTTGATTTTGCTTATGAATGGGCAATGGCATATACATTTTTTCATGCACCCCCTACTTCCCTATTTCTGGGAATGTAAATAGTTCTTGAGTTGGTAGTTTTTCAAAGCACTCGTTGAAAAAATCTTTGAACTTTGTTTGATTTCGCATGGAAGTGTTACTTCACATCATGTATTAAGCAATTCTCTCCGTTCCTTCCAAGTCTTCAAACACAGCTGTCCCCACTTTTGTAGCTGTAAAATCAGATGGCTAATATCTGAATGAATAGAGATGGCTGCACTGCAGCAAAAGAGATCTCATTAATTGGTTTTAATTTTCTTGGGGCTAGAGGAAGAACCTAAATCTCCGCAGCCAAATTAAAATTCAACTGTAGTGCACAGTCCCACAGTTCACAGACACATCTTGATTTTTAGAGTAGATGTACCAGGTCACTTCAGACCCAAAAGCACAAGCATGTTCTATTTGAATTACAAATTACTTCTTAGGGGCTTGATCACATCTCCTTAACACGACCTTTGCTATGTCCTTCTCAACCTTTTTATATTCACATCTCATTTCTTAGATAATTTCTACTAAGAAGTCTCTGTCCATCATCTGAGCATGTGGATCCTTGGAAGGGAGATGGCTACATTTGCTGTTTGCAGTTTCTCATGGGTAAAACATGCCTTTTGGGGTGGAGAGGTACTGTTTTAGACAGCATGGTCAATCATTAAACCCAGATGAGAGAAAAAAGGTTATTGCAATTCATAACCTTCTCTTAGACAGCTGCAGGAGAGCTGTCTGTGCTGCCAGAAAAGCAAAGAATTCACAATATAAAATGTCTTGTTAGTCCCATGTAAGAGAGAGAGTGTAGTGACTGAAGACCAACTTTACCACCCATTGCTCAAGTCCCAGCTTTAAGGCACTTAATACACTGATAGATGTGGTTAGGTGAGCAGAATAGAGTCCACTCTGTGGCACCACCCCATCCATATGCAGTTCATTGTTAATATATAGCTAAAACAGGAAACTTCTACAATCAGATAAAGAAAGCTCTACAGTATGTGATTATGACTTGGTCAGATGTGAGCGTCTGTATGAAAAATAATACCTCAGGTTGAATAACAAAGAACAGCTTGTATTTGAACTTGGCTGTGGTGAACTAAAATGAATTCCCTGAGTCCCTTTGCTCATGGTAGTTTTCAATTTTGAAGCATTTTTCAACCCTTTTTCTCCTTCAGGGTTACGAGTGATTAATTTTATTGACTTAATCTCAACTTGATATTTTTACTGTAAATCCTTCCAATGTTCAGAGTATAATTATAGTTTAATGATTTAAACTTGTGGATTCTATTCCCCAGAAAGAAGACAATATTTCACTTTTATATTTTTGAGGCTATTTTTCAGTGTCTCTTACAAAATGAGCAAATAAAACATCGGGAAATTGGCAGTGTTTGTTTGTTTGACATATTAATCACTACAAGTTTCATAATTGATTTTTTTCTTTTGCCCTCAATTTATAATTTTATAATGAACTCTGCAAGCAATCTAATTTTATCCTTGAGGAGAGTGGGCAGAAAAAGAATCAATAAAAGAGCTGAAGTTTAAAACAGAAAGCAAAATTGTGATTCTTGAACTTCAGTATAGATGTGTATTGTGTATTCTACACACCAAACTAGTATTGATATTAATGGAATTTTACTGTCTGTAATGAGGGGAGAATATTCACTGAATGAGGGGAGAATATTCACTGGAGATTTCCAGTACAACTGAAGGATCCACAGCATTGACTTGGCCCTAAATCTAGAGCTCTGAAAGATAAAAATACCTAAACTATCAGTCATAGTTAAGGTTAAATCTAGCTTGTTACTATGTAACAAATACAACACTGTTCAGATAGCATAAGAATGGCAAATTTATGTATGGCAAATTTAGTGAAGGTCAAATTTTCAGAGACTTAGTGTGATCTCCATTCATATATGCCTAAGTCACTTGCATGTGCTCTTCTGTCAGCTACTGTTTGTGTTAACAAATAACAGCTTTTAAACCCAGAACTCCTGCGCACCATTTGTGTGTCCCTTTTTTTTTTTTTTTTTTAAATAGCCTGATTGATGTAAAGGCCATTTCAATCACTTCTGCTCTCAGCTGCTAACAGGAAAAAGGGCCCATGCAAGAGATTTTGCTTCAAATAACTAGAAACTGAGTTTAGGCACATTTTGAACATCTGGCCTACAGAGGTGTTATATTCCATAAACAGAATAAAAAGTGTTTGACATAATAACTAAGGCTAATCAAGATGACTAAAATAAATATTCTTTTAGTAACTAAAGATTTTTCATCTTCTCTTTGTCTTTGCTTTCACTATACCTCAGGTATCCAAAATGAAATATGAAGCTGAAAAAACATGGCAAGCAGCTGAAACTTTTTTTACCAGAATAATTACCTTTAAAGCATCATGCTACTCCCTCAGCAAGTTACTTTAAAGGAGTCTAGGAAGCTAAGTATCCAAACTGCTCTTGAATTTTCAATTATGTTCCAGTTACTATTGTTCTAATTGGGTAGTGTTGCTACTTGAATTTATATTATTCAAAATTGCAGTGGAACTTTGTTTCCTTTTGTAAAATACTGTTGCTGCTCCTGACTTTACATTTCAGGGTACATGTGGCTGGGGACATGCTCTGCAGCAGAACAGTCAGTAGAAACTTTGATAAGAGACTAAAGCCTGCCTAATCTGCACCTTCTCTGAAGACAAATTGTCCCACTCTTCGTTGCAGCATGGTTGGATGCTAGAAAATACCTGACTCATTTTCCTTTCTAGAGGAATCCTTCCTCTGTCATTCTTCAGGAGTCAAGGAAGTGCAAAAGCTTTTGTTGGCATAATTCGTGTAAGGCAGACAGAGTTAATATTGCCATTTGTCTTCTTCTGATGTTCTCCTTAGACAGAAGCCCTGAATGAAAAAGGTAGCACTGTCAGAGGGGTTTTTGGTTGTAGGACTTCTTCTGTGTTGGGACCTTCTGCTGATACAAAAGTAGGGCATCATCCTACCCCTAAGTGAACACTGTTTCTAATGTATAAACATACTTAAAAAATGATGTGTTTTTGGTAAACCTCAAAGCATTCGCAAGTTTTCTCTTTGGAACTGACTTTCAATTCTTTCTGAGGGCACTTGACAGTTCTCCCTAGTCAGTTGTGCACAGTCACTTTGTAAACAGATTTAATGCAACTATTTCTACTTAATTCACCATCCATCCCCAAATCACGGTAGCAAGAGTTTTCATCCGGGCTTTTTGAGAGACTGATATTGACAATGAAAAAGAAAGCCGGGGGCAACATTGTGGTTCCTGGTTTGCACAGACAGTGTATGAGACAGAATATGGACACTGGCTTTGAATCACTACAAGCAAACTTTGCAAGTTTCATGCATAATTTAACTTCCCAGAAAGTGAGAGTCAGCTCTTAAAATTCCCAACCCACAGAAAATTCTCTGATCCAAAAGGAAATCTTTTAGTTGGATAAAATGAATCAAAAGGCTTGGGGTTTTACAGCTCCTACTAAAAGGATTGCCATAGTCCTCTGTTCACATGGCCATGGCATGTGTTCTGAAGATTAGTAGAGACACAATTAGCTTATAAATATCTACCTGTCTTTTTGTCTTCAGAAAGAGTTCATCAGCTTTCAGCAAGCATTGCTGAATGAACTTGTAAGGTCTTGTCCTAAATTTACTGCATTTTTTCTGAGCAGAATTGAGGCTTTGATGAACTGGAGATGCAGAATCCCTGGTTAACAATCTGGCTTTCAATCTGGAGGAGCTGTATCCTGTAGATTATATGTCCCTGGGGATGGTCACTCATATCTGAGTAGGGAGGAAACTTTGCAAGTTAGTTTCACCTGTGGATCAAGGGAAGAGTAAGAAAGCTGACAATGAAAGAAGAAGAAATGGAAATAAAAAAAAATAGTTTCAATCTCCTTATTAACAGGTGAGCACTTCCTTCACTTCTGATTTTTGGAAGGAGGATCAGTCATGGAATAACACACTTATGCAAATTTTTGCTTGGAAAATTGTAGCAGTTTCTTGTGAGAATGGAATAAGACTGCTCTGAAAATCAAGCCTCATATCAAGCTTATGATTTTAAATGTAGCACAACCTAGAAGTTGTTTGTAGTGAACACAATTTTCAGAGTTTAAATGTTCATCATTATATATGTTTGTGGAATGTTCAATTCAATGCTTTTCACTTGCTTTATATCCCTATGGAGCTGGATAATAAGAATTCTTGGAAATACTTGGAGGCACCACGTATTCAAAAACCAAAGTTTGCTATCCGTAAAGATATGAAGAAATGTTTCTCTCTTTTAAGGGCAGTTTTTAGAACCACTGCCCCCCACATACAGGTATAGGTGTTCAGGTCAGCAACCATTTAACAGATTCTATTTTTTTCAGGTACATTTTTTAACCACATTGCAATCCTTGTATATGGCCTTACAAAAAATTACCCCCCCCCCCCCAAATTGTGCCCTTATACAAATACTTGAGCTTGGTAAGAGTTCTAATTTCTCAATTTCCACATATAATTGCTGTCTTGTGCTTGCAAAATTGAACAGCGAAATACTTGAGAACTAGGGCTGGATGATAAATTGAAAGTGCTTCAACCTTTAACCCCACATGTCTTTCAGTCCTGTCTACTTGTATAAAACTGACAAAACCACATTTTTATGGTTTGTTTTCTGTGCAGCAGATCTAAAACAGCTTCCTAGAAGGAAAGGAAACTAGATCATATTCTGCTTCAATCAGTAGTAAAGTAAAGAGGGAATTCTGAATTACAGAAGCATTGTGTATTATTGAAGAAAGTGTAAGAAAGAAAAAATGTCTAGCTTCTTTTTCTAAGCCTGAGCTGAGCACAGAAGGCTGACAACTCTGGGAAAAAATATTCTCCCTTCCTAGAATTATATGGCCCTCCATGAATTGCTTAGGAGGCCATTCACTTTAGGGATTGCCACTCACTACAATCTGCTCTCAGTTTCCAGCTACAGATGAGAGATTAGTCACACAAAAAATTCAGCCATCTCTGGATTATCTGATTTTTAAATCTAAGTTTCACATAGATTCTTTGATGTGAGGCCATTTCTAGATGCCTTTATTTACCTGCCATCTTGGCCCATTACTGAGCTGGCCCATTATTGACATTTGAACTGTGTAACTAAAGATAGAGTAGCAAGGATGACCTGATGCATATTAGATAAAGAGATAATTTCCAGCAGAAGCGTATGCAATTTGCAATAAACCACAACTTAGGCTGTCATCACTGATCTGTTCCTTTTCACATTTGTGAGACCCTGCCTTTTCTGCTTTTTGTACTGTCAGCAGTTCTGCTCATCTTTGATAAAAATAGCTAACTAAATTTGGGGAAAAAATCTAGATGCAGGAAAAATGCTGCATATACTGAACTAAAGCAACCTTCAAAGGAGGTTGAGATACCTCTTTGAAATTAATGTTGCAAGCAAAGTTTTGTAACTATGTGTTACTAAGAGGTTAAACTGCACTAGGGAGAAAGTAGCAACAGAAGGAAAACTGCAACAGGAAGAAATAATTATTCCTATGAAAATATAGAAGACTAAATGTATATAAATCACTTTTCGTGCCAGAGCTAAACAGGCCCCTTAGGAAGATAATAAAGGTCTCTTGAACCTCAAAGGCTTCTTGCTGCTTTCATATGCTGCTTCTCCTATAATACCTGTTTTGTTCATATTAAAACTCATGCTCTTGTTGCCCATATAGAAATGTTTTCAAGTGCATTGAAGACACACCTCTTGGGGCCACAAGTGGGCTAAAACATTCTGAAGAAATACTTTTTCCAAAGTGGATTTGTAATTTCTTTAACCCCGTCCCACAAACACAAACCATAACAAGAATTTTGATAAACATGGTTATCTCCAGAAAAGTGTAAGATGTGAATAAAATATTTCTTGCATTAGTACTCAGAATTAATGGTCTTGTAGCGTAAATGCAACTAATTGAGAATATTTGTGCTGTAAGCACATTAGCTTATTTAATGGGTATGATAAGAGTACAATATAAGACCTGTATAGTGGAAGATCTGTTTGAATAATGATGAAATTTGTGAAGTTAATCATAGCCAGACTGAACAAATGAGTCCAACAATAAACTGTACATCATTATTGTAGAGCAGTATAAATGGACACTAACTAACTAATTGAATGCCAGCTGATGTTTTTGCTACAGGAGTTAGAACAGACCACAGATTTAATTATTTTTTCTTCATAGTAATGTTAATTTTAAATTATATATTATGCAATATGATAACAATTGAAAGATATCTTTCACTATTTGAAGGGCCCATATGAAAAGGAAGGATAAGATAGTTTCCTTAGGAGACAGTCATGCTCTCATAAAGAGGGAAATAAAGTTTGAAAGATGCATCTGAAAAATTTTCAGCTCTGCAAGATTATGTCTGGAGGAAGATAACAAGGTACCAAAGCAATGACAAATCTGGTGGTGACAAAGCACTGGAAGTACCTGTAGCACTGTGCCACAGCACTGTGGGATCATGCCTTTTGTCCAGATTGAGATACACTCTGGTACCAAATTTTTGGGAAAGGCACTGTGTATTATAAGTATTTTAATATTCAAATGTTTTGAAATGAAAAGTAAGGAAAAACAACAGTAGACCTGAAAGCTGCTCTAAACTGCAGAGGCTGTGACTTAGGGTGAATGAGAAAATATGCCATTTGTAAGATGATTCTCAGAAGCAGAATGTCAGCAAAAGTGAGGATTTATTTGGAAGTGGTAGGAAGGCTGAAGAACTGAAGAGATCATCCCACATTCCAGAAGTGTGCATAATTCCACCATGGTGCAATTTGACAGTACAAATATGTGGTGGTGAAATACTTTGGGTAAAGATAAAAGGAATAGAAACCAAAAGGAGAAGTAATAACAACCATCTGTTACACTTCAGAAGATCTGGAAAAGAGTGGGGAAAAAGAATTCCTTTTTTTTATGCTGTGGGACACTGCACTCCTGAGGAATGTTTACAACTCATATATCTGCTGGTTAGAAAACCCAACAATTCCGCATCACTGAAAAGGTCTGTAAACTATGCAGAAAACAGATTTTGGAAGCAGTGCTTAATTCTGCTTATAAAGTAAGGGCCTACTGTGAGGGACTGGTGAAGAATCATTCTCTTTAGCAAAACATCACATGTTTTTGATATAGTCACTTTTCTGAATTCCATCCATTTTTTGGGTGGAATTTTTGATGACATGGCAGTCAGTTTGGGAGAGAAGTGTGGTATGAAGAGATAAACATTTATGAAGTATTTGTTCTTGCCAAAGCAGGGCTTAACTGAATTGTTCTTTGAAAGGTCCAAATCACCTGAGTCTGAGAGACTTCACAAATTGATAAAGTTCAATGCAAGTTTGAGCTTTGTTGTATCACTGTGGACATTTGCCTGCCCTGAAATGGCACACACAAGTCAGGGCACTGCACAGCTGGAAAAGTGAACTGCGAATAGAATGAAAGAGTGCTGTTTTTCCCAATATACACTTGAAAGTGCTATTTTGCTTGAGTCCAAAAAAATGCTGAAAGAGAGGTTTGAATTCTGTTTTTGCAAAATAGAGATTACTATTTGTTGCCTTATATTATTTTCAGAGTTCCAAAACATCTGAATGCAAGAGATAAAGTTTTCTATGTCTGCTGTGTGATGTCTCAAGTCGATTTATATGATGACAAGTTGGCATAGGGTGAGAAGTGTTCACTGACAGAAAGAAAAACACACTTATTCCTAAGAGAAGGTCAGAGCACAAATGTATTCTTTTTTTGTTCATATGTTTTTACAAAGCCCCACGCTAATGTGGTCAAGTTCTTCATCCACACCAGGGTCTCCACTTCCTCTCCATTGCAATTTAGCCCCACAAGGTATATACTTAATTCATGACCTATATTAAAATCTTCTTTCTGTGGGCCTTGGTCAAAAATAGAGAAAACTGCACATTTCAGTGAGGGCAGCAGCAGAACACTCTAGATAGTCTTAGAATTAGTTCTTATGAATTTTTAAGTCTTGCTTAACAAAAATAAATAATCAAGTGATTTACAGAAGAATCCTGGTGAAGAATCTTCTTCAGCCCCCTTCAGTGCTAAGCATACTGCAGCTCTCATTCCAGAATCTGCTGTGATGTGAACAATGCTTCACAGGAAGAAACACCTTTATAAAGAAACATGCTTGACTGGTGTGATTAATTCCTATATCATAATAAAATCCATAACCAAGATAAAACTTACTGGGAACAGTAATGAAAAAATTGTCATTATACAGGGAAAATATGAAAGAGCATTTTTTCCTTTTTTAATTTAAGAAACCTGTGAGCAATGCAACTGTTTCCAAGGTTTTCTGAAATACAAAATTGTATGAGTAAAAGCTAAATGATTATTCTAAGCTAAATCAATACAGCGTTGAAATTATCATTTTCCAAGTTAACTCATATGTCTCTCAAAATCAAAGCATGCTCTTCTAAAAGGCAATGTGTTAAAGGAGGAATGAATTCATAAAGATACTTGAAGTGTCTTCAAGTTATTTATGTGGGAAGAAAGCTTTCAGTAGCAGAGTTCAGCAGTAACAACAACTAAAACTAATAGTTTTCCGGAAAACGAGTGGACATGAACTTTGCATGTCCAATATTGCACATAATACTCATAAACTTTATGATAAGAAGCACAGGAAAAGGGGGTTCATCCTTACTACAATTTGTTTAAAATTCTCCCATAAATTACACTAAGCAGAAATATTGCCTTGGATCACAAATCCCTCTCAGGCACTGCCTTATCACAGATTCCTCAAAAGCGCTAACCTACGTGACCTTTATGTGAGTCTCAGATGACTCCAATTATTCTGCTGTGAGCTCTGATTCTTTTACACAGCCTGACCTTAACTTAAAAAAATTGAATAGGGAGGAGGTCTGGGGGAAATGAAAGCTGTATCACATGGCCTGACCACACTTTGTACCCTATGAGACAGGCTGTTGAAATCTTGGAGAGGTAGAGGGAGGGAATTTATCTCCCAAATCTGTAGATATCAAGAGGAACGAAGTTCCACCACACTGGGGTCAACTGTGCAAAAGCAGTGTATTTTGACACAGTCGACTTAAAAAGTGATGGGAGAGCAGACATAAATGAGAAACAGAAAGTAGGTTACGAAAGGAAGCAGAAATGTGGACCAGGTTATGCAAGAACAGAGGGGTCAAGGCTTGAAGAACCTTGAAAGTTATCGGTAAAATCCTGGACTCAAATCTCAATTTCAGAGGGAACCAATATTGTGGTGTGAACAAGGGGTCAGCATGGTAACAGAAGGGGCAGCAGCAGTGGGATGAAAGTGAGATAGGATGCTTTGATAAAACATGTTGTTGATGCAAACCCTCAAATCAATGCCACTTCTATGCAGAAATTTGAGGCCAGGTCCAGGTCCCATCTAACCTTCTAGCAAAACTTCCACCCAGTTCACCAAGGTCACATTTTGGCTCCTGAATTTAAAAAAAGTTAGATACCAGAGACAGCAGTACACTCTTCATGCACAAAATTTCAAGGTTTAGCTTCAGGATTCTTTTATAAGGGTTTGTGTGTTTTCTACCAGTCAAAATGCCCCAAGTACAAAATTGTCCTCTGCTCTACAGGACTTGTTAATCTGTGGCCAAAAATAGCACAGGATGATGGACTTAGGTTTTAGCTGGAATTGGGAGGAAAATCAATTTGCCCACTTTGTATCAATTTCCACTTTTTCAAAGGCTCTTGTCTAAAAACAGACTGAAAAATCAAAATGCATTTATAAACAAGAATAATAATGCAATGGGTAATCAGACTGCACTAGCTGAAATATTGCAATAAGTTCACCATGCTTGCTTTCAATTCTGACCTTACGGCTTTTAGATTTTTTTGATTTTAATACTACAAGTATAAAGGAATTCCAAATTTGAAATTTAAAAAAATGTTTTGACAGTTTCAAAACCTTCTTCTATGGTTTTCTTTAAAAAGAAAAATCAATGAAACTTACTTTTCCATAGATAGATAACTAGATCAGCATTTTCCCTTTCAAGGTCTTATGCTAAAAATATTTTCACTTAATCTCGACATCTAGCCAAAACTCAGACCTTAAAATAAATGACAGAAATTGCCTTAGACCCACAATAGAAAACACCTTCCTCCACTGTCAAGCTGTTATCCTCTTACAGAAGAGCTGCCCATTTGTGTGAGTGGGAGGTAAGTTGCACGGGCACATGTGCCACATGCTGACAATTACCTTTTTCCTACAACAGTGTATGGTGATCTTGCTTCGGAGGGAAGGTATGATGAATCATTTCTATGACTAAGCTGCACAGAAGCTATGGCTGTCAGACATAATGCCAGGGCTTGTCACTGTCTGGCCTCTGTATGACAAGGAGGCTCTGACCACCTTAGGGTCATTCCCCAAAATGTTTGGACTAGGCAATGAATCATTCAAGCTCACCCAGCCAGGTTTCTTTCCTGTGACAGCCTTGATGAGGAGGGAAATGCCTTGGGCTCTGAGTGGTGGGAAGCACACTTGCCTAAGCAAATATGTGAAGACATCATTTATTCGAATCTACTTTTTTGCTTTGTTATTCCTTTTTTTGCTTTGTTATTCCTTTTTTTGCTTTATTTTTTAACCCCTGCTCCAAATGAAGGATTCTGATTTCACTAATGTTTAACTTAAATATGATAACTTCAAAGTTAGTTTCAGCACTATCTAATCTATACTTTCACCCCCTTTTATATCTTAAACTGAGCTTACTAGAGACAGGGAATGTTTATACTGAATTGTTATATCAGGCAAATAAAACAATTGGCCAGATTGTGGTTCAGAGTTCACAAATTCATTGGGAAAGGTAAAGAAGATAAAATGCCAGTTTTGCTTGACTAGCAAAAAGCCATTGTCAGTACTCCCTCTAAAGAAGGAAGAGGGGAAGGGTACTGAGGAGAGTGCACTGGGTGTGCACTCCACAAATCCTCCTGGATATTTCACTGCAGATTGGCCTCACACTCTCTGTGGTGGCTGTGTGTAAATAGCTCCGATGTGATATAGAAAAATACTGTGAAATCAGGATTACCATCTTCGCACTCATCATAAGACATTAAGAAATAAATAATTATTTTTGAGGAATAACTTATATATCTATAACTTATATATCCCTTTTGCCTCCTTTTGTGTTAACTTATGACAGTAATGCAGATTATGACAATAATACAATACCAAGCTGACTTGGTTAATGAGGTGACCATCCTTGCACTTCTTGCAAAAGAGTTTAAAATGCTTTTTCAAACATTGTGATCCAACTACAACAGCAGGAAAAAAAAAACCAAAACCCACCCTCTTGAAAGCTATATTCAGTGTGGGAGGTTAGGTGCATTCTTGTTAAAAAAATATTTTTAAATGGGACATCTCAAGATCTGTTATAAACGGAAGTGTTGGCATAAAAGAGGTCTTAGAAGAAAATATATAACAATAGTTAGAAATAGTTTAAGTGGTCTTTTTCTTTAAACTATAGATAGTAACAAATCAGCCAGAGCATGTGGTGCTCATGTAAGAGTTACATAGGAAATTAACTATGAAAGAAGTGAACTATTAATTTTGGCATTAAGTCTTCTAAAATCTCCCCCTTGCTCAGGAAAAGAAAATGATGCAATTTGAAAAACAGGCTTGATGCAATTGTTGAGGATATATAAATCTTGGCAAATCTGACAAGTGCATTTAGCAAATTGGTGGTAGTTATAATAAAGAATAGAAACATGAACATGATTCTTATCACAGAGAAGAAAACCAGTGAACATGCTTACATATGATTTACTGGGTAGGACACAAGTCTTGTGTTTACATAGGGAATTATTCTTACAAACCCTAGATTTCTTTGAAGGAATCAGTCAACATTGGACAGTAAAATCCTGTTGATATGTCCTATTGGGTTTTCCAGAATTGTTTTGAGGCAGTTCTCATCAAGAACTTCTGAGGAAATAAAGTGCTGTGGCACAAAATGAAGGGTTCTAGAAAGTCTAAAGACAAAATTTGGAGGTAGAAAATAAAACAAAAGGTTAATTTGTTGGCTTTCTAATTGATGCACCAGTGGAAATCCACAGAGATCATTGCTGAACTCTGCTTTCAAATACATACTGGTCTGGTTAAAGGGAGTCAACAGTATGAGGTGACACAGCTTTGTTACTGGCAATTCAGGGTAGTTTTGAAGGGTTCTTAAGGTTCTGGCTGAATGACACAATAGCAGATATATTTCTGTGTGGGAAGATGTAAACTGATGCACCTGGGATTGACTCTGGAATTGACACTTGGAATTAAAAGAAGGATGGAAAGTACTTTGTAAGGTTGTGAGTTAGACATATCTTGAAGACTGTGTGTGGTCTTATCCCCTGCATCTCAAAAAGGGTAGACCAGACCTAGAAAAGGTTGGTAGGATGCTCAAGCTATGAAATAGTTTCCAGATGAAGACTGACTATATAAGCTTAGTATACTGATTAGGAAAAGATTTGCCTGAGGAAGGAGGGAACAGAAATACATAAATCATGAGTAGCACAAGGGAGGTAGCACAAAAAGGGGCATGCAATAGCAGGTTTGACAAACAAAAGCAGGGCTTTTTCACAAAAAGCACAGTTATATTGTAGATGGCATTACCACAAGCATCTGAGGATGCCAGAAGTTTACATGGCTTCAAAAGGAATTAGATAAATCCACAGAAGGAGAATCCATTAAAGGATGTAGAACACAAAGATGCCATTTTTGGCTCAGAAAATATTGCAGCTCATAGAGTGCTCAAAGCCAGGGAGACATTACTGCATGCTTGTCCTCATTTCCATGCTTCCTCAGCCCCTCTTGGCCAGTGCTAGAGGCAGGATGTGGAACCAAATGTTTCTTTGGAGGGACTGCCATCAGGCTGCCTATGCCTGCTTTCCCTCTGCCATAGCTTGGAAACTCACATTTGCTTCTGCTGAGATGTCTGGAGCAGTTGCAAATGTTGGGGACAGAGGGAGGATATACATTCCCCCAGCATTCTTTCCCTTGTCTTTCCCATTCCAATAGCAGCCTTAAGGGCTGACTTCTCACCACGCCACCTCTGGTATGTATAGCACAGCTTTAAATACTGATGTTTGAGGTGGTAAATTTTTATTTTGTCTGTATTACAAGAAGCTCTGCATGAGCTTGTCCTGTGCTTGGGACATTTCAGAGCCAGTAGACCTGAAGGGTAGAGGTGTTCTCACCTGCTGAGAGATTTTAGCACTCAGCATGAAACCCCTCGGATAGACATTCAGGAGTTTCCAGTCAAACGCATAAGTCAAAGTCACTCCAGGATCTACTGGAACTTGGCCTGGTTTTACTCAACCAAGCAAAGTCAGGCCAAGCCAAGCAAATAAACACTCATTTTCAAAATATATCCTGAGTCTTCAGGTGCAGACTTGAACTCCAGACAAATAGGAAGTAACTCCTGCATTTTACTGAAATTGTGTGAATTTGGGGGTAATACTATAAAAGAGAATTTTTTTGGGGACTGAAATTGCTTGCAAATATGAATTGCCCGCAGTTAAATTCAGATGAAGATTGAATAAAACAGATATTATATTAAAAGAAGAATAATTTAATTCCTGAATTTTCTGAAGCAAAAAAGGGTATCATTTTAGAAATGCTAGAATGTTTACTTTTGACATTTGCACAATAAACTTCTTCTTAGTATTTAATAATGGCTCACTGAAAAAGAAAAGTTTTAAAATGAAAGCAAAAGTCATTACAGATTAGCTTGATGCTAAAAAACAATCCCTATTTTTCAAAAAACCATAAAATGTCTGTTTTGATTCAAACACAACTGATTATATTTTGTTTTCCTTTTTCTTTAGTGACTGAACCAAAAAAACCTTACTTGTTTGTCTAGCTCTTATTTGGGTTATATTATGAAAGTTTTACAAAGTGATTCACACTAAATTGAATGCATTCATAATAAATTATAGCTGCATTTTCCAGCAAGAGTAAATACTATTTTTTATCTTTGCAAATAATGGTTACTGCCCCATGAATATCAATGAGGAGGGATAGAAAGGATAGAAGTTCAAAAATTTAAATTTGCACAGTTATTGAAGCTTCTTGTTTTAAGTGCTTAATGCCGATTAATGCAGATGCCACATTTTTCCTTTCTTCTTCACGATCGTTTTGACTTCCTCAGCTTAAGGAAAACATTCAGAAGAAATCAGTTTCCCTTTTCTCCCCCCTCTTTTCTCTTTTTTTCTTTTTAAACTGGCTGTGACTTCCCTAATTCTTCTCTTTCTTTGAATCCCTCAGTGCTGATAAATTCTTTTAAACTTAAATTTGTTTAATAACTTCATGGAAAATTTGCTTTGTTGATTCCTTTTTAAAAAAGGGAGTTTATTTTAACAGAAGAATAACTGACTTTTGTGTAATCATTCCCTTCAGTGGGTGCTCACCAAAAGGCCTGCACAAACGAAATGCTCTCTCTAATCTCACTTGGCCATGCAGAGGAGTGAAGCTCCCCATATGCCTGTTTGCAAGTTGATTTGAGGGAGAGCTGTGAGTGAAGGAGGCTTCCCAGTGAGACTGTGAATCCCCGTTAGCCAGAGCTGCTATTGCTTTTCTTCTAGCTAGATACCTGCAAAGACATGAGGTGGCATAAGCCCAGGGAACACGTTAGTCCCCACAGACATTATTAGCAAGGGCTTTCTCTCCCCCGTACAGTGTGTGGTACTTCTGTCTGAGCTGATGTCGCTGTTGAGCCGCTAGCAGAGTAAGAAAACCCGGGTTCAAAAGATGGCATCCAGAAGAAAATTTTATTATTTAATTCCATCTTATATAGACTTTTCAAAGGTCACCCGGATTGGTCAGTTCGAAGCCTCCCCCTAGGCCTGATTGGCCAGGCCTGAACTGTCCACATCCAAGAAACTGTTTTTAATAACATCCAAACTTTATCTTTATTTATAAAACACAGGAAGAAAAGAGAAAAACTTCCCATGGGAAAGGTCTGTGCTAGCCACAAGCCTGATCCCTTTTTCCACCTTCCTTTGGAGCAGCAGATGTCTGGCACTGCTGTTGGATGTCATGCTGGTTTGATGTTGGTATGTCACTAATGAGAGATGGTTTTCTCTCACGGAAAACCCCTTGGCAAATACATAACATAGGCCAAAACCCATCTTTTCACACCAAGACCAAAAGGTATTATGCTCATTGCACCTGTTCTCTTCCCACCCAAAGCAGGGTGGCTTCACTCCTAGCATCCTGTCTTCTCTTCCTTACCCCTCAAGCAATGTCCAGCCCAGGAGAGAGTTCTACACCCTCTCTGTGGGCAGGCCAGTGCTTCATCCCATATCCTGTTCCTTTGCATTCATGGATGTGCTCATTGTGATTAGAGCTACAGAGAGGGCTGGTGCCATGGCCTCTGCTATGCCACGCATGGAGATGTAGCAGAATGCATTTTCCATTTGTAAAAACTGGAGGTATTTTCACAAATGAGCAATACCTGAAACCATCGCTATTACTAGTAGCCATTTTAATGTGTCATCCAAGAGCTACATCCCAAAGGAAACCAAACATGATCTATATTAATCCTAAGTAACTTACAGTTTAAAGGCCCTGATCCTATCCTGCATTCTGTGATGTGTGTATATTTGCATCAGGTCTTTACCCAGATTTTCCTTCAGATTTTATCAACCTTTGTTAGGGTTTTGAGAGTCTCTTTATAGGCAGGACAGCTTCTAGAGATAGATTTGCAGAGCATGGACTCATGTAAAGCTCCTGAGCCACCATTATAGTTTACACCAGAAAGTTTACTCTTAGTTTTACACTCCTTCATAACTGTTCCAAAACATGTATTGTCATATTTAATCTTCATCTACTTTAATACTTTCTCTCTGTACTCTGCATTTTTATTTGCTTCAGTGTTGTTCATTGAGATTTCCCTTTCAGACCCTATAAAAGCTCAGAATTTTCACTTCTCTTTTCCTCCTCTTTTCAGTGGTGAAGGTTGTCTTCAACCAAACATGCACACTTTTTAATTTGTGATGATTTCCTGATAATTTTTTTTTTTAAAGCATGGCCTACTGTTGGTGTGGAAAAATATTGCAGGTTTTATTCCCTTGAGTGGTTTTTACCCAAATGTATCTATTGTATATCTGTATCTGGTTGGTATCACTGACATGCCTGAATGAGGAGGAACCATTCAGGTGAAATGTCTGTGCAATCAAGTCTCTAGCTATCATCACTGAGAGGCATTAAAGTCTGCAATAAGAACGAACTTTTCTTTTCCCGACGCATTTCCAAACCCAGAGTGGCAGATAGTAATTTTCAGTTGCTGGGCTGTGTTAGTTCCTGGTGCAATCTCATAAAATGTAGAATTACACCAAGAAGGAATTCAGAGCCCCAGTGTGAAATTTCAGTTTTGTGTCTGGCACAAGCATCAGTGGAAATACTAATTTCTTAAAACTAAATGTATGTTGTTGCGTACAAGGAGATCACTCAGCTCCGCTTACTTTTTTGTGATTGTTTACCTTAAACATCCAAGCAGGAATAGCAGACCATGCCATAAACATGGAAATACTTTAATGGCCACAGCAATGAATGATTTAGTGCAGATTATCTGAAAGATATGTTCACATGTTGCATTTTAAACACTGCCATATTGTCTGAAGATTCTGGGACATGTCCATGAACAAGTGCAGAGGGATGCTGTCAGAAGCACAGGAAAGTAATGGCAATTTGGAATAACAAGCTCCAATTTTCAGTTTGTGAAGGATGATTTTGGTGCATTATGGGTTATTATGTTGTTATGTATAGTATAGTTAAGCTTAGAGGCTTCAATGAATTTGGCAACTCATATTAGAAGCACAGAATGAGAGACAATATTTCTGAAAATGTTACTTATAACCTGCAAGACAAAAGTGAAAGAGAAGTACAGAAAAATGAAGCCTGTGAAAATCATGGTGAAGATCAGTGTCTGAGTCAAGAATATAAACTGATTTTTCAAACTCTTAACTGATTCTTTTCTTTATTTGAATCCCCCTGCCATATTCATGAGATTAAATCTAAGCATTGGGAACCAAAAACAAATTTTTCTGTAATCATAGCTATCAATAACACACAATGGCCATAACTGCAAATAAATTAGTTCAGCTTTGGAACTGTCTGTATAAATATTGATGAATTTTGCCACTTCTGATCCCGCCATAGGCATTTCTTGTGCACAATGTTGCTGCGAGCTACACAGAGAGCACAGGGAAACCTACGCATGGAAAACTGAAGGAATTTCCACAACTGTTCCACTATGGGGCTAGCATTGTCATTTTTGTCTGGGTCTAGTGGCATACTGAGGGATTCAGCCAGAACACAAATAATTGAAAACATTCTCAGTGCAACTGAAAAAAAAGTGGACATGCTCTCGTCTTGCTAAAATATCATTCCCTTGCAAAGAGTAGCGCAGTAAAAGCAGTGTCACATTACTTTAACAGAAGCATTTAACATTTTTACTGACAGAATCTGAGGCATGTGGTTATGGAGTGTGAAATCCTCATTAAAATTCCTCAAGGAAAATCAGTTGAATAAATATCCAGTAATTGTCACAGTGCCCTTTTTGCTGTAGTTTTACAATACAATAATTCTCTCAATTGATCAGCTTTATTCTCATATCATATAGAGAGCTCAAATTCTTGTTCAGGAATTTATTACCCGCCAGGGACAGTTCTGATATTTCAAACTCTAAAGCTGTGGAAATATGCTGTAATAATTGTGTCATACTAGTGCATTCATGGAGCTTCCCTGTGCTACTCCTCTGGAGCAGCAGCTATTGCCTTCCCTGCACACCTTTCCCACTTTCCCTTCACATGTTCCATAGAGAGAACATGGGTAAGGCAAGTGAGGTTCTGAAATAGGGTGATGAATCAGAAGTGGGAAACACAACCAATTTCACTCATATCTCTCGAGTCCTCTTTGAGTTTCTGCCTTTGCTTGCCTATGTAGAGAGGATTTCTGTAGACCTCAGTCTGGACCTGTCACTGTTGAGCCGCTAGCAGAGTAAGAAGACCCAGGTTCAGAGTGTGGCATCCAGAAGAAAGTTTTATTATTTAATTCCATCTTATATAGACTTTTCAAAGGTCACCCAGATTGGTCAGTTCGAAGCCTCCCCGTAGGCCTGATTGGCCAGGCCTGAACTGTCCACATCCCAAGAAACTGTTTTTAATAACATCCAAACTTTATCTTTATTTATAAAACACAGGAAGAAGAGAGAGAATAATTCTCACAGGAAAGGTCTGTGCTAGCCACATGGACCCATTGGACCATGCAGCCTGGAAGTGAAGGGGTGAGTTCCTGCACTAATACACGATGGGTGTGCCCTTCTTATAAATGATCCTGGAATAGCAGAAGACTTTAGGGAAAACTTCAGTATCTTGAAGTAAGTCCTAGAGTTTCTTCAAAAGCGAAAAGGAATGACCAAACCCTGCTCCTGGATGAAGTGTACTGGAGGAATTTGATGTGTGTGTGTGTCCAGTATTAACTCTTCCAGCTATTAAATTTAATAAGCTGTAGTATATCTTTACCTTGGTCCTGTCACTATTTTAAAGTGCTTGGCAGTTCAGAAGGACCAGAGGAGAGGAAAGAGGTATTGAATGTATCTTAAAAGAGCTGCTAGCTTCCCTGGTGGCAAATGATTCTTATTTTGGTTAAACTGGAAAATATTTAAATCCTTTATATCTCCAAGCTGTTATGAAAATGTCTCTGTGTGTTGCAGAGTTAAGAGTTCTTAGCTATGTGACTATAATAACACATGATGCTCTCAAGAGAAAATTCACAAAAGCCTAATTTAAAAATGTTTTTGCTGCCAAAATTGCTAACACTTTGAACAAGGAAACACTATTAAAAGATCTAATACTCTATGAAAAATGAGTGTTTTAAAATTGGAGGCCAAACCCCATTGCTAGAGTATGAAATAGAGAGATTCTTTTCTGAAGATGCAAACCTGCACTGAATTTTAACTGTTGAGTACCAGGATTCTGCCTTTAATCTGGGCTGGACTACTCCAGAAAGTTCAATAGTGGATGTACCGGGATCTGGCAGTCCAAAAAATAGACTGTATGGCTGTTGTGAATTCATAGACAAGCTGATCTAGTTATGCACATGTGTAAATAGATAAAAGTGTTCAATATAAAGCTGTTATATTTTTCTACACATTTTAACCAGAAGGTGGCATTGTGTCATGTCTTTTGCAAGTAAACCATCTTTGTTTTATTTTTATTTTTCCTTTATAAGAATTGGGCTTCGGAAACAACGCTAATTCGTGTTTTTCTCTTTTGTTGTTTTGGGGGGATTTATTTATTTATTTTTACAGATGTGATGAATTGTATGTTTCAGCATGTTTCAGCCTCGCTGAAAATACGTTCTTTGCTGACAGTCTGATACTCATGTTATTGTTTCTCTCTCCAGATATATTCCTGGTCAAAACAAATTGAAGAACTTTTTACTGCTTGTACATACTCTGTTGTGAAAAGTTATTTCAGTTCACAGCTATGTTTGAAATAATTTACAGTGAATCCAATAGAAATTAGATTGCATTAATTCACAGTCAGGACAATTGCATACCACTGAAGTACAAATCTCTTTTATATGGTGACCCAACGAACCTGCTCTCCTAGAGGAGATACAGTGTCTATGTAGAAGTTAGAAAGCAAAAAAGGCATTGAAATGGTCTGAATGTGTGGGAGAGATTTACATTTTACAAACGACTTAATCAGAGTCCTCAGAGGTTTGAGACATATCTGAGTCATGAACGAAGGTCAGCTGTTTTAAAACATGAGTTTCTGTGTGTGAACGATTTTGAAAGGCACGGAATTGGCAGATACTCTAGATCAGATGTTATGCTCCATGTAGTCCATTGACTCATTTAAATTGTGGGAAAAGTTTCCTAAAGGAGATGACAGTGTCAAAAATTTAATCAGTCTCTTCAGCCACCCATCATGTGCAATGGCTTCTCCTCTGACTCTGTGGTCATTTTAGTTGTGTCCTGTGCAGTATGAGCAACAGTCCATTACAAACCACACAGCAACCAATTACAAGAGGGTGGCAGTTGCTTATCTTCTGAACTGATCCAGCATCCTCCGTGCTGAAGAGCTATTTTATCCATATTCTTAATCAGTCTTTTAATCAATTTTGTACAGGAATTGCAAATACAAAGGCCAACCAACACATTCTGCTGAGCGGCAGGCCTACCCCATACAGGAAGAAAGGATCTGTCTCAAAGTACTGATTTTCAATAATAACTTCTCCGATACTTTGCTAGAATATTTTCACATCAGAATGGAAATAGAGCTGTATCTGAAAGTGAAATGTATTTATTTTTTTGATGGTCCTATCACCAGCATCTTTGCTTTTCACATTGGGAAAGGCACACAATTCTGTGGTTTAATTCCTTATGTACGTATGGGGTCAGGGGCAGTGCATAATGACATTCATACAAACCTTTTAAATCCAGCCAAAAGCAAGAAAATGTAGGTGTCAAAATCAGAAATGCTATTGCCCTAACCTTGCAAAGAGTCTGTTGGCAATATGGCTGATTAAGATTTCAGAATTTCAAAAATGGCAGCTTGACTCACCCCAAGGGACTCATAAATGCTTTTAGAAACAGCTATTATAATCATCTCCTTAACCACTGATTAGCAAATCATGTTGACTCTTTGACATAAAAATATCCCTGCAGCAGCAAGTAACAAAGATTGTATCACACAATCAACAGGTTTGGTGTTTTCCTGTGCTGTAAATGGTTGCAACTATATTTATCCTCTACAATGTGCAACACAATCCAAGATACTACACTAATAGAGTTAAGACATCTACTGATACTATACTGCATCAGCTCAAAAATGCTGGCATTTTCTGTATTTATTGTTTTGAGGAACAGCTACAGGTATTGCCACATCCTTGAATCTATGGATTGCATGCTTTCATTGTTTCTCAGTACTGAACCTTCTATCTGTATTCTGGAGGGTACTGCAAGCGCGCAGCTAAGACCTTTCCATTTCTAATTATATATGATGGAAAAGGTCATGAGACAGATGAGAAACCATATTCAATCAATACCAGACAGATTTTTTCCCCCCACTGATTTTGGAAAGTATTTTCATGGTTAGTAACACTATGGGATACATAGAGAAAGAACAGTAAACTGGTGTGCCTGTAAACATATTTATTTGACATTTTGCTTCACTGAGCATAGAAGTCATCTAGCCAATCTTAATTTTTTTCTAAGGGACCATCACAAAAAGACCTGTAATACAAAGGAGAAAACAATCTGCAAATGCTCCCTTGAAATGTGGCCTTTCCTGCCTAGTTACAGAATGAAATCGATACACAGCTGCAGATTTGTTGACCTGCACACGAGATTGAAACTATAATATGAAAAAAGTGAAATTCTTTCCTGATGATAGGTTTTTCTTTATTTAGATACCAGTAGTGTGAACAATATAATGACTGTAAGGTTCTGCAGACCCCTGTATAATGTTGGAGAATGTCATGTTGAGAAAGGGCATATGTTCTCTACATCACTGCTTCTTAATCTTCTCAGATTTTCACAAAGAAATCATATTAATCAAATCTGCTTTCAGCTATATGAAAGTGTTGTTTGAATGGTTCACAGCTTAGGAAGGGATTGAATGTAGAAGGAAACCTTCGAAAGAAATAAGCCAAAACCTCAAAATAATGTGCTGTTATTAGTATCTTACTGCTCTTGTTAGTATCTTACTTTATCATTCTGAATAAATGTGACAATTTTGCACCAGAAAGCTCTGAACTGCCCCATACTGTGGCTGTGGATTGGTCCGTGAAGGCAGTACAGGAGCAGGGGAATTGCCAGATGAAATCAGACTGGTGAGCCATCTGCTACTGGCTTGAAAAGAAAAAGAAACCAAACACAACAAAACATCCTACCCAGAAATACATCAGCAAGGGGCAGAATTCTGCCTGGCACTGAAAAGACACACTGCTCTCCTACCTCATTTGAAAATCTGCTTGGGAGTTTGAGGAAGGCAGGGCTGCATATGTACGAGGTTTTATTGTAGTCTAGCTCCTTTTCCATTGTCCCAGTGGGAACAAAGTGAGGAGGCAGAGAGGGGAAGAGAAGACGTCTCTTCAGTTCTGTGCAGCTGGGGGATGGGTCAGGAGGGAAAGTGGTTGGCCCTCCGAAATGATCAGGAGAAGCCAGCGTACCCCTCCAGATATGGGGACTGTCTGGGATTCTTCATGCTTTCATAAAACAGGATAATCTTCTAGTCTCCCTCTGATATTGTGCCACTTTCTCATTTTGGGTTGTTTTGGAGACAGCCTCAAATCTGTGGAAATACATTGTTTTATTAAATATACCAGATAAACCCCACAACACTTGTTTGTGGTATCCTTGTTGCTTTAGTGTTTAGAGTTTTCTTGGCACAGCTTTTTTGTTTAGCACCTTTCTGACTACAGAGAGAGACTTGAACCCTGTGCTTAAAACCTGATGTTCTGATGATCCGTTCAATCTTGCTCTTATTTAAATGGGGATCCTTGCTGCTGACTTTGGATATGAAGAACAAGGAGGGCATGAGAGTGCGCTCCTTTCCTCTCTGCTGAATTTGAATATCAGACTTCTAGTTAGATGATCAACATATCACAAAATAAACTGAGGTAGAAATGACAGAATGTTGGTTCTGGCAATAGGATCTGAAGAGAATTTCTCTGTCACTTAAAACAACAGGATTTCTTTTGAAGGCAAAACATATTTAATTCTAGAAAAAAAAAATTCCACAAATAAAAAAGAGGCAGCAATCTAATGAGAATTATGTTTTAAATTGGTGCCAGAAAAACAGGATATTCCTGAGGTCTTTCTGAACATGTCTACTTCTGTCTGGACTCTGGAGAAAATCTACTAATAGCAAAGGCATGACATTAGATTACAACCACAAAATTGCAGTCTTAAGACTGTAAAGAAAATGGGTTAAGTCTATACCATTTCTTATTTGTATTATAATCCCTGCCATAAGAATAGCCTTTCCTGGAATTATTGAAAATTCTCTCTTGCTTGTAAATGTAATTTTATTGTTCCTCTCACTATATTTGTAAAGATAGATGAGTATGTTTAACTTACTACTTTTCAGAATGCTGTCCAAATCTGAGGGTGGTTACTATAAAGGGAATTTAGCATGGACTAATGATTTTTAGTCTGTGGTTTTTGAAATCAGAAGTATTTAATTATGTACAACACATGTTAAAGTCAAACTTCTAAGGAGAAATGAGAAATGAGATTTGCAATCTATGGGACTTGCAGATGCTTAGGATCAAGATGTGAGACCTCTGTCTGCTCTGACTACTGTTGGTACTGACTACTTGTGTATCCCATGGAATTCCTTATTCATGACAGGAAGACAACCTGCAGAATTGCAGGTCTTCTGCTAGGTGGAATAGAATGGATATCAGTAAAGCAGGAGAATGCATCCAACTCAAAAAGCTGATTCTACAACGTGAATAGAACGTAGAATAACTATAAGTGAAGAAGTGACTGAGAGCAGCCCTGTGGAGAAAGACTTGGGGGTAATGGTTGATGAAAAACTCACCATGAGCTGGCAGAAAGCCAAAGGAATCCTGGGCTGCCTCCAAAGGACTGTGGCCAGCAGATTGAGGGAGGAGGTTCTGCCCCTCTCTTCTACTCTTGTGAGATCCCACCTGGAGCAGTTCTGGTGCCCCAATGTGAGAAGGACATGGAGCTGTTGGAGCAAGTCCAGAGGAGGCCACAAAGTTGGAAAGGGGGCTGGAGCACCTCTCCTATGAAGACAAGCTGAGAAAGTTTGGGCTGTTCAGCCTCTAGAAGAGAAGGTTGAGTGAAGACCTCATGGCAACTTTCCAGTGTCTGAAGGGACCCTACAGGGAAGCCAGAGACAGCCCTGTTATCAGGAACCATAGTGACAGGATAGGGGGAATGGGCTCAGACTGAAAGACAGTAGATTTATATTAGATGTGAGGAACAAATTCCTTACAGGGTGGTGAGGCACCAGAACATGTTGCCCAGAGAAGTTTTGGATGCCCCAGCCCGCGCAGTGTTCAAGGCCAGGTTGGACTGTACTTGGGAGTACAGTCTAGAGGGAGGTGTCCCTGCCCATGGCTGGGGGGTTGGGATTTTATGATCTCTGAGGTCCCTTCCAACCCAAACCTTTTGATGATTCTATAATTTATTTTCTTTCGGTAAGTGCCAATTCTCATGATGGTGAGAGATGAGTTACTTGTTGGAGTTAAGGCAAAGTGTGTACAGCACACAGTTTATAGCTGTGACTTGAGTCTCATGATTGGGGAGCAGGAGGCTATGGGCTCAGAAGTGTACAGCACTGTTTGCTTTGAAACAATCATTCAGACGTAAATGACTCACTGTGAGGTGTTGGAAGTCATGCTGGCTGGTGTAGCATTCAGCGGTCTAACAGCCTCAAGCTCAGTGCAGAAAAAAAAAGACAAATTTTTCACAGGATTCATAAAAAAGTAAGAGAGAAACATGCTGCTTAGATTGCCTTTTTGATGCTATTGGAAATCGCCCTATCTAGAAATTGCAGTAGACAATCTGAGGTGAGCTATGATGTTTTAAAAGGACTGATTGAAGGAGATGGTGAAGGTTGCTCACATAGAGTCAAGCTTGCTGGAATAATAAAATTACTAGCTGAAAATATAAAAAAAACCTGTTTGATGTGGGAGAAAAGACATTGGTCTAGAATTATTTACATTATTTTTATGTTAAAAGCATTGACTTTGGATGGCCAGCTGATATGTGAAGCAGATGAGCAGTAGAGGCAACATAGCAGAAAACTGTCATTCCATTTTACATGGCTTTTCTATTTGCTTTTTTCCCAGAGAAGTTGTTGAGAGCTGGAGCTGACTCTTTTCAGAGTTGTACTGAGTGCAACACTGCTGGCAGCAGTGGAGGGAGGCTGAACTCATCCAGGTACCATGTCTTTCCAAGCACTTTGTGATGGTGGTGGTGAAGAGCAAAGGTTTTGGATGTTCTTACTCCAGGTATTCTGTGTGTCTATATAGATTCACCAGTGAAATTGACAGTTTCCCCAGGAAAAGTATAATCATAACAGATTGTTATCTCTCTGCATGCTTCCATTTGGACTCACTTGAGCTCTTTCTATAGCAGAGATGACTTGTTAAAGAGATAAAACTATGTGTTCGTATCCTTCTTGATGCAGCCCTTGACTTTTCATTGCTCAGCACGAGGTAACAAGTCACTTGGCCATTTTATCTGTCACATAGGGACAGCAGAGGGAATTGGCTAATGTGACTATGCTTCAGAAGATTTTGAACTCTCTTAGGTGGAGAAGTAAGCCAGACATAAATTCAGAGGAGGAGGACATAACATGGCTGGACCTTTCTTTGGGTGGGATGGGTAAGATGGACTAAAAAAAGTAGATACTCATGAAGCATAGAGGCTGCCCCCCCCATGACATTTCCAGACACAAGGTTAGAGTATTTAAACCTGTATGTATTCTTTTGTAATTCAAAATGGAAATAGGAAACTGTTTTACAGATAGCCAAACACAGTATATTCAACGAGGAAATCAGATACAGCTCTGTCCACAACTGCTAACTTTCTCAAGAAGGCTTTCCTCCCAGGCAACTCTGCAGAAAGTATATAGTTGGCAGAGGTCACTTTGTACCTGTTGTCTTTCTTCTGCTTTTTCTCTAAGGAATTGGTATCAATCACTCTCAGATGCAGGATACTGTGCTGACAGTGTCTTTGCTCTGACTCAGTAGTGTTCTGATGTTATATTTTCATGCATCTCAGTTTCCATACCAACTGCTTGATGTTGCATACTCTTGGGAAATGCTTGCTGCGGACATGGCTTTCTAGCAACGGAAAGCTGATGCTCTCTTACACAAACTTTATAGATCTCTCATTTTATAAATCTCTGCCTATCGCCTCATGCAAGTCTACTTTCCCACCTTCCTTTTTATTCCCATCATTGCATCCTCTAAAATGCAGGTGTCCTGCACCTTTTCCAGATACGTTCCTGAATGTTAATGTTTTTTGGCACTCTGTTTCCATCTCAAGAGAGAATTAATTTGTATCACTTAATTCCAGCATGCCACCTACCTTGGCAAATAGTATATTAGATTGTTGTCACGGCGTTCTTCACCAGAACCAGGACTAGTTTTGGTTCATCTGTGTACCCACCAAACACAGTAGAGTTAGAACAAGCTTTTTTCTGTATTCTGAGTAGCATATTACCCTAACCTAAATGCTACAACTTACTTTGTTTTGAATGGCTGGTTACACTTCCTCTTTGTCACAGGCAGCCAGGTTTGTAAAAGGAGAAGAAAAAAGAATTGCATGCATACTAAAATTATTGAACTCTGAAAAGAACAGCTGATATAATCCCGGTCTGTCTGTCACAGAATGGTTGAGTGTCTAGAAACATTGGAGCACAGAGAACATAGAGGAAAAAATCTTATATAATTAATGAAAGTTGAAAATAGAAAGAAGTTGTGCAGTCTAGATGGGGTGTTTGTAACGAGTATCAGGATGGAGCTAGGGCTGACTGAAAAATACCGACATTTAGGTAAAAAGGAGAACCCAGAAATTTTGACCATCAGCACAATTATTGTCTAAAAGTCAAAACTCAAACATGCAGTTAGGGACTTGCTACATCTTCTGTTTGGTTTTCTTCTTGGTCTGTCATTCTCTGTTGCTCAGTTTATTTGTTCTATGATATGCCATCCCTTACTGATCTATTGTGTTGTTCATCATGAAAACCAGGCTTATGAGGATCTTCGAGGGAAAATGATGAAAACCTTTAAGTTTTCATTGAGAACTAGATACTGAAAAGTAATTTCTTTGAAAAACCATAAGAAATTTATATGTAAGCCCTAATTGAGACCAGTCTTCTATATCCTAACAGACATTGTGATTTTTGTTTTCTTCAGATGTGCCATATCATGATAAAAGAAATAACTGGAGGAACTATATATAAGGGGCAAGAAAAATGTTTTGGTTTTGATGCCATTTGTCCAATGCTAGCTGACTGCTGAGGCAGTGGAAATTGAAATTATTATAATAGTTTCTGAAATCTTCTTAAATCCTATATTAAATTAGCATCAGGATTGGCACTTCTAGACTCAGTTGTTGGCTGTGATTATGGGTCCTTCTTGCCTTCTCTAGTTTCATTTATTGTTAGTTGCTATTATATCTTCGTTAAAAAGTAATTTGATAAATCATGGGATTTCCTGCCTGTAAAACAATTATCAGAATGAAGAGTGAAGGCAGCAGCTGGGGAATATGCTGAAATTTCATAATTTTGCCTTTGTGAAGGCAAAGCAGGGCACAAAAATTTTACCATGTAATAACTATTTAGCATAATAGTACTTTCTTCTACTCCCCATATTTAAGTGAAGCAGGATTTGAGGTGCCTTCTGGCTTCTAACTCTGTCTCTACTATGGATGAACATGTGACGGCCACTTTTGTCAATATTTTTGTGAACTAGTGCTGATTAATCATACAGAAGGACAAGTGGGCAAGATCATGACACTGTGGACAGGATTCACAATTCTCTTACATAGGTGAGTTCTGAGGACTGTACTGAAATAATTTTGAGCAATCACTGACTGATTGATTTAAAAATTACAGAGGCCTTCAAGTATCCAAATATAGACTCTGAACTTCATTATGGCATGGACTTATGTGAAGCCATTCAGGACCAGGTGATTTTTAGTGGCCTTTCTGTACTGTTTGAATACCTCCATTCAACTTGTTTAAAAGGTCTCCAATCTCACATTGAGAGTGAGGAATGGTGGAGGAAGCAATGAAAGTTTGGTGAGGGGGAATGGTGGAGCCTGAGAGAAAAAGAGAGAGATTGTTCAGACAGGCAAAGAACATATGAGCAATAACTGGGACTGTGTTTATACTGTCATGTTAGCTTAGGATTCAAGGTCACACTCAATGGTTTCCTCATTGCTTGCACATTAAGGTTCACCCTGGCCTTCACTGGCTGTCAGGCAGACCTTGGATCTGACCATGAGCACAGCTGCATACACACTGCAAAAGCCTAAATGATTTTGAGCTCTAAGGAAGAGTCAAAATTTATGTGGAGAGAGCTGAAAGAGGCAGGCTGATGGGGGATGAAGTGAGATAAATGATGGAGTGCTGGACAAGGAAGAGTTAACCTCAGGGGAATTCAAGAGAAAGCAGGATGGTAGCCATGCCAGCTTGAAGGACAGAGGAGGCAGTTGTCTTCTGCAAATGTAAACTGTGTCAAGAGGCTTTTTGTGACTTCACTGAGATGCAAATTACCAGGAGCCACTCTCCTTATAGTGTAAGCTGGTGTGAAGCATGGAGAGAGCTACTGACACCAGTCAGTCTCTGACAGCTCCTCTGGCCAGCGCATAGCCTGGAGCAGTACCCACCCAAGGAGAAGTGAGTTTCCCGTCAGTGGGGGGAGAGTAATCCTCAACACAAAGACGAAACAATGGCAACAATCTTCTTTCCTGGAGATCAAAATAAATAGTTCCAGTTCATACAGCAGCTCTTTAACACAGACAAATATTTCTTTGTAATAGTTGCGGTAGAAGGAATTAACATGACTCTGAGCACTCTCCACGGACAGTGCATCCTCAGAGACAGAGAACACACCTACGCTGAGTATGATGTGTACTTGTATGACTCAAAAATAATATTCGCAGCTGTGGTGGTTCAGTTCCACAGAGCATGCCATGAGCTTTTCTTTCACACTAGATTATCCTAGACGGCATTGTTCTGGAAGGGAGACGTTGAGTCTGGCTCCCTTTGGAGATGCCAGGAAGCCAAAAAATGTGCATGTGGTGCTGACTCCTACAGAATCATTCACATTCATCTTAGAGGTGGCAGGCTTGTTGCAGTTAATAATTCCTCTCTCAAAATCTGGCTCTTCACCATCTTCATAAACCCTGAAACAAATATTATAGTACCCTCAGGCCCTCAAGAATGCTTATACAGAAGGAATTTGGCTTCTTCCAAATGTGATTAATAAGCTTATTCATTACATTGTGCTCCTTAAAATATCAAGAAGAGAGTCTGGGTACATACTGCATACTGAATTTATTCCTGTTTCATGAGGACATATGTTTGCCTGTCCTGGAGAGCTTGACATCTCTGACGAACTTGTAACAGAAGGAACTGGTGAAGAAGCAGTTGAAAGTGCAGATGGGGAAGAAGAATTAGGAGTAGTCAAAGTTTATACAGACAGAGGTGGAGCAGCTGAGGGTAGACTGAAGTAAATGATGATAGACTGAGATAAATGATGGAATAATAATTAGAAATAAGAATTAGAAGAATTAAGCATGTGGAAAAGGAAGAGCAATCAGATAGCTTCTGCAGATAGGGACAGGCACCATGGCTACCTACTGAAGTGAAATGGCAGGAGATAAAATTTCCCTGTGGCACTTAGCACTGGGTGACCACAGTTATGCTTTCTAAGCTACATGTGTTAGCTGAATTCTTGAATTTACAGTGGCTGAACAAACATCCAAGTCAGAATATGCAGGAGTTTGCCTATCAGAGGCAGAGGGCAAAATCTTAAAAAGAGTATAGACTGTTCTCATGTTGCAATATTTGCCATATCCTGTACTAATTTTATTATTATTTTATGAAATATATTACAGAGGTTTCCACAAGCCTGATTAATGACTCAGGATGTGCTGGGTGCACTAAAATTAGATATTTTTTGTCTTCAGGATAGTCAAAATATGTGACAGGAATCTGCAGAAAGAAATAAACACAAGAGACAGCGAGAGACAAATAATGTAGGCATGTACAACATTTACATTGGAGGTTTAGTTACTTACAGATATGGGACATGTCATCTAGGACACCATTTTAGTCTTTCACTGTCCTGCATCTTTTACAATGGAAGGTATTAATTGGTTGGAAGATACATCTCCTTCAAAGAACAGTCACAGTGAAAATGGTATTTTTTCTTCCTGGAAACTGAAATGGCTTCAACACAAAGAAAAATCATTAGTTAGCATTCAGTGATTCCTACCCTATTCAAATACTGCCTTTCTGCCTTACTCACCTGAAGGGGCTACACAATACACAGAAAGAGGTGTTTAAAAAGGCTTCAGATGAGACAAGAGAAATAAGAAATAGGAATAATAGTAAAAGTCCTTAGCAGAATGTAGGGATGGACAAAGGTGCCCGGTGAAAAAAAAGAGAGAGTCATAAAATGAAACGTAGTCTTGGAAAGGGGACCTTAAAGATGATACTAAAAAAGGTAGGACACTTTGGAGGTAATTTGGAGTAGCAGAGGGAATTTTATATCCAGTGAATACAATTTATAGTCTTTTTAAGGACCTGCATAATAATTTGATGGTGAGAGAGAAACATTTCTTCTCACTATGAGGTCATTCAAACCATGCTAACATACTGGCACCCTGTGCATGTTATGGGATTGCTTCTTAGTGAATACTGAATAATTACTCTTACCACTGGAGAGATTAATAGAATGAAAATTAAGCTTCTCTAAATGCAATCTTGATTATTAGGGCTCTGTGTTGTGGGGAATGCATTGCTCAAGTGTTCAAAAAAGTGCGCAGTATGTACTGTGTTATCAGTATTTTAAAAGTCAAGAGTTTGACAGGAATTTCAGCATTAAATGTAATCCCATATGAAACACACTCCAGGCGCTAATCTATTGCCATTTCCTGTTTTTATGACTAGATCAGCCATATTGAATTAATAAAAATGCGTGGCAAATCTTGATGCACTTAGCAAAGCATACACCACTGGCACATCCTTGAGAAGCCTACTAGTTTATACAACATGTTTCTTTTGTCTGCTGCCTAGGCTTTTGAAAAGTGTCTTGTGTTGGTACTTAGCTCAGGCACAGATCTACATAGAGAAGGATGTACCTCTCTCATGCCCAGATTAGGTCCTGGGACAGTACTGTTGCTTCTGCACCTAGCACAGGCTGGACTTTTTATCCTGGTAGATCTGGGGTACTTTTGTGGAGAATCAACAATCTGGAAATGCTGAGCAGAAACAGATTAATTTGATGCTTTCCTCTTAGTGTCAGAACCTCTGAGCCTCATACTGGCCAGTACTGACCTGCTTCTACTCCTCCTCACACTGTGAGAGGGAATTGTTTCCTATGCAGTCCTGAGTGAAGACACAGAGCCAGCACAGATCAAGTGGTGTTCCCCAGCCCCTCTTGGTGCAAGAGCCACATTGCATATTCAGCAGGAGTCTTACTTCCAGCCCTTGGGAGATTTCCATGTTTTATCTTCTCAGCACTTGCTTTTCCTATTGGAGGGATGTTTTCTGACAACTATTTCTCCATCCAAACCAAAAGATACGTTAAGGACCTGTTCCAGCAAGGCACCATGAAGGAGCATTTTAGATGTGGATTGTATGAGTTCTCAACTTGCTCAGCATGAGCTTATGAGCTCTATGTCAGCACTGGCCAAGTTACATTTATACTGAATCTGTGCTTGACTACTAGAACTTATGTTTCCTACATTTTTCCATTACCTATTGGACCTGGTATCATAGACCTCTTTCAGTTCAGATAATGGAGTGTTAATAAAGCTCCTTTTGCTGTAATTTGCATTAAAAAAGCGACAAACTTTTTAAGGAAACGACATATTTTCCCCTCATGAATTCATAAACCAGAAAGGGGTAAGACCCATATTTAAAAATAATAATGAAGAATAGAAAAAGAATAACCATGGAAAAATAAACTCTGAAGTCATTTGGGAGGCAGAGAGACCAGGGCAGAAATATCCTGTTGTAAGTGTTCCATGGCACCATACAACTGGAAAAAAGCATTCTTTTAGTTAACTTTTATTGTTAATACTCAGTTGCCCAATGTTTAACTAACTCTTTCAAAAAAGTTTTGCAATGAAAATTCTTTTTTGTTTGTTTGTTTGTTTTAATTTGAAAGGGCAAACCTCTAAAGAAGTACATGAAGAACAAATAACTGAACTTATAGACCAGTGTGTGTCACGGGGTGCAGTGCCAATGTGACTATTCTGGGAACTTATATGATAGCAAATTTGTCTCACATAAAGACAAGCAGATGTCCATGAGTCTCTCACAAGTGTCCTCATCAGATTTATTTCTAAAAACTTATTAATACATTTAAATCTTAATTAGTAATGAAAAGGTTGTACTACGATTGCTTTACTTTCATGTTGCAATTACAAAACAACTTAGGCTGTTAACTGCAAGTGAAGAAAGAAAGGGAAATTTTCAGTCTTGGAAGTTTTGACTGACGTGTTTTTGGTTTTGAAAGATGTGGAGTTGCTATCAGACACAAAGGGCGGGAGATAAAGGGACCCTACATAACCATGTAGACACCTCGTTTTCAGAAAAGTTTTTTGTATTTGTTTAAAATTTTAGTAATCTGTCATTTAAGTAACAAGGATTAGAGCTTTATTTTGGTTTCATTCCAGGAAAAAGCAAGGATTTTTAAGCTCAGAAGCATGCTAGCTTTTCTTTAAAGTAGCTATTGGTACAAAATGAGAAGTAATAACCAGAAGTCCCTACTTCGTAACACAAACTTATTTTCATTTTAACTGGAAAATTTTGAAACAGCAAATGCTTATACACAAGTTGGGATTCATACATATTGCAAAGTCTTTGGAAAGACAGGAAGATGATAATGCCAAGCAAGTATGAAAGCAAGGTATTCACAAAATTGGTACTCTCATGAACATACATCTTTTCTTTTACCTATCAAAACCAGGCTGGCTTGGTAAGAAATTTATTGACTGATTATTTTCTGAGAGTTCATGGGATTGTTGCAAAGTACAACTTGCTTTCTTTAAAATTTTTCTCTTTTTATATCTGATTAAAGCCAACATTATGGATGAGAGATTTCAGTCATCCCTACTATCCCACCTCTTCTCTTGTTATTCCATCTGTCATTGCCATTCTTTGGAGCATTAGAGCTGAAAGTAGATTAGGGCATCTTTCAGAGCTACCAGCAGAGGTAAACCCTTTAGATCTATGTAGGCCTTCAAATGGCTTTTCAAATGGCTCACAGTGATGCTGAGCTTTCTGCCTGCAGCTCGTTTTTTGTCTGCCAGTACAATGTAGGTCTCTGGATTACAGCAGTTGCTGGAGTGCAGCAGGAATCAGAAGTCCATCTGTCCTGAGGGAAGGGTGAAATTTTGTCATTGTGATTATAAGCACAGTTTTGAACAATTCCATGAAGTGATATGGGAATGGATAATTGTGATAATATGGTAAAGAACCACAAACACAGAAGGTTTTGGTGGTGGTGCCATATATGATTCCCATTTCTTTTGATTGTATGAAATATGATTAAAATTTCCAGGTAACTGTAAGTTCTGGCTCCAGTTTACACTCGCATCTGCACACAGGCTATGCATGCAGTCCTGCCATGGGCTGCATATAGCCTAAGGCATACTGAGTAAGTGTGAGAGAAATTTTTTTTTTTGATGACTTGTGGTACAACCTCCAGTTTCTGATCGGGGGCTGCCACACTGGAAATCTCTACTCCTTGGATTGCCCTTACTCTTTACATAAGCAGAAGGCAGGTAGTGGAGAAGGCAGAGATTGGAAGGGTCTAATACTGGTCACACAAAATATGGAAAAAAATCAGGTATGAACAATGAAATTTTCCTTGAAAACAGTGTCTGGTAATAAGATCACAAAGAGCTGGGCGTTTTTTAATCTAACAAGGATTAGCAGTACTTTGTTCTGTTTGTTCTGTTCCTTATCTATCAGGATGATTGTTTCTTCCTGATTGCTTTTTTAAAAATCATGTGATGGGTTGAATGTTATCCCAGTTCTTATGACTGTATCTTTACTGTCACACACGATATTTTGAGATAATGTATAATCACATTGGAGCTATTTCTGCATTCAGTGGCTTTTTATTTTACAATAATTTTGTTTTGCACCTTACAGAGGCTGTTTTCCAGCTCTCTGAACATCCCTGCATTTGATGGCACTCCATTTAGATAACTGCATAGTCATTCCACATCTCACTGCAATGGCAAGTCTCTGGAAACTCTGAGTTAGGTCTGCCAGCAGGATTAACACATGAAAGAGCTGCCAGGCTCTTTGTGAGTTCCTGGAAACAGAAAAAAAATCTACCATCCATCTCCTGAATGTTGCCTAGCGCCTTGTGCTTTTGGAGATAGAAGACAATATGTTAAACCCCAAGTAACATCCTACATCAATTTGCACCCATGCAGCTCTATCAGAACCCACTCTCATTTCCATTCCTATAACTGATGATGATCCAGTTATATGTGATGGTCCAGGTTCTTATGTCAGTCAAGGGCTATTACAGGGCAGAATGGGGCGAAGTGTCCAGGACATAATCAAGAATGATTTCCTAGCTGCCAAAGAATTGTCTGGAATCAATGCTGGGAGACTGTGTAACAGTCCCTGACAGCATTTTCCATGCTGTTTCTCATGCTCCAAAAGTCAGATAGTGATTTTTTTTTTTTACCATCAAAGAAATGGAAAAGAAATCAAAAGTTTGCTCAATACTCTACTAATTTTATATGTATATGTGTAATGTGAATTGTCTCTAATAATTGCAGACAAATAGGGAATGCCTATATCAGTATATTAACTATCAATAAATGAAAATTGACAGTGGATGTATTGTTGGCTGCTCCCTAAACTTCTGAACAAGATTGCTATAGTTAAAACTGGAAACATTTAGGACAAAAGGGAAAGCACTTTTGGTGGGAAAACATCTCTAGAATTCTATTGGCTCTTTAAATTGTCTTTTGAATAACTTTGTAGATCACTACTTTAAGTGTAGGTTAGTCATTATTTAATTAGAAGATAAAGACAAAGAAGAATCTTGTTTATAACTCTTAATCTACTAAAGTCATTATCTAGCTAGCAGTCCTGAGAGAATATTCAACATACTGAACTGATTTGTGCATGCTTCATTAGCTCTTTATATCTTAAATGCATATAATCATTCCCAGCTCTGTCATGGTTATCATGGTGGAATTTCCACTGAAGTCGATGAACTCTGGAGTGTAAATTGACTGCAAAACAGTGACTGGGACAAATTCTCTTGTTATCTGAAACCTTTGAAATGCCACTGGATTGAGTGGAATTGCTGGAAACATGACTGAATTTAGTTTAATTTTCTGGTATTTATTCAAGTTAGTGCCTTGAAGACCTGGATTTCTCTCATTTAATTTTAATATTTTGAGCTGAACTTGACAAATACTGATAAAAATAGTGCCTTTAGGGTTTGATTGAGAAATCTTTTTGTGACAACTTGAAAGATGTCTGTTAGCATCAGCAAGCCCTTGACTGAGCTTTTAGTGGACATAGAAGAAAGGTAATTGAAAACATCAATCAGCTAATAGGGTGCTTGAAAAATGGTCATTTATTTTTCATGGATTTTTAAAAATACAGCTAAAGTTTATTGCATTCAGATTTGTCCAAAACACAGCCATTTAAAATACAGATGGAATTAAATAATGTGATTTTTTTTTCATTCAACATTCAGGCCACGTTTTCTGAACTTTTTTCTATAGGAAAAAAGGAAAATAAGAGAAGGAAGGAAGGAGAGCCCTAGAGCAATCAAGAAGATGGCCAAGCCATCAAGAGCATGCAAGCCCATGCTGAATATGGGCATATGCACTTCCACCTGAGATACAAGAAGACCCATTAACTTCCCTCTAAAGAAGGTTCAACAGTTATTTAAAGGGACTATAATGCTGTAATTCTGAGGTTCCCTTCCCTTTTCTGCTCTGAATCAAAACTGAGAAGAGAAAACCAGGTGTCTAGATGAGTCCTCTTTTAGCAGGTGCTTCCATTTGAAATTGCAAATAAGCAACATAAAGTATTTAATTTAGTTGAACTCCTACAACTAAGCTGCCATTGTTGCAATGTACTCACACATAGGATTTGAAATGTGGACTGTGCACCCAGGCACAATGAAGAAGGGGAGCACAGGATAACACATGGAGTTTCTGATTCAAGGGTAGGCAGTGCTGATACATTTCACAGCAGAAATGATCCCTAAACTTATTGTTAAATCCTTGGTGACTGCTGAGAGTCAGAAGAGCTCTTTTCCCTTTACATTTGATCCAGTCATCGGCTGGGTCTGCCTCACTGAGGGCAGCTTCTTTGTCCCTACTGTGACAGCCTTCTATATTGATTCGGGATCACACGGAGATACAATGTGCTAATCAAAAATTTAAAACCTAACTCTATGTCTGTGTTGACCAGCAGGGTTCAAGTTATAAAAGCCAGTATGTATGCACTAATTAGCTGATACTCTTAGGTCAAGCCTGATTATAATCTCGGAGGAAAAGACACAGATTTTGTCAGCATTAATGCTAACTGCCTCCCTGATCCAGACCTCTCTCTACCACCCTTTCCCTCCCCTCCTTCTGACACCTGAGTGTAGCAGGCATCTCACCTGCTCAGGGCAGCCAAGGTACCTGTGCTGTTCCAGGTTTAGACCCAGTGAAGTTAAATACTTGTTTGTACTCAGAAGTTAGATGGGATTAACTGAATGGTGTGAAGTGAGTGTGCAGCAGCTACTTCAGAATAGATCTGTGTATGTGCTATCCTAATCTATTCCAGCTGGCTGTGACACCCAAAGGGACATCCCCAGGCAGCTGAAGTAGTGACCTCTCTTGCCATGTCCTCCTTTGTGACACCTCTCTGGAGCAGAATCGCAGGGGTCCACATTGGCCAGCTTTTGGCAAGCTGAAGATTTCCTACTTGTTCATCCAATTGTTTTTTTTTTTTAATCTCCTGGCCAATTTCTTATCTGTAAGCGTACTTTGCCTTGTACTGCATGATCTCTTAATTTCTTCTAGAGCCTCTGGGAGGGACTTGGTCAAAGGCTATTAAAAAATTAATAGAGTTACCTCATTCTGCTCTCTTATCTGCTCTTATTTTAACATACCCAAAATATTTTACTGGGTTGAGACAAGGAGCTGGGGTAATGAAATAGAACTGGCAGTACCACTAAGCCCCTATAGAGCAATACCTTCAGTAATGCTTATTTAATGCCATATAGTTAAGTAATGATAGAAAAATTTTTTATATCTTTCCCAGTTTTTGTCCTGCTGGCAATCTTGGTTTGACATTTTCCTTAAATGGGTCAAAAGTTACTTGAACAGTGTGACTCCTAGAATGAAAAAAGGATAGCTTTTTAATGTAAACATCAAGAATGTTTTTATTTTTTCCTAGCAGAATTTAACAACACCTTTACAGACAATTACACATGTTTTCCATTCCATTTGGCTTTCTGTCTTACATCTTTCTTTTTTTCTCTTTCTGTCTTTTTTTTTTTTGTTTGTGTTAAAGCACTGGCGCCCATAAATGAGGAAAAGATAATGGTTTACAATCAATGCCCATGGAGCAGAGAGCTAATCTGAACTTAACTAAAAAGTCAATATTTAGCTGTACCTTATCAGTGGAGAAATGTCAAGCACAGAGATAGACATGAACATATTTCCAACTGATTTCTCTTTCTTATGCCTCAGCGTTCAGAGCTTCATGGAAGAGTTTCAACATCAGATAAGACAAAACTGCCATTGAAAAAAACCACATAACAAATGACAAACTTGTGGCTGCAGAGACTAGAGTTTATGAAATGAAAACACATGACAAAAATGCATTCTAATCTCTTCTTGCACATTCCATTGGTCACCTTCCAGCCTGTGTGATGCAGCAGTTGATAGTTAAACACTGCAGGCAGTCTTTAAGAGATAGCAGCAGGAAATGTTTTCTTGCTGAGTGAAGTCATAATTTGCTGCCACCCAAAACAAAATTGACATAAATAATTTTGAATTCCAAAATTGCAAAGAATTTTAATACACATGAGGCACTGACTGGGTATTGTGCTGTTTTCCAGAACAAAGTTTGCAGCAAACAATTTGGTAACTAAAAAATTGTTTGGTAACATGAATCAGCTCACAATGGACATAACTTCTACTGCAATTAATTTAGCTGTCTTGATTTTTGTGAAGGAACAGCTAATGGAGTTACACCAGTAAAGCATTTAACCCTTGGCTAGAAATCAGGACTGCTTTGTTTATTCCCATTGCCATTCACTTCATGGGTGATCCCTTAATTTGAAGATGTGATGACCCACATTTCTCAAGCACAGTCACGGGGCTTTCCAGACTAGAGGGTAAGCCACTGTTTTTAAGAATGGTCATAGCCCAGGAATCCATTAGGGTTTTTTTGGTAATTCCAATATCTGTCTATACTGCTCTTGGTGGATGGGAGGGAGGGGGTGGGTGAAAGGTGGCCTGTGGTGTGCAAACCTACAGTTGTGCCAAGTTATGCTCTTCTTCAGAAATCTCCTTAGAAAAAAAGGGCATTTTGGACTACAAAATGTTACTAAAAATGTTGGTAAGAATAAACCCAACAGGGAGTAAAAGTAATTGCATGATGAGCACTTATCAAAGTTGAAACATAACAGGAGAAAGAAGAGGGACTCCTCAAGATTGAAACAGTGATGGGAAAACCCCAGATAATAACTGTATTTGGATCCTCAGAGTTGGAGTTCACTCATACACCAAACATACACATTTTGTTTAAGATTGCACCACTGCTCTGAACATTTTTGAAGGAGTACTGATGTCACCAGTCTTCCCAAGTTTCCCACATATTTCTAACTTTTAAAATGATGGAGGAATTCTTGCCATAATTGAAACATTAACTTTTATATTGCAAATGTTTTTATTCAATGAACAATTAATATGCAGGATGATATCAATATGGGGGAAAAGACAATAAAGCATCTTGATAAAGTTTTCAGCAATGTTTGTGGAAATGCTTCACTAATGAGTCTATTCCTTCTGAAATAGAAAGGATTTGAGATTAGCAGTGTGTGTACATGCATTTTATCAAACAAACATCTTGGAAATGTAGACATTTTATATATTGCTCCTTCTCTACTGCATCTTCAAAGGTATTTATACTTTGGTACATACACATAACAGAGCCAAAAAATTAATTACCTTGTTGCGCAAATAGGGTTTATATTAAAATTAAAGCATTTTAATGTAAATTAACATTGACATTTTCCTCAGAATTGAATATAAATTGAATATTTTATAAATTAATAAGAGCATTGCATTATTTTCTCAGCCTGGTCACTCATATGGCAAAGTTTTATGAGCACTAAATGACATCCTTTGTTGCTTGGGGTCACTTATTTTGTGTCCACTTCCTGAGAAACCTGCAGAAAGATTGTTACACAGTTTGCACTGCAGTTTGCATGTAGTTTCAAGATAACCAAAAAGCCTTTGTGGTTCTGAAGGGTATCTTCTCTTCTTACTCCCCTGCAAATGATGCTAATGTTTATTATCACGGCTTGGTTCCATCTGACATTTTGGACAGTTTGGAATCCTATGGTTGGGACGTGGGTAGTACTCTCAAGCATGAGTGTAGGATGTTTGGAAAAAGTAGGCAGAGAAGAAGAGGGAAACTTTTGCTCCATATAGTGGAGCTGTTTTTTCTGCACAGAGCTCCAGTGTGAGAGCAGAGAAGTGTCTGCACACATTCTCTGGGTCAAAATCCAAGGGGAGGTTCACACTGCTGGTGCTGTGGAAGGGTCTGATCTGGGCTGCTGACCCTGCCCAGTATCCCCACATCATTCACTTTGCTAACAACCTACACCATCCTGTACATTCAGTAGTCAAAAGCCTATGAGAAGGCAAACTAAATTCAGAAACTAGCAGGTTTTCCCAGCTGCCTGTAGAAATAGTGGAGTTCTTATATCTAGTGAGCAAAATGTATGGCTGAGCTTTGTCTGTTGACCCTGGATGTCTCCCAGTGACTTATTTCAGAGAAGGCTGCCATCACATTCATCACGGTGTGACAAGCCGTATCAAAGAGAGAGAAAGGTTGCTCAATCAAAAAACGGGAAGAGCCTCTAGCCCTCAATCTGGACTGGCTTTAGCTGCACCAGAGGAAACACAGCCAGAGTGGAAGAGATTATCAGATATGTGTCTGCCTGATATATCTGTAGAGATTTCTTTCCTACACAGATGTCAGTTAAGGAAGTTCACATTTACAAGTTATATATTTTCTTTTCCCTAAGCTAAAAAATTGGTCATTTATTGTGAGCCAAAGATATAGAAAATTTTCTTTTATTAACTACTTGCAGACCTGGCACAGGAACATGTTTAACAGGTAGATTTAACATACTGCTTTTCTCCTTTACTAGCTCTTTCTATCATGACTTTAAATCTGATCCAGATTGTATTGCAGTTGAAGTGCAAATAAAAGAACTGGAAAATATTTGTGGATTTTTGCCTATCGAGAAGTGCACAAATCAAGGTCAAAAAAATAATATTTTGAAATTCTATATAATTTAAATGCAGAATTTCACTCATTTAGAACTTCTGTATGTTTCTTCATCTGCCTGGGTTTATTTTATAGAAAGGCATTATGTTTTGATTTCCAGACCCCAAGAAATGGAGAATCCTTCATTTTTCTTGGTAGATTTTTCCAAGGAGTAATCACCCATAGCTCTTAAGATACATTTCCTCTTCCTAGGTCTGTTTCAACCATTGGTCTTTGATCCATTTTTCTTTGGTAGGCTAAGGAGCACATTATGAACATCTGGTAAGTACTTAGAGAATAGTGTCAGGTAACTCCTGCATCTTTCTTTTGACAAGCCAAAGAGATGAACTTCTTTGAAACATTCTCAACAAGGTATTAATTTAAAGTCAGAAGTTATTTTTGTGGTTTCTCTTTGTAACATCTTCAAATTTCGACACCGTTATTCTAATGCAGATACCAGAAATGAACTTGATATTCCAGAACTGATCTTGCCAGAGCTGCTCATAAAAGCAGAATGTTTTTCTGCTCTCAGCTCTTCTTTTTTCTTTATCCAGGGCTCAAAGAGCCCTTTGGATGCTGCATTGTACAGACTCCTCGTGTTTACCCTGTAATCAATCATAACTTACAAATATGTAGCCACTGCCTCCCAAAGGTCTCATCCCCTCCAAGTACAACCTCTGTTCTCTGTTCCCAGCTCTATGACTCCCTGGCTGCTCAGAAAAGCTTTGGACACTGAAGAAGTGGTCTGGGGGAGTGCCACAGTTGCATGTTTGTGCATGTGTAGACCAAGGCTTTCCAGGGATGGGGGCTCCTGGCTGGGCAGGGCAGGGTGTGGGGAACTGAAGATCAGCCCTGCTGTGGCTTCACTGGGGCAGGGACTGGTGGTCCTGGGGGGGTTAGATGGAGTCTTGGGGGGATTAATGGGGTCCTGGGTGCTGGAGCGGGTAAGTCAGGCCTGCTGGTGCCCTGAGGAAAGAGTTTTTCCAGCTCTTCTGTGTCTCTGGCTGGATTTGGAGGGAGCACACAGTGCAGGGTGGGCTTCAGGTCTGGCCAGGCACAGCCACTCTTGCCTTGTTTACCTGAGCTGGGCTGATGCTGATGCTCCTTCTGGACTCCTCCACTGAGTGCACTGGCAGCCTTAGTGTTTGTTCTTGCTGCTTTGCTCTCCTCACTGGCCGTACTGGAACACAATGTTGGCTTTAACACCCTTTACTGAGGTGACCGACTCCAGCCAGCTGCACACAGGCAAGATATTTATGGTTTACCCCTGAATAACTTGTGGCTTTTTAAATTGTCCCTTAAGGAGCCTCCAGAAAGCAGATACCATCACCTCCTCTTTTCTTCTTTTGCAATGGTTGCCTGCTTTTGCCATTTAAAAAATTTTCATTGCCTCTGACTTTTACCTTTTTTACAGCAAAATAAATGGATTTTTTCTGTTCCTGCCCCTCTGCACTTGGAGACCAGTTGTCTTTTTGAAAGACTGTTCTCGTGCCTCTCACAGTTCTCTATGTCTTAGACTAATAAGGCAAAATTCTTTTAATCATCCCATAAAAATCATACTTTCTAAGTATCTTATTCTTTTTTATTCTCCTGTCTCTCTCTTATTTGCCTTTTTTTTTTTTTTTTTGTTAAAGTGCAGTGCCCCAACAGGTTGCTGTACCATAATTGTAATTTTACCAGCTCCAGCTAAAATAATTAGCACTTAGACCTTGCATATGACACTTCTATTAATACTTAAACAGCATTTAAGTAGCAATTGCCTTAAATATGAGAGTTCCTAAGGTAAGATATGAACATAATAACTACACAGATAGCTCTACTCTGGAGTCAACTGCATTTTATGCCATTTGCTCCCTTGGAAAACTCAGCAAAGGACATTTTCTGTTACATTAATTGGGGAGAACAGTGCACCAAATTAAGGAATGGGAGCTGAGATCTTAAACATTTTTGTCTTTCATTATTTCTGTCTTACTGTAGCTTTTTCTTTACAAATGCATGTGTAGGCTTCATTGTCTGCTTTGCATCATTCAGCTGTCTGACTTGGTATGCTCCAGGTCAGGTCACATATATATCATTTCTGAGCAACGAAATTCTTTATTTTGGATCAAGTAAAAGAACCTTGACTTATCACTGAAAAGAATAATTATCAGGAATGTCTGGTTTTAACTCTGCTATTATGTGCTGCAAATAAATCCTTATGTGAGTGATACAATAAGCAGGGTTATTTCTGAGTGACAAAACAAGTAATACAAGCTGTAAGTAGTGCGAAATTTTGTGTCAACTCATCATGCTTATCATTAGTCACATAAGCAATAACAAGCAATCAATCACTGACATGGGATAACTGAAAGTGACATTCTGAAACATTACTTGCAAATAGGTCATATTTCAAGATGCTGGCTCCCAGCTTTTTTTGTTGTACGTTTTGGATTATTTGTTGAATACAAGCCAGATATAAAATATAGTAAAAGGCATGATAGATTTAACTTTGACAGATGATGCCTTTTCCTCTGTTCAAACATCATCAGTCAGGACTCACAAGGGTTTCCAGCATTACCACATGGCACTCAGTGAACCAAAGCACATGCTTCACGGGAAATGCGCATTTCATGTCTAAAAACTACTATTAATGTTGAAACTAAAAGAAAAAAAGATCTCTCTTGTAGATATTTACACCCAGTAAATGAACTTCTTTATCCTCTTCGAGTTTTTTCTGAGGAACATTTTTCTCCAGTGAGAAGATACTTTGACAGTAACATTCATTCTTTTAAAAAGTACTGATGTGATGCCAAATATGAGATGAAGTCTAAAGAAGAAACGAAATTATTTGTCTTGTTGCAAAACTCCTCTTGATTCTTCTGTTAAGCAGTAAAACTACATGAATGAAGTGAACATTAATTTTTGACCATTTCATATATTTAAAAAGGACTTTGTTTCTAAAATGGTGCAGTTTCTTTGAGCCAAGGATTACACAAAAAGAGAATGGAAAAAAAGTGGTCAAGCAATTCAACTTAAGTTTTGTAATTGAAACCCATTAACAAAATGTTGCTAGTTTGGGGTGAAACAAAGCTATCTGAAGAAAGTTAGAAACATTTCTTTTAAGTTAGATCTTGTGTTAAAGTAGTTGCAATCCCATTTGTTTAACAGTTGCAGTTAGCAAACATATTTCTGCCTGGACAATCTCAATCTGTGGAGGAAAATGAAAGGATAATTTTTCCAAACAAATCTATTATGATTGTTTGGTGACAGACATTGCTCTGAAGAAAAAAAAGAATCATGTAACTGCTGAATTTGATAAGCCCACTGGAAGAGAAATTCTTTCCCTTAAACACATTGGATCATCAGTCCTGTTTGAAACCACACAAATTTAGGACAAATTCCATTCTGGATGTGAATTTTGTAATCTTGGACTGTCTCCAGCTATTTAGAAATACTATGTTTTTCGGCTAAGTGAATACAGTTCTATTGTTGTACCTATGTTTCATAAACATATCCAATGTCTTTCACTAGACCAAATGATACTGCTATTTAGATAAGAAAAAAGAAGAAATCTTCAAATGAATCAGATTATAATTACACATAATAAGAGGAAGGCAAAGCAAATGATGAAAGCACTGTCTTCACAAGATGTTTAAGAAATGGATTTATCTATAAATGTTCTGTAGGTTACCTGAGACCAAAAGCAGTAGCTGCTTCTGCTGCATGGAGATTGATTTCCTGTCATTTGAAGGTTCAGTCCACAATGAACATGATATAATAACCCATACATGTCACATAATCCCAACACCACATACCCTGGAAAACTCTACAGCCTTGATCTTCTGGGAACTCTGAGAAGATCATGATAACAATTCAACCTCCAGAATGAAGAAATATGGAGGCAGAAGTGATTGAAGGACAGACATTATCTAATGCAAGGAGGTGATGCAACTTCATGTTCTTGCTTGTGTCTTTCCAGTGTGTTCCCTTGGCTGTTGGTAGAGAGTCATCCTTTTCCTGGGATGGGATTTGTTTCCCTTTGCAGCTAGAAATGTAGCAGGAAAATGCAATGTGAGGAACCATTTTGGGCTAAAATGGTGAGGGGAATGAGGGGAATGAATGCACCAGGGCCCAGGTGACACAGTTACTTCTGACCCTGCATGGCAAATGGGTATGATTGCTAGGAATTAAAGTCATGGAAGAATCAATGTACAAGAGACAGAGATGAAGAAAAAAATATGTAAGGGTCTGTTGTTCAAGGAAAGTGCACATATTTTTAAAAGCTCAGTCCCAGGTATAGAAAGATCATTATTGTCAAAGCAGGAAAAAAAACCCCAACAAAAAACCCCACTTGAATTAGAATGGAATTTTATGACATTTTGCAGCATTGTACTAGGAATAGGGACTCACGCTAGGATATATATATTTCTATACAAAAGCAAAACTAAATTAAAAGAACACAAACATGTGCTATGCTTGCATTAGATTGACTTTGAAAAGTAGCCTGAGGGAGTAAGGGAAAAAGAATAAATAATTAAAAATATTAAATTAAAAATATTCTATAACGAAAAGTGGGAAAATGCATATTTCCAGAACAGGCTTTAAGTGCTCTAAGCAGAATATGTCAAAGTAGTAAAAAACATACACACCCCTAAACAAACAAAAAAGCAAGAAGTAAAGCCCTAATTTCTCCCATGATAAATTGCAGTGCTGGTGATTCAGGTGGCTTCAGAAAATGGAAGACCAGTCCACAGAAAGAAGCCTAAGTGGTGAGACACAATGTTATATTCTGGAAAACAAGAAAGATGCCAACAAGTTTGTCAGGAGAAAAAAAAGCAACAAGAAATAATTCTTTATCAAAGACAGGAGGACAGTAAACTTTTATCAAAGCAGCCAAATCCTTCTTGCTGCCTTCTTTATCAGCAAAACAAGTGGGAACAACCATCTTCTTAGGCATGTTGATTTTGTGAATGAGAATGAGCAGAAAAGGAACTTTTATAGATGCTATATCACTAAAATGAAACCTTCATTAAAATTAAACAAAATATTTACTTGGGGCTGGAAAATCATGGAATAACTCAGTTGGAAGGAACTTCTGGTCTAACGCTTCAAAGGACAATACTAAAATTAGACTGGATTGTTGAATATCTCTAAGAAGGGAGATCCTACAGCATCTCTAGACAACTTATTGTTCACAGTGTGCCCCCTGATCTTGACCCCGGTGCAGCATTGGTAACACCTGTTGTGGCCCAGGGAAGCATAGTAGCATGTGACATATTTCAGAGAGCAAAACCTGTGATTCACCAGTGCTCAGGGAGGCCTCCTGTGACTGTTTTCTCAGATCTTGCCCAAATTTTGTCTAACACGCTGCTCACACTGCAGCCTGATGTATGCTAGGAGCATCACCACTACATCAATACAAGAGCAACTCGTAGTCAGGAGACAGTGGAAAGGAAGAGATAAATATCATTATGGAGACATTTTCACCTGCAGCCTGCTGTCTCCTGCAATGTACCTAGCAGCCTCTTCAGAACCCACTAACTTCTGGTAAAAGGTAAAGACCAAACCCCAGACTAGAAGCATAAATACATAAGATTATCCAAATAGATTTTGAAGTGGATCCAACAGCAGCCAGACTTCTAAAGCCCTCATTTTTCCTGCTGTGACACAGGGGATGATCAAACCATGATGGAGGGGGAAGAAGGAGCACCTTCAGTACTGAACAGAGGACCAATACTGCCTTCATCCTTCTTCTTCTGAGGACTCTGAGTACACAAGGACTTTTTAAAGTCAGAGTCTAGATTGTGATTATTGTAACTTGTGATGATTATTAAGAACCTGACCTAATTTCAAAAGGGTCAAAACATCTGAAAAATCTAGGTAACTGAAATGTTAGGTGGCAGAAACCCCATGATAATTGCTAGAACTTCTGTGTAATGATAAGCTGTGCCGATTGCTGAAGACTTTATATAATATTAAAGCTGTAAGTATAATAGAAGCCTGTGGCCATCCTCATCTACCAAGGATACCTGAAAGAACCCATCTGTCTCTGTAGTGTTGTACAACATCAGGTGACACCTCTTATGTAATACCAATTTCCTTTGCTACAATTTGGTCCCTTGCACCTTCTCTTTTCATGGGAAAAGCATGTCTGTGTATTCTATGCCCTCTACACTTTCCTGAAAATGCTGAAAACAGCCATATAATATCCTTTAGCAAATTTTTTTAAGAACAAAACCTTGCACTCTCAGGCTCTATTCTTGAACCCTAGCCCTCCATCTGGGTGGCCATCTACTAGACTCAGTCCAGTTTGCCAGTGTCTTTCTTGTACTGGGTAGCCCAAAACTGGACACAGTATGCCAGATGTGATCCCACCAGTGCAGAACATCAGGCAGCCTTTGATCCTCCAGCCCAAATTCTTCTAATCCAGCCCAGTATGTGGCTTAGTCTTTGCTGCAAGGCTGCTTGGTGACTCATGTTCCACCTGCTGTCTACCAGGACACTGAATTCCTTTCCTGCAAAGCTGTTCTCCAGCCCCAAGTCTGTATTGGCACATGGGATTATCATTCCCCAGGCACATGCAGGAGTTTTTGCCTGTGTTGCTTTCACTGAACATAAACTGGTTGGTGAAATCATCAGTTTCATGAGGGTTATATAATGACAAAATAAATTGAAGAACATAGTTATAAATCACTGAAAACATGTAAATATATCAATTTTCAGCATAGGTGCGGCAAGGTCAGGCGTGTTTTCTGTGTGCAATTATGTTCTGCAGCACCTTGAGTAGGATTAAAGAAAACTTTTATGTAGACCTTTACAGCCCTTTGATGAGATCACTCATAAATTGCTTGGAAAATAAAATTAATCATAACATGAGAAGAATTGTTGTGTTCTTAGAAGGTGTATTGCATGAGAAAGATGGGAAACACAGTACATTTTCAACAGTATTAACAGTTATTTGTGTGAATATTTTACTTCTAATGAGATTGTGTTGGTTAAAACCTTTTTACTGTCTGGGAAGGAGAATGGAAACCTGAGACAATTTTCACACGAGACAAAATTGCTTAATTTGGCAGGATTATGGAAGACCCTGGAAAACTCGAAACATAACCAAATTGTCAGTATCATGGCAGACAGTTCCATAAAACCAACAGCAAGATTGTGCAGACTGAAAAGCCTTTTTTATATTTCATGCAGAAGGTTGGGCTCTAATTCATTGTAGCCTCATATCTCAAAAAAATGCTTTGAGTCTGTGCCAAGGCATCATTAAAATTTCTGCATTTTGAAAAAGGCCTTCCTGTGGTAAATTGTATTAATTTCTGATTAGAAAAATAATCAAAAGAGACACAAGTAGATTGAAGATGGAAGGATTTTTATGTAGGGGAAAAGGGTTATTAGAAAGATGGAAGGTCCCACAGAAAAAAATAACAGCAGTCCCATAAAAATGACAAATGAAAAAAAAAAAGAATATTATTTAGTAAAAACCAATTCAGCTAACTGTAGCAAATAGGATAATTATGTGTAAGGATACTCTAAAGCAATTGACAAGCAGAATTTGTATTGAGTGCTAAAAGTACAACAGCAGAGCTACTGAATAAAGGATAAATATAAGGAACATAAAGTCTTTAAAGAAAATATGTTGTGTTAACAAGCAAATGACCTCTGGAAATATGTGCTGCTGGGTGTAGCTGAAAAACACCGAAAAGAAAATATATTTACAGGAATAAGAAGAAAAATTATGTGTAGAGGATAGAAAATATGGATATTTTGAACATTACATTTAGATGTGATGTCACATTTAAATGTTCAGCCATTGAACTCAGTTGAGCCTGGGAAGTCATATGTCCTGTGCTCAAAGATTTTGACTGGTTGTTTTCCAGGGACTTTAAATGAGAGATAAGCTGCTTTGAAAATCTGCCACTTTTGCATCTTTATTAGAAGGTTTTTGTCCTGGCAGAATCAAAACTGTGACTTTGGGTTAGGTGGGTCCTAGGTCTGATCCAGTAGCATTTATGTTACTCTTCTGCAGTTGCCAAGAGGAGGGATTGGAAACCTGATGTAGAAACTGACACAGAGACTGCTGTGCCCTTGAGACAGCATCTGAATTGGAAGTGTGTTAATTTAAGGCTAGGAATATCTCAGCAAGGTGGAACAAAGCCTGATGGAGAGTTTTTAGAAACACCAGATAGAAATATCTCCAGCACCTGCAAAACACAAATTTATGAAATTGTAAGCTGGGATTCTCTGAATCACCTTGTCCAAGTGTAAAGGGCAAAATAAAGACTGAGTGATAGTCCTGCAAAGGGAGGATAGGCAAGTTAATCAAACAGATCTTTTTCCTTTTGGTTTTGATGATGACAGAAGTCAGTTCAAGGAGAAAGCTGAAACATCACCCGTAACTCTCCTTCTGTGTCATGGCATTGCTGCAGAATTTTTCTACTGAGAGACTTTTGCTGTGCAGAGGCACCAAAGACTGAGCTAAGCACATGGTGTCAGCTCTCACTCTAGATTCTATTTGGACTCACACATTTTTAAAGTGCATTTTTATGACTCCATCCCCTATAGATTTCTTCAAATAACCAAAAAAAGTAACATCAAATAAAAAGTAGAAACTTTATGCACATAAAAGCATTTGAAAGTTACTTCGCTTTCAGAGCAGGTTAAAAAACAGTTTATCAGAGGCAATCCATCATCTACACAACTTGCATGTTTTAAGAGGTACCCACTACCTTTCACAAGACTCATTATTATTTAATATGCAACCCTAAAATTAACAAAAACAGTAGTTTCATCAGTTGACAGGAGCTACTAGGCAACACTTATAAAATGTGGTATTTCCTTTCCAGTAAGAGCTGTTGGGAATAAGGATTATGATACAGTAGAGAAAAGCAGAGGTGTCACTTGATAGGCAGCAATTCTGGTGGATGTGATTTGTGGGGCACCTATAATGACATACTTCTTCTTCAAGAAATGTATATTTTTTAAAACACAGGCACATATACAAATAGATATAATAAAATTATTTTAAAATGTCTAGACCTCTTGCAATTCTTTTTTAAAATTGCCACACTAAGGGACACGATTTAATAAAACACAGTTGTCAGAATTTCAGGTGAATAGTTGGTAGGGAAAATTAATTTTTGATATTGCATTTCTTTACAGACTTCTGATATCTAATTACTGTGAGCTATATCTGAAAAGTAGCCTTGGGCCAATGCCACACCCATTCCCATGTTTGTATTTAATTTCAAGGCCAAATTTTCCATTTTAATCCAGTTTGGAGGATGCTGGTTTTTCCTTCGTGCCAAAGAAGAGGTGTTTCTATTTTCTCATCGTCACAGGTTCACCCAGGTCTAGAGGTAGAACAGTTTTCCACCAGCAGAGAAAACTTACAAATTTTACTGTTCTATACAATACAGTTGCTGGTATTGCAAAGATCTAGGGTGTCCTTCCAAGTGTACAGCCTTCATCACATGTGCTTTGTACAACTTCTTTACTTGTCACACTCATTAACAGTGTGAATTAGGCAGCTAGACCATTTTGGTTTGCCTAAATCATATTTCACATATGGGGCGACTCTCACCAAATTGCCCATCAACAAAAAAATATCACTATGAAAATGCACTTTATGCCACTAATTAGGAACAGATGTCACCTGTATGTGTGGGATATAAACATCTGTTTTGAAAAGCAAGAGGCACCCCTCAAACACACCTTGCAGAGATTCTGTGCTGGGCATCCTCAGTCTCTGAACCTTTCTACTTGGATGTCATATAGTATTATTTCTGATTTTAATAAAAATGGAGGAAGTGAGACATCCTTGATATGCCCCAAAGACAGAAAAGCTTCAATATACATTTTTAGGTGAAAAATATTTGCATGGTGGCATTTTGCTGTGGTGTTAGGTACACCTTGTGTGTTATAACATCTGTGAAGATGTTGAAATAATTGCCTTTGTTAATCCATACAAGACTCTTGTAATTCATTTTCAGCTGGGAAACACACAATAAAGAAATGTTGCTATGAGATTGCATTTTGTGCTACTAATGGATTTTCAGATGTTATTATCTACTTAGATTAATTCAGACACAATTTTTTTTAAAAATGGAGATTTCTTTATTATTTGTTACCTTCATGGTACTTTTTTGAGGCCAGATGGATTCAGAAAAAAAAAATTTATTTTGTTTCATTCATTCTGTATTGTAACATGATTTGTTGTCACACCTTTGTGCAAAGTTGCCCAGGTTAGTTTTTCATCTATCCACCTTGAGACAAGAAGAAAAACTCTGATTCATCTGCACTTCATATAAATTCTAGATACATTCCAGAACATCAGAAAAAAAAGAGAACGAAATATGCAGCTTAAGATGTTGTTTATTAAGTCTTTCATTATATCTGTGTGAAAGATTCCGTGATTAATATTTTTATGCTTATTTTTCTTTTAATTTGGTGGAGCTTCATTGAAAGGCTGCCCCAGTGTTGCAGCATCAGAGCTGTAATGCAACACTACTGTGAAGCTGGGGTAAAAAAAAAGGTAATAAGCTTTTTAAGGTAGAGATATGGACAGACTTGCCCAGAATAGAATGGGAAGAAGGTGATGGCACGTTTTGGATGTAAGGTCTGCTGCTGTATTCCCTGCAGACACATCTTTTCATGAACGAAAGGGCTAGATACCTGCAGAATAGGGAACCTTTCATCTTTATCTCTTTCTTCTGAGCCTATCAAGATCTCCCTGTGTATAATTTGGGTACATCTGGGTGGCTGGAGGTTTTTAGAGGGAAGCATGTCTGGCAAACTCTCAGGAGGAAATAATTTACCAGGAATTGGTGAATTGGCATCAGTCCCCTGGCACTGGGGAGTACTGTGAGAAACTGGGTCCTACCTGAGTTGTACTTCTGTAGGAAAAGAGGAATCTGAAAAGAAGCATGCATTGCAGAAGAAGAAAAAAAAAGTTTTTTTTTTCCAGCTTTCTCACACAGGTTGTTGGGGTCAGCAGCATGGGGAGATCACCTTGCTGTTTCTGCAAAAGAGAGATAGCAAATAGTTTACTCCCCTAGGGGGGTTTGTTACAGGAATGAATCACATCTGAGCTCTAGGGTCTAAGGGATGTTTTAAGCATGTTTGTGGAGCAGTAGGAGCAGGAAGATAAGTTGCTCCCAGCTAAGGTGGGAAGCAGGGAAGCAAGCCAGGGGGAGCTTTGTTCCTCTCCTGGCTGAATAAATAATGGAGCTCTGAAATGAGAGCAGGGTGTCTCACCTACAATGAGCTAAAACATTAAATGACTGAATCAAACTTCACTGGATACATTTTGGCTAACAGTAAAAACTTAAGGCTCCTGAGGCTAGTGCTTCCCTGCTGAGCTGTAGGTAAGGTGAACATTCACAGGAGCTCTTTAGTTACTGCATAATGTAAAGAAGGCATTTTGAGGGCCTTAGTGACAGCCCCACCCCTGGGTACCACAAGAGAGCCACCCTGCTTGCTGCTGGAAAGACTGTCTTAGGGATAATATTGGAGGCTTTGCACAAAAGTCAGCTTTGGTTCTCCACTTGGTCACAAGTAATTTAACAAGATTCATCTGTGAAGTTGCAGGAGTACAGCTCTCTTCAGACTTGTAAGAGCTCTAGTTCCTGGCACAACATAACAGATCAGAAATCCCTTTCTGTTTTCTGATGATGGTTTTGATTCCCAGCTAAATTGTAATTACACAGGAAATCCAAATGTAAAGCTGTATGGCAGGGAGAGGTGCTCTTTCTTGTTCAAAAGCATCTCACCATTCTGTGGGTGGTCGCATAATTCAGCAAACGCCCACAAATGGCAGAAGGTGGTAGCTCTGTCAGCCCAGCTCTGTCAGCCCAGCATCTCTGTGCAGTGCTGGGAAACACCTCCCCTAAACACTCCGGGGCACCCCGACTTCGCCAGGAGGTAAAACTGGCACTCAAAACAGCAGTTCAGAAAATATAATTTTTGAAAAATAAATATGAAAGAGTACAGATAACATGTGAATTGGAACTGTACTGCTCTTACCAGGCAGGGTGTTTAATACTCACTTCTTCAATGAAGTGCAAAATTAGAGAGTCATAAAAGCCACTAATAAAAGACAATGGTTTAGGGTTTTTTTGTAATATACTATTAGTCTGCAAAGGAATATTTAGAAGTTCCCCTTTAAGTACTTTGAAAATGTGAGTAAATCTGCCTGTCAGGATTCATTGAGTCCCTACTGCCCATTTTGTGCACCACAAAATTTATTTCTTTATCTTAAAAATTCACATTGAAGCTGAAATGTTGTTTATTTAAAACTTTTATTATCCAATGGTTTATATGTTGTCTCCTGAGACATTTATATAATCAAGTTGCAGCAACGCATGAAGAAAATAAACTGTGGCTGCAAATAACCTAAAAATGTAAAAATTTTACCTCTTTCTCAATAATATAATGCTGTTATGCATCTGAGTCCAATATGCTTGTTTCACTGACAAAAATATGGGTCTGGTATGGAAATCAAAGCAAAAGCTCCAAAGTTGCAACACACTAGTTGAATTCTGACTCCAGGGTTGCCAGTCTGACTGCCAATTCACTTGTGATTTTGAGATGCTAAATACCAAAAGGAAAACTGCCTGTGTTAGGGTTTTGTTTTCTTATCCCTGTCACCGGCATGTCTGTGCTTTCACTGCTTATGATCAGGAATGGATTAAGGCTCCAAACGGTGCCCAGATTGACCAAAATTGCCAGGTGCTCTAAAATGCTCCTTTGCAGCCTCTCCACACGCAGTCTGCCCGGTGGCTCCCTCCTTCCTCCTTCTCCCAGCAGGATGCCATCTCGCCTTCCCCTCTCCTGAGCCCTTGATGTCCGGGCCAGGGGAGGCAGCTGAGCCTCCCTCCCTGTGTCTGTGCCCCCCCGTGCCCAGCCCCTGCTGCTGCTGCTCCCAGACCCGCGCCGGGAGCTCCTTGATCCGCTGCTGCGGATGCTGGGCAGGCAGGAGGCAGAGCCACAGCTTGTTCTTCCACGCAAGGGGGAAGCTGTAGCAGGGGAATCCATAACAATATTTGGGCTTGTAAACCGAAATGATTATATTTAGAATGTGTGGAAGGGATGTATTGTGTCCATACAAAATGCCAGGTTGGAAAATGATTTATATCTGCACTTCACACAGAAGCAAAATTGAGGGATGGTTAAAATTCAAATCTGTTCCTATTTTGATGTGACATCATAATAGTAGATGTATAAACTATAGGTGAGAACACACTGAAAGTATTTCCAAACACTTACAGTCATTAAAAAATAAAGCCCTCAAAGGCATGAAAATTGTGAGTCCAAAAAAAATATAATTTTTTCCATTTGAAAGTCTAACAGCATTATAGCTGGTCATTTGTGACAATGGCATGCTGGGAACCTTCTGCTCCAGGGTCAAAATTATTTCAGCCCTGATGGCTTTTATGCTGGAATTTTCTCCTTACTCTTTCTATATGTAGGGCAAGGAGAGACTGTCTGAAGAAGTGATGGCACATCACACAGATGCTGCCTGAAGTAATTCCTGTTGCTGGCAGGTCCCACAGTGTCTGAAAACTGGGGCACCATGGTGGGTGGAACTGCACAGCCCCAAAACGATGCTCCCACAGTCCAGCTCCTACCCTCAGTAAGTCAGGTATGTGTGCCTGTATGCACAGTGTACACACACAGACATCCTCTGACAACCTCAGTGATCATTTCTTGAAATATCACTGAAAGCTCATCCAAGCTGGTTTATGATTTTATTGATTTCAATGTCTAGAACTCCAACCAGCTTGAAAAATCAGAACATCTGTGTTCTCTATCGTTGTTTCAAATGACTCAGTAACATTGTGACCTGTCGTCTTTCAGTACACCTGGAGTATGAATTATGGAAACCTCCAGGGAATAAACAGCAAGAATTTAATGAATGGAGGCAAAACTATGTCAAGATTTTAAATCAAGTTGATTATTTAATGATCTGTTAGTCAGAAGCTGTTTAATTGGTCTTCTTTAGCTTTACAAATACATTTTTTTCTTACATTAAGTCTTTAAATACTAGACAACCATTCTATCTGAAATAGCTTAAGGATTGCAGATTAAATTTTGATAAAGAGATATGGATTTGGAAATCTCCTGAGTATTCTCTTTTGTGTTGATACAATGTTGTGTCTTTTGGGGCAGATCAGAATACTATGATGACGTTTATCAGAGTGCAAATTACAGTTTTATTGCCACCTTAGCTAATGAGTGGCTGACCATTTTCTGCAGCAGGGGAAGAAACAATTCTGTATCTATAGCTCTCCTGTGTTTCGCAGCTCTATTTTCTCTTGCACATTGATCTGCTGCATTTTTGATAATTTTACTGTATATGCAATGTCAGTCCTGCAGGTACATCTAATGCCGACCTCCTACTGTATTTCACACTGTGAACGGAACAGGGATGTTAATCTTGGCATCTGGCTGAGGCACATATTTTGGGATAAAGAAGCTCAAAGACCAGTCAGGCAGTCAAAACAGAGGCAGAAACAAACAAATGTAGCAGTCCACAGTTGGTTTCCTGGCATATTATTTATTTTGTTAATCACCGCTGATAGTAAAATCCTTTCCAAGAAGTCATTCAAATTTGTTATTATTTCTCTTTGAAGCTGTGGTTCATTAAGGTCTATTTTGTTATTAGCATTAAGGCTCCTCACCAAGGCTCCAGGCTCCAGGTCAGGCACAAGCAGTTTAATAAGATTCAGATGGTATACAAGCTATCAGAGAGGTATAAAATTCTTCAGACTTGCAATAACAGCTCCTATTCCTGGCAGACCATAACATCAGCAAGCTCCAGTTCCGCTTTCTGTTTACTGTAGATAGTTCTGATTCACAGAGAAATTGAAATTACACAGGAAATCAAAATATTCAAACTTAAAGGTATGCGACAGAGAGGCTCTTTTACTCTTCCAAGACTATTTTGTAATTCTGGGGAATGAAGGCATTTTTTCAGTGTTTAGCACGCTAAAAATCTCACGGGGAAAAAATGTGTGATAGGAAAAAAAATGACATAAAAATATACTAATCCTCACTCAAAGAATTGCAGTGTGCACAGTTTAAAGACACATGATTGTGGAGACTTACATTTCCTATTGTTTAAAACATTGCTTCTGGTGTTTAACATGGAAAAGCAGGAGACAGAAAGCAAAGAACAATACTGGATAGATACACTTGCAAATATATCTCGCTCATCAATAACTCCTTATTTAAGCTCTGATTGGAATTTTTGCATAAAAAATGAGGCTAAATCCCCAAGCAGTTGCTAATCCCCCACTTAGAGCTGTAAATTTTCATGCTGAACAGTATCCATGTAGCTGAAGACAGTCTTTGCATGTATGTATGTATGTATGTATGTGTATATATATATATGATGCACCTATGTCTGTTTTATTTGCAGAGTGCAGAATTCAAAAAGGAAAATGGATTCATAATAATATTCACAGCCTTCTCTATTTTGTTGTGCATAGGAAATCTGATACTTTTGGCTGCAAGATCTGCCATGCTGGTAATGAATTTACAGCCTGGAAATGAGCCAGCTTCACCATCTACTTATCTCTCATTTTGTTTGCTCATGTTATTGGAAAATTGCACCAATGTACCAGCATCCCTTTCATTCTGAGGGAAATGGAAAAACTTAAAAGATGTTCAATATTTTTTGTGTGAAATGTAGATACCAGTGAGGGTGATAAAAGCTTCAGCAACAAGGAAAAAAGAATTAAAACTGGCAGAAATTATATGTTCTTTGATACTCTTTCAGCTGTGTTTTTAGACTGCTGCGAGCACAAGGAAAAATGTTCTGATGCATATACATATGTGTGTGCATATATATGTATGTATATACATATACATATACATGTGCATATACAGATGCATATGCATATACATACATACATATGTGTGTGTGTGTGTGTGTGTGTGTGTGTGTGTGTGTGTGTGTATATGTGACATTCAGACAGACACTGCCTCTTTAGGAAAGCACACTATCCCTAGACATGGTAAAAGAACCATGTTCTCATTTTGGAGCTCTTCTCAAACTCAATAATTAATTCTACAACTCATATTCATAATTACCCTTATCAAGTTTTTTTTAATAATGAGTTTAAATTCCACAGAAACCTGGCTTCTTTTCCTCTCTCTGTCTCCACACAGAAAAGCTGTTGAATAAGCACAATATATTTCTTATCTTTCAGGAACTCAGGCTAGTTCACAGCATAAGCAGCTAAGCTGAAAGATTTAATTCATCTTGTTCATTAAAATTCAAATAATTATAAAGTCAGAGATGTTAACTTTTCGGTTATTACAATACAGCTGGCAAACAGAGACTGTTGCACCAACTGGGAGACTTAAAACCTCATCTTTGGTGGCCAGGTAATTTTACTTAACAGTTTAGCAGGAATTTAAATCAATACTTCTGAGAAATCTGCTTTGTGAAATTATTATTATGATTAATTGATTTAAATGTGCTTTTAAAAATCTCATGATATTTCACATGACATATATGTAGGGATTATTCCAAGTGCCTGTGGGTGTGTTCCTTTCTGTCTTTAAGTACTATATAGAGTTCAGTGTAGAGATGAATAACCCACGACCCCTTTAATCTCTGATCCTTAAATTTTAATGGGAAATTGCACTTAAATACACAAGATGGGTGGGACTGCTTGGAACATTGTGCTCAGGAGACAGGGTAGAGCTGGGTTTATAACCTTTTCTGAGGCATTTTTGATTCCTTTTTCAAACTTACTGCTCTCTGAAATCTCCCTGTGAGATATTTTCTTTGACAAGCTGCATTTGCTTTCTCAGCTCAAAACTTACAATGAATTCAAGAATAACCACCAAAAAGTCAAGTGTATGGTTTGCTACAATGCTTTGGTATTGCCACACTTAAAGATGACATATTTTCACCAAGGCATTTACTCTGCTGGTGCTACTGGTCAGAAGTGTCCTTAATGGATACAGATTTACCAGTGGTAAAATGAATATCTGTCCTTAGGGAAATTCACATGAAGCTCAGCAGTTCTGGTGTTCATTTACTGCTCAAATTGCACTTTCTCCTCTGCTCTATGCCAGAAAATGGGCTCAGCTCCTACTAGGCTTGCAGAACTGTGAGTGAGACAAAAGGAAGATATTCATAGCACAGCCAGCCTGGCCCCATTTATCAGCCAGATATCAGCTTTCAACATTCTTTAAAAGAGGGAAACTAAAAATCACCTGACCACCACACAGTTGTGCCCTACAGATGTGTCCCATTGCAGTCCAGCATGTTTGTGGATGCAGTTGTCTGGGTGGTGAGGATAAGAAGGCTGTTTAGACAAAGGAGGGGAGGTCATCTGGCAATCTGATGCCTTTTTGTGTGACCAGAGATACTGGAAATGCTGCCAGGGCAAAGGGGTATTCTCTGAATCTGACCTTGAGAGGCATAAAGAGCTGCTGTGTGCTTTGAGAGCTGAAGGTGCTCTCCCTGCATGCAGTAACTCCCAGCAATGTCTGCAAGGACAGCAAGAGGAGGATTTGTGGGCAACGAGATAGGAAATTCCTAGCACCATCTTCACACCCCTTCTAAATGAATAGCACTTTCCAGCCTTTTATATTAAGTGATTAGAAAGAGTTAAATGAGCATGATTGCTATGGAAATTTCATAGGCATTAATGTTTTCTACTCCTTCTGTATTGAATGCCCTTGTGATAGAAGAGAAAGAGCAAACATCAAAAGTACCTTTTAACTTCGCAATTCTTTCTAAATTTCTTTAAACTTATAGGCTATACTGCTGGCTTTCAAACTTCAAAGCATGCAGGAAGATCAGGGTCACTCAGAAAATTATTTCTTACAGTTTAATAAAATATGCATGTGAATTGTATGACCTGCCAGAGAAATTATTTATGTGTTAATGTAATGTTGTAACATTAATTACACACTTTAATTTCTTCCTTAGTAGCTTCTTTACCAGTAAGAGCAGTACTGGTTCTAAATTGGGGTTGAAACATATGGTGTACCACCAACGCTTAAATAATTTCCACACTTGATTGCTTTTTTGTTTCCATGAGATAAATATCTTTTTCCTCTCCCCCTTAATATTATTATTAGTATTTGTGCAAAGGGAAGAAACCACATTCTTTCACCTTTTACTCAGAGGATTCACGATGGATCATTTTCAGGCTCACTCTTCCACAGTGGTGTATTCTGTATGTATCATATTTATGAATACCTATTAGGGTTGCAGAAACACCTATTGCATGGGGCTTTTTTTTTAATGAATTAATCAGGTTTTATTTATGGCCACTATTGTAAAGTACTTAATCCAATAAGATTGGTTCCTTTGAATTTCTTTCCTTAGGAGATTTCCTACCTCTTTTTCTATGGTGTACATGGGATTAAAATCATGTACATGCTTGCACAAGGACATATACAGAGTCTTATCTTCTGATTTACTATTCATACAATATTCTTAATAGACACAGAAAAGTTCTGTGTCACTTGTTTCAACAATGTCCTGTAGCAACTCCGTAGTGCAATTCTAAATTGTCTGAAGGCAGTGAGAGAATAGAAAATCAGTTCTTTTGTCAACTACCATGCAAACTTTCTATATGGTGTTTGCAAATCACCTACTTGTGTAGTCTTCTCAAATGTAAGTCTGAGGCCTAACTTCATTAAAATGGTTTGAAATCATTCAAGGGAAAGTGTTATTTTGCAGACATTTTTCTAAAAAGTATTTGCTTTTATCTGTGTTCATTGTTTTAACTTCTAACATTCCCTTCATTACTTTTATGGTCTTGTACTATGGCCCAAGGTAAATTAAGTAGAGTAAATAAGAGAAGCCATTTGGCATTTTTGGTATTATTCATTATGTTATATATGTTTGTCTTAATTTTCTTAAATAAATACTCCTTGTCCTTTTAATCTTCTGAAGTGTCTATCTGTCTAGTACTTCAAAGAATTTCTTAGTGACAATGATGCTGGGATTACTATTTTAAATAAAATTATTGATTTTTCTTCTGTCAGTTTCCAATTGTTCCCTGCTGTACTTTTTATACTGTCACAGAAAAACCTAAACCCACAGATCACTTGTAGCTAATATGTTTTCTCTAGCTAATATGCCACCTTCCTTGTATCTTATCCTGCCATCAATGCTATCTCATGGAAGGGATTTTCCAGTTCCTCCACATTCAGTCTGCACCCAGTCTTGGTGGCACTTAGTGACATCATGATGCCACATGAGGCTCTTTTGTCATGAATGTGCAGAACTGGGAGCTCAATTTGATTTCATAAACCTCCCAGCAAACTTTTGGCACTTATGCACTAGGTTTTGGGCTGTGCTGGGTTTCATTCAGTATCCTATACATTCAAAATTAGTATATATTGCTTGACTTTTGAGTCACACAGAGCTGTACAGTTGTTAAGGTTTGGGACATGGATTGGGACCTGAAGGCCATCATCAAATAAGTCACCACCCACATAAGAAAGGTGTCTTTGCTCCATGTAACATCCTTTTTTATAAAATGAATTGAGAAAACATAATGTGAAAAAAAAGAAAGAATTCCAGAAGTCCTGTTGTTATAAAGTGCATTGGGATTGGCACAAAAGTCATGGATGAGCCATAAGGAGACACAAACAACACATGTAACAGAAAGTAACAATTAACTTGAGCTTTTCCAATATGAAAATTTTTGAGGTTAGAAATAAGGTTAAATTATATGTTTTCTCACATGTTGGCACTTTTTGGAATCTGTGGGAGAAAAAGTGGAATTATGAAAATACCACAGGTATTTTTTGGGTACTGCTGGTTTAAAGGAAGTCGGGAAATACTGAAAACCATAGAATGACATTTTTTTCCTGACATTTCCTACCATCAGCACTCTAGGACACTTTAGATAAACTTCCAGAAGCTTTGGGGGATGTCCAGATTTTGCAGTTCTCCTTCAAAATGTATTGAATGGTTGAACTCTTTTGCAATTTGCTTGAAGCAGCTAAAATGTTTCCATTCATCATCAACGATATTACGAGATGTGTGTTTCTTCACTGATTCATGTCCCATTCATAGATATAGATTGAGATTTTTTATATTACAGTTCATTGAGTAAGTGGTAGAATGTTACTTCTGTCTAAAATGTTTTTTAACATTTGGGTTAGCAGAATGGAGCCCTGACCTCTAAACCTAAAGAACTTGAAGAAGAACCCAGGGAGGCAGAAGATCAATGTCAGAGATTGAGAGAAGACAAGAGGATCCTGGCTATCTGCTTTTTATTTTATCAATTTTTCTAGTTAAAAATTAGCTCATTCTGAAAGACCTAACTCTTTCCATGACTTTGCAACATACAATCACCTCTCCTCTCTCTCTCATGTTTGCTGACTCCAGCATAGTCCCCTCTCCTGTCCCACTGCCACCCCAGAACTGCATGTTGACCCTGTATCTTCACAGCTCTCCAGTGGCTTCCTGTCTCTGCCCTGTGCTACTCTGACTGCTCTGAAAGGTTCATTGTTAGCTTGACTCACACTGGCATCACGTCTGCAGCACAGATTTCCCAAAAAAATGAATTCTGCCCTTCTCATGGGTGAGGGTATTCCTTTTGTCATCCTGTTCTGATATGGCTTTGTAAGAGGTGTTTTGCCAGAGGTGGAAGTGGACTGTTAAGCATGGCCTAGTGCTGGAATGGTGGAAAACATGACGAACAAAAAACCCATGAGAGGTGTGCTGCATCCACAGAGACCATAAGCATCAGCCAAACCCAGGCATAAGTTTCACCCCTTTTCAAGTTCCTTCGCAGTTCATATTCCCTGGTTCATGCCCCAGATAATCCTCTCCAGGAGGCACTTGTCTGGGTGTATTATGGATGACTGGCACATCAGGGCAGCATCAAGCTTTTGTTCATTAACTCATAATTCCTCTCACCAGCCCTTCTATTATTCAGGCTGTCTCAAAATCTTGAGTTGTTTGTTTGTTTAAGTCATTTATTTATGACAGCACTGATGTCCACACATGCCATAATCTTGCTCCCATCCCAGCATGTCAGACCTTTCCACATGGCCAGATACATTTTAACAAAAAATTTTTACCTAGATGGCCTAAACAGTGGCATTTTTCCTATTAATCTATTCTGCTTTCCACTGGGAATCAAAACCAAATCAGTACTGTTATTCTGCTCCATCAGCTTTCCTGGTGAAATCAGTCAATTTATTGAGAGGGGTCTGGCTGTATTTACATACAACATATTTCTTTCCTATTCTTCATTATACGTATATAATTATTTTTACATTGCATTCCCAGAGGTGAGTGACAGCATACAGATACCAGAGATGTGATTCTGCCTCCAGCAAATGCTCTGAGAAGTGTATGGTATTAAGTAAGGACCCTGTTTCCTTGGTTACATTTAGCAAATTTGCATGCCAGCATGGTGCTATTCATCATGAGAGACATCACAGACCTGTCCATGGAGAGAGGCTTTTGGAAGTGAATAACCTTTGCATTCTTAGCTTCTGCTTTGAATACATGGATGAGGAAAAAATAGTTGTCAGCATAGCAGGGGATAGGCAGGCTGAGAAGCTGAGTCCTGGAAGCCTTTGGGAATGAAATCAAGTCCTTTATAAGACTGGGCAAAGAATCTGTGTGTGCAGGAGAGGTTTGTAGGTTGGACTTTAGAATGATGGACTTTAGAATGACCACTAGAAAATTAGCAGCTCTCTCTCAGAACTTGTGCCCTGGCTGCTGTCTCTGGTTATGCTCTGTGATGGGGAGGGGCAGGACTCTGCTGTTGCACACTCACTCCTTCCCTGGAACATGAAGTGTAAGGGAGAATTTTTCCCAAAGTATGTAAAAGTAATGTATTGAGACAAAGTTAACCTGGCCACAGAAGTCCAGACCAGTAGAGAATGCTCTGGAAACTAAACCTCCTCAGACAGTCTATGGAAAAAAATACCTCTTGCCTTCTTGGCATGTGTGCCCTGGCTGGACAGGATCAGCCTTGTGCTAGCAGGCCCAGCTTCCCCCATATCACCCAGACACAGGGGACAGATGGAGCCTCATTCCTTCAGTAATCCCTGCAAATGGGATTCTCCCCTGAATGTGCTGTGTCACTGTATATAAAATCACCAACAGGTTCAGTCCTAGCTGAATTTCAGTGAACAATCAAAAGCTAAGGTAAAGCATTAATTTAATTTATCTTTTCAGAAATCAAAAAAAAAAAAGTTTCTCACATCCATTTAGTGACTGACAGCCAATAAGCCTGCCACTCACTGAATAAAAGCTCTGTTAACTTTCAAACTGGACAAGGGCAAAGAGGGCATTGCAGTGCCTGGAAATTGATGAGGATTCAGAGAAAAAGTGCTGAGTGGCAATGAATATAGTACATAGCTGTGTTTTCAAACCAGGTAAAATATAAGTGCAGTTTCCAGTAAAACATTAGAAATGGATTGAACAGTATGTCATTGATCCAAACATATGCAACTGAAGGCAAAATAAGCTGCAAGTTTATTAAACTGATGCACCAGCTATTTTCCACGTTGCTCCAGGCATGAGTTCACAGAGTTCCCACCGGGGTGGGTTCATAAACAGACCTATGTGCACATCTGCTCTCCATCTCCAGATCTGGGGTGCACTGAACTCCAGTCTGGGCAGCAACTGCAACGGTGTGGAGCTAAATGGCTCTGTGAAAGCTTTAATGGGAGCGTTACACATTGAAATCCAACATCCTAACTGTGCCTTTGTGGTGCTAGGAAGAGGATGGGATGAGCTGAGGGTCTATTCATGCCTAGCTGGAACAATGCCTTCCTGGCCCTCCAAAGCAGCCTCCTTCAGTCAGCACTCTGTGGAGAAGGAGAGAGGCCACTCCTAGACATGCAAATACTAAAACCACCAAAAAAAGGCTAAAAGCAGGCCAGCTCCCTTTTACTTCAGATGGGGTAATAGGAAGTATGAATTTTTACCTGTCTCCTCTGTGAAGGGCTCTCCTGCCTCTTGGTCTTCACCTGACTCAGCCTGATTAAATCTTGGCACTTAATGAAATGGGGAGAGGGGTTTTGAGATAAGCTCTTTCAGAACAGTAGTTAATGGTTTTAGTCTAAAAAGAGTGAAATGTTTTTCTGCATTACAAAGGCGATTCTTATCAGTGTAGAAATTAATTACCTTTCTTAAAGTTTTGCTATTTTTCCTCATACTGCAAATTAAGATATGAAAAGATTTATTGTCAATGTATAGAGTGCCAGTGTTGTCTGGACAGGGTTTTCTTTTTTTGGGATGTCCTTCAAAATGTCACTAAGGACATCAAACATTAGGTTGATGTATCTAATTTAAATTGCAAAGAAACTCATTTTGAGGCAAAGACACACTTTCAATCCTGGCATTTGGCTGATCTGTGGAGTTGCATTGGCAGGTGGCTTGAATGAGCACTGCTTCAAGCAGCACTAGCTGTGGGCATCAGGGCATCCAGCTGTGAAAACAGATCTGCATGGTTCAGTAATGATAACTGGTACTCAGGGCAGTCTCTTTATCTTGGAGAATCCCAAAGCAATTGATGGCTGATGAGGACCACAGTCAGGCGTACAGTAACCAAGATCCTGATACCATTTTTGTCTCTGCTGAGGTTTCAGCCCTCATTTTGGCTTTGTCCCTCACTGAGTGCTAGATATCTTGTTTCCCTAGCAGTACTTTCTTCCTTATTACATGTCTTTTATTTCCCAGATTAGTCAGACCAAGAGCCAAGATCCTAAATCCCAGCTCTGTGCAAATTTGCAGGGGTCAGAGCCAGCCTCAGAGCTAAGCCTTAACTGCTTGCAATAATCACCAGCCTGAAATCATAAGGGATGCCTTCAGACTCTGGTGAGACAGGCTTCAAAATCAATTTTAAAAAAAGGTGGTCTTTTTATTTGCTGCTTATATTGTGTTCCTGGTTTCAAGATCTTCTGTGTGAACTTGGGAGCTCTTTTCATTATAAATGAAAGTGGAAATTGTCATGTAATCTCCAGATGCCAGAAGAGAATATTGTGTCTGCTACTGGGAGATTCTTGATAAAATCATGAGAGTGGGCAGCTGGATACATGGCCTATGAAATTATTCTAATAATAACAGAGTTTAAAGGCTCCTGGCAGACCCCCTGTGTAATCCCTGAAGAATTTACAGGCATATAGATTCTGCTTTAGAGTATCTCTGTTCTTTCCATATTTGATAAACAAAAATTATCATTTGGGCATAGATGTAAATTCCATGCCAAGGAAACAAAATAAGCTTGAACTTCTGAGTTCAAACCCTGTGCTTCCTGGGTCAAGGCAAGAAGACAAAAATGAAAACTTGAGGGATTCCAGCACATGTCCTAAACTGAAACAGTTGTTTGTTGCTGGGTTTGCTGCTCAAAATTCAACATCAATGCATACAGTAATGTTTTCACCATCTGGACTTAAGAGCTGTTTAAAGCTATTGGCTTAATCCAAATACGCTGAATTACATGCAGAAAGCATAATTCCATACCTTCTACCTTTTATTTGTTTCTGGCCAAACACAAATCCTTATCTCCTGGCTGTCAGCTGTGCAGTGAAGCCATTTGCTCAGCTGAGCTTCTTGAGGCTGCACACATCAGGTACATCACACATCACACTGGTGCTCTGCACTCTGTCCCCTCCATGTGCAACATCACTGGTGTCTCAACAATGGAATTTGTCCCCTCAGAGCTGCATGGAAGAGACAGAGAGGAGGAGGGAAACAAAAGGTATGTGTAAAAATGGGAAAGGGGGATAAAGGTGTATGTGTACTCATGCACCTCTGAGTATATGAAACATAATTGATAAGGAATGGTTTTGACAGTCAATGAGAGGTATTGACACTAAAAAGAGAAAAATCATTTTATTTAAATTAAATATTTGAAAGATGAGCTCTGGAGGCAGAAATAAGAATATAATGAAGTCAATGAACCAGGACAGAACACATAATTCTGTTCAAGGAAATTCAGTTTAATCTGTCAAGCAACCTAGTGATAGTGATTGTGGAAATAAGTTTTTCCTCCTGATCTTTTCCACTTCAAGGCAGTAGAAACTTAACAGTGAATATCTGACGTGACATATTGGTAGCATTTCTTTCCCACTTGCCTACAACTTCTTGGGTGCAAGGGAGTGCATCTTTGGGGTGTTATGTGGTTACAGGGCTCATTTCAGTCCCCCTTTAAGAAATATATTTTCATGTGCCATTTAATATCCCTTTAAAAAATACAACAGGAAGCATAGGTGTATTTTTCACAATTTAATATACATAAATAAAGTAGGCCCAAGTTAGCTATTGCCCTTTCTCCCATAGTGGCAGCAGAGAGCTGTTTTTCTTATCCTTGCAAGTCATCCAAGTCTGGAATGTTCAGCGATTAAAACAAATTCTATGACTGAAAGTCCTCTATGTGTGTTTATCTGTATTTTCTAAGTCATGCTGACTTCTCTGATTCACAGAAAATGGAAACTGAGAGTGTATAATGAGGTTGTAATGCTCTATGCTGTCTTTAAATCTTAATTTTTTTATTAAGCATCTACTTTTGGCTCCAATCACAGAGGAGAATGAGCTGCTGGACTTTTGATATGACCTGGTATGGCCATTCCTGGGGAGAAGGTAAGTAAGATACATATAAAATAACTGAAGAGAAGGTATAAAATAAGAAATCATAATATATGCAGCTCATCCTGTACACACATAAAACAATTATTCCTGTTACTGAGGAGCTTGTGCCAGCAGTGGGAAAGATCCTAGCAATGTAGAAAGTGTGTATCTGTGAATGCATATCTGTTCTCAAGGGAGAGGCAAGTGCCTAATTAAAGCAAAATCTATTTCAGAGCCTGTTAGAACCCAGTTTTTCTTAAAGGCTTTAGCCTTAAATTAATCAAATCAATAAAATATAACCACTCTGAGATATGAAGAAGTCAGGTAAATGTCCAATGGCTTAATTTTTGCTTCAGTTTGCTGAGGATGGACTATGGCCCAGCACACTGAAAAGTGACTTCTTGGTGTACAGAATCCTGGGAAGCAAACAGGTGCTGTGGGATGAAGGCAGGGCTCCCTGCCATTGTCAACCATCTTGGTTTAAACTTCGGGTTGAATAGAAAAAGATGGAGGAAAAATGCCTTTTTGTGTGAAGCAAATAAAAAAAAAAAACCCAGACTGTGAATTGTACACAATCCAGATGGAGTGATAAATATCTGCTACAAGGGGTTTTTTTCTGGGTAGGAGTCTGAGCACTTAAACCAGAGACACACTTTTTTTCTTCCTAAATTGTCAAAATTCAACACCTCTATTTGACTCCACGAAACACGAATATTTATGTTTCCCATTACAAAATAAACTTTTTGGACTCCCATACATTTGAGGAAATGTTATTCCCTTGGCTTCCATCAACTAAGGTGATGCAACAGTCCTGCTCTCTGCCTCTGTGTTTTACCAGCTTTCAGGCAGGCAGTAACAAATCCCATTTCTAATCAGGTCTCTGAGACAGCAAATTTGTTTGCTTGGTTTGTGGTTAGGCTGAGGTGTGCAACTAAAAACCTGACTCACTCTGTTGGATCAGAGTCTGCAAGGTGCTTTTGCTTCTACCAGTTTCTTACAGGTTTCCTGGGAAACAGGAGGCAGTCGAGCTTGGGCATGAGTTTAGGCATGATGTTGATGAGAGGAAATATTCTGTATTAACATGGCAGGTGTCAAATTCAAGACTATTTTGAGGCAATAGGAAGTTAATGCAATTAAATAATAAAAAATATTTAGATTTTTTTCAATTTTTCTTATAGCTTCACCACATTTTCTTCAGGAAATTTTCTTCATGTTCCTTCTTCAAACAGAATTTGATGGAGAGCTGAGAATTACCTATAATATTAAGTCAAATAACCTTAAAATTTCCAGTTCAATGGCAGGGAAAGTATTGCAATTGAAATTAGTAACAATGAAAGATCTGTCTAACAATATTATAGAGCAATCAAACAGTTGGTTCTAAAAACAGAAAGGAAAATACTGTGGTTTTGCTTCAAGATAAATATTTCTGCTTTATGCATGCTATAAAAATGTATCCCCTTCTGGACAAAGTAACCAGACCTAAAAAAATGAACCCTTGCCTTTTTTTGCACTCCCTAAATCTTTCTCTTTTTTAATGACCTCTGTGCCACAATTTTTGCCTCCAAGCAGTAATTAACCACTCTGCAAGTCACCACAAGTAAGCCAGAAATGAATTACATTTAAAAAAATAATCTGTCGCATTAATATATTTTAAACCAAAGTAATCAGACTTGTACTACTACACTCTCATGTCTCTCAAGTACAAATGTTATGAAATTTTCAATAGCTTTCAATGCTCTGCATAACAATTAAGGCTGAAAAAACTGCAAAGCCTGAACCACCAAAGGAAGTCTAAAATGAGCAGAACTGTCCTTGAACACACCTTAAAATAGTTTACATCTGCTGTCCACAGAAAGCGATACTTGCTTCACGCAACTTTTTTTTCCAGCGTCTTGCATAAAATGACGGGAAAATATGCAAATGAGATTAAACATCTTGCAATGCATTTGATCGTATCTTGCAACATCTTAGGGGTGGAGAAAATGTGATGAATGCCATCATCCAATTTTCCCTCAGGTTTTTAGTTAACCAGCAGAATGTCTACATGCAGAGCTTGATTCTTTCACTTAGGCTGGTACTAGTCAGGAAAAAATCTATTCAAGTCAACAAAAGCTCCCTCAGGCACACAATGCTCAGAGAATGGAAGGCTGTGCATCCTATCAGGTTACAGCTACAAACCTGTCAGTAAGTTTATAGTAAATCTCCTTGCTTCTGAGATATGACCTGCTTTGTTTAAGGAATACATGGCACTATCTTTACTATGTTTGCTTTATATCAGCTTCAATAGCAGTGGTGTTTATCAGGAGCTTTTCTCTGACATCATCTTTGCCAAATGACTTGGATTTGCGTGACCAGTATTGTCAAAGTAGAATAAACTGCCCAACTTTGCAATTCTCATCAATTTTCTGATCATTTTACACCAAAGTGTGGCATATCTCATTATTTAAATCTGTGCTAAATTTGCTGGAGTAAGATTCATTTTATATGAATGCTGATATATAACAGTTCCCTTTTTATATCAAGGAAAAATAGACTTTTAATTAGGAATTGTAGAGCAGTGTGATTAGAATGTTTTATATATTTTTAAGCACATATTTTGGGGTCTGAGAATAAGGAGCATCTTTGAGTTTGTTATGCCCAAATCCATTAAACCAGTAGAAAATAGATTAACAAGAATAAACCTTTTAATCTACTGGAAATTAAGTATGTAATCAATACTAGGAACAGAACACAAACCCTGTGATACACCAATGACAAATTCACTTTGAAGATCAAAGAAAGGAATTAAAAGTAATTTTTATGGGCATCATAACCTAACATTACAGTCAACTTTTAAGACCATATTATATTCATCTCAGCTGGAAATATTTCTGGGTGAAATCCTGAGGAAATTCTTTTACCTTCATATTTGGAGTATGTATATGTACCACAACAAAATTAACTACGTTTACATCAAAATAAGTAAAATCAGACTTTTGGCTACTTAGTAAATCTCAGTTGAAATGGGGCACTAAGAAGTGTTTGATGGTGACATTCAGACTGAGAGATCCAGGAGCAGCTTTGCAATGTGCATGTCTGTGTATGCTCCACCTTGTACGGCACCCATGTGTTTCCAATGCAGGCATAAGTTTATTCCTTCCATGTCAGACCATATCAGAAACTTTAGGGGAAAAAAAATAGAAGGAAATATTATTACAACAGGTTTTCTGGACAATAGAGAAGGGCCTTGAATCGTATTCAATTTGTAAGAAATTACTGAAGAGCAAATGTGACGCTCCAGGTTTCTGTAAGACAGAAGCTGGAAGCTGTAGGCATTCTCCAAGACTACTGCATCAAAATACAAGCCCTACCCTACCTCCTATGTCATACTGTTCTTATTTTTGGTTGGTTTTAGATGACAAAAAATTACAAGTCTCAGGCATTATGTCCGGAGGTGCACCGGCACAAGGATATTATGCTGCCTATTTTGTGTCACAGAAACTGCAATGTTTAAAAAGAAACATATGGGAGATAAAGAGGAGGACTAAAATATGAAACAGAATGCTATCTTTTTTCTTCTTAGTCTCCCTTCTTCACAGCTCTCTCTTCTCTCCCCTTTATCTTTTTTCTCAACCTTTTAAAATTTTTTTTTTACATTTTCTTCCAGAATTTCCTTTTCCAAGCAATCTGCATTTAAGCCAGAGTTACTCCACTAGTTTGAACCTTCTTAGTATGCATTTTGGAGGTAATTTCTGCCTTTTTGTTGTCTGGGTTAGCACAACAGCCCCAACATTTGACATCTGCATAAAGCATCTCTGAAGAAAAAGGTTTATTTTCAACAAAACTTTACGCACAGTCAAAGGATAACACAATAGCACATTTCTCTCCCTCTGCTTGCTCCCACTTCTGGGTGTGGCAAGAAGCCTTCTCTTTTTTGCTGGGTTCCTCTGTGCACATGCAGAAAACCCGAGTTCCCAGTTCCTGCAGATCTCTAAGCATTTCAGTTTTCTCTTTGTTCTTCAGCACTGTCTGGGAAAGATAAATCTTACTCACTTGGTTTCCATCAGGCAGATGTGGTCTCCAGTTATTGGCTGCTTATGTTTTTCCCCCCAAAGTTTCCTTTATAACCTTATCTTCGGCATTGTCTCATTTCCTGCTTGTTTCCCACCAGGACTTGCCTTTGATTTAGCAGGTGAACTTAGGGGCAGTTCCTGTTTAAAATGTATAGATGGGTACCTTATTCCTCACCAAAGCCTCAGGAGAGGTGTTCATGCACCTCCCCATACTACTCAGAGGGGCTTTTGAAATTAATTGCAGCTCCTCCTTGACTACCTTGGCTGCCCTCTTGCCTGTAGCTGTCTTCCAGCTCTGAAAGTCAAGGATAACTCCGAGAAAAACAAACAAAGGGAATGTTTTTTTGGCTTATAGTTTAAAATAATTGCTTTGCTTAGACCTTGTAACAACCTCTATCATTAACTTTTGGGAGTGGGCTGTTTTCATTAAATCCAAACATGTGCTCATACACGGTCTGGGAAATTCATGACAACCCACTGAGGTGCCATGACCTTCTTCTGGGATGAATAATTCTTGAACGGAAATTACAGTGGCACTGAGTGAGCTGTGCTGAGGTCGCATACGCAGCGTTACTCATCATGATAACAGCATCAGAACTTCATCGTTACATCTTTGTGCTCATAAATATTTTAGCAATGATTTGTGGCATTTTGCACTCAATTTTTCACACACTCAGAATCAAAGATTGCTAGTAACAAGCCAACAAAACAAAGGGCATTGAAGCTGCCATTCCCCATCTGGTATATGTATTCCTTGGTTTTGTGTTCCCTGAGTATCCCAAGAAATGGGCAGTTATGGCTTCTATGTTAATGGCACTGTGAGATGGGGCTGAAGTGGGCTCCCCTGGAGACAAAGATCTACCCCAAAGCCTTCAGAAACTGCTTAAAAATACATGTCATAAGACTTTCTCTCATAAGAAAGCCATAATTATGACCTGCTTACCTTAGAGCAGGGCTGATGAGACAGAAGCCATAAAGACATCAGAAAGAAAGCTTTTGGCACTCTGCTAGGGAGGGGAGAAATCAAGAACACACCAAGGGCAAGAGCATGCAAACATACGGGACTGGGACATGAGAAAATGACACCCTGACTAAAGTCATCTAGTCACCTTTGTGTGCTAGCTTTACTTCTAATTTGTCAACCAAGGAGTTGAACCTTTTCTACTTTCAATTACTGTCCTAGATTTGGCTGGGATAAAGCTATTTTTCTTCCTCATTGCTGGCACAATGCTATGGTTTAAATTTGGTATGAGAATAATATTGATAACACATTGATGTTGTCACTAAGCAATTTTTACACTTAGTCAAGGATTTTGCAGCTTCTCTCACTATCACACCAGCTAGTAGACTGGGGAGCACAAGCAGCTGGGAGGAGACACAGCCAGGTTGGCTGATCCAAAGTGGCGAATGGGATTTTCCATGTTATATGGCATGATGATCAACATATAAACCAGGGGGAAAGTGGTCAGAGGCTGCTGCTCAGGAGCTGCTGGGTATCAGTTGGTGGGTGGTGAGCAGTCACTTGTTTTCTACATTCTAATTCTATTATTGTTATTATCCCATCCTTTTCTGTCCTATTAAACTGTCTTTATCTCAACCCACAAATTTTAATTTTTTTTCTCAATTCTGTACCCCAACCCACCGGGAACAGGGAAAAGTGCATGAGGGGCTGTGTGGTCTTTAGATACCTGCTGGGTTAAGCTTACCAAGAAGGTTGCATGCCTAAAAACAAAGAAACAGAGAAACAAACACAACCCAAGATTTCTTCTCAGCTCTAGTAAACTTCATTGTTTTGTTCATCTTCACAGCAAAATACCCATGATTGTTAGTAGGCATTTAACTTGGCAGTAAAATTAATATTTGCATGGCCGCAAGTTACATCATATTCCATTAAGCAGGATGTGATCCACCATGTATCTGCAGAGCTCTCACAGTTAAATAGAGGAGGAAAGTGGATGAGGTAGAATTGAGCTGGCGTAAGACTGCAGCATGGAGGTGTGGTATCACAAAACCACTTTGCTGCTGCTGTTCTTCTCAGCACCTACCTGTAATGAGGTTTTACTTTACTACTGCACTGTGTTGAAGGGATGACTTTATGAGGAAGTTTGGTTAAGGATGATGATTTGGCTTCACCGTTCTTTATGGGAAGCTCTCTTTTAAATGGCTGGTGTACAAGTCAGGAATAACTTTGTTCTTGCACCTTAAAACTGATGTGAATATCTGTACCAGCAATTTAACTACAGGGAAAAAACCACAGAGAATATAATGGGTCTGATGCATTCAGTTAAAACAGGTCAACAGAGCTAAGCTGCCAATTTGTTGACATATCCTTTAGATTGCTTGTTAACAATCTGCAGGCTACTTGCCTGAATTGCTTGTGGAACAGTTTTGAACAGAGAGAACACCCAATAAGACTTCAGGGAAAAATCTACAAAGCCCTCAAACCCTCGGAGCACTGAATATACCATTTGTTAGGAAAGATTTGCATTTTATCTTTCAATTCTGCACATAAAACCAGGCCTCAGTTGCAGTTTAGTAAGAGCTGTGAGAGTTTATATGTCATGGGTGACTGCTCAGGCACATGCTTTGCTCTTTTAGGGGTTTTAGTCTTGCTAGATTTCAATGGAGTAGCCATTAAAGATCTTGCCATCTTATTAACAATAAAGGAATGGATTACGTAAAAGTGTAGTGCTGCCATTATTCCACTTTTATAGCAGAGAAATGAAATGCAGGAGAGAAGGGGTGCAGAGGCTAGAATCCTCATTGTGAGTTCCATAGGCTGTGCTGAGGGTCTCAGAATAGGTCTTGGATGACACTGTAAAACTCTGTAAGACGCACACAATTTCTTAGAGTTTTCCATATCTACAACCACGATAGCTGCTTTAATCTCTGATTAAGGAACAGGGTCTACAGAGCATCCTACTCTACCGGTTGCAAAGTAGGCATATCATACGATGACAGAAAAGCATCAGCAGCATATTTGGGTCAACTTCCCACTATGACTTATTAAGCCTTTTATAAAATAAAGCTCAAAGACCTTATTAATATCAACAAGGTGTGTTATAGTCACTCTTAATGGCAGGGATTAACCTTGTCATGGTTTGCTGCTTTCGTTACAGTGCTAACAGCGAGCTAGGCTTATCATTCTGTTCGCTATACTGTATCTTTACTGAGTGCAGCGAATAGCTGATTTGGTCTTATTCACAGCAGTGAAATGATATTTCAGGATTTCAACTTTCAGGATATTATGAATTTCTTCTGCAAAGCATGGATCTAAGCCTTGAGATACTGTGGCTAATCAATTATATTAATTTCTTGTTGAAGCAGTGAAATAAATTTTCTGACCTCTTATGTATTTCTCTAGTTGTGAACCAGCCAGGAGAATTGTGGGGATGTAATGGACCTTCTGGTTAAAAAATGAAAACAAAACTTGAACACTGAGCTAATGTTGAGCTATAAATTTAGGGGTAGATTCTAATCTCAGTAGGGGAAGGTACAGGAGATTTATTTCAGTATCCCTGAATTCCCTGTTAGTGGTATTCAGTATCCCTGCTAGTGAACTGTACTGTATTAAAACTGGAAGGGAATGAAGAGGACTGGAGCAAACAGAGTGTTTTGGAAAAGTGCTACTATTCCAGAGAAAACAAACTAACCCCAACACTTATCTACAGATTTTAACCATTGAAAGAATGCTTCTGTTTATTCCAGACACCAATGAGCTTGTTAGAATTGAGTTGGTCAGCTAAAGCACTGTAACATTTTAAAGTGCGGGCAGTAAGCTTCATGTGCAACTTCCCAGAAAAGTGACCATGCTCCCTTAAAATTTAAGAAGTTAAAATATTTTGTGTATCTTTTATTATTTTATGATTTTCACCTGTGAATCTTTCCTCATGCCAGTGGAACATCTTGAGCCTGATTTCTCCCTCCATTAGAATAAATGGCAAGTTTTCATGGGACAGGTGAAAATACTCAAGACCTCAGAGACTTAGATAATACATGTCTTCTTAAAGTAGATTGGATAACTAGAGAGAAAAACCTGCCACAGCAGTGTGTCTTAATGACTCTAATGCACATCACGTTGGAAAGTAGGACAATTAACAGTTTAACATAATGACAGAACATGCAGAACAGTCTCAAGGATGGCTCAATAGATTCACTTCAAAGTCAGGCAGTATCCACATCTGGGAAGAGGTAATGCCTTTGTCTGCAGCTTTCCTGAAGTGAGTGTTCAAATAATTTTTTCTTTCTTAACAGCTGGGGAAAAAACTCAGGGGACTTGCTGTGTTTGAACCAAATCTCAAGGTGAACTGTTTCAATGCAGCTAGTAAAGGCTGCCATAAATACACGGAAGAGATTAATGCGTCCTTTTATAAAGGGGGCAGGAGAGGTAAAAAGGTGCTCCCACTGCTGGAGTTCCTCAGTGGAGTCTGCCAGGATGCCCTGAGGTGCTTAAGACCTCCAAACATACACACAAAGTAATCCTCCATCTTGTGGGCTCACCCCTCAATCCTTTCCTAGCAGGCATGAGTACCTCTGCATTTTTATCAACTTGACATTATAATTTATCTTACTCTCATGTTTTATATCAACCTATTTTTGCCAATTATTTATAAATTATTTGGGAGCAGGGTTTCCGAAGTGAGGCCTGAGTATCAAAGGCAGAGTTATAATTCTGTGTATCAGATAAAATCCTATGTCCTTGTACATGTGTGAGGTGTATGGAGGATGAATTCCAGGATGACCACCTGTAATTCATCTGGCTCATGCTCTGAACAGCGCAGAGGTCCACACAGAGTCAGAAATGTGCTCCCAAATGAGAAGGGTATGCCACTGGACCTTCACAAGAGCTCCAGAGAGGTCTTCTGCTACTGAAGATCTGAAAGCTGTGGCTGGATGGATGAATAGCTCTGGTCCTGGCAGCACAGATGAAATAACTGCAGCCCAGCTGATGGAGTCTGTAATGGTTATATTGGTTTGTCAGGAGACTCAGGACCACTGGGACCTATTTCTGAGCAAGTTCTAAGAAACCTCTGGATCTTCCAGAGAACTGATCACCTCTAAAGACACACACTACCTTCAAGTACTTTGTTTTGGTAATCCTGATAACTGTTTATCTACAGGCTATGGCTTTATAGTATTTTTGTTTTCTTTTGCCTTTTTTTTTCTCCTGCTCCATTCCAATTTGAACCACTTTAATGAAGTAAAGGGGGGAGACTTAGATCTGCTTTCTCCAGCTGAGATGGAAAAACATCCAGGGAATATAGGGTGTCTCTTGCAGTTCTTGTGCTTTCAACTCCAGCTATACCTTGTTAATACCCCAAATGTTTTCATCTATGCTGGGACAAGTGCCAGAAGTTAGAGTTGGCCTACATACAAGGAAACAGCGATAAACTGCCCGCTCAGCTCTCTCATGCATAAACTAATGGAATCAGTGGACCTGGTCCTATTTTCTCATTTGTGGACATCCTTTTATGCAGATTCATCCTGTTTGGACACCAGAGACAGGAAGAAAACCTAACGTGCCTTTGAAATTTAACACACTGCACTTCAAGAGGGATCTGGAGAAATGGTTTAAATCCCTTGCAGAAACAAAGGTATTTAAAATCTTAGTTAATATGGACACAGAGAAAACTGGTGTGATTTCCCTCTTATGTTTCAGCTAAGCTGCAAGTTTGGGACCATGGTGTTGAGGCAAAGAGGAGCACCAGGGCAGGTAGATGACAGTAAGCCATGGCTATGGTGATCCCCATGTCTCCTCTGGAGGAAGGTCTGAGGTTGCAGGATCACTTACTGAAGAAGGTAATTCAAGTCTCAAGTCTGCATTCTCCCTGAAGATTCAGGTTTCTGGTTTGAACCCCTTTCCTCTCTGAACACAAAAGAAGAAATAACTAGAAGAGAGTAATCAGAGATGTCCCCAGCGAGAACAGAGTTATTTTAATGTAGTCCAGAACACTGTGAAAAAAGATGAAAGCATATATAAGATATGTGTTGAATATATCAAGAGAAATTTTAAGAGAACTTTCTGCTGTGTTGAGATGAAGCTGACCCAAGTAAAGGGGAATAATGGAGCAGAGAAACTGGCATATCTTGAGTGGTTGCAAAATCTTTCTGCACTGGTTTTGGATTGACTTTGTTAAGGGATTGCTCCTGTAGGCTACTTTTCTTCAGCATTTCCCTCGACCAGATTTCTACATATTTTCCTCTGAAGAATCCACATATAGATTTACTGAAGGTACCAGGAGAAGTGTATCCTCAGTGGCATTGTGGCAAGTGATGACCCCCAAATGACAGATACACTGCTGCACTGCCTTCTCTCAGTCCTGCTGACAAGCAGCCCTGAGGGCAGAGCCTGAAGTTTGCCTGAATAAAACCAGAGCACCAAAGTGCATCAGCAGCCAGGACTAACCAGGAGAAAGGAAATATTTTACCTTTCCTTCATGAATAGCAAGTAGGTTGAGAAAGTATTCCTTGATGCACGTCCACACCAGGGTAGCCTCCCTGGAGGGCTGCAGGGAGAAGGACAGACAAGACTGTCTGTCAGGGATTGGATTAGTTGGATTATCAAGGTGGAGGGTGGCTGATGGTGCTGTCTTGTCTGGAGGGCCCAAAAGCTGATTCCTGAGCATGGGTCCACTGGGAGACCCAGGGGGCTGAGTCATCCCCATTCCCACTTGATGCAGTTTCCCACTATCAGGCAAATCTGCCTTTTTTATGGTTTCAAAGCCCAAAGCTTGGCATCACAGCAAAGCTAAGAGACCTGAAGTCCCAGTTCATGTTTAGCTTAGTCTACAGATGAGTATATCTCCAATTTCAGCTACTTTATTGCTCTGCTGAGCTTGCTTGGCTCTGCTGACGGCAATACCAGGCATTGCTTCTGTGACCATTCTCACACTGTGGTCGTAGTGTTTTACATCATGCACAATCCCATTTTGTATGCATTCCTGGTTTTGTTTTTCTTTTTTAATGAGGTTAGATATTACTTCATAGAATGAAGCTATTTCACCATAATAATGACTAAGATTTTCCTGTTTAGGGGGAAAGAATTGCCTTAAGGTTCTGAGGAAATCTGTGACATATTTTTACCAGGGAAACAGCAAGTTTTGCTTTATTTATTTTTCTTCTGAGTAGGTAGAATTATTAATATTCTTCTGTGCATATAAAGTAAGTCTTATGTTCAATCCCACTTCTTAACTTCTAGTTGTCAAAAATTACTATAAATTAAATAACCATGTGTGTCCCCCACATTACAGTGACTGCATCCTTAGAACTTCTCTATGCAGCCTCAATAGTGCTATGTAGAAAGAGGAACTGAGGCACAGAGAGGCAAAATTGCTTGCATATTTAGACAGAGGTAGGCATGAATCCCAAATCTACTGAGTCCTAGTTAAGTGCCTTGGCTACAAAATACACCTTTTCTCTATGGACATTACCACTATGATTTGCAATGGAGCTTAAAGAATCTACTTATGCCATCCCATAAGATTTGAGCACCTAACTCCTTTAGTACCTTTGAAAATCCATTTGAAAGTACTTTCTCATCCTTTTTTTTGGGTATACAATACTGTCTTCTCTATTTCCCATTTAAGATTATACCTGTTACTAAAGGTGGATTTAAAGTTTAAAAATCTCTGTGTTTTTTTCTGACTTGGAAAAAAGCTTGTAAGTTCCAACATTTTAAAGTTTAGTAGACTGTGTTCAGCTGTCTTCCACTGCAACCACATTGTGTAATGACTTTCATTAAGTCCAGGATCCCATCTCAGAATGAATATGTTCTTATATAAATAACAGTGTCACCTCCCCAAACGTTGTGTTGAAAAATGTGTGGTGTGAGTGTTTAAAGAAAGGAGTTGGGATTGCTAAGAAATATGTCTATTATTTACCCTGCCAGTGTTCCAGCAGAGAGATGCTGAAAGTAACTGCTGTGCTACATAGCTAAAATGAAATGGAGGGAACAAGTCATCCAGCAAGTCCAGATATTGCAAAAATCAGATGGGAATCAGCTGTTTTGTGTTTTCCCTTTTGGATTGAGAGCAAATTATTTTCTGGGTTGCAGTAGGTGGAAGAACAGTTACTGGGGAAGCACAGAGGACACCCCACAACCTCTGTGCATTTCAGAGAAAACTGCCAGGCCCCAGATCCTTCTCCCCCTCTACACACAGTCTGAGCTAGTTCACTAGAACTCAGCAAATGTTATAGCCTTTCCTGTTTGCTTTGCACTGCTAATATATTTGTGCATTGCAAAACCTTGCATCTTCTTGAAAATATCCTTTGGGGGGGGAGTGGGAAATCCATATTCCTCTGTTTGGCAGAATCTCTTTGATGTCTCCTCTCCTCCTGTCATGCTTCTGTCTGTGTGAGGATAAATGCACTGCAACTGGAAGGGTGAGATAAATAGCGTAAGGAGAAATCATTATAAACCTCCGTGCTCAAGAGGTGCATTCTCGGAAATGTGCCAGTCATAAAATCTGACCAGGCCTGAAAAATAAAAATCTCTCAAATAATAATATAGGATCTCCATGGACCATTTTCTTATGCCTCTTCCCCAAGCATGGAGCATTAAAAGATTGAAAACTCCTTTTTGCTTCATTCCATACAGCCTGAAAAACCACACGACATACTCCACATGCGTTTATAATAATAAAATGCGGAATAAAAGAATTTTCCTTCTTGAAATTGTCTACAAAATGAACCTTGTCCCTGCAAAATTAAATACAAATAAAAGGAATGGGGGACAACCATGGTATAAGCCTATGTATTCTTTCCACTACTCTTCTGAATGATAAGCTGGAAAAGTGCTAAAACCAGATACTTTTTCCTATGTTCTGTGGGGTGGTGAAGATGTATATATACATTTATATATAATTCAAGTGCAAGTCATATCATTTATATGGGGAATAAGCCTCTTACAGGCGGGCCTAAAACCTTCCTTTCTTTTCTGAGAAAATTTCAAGTGCACAATGAATGTGAAAACAATGTAAGAAACCTTTGGCCACCCAAGACGTCACGAGCATTGTTCTGCTGTGCTTCTGGCCTCGTTGGAGCTGACACACAGCATAATGAGTAACAGGACTCCTCCCCGTGGTGCTCCTGTAGGCAACTTACAGGACTTGTTTGTGAATCATTCTTCCTCCCTCTTATTAACAGCAACTGCTATAATGATTTTCTGACCATAGTTATCTCCTGGAGGAAACCTTGCTGATGCAGTGTTACACTCATTATGCTGTGCAGGCTGACTTCATCAAACCTCACCTTTTGCTTTGATGCATGAATCTCAAGCATGAGAGGGATGTGCTTTTTTTCCCACAGATTATTCAGCGGGTTATTATGGAAACCACATTTTATAAATGGGGATTGCCCTGTTAGAAAAAGCCAATTAACACAATGAGGATTTAGGAGCATTCCCTTGCCAGCTGTCTTTAAAATAATTCCAAAATCATAAACTAGATGGCTCTATCATGAGCAGTCTGCCCTGGCTCTCTTGCCTGACCGAGATTCTCGGTGTGCAGGAGTGAGGTGTACAAGCCAGAAAGCAAGACTTGCTCCAACCTGCACCCTCCTGCATGGCTCACAGCAAAGAAGAGGCTGGTGATACCTCTCCTCCACACCGCTCCCTTCTGCCTCCCCTGGCTCTGCCCCCAGGGCTCGGGCAGCTCTCTGCCAGCTCCCCTGTCTTTCACCTGGTGGTAATTTTCACCTGGCTGCTTGAGCACTTTTTAACAACCAGTGAAGTAAAAGAATTAAAATGGATATAATATATTGTCATATTTCTTCTAAAAGAGGAAATGTAAAGCAGTGAGGTTTTTTGTTACAACATTTTTATCTATTTATCTTGTAGGTAGGGTTTAATTACTCCCTAATTATGTTTGCCCAAGTTTGCCCCAGTTTCTTCCTTCAGATGAGCACTATTCAGATCACACATTTGTGGATTTGCTACTCATGACATGATCAGTCTGGCATTTTCATTATCCTTCAACTTTATCTCTCCTCTTGAATCAAGGTTGCTGTCATTAATAGTATTTTTACTGCCACAGTTAACTTCAGATGAGGATTTAGACTGCATTTTTCTCCACTTGATGTAACCAGCTAGGGAAAGGAGGTCTCTGTACTGGGGAAATTATCAGTTAAAGTGACCTTTCAGGGCCCTCCTTCTTTTGGAAATGGTTTCTGTTGAATTAATTTATTATTTTCTGCCCACATTTGAATCTCTGAAGCTGCCTTATTTTTTGTCCTCATCCTCCTGCTTCACTGCTGTCTGTGTTTATTGATCATATACTTCTTGGGCCATTGCCCCAAAGAAAACTGAGCTGTAATGTCACTCTCAATCATTATTCAGCATTCAAACACTTCACCTGCACTCATCAATCCTGCTTCACCAAGCAAATGGATTTCATATTTTAGGTAAGGCTCTGAGAGGTATACTGAAACACAGTCAAGTACTCAGTATCTCTGATACATTTTACCTATCTTCTCTCTTTTCTTAAAACCATAAAGTGGTATTGCAGTAGGCCTTGCTTTATGTATTCAAGCACAGAGGCATCTCACTTCATTGCATGTTTTTGATCTCTCCTAGCTCTTGCCAGCTTCACAGGCCTCAGTAGGTGGCTAACAATTTATTTCCATTGTGCTGGAAGCTCCATTTTCTGTCCCCTCTTAGTTACCACATCTCTGCTGATCATACACTCTTAGACTTGCTCAAGTTTCCTTTGAGACACCAAGAGACTTTTTGAAATCAATGGTTCACAAGCACAAGTGAGTTTACTTTTTAGCTTTTTGCCAGGTAGAGTGTACTGTTGTTTGTGTAAGGACTGCCAAAAGTTCCTCTTAAGCTGTTAGTGAAGATGGTCGTATATTGATTTGTTCATTAATTCCTGTTCTATCATCAAATTTCATTTGGAAAGAACAGAGAAATTATTATTCTGTCTCATTCAACAAGGAATATAAAATTACTTTTTGGCACAGATGCAATAACTTGGCATTTGCTATGTTTCCCTTTAAATGATGAGATAAAGAATATGAGAATAGCTCATGATTATTTCTGATTATGAATCAAATCTGAACATGAAATGCTTCAAAAGGACACTCCAAGAGTTTTTCTTTCTTCCACTCTGAAAATAGCTACTTATCCACCTATCTACTATGTTTATCCTGGCTGTGCAAATATTTTAGACTGAAGTTAAAAGAAAGCTTGTTTCTAAATTAACCATGAAAAATCTTAAACATCCTTGGGATACAGAGACTGCCACCAAATTCTGCCATCAAAGCTGCTCTGCTTGACCTATTATTTGTATACAGAGAAGGATTTGTGGGTTAGGTGATGTTTGGAGGCCATTTTGGGCATGATCGTGAAATGACAGAGGTCTTGATTCTTGGAGAAGTAAGGAGAGGATCAGAGAACTGCTGCCTTACACTTCTGGAGGGTGGACTTTGGCCTGTTTAGGTGCCTGGTTGACAGAGTCCCTTGGGAGTCAGTCCTGAAGAGCAAAGGACCCCAGGAAGGCTGGACATTCTTCAAGAAGGAAATCCTAGAGGCACAGGATCAGGCTGTCCCCACGTGCCTAAGACAAGCTGGCAGAGAAGAAGACCAACCTGACTGAACAGAGAGCTTTGGCCAGAAATCAGGAAGAAAGGGCTGACCTCTGGGAGAAAGGGCAAAAAACTCAGAAGACCTCTGGGAGAAAGGGCAAAAAATCAGAAGGACTACAAGGATATTGTGAGGGTATGCAGGGAGAAAATTAGAGGGGCCAAAGCTCAGCTAGAATTTGATTTGGCTATTGCCTTAGAAGTCGATAAAATGCTTGTACCAATACATCAGCAATAAAAGGCAGGCCAAGGAGAATCCCCATCCTTTTTTGGATGTGAGGGGAAACATAACAAAGGATGAGGAAGAGGCTGAGATACTTAATGTATTCTTTGCTTCAGACATTAATGGTAAGAACAGTTGCTCCCTAGGTACCCAGTCCCCTGAACTGGAAGACAGGGATGGGAAGCAGAATGAAGCCTTACAATCCAAGGGCAAATGGCCAATGACTTGCTACACACACACAAGTCTGTGGGATCCAACCAAAATGATTCCATGATTCCATGATTCTAGCAGTTATTTTTCTTTTGTCCTGGGGACTTTTGTGTTCAAGATCAGCTTTGTAAGATTAGCTTTTAAACTGAAAGACTTAGCTAATTAAAAAATATTCCCTGCAGGAAACTAATGTTGAAATAATCGTGGACAGTCACCGAGGTAAAAATCTATGTCAAATCAACTTATGTTAAAAAATTCTACCAAGGTAGAGCTAGGAATCAACATTAATGACCTGATCATACAGCACAATGTCATGCAGTATAGACACAATCCTCCTGAAAGTCTGTGTGCCCATTTTGGGAACCTCAGAACTAAAAAGCCTAAGTAAAAGTGTCATCAAAACAGAAAAGAGATGCACGTAGTAGTAGAAGGGTTGAGAGGATTAATGTGAAGACAACAGAAGAAAGCAGAGGCAGCTGTGGAATTAAAGGTCAAGCCAGTCTAATAAAACAGGCCTTTTGCATGAGCTAGGAAGAGAATCCCAATTTTGAATAAATTTAGGGCATAATGATTTGCGTAATGATTAAATGCTAATGGAGTTATGAGTCAGTGCAACCAATACCTGACCATGGTGATACATATAGGATCCTGTTTCCCTCCAATAGCTGGCCTAAGTGAGATAAGACCTATCTTTGCTGGCTCTGAACCATCCTCTCCATCTTCCTGGGTTCTGTATGGTCTTTATTTCCAGGGGTACAGCAGTGAGCAAACATGTAGCTCAGGTCCTAGAGCAGTAGAGACTCACCTCCTATGGGGCTGAAAGCAAAGTCATGCTCTCTGATGGACCACAGGTTTCTCCAAATGGAGGCTGCTTGGGTACATCTTCACCTGTAAAGCAGTTGAATTTTGTGAACTAGGAACCTGCCCATGAATAATGGAAAGATATTGTACACAGTTATGGCATGTCTGCAGCACACAGTGTCTTTGGACAGGATTCTGCTTGCTGACTATGGCACTGGCATTTGACATCTCTAGATAATACTTGATATGTGGACACATGTTGAAGGTGAACACTCAGTGCTGAGGGTGTGCTGAGGCAACTTGTCGAAATTTATGCACTTCTAGGGTTGCACTAAGAACATGACTTCACTAAAACTAACCTTCTTTATGGGAACAATGCGGTACTGTGGTTGATGTAAATAAGATGTAAATATGATGATGTAGGCTGTGGATTTAAGTTCATTTTAGAAAATATGAACTTTTTGTAGCTGACATATCCAGCTGTGCAAACAGCAGCACCAAGTGAGCTACCTTAACTTTACTAATACATGAAGTTTAGAATAGAAGCTGTGCTAAATATAAATGATTCCTCCACTTAGAAGTAGTTGAGTAGTACAGCAGACAGGGAGGAAATACAAGGGGAGCACGAATTATTTCTCCAGCTCTTATAAAGTAGGATTAAAAATGGTACATTTCAGTACCTAATTCTTATTCATAGCAACAGCTTTTGCCTCTCTTAGGCAATTTCCACAATATGGAAATTTCTGGCATATCAGCTGCCAGGAAGGAAAATGATGACTATGCCAGAACTATTTCTTCATTCCTGTAGCACAGAGCTTCTAGTAGTCTGGTGCTGTTACTCCACTTGAGTGATATATGACTTGAGCTGGATCCTTAGTAAAAGCACAGGGATCGGAAGCTGTTATCTCTTCTTTAGAAATGGGGAGTATGCAAAAAATTGCAATCAGACATGGGATGTCCCATGTTCAGCAGTGCTTTAGGGAGAACTGGAATCCTGTTTTGCTGAAGTATTGTCCTCTCAGTGACTGTAATGCAGGCTTCTATAGTTGTTTTGCCTTCCAGCTGCTATCCTACGTCACAAAACCCCAAAACCCAATAAAAAAAATAAATAAATAACCTGTATCATTAGCTTCAAATAATACCATGTTTTCAATGCTATAAAAACACCAGTGCTGCATAAGGATACTTTCTAACCAAGGTATCAAATGATGGACATGGGGCATGCTGCTTCCACTGGCATTTCCCCTTTTCTACAGGGCTTAACCACTGTTGACATCTCATTAATTCACCCAACTGTGACTATGTCATATCAACATATGAAGCTAACCTGTGTGCTCAGTCAGTTTGCTTGTGTTCAGCATCAGGCTTTTTCTTGCTGCTTTTTTTCCTCTTACATCACTTTTTTCCCTCTTCGGCCAGAAATGTGGCAGACCATTTTTTTTTTTTTAGCATATGCCAGTGTTCAGCTGTTGAAACAGCAGGGGAGGTTAAAAATGTGGACAGGGAGCTGCTCTTCATCCTTAGTAGCTGAATGCTTTGTGGCCATCACCGGCAATGCTTTCTCTAACCCTGTGACCCTGTCTGGTCTCAGACACAAACCTTTCACCTGGGGTGGAGACCAGCATCGTGCTAAACCAGCTCCAAGTCTGCTTTTACTGAGTAGCTTTTTTTAGACAAATGCCAAATAGTAATATTAATTTGTGATTTTTCAAGTGTGTCCTCATTACTTTTTTTGGGCTTCTTCACCTCTAGAAACACAAAAATAAAAGAAGAATAAAACCAAAATCTTGTCTGAATACAATATCTAACTGAAAGGATCTATTCCAAAATTCTTAATACTAGAGTAACTTGAGCCCTCATTTAAAAATACTCTATTGCATTCCTTACCATTGCCAAGCATACATTTCCATTTTCTTTCAAAATATGGCTACTGAAAACAAAAAAGGTGAGTCACCTTTTCAATACCTAGAAGTGTTACAGATATAACATCTGTTTTTTTTCCCAGAAAGAGTGGGCAGAAATTTATAAATTACATTTTCATTACAGGACACAACTTTGAGAGTTAACTCTGGCAGAATCTAAATTACTGGACCCCAGAGTTTTGACAGTTAAAAAGTTTTGAGAAGTTCCTTCTTTCTGTACTCTTTATAGTAAATTCTTTCCCATGGACAACAGTTCTCATTACATTATTTGGATTTTCATGGAATAGGTGAAAACTAAGTTATTTCCTCCATTTTTGTTGTTTTTATAACAGAGACAGAATATAAAGTGAAATACCTGATGTAGGAGGGTAATTTTTCTCAAAGTGGTATTTTCCTTTAGAAAAAAAAAAAACCCTTGTATTGAAAAGTTTCCTCTTTCTCAATTAAGTTTCCCTTTTTTATCAAAACAAAAGAATGTAATTGACTTCACTTTCCCATTTGCAGTACCTCTGAATCTTGATATAAAGCAACTGTCCATAGATTTTTTTTGTGCTTTAATGAGAAGGGTCACACTACCATATCAAGGTAGAGAGATCATGGTGGGATAATTTTAAGGAGGAAATCTTGGACTTCCCTGGGAAGAACAGGGAATTAATTTAGTTTGGATTTATTTTTGCTGTAGTCCAAAAAAGGAGAACTATTATACTTCACATAGTATGTAGAGATACTCCATACAGAGTATTTCTATTATGTATTTCTTACAGTAGTCTTTGGTTACAAAAATGAAAGCTATTCCATGAAAAGGGATTAAATTCTTTGCTGTGCTGAAGTTTCAGCAGAATCTGTCAGGGTACATGGCAGTGCCTCTGCTTCTGCTCTTGTCTATGGCCGTCCAGTCTGCCACTGGCTCTGCTTTAGCAGGCGATGTGGAGCATTGCAAATTCCCATGGCCTGGCAACTACAGAAATCTTCTGGTACAAAGAAGTGTGGACTCAGTGAGGCTGGGAGCAGTTTATCTGTCATTTGCTGTGTGCCAATTAGTGGATGAAAGACCCTAACAGTATTTTCCCCTCATTTAGGCATAATGAGGAAGTCTACTTAGACTGTTTCAGTAGATGTGAATGGAGCAGACAGAAGTATTAAATCTTTATTATTTCCCATATGAAGTAAAATTCTCAGTTAACGGGTGTGAATTAATATCTGGAGGTTCCTTCATTCTGATACAGTCAATGGAAAGAGGGAAGCACCTAATCTAATGTAACAGCATCTTCACCTGCATGTCCTCAGAGAAATTTATTGTTCCTGTCACCTCTGTGGGAAGTGCAGGTAGTTAAACTATGCACACCAGTTACCTAAATTTCATTAAGTTAGAGGTCTGAATGAGTAAAATGGAAAATTCCACACAAGAGTGGTGAATCTGTAAGTCCTGTAAGTATTCTGTAAGCGTTCACCTTCTCTTCAGGGCATTAGTACTTAACAGATCAAATCCAAGCTGAGTCAGTGGAGAGATGTATGTTTGAGCATGAGGATGAAGGAGAGAAGCTCAGGAATTACATGTCCGTGTCTTGAAGAACAGGTGTTTCATGCTTGGTTTTTGGTTCATCAAATGTCTTCTTGATTGTACACATCTCCTGTGCCACAGGATTGTCTGTTGCAGCTACTGCTAACAAACCCAGATCTGAGCATCTTTTTGATTCAAGGGAGATGGAGGTATCCTTGTACCCTATCTTCTTTTTGTCCTCTCAGAATTACTTGCTTTCCAGCTGATACCTTTTTTGCTATAATTGTCACTGCAGTGATTTCCAAGTTTTTGTTGTAATATTGCAATACTGAGATAATTTTGCAATTAGGTTCTCACTTTTTCTTCTGGTTTGGACTGTTTGGGTTTTTTTTTGTTTTTGGTGGGGTTTTTTTGTTTGTTTTTGTTTTTTTTTTAAATTTAGTTCTCAAAATAGAATGCTTTTAGTTTGGTTTTGTTGTGTTTTGGTTTTAGATTTTTTTTTGGCCAAAAATACTTCAATGGAGGCTTGCAGTAAGGATCACTGTGGGGTTGCTTGTATTATAAGATTTGGTGTGTCTCATCAGATGGCTAAGGATGTCAGTTGAACCAGGGTGATCCCTGTGGTGCCTCAGAACTTGTGCTGATGATTGACATGGTTGATTTATATCATCCCACATATTGCCAAGTATATCAAACATGTTTAATATTATTACAAGATTATTTCATGAAATATACTAAATTCTCATGGACAAATATCACACCAAACATATATCTGTGTTGGAAGGATAACTGTGGTTTTTGCAAGAAAATGGCAAAGGTCAGTATAAATAAGTATCAGATTTTAGTATGTAATAATTTCCAATCAGCATATGGCCTGTATCTTTTCATGAATGTATGTCATTGGATATGCAATTATCTAATGGATATGTTGATGTTTGAGCTAAATGATTGATGATGATGTTATGTATGACAGAAATCACGCCAAATTTTTGTTTGTTGTTTTTGGATGAAAGTGCCATCCAAAACTTTTGCAAGACAGTGCTGTATGGTGTTCATTTCCCTCAGAATGATGAGCTCATCATGCAGTGGGACAGACGATACCCTTACTTCCAGCTGCAGATTGAAATCATCTTTGTTGCAGTTTACTTCTTCTTCAGTAGCATGCAGCAGAAAACTGAATCAGCTCGCATATAAAATGTTACCAGATAAAGAATTTCACATCAGAGCTGGTTTCACATGAAGCATGGTCAAAGGATAAGTATTCAATTTATTTATCAGGACTGCAACAGGCCCTGTCCTCCATGAGTTATTGTGAATTATTAATGAACCTAGACCTAATTTTTCTGACAGTTGCAGTACTGTTCCTTTTCAGTTCTTTGTCTCAAAATGCTCAATAACTAATCTTGTTACCTGGTTGAATGTTTGAATTTCACAGCCATTCTCAGTTCAGCTTTGTTCTTATAGAGTCCTAGGTTTTCAAATCTATAGACTTGAGAGCACAAGCTCAACTGCTTTCACTTTAGCTGCCTAAAACATGCACACTTGAACTTTTGGATCATTCTTGTACATGTGGCTCTAGGTCTCCCACCCAATGACAGTGGTTGGTAAGTCTCCTTGTGAGGAAAAAAGAGAATTAAATATTTAAATGTTTCTCAAATGTAGATGTTCAGAAGAAAAGTGGCTGTTAAACCTTGCCCAGGGCTGATGCTGCCTCCACAGAACAGGGAGTGATGGCTCTTTTACCTTTATGGATCTCAAGAATAATAATTTAGCTCTGGATGTGTTCAGTCTGAAAGAAGTTAATGTGCAAATAGAATACTTGTATGACATTCAAAATCTGCTGGAAACCTTGTTAGAAATAAAAAAATTGGAGCCCCCTTCTAAGCACAGTAGGGCTGTAAGATTGCTGGCTGCTAAATCATGGAAAAGAAGAAGAAATGAGAAACTCTTTGGAGGATAAACCTGTTTAAGAAGGATTAAATATATAAACTGATTCATTCAATTGGGCATATCTACCAGCTCTGCATGTGCTCATTCTATGTCTGTTAACTATTTCTAGCTGTGAGAGATGCATGTGCTGTGCATAGGCAGCGATAATGGTAGCTCTGGATTTTGTATGCCATATCCCCTGCTCCCAGGAGCTACATCTATCCTGAACCTGAGACTCTGTAGGTAGTATCTATGCTGTACCTGGCTGGTCTCGAGAATAATCCGAGCCTTAGGATAATCCCCAAAGCCTCAGTCCCATCTGCTCTCATTGTCCTTTTATTTAGCCTGCAAATGGATACTCTTAAATCCCATTTTGTCAGTGACAAGTGATGCCAGCTTCTAATTGGGATGCTTGGCTGATGCTGTGAAATAAAGTTGTTTGAATGGTGGTTAAAGAGCTGGCCCTATGGCTTCAGTCCATCCAGGCTAATGTCCTGTTGAGGAATATTCTTCAGGTATGTCCCAAACCAAAACCCAGAGACACTTCTGAAGATGAAAAAATGAAATTGTGAATTTGCCCTTGCTACTATGTAGTTACCCTTTAAGTGCATGAAATGTGCCTGAAATCCTTTTCACATCATACATTTAATGTCAGCAATGAAGGCTGAAGGTAGAGGGGCAGCTGAAACTCTGGAGTGCATATCTATAATTATAGACCAAGCAAACATCTCTGGCAATAGGTACATGATTAAGGTCTAGGACTTGCCCAGCAAGGTCAGATACCATTTCATGGATATAGGTTTGATCTATACCATCAGACAAGTCCACAGGTTACCAGTGGCCATAGAGCATTAATGGATTGACTGTTACTGGAATTCAGATTCAGTTTAGTGTCTGAGGAAATGGATGATTTGCAACTGCCCTTGTGTCCCAGAGTGTCATGGAGACCAGGCTGACGTGATTCCACGAGCAAAGAAGCATAGCCACTTGATATTTTCATTTTTTTAGAAACTGGGAAAATCCAAACAAGTTAGGATATATAAGGATACTTCTTTTCCCTTATGAAAGCAGATTTAAGAAGCTGTTGAAATGAGTTTTGCAGGGGTATTATCAATTTCATACCTGTGGAAAGGAACTGGATGTATCCAGGGTTTTAAGTATTGCTCCCTTGAAGCACAAAGACCCTCCTCATTCCTGAGGGAGAGGAAAACAGTAACTAGAGGTGAAGAGGATAGAGAATATGGTCTTCACATGCCTTCTTTCATGTGCACACTGACAGCAGTGAGGTCTGACTGTTGAGGTATCAATGGAGGACACATCATGTCTTGCTTAGGACACTCATCACTGCCTACAAATCCCTCTTCCCTGCTCAGCTCCCTTCTATCCACCTCATTGCAATGGTCTGGAGGCAATTCACGGAGTCAAGTAATGAATCACGTCAGCCTGATCCTGTTCTCTTATTTTATGCTGGTGTTCCACCACCACCTCTGAGCTGTAGTTTCCTTCTGATGTTCCTGCTGATGTTCAACCATGTGTCTTCTGTAATTGTGACAAAAGTGAATGCAAAGTTTACTTCATTCATTCATACCCAATAGTAATGTTTGACACCCATTTTTCTAGATGACTCTATAAAAGGCAAAGATGAACAAAACTCTTTAATCTAAATGGTGTTCTCCTGATTTGTATCAATGAAGTTGAGTGCAGAACCAAATTCTAGAGCATTATTTTTTGAACCAGTACAGAGGCAGAAACCCTAGGCTGTGAGGCCCTGATTCAAGAAAGCATTAAGCACCTGCTTAACTTTGAGCACTGACTCCAATGTATTTAAAGTTAATCAAGTGCTTAAGCTTTTTCCTCTATAGAGGTTCTTTTCTGCATAAGGGCCTAAGAGAAAATAGATAACTATAAAGAGCAACTGTAATGAGCCTGCATATGGGCCAAAGAGAAGGGGATTATTAATGCTTTCAGGTTCAGTGAGGACTAGGGTTTAAATATCAACCTCCTACAGTGAGACATGAAAGACTCTCATAAATGTGTTAAATCGCATCAGGTCCATTTAATATCATTATGCTTAATAGAAGTATCTTTGCACTATAATAATCAGTGAGGACAGTAGGTGGACCAGTGAGTCTGTTCAGGAAGCAGAATATATTTCTTCTGCTGGAGTTATCCTCCTTTCTGCTGCACTCTGTAGTGTAGGTCTCCAATAAACAATAAGCTTCTGATTCCTTTAATCTCTGGGAAAATCTTGGAATTGCTGTGAGGATTGTAAAAACACAGCTCTGTGACACAACTGAGCTAGGAAATTAAGAATGAGGTTCTCTGAACCAGAATGGTAGAAATGAGTGTGGGAAAAGTTCTTGTGCAACCTCTGTTGGCAATCCTTCCAATAATTGGTATGACAGACCACAAAAATGCCAATCAGAATGAAACTTAGAGTAAAACTGAAACTAGGGCTTTTATCAGAACGACCTTTCAACAGTCTTTATTGCTCCCTCTCTCTTTCCAATGCTCTTGCTGTGGACAGAGAAAAAACACATCTCATTTTGGTTGTTTATCACCCCAGAGGGCAAAACCAAGTTGTTGATTTAATTGAAGCATTTAATTCTAAACATAGCTTATGATATGTAAATGCTGCAAAGATCATTTGTCAAAACAAGAACATTGAGCAACCTTGACCCCAGACCTCAACAGCTTTTATTATAATCACATTATGATGCCTAAACATCACAGCAGTGAGTCTCCAATACAGTGTGGCTAGATTTTGTGTGAAGTTTGGATGTAGTCACCAGCAGCTTTTATATTTAAAAGCTTATATGGGAAATTTTAATTTTAAATAGGTCAAAGACAAAAGCACTCAGTGTAGGAAATAGAAAGGCAGAATTTCAAATAGCTAGTTTGGATTTTACAGATTCAATATCTAACTGATGAACAGTTACAAACCTGATTTGTATTTTCTTGTCTTGCAGAAAATTTAACAAAAACATTTGCTGACTGTTTGGTATGAAGATCTCCCATACTGTTGTGCTTCAAATGAAATTGCATTTTTTGGAAGGAAGAAAATTACCTTTATGCAATTTTGCTAAATAAAATGGGAGAGCACAAGTCTTTTTGAGATATTTGCAAATTGTATTGTCTGTATAACATTAAATTCTGTTATCTTTTCTATTAGGCAATAAAGGCCCATGTGAATAAAATGTAATTGCATTAATACATAATATGACACGTTGTCAAGCAAAATGCATCTTTCTTACACCTCTGTTGTAACCATGGTCTTTGATTCCAGAAATTTTCATGCCCTGATCATTGTACAAAACATATAATTAACCCATTGAACTTGTTACTGCAGGGTACCAGGGCATTGTTATGCTCAGGAAAGCAAGGAGTCAGTGCAGAGAGAATGTTCATCATGAGAAACACATGGATATGAACTCAGGCTCAGAAATTCCGTGAAGTTCACATTGCCAGAAGCTAGAAGGGCACATTTAGAGAAGAATCCCTTTATGCCTGATCTATTTTTCTACTCCTTCTGTAGTGTCTGCGTCTTTGACTATTCAAAGAGAGGTGCAGAGAGGCAGGAGATGCCCCATCCCTGGAAACATTCAAGGCCAGGCTGGATGGGGCTCTGAGCGACCTGATCTAGTTGAAGACGTCCCTGCTCCTTGCAGGGGGATTGGACTAGGTGACCTTTAAAAGTCCCTTCCAACCCAGACTATTCTGTGGTTTTATATAGACCATGGATCTGCCAGTAAGTCCTTTGCTGCTGCATTCACCTGTCTTCATATTTCACTTGCAAGTGATGTAATTTGAGTATTTCTTATTTAACTAACAGGCATCATAGAGCTAGATGCAGAGGAAAGATGAGTAGAACATCCTTCCGTCCCATCAGCACACTTAGGGGCTAGATGATGTGTATCTGAGCACTTTCAAACCTCTGGTCTTCTATCTCAGAAAGATGTAGAAGTGAACCCTGGCCTGGGGTGAAAGACAACATTGAGCTGCTGTATCTTCATGATGCAAGTTGCCCCTTCATTGCTGGCTCCCAGAGATATGCCCTGAGCTGGCCACCATTTGTCAGGGAAACAGTGAATCCCTGGTACTGTCCGTTCTGCCAGGGACCCACAAGCTAATGTTATAATCTGGAAAGGGATCACAGCTCCCCAGGCAAAAAAATCCAATGACTCAAAAAAAAAGAAAAAAAAAAAAGGAAAAAGGAACCAACCCAGTCTTAGACCTTACCTAAAGGTTTCTCTGTCACATGTACGTTAGTCTGGAGTCCACAGCTTGTTCCGCTTGAGAACAGAGTATGAGGGGAAGAGACTGTATGACAAAGCATATCTGTTTTCTCCCTTTTACTGCAGACAATGTGTTGGTTCATTCCATGCATAAATTGATCCTGTCGAGGAACACATTGTGCATTGTGCAAAAACTCTGTGAAAGGCAATGAATTTTATTTTGGAGTGAGAAACATCATCCATCAGGCCAAATTCAGACAAAGATTTTCCCTTGTCATGCCTAGGTTCATGCTGACTTGAATAGGTAGTATTTACAAGCAGTAGTAGGGAATAGTAGGCAAATCCAGTGAGAAGCCTTTGTTCTTTCCTAGGCAGTCTCTAGGCAAATAATATAAAGGATGACCAAATTTCATAGGATTTCCATGAAAGTTTTATTGAAGACCAAAGAAAGATAAAAAACAGTTGTCTAATGCCTTCCCACTGCTAAGCTAACAATGATGCTTTGTAATAAAGGTAGAAGAGCATAATCCTATTAGGTAAATAGAAAATTAGACAGTAGAAAACTAGACTGCTGGACACTTGAATCTCTCATATAGGTCTGAGACTAAAGTTTTAACAATTATTGATATTGGAGAAGAAATAAGAATGAAGTACAAACCACAATGCCAACTATCCTTTTATGCACAGCATCCACTGCTTGCATGTTTTACATGCTCACCTCTTTAAAGACCTGACAGAATCCAGTGCAACACAAATACGATGAGCACATCAATAAAGCAGGGAGATGATACCTCATGACAGATGGACTGAGTAGGGGCCTCCAGATTCCATGAAAGGGAAATGCACAAAGGCAATAGAAGAGGTGAGTTCAGACAGGAGCAACACCTGTGCAGAGAGACTGCCTAGGTCAGGACCTGCATTTTCGTAATTTATTTTATTATTCTTTTTTTTTTTCTCTTTTTTTTTTAACTAACAAAGTGTCTTTCTGAAGACTGCATTATGAACACAGTGTTAAATATGGTAGGGTGCCAATCTACAGCCAGGGCCAAGAACCCTTACTAAAACTAGGTCAGCCTCAAGGGTTATATCAAGTAATACCCCCTGGCTAAGTTGCCCTTTAAGATTTTACAGTAAAATATTTTCTATTATTCCCCATTTTTCTATTTTGTGAATATGTCAGCAGTTAGGTACAGATCCTCTCCCTCTTCCTGTACCAGCACCACTCTTCCAGTCTGTATTGCATGTGTTCTGTGGAGAGAGGCTTCTGAAACAGAGGAAAACTCAGACGACAATAGCTGTCTGCTAGGAAACAATACAAAGCATCTTATTTTCATTTTAATTTTTAGAGTCTGTGCTCCAAATTGTCTTTCTTCCTTGCAGTATGAAAAAGCATACAACCTAAACAGCACTGGCTGAATGTGAATTTTTTACAATACATTTTCAAAACAAAATAATCCCTATTCATATTTAATGACTCCTTTCCCCTCACAGTTAGCCAATGAAAATAAATTGGGGAGTTGCTCATCCGAAAGGAATCCAAACAATTTAAAAAGTAATAAATTAGACATATTCCCCCAGGATCAGGGCATATTATCAGTCAATAAGCAGGATTAATTTAGATTTCAATACGTTATGCTCTCCATAATCTTTGCTTGTGGTGAATATCACAGGATATTTTGCCCCACAAGCTCACTCCGGAATAAGTAGGCTTTATCGGTGTTCATCTAGTCTCTGAGAATGATTTAATTTTCTCAGTACTTTAATAATGAAATTATTTTTTATCTGTTTATGTATCTAAAAGGTAATCCTCCCATTTTGAGTAGATGATTATGTTCCCAGTTTTAGGAAAAATTAAATACACAATAGGATGAATCACTTTAAGATATTCCACCATGCTGATGTTTCTCAGCATTCATAGCTGGTAGAAAATAAATATTTCCTTCACTTGATTGTCAAAAGCTTTCTAGAGCAGGTTCTAGTCTTCTAGGATCTTTGCCAGAAAAATGTGATTCCTCAGGTTTAACTTCTTTGGTTTTTCCAAACCAGAGATTTTCCTTTGAACAAATAACGATTGGTTCATTTCTATCACTGTGCTCTAATTGCGCTGTATTAAGGTGACAGTATATTTTGTTTACTCTTAATAGTTTCTGAAGGATGAAGACCAGGTTCTCATGGGAAGTTGAAGTCAGAAAAAGCAGTAGAGCCCAGACAGAGAGAAAAATTTTCTGAAGGCTTTTTCTCAGTAAATCTGGTCTTTCCATTGCTTACAACAGGTCTGGCTTTGCATTAGGCTACCAGTACAGACCTCTTTGGGTTTGTCTGGACTTGGCCCACCTGGCGATTTGATTCAGCCTGTAACAGCAGTTACCTGTTGGGGGCTGGGGTGGTACCTGCTTGGTTTTAGCTTTTCCATCGCTTGGAACAACTCCGAGTTGTAACACCTGTTAGCACAGGCAAAGACAGATACAGAGGACCTGAGGGCTATAAACTGGTGCTAGTTCAAAAAACAAAAGAAGCTTTGGATGTCTGGTCAACCAGTCTCAGGGATAACCAAGTGTGTTGGTTTTACTTGGCCTGGTTTATGGTAGTGGGGGAGCCTCAAAGATGGCTCCTGTGAGAAGCTGCTGGAAGCTTCCACCATGTCCAGCAGAGCTAATCCCTGATGGCTCTGAAGATGATGGACATGCTGCTGGCCAAGGCTGGGCCAATTAGAGATTGGTTACACCTCTGTGATAGCATATTTATGATGTTTTGATAGCATTAAAACAAAGGAGCACACAGATTTTTTCCTAGCCAGAGAAGAGAAGGAGGTGAGCACATGTGAGGAAAACAGCATGGAGACACGAAGGTCAGTGGAGAAGGAGGGGGAAGAGGTGCTCCAGCTGCGGGAGCCAAATTTCCTCTGCAGGCCGTGGTGAAGACCATGGTGAAGCCCTGAAGCCCATGGTGCACACAGGGGGTGTAGAGATCCACCCACAGCCGTGGGGAGGTGCCCACACTGGAGTGGGTGGATGCCTGGAGGAAGGTGTGGTCCAGAGGGAGTCCCAGTGGAGAGAGGGGGCCCTTCCTTGCTTCCAGGCTGGAGCAGCCTGGCCTTGGAGGTCTGCACCCCATGGATGAGGGACCCGGCGTGGGGTGGGGGGTGTGTGGTGGTGGGGGTGGTTTTGGGTGGGGTGGACCCATGTTGCAGCAGTTTTGGGCAGATTGCTGCTTGTGAGATTTGGAGAAGTTGGAGAGCTGTCTCCCGTGGGAGAGACCCCACAGCATAGCAGCAGAAGGACTCCTCTCCCCGAGCAGTGGAAGAAGATCTCAGAGATGAGTTGACCAAAACCCCCATGCTCTGTTCCCTGCTCTGTCAGTGGGAAGGAGGGAGGAGCTGGGGGGAAGAACAGTGTGTTAAGGGCTCGTTTTACTTTTTGTTATCCTCCTCTGATTCTGTTAGTAACAAATTCACTTTGTAACTCTAAGTTGAGCGTGGAGTGTTTTCTCCCAATCCTTATCTCAACTCATGAACCTTAGTTTAATTTTTTTCTTTCCTCTCTCTAGCTGTGAAAGGGTAGAGTGAGTGAGCATCTGTCATGGGTGCCTGGTGTTTGGCCAGGGTCAAACCACTACACCATGAGAAACAAGATGTATCCCATGTATGTAAAATGCACCATATATAGAGAGTACTTGGACATAAAATGTGGATCTGCAGACTGATGATGAAAGAGAAAAGAGCACAGCATGTCAGCAAACATAAAAATGGCTGCTAGCCAATCTCAGAGAAGGAGGAAGAAACCTTCAGCACCAACACCATACTCCTCCTAGCAAAGGACTTGGGATACTTAAGACTCACATTACCCCTCTCTGTGCCTTGCACAAATGGACACCATCAGTTTTTGGACATTAAGCGTCAGCAGAAGGCTGATGGTAAGACCAGAGAAGACCGCTATAAAATTTGTGTATACATTACTTCAGTTATGATATGCAATTTGAACTGTGTAGTATCACTGTAGCTGCACTAACAAAAATACCTTAATAAGGCTGTTAAGACTGTAAATAGATCAACATTGCATTGCTGGCTTTGTGTATATTGTATGTTCCTTTTGCCCATCACAACCATTTTTTTCCTAACCTCAGAGTGTTGGGATAACGCTACATGGTTTGCATTTTCTGTATGTATTTAGAAATCAATATTTTGGTACTAACCAAAATATCCCAGCAAACACCGGTGCACATGCCGGCTTATTGGTGTGAATCCATCAGTTTCCCATTCCTGAGGTAAAACCTCTTTCCTTTTTGAATCCACAAGCCACACTCATGCTTCAATAACAGGACATTACAGCCACAAATAGTTTTGTGTATAAAAGGGTCTGCACACAAGACAAAATATGATGGCAGCCACAGCAAGATTACAGTATTGGCCATACTGGGAGACATAATTTAGTCTCAGACTCACCAAGGTACATGTATATTAGTGTGTGACTTCACATGCAGGGCAATTTTTAACCCACTCTTCTTTGTAAACAGGTTCAGACAGGGTAGGAAATTCTGCCCCTGCTGTGCTGATCTGCAACTGTCTTCTCTTGCTCTTTGTAAATCTCTTTCCCTGTCTGCTTTCAAAAATGTTATCTTAACTAGGATTAATAAAGATACAGTGGGGAGCTTCTTATCTCTTACAGGAATTATGCTAATAATAATAATAATAATAAAGCTTTAATCTTGGAAGAACAATGGAGGGGGAGGGAAGCTAGAAAGAAGAAAACTACGTGTAAGAGAATAGACAGGTAAGCGGTGGGCACTGGAGATCACGGGTGGGCCCCCACCAAAACCTGAGATCCAAATACCCCTGAACTTTGAGAACATCTGAAGCCAGATCAAAAAGTTTTGATCTGAACCCCTACGTTTCTCTCTGAATTAGGGATGGATAAGCTGTCTCTGATAAAAGAAGATCCATCCTGAGACTTTTTGAAATTCAAAAGAGCTCAGTTTACCTTTTAAATTAAGTTCTGAGCAGCTTTCCTACTTCTTGCATTCAGCCAGAAGATGGGGAAATATCAAAACACAGCATGAAAGGCATGCCTGCCCAGTCTGAGTGAAGGTGTACTGAAAATCTCCTCAGGGAGATTGATCCTCTGAGATTTCCAGAGTAAAGAAGCCTGGATGTGCTTGAGAAAAAGAGCTGAAGTTTTAGGCAATTGACTGAATGAAACCACAACATCAAACAAATTGAGGTTCACTATGGCTTGCCATTTAGCTGGTAGATAATTAAATTTATTTTAGAAATATAGGATTCTCCCCTTTGTAACCAAAGACCTTCAGTGAACCAAAGAGTTCACTGGCTCCTATGCCAAAGACATTGGTGGCTACATCTGTACTAGGAAATAAAGTACACCCAGCCTTTTCTCTGGCCAGTTGAAAGGGCATGGCTCATGCCTGTAGCACTGAACTCTCCTGCCCTCTATATCCCAGTTACTGCATGCAAACTGCCGATGGGGATTTGTCCTCATCCCATGTTCACTTGTTGGACACACTGAGGACCTGCTGGGGAAAGCACCAAAGGCATGACCAAAACTGCCAGATATTGTGCTCGTATTTATCAGTATGGAAAATCATGGGATAACAGCCGGTCTGTGTCCTGGTACTTTTCATGTGAGTAATAAAGACTGAGTCACCTTGATGTGGGTTGTCTGCTGCTGTGACTGTAGTCTCCCTTCCTTGTAAGGTGCAGTGCCCAGTTATGTGTATCATCAGTCTTTCCTGCAATTCCTCTTGCTAACTTTCAATATGATGTTCTTTATGAATGAACTTGTTTCTTTCTCTAGTCAGAGATCAGATGTCCTTGTTTAGCCCACTTGATTTTGGCCCTGTTCATCATTAAATATTTAGTAACATTCACTCTTGTTGAGGTGTATGTATGTATTGTCAAAGCTCTGATCCTGTTCTGAGAAATTAAGATTGGAAATTGCAGCTAGTTTGTCTGGCAGTAATGTATATCTAAAGCAGCATGGATCAGTGAAAGCACATAAAGATAATTAGTATCATTGCCTTTTTAATTCAATGTTATCCTTTAAAACCCCAGAAAGCAGCCCCTGCTGGTGGGCTATTATACCCAGGCCAGGTCCAGTGTATATATCATGGACACAGGTTGAGTCTGTGTTGAAAAGAGGCCTGGATGAACAGACCTACATCTTGTCTCCCACTGCTTGCCCATTTTCTCCTCGGAAAGAAGCGTAAACCTATAGACCAAAGTCACCTTGCAGATGACACCAAGTTAGACTTGAGTGTTGTGCTGCTTGAGGATGGGAAGGCTCTATGGAGGGATCTGGACAGACTGGATACTTCTGAACGCAAAGACACCTGCAGGAAGTAGTTCGTGTTTCAAGGGGTCTGTGCCTGACTCTGGTGTAAGACATGTGTCCTGCATTCAGGCTTTCCATGCGTTCCCACATTGATATGTCGATCACCTAATCTTTTCAGGAAGGCACTGTTATCCCAAGAGATCCCATACTGTTTCAGAGCCACCAAGGTCCTCAAATGGGATCCGATTACAATCTACTTTAACTGTACCCCATGGTAAGTGAGATGCCAAAAAGGACTGATGAGGGCCAGTGACCTCTGATGAGTGTCTGTTTTCAGAGCAAGGGATGAAGCTTTATCATTGAGTACAATAAGCTGAAATGGTTAAGCTTGAAGGTGATTAATGCAAGGACATCCTTTGCTGGAGATGAGAATGTTTGGATAGAGCATGGCTTCCCAGCTAAGAAGCTATTTCCTTCTGTACAGTAGGAATTGTGCTTACGTGCATGTATTTTGTATTTAGAGAGATGCTTGTGTGAGCATCTGTGTCTGTCTTGAGGAGTGGGAGCACAAGAAAAAAAATCTAAACATGCAAATGAAAAAAGCCTGTTCTTTTATGGAGAAAACAGATCTGCTCTCTTTTGGTTACACAGTTGTTAGTTTAATCCTTATAATAAAGTTTTTTGTATTCTTTTTTAAATGTGTGGCAAACTAAGTAACTGGAACATAGGTAGAAATAATATATTTGGGTTACAGGAAAAAAAAAGTAACTGGCATGACTTTAAAGGCACACATTTCATAACACCACATGTGCAAAGCATTATAATAATTGCACTGTGCACATCTGTAGCAGACAAAGTGAACAATGAATATTAAAAACACATTCCTAAAGCTGGCCCAGAAGCTTGGAGACCAGTACTATAGTCCAAATGGTGGATCTTCTCCATCCAGAGCTGGTGTGCTTTGGTGGCAGATAAATTGATGGGTTTGGGTGCAGGTGAGGACAGTGGGGAGGAACATACAAGGTTGGTCTGTTTGCCATTGCTTTACTGCCTGGCTTTCTACACCACTGAAGGTGTTTTACTGAGAAAAATCTGGCTGGAGCGCTCAATGGCTGCTGTTCAAAACTGCTGTAGTGCCAGAAAATGGAGGAAAAGAGGTGGATATGGGAGCAAAACAGCAACGAACAAATGGTCTGAAGTCCATACTGGGAATGCCTGTCCCTTTTTCATGGCAAGGAGACAGACACACTCAGGTTTCCTGAGATACTCACTCCTGGACAAGATAGACAAAATAAGTACCCACACTGAAGTTGTGTGGTTCCGGTTAATTGATGATAAATGCCATTTAATTAGTGGGCTATGCAGCACACTGAAGTCGTTTTATGGGGAAAAACAGTGGGATACGCAGACAAAAGGAGAATGCAGTAGCCACCTCTCAAGGAACAGTTCATCTTTCCAGTAAAGAGCAACTCTAGAATGGTTTGAAGATTCTGATATTGCTTCATGAAGCAAAAAGCAGGATATCATGTTTTTCATTTTATAGCAGCAGGAGACGAGTCATGAAAAGCCCGAGAACTCAGATGCCTTTCACAAGCTCAGGAGAGTAAACTTCCTGTCAGACTCTAAAAATGGGACAGATGTCAGTATGTTCGAGCTCTGAATCTGGAGGCTTTGCCATGAAATTGCAGCTGTGCAATCAATGCCCAAGGTTTTATTTTGTCCTATAGAGGGAGGAACATGGAACACTTTGTCCACAGGCCCAAATGGGGATCATTTAACAGCAGAACGCTCCTCTTTCCCCTTTCCTCTTCTCTCTTTAAATTGAGCTCATTTGTACATCCAAATTATTTTACTTATTAGAACCTTTCCTTCCCTTTCCTTTTCCTTCTTTCTTGGCCTTAGAATTTTTCTCTTTGGATGCCTACAAGAATTACCAATTGTGAGATTGTTGCTGTGTTGTGCCTACCACACTCACCCCCACTATTTCACTGCTGCCTTTTACTTCTGCCTTAATCCATCTGTATCATAGACTGAGAGTGTGAGGTTTTTCAGAGGAAAGACCATCCTTATATTCTGTGCTCATATAATGTCAACCTGGCCTCTGATTGGTGATCAAAAGTGCTATGATAATACTTCTATTATTACAATTATTAATTCATCTGTGGTTAAATCTTTAACAAGTAATATCTTAGATGAGGTCACATATTGAATGACGGCTTTGGACTTCAACAAAAATACCATCCTCATTGTCAAAAGACATATTTAAAAATCATACTATTAAAAATAATAAATAGTGAGACTTCTGAGGCAATGCAAAATAGATGTCTTCTTTCTTTGCTGTACAGTGGGGATTTGCCAGCAATTCTGCAACATTAAGAGCAAAGCTTAGAGGAAAAACAAATATTAAGTGATTAGCAATAGAGTCATAAGAAATGAAAACATTGGATATTTATAAGCTAAAAGTCAGAAAAATCAGAGATGTAATGAATTTCAATAGTAAATATGTCAGTCATCTAAAAAAATATTTATAATCCCATTTTCTTTTCTTTCCTTCTTTGACACACTTCTCTAGTTAAATGAATATAGCAAAACTGTGGATTGTTTTGCCCAAACATGTAATATCTTCAAAGACAATTAACACCATTCAGAAAGGCCCTTTGATGTGAAATTAGAGAAAATTAATGTATTAAAAAAAAGTATTTGGATTTTTATTAAGCAACCCAATAAAAAGCCATTCTGAGACGGAGAGTTAGAATTTGTATTCCTTAAACACGACAGTCACGGTTTGCCTACACCCAAGCAATAGGTCACTGTGCATTACAGTTTCAAGAGAGTTATATATATTGAAGAAGTACTTAAATGCCATGTTAGCCATCTTCCTTATGAATATGTCACATATTAAAAACTCACAGTGACCTAGATATTCTGAAAGCTAATGAGAAGTATGGAAACTTAACAGTTCTGATGTTGCATGATTCAAAAACTACTGTAGCTGTCTTGAATTGTTGAATTGAAAGAGCAAGAAGCCAGTGGAGTTGAAGGAATGTGCTAATTAAGGAATACTATTGGAATGTAAACCCAGGTAGGTTTCCAAGAGGCTGTGGGAAGAAGAAATCTGATGCTAGCTATCAGGGAAAAGGGAGTCATACTTCATTTAAATCTTAAACCTACACTCCCAAGGGCCAGAGATAAAGATAAAGCAAAAGGAAGGCAGGGGAAGTGGGAAGGGATCCATCTTGGACAAAGAATACACCCTCAAGAGGTGCTGGAGTTTTGGATGTCTGCCTTTCTTTCCTTCCCTCACATCTTCTATTAATGCTATAAAGCTGCTTTGCAAGATGGCATTAAAGAGACAAGGAACTCCTCAGCTGCTGCCTTGGTTGTTGAGGCTGACTGCAGCCTCAGAGAGCAAGATCTGAAATACACCCTCCAGTAGAGGCTAGACAGGACCTATTGCCACCAACCACAGCCAAGTAACATCTCAGAGAGATAATGAATGGCAGTTTGAAGAAGAGATTAATGCTGGTATTTTTAAGCTGTTGGAGCAACATTGCTTTTCAAGGATCTGCCAATCTTAAGAATGGTCCAACCCTGTGAGTAGAAATCCAGGAGTCCTGCATGGACGAACAAGGAGCTCCTGATGAAACTCAAAAGTAAAAAGAAACTTTACAAGCAATGGAACCAGAGTTGGATTTCCAAGGAGGAACATAGAGACGTTGTCTGAGTGTGCTGGTATGGGGCTAGGAAAGTTGAGTTGAGGCAAGGGACATCAACTCATCAACTCATCTGGAGTTGAGTTGAGGCAAGGGACATGAATGTCGAGAAGAAACACTTTTACTGTGAGGGTGATCAAACACTGGAACTCGTTTTTGAGACTGATGTCCATCCCTGGGCATCTCCAAAGCCCAACTGGTCATAATCCTGATCAACTTGCTCTATTTGACCCTGCTCTGAGCAGAGGGGCTCAACCAGATAATCCACAGAGATCCCTTCCAGTCTCACTGATTTTGTGATTCTGTCATTTTGTTTTGTTCATTTTTCTTTTCAGTATTTTTGACATGGGGATACTGGAAATTTGCCACAGCACAGATTTGCAGGAACCAGGAAAAAAATTCAAAGAGGCCCTGGGCAGGGATTTTAAAGTGTAATGACCAATTATCTTCTTAGCCTAGTTATCTTAATTTACTGCACACAGTTTTGCAAGGAGGACTTCTAGTACAGTCCTGCTGTAAACCTGAAGCTGTAGAAGCCTTCAAAAGCACATTATCTTGCACTAATAGAAAGCTATGTTGATGCAGCCATGAAGTACTAAAATAATTAATGCATTTAAATGAAGTGTCACAAGAGGCTGTATAAAATCTCTTCAGCTGTATCAAATGTATCAAATGGTTTTCTCTTAAGAAAAGCGAGCCAACACATTTATATAGCCTTGGGGAACAGTTTGCCTACAACAGTTTGATGTCACAGGGTTCATAAAGCAGGGATCTAGGATTTACCTACCAGTAAATGACAGCTTGCTAACAAATCTGTCCTCATTTGCATACATAAAGTCGGGGGAAAAAATTAAGTTGTACAAGTTTTAAGGCTTGTTCAGTTTGAAAACAGTCTTAGATGTTTTAGCAATGTAGTTATGTGAATAAAGAGCTTAACAATAGAATTCAAAAAATGTTGCTATCCTTTTTAGCATAGGTGATTTCTTTAGAAGGTCAGATAAATCTAGCTCTTTTCAGCTGCTGAATAACCTTGAAACCACATTTGTGGTATGAAGGATGCATGCTAACTTTACCTTAACTCTCTGATTACTATTCTACACAAGTTATTTTAGTCTTAAGGCATAACTCTTCTCCTCCTCCAAAAGAAAGAACTAGTTAATAAATTCTATAGGAAATAGGTGAATAACACAATATATGAATTATTATGCCTCAAAATGTTCCAGTACATAAAATCATATTAAAATATGCATCATACTTATCTTCACGTCTGCACTGTGAGATACAGGGCTAGATTAAGATCTTGCTGTGGTTTTATTTTGGGTATGCAACTTCATTCATTTCAGGGGAGTTACTCCAGGCTTACCCCCAGTACAAACACTGACACAAATGCAAATCATAATGAGGATGTGGATTTATTGATAATTGTGATTTTAATGGTTTGGCTGCTTGGAATTGGTTTTGTTGTTGTTCTTGGGTTATTTTTGTTTGTTTTGTGTGTCTGTTTCTGTGGGGTTTTTTTTCTGCATGTGTGAGAGAACAACTCTTAGAAGAATAATAAAAACTAGTTGTAGGATTTTTGTGAGTAAATGGATCTCCTACCATCAATAAATGTAATTTGTTTGAAAGGCATGAAGAAAACACTTTCCATTACATTGGCATGTAGAACATGTTGCAGCCACAGTGAACAGAACAGAGAAAACCCTGAATTGGTCAGAAACAAGTCACTTATGGCTCAATTAATGGACTTCACTATAGCATTAAGATTCTTGTCATGGAACATCTGAAAGCAAAATAAGTGGATTTACCGAAATAATTATATTATTGGGAAAGGTGAAGGGTTAAAATCAGGTTGTTTAGACACGTGACAATAACCATACCTCTATGCAAATACAAAAGTAAGGACTACTTTGGGCTGCCAAAAATTCTAGCCACAAATAGAACTCCTTACTTTATTTTAATTCTGTGTGTCAAGAACTGGTGAAATTAATACAGTAGCTGTTAAATACAGGGAACAGTTTGATATTGTTATGAAGCATGCAAGCCTGATGCATGTACTACAAAATAGTGCTAGGAATTGAAGAGATCTGCAAAACAATTAAAACACCTTTAATTTCACAAATGATGCGACTTTTTTGAGGTATAAATTTTCCATTTCTAAACTCAAAGATTTTATCATTTTGCAGGAAATAGCTCTTTCTATCTGTGTTGTTTTCTGAATAAGGCCACAGCTTTCCTCTCAACAAATGTAATTTTTATAAAATGAAAACTGTGCTGCTTTTACAGCTTCACATTGCATTATTCACCTGCTAGTGAACCCTATCGTATAAGAGAAGTGATGGAGAGCACAGACAGGTTATGAAAAAAAGACCCTCATCCTAGGAATAATTCTTCTCCTTCTTTAATATTTATATTTCTGTAGTGCTCAAAGACCTTGTTGTTGCCTGAGATGCAAACACGGTGATACAAATCGACTCTTTTTGATGTGCTTGCAATCAAAGAATCACAAAAATGAAATAAGCAGGGAGACTTGAAAAAAGAATATTTAAAAAAGTATAATATCTTGGAGAGCTTGTAAGAATGCTGCTCTTCACTCCGACTTCATATTTTAAAGGGTCTCTGCAGCAGGTAGAGGAGATGTCTTTAGCAGCCTAAGCAAGGATAACACTAGAAGAAATCAGAGAATTAAGACTGATCTGGAAAGAATCAAGGCCACATAGCATACAATCTGGATTTCTCCTTGAGATTATTATTCCAAGTTAAATGTCAATTTAATAGGCAATAAATCTAATTGATCAACATATAGAATGCTTCCCATAGGGAAAAAGATTTTTTCAGATTAGATAACAAGCCGATAAGATAATGCCACACCATAAGTCCAGAAAAAAAGTGATTATTGTATAATTTACAGCTAGTTTTGCACAGCTGTCTGATAGAAAAATGACCAAGGAGTGTGGGAGGAAGCAAACCAAATATCTGCTGACATATAAATGTGAGAACTAAAGAGCAAAAGAAATTAGGTTAACCTTCAAATCAGCGTGCAAGGTAAAGTCAAATCTGTACAGCTGCATTCATTTTGGTAGTAGTGAAATCGGGAGAGGATTGTTTTAAGTTAAAATACTAGGTTTTGCAAAGGGAGGACTAGATGGAATGTGAAAGAGGCTTTTTTCAGTGATGGTCTCAGTCTGGGGTCTGCAGAGAACTTTGAAATTGTTTGCAAGAGTTGACTGTGGAAACCAAACTCATAAATACTCAATAGCAATCCACATGTGTTAATTTTCACTGGGGTTTCCACTTCTCCAAGTGAATTAGTAAGGGGTCCACAAATCAAAAAAAGTTGAAAACCATTTGTGGGCTAATCTCTGTCCTCAGATATGCTCTCAATTCTCATTACAGGCCCTGGGAATTGCTCTCATGGCTGAAGAATTGGCCCTATTCATCCAACAGTCATTAAGAAAGAAAAGTTGTCCCTGGCTGAATACTGAGCAGGCATAGGTACATGTCAGATAAAGGAGACCCTCAGCGTACACAGAGGCTGTAATTCACCCGTGGGGTCCTGGCCAGTGCATGTGCTTTGACTGCACAGCAGCTTGAATTCAGCCTTGTGTTTGCACCACAGCCATCTGGTGCTATTTAAAATATATACTTTTCAACTTTCACCTTTTAATCTTTCTGGTTTAAAAACATACACCAGTTCAAAGGTTACCTCTCTTAACCTTGAGCAATTCCCTTTCAGAAACAGCACCGAAGGTTTATTGTCATTACTTTTCCTGGTGTTAATGAAGGGGTAATTCTCTACTGTGGTTCATACACACATTTTGAAATAAACCAAAACACAATTGTTATACATTTAAAAATATATTTTCCATAAGGGCCATGATTTTTAGGTGCCTCCATTCTGGGAAATTTGAAATGAATGGCTTTCTTAGGAGCCTAATTATCAGATGGGCTCAGCACTCATAACCTCTCCACTGCCCTCAAAATACCAGAATCAGAGGCGCCCAGGAATGGAACTAATGATTTAAAACTTTGGCCATACATGGTCATGCAGATGCATGCAAATCACTCTTGAGACTATGTTCTGTTCTGTCTGTGATAACAGAAAAACATAAACTAACCCCAAATAAGTTTCCCACCCTGAGGTCTGAGATGCACAACATCCTTTTCCTTCCCACAGCCAGCAGTTTTCTTTTCCATAAAGAAAGGTGCTCTAAGGGACCCAAGAATCTTTACCAAGTGACCCTGTAGGTAAGTCCTGTCAGGCTACTGCATGGACACTGAAAAAAGTGGCAATCAGTGCATCACACAGTAGCCTGACACCAGTTTCATCTCTTCAGCTGATTACTTGTATTGAATGTCACACAGATATTTTAATGGTCCATGAAGAGTTGCATCAGGCAAACTGAAGGATTCACACTAAGCACTCCTCTCTCTGAACCCGTTCTGTATGGAATTTGAACTTCTATTTTAAAAGAATGCAAAGGAATATTATTGAAGAGAAACTGTTTCCTGAAGCAGTTTAAGAAATGGAGACGTAACTGGTTCTGTAGGTAACATTTGAAATAGCTCAGACCTTGCCTTCTTATGTTCTTCTCAGTCTTAGGCTTGAATTTCCAGAACTGCAATACCTGTTACTGATTATTTAACAGGGCTCCAGATTCCTTGTGACTCAGGGCAAAGTATGAGAAGCATACCTCTCATTTGCTCTGAATTTTGAGCCAAAGGTTTGAGTTTTTCTATCAAGTTAGATTAATTCTTATTTCTATCCTACTTGATTCACAAACATATTTCACCATCAACTTAAAAATTACATTGAATAACATGGGATGGAGACTATAAGTTTTACCATTGCACAGCAGATTTTAAATATCACACACAGAGTATGAGAGGAAATGATTCTCTCCCTTACATTAAAAAAAAAAAAAAAATTGGAACACCTAAAAAGGATTTACACATATTGCTTCAGGCTGCTAGCCACTCGCCTAGAGGTGGGTGGTGTTTGTTCAATAGCTGAAATACTTTTTGACTTGACTTTCTGTTTTTCTTGTTTCCCAGGTGATTGGTTCTGGTGTTTGTAGAACTGTCTACTGCATCCTGAACATTTTCCATGCATCACTGACTGGGAACATTTTAAGCTGGCGTCAAAGATAGAGTCTGTGGGGAAGTCTGCACACAAATAATACTTCTTCATTGTTCTTGCTCAGCAGCGATCATGCCTTTTGCAAGCTGCTTCACCCAGTGCAGTAGAAGAGTAAACTAAAAATAATCAATCAGATAATTTTTTTTCTAAGCAATCCATATTCTCATTTTCAGAGCCAATGTACCATTGGATGACAGAAAGTGTTCAACTCCATTAGCACCAGCCATCCAGTAGAGCCCAACTTGGCAGGCATGTGATAGCAGCCATGTAAGGAAGCATAGGAAAGGCCACACAGGAAGATTACATAAATGAGAACCACAGTTGTAGATGAATAGTGAAGTACAATGAAATGGGCTAGATGATGCTGAATGTCCTTTGGCATAAGGAAACAATCTAATTTCTGTAAGATTTTATTCAGGAAAAATGCCTTGACATCAGCATATACAGACCACAAACGGCAAGAATGGCATAAAAAATAACTCCAAATCTTGAAGTAGTCTCCTAAACAGAGATACTTATGAAACAAGGGTCACCTTTGAAAAGTGCAGTGACTGATAGCTCCAATCAGCAGCGAATCTTAAGCACCTTATTTTATCATATTTATCTGTGAAGTAGAAGGGGAAGATAAACAGCAAGGTTTGGTGTACAGTGTTTGGACTTACAGATTTGGTCAGGCTCATTAAAACTGTGCAGGGTGTCTTCAGAGGCCAGAAAGGAAACAGAGAGTGATAATATGTCTCTGAAGAGACATTGGAAGCTGCACTTGCCAGGACTATGTGAGCAACCTCGAGCTATATCCATTCCATCAAGCTGGAGCTGGAGCATCACAACTGTGGAACAACCTTGGCTACTCATGCATGCTCTGCTGTGCAGTATCTGCCAGCAGCTCGAGGCATGGCCCCAGGCAAAAAGAGCTGTGCAAGGCAAGGAACAAAATGGTAATGTTTGTCGGTGACTTTCTCCCTCTGCATTTGGTCTGGGTGAGAAACGGTGGGAAAGGAGAAAGTGAGGTAAAGTAAGAGGGAGAGACACTGATACTCTTGACTGCCTACATAGAAGCTAGAAGGAAAACTGTCATCTAGAAGCAATGCAGAGAAAGGAATTTACTCATGAATAAAAGGTAAGAAAATAGGCTAAAGTCCATAAAATGTTTAGTGAAAAACTGTCTGAGAAGAAGTTTCCTTGGAAAACTGTAAATTGCTGCATTCAAAAGACTCTGACTGTCTCTAGGAGCTCTTGTAGGGGCTGCATCTTGGATCACAAGTGGGTAAATTCCACTCACCAACTGTGTAGGAAATCTGAGGTGTCAAAACCAAGAAATTCACATAGCAACCAGGTTGTGAACAGGAAGAGAGTATAAGTCACCACAAAAAGCTCATTGTGGATGTTTTTATGGAAACGGAAAGAGAGTGCACCTTTTGGGCCTTCAAGCAAATGCCAGAGAATTTCAGCAATGTTACACCTGGGTCTTGGAGGGACCTTAGCTGCAGCCAACAGAAGTGGAGAAAATGCTCTCTGTCCTAGTAAATACAATTCTAACTTAGGGTTCATAATTTTTGGAAATAGCTTCTCTGGGAAAAAAAAAAAAGAAAACTTGTGTGAAAGAAAGAAAACTTGTGTGTTGAATGTCCTGTATGTCCTCCATACCTTTTTTTTCTGGAAGAGACTCTGCTGCTTGTGTTTCTACATTTTTCAAACAAGATACTTCTGCTTTTTCTCACATTTGAATTCTGAGCTGGAAATCCTGTTTACCAAGTTACCATTTGTCTGGGTAAAGAGCTTCTTTGGTAGCTCTTTACTCTTGGATCACATAGAGCTCTGAGAAAAAAAAAAATTGCAACACGTAATTTATTTGGCAAAGTTAGCCTTTTGCTCTTTTTTTCCATGAGCGCAGCAGCAGCATGGTTTCTTGAATGTCCTCATTATTCAAATATATTCTCTGAATAAACAGCCAAACACTTTCTACTGTCAGATTTTGCCATGACATGTTGACTGGTGATGCATCTTTCTGAAGGCTTGGCTGATCACCCTGACATTGAGAACAGTTAGGAGGAGAAAATATCCTGCTGTGGTTTGTAATTTGCCTCTGAGCCCCTCTCCCCCAGTTCTGAAAGGCTGATCTGTGTGATTATAAAGGTCAGACTTAGATGCAGGTGGTGGTAGGGGGCATCAAAGAAGAGCCTACTTTTCTGCAGTTCTGTGGTGTCTGATAGGACAAGCAGTCCCATATGAAGGGTGTTTTTCTCTGTTTCATTATTCAGAAGGAATTTCTGGAGAGAGTTGGAGGGTGAGGAAAAGAAACCTTTTGTTTATCCTAGAGCCTGGCTGACTTTCTCTGGTGGTGGTGTTTTCTACCTAGGTAATACTTCCTTGTCTGTCTGCATCTCAAGTCAAGCCACTGTGGCACCAGTTCAGAGTGGGGACAATCTGCTGAGGATCTCTTTGGGCAGTGCAGGCAGAGCTGGGAGGGCCAGAGTGTGTGGGAGGAGTTGGCAGCATGCGAGGGAATGAGGTATCCCCATCTGCACAAGGCACAGGAGTGGTGAGTGAGAGGAACCAAATTGAGGCTGGTTCCAAAATGCACGTGTTTCCTTATCTAGCACCTGCGCCATGCAAACTTGGGAGGCTGTGCATGAAACTGTTGTGGTGGAAATGTGGGCAGCCTCAGTGTTGACAGACCTCTGCTCAGTCATTTAAACCTTGCACAAAACCAAAGTGTCAAATATGTGTGGGACATTTCACAGCTGGAGGATGTCACTTGCCTGAGCATACAAACCAAAGTCATCATTAAGGTAGATGCTTGTACACAAGCTGATTTAACCTCACTGTTCTGAAAGTACACATTTTACATCACTAATTGAATTTGGAAAAAATTGAAGATAGCTTATTTGTGCACATAAATTATAGAATTTTTTCCTTTGATGAGCTTTATAATAATGCATCACTTCCCTTGCTAACTAATGCAGCTATAATCAAAGACAGGTCTTAAACCCTGGTGAAAGTGAAAGACACTGCCAGAACTCAAATTGAACTTGGCATGTCAATTGTTATCACCTCAAATCATTGAATTATGGTTACCAGTGTTCAAATTGGGTCTGCATCTGAAGAGCACCAAGTAGTCATAACTTATGGGGACTTCCCATACAGTAGTTCAGTACTCACATTTTTCTTCTGCTCTCAAAACAGTGTCCCATCACAACAGGAATCCTTGGAAGGAAAGGAAGGGTTGGTGGCTGTTTTCAGTCTTTAAGTGAAAATCCAGCACAATATAAACGGCTTTCTATATCAACCGCAAGGATTGCAGAGAGTGCAGATTTAAAAAAGAACCCTCCTCCCAAGACATCTTGCTTGCAGATGTTATTAAATGATTCTCTGGTTCTGGAAATACTCATCCTGGCTACATGTTGATCATAGAATACATTCTGTTCTCATGGTTTTCCGACTTGAAGAACGGAAGAAATGCCTCAGAATGTAACAAGGGAGAAAAATACTTCTGTCTGTGGTGATAGTTCTCCCTATCTTTTGGTCTGGGAGTCAGGTTTCTGCCCGAGGGGACCTGTATGAGGGATGATGAAAGTAATTATTCTGTCAGGTTAAATATGATTTTCTTCTATGTGTCTGCTCCCCGTGATGTCAGTTGATTAACCTGTCAGTCATCTTCCCATGGCATGTGTCCACATGATGTCATGTGCTGAGGTCCATGGTTTATTGTGCTAGGCTAACATAAACTTGAAAAGGTCTTCAATTTAAACCTTACTTTTCATCAATGTTTTGTGTTTTTCTTTTGCTTCAATCTTACGTGTTTTTTTCTTGACTCATTCCCATCGTATCCAATTTCTCTTTTCACTTCCCTGACTCAGTTTTCCCTTTAATTTTCTATCGTGGTTCATCTCACTTTTTCTCTCCCACACTGTGATTCTGCTTCACCCTTCTCGCATCTCTCCAAACCATCTCCTCATTGTTTCTGTATCAGGGTAGACTACAAAGACCATTTTGCCTTTGCCTCCTTTACTATGTGGTGCACCTCTCAGTCCTCCCAAGCTGAATGTAAGGCCATTCTAAAACAGGAAAAATAATGGAAAACCACACATCTTCATCTTAACTGCCCTGGTTATCTCAGAAAAACTGGGGGCAATCTAGACAGTGCTAAAAATTACATGTAAACTCTCATTGTACTGGGGAGGATTTAATCTTCAAGACTTTCACTTGAATATTGTCAAGTGGCAATAAAGTATGTTTAATTTGTTACCTCATTCTTCCCCCAGATTTGATGTTGGAGCACAGAATCTCAAACAGACTATTTTATTTGGAGAAGAACATCTTAGAGCCCAGATGTATGGGAGGAGGATTAAAGATGAAGGCTTTGCATGAGAAAAAGGTTGCAAATCACTAAGACAGCCATCATATTCCTCCAATTGAAGCCAAAATATGTATCATACATATTTAGTTAGCTTGGGATGCAGGGAGTGTAAGAGTAACAATATAAATTATTTCACCCACATATGCTTTGAGGCCCAAGGCAAGCACAAGGTGGCCTTGTGAGAGACCTGGACTTAGAGTGTTCCTGTGTCAGAAATTAAAGAATCAGGTGCAGTACACATTTACATTAACATGCTAGGGATGGGACTGTGGGAATGCATTTCACACACAGACCTATCCTTCTCTTAAAATTTCACATGGGCAGTATGCTTTCCCATCCAGGGAGAGGACAGTTCTGTATGAATTTTGTTCTTGGTGACTGGGAGTGGAGACATAAAAAGAACTATTCAGTGTCTCTGGTTACAGAGATAAGTGAAAGAGTCATCAGCAGTAACTCTGTAGTAATAGCAGCAGTAAGTACTGGGCATGATTTGAATCTCTTGATAGTGATATGGGGATGCTAGAATATTTATCAAGACATTAGGAGAGGCTGTGCCTAGCTGATAAGATGACTACAACTGATGAAGTCCACCTGAAGACTCTGATGATGCTGGGACAGATTTGCAGCCAAAAAGGGAGGATAGCAGGGAGCACTGCCCTCAGAGTGGCATGTACTGTTCGTCAGCAGAATTATACAGTCTCCTGCCCGGGGCAAGCTTGTGGAATCTTTAATAAAAAGAGTTAAGAAACATCCTGATGTACATATTCCTCATGGCTGGGAGCCAGGAGCAGCCTGCCCTGCTGAGAAACTGTTTCACTGGGTTGGTGGCAGATGGGAGGGAGCTAGGAGAGATCATCAGAAAACCAGTCCCGAGAGTGATTAATCCAGGGCCTGACTTTAAACTGTCCCTATATGAAACTGCCAAATTTATGATGGTTCTGTCTTTGGAAGATGAACTTGACCAATTTATATCACTTAAGGTCTGTTAGTGTCACCAAATCAAAATAATCTGTCATTTTGACTGGAACTAGATAGGGAACAGATTTTTTGCTATAATCATCTGTAAGCAGCATGAATAAGGAAGAATTTATCACCACTTTTCTGATGTTTAATCAGCACATGTGCTGCAACACGGATAAAATCAGGTGCTAGCACTTGAATTTCAGTTGAGATGTGTTTTTTTCTGAATGGCTTTTTTTAGTCAAGGCTTTAGTATCTCCAGAAAGATTTTATTACCTACTTTACCTCAATTACTTATCACCTGCTCAGGTAAGGCACTGAATTTAGGCATTTGTTTTCCCCTCCTGCTTTGCTGTGAATTGTCTTCTCTGCTGATAAGCAGAGCCTTATAGAACATGGAACTAGAGTGGCTATCAGGTCATACAAATTCAAAATACATTTTCTGTATTTCCCTGTCTCTATTGTGTATAGGTATAGACAGAGAGCTCAACATAAACAAGCATGTTTTTCCTTGAAGAAGTTTTAAAGATTGTAACCATAAAGGATTAAGAAATTAAAAAGCTCTTTGCTGTTTGCTTCCAGTAAACATAAAGTGATACAAAGAGAGGAGGAATGGAAAACAAACTTGTGTTGCTTTTCACAATGAATTAAGTGTATAAATGCTTAAAAATGAATAAACACTATTGACAGAGAAAAGTAAATATGTCTTAAATTTTCCCTGGCTTTGAAAACAAAGAATATCAATAGCAAAATTGTGTTTTCAAATGTGTTTTGAATTTGACAGTGTCTCTCTGACATTTATAAAGTTCAGTGATGAGTATGTAATTAAAGTTCTTTTTGCTTATTTTTCAATATTACATTCTCAGTCCTACAAACTTCCTTTGAGCTACAGAGTGACTGAACAAAGGAGGAAGGCTTGCCAGCGAGTGGCTGTTCCCATGCACGCCATGCTGTGCACCAGCCATGTGCTCGCCTTTGAACCCAACACTGAGCCACACCATGCTGCCTGTGCTGAGGAGCATCTCTTCCCAATGTTCTTGGGGGTTTGTTTCAATTACCACAAAAGTCCTTAGTGAGGAATAGAATATCTTCCTAAATTTATTTGCCTTTCCTTCTGCCTCAATATGAAGTATCAGTCTTTTTGTGGCAAGGAGAGATGTTTTCTTGGGAGCTCACATATCTGGTTTGACTGCAGATAAAATACTGAACAGCATGTACAACCCTGGAACATTAGCACTGAATCCACAGGTAATGAATTTTGCTGCAGGCTGTTTTTCAATTGTTGTTTTTGCTCCTCACTCTCAGAGTGTGCTTTTCACCAGTAAGCATCCTGCTCAGGATTACAGTGCTGACCCTCCAGCCTGTGAGGGTTGGAATGGGCTTAGCTTAACACAAGCCTTCAAGCCAACAAACTCCTCGTCACAAGCACACAAAAAAGCCACAGCACCAAATCTGCCTAAACGTTTTCACCTTTCCATATGAAAATGCTTATTTGGCCCAGACCATATGTAGAGATGTATGCTTGTCTCAAATTACTCATGACATGCAAATGACTATCACAAAGCTGAACACTGCTTTAAATCACCAGTGGTCGAAGTCCATAGGCAGTAGGTCAGGGACAGGGATTTGGGTGTCCCCCTTACTGTCTGCTCAGCACTTGAATGTTCCCCTTACTGTCTGCTCAGCACATGAACGTTCCCCTTACTGTCTGCTTAGCTCCAGCTCTGTTTGCTCTTGTATACTCTGCCTGCCTGCCTGATTGTCCTTTAGCTGGAGATGGGACATGTGGGTTTGAATCCTTCCTGATGAAGGGACCTGAATCCTATCCATCTCTGAGAAGGGGTGGTGTCAGTAGAGCTGCAGGCAGGAGCTGCTTGGACATTGTTTTGAACAAGGGCTGCTGTGCCCCAGACTCTGGATGATTTTGCAGACATACCTGCTGTGCCCTAGACACACCTGTGGGGTTGAAGCCTTCCAGCTCCCAGTGACAGACTTGGCTGTCACACAGGTGTCAAATTGCAGTATGCAGTGGCAGTAGCAGGTGAAGGGCTTCATGGCATGTCCAAACACGGACTAAACAACTGGAATTTTGCTGATATATAAACCTTTATGTTAGCTGTCCCGGTCTTTTTGTCTTCATTGATCATAGTTCAGTTGCTAAATTCATATGGAAAATCATCATTAGGTGGTGGAATTGAATACAACTCTCTCCAGACCCAGCCCAGAAGTCTCTGGATATTCTTTTCTGAGGGCACTAGGGGTTGGATACCTAAAACGGATACATTAAAAATTATTTAGATCTTCAGACATTAAAAGATGAAATAACTATTTCAAATAGAAGGCAAATCCATGAGTGAATGCTGAATGTCTGCTGCAGGAAAAGGCTGACATGATTGCTAAGGGCAGTTGCTTCAGGAAAAATAGCAGAAGGTTCCCCTGAGTGACTTGTAGGAGCTCCTGGACATGGTGAGGTTATGGCAAGAGACCAGCCAAGTGTGGCACAGCATGAACGACAGTGGACAGAAGCCCCTCGTGGACAGAATACAAGATCTCTGTGTTGTGTGAATGTCCTGCCAGTTCTGTGTCAGGAGGAAAATGAAGCATGGGTCCTGTCTCTGTTCTCTGTTGTGCGCAGTTGGTTTACCCTCAGCAAATATTGTTCTAACAGAGCCAGCTGTCAGATTTGCATCTGTTGAACAGATACAAAACACTGATCTCAGTGGGAGGCAGGTACCTACTCTGCATAAGCACTTTTGCAAATCCCAAAAGGCATTTCTCCATCTTCAGGCACTTCAATATCTTTGAAAATCTTGCCCTTTGTGCCTAGCTTTACCTCTCTACAAAACAGAGAGAAATCTGCCTCCCTAGGAAGTGAAGCAGAGTTAAATTTATTCATATTTGCTTTAAGCTTTGGAACCACGGAGAAGATGTATGCCACAAAGGTGTACTTCTTGTTCAGCACACTACACAATGAAACACCTGTGTGTTCAGTTATTGTCCATGCTGTCATTCGCCTCATTTTGAAAGATGTATCCATGAATCAGAGGGAGGCAAGGTGCCATGCTAATGAATGATAGCTATAGAAAGATAAGCTACACTGTTTTGTGATGGCCTCTTTTATGAAGGACAGAAGCAAGGTTCTGCTGCTGGTATCCGCCTGTGCTTGAATGTCTTGCAGAAAAGAGGTAGAAAACCACTACAGGTGTTCATTGTACAAGATTTTTGGTGAGACAAAGACAGTAAAGACAACTATATACCCATATCTTCAATTTTGATGTCTGAGAGAGCTCTTGGTTTCTCAAAATTGTCCCATGCTCCAAGTGCTTAGGTCCTTATGCAGTAAATGATATGATGGTTTCACTGGGGCTTTCTGGTTGCAGAGGTCTTCTTGCCCTTGCATCAGTGTTTGCTCCTCTGCATCTTGCCCTGACTCTGAATTCCCCAGTGTTTCAGAATCTGTTCCTGCACACTTTTGATAAGATGAACAAAGCAGAGTGTTTGAGCCCTGCAGAGTCCTTTTGCCCTAGCTCCCCCACGGACTGCCTGGGGTGGAAATTTCCATCTGACTTGCTTGCCCTGCCCTCCCATACAGGAATTTACTGAGTCTGCCTGGTTACTGCTGCTCTTGCCTTGGGGTTTTTAGCCACTTTCCTGTTGCTGGGGCAGCAGCTCTCCTGCAAGTGGAGCTGTGCTGGCCTCCCTAAGACTCAGAGTGGCTGTGGCTTCAACTGCTGGCTGATCCCTGCTTCCCAGCTAGTGGCCTGTCCTCTATATCTGGTAATAGTCACCCTTTCCAGGGGAAATTCAGAGGATAAAGGTTCCTGCTTTCTGCTTCCTCTCTGCTTGTCTGCACAGACAATGCCATGCTGTATGAGTGTGATGGGTTTTCTTACTTATCATCTACTTTGGCCGTTTAGGGTTTGACATTATTTTGGTTTATTTAGCTGGGGAGGTTCTTGACATTTCCCAGTGGCAAATGCTGTGGAAAGCCAGATCAGTACTTTACCCTATTCTTAAGCATCAGAACAACATGTCTTAGCTTTCAATAGCTGGGCATTTTGATAGCTGAGAGGCAACTGGAAGACAATTAAATGACATGATTTGAAGCCAGGGTTCTTTGTTTTGGTGCCTGGTCTGCCCAGACATTCTGGTGTTATGCTTGTAACTTTTCGCTTTACTGCTATGAAGACAGAAAAATGATCAAAGAAAATAAAAAAGGAGAATCTGCAGAAAAGTTGTTTAAGCATTACCGAAACATTCTATGCTAGCAGCGCCAAAGGCTGCGAACTCTCTTAGTGTGTTAAAGCCTTTTAATAACTTGAGATCATATTATAATCCCCTTGTCCAGAATCCTTACAATTTATACATGGTTTAATGCTTGGAATAAAGTTAGAATCTCAGACTCTCTTACTTTTTTTTCCCCACTCTTATGCCACAGTCAAGGATAATAATTTCAAATGCTCAAATGTGTTGAAAGCATTAATTGCACTAGTTGAAGTATTTTATTTTGAGTTAAAGTCACTCAAAATTTTAATATGACAGAGAAGATACAGCGCAATAATTCTAGCCGTGACTCAAAACAGAAAAAAAATCCTGACTTTGATCTGAGTAATAACGCTTCTCTCCCTGACTGACAAGATTGCTTTCATGCCATACTGAGCCGTAGCACCAGAAGCACCAAAGAGCTGCTGGCTCCCAGCACAGGGAAGGCACGTGGCCAGTGATGGAGCTGGCCCTGGGCTCAGCCACACATCTTGTCCATGCAGGTGGGAGAGGAGAGGACACCTCACAGCACCAAGGACACCATGGAGCAAACTGAAGCCACCTGCCCCAGTGCTTTTAATCCAAGGCAGTTATGGAAATTAGCTTAGACCACTCCTGGCATTAAACAAAATGTGTTACATCTCATTATACACAGATATGTAAAGCTGGAGCATTTTATGTATTTGGTAGAGTGACTGAACAAGCAAACAGATGTGAGACAGCAGAAACTTCTGGGGAGAGAACGGTCAGCTGGAACAGGCATGTGAAGGACAAATGTGGGGTGAGAGTGGGTCAGATCTTCCTCACAAGGACAAGGGTTTGGTTCAGCTCCCCGCCCTGGTGGGGAACAGTAGGGTTTGGTTTAGCACACACTCCCACAGTGATTTGGGGTACAAAATGTGCCAGTTCACCTCAGGCCTGTTAATCACCTTTGGGGACACACTGAAGCTATTCAGGGATGGATTTCTAAAAGCATGAGGGGCAAACTGCCATGATAGTTCCATTGGAACACACCTAAGGGGTGATTTGAGTACTTAAATATATATGTCCAGCACAGTTTAGATGACCTATGGTCTCCTGCTTCATTGTAGAAGGTCATGGGTTTCCCATATACCTGTCAGCTCACAAGAAATGATCTGAAATTACACTGGTCACCTATGTTTAGTAACCTGAATATCTCCCCTAGTTCCATGTTGTGCTTTCAGCTAATTCAGCTTGTAACAGTAAGAGAGAAAATCTCAGTCCTCCAAGCTTATTTCAATAGGTCCCTTCCACCTATTTTACAAAACCACAGTGAGCTGGTGGTCTTGCAGTTTGCACAGATTTTCCTAATTTTTTAATGTTTTGATTGGGAAGAAGTCAGACTTCAAAATTTGTGCCTAAAGTTAATCTAGCATTATTGGGTTTCAGAGTTAACTTCCATTTAAAAGAACCTAACTTCTTCACCTCAGAGGCCACCATCCCTACTGTGCCAAATATTTTGAAGGAGTGTTGGTCTTGGCAGAGTGTTTGGAAAGTTACAGAAATCCAGTTAAGGAGCATCGTGGAGGAAATTCTTTAGAGTTGTTGGACTTTCACAAAAGATGTGCTACCAGAAGCTCTTTTCACCCTGAACACCTCTGGTCATAGGGAGGGATGGATAGACTTGGTAAATCTGGTTCCAAAAGCTAAAAGTCTTATGTCTCTGAGAAAAAGCCAACAGGGTTAAGTACTATGACTCTTTTGAAAACCAAACTTGTTGTGCTCTAGGCCCAATTACATGAGTAGTGTCCACTCCTGAAGCTTTTCCTCACTGCTTGTGCCTGCTGCATACCTGACAACCTGAACACCTTCCTAGGGCTTCCCAACATCAGTAGTGCAAGCTTTGTCTCGTTGTTTCTCTTTATCTGATCTCTCTGCTGTAGCCCCACATCTCAGTCTTCTCTGGCTCTGAATCCCAGAAAATTCCCCTTTTTGGCCACTCTGCTGCCTGAGTGTGTTAATGCCCAGCTTGGACAAACATTTTTGCCACTTTCCTGGTTTCAGCCCTCCCCATTGCAAACCTTCCTGCTCAGGCTATTTTACAGTCCTCTAACCCAGAGAGCATCTGCCTTTCCAGGAAACTTCTACCAGACTAATCCTGTTGTTTCCTCATTCTTCCTGTCTACTTTCTGTATTAATTACACCAGGTACAGCACCCATTCAGCTGTTTTGGATAGAGAAAATGGCAACAGGCTGCTCTTATTTGATTTAAATACTGATCGACTTGCCCATTATATAGGTTTTGGATAAAAGGATTATATGTGGCAATGAACTGTAAGGCTCAGCCATGAGTCACCTTCTCTATCACCTGGGTAAAAGCTGCTTAGGGTGACTGGCAAGACTGATGCACTCATATATACAAACAATGCAAGAAGTTAATTGCGAGATGATGAGAGGCAAAAGCTCATAAACTAGAGCCTGTATAGTGAGGATCTCAGATTCTGAGTATTCAACTTGATTTTCCTCAGGAGGCTTTAAGATTCCAAAAATAGTGGACATCTGATTTCTGAAAGGCAGAATCATTAGCCACTTAGGGAAATCAAAACCTTAAAACTGAGCTATAATAATGTATATTCATTATGTGTATACATCCAGAATATATACTATTTTTGAAAGAAGACATATAAACCCTCAAGTCTCAGTCCATTAAGTTAGAAATTACCAGAGGTCATGAATAAATTTTGTCAATGAACAGGTTTAAGTTTCAGTGACTGCTTAAGGAAAAATTGTATTTTTGCCTTGCTTTAATTGCCAAAGTCTATGGTTTCAGAGGAAAGAATGACTGGCTAAGTAGTCAGCAAAAAAATTGATACCATTAGCCCATGATATATTGTGCTATTTTCTGTGCCATGGGTTCTCTTCCATGTTGCTCCATCTCACCCAGATCACACAACAAACTCCACTATGTCTGTCTGCAGCCTGGCTGTTATTCCTGCTAAGATCAATGCCTCCTGGTTGGTTGCAGATATTTAATTATCCCCAGACGTGCAGCGTACAGACTGGAGCCTTACGTTCATATAACACTGAGGACAAAGGGTCTGTGACCAAGCCTTTCTCTGAGCAAAAGTCACTTAACACGTTTTTGCATTACAAAATATCCCACAGTGAGATCTCACTGGAACCAGATGTTCATAGCAGAAAGCATATGGCAAGAGGATGTAGATCCATTTTTCTTAAATCCTCTTGAAAAGTCATTGTATCATAGCCCAAATTCTGCTGAAATTCATGCTTATGATCCCAAAAGCCTTTTCCCAGTGAAAGAAAAAAAAAAAGCACGTCTCTGTTTTCATTGCTTGTGAATCACTTCCACATCCATTGATTTCCAATGGTTTGTGAAGAAAGCAGCTGAGAAGAAAATCTGACCCACAGTGTACAAGGTGTGCATGAAGCTTGAATGAATGGAACATGTGTGATGAATTACTGAATGAGTGTTTGTCCTGGAGAAACAGAGACAATGGTCAAATAAAAGTCAGCCTTTGTGTGTTCCATAAGTATTTAATCTCAACCAAAAGAGATAGAAATTTCCAAACAATATGTATGCTGTTTATCATATTGTGTCTTCTCATATTATACAATGCCTGCTGGTGCATGACAGCTGCCTAATCTGTTTATGTAGTTGGGCTTAACCAGGTGAGTTTGCTCTTATTGAATGGATTAGAGCGTCTGACAACAGACCTCTTTTTAAATTGAATGTCTCTGCCAATACAGAGAAGAGTAGGGCCTTAAAAAACACTGTAATCCAATGCCCAAGGCTGGTGAAGGCTGAAACCACCCTTCAGCTGTTCATTTAACCCCCTGGAGCCCACAGATACTGCATTTACCAAAGGGTTTAATTGCTGTCCTGCTGGCGCCAGCTACACCCAGCACCAGCCCAGTTGCATGGTCAGATGTGTGTCCCTCATCCCAGAGAGGCAGTGATCCAGCTCTGAGAGGAGCCTTGGGAAATGTGTGGCAGGCAGGCAGCCAGGGACAGGAGCAGTGATGGGGACAGGAGCAGTGTGTGCTCCTCTCCTGCTCCTCTCAAATGAGTACAAGAAGGGTGAGGCTGAGGGGTTGCTGCCTTGGTGGCTCACAGGCAAGCCTGGTCCCTGCAGGTCTGGCAGCGCTGCTAATGCTGCTCTGGGGCATGGCAGAGGGAGTGCAAGAGCCCATAAATATCTCAGGAAGCAAACAAAGAGACACATTTTGGATCTTGCAATATGTAATGGCCATAATTTGATGTCCTCAGGCACAATCTGGGTTACTCTGTGTAAAAATGTTGTTATTTTTTGATGGTATTTGGCCTTGCCAATAACAGGAAAATTGCCAAATATGGTCAGTGATCTCTCTCCTTCTTTCACTTTGCCCTTCACTTGGGATCTTTCAGGTAATCGCAATTTTTAAATGCTTTTGGAGGTTGTAAACACTTTCAACAGCATTTGCAGTATGTAAATTCAGTTAGGAAATTCTAAGCCAGACAGGACTTTCATGGCTTGGTATAAAGTCCAAATATATGAGTCATCCAACAAAACAAATGTCATATGGCAGCCTCATGAAAATTAATTACTGATTTGGTTTTTAGGATTTAAAGAAATAAATTGTATTTTTAATTCTGATCTCTTTTATTTAAAGAGACGTTTGTTGTCTTACTGAATTTCCATGTTCATGAAGAGCTAGTATGTGCCATATGTAGACACAATAATGGAAGCTGAAATACATGAAGAGCTGGTCCAGTATGACAGAAGAAAACCTGTATAATCATGATGACAATTAGAAATGCTCTTTACAGTTTTTAGCTGAGAGATGTGTGTCTCATAGGTTTTACATGGATTTATGTTTGGTTTTTAACAAATTAGTAAAGCACCATTTTAAAACACTCAAAGCAGTCACTTTTTGTTTGCAAGCCAGGACCATTTTTCATTCCATGCTTTTATAAAGCCAGAAACCCATGAAAGAGATTATATAATATTGATATATAATCCTTTATGCAATTGGACTTTCTCTGTGATGATCTGAAAGCACTTCTCATTACTGATGACTGAATTCTCACTATACCCTTTTTTTCAGAGATGTTTTCTACCATTTTGTAGATGAATGACTGAAAACACAGGCTGTACTGAGACTGGGAATGCTTTACTGGTATAGGAGTTCCTGTACGTTATGGGAATGAAGTACACTTAGTCTGTTGGACAAGCAGGATTACTTTGCACTGGTCTAGTAAAATAATTTTACTTTTCAAATGGAACAAGCTGTACTAGTAAAAGCACAATTTTCCTAATGTGACTGCAAGCCAAAGTCTCCTGGACTGGTCTCCTTTATCTAAATGAAAATCCTGTCAGAGCAGATTTTTAGGATTTTCTACCTTTGTCTAGACTTTATGGGTGAATGCCTTGCAGCCCTCAGGCACAGCTGAGCACAGCAGCAGCTCTGGCTGTGCTGCTGCAGAGTCAAACATTCAGGAGACGCCAGCATGTGCAGCAGGTCCCAGGTCAGATGGGGCTGGATGTGACACTGGTGTCACTGCTGTGGATCTGTGCACAAGTGACAGCATTGCTGGGCTGTCTAAGCAATCTGTGCAAAGCAGTGGCAAAGCCAGGAGCAGAAGTTTATCCTATTAAAAGCCAGGCCATGCAATGAAAAGCCCAGTGAGTTCCCTTGACATTAATAAGGTAGCTTCTGTTCGCTAGGGCAGCTATGTCATTGTGCAGCATTTCTGGCATAGCAAAGAAGAGTCATGGTATATATATGTTTGTGTGTGTGTGTATATATATATATATATATATATATGTGTACATATATATATATATATGTAAAATCCATGTTCACATAGTTGTTGATACTTCCCATAGTGTCAGATACCATTCAGGAACAAGTCAGGGACTTCCATATGGCCTGCTTGGTAGTATCTGGCTTGAAATGTACCTGACAACTCTAGAAATTCCAAGCAAATCCAGAAAAAAACCCCAACCCCCTGTTTTTTACATAGAAAGAAAGGGGATTGCAAAATCTGGACATATGCAATTTGAAAATATATGTGAATTTTGAAGCAGCTTCTCTAGGCTCCATCCTATTTTCTCTTTTTTTCCATTGCATTGGCACTGATGGAAATACATTTATCTGTTTTTAACCTTAGTTTCTGTGCCAATTCTTTTAGCGATTAGACATAGTAATTAGACTTAGACATTTCTTTAATCCTACAAGTTTGCAATTCCATGAGATTGAAGGGAGTCAAACAGAAAGTGGACCCTTCCATGGAAAACAATTACTTTTAACATGGAAAACTGAGCCTTTACCTAATGCTGAAAGACCAGAAATAAATTACATAGAAACCAGTATAATAGCTACAGACTTCAGAATGGGGAGCCAAACATTATGCAACCTGGTTAACTGAGCTCATGCAGGATTAGATCACTGTAACCATGGAAAAAACCCCACTATGAAGAGTGAGTTTATCATGCTCTTTTCACATTTGCCAGTTTGATTTTACAAGAATGTAAAATCAGTGAGACCTTTCAGGCCAAGTTGTATGTGAAGCTTATCTGTTATGTTTTATGTCTTTCTTCCACCTACAACACACAAGGGGCCAGGGGTGCCTGTCCTCCTGAAATGTGGTTTTGGACACTTTACACAGCAGGTCAAGGGAATGTTCCTGCTGAAAGGATTTCACCAGCCAGATGAGCACATACCTTTGCTTGGGAATCTCTAGCCTCATAACCCCCTGCCTGAGGACTCTGTTGCTCAAGACAAAAGTCCTATTTACCCAAAAAGAGGGAAAGGAATGAGCTCCTAAAATAAGCACTGGCACATTCCTCTGAAACTTTAAATAAACCTTCCTAGAAGTAAGTTCAAAATAGGTTATTTTCAAGGTGGATTTTCAGTTACCAATAAACTTCTCTCTGACTTGGAATAACTTTTGTAAGAGGGAAGAAGCATTTTTTTGTGGTTATGGCCCAGAAGCTGTATTGCTGAGATGTTTTCTGGGGCAGCTGTAGCCTCCTTGCATGGACAGGTAGAAGTCTTTGTCAAATGATTTGAAATGTGGATGCATAAAGTTACCATAACTAAAGATACTTTGGGAAGCGAGTTTGAAAACAGGACCTTTAATCTCTTTGTACTGCATTTTGCTTCACTACACACAGGTCTATTGGGAAGCTTAATTAATGTCTTTTGAGTCCTTCAGGAATGATCCTACAGAAATGCAGGATTTTATCACCTCTAATCCTCTTTGTCCCCGAAAAATAATCAGCATGCAAGTTCAAGCAGCCATGGCTGAACACATCTTTCACAAGATATGTGCTGTGCCTTCAGGGTCATAGCTGATAAAATATGGTGTGCAGCATGCAAACCTCCATAGGAAATACTCAATGGAGATATTATCCACGTCCTCATCTAATAAGGGAGAGCAATAATAGATATCTTTCTCCCTTCTCCTCTCCGTCAAGAGCTACCTGGACACCAGCTGGGCTGTCACTTCTGAGGGAGGAGGATGTATTTTGTTTCCTCTTTACCCTTTGTCTCCCTTGTATCCTCACCCAGAGACCATTCCCTTCTCTCAGCTCTGAAGTCAGTAAAAAAATCATCTCTACATGAGTGAAAATACCACTTGTTCTTTAGTGGTAGCCGTGGCACACAGCCCTACACACAAGTGGGGAAGTGGGCCTGGAAAGCTCAGAGAACTAATTATCTTGACTTTCTCTGAAATGAAAGCATGGGAGTTTCTGTTGCTTAATTTGTTTTGGTAACGAGACAACTAACACACAATAATTACATTATTGCATGTAACTTCTCTACTTGTGGTTGTCTTTTCCAAATTACCTCTCAGAAAATAACAGTCCTTCCCTGAGGCCTTTCTCAGATGGAAAGCTCTGGAGTAAGAGCCCGAGAAAAAGAAGCTGGATGCTGAATGACTGGACACACTTATCCCCTTAGCAAGACTGTTGTTAAGACACAAGTCAGCCCTCCCAGCAAGTAGGACTTTTTGCAGTGACCATCAGAGCCTTTCCTGAGCAATTTCTTATGGCAAAGGAGAGATTCAACATCAGGATGTTAACTCTTGTCTCCACCATGGTTTCACAGTAGACAACTAGCATGAGCTTCACGTTTCAGAGGTAAAACACCCTCCACCTTTTTGTCTGTGAAATCATTGTATAAGCAAGCCCAGGGGCCCTATCCCATGTTTGCCTCTTGCTTTTGCCAGATTTGACTCCTCCATGAGATCCTGATAACCAACACAGGAAGCTGACAAAGTAAGGTACTGAAGGAGAGGGATGCAGCTGAGAGAAATGCTAGAAGTAAATAAATACCATCAAGATGATTTACTTCTGTTTCTTTCATCTTAAAGGAGTTACTGAACTCCCCTTGGTATCTTGCAAAAAGCTTTCTAACATCATTGGATATTTATTACTCTGCTATTTAGCTGGTTATGCCTTCTCTTTATCTTCATATTTTTGAATTGGTTTACATTCTAGAGATGTTAAAATAAACATGGCTTTGTGATTTTTGGACCAGCAAAGCAGAGGCCAAGGACCATTGTGGAAAATGGTATATGATAAGAAAGTCTGGTTTTGCCACATGATCCCTAGCTGCACAGGAATAATGAAAAGTGAGAAACAATAAATATTATAGCATAACCCAGAATTCCCTCTGTACCCACCTCACTCACTGACCTCAGGAGAATCAGACAAGGGTTTCTGATATATACACATACATACCTGTTGGAAGTGGCTAAAGAGGTAAATAGAAGCCCGGGTACCTCGCATAATCTGGGCCACAGGTACCTCTAAAAATTCTACTAAGTGTTTTAAATGCACCCAAAATAATGCCAACATGTGACTACATGCCAGTGTTTTGGTTTTCTGCATATATACTTGAGTTAGTTACCTAATTTTTTGTAATTAAAACAGGAAAATAGGCACTTTTAAACGTGACTAATTTCAGTTTAAATTCGTTGTCTAGTAAGGAGGAGATGTTATAAAAGTGTTTATTTGTCACTATTTATGGAGCTAGAAACAGAGGGCCATGAAATTAAGCAGAGCTGGGTAAACCATAGGCAAGTCAAGCTGGACAAGACAAATCTTTTATTTGAAGACTTACTTCTCTTAAATATTGCTGTGGTTTCCTATGTATAAAGTTTACTTGCCACCTGAAGTTTAATTTGAGGAGAGGAGGATATATGGCATGTAGACTTTCTGGTAGAAGATGATGATTTGGCAGAGGCTCTGGGCACCAGTGTGGGACTTCCACTAACATCACTGCCTTAGGGTGGACACAACTAATTAACTAATGGTTAATTGCCCAGGTCACACAAGGAAGATGGCACCACTGTCTTTGTTCTGCACCAAGGGAGGCCTCCCTCTCCTGCCTGTACATGGAAAAATGTGCCAAGCTGTCGTAATCAAAAGGTAAATAGAAAGACTCACTCTTTATTTTGCTACATCTGTCCACAATTTTGAAGGCTGATGCTCTAAACTTTCATATGTTTTCTCACATTCCACTGACTAACCATTAGCTTCTCCTTTGTGAGTTGGAGACTATAACTTGCATTTGATTTCACTTGAACCTGTGGCAGCAAGCACTTGATGTCCTGGTGTGTTATGAATTTATTAGAGTGAGTTTGGACAGGGGACTTCTCTGAGCAAGAAGATCCAGCCACTCTCTCATAAACCTATACTTTAGAATTGTTTATTCTTCCTCAGCTGACTCCAAATAATTCTACATTTCAAAGCACCTCTTTATTTGCCTAAGCATTTCATTTGTCAGTGTGCTATCATTACTACATTTAATTGAAAAATTCATTATGATAATATGCCTTATAAACAATACAGACAAATTCGTTACTGCTTCTTTGGATCACAGTAGTTTTAACACCCATCAGGTTATTTGAATAATAAATAGTGCCTGTGTATGTGAAAGAGAAAAAGGGAAGTATACAGAAACTCCTACAGGCATACAAGTCAAAATACTATTACACATTTTGTCCCCATGGGGTACTGATGAGACATTCACAATATGTGGCCTACTTTTTTCACAGATGCAAGATTAAAGTTTTGAGAACTGAAAAAATGCACTAAATATTTGCTCTATATTTCCTTATCAAGCTCACATGAAGATTCTGATGTGACAGATACAGACCATCCTTCGTCCAGCAGCCTGCAGGACAGTGACCTAGCATGGTAGTGCTCTGATGTGTTTTTAAAATGAAATCTTGATGAGACTTAAAAAAACCCAAACAATCCAATGGCAACTAGAACAAGTGAAGGGGGAAGAAAGCCATCCCCATCCCAAAAACTTTCTGCAGGGTGTTTAGGATTAGGTCTCAAAATAGTAACATTTTTTGCAGTAGTAGTTCACTTGCTGTGAGGATGTTGTAAGGACTTCCCAATTGCTTGTCTCAAACACTGTTAAGACCACAGAAGACCTTTGCCATGAGATAAGCATGGAATGGAGCAGCAGGATGGCTCTGGCTCCAAGCCTGGTGAGGTGTGGCTAGCACTTCCTGGGGAATGCAGCCAGTCAAGGGTTCCCACTGTGGTAAACTGTGGAGGGACAGCTGCCCATACCCATATTACTGGTCAGAGATCACCCCAAGTTATGGGACAGATGGCATCTGCCACCACCAAGGGCTTTCCAGCACCTCCTCCACCTAACTCCCCCCACCCCAATATGCCTCTGTGGATTCCTGGAAAGTGGACTGTACAGTTAAGCCATCTGATGGGAACCTGAGATAAGATAAAGGGGATACTATTGTCTGAGCATTATATCAGGCCCAGGGTGAGGTAAACAGAGTTGGGGGAGCTCTCATAATGGACACAAAGAATCCACAAGGAAAGTCAGCTCAGTAACTGTGCTGAAGTCTGCTCTGACTTGATAAAAGGTAGTTCTGGCAGGTAGAGATCAGGCACAGCCCACCAACTTAAAGAAACCCACAGACTCAACAACCCACTGATTCAAAAGAACTAGTTAGCATTAGAAGTGAGGGAATCATTTAGCCAAGAGAATAAGAGAATTGTGTAGATAAAGAGTGAAAAGTTTTTAATTACCTCAATACCACCCCTACCAAGAGGACCAAGGTGAAGACCAACAAGACAGATCCAGAGACTGTGACTATCTTCTGCTTATTCTGTCTCTCTCTCCTACCCTTTTCCCTCTCTTTTCTTCTTCTTTCTCTCTACCTCACATTCTACTGTTAAATAAAATCCGTACTCTTGACTTTGCCATTAGATCTTGCTTGCACTTTAATTCAGGTAGAGCCATCTCCCCGTAAATCAGATCTTAAGACATGCCCAGGTCAATTTCCAGTTTAAGTAATTGCATTTTGCTGTTTAACAGTAACCCTCTGTCTCTGTAGTAGTATAATGCCAGCATGGATCTGTAAGATGGCTGGATGCATTTTTTCCTGTCCATGCATATTTTAAATCAAGGGATTTCATGTTCTGTGCATGGCTAACTTCCAGTGAAGTTTTAAGTGGAACTGACTTTATCTGCACGAATGTTTGGGGAATATAATTTCTCTACATAATTTGAGTAGTCTAAGGCAGCCTATTTTTATGGATCCTGTTACAGTGCTAGGTGGATGCTGAATGTTGATTTGCTTAGATTTTGATCTCATGTGAGGCTTTGCACACTCTTGCCCTGTATTTGAAAAACAAAATAAAGTGGAAAAACCCTCAGAGCAGTGGTTTCTGAGACACTGTTGCTAGGTGATATTCCAAAGCTGAATGGATTCTTGAACTCCTCCTGCTCCAGGCACCTGACTAATAACCAGTAATCACACATTCCAGTGAAAAGGGAGCATCACTGTTTTTCTGACTGCCTCCCAGTTTTGCATCCTTACACAGACTGAGACAGGCACCAGCTGTCTTGGTTTTAGCTTTTTCTCCCTTGGAAACTGGGCAAGGCGTTTACAAATACTATCAAGATTAGATGAATTAGCTGGGTAGAAAATCAACATACTTAAGGACTCCTATCTGCACCTCCTCACTAATTCTTCTGGCAGCTACGTATGTGCCAATGGTTATGTCAAAAAACATGCATTTATATGAATAAGTGTTCACTCGATCCTCATGAATGCTAGAAAATCTGAAAGCCTATGTTGGTAGAAAAGGAACAAAAAATTGTTTTTGTTTGTTTTTTGAAACAGTAGTTGAATAAAAGTACAGACTATACCTAAACTTGGTCAATTTAATTAGGATTTAACCCAGATTTGGTTTAATACATAATGCCATCCTGAGCTTTCCTTCAAATGAAACTTAAAGTTTCCCCCTTTTTTAGTGTGTGTGTCCTTCACAAGGCTTGAGCCAGCACAGACTGACCCTGCAGCAAGTAGCCATGTATGTTAGGCCTTGTGAACAGAATGGTGAATATGCATGCAAAAATAGTCTGTATGAATGTGGTCTAGTGGAATAAAAAGCAGATACAGCCAGTACATCTGCTTTTCTGTGGCTTTGTTTTGACTTCCTTGCTGCTAGGAGGCTACCAAGATATTGTAAACTCATTGCTTCATTTGTACTGCCAAAATTCCTCAGGAAAAGGAGGAAAATTCTAGCTCTTCATAGTATTATCAAACTTCCTTATCTCTTGACAAGCTGAAAATCCTCCCCCAACCTTCCTAGATACTCCCTGCCTTATTCAGAGTACTCTTTCACATACAAAATACAGCTCCCTATCTTCCTCTAAGGCAAGGTCCACACCTCTGGTGTAATGAACACAACTCAGCTGCTGAGCTGGGAGTGGTCAAGGCGTGGCAGTGATAGCAGGCTGCAAGCACAGCCTTCTAAAAGTCTCTCCTTTTGTCTTACTCTGCAGGAGAGGCTTTGTGAGAAAAACTCCAACCTTTGTTCCTGATGTCAGACCAGCAAATTTCTAGCAGTGTCTCAGAGAAAAGGTTACCTCACCACGAAGTAATCCATGATTCTGTAATTAAAGGCTATCATAATGTACGCACACCAAAGACACACAATTAAGCTTGCGGTGGCAGCTTCAGTATTCACACTGAATTGCTGAAATTTTCATCTTGATAACAGTCCTTTAACTTTGATTCTGTGTATGATTTCCTAACTTCAGTAAAAACTAAATTTGGAAAAAAATAAAACTGAATCATCCTATTATCTAAGGTCTTCACTACCTCCATATGAATTATTAAGAGTGCTATTAATGGTGAGGAAAGACTAAAAACTAACTTGTTGTAATATTTGTGGGAGATGTTTCTATTTTGCTGCTTTCACGTAAAACCTATGCATGTGTCCGTTTGAAGCTTGACCGATATTGAGAAACTGCTGGGAAGCTGCTTTCATTAGTTTCTTGCCCATCCTGCTCCTGGGAGCCCATTAGGTAACCTAATGCCATGTAACCTAATGCCATGTTGTGATCCTGAATGGGAAGATATTCAATCTCCCACAGGCCTGGTTTCCAGTCCTCCAGGTGAAGTGTGGCTGAATGAAATTATACTAAATAAAGGCTTGACAGAATAGTTTTCCACATGGGCAAAAATAATTTTCCCCCACTCTCATTCTTGAGTCAGGAAATATGACTTTTTGGAAATTATTGAGCCTGAGGCTCAAGGCACATTTCAGCTCAACCAACTCAAGTCTGGCATTTAAAACCAATGTTCTTACAACAGAAGGTGTGCTATAAATGTATTGAGTGGAAAGGTTCATCTGCGTCAGACACCAATCTAGGGCAATATCAACAAAAATAATTATGGATAAATGTGGATTTTATCTGCAGTGTGGATGACCCATGGCCTGAAAGCAGAGAGGTTGAGGTGGTCCTACTGACCCAGCAGGGCCATTCAGGGGCACAGCCAAGCTTATTTTAGGAGTAAGTTGAGTCCCAATCCCCCTCAGTAGACCCCCCCCAAAGAAGACGGTGCTGTGCTGAGGCAGCTCTGTGTTTCCATTAACAGGGCCCTCAGAAATTTGGGAAGAGCAGCTGAGACACCTCTCTAGGGCTCTGAATGCTTGCTTGCTCAGCCCTGTGGCCCTGGAAGTCCATTGCTCTTACTGATCCCAAGTCCTCTTCCCCCAAAGGTGCAGAATTAAGAGCACATCTTAGCAAGGCTTGGTTAGTTCAGGTCCATCTGGGAGGTCCAGGTGAGGTCCAGACCATGCACTCAGGAGCTTTGCTCCCTTTTAACAAACATGGGATGCTCTGTTATGTGAGTTTCTCCAAAGTCTGTTTGTAATTTCTGCAGCAGTTCCTGGACAAAGCACTGCAGGTTATGAAGCCCACAAAGGACTGTGAGTAATCAGAAGCTTTCTTAAGCACTGTGGCATTCATTTTCTAAGTAACTTGAGAAATACTCTTTGTTCAGCCAGGCACTCAGGGCAAAATCCAACACTCCTACTTCTAGTTATCTGAAATTTAGGTGCCTAGCCTAAATAAATTATCTAGTCTCTCTGGATGGAGCCTATATTAAGATATGCATCTTTAGAGTGTTATCACCCCACCTACTGTAAACATTTATATTGAAATAGGATGATATGTACTGTGAAAAAGTCCCTCTTTCTCCATTGCTTATCAAGTAATTCTGATGAAAATGTACATTAGTCACCTACCTGGTAGATAGCTCAATTTAATTATTTAAATTAATTTAATGAATTAAATTAATAGTGTCTCATTCACGCATTTTAATTCAGATTATCCTTATTTCTTGTACTGAGGTCCCCTGGGTGGTTATGTTTATGATCAGATTTCTTCATATTGCTTAGCCACTGGGAAATAATGATTTTTTTCCTTTCTTTGGGTAGAAGTTTTCTCAGTGTTTCAGTGTGAAAAGACGTGTGAAGTGCTGTATAGAACTGGTTTCTGTTTGAGTGGAGATGGTCAGACAACCTTACTTTGGTGCTGCAGAGGGAGTGCTCTGTGTAGCCAGCATTAGTACATCTTCTGGACACAGCACAAAAAAAGAAAATGGAAACATAAACATTTATTCAGACGTTTCCTTTAAAATGGATTAATGACTTGAGGATGGGACAGAAAATGGCTGGTGTTTCTGGAAAGAATTGCTCTGCAATAGCAGAAGTTTAATTTTTATTTTTTTTTTTTAAAAGAGCACTCAACAGAGATGCAGTTCAGGAAAGGATATTTGAAGTATCTCAGCCTTGGAAATGATATAAAGAACACCAGGATACATTTTTAAAGCATTGACTTAGGGGTTTTGCCCTCAATGCAAGAAGACCAAAGCATTTGTGATGGTTTCTTGGACAATATTGCTTGAAGTAGAGACATTTTCAAGTGTACATGAATATATTTTCCTAAGCAAGGAGAAAACAGTGCAAATGCCACCTTACTGCATATTATAGGCCTCCCTATGAGTAGTAAATTGTCAGTAAACATAAAAAAACCCCCACCCCCTCCACCACATCTAAAGGCTCAACCCCCAACCAAGTCTATGGAAAACCAAGGAATTACCATAATTTTTAAACAGTTTGCAAAAGAGGAAATTTCCATTAACAATTGATTCACTAAAAAATAACCCACATGCCACTTTTTAAACTGTTTTCTATTGTTATTCCATTTTCTTTTATCTAATTTCCAACTTTTAGATCTCTGGTTTTGGAATTTTAGTATTCATTTCTGACCAAATGATAGTGACAGCTGTCCTGATTTATTGTCTGAGTTCTGCTGTTAGATCATGACCTTTTAGAGACGTTAAATTTTTCTTAAATATAGAGGCTGAAAGCCTAACATTGTTCAGATGTAGATTCCAGATAAGCCTGAAGGCTAGGACACACACATTGTGTATTTCAGTTCAATGTGTCAAAATAGGGACCTTCTGAGAAGGGATCTGAATTTGGATTTTGGAAAGTAGATGCAGGCAATTGTCTTAGGCTTATGCCTTTCCTTTGGGATGACTATTAATAAAATTGCAGTTAATGAACCCGTTTAGAATGCTGGTCAATGTTTATAAGTGACAATGAACAGGATTAATACTCAGAAAGAAAACAGAGACCAGTGTCAGATCCTTCTAATTATTATAATTGCAGTAAGACTGAAAATGTAAGCTCAAACTATACACCCTTGTCTCCAAGTGTTTGCTGTACAGGTCACATTGAGCAGAACCAAGACCTCAAAGGGGAGGAAGATATTTTCAAGCCTCCCACGGGGCCAGCTTGGTATTTTGACAAAATGTTGAACGCAAGCACTGTTACCTCCAAGATAATCTGCTATCTGGAATAGATCTTTTAAAGGCTGGGTTTATGTACATTCTATCTGGTAGTCAGGTTAGCCAGCCATAAATAACACTGAAAAGAGACCAGAACAGTAGCTTAGATTACCATGGGGAAGGTTCATTGACAGCCCTGGCTTTACTGTAATTCTCTTGGAATCAGTTACCTGTCACAGATGTTATGCAAGTAATTGTTATGGGACAAGTTCTCAGATAACATAATAAAACCCTATCTTAAATTAATGAAGAAAGACCAGTGCAGGCCATCAGAAGTCTTAATCTCATACTTATTTGCTGTATTAAATGAATATGCTTTTGAATTAAAAAACAAAAAAGCAAATGTGGATCACCTATTAGACAGCAGGGAAGTGAATTACTGTCTGAGTAACCCCATGGTGAAGCACAGGTATTGATAAGACTTAAGAGCCTCCTGCCTCTCCTTCCTGTCATCCTGCTGTCATTCTGTAAGGGAACAAGCCTCCTCTGCGGCCCTGTGTTATGCACACCAGCCAGTGCAGCTGTTGGGTGACCTTAGGTGTCCAAAATGTCATCATCTGCCTAAGTTTAAGCACTATGTGATTCTTTAAAAAGCAACACTTTCAAGATCATGCTGGGGAGATAATGATAGGCAGCAAAGCCCCATTATCTGAGCCACACACATGTATCAAAATCTTTGACCTTGCTGTGCATCTTTATACGATGGGGCTTTTTTTGGTGCTTATTTGTGTCTGGTATTTAATCCTAGCAGACTTAGAAAAAATACTTTCCTTCTATTCTTGGTGCTGCCTTTAGTCACAGAAGCTGGAAACTTAAAAATTTAATCACCATAAATAAAGGAAAGACGAAGGCATGGTGGAGATACAGCAGATTTTTTGTATGTTCTAAAACTAAAACCAAAACTAAAACTAAAACTATAACTAAACCCAAAACTAAAACTATATTAAAATATATGTATATAATCTCTATGATTTAGAATATTGCTTTACTGTCTAATTAAAACAATATACCCTTTTCCTACCATGCAGAGGGAGAGCAACAACTGTGAAACTAACTGGGGATCTGCGGCTAGGAGTGTTGTAACAGAAATCTCATCCGAGCCCTCACACCACATAGGAATCCTGCCATCAAGGCTGATTCTATTTGAATCTTTTTTAGAAAGACATTCTGCCTTGTTTGAAAGCCTTCAAATGAAGGACAATCCATAGCAAGCTGTTTCAATAGTTAATTGCACACACTGTTAAAAAACTAGTGCTTTATTTCCAGTCTTATTCCTTTCTTTTTTCTTTAAAGGAAGAGATTAGAAAAGAGAATGATTCATCTGTAGATCTCATCAGGCTTGGTCTACATTGTTCACTTGTATTCCCTCCTGTAACTGCTCTTGTTTGCTGACCAGTTCAGAAATGAACTGCAGCCTTAGACGAGTCCCCCACACAGAGACCATACTCTTATCTTTGCACTTTAAGCTGTATTAAATGAATGATAAAGTCTTTGCACAGGATGAAGGCACAATCAGAACCACCTCACTGGGAAGAAAGAGATTTCAAACAGACCTGGCAGCATATTCTGTCCTATTCAGTTCCTCCCACATGCCCCTCCCCATGTCTATAAGTACCTGTCAGAGCAAAACCAGCCCCAAGGCATAAAAATTCCCTTTCCATCTCTTCAGCCATGGGTGTGCATGCAGTAAATGGCTCCAGGGATGTGGGGACAAGAAGTCCCCATTGAGTGGAGGTGTGAAAGAGACAGAATTTGACAAGAGGCTAAATTCCTTCAAGAGTAAATTCCCGTGTCGTGGTGTGGCTGCTGAAAACAACCAATTTCCCATGTACACAAGGATGCTCCTGATGAACAGCTGGGCTGTATGGAAGCAGTGCAGGTACCTTGTGATCAGGATGGCCAAGGAGCAGAGATTGAAGCAGATAATGATTCCTTTGGACATTTTACTGCCAGGCATGATTGCCAGATCAGCTGATGTGAAAGTCCTCCGAGTGTAGAAGTTACACATAGCTCAAGGCAAAAAGGAGGCCTGGTTTTGTTTTGGAACTGGTTGTCAGCCCCTGGTTCTCCCAGGTAGGCTCAAATACTGAAAAATAATCCCGGGGCTGATGCTGTAAGGAAATTATCTTTCTTAGGTTCCTACAGGATCAAAAAGGCACTTAGGATGTCAACAGAGAAGAATTGCCAAGGAAAGGCACCAGAACCCCCAATTCTAAACTAAGAAGAAAAGTGAGATATTGACTGAAATACTTTGCATGAAGTATTAGGCAAAAAATTCATTCTCTAAATCAGAGATCTCCCATGTTCTTGTCCTGCTGCTTAAATTACTATGTTCAATTTTCACCCTTCCAGTAATTTGTTAATTGACAGTTACAATGAAACTTCCCTTGCTTCTTAGTGAGTAAGTGAGAGCAATACAACTCTTGTGGTTGTAAAGCCTTTCCGTAGCAGAAAGGTGGCATTTTATACATGCCTTGGATGTAAATAAGTGCAAATCATGTGGAACAAGACTAAATCAAGTTTGCAGCAATGCCTCAGACTATAAGGAGGCAGTTAACAAAATGTTTCTTCTATAATTATGTCAAATTGAGAGTTTCCCATGGGCTTTTTTAATCATTACAGTAATCTGTTTTATAGCGTGGGTCTACAAAGAGCTGCACTGTCACAAGTGAGGGAGCAACATCACAGTGAGCAGAAGTAGCCAGAGGCTGGGAGGGAAAAGCAAGAAATTCTTATGTTGGCTTTGTCACCTGTATTAGAATCTTTAGAACATCTGGAAAAATATGGAGAAAATCCATCCCTGGTATCTATAAAATCAAGTCTGAATGTCTGTTTAATGGACTATGTTCCAGTTCAGCTGTGAGTTACTGAATGGGAATTACTGGAAGAGGCTGTGAATCTGTGTCAGGAGATCACACTGCCTTTGTGGTTCCTGTCTCTCAAACCTATGAACTCTCATTAGGGTTTCTCAACTCTGAATTCAGCCAGCCGGTATTTTTCAGTAAGAACAGGAGGAAGGACAATGCTTTTGATACTCTACAAATTCCATTGTTTATCTGACTGTCAGTATTACATCTCTGTATTCAGTGGGGGTCAGGAGCCTACTGCAGAATAGCTGAGCAACACCAGTTGTTTGACCAAAGGCCTGTTCAGTCAAGCGTTTCACTGCTCATCTGTCATTGAGGCTGCCAGTAATAACAATTAGCTTGACTTAATTGTGTATTTTAACAGCTGCTTAATATTACCCAGATCTTTCCTTCACTCATAATGTAAGATACCTTTCTGCTGAATGTGGTTTTAATTAAGGCTGTGTTCACAACTTTTCACAAGCTGTTGAAAAATTCATGTCTTGTAAGAAAAGTGATGATGCAGTAAATGCTACTGGGGCAGAGACCAACTTTTTATTAGATGAGTATTGAGCCCTTACGAATTTATGTCTCCAGATTAACAGATGTGGGTGCCAAAGGAAAGACTGAATATATTTAACAATTTCAGCAACATAAAAGGTGTAAAATATGCAGGCACTGATACCAGCAAGGTTGTATGTTGGGAGGGAGCGTGTCCTTAAAGTGGTGGCAAGCCATAATCTGTTGCAGAGCACTGTACCAGCTGACTAGATTTCCATGTGGTTGAGAACTACTAAGCTGATGAAGAGCTCTGTGACTGAGCAGTGCTGTGGTATTGCTTCCACTTAAAGCCTGCAGAATTTGTTGCACAAGAAAAATAAGCAAAGCCACATTTTTGAGCATACAACTGAGCACAGGGAAATCTCTCACATATCTGTGTGTGACAAATGGATAATTCTTTACAAGATAGTAGTAACTGAGTTATTAACCCTCACCTTCACAAGGAGAATTTGAATTGCAGACTCTCTGAACAAGCCAATACTGTTACACTGACATTCCTCTCCATATGCCCCAAATAATTTCTCGGTAACTGCAAAAAAAGTTGAGGAAGTTGTTATATATATGGAATTACATTGTGAGTATGAATTACTTTCATCTGGAGCAGATGTCATGTGTCCTTAGCTTGACTTCTACTCAGACATGGAATGCATGACATTTATATATCATTACAAATGGGCTGGGATTTAGGACTGAGCAAGCTTTTGAGTTACAGACATTCAGAGGTACAATCATCACCCCTTTCTCCTTTTTTATTGTCCAGAAACAAACATTTTATAAAATTCTCTCCTCATATTCTGCCAATAAACATTTTAGTTATCCTAGCAACCATTTTTAGATGTGCCGTAAATATACTTGGCAAGTTAATGGATGCCCTTAGCCACTTTAAACAGCCACTTTCCACTTGGTCTATGTATTTCACACATGTAAAGAGAAGGGTAACAGTGTGGAACAGCACTTGCAGGTCCCAGAGTATTCATGCCTTTGGTATCTAGGAAAGTGGGAACTCCTTGCTAGAGGAATTTTGTCAGGACACTGGCACAGTCTCTCTTTTTTTTTTAATGTAGATTATTTCCCAGTTAAATTAGTTGGTAGAAAATTAATGATCTTTGAGAAGTTACACTATTATGAATTTGGTTGAAATGTGTAACATCTTGAAAAATTGTTTTGACAAGGCATGGGTCTGTAGAAACCAAAGCAGTTGCACAAATAGCAATTATCCCGTGGCTGTGTTTCTGTAGGAACCGGGGTAATTAAGTTATTAAGACCCAAATAACTTGCAAATAGTACTTATTAAGATAGCATTAAATATTGCCCAAAAAAGCAGGCTGTTCTGTGAGCAGCAGATCTAGCAGCAGCCCTGCCTTCCCAAGGGTCAGTGTCCCACACTGAGATTCTGGGGCATTTCATAAAGGAGAGGACACTCACTGATTTTTGTCTCTCACTATGGGCAATAATATTGTGCTCATCCAGTGGCTAGGTGTTGTCATTCAGCTCGTAGAAACTTTATAGATCTATGTCAAAGCCCAGAAGACAAACAGTCAAAATGTATGCTGATGGAAACAGCAAAGCCATATGAATCTCATTTTCACAGGAAGACAGACTAAAAATTAACCCACATCATGCCTTTTCATGCCGACCATGCAAATATGTCAATTAAACCAAATCAACCCTAATGATTTGCTTGCACAGCAGAGTGGTTTGCTTCCTGTAAGAAGTGAAGGCTCTATGCATACCCCAGTTTCTGCACCAGTTTCCCCAAATAGTCCCAGAGCAATCTTTTCTCATAATGGTCTTTCTTGATTTAGAGACAATAAAGATCACAGGTTCACAGTAGAAGAGATTGTTCCTGCCCTGAATCTTCAGAGAATTCAATGCGATTTTTATAGGACCTTTTTTTTCACAGGTGAAGGTGAGCCAGTTACTGTGTTAATGATTCTTGCTGAGTTTAATGATGAAAAGAAATGACTGGCAAGCTGGTGCAAAAGACTGGGACATCTGAGAGTCTTCCTCAGCTACTTCCAAAGCAGCAGCTTGAGTCTCTTCTCTGGGAATTTAACTGCACTGGGGAGTTGTCTTTGCTGTGTTTTAATGTCTCTTTGACTGTAGCTGTGAATGTTGGTTCAGTGGGGTACCACTGCTTCTGCTTACTCAGAAATGAGCCCAAAATGCAAAAGCTGTGCCCAGATCTGGATCTAGAATTCAAGTGTTGGAGAGTTTGGGGATATTTGTATCTGCTCAATGCTATGCATAGAGGAACAACTCAAAGGAGTCACCCTCATCTTTGACCTTGATTTCACGGGGGCAGAAGGGTTTACATTTTTATGAAGAAACATCCAAAGCTTTCATCAAGCCAGGCTTCCCGTGGTGATCCCTGCTGCTGTCACCACAGGCAGCCTGACACATTTGCCTGTCCCTCTGTGCCCCAGCTCCTGCATGCTCAGGACAGACCAGACAGGACAACAGGATAAAGGAGCCAGGATAACGATGTGCTTTTTTTTGGAAAAGGCCCTACAGGAATTTGCACAACATAACAAGTCCAAGCAGGTAACAGGGAAACTAGTATTTTTCCCAGACACCATGATAGTCATAATTACAGTCATATAAATCAATGTGATGAAAGAAAAATCACATATTTCCAGATGTCCATGGTAAAACTACTTACTGTAAATTAGAGCCAGAGTTAAATGTGTGGAAAAGTCCTATAATTTGGGCCACAGCTGCAAGAAAAGCTGTAAGAAAAGGCTCTGAGCTGTGACTTTGTTTTCATCACAGCATTTTGTTATGTCTCTTGTTATTGCTTTATCAAAAGCAAGCCGGTATAGAAACATTCTCTTTTACAGCAGGCTTATTATTCAGTTGGAAAAAGAATTTAAAAAAAATTACACTAAATGAGTTGAATGATTACCTTTAATTGCCATTCACTCACTAAGCTATGTCAGATAGAAAGATTCCTATATTAAAGTGAATGCTTTTGAAAAATACATCAAGTGCATTGCTGTGATTTGTCCTGCCAGCAGATTCCAGCATTAATTCTTCCCCAGAGTTGCAAAAGAAAACGGAAGTCCTGCCAGAATTTCAATAGCAGCCATTGAACAGAGCTAAATGATGAATCTTTTGTGAAAAACCATCAGTACCTCATCTGTTGTATTCTGTTTCAGAGCAATAATTTGTAGCTTATTAATCCTTTGAAACTTACCTTTTCTTACCTGATGGCTTGATATTTTACTTTTTCATTAATAAACACTATTAGTGCTAAGCAATGATTCATGAATAAATAGTCATGGATCTTATTTTTTATTGCTTAGTCCATTTTACAGCCACGACACAGCTTAGCCAACAATTTCAGTGCTGTGGCTTTAATAGTATGGGACCTTTCCCCCTAAAGGCTGGCATGCAAATGTCACATACAACCATTAAAGCTCCTAGCTATAGGGAGGTTACCTCCGGAAAGACAGAGGAGATGCATTTTCTCCAGTCATGCTGAGAAATGCTTAGATATGTGTTTCCTCACTCACACAACTTGCCACTGCCTTCACACAGCTCAGAAGTTCCCAAACCACTGCCCAGGCTACCCTTCTGTCCCTTTGTGTTGTCTGGTCTGTGCTCTGTGTTGAGCTATTGCACCAGAATGGAAGTTAGGTATACAGAACATCACCCACAAAATGCTTCCCATTGTTGTGGCAACATTTCCATCTGGGAGAAAGCCACCCCAAGCCACAAGCCTTCTAGCTCTGCAGTGCCTGCATTGTAGCTAAAGTAATTTGCCTACCAATGATTTTTTGTTTGTTTTGCTTTAATATAATATTCCAGAGACAAATTGGTTTCAGTTCAATTTTTTGCTCCATCTAAATTGCCATCATGGACTAGCAAACTGTGAACACCAGAAAGAAGATTTTGCCAAGTATTTCCTGCTAGGATATCATCAGGGAACTGACCAATTTGCAAGATCTGGCAACTGACCAGAAAAATCCCACCTGTAATTTTTTTCCCCATGTCCATTGTCCTGGGACAAGTGGGGTTCCCCTGTCCTGTTATGCCTGGACCACTGCCTGCAGCCTGCCAGCCCAGACCACCCCCAGGGAGTGCATGGGCTCTCAGTGGTTTTGGAGATGCTCTGGTGTCCTGTCAGAAAGAAATTGTGCTAGCTGCCCCTGAAGGGTGTTTCAACTGCTTATGAGCATGAATGCTTAAAGGGGAACATTAAAAAGGGGCTTTTAGCACCTGCAGCCAAGCACTGCAGGTCAGTGTGTCAGCATCTGAGAGTTCCCCTCATGCAGTTTCTGTCAAAGGCTGTCCTCAGCACCTTCAATTTTTAAAGACAAATGCACTTTTCTTCTAAGCAAAAATCATCTGAAATTGTTTAAAATCTGAGTATTATTTTGCCTGTCTTTTGCTAAGAGAATGTATATAGCACATCATTTATACAGAGCAAAAATGAACACATTTTCACAGCCAGAGGTTTAAGGGCACAGCATACACAACTGTGTTTAATTCTGCTCACTTATATTATTAAGCATCCATGCCAGAGCGGGAGCATTAACATTTTTTGACTCAGGCAACAGAAAGCTAAATGGTGTGGCCAAAATTTTCAGGCTTCAAGGGCTAACTATCACAATCTAAAGTCATCCCTCTGGAAAAGCTTTTTCAGGAAAAACACGAGACAATCAAGAGCCTAAAACACAACTGGGCTCCATAAATGAGACCTCAAAGCTCCGTGGATGTATTGTTTTGTTTCAGGCAGCCTTTGCTTCTATATAAATGATATTATAAATTTGGGGCTTTTTTGAACTGTAAAGCATCACTCCATTTGAGTATATTGAGGGACTCAGAGGAAGAGTGCTTATTTACTGACTAGGGGACCTGCCCAACCCCTCTTGCAGATGTTTTACAAACTTCTCCTGGAGGGAACTGATCAATTTGCTTTGTGCCAAGATATGGATTGTCAGCCTCACTTCAGAGCCACTCCATTTAGAATACTACACGAATACCTGGTGTACACCAAATCTGTATTTTCAGTAGGGCTTGTTAAAAGAGATGGAGTTTTGGCCACAATATCCACAATATTTCTTTCAAAAATGCTTTTTACCCTAGAGCCCTATCTTAAACATCATACTGTATCCAGATATTTGCAGTTTGCATTAATTAATTAATCTTACTATTTAGCTGTTCTAGGAATTCCAGCTGTTTTAGGAACCTAATCCTGTTTCATGTGCAGAAATAAGTAGATTTTGGTCATACTCATATTGAATGCAAGAAATCTGCTTATAAGAACAGCAGTGAACAATCAGGCCTAGTGTCTAAAAACAAATCTATTAAGCAGTAATTGCCTAATGGCTGACATGAGTAAAACAGTATATTATCAACTCACATTTGCTATAGACAACAATGACTCTGTTAGAGCATTCTTTTCTGCCTTTTTGCTAGTGTAATTATTCCTAATGACTACTGAATTTGGGTATTGTTACTTGCCTGAATGATTCATTAATCCAGTTTGGGATTGTTTAATTTCCCTGGGAGAATAATAGCCACGATAATTGAATAAAATTCAGCCATTAATGTATTGATTGATTTTTTTTCCTGCTCCCAATGACAGCAAATGTGAATCCATATTTTTCTTTGATTTACTGAGTCTCTTTTAAAATTGAGGAAGAAGAAAAAGTAGAAAGAAGCAAATTGCCTCAAAGAAAGTATAATAGCACCACCTTTTTCCCCTACATATGCCCTATAAATTTCTTATTGTAGTAGGAAGCATTTAAAATCAAGCAGCCCATACTATAATTAGAGTACAGTTCATGGGAAGGGACTGTTCAGCCTTATGTTTCTGGAACTATACTTAAGTTATGCAGTAATAGCCAAACCAATGTACTATTTTATCAGATAAAAGTTACCGAATTAAACTGAAAAGCTTACTCTGAAATATACAATGTGGTTTTTTTATACATGCATTTTTACATATTTTACAGGCAGTAGGAGATTAGAGTATATTTAAGTAGTTCCTCTAAAACAATTTAACTGTAAAGCTTGAGCACAGACATGTGTAAGAGGCATGAAACTATTCTGTGTTTTATTGCACTAGTTACAATGAACATTATGTTTACAGCTTTCTTTTGAATGTACATTAAAATGATACTGAACAGAAGCAGGTAAAACAGAAACCTTAGTCTTTAACTCTCTTGGTTTCCAGGACAATTTGAAAAAAAAAAAAAAAAGAAAAAGAATTATGAGTTAGTTGTAACAAAAGCCTTGAAGCGGATATAGAATCCAGGTTAATGATATCCTGTAATCTGATCCTGAGCAGACACAGACAGCTGTTCTCAGGGCCCTAATGAACCATGCACATTTACAGATCACTGATTAGCAGAACTTGATCCTGGTGGGCACAGGCAAGTCCTAACACCATTTGAAATAACTCTGGTGGTATTAAATAACAAGGATCTGTTATCATGTGATTACCTGTCTGTGAAATTCCTATTTATCTTCATTATGCTGCTGCTTTTCTCAGAGATGAAGGTGGGAAAGGCTTGTCATCTTTGATACTACACCTGTTGTTTTAACTCTTTTCACTTTGATAGAAGAACAACCTCCTTGGGGTCAGTTTGCAGAGAGAAGCTCTGCAGCAGAGAGCTGCCTGTGATACTCAGTGGGGCAACAGGGACTTGAGTCAAAAAACACAGAGGTATTTCTTCTTGATTTGTGACAATAATCACTGTTTATTGAGGGTGGGGGTGAGGAAATATGGTTCCATGAAAAAAACAGTACCATCAAAGATGTGCAGTTTCAAGCAATTGGATACACCTGAGTAGCTATAGTAGTGCCAATTATGTTATGGACAATCCAATAGGCTTTATTTATGCATCCAGCTTCTGCACTTCCTGGATGATATTTCAAGTGCTTAGCTCAGTCTGTGAACTCAGAACATCCAATTTATGTTGAAAAAATAAGGTAGCTGCTAAATGCATGTGTCCATTTGCAGTGCAGTCTGCCTTATGCATTGCTTGAAAACAATATTAATCTAAAAGGAACAGCACTGACCCTTTACATAACAATGAATCTAAAGCACATGTTTTCCTGTTGGATGAGCTGATGGCTTTATTTATGGCTGGGCTTCAGCTGATGAGGACACAGCATGTAAAATACTGCTAAATGTAAAGTGGTCTTCCAAGACAACAGGGACTCCAGTAACTTCAGATATTCAAGGATGAAGGAAATATTCAGGGATGAGGGATGGAAAACTCAGCACTGAAAAGCTTTTTATCTCATGTTTAAAGAGTGACTAAAGTAATCACTGTAAAACATTACTCATTACAAATTCTTTTAAAAAACCAAGTGTGACTTTAAATTAATGAGCTTTCCAGCTATTTTCCTTCTCCTGTGCCTTCCTAACATGAAGTATTCTGCAACATTTGTTGTCTCTAAATCATCTCTTGTTCCTGCATACATGTGCAACCTTTCCTGTCCCAGAGCAGGTAAATGTTGTGTGTCTAAGCAACACTGAACACTAAAAATGAGCTCACTTGCAGCATCACCCACTGGTCCCCAAATCACCCTTTCCCTCAACTTTGCCAGTCCCCCAACTGGATAAGGAAAATGAGCAATACCTCTACTGATATCCTTGCAGTAATGGTTAGTTTAAAAGTAGAAAGATTAAAAATAGGGTAATTATGCCTGAAGTCAAATCTGTACAGCAACACATTACAAACATGTTATTCTGTTATTTGTTTTTCACTGAGAGAGGTTCAAGATTTTAAACATAAAAGCTCCTTACATGCTGAGGTAGAAAATTCTTTTTCTGAGTTTATTTGTCGCGATTTTAATTTTCTTGAAAACTTTTTCTTGAGTTTTAAGTGTTTCTTTTTATATACTGCTTGTGGAACAAGTTGTTTGTTCTGATCAGATGGGCAGAGGGAACACAGTAAGTTTTCTGGGAGACGTTATTCTTCTGTGGCTAACAAGTTAATTTTTGGAAGAAATTTAATAAAACTTCCTACCACACTTTGGACTTGTGGTTCAGCATAAAGCAGCAGCAGCTATGCTACTGACCAGAAGCCCCATTTTAAGTTCTCTTACCACATCTCTCACAGTGCACCAAGTCGCATACACCATCCAGCCATTTCCAGGGAAGGAATGCAATCTTATCCAGTGTTCTGATGGGGTGGAGGATGCCAGATGACTATATACACCTAATAATTTATGCTCTGAAATGAAAGGTTTGATTTCTTTGATTTTTATTCTACTGTTGATTTCATAAACGGTTCCAAAATATCCTCTCTCTTATTTCTAACATAATCCTGCCATGCAAATTAAGAGTCAAGAAATGTAGCTTGGGGTTCTTCCTGTTTGCAGCTCCCAGTTTGTATTTAATGTTCTCCCTAGGCTATTTCCTTCTTATTCTAAGGTATTAACAAAGTAGCATTTCAATAACATTTTTCTTCAGTCCTTAAATGAGCTTTTCTTTGAAGACACAAAGTTTGTGGATGCTAAAATATTCTGGAGCCCCCTTCCAGTTAAGGAATGCAGCCTAGGTGAAATATTCACTTTCCTGTTTATGATGACATCCATTGGCCTTCATCTTATACCTCTGAAGTTAGGTGGTTATTCTCTGCCAGTCATTAGGGCCCCTTAGTAGTCAAAGAGGAGAGAGAGACACTTCCAGAGGGTGATTTATTCCATCCTAAAACAGCTGTTTAAGATAGGAAAGATGAATTATGCTGTGGAGGTCCTATCTCTGCTCGATGACTAGAGCAGTCTGAAGTCATTTGTTCCTAGGATCTGTACAACAGGACCACAAAGTATGCTCTGTCATTAATTCCAGAATAAAGCAGTCATTGAAAATGATGTGGCTGGGGTGAACAGAAAGTATAGCCAGGCTTTTCAAATCATACATAAGGAAAATTTAAGCTGTAGTCAATGAGGTACTTCAGAAAACGGCAACTGGAATCTAATTCCAAGGGCAGACAATGGTGGGGAAAGCTCTGCACTGAGCTGACAGAAGTTGAGCCTTTGGCTGATATAAGCGTGGTTTCCTCTTTCTGATCGCTTTAATTTTACACCTTATATCCTGAAGAGAGGCAGTTAATTTTTGTACTTCCCTCAGCCACAGCTCATTTAGGAAAACCTCCACGGAACTGCAGAACTAGAAAATGCAGAGAATACTGTGACAAATTGAAACCCTTGTCTGTACTCTTTGCACAGCATAATCATCACTTTTTAACCACTATTTTGGGAGAACCATCCAGAACAGTGTGGAGTAAGGGGTGACTAAAAGGGCACGTGCCCCCTCTGTGCTCTCTTCACATAACCAATCAGTGCCTCATTTGCACAGACTCTGAAAAAGAAAGAAACTGAAAATAGAAGCGAGGAATAGGACTTTTGATCAACCCTGAGCCTCAGTGTGACTGAGCATCACAGACAAAAGACCTTTTCCCAGGCACAGGGAATGGAAACCCTACTAGCTGAGCCAGGGAAAACAGAACCTCCTTCAGCAGAGACCTCCCATCTGGGGGTGGCCACCAAGGCAGAGGCTACCCAAGGGACACTGGAAATCAGTTGCCAGGCATGGATGGAACACCCTGCAAGTAAGGGTAGGGTGAAAGGGCAAACTTAATACTTGTATGATAAACAATTATTTTTTGATTCCACTTAGCTAATTCACTCTTGTTCGTATTAAACCAACCGGCTTCGATTGAATCACATTATTTAAAGATGGTAGAGATCATCCAGAGTGGTTGGTACCATTTTGGGCAGATCTCTTTTGTGCAGATCTCTTTTGTGCAACACAGAAATTACATTACTCATTCACTTGAGGGTGTATCTTTCAACATGGTTGTAATCCGATTATCAGATCAAAACATTGCCAGTGAAGTTCCTTGAGATGAAAGAGATAATTTTCTAGAGGGCATAAAAATATTTAATTTCTGATTCTTGAGGCAGAAGAGACTTTTTAGAAATCTTTGGTGTTGGCTGTAGCAAAGTAGAAGATATTGATATATACGAACTATACAATTTCAAACACAGCAGTAACAAGAGAGCTGTGAAGTATCTCTAAAGATAAAAGATAAGTGATACATTCAGTATGTCTAATCAATAACATGGTCTCTCTCATCAGGTCTAAATCAGTTTAGAGACTCTAACAACAATATCCAATTCTCACTATGGCAGTCATATAGAACCTGAGAGGAAGTAGCCTGCAAGACTTCACTTTACTCTGTTACTGAAGGCAGAGCAAGCCCAGGCTGTGAATATCCCACCTGGAGAAGAATATATTCTTTCTGGAAAACCTTTTGCAGCAGGTGTATAAGGGAGCTTTTCCTGTCCTGCTCCATCTTTAGCTTTGCTGTCTCTTCAGAAAACAGCCAATGCTACAGAAAAGGATGAGCTGAATTTAACCTTTTTCAGGGTAAAACCGTGAAACCATGCAAGTGACAACTCCTGTGCTTTTGGATGTACTTGGCAAGTGAAAGTGAGGGGTGGAATTCCTCTGACCTAAATCTGTGTTTACAGCATTTGCCCAAAATAGTCTGAATTTACAAGTAGTGCAAAGAAACAAACATTTTACAATGAATGTTTTTAAAATTTTGAAATGATGCATGTATAGTTCCATCACTGATAATGGTACCAGTGACCACATTGGTATCAACATTCATATTTAATCAGAGATCTTTCCTTTCCTCTTTGCAGTACCACAAAACCTATGGAACAAGGACAAAACTTTTGTGTCTCAGAGCCTTCTCTATCATCAATGCAAAGAAGCTACCTCAGTGGGGTGACTGGTGATAACATTAATCTGTGAAACTCTCTGAACCTAGAGTTTAAAACAGGGCAGCTTCTGGGAGAAAGTTCCTCTCTGTTCTAGAGAATTTTGTTGCAACACAGACCATAAAGTATAAATGTAAAGTAGCATAAGCTGTCTGGATATTGCTTTGTTTTTCACTGAGAGCCAAAGAGGCTCTGCTCCCTAGAAATTGCTGACTGGTTTTAAATTGTTTTAAATGGGATCTGTGTGCAGAGTATCTACCATCACTGACCTCTGGTGTGCTGTAGAAATACTCCAAATAAATAATCAAGTTCTTCCTCTGTAGCCCCCAAGCATCAAGCAGCCAGACTGGGGCATACTCTGTGTTTTCTTCTTTTGAGGGAAGCCTTGGAAGAGGGTGCTTGACTGAGGTCTAAGAAAGAAGATACAGTACTCTCTCTAGAACAAAGTCTCCCATGCTCATGAAAAAACTGGCCTTTTATCAATCCTGTAGAGAAATTAAAGTCATGGATGGAATTTTGCAGTACCATGATCCTGGTTTTAGCATTTAGATGCTGTCATTGAAACTCGTTGCATTGCTACCCGAGAAAGCTTTGCTATAACTGCTTCAATTTCACTTCTTTGCCTGTGAAGATACAAGAAACAAGAAGCAAAAATGAGTCAAGATGCTGAAAACTCTCATAAATAGTGTATTTTTAAACCATTATCCCTGTATTTTAACCTATGCCCATTTGTCAGTATCAAAATACCACTTGATCCCAACAGGAACCGGAACAGCCCATAAAGAAATCTTTAGATCTGAATGAAAACACAAACCACTGCATATTTTCAACTTTAGACCTATTGCAAGGCCATTGCAGAGTATCTGATAATGGCATTTATGTTTATATAGTCCATTGTTTTTCCTGTGCTGCAAACTTTCCACTCGACAGCCCTGTTTCCTGTTTCCCATTATGGAAGTCTCCAAAGGGGGTTTCCTTCTGTTTTTCTTCTGGTCAAAAGGAATTTCATAAGTACAAGTAAAGTTTCTTTTCATTGCTACACGTGCAGAATGGAATCTGAAAGCTCCCAGCATAATCATCTCCAGCATGTACATAGTTAGTGTTACACATAATCCACATCTGGGTCACAAAATCTCTGAAACGCTTCCAGGAATATTTAGACAGCCATAATGCAACACTTTGCTGTATAAGGGAGAAATAGAGCTAACCCCAATGTCAAGGTTATAGCTTTTGAGAAACACAGCAGCTCCCCTTCAGAACTTTGTAGCTCACCTTCTGGATCCTGACTGCCATCAGTTTGAATACCATTAATATTTTCTTTTCCACTCAAGCCTGTGGACACATCTGAAAACAGTTTACATCTCAACTTGCCTTATGCTGTTGATACTGAAGTCTAAACTGTGTATAAAACTTGGTGCATATGTAACCCATATATTTTAATATCAGAGACTGTCTTGGCACCTTTTTCTGCTACAATCAGCTCAGAACCCCAGGAGATAAAATATGGTTGAAACTGAACTAGCAGGCAGTCTGCATTACAGTATTTATTTCAGAGTTAAAACACATTTTTTGATTAGATCTGGGCTTGGCACTATGCTTCAGCACTGTCTTGTTTGTAATATAGTATCTATAAACTACTTTTTAACCACTGCTTATGGCAGAGAACCCATAGTGATATAAATGCTATATGAAGCCCTTCAAAACTTTCTCTTCAGCATATTTTACTTAAATAGTGGATTTAGAATGGTGCCTCAAGGAACACATCAGGCATTATCTGTAGCCTCTAATGTTACTAGATATTATTGTAATTTCTTAACAAAATCTGGGGGGAGCTGAGGGTACAAAGGTAGTTAATTTTTGGTGCATTTCTCTTCATGGCACTATGTCTGTTTCACAAATAGTTTATACCAAAGGATTCCTTCATTTTGTTTCTTTCAATCCCTAAAAAGGGGTCTAACCAGAAATGATTATCTGGATCTTTATTAATCTGCTCTGTCTTGCCACTGACTTTGAACTTTCTAGCTGCAAATTTGCCTTCTGAATTGCTTTTACTATAGAGGACTCTCTCATGGTGTTTCACTCTCCATATATACCCCCTGGTGAATAAGAACATCATAGATGTCCCTGTCTGCCCCATACAGACACTCTTCTGCAGAAAAGATGAGAATTTTTCAGCAAGAGAGGTTTTGGGCTCAATCCCTTGTCAAGAAGGTGGGTGTCCTGTCTATAGAGCAAATGCAGTTGTGCTTATTCACTGTCCATCTCGGTACACCTCTGCTGTTGTTGGGTTTGCTCAATAGCCTGTGAAGAGAGAAAAAAGAATGGCCTTTGGAGGGGCCTCTCTCCCTCTGCATGCTGTAAAAGAGCCTAAATAAGTATTCTAGATGAGACATCTACCTTGTAAATTGCTGGAGCTGGGGGAGTTCATTTCCCCAGCTCACCCCCATAGATTTTCATATGCAGTCTTCTCTTCCTTTTCCTCTCCTGCTGTATGCCAAATGGTGCAAAAACTTGATGGGAAAAGAGGAAGAAAACACTTTGGCAATTGCTTGCTCTCTCTACTCTGAGAAGATACACCATGGTATTGGAGGGAACTCTGCTTCTCAGTGACTTGGACAGGGTAGGGCTGATCTCACTGTTTACTTATTTATTTTACTTCTTGCTAACCTTTGTGTATTGTTTGTGCCCCTGACACTGACTACTCATCCAGCAGATACATTTTCAGAATCTTTTATTTTCTAAATCTACTCTTTCCCCCCCCCCCCCTTTTCTTTGTGTAAAGGATATGTACTGGCTTTGTGGAATCCCTGTAGCAAGTTGTGAATGATGTATGAACTGAAAAATCTTTGCCTGCTACACAGTAGGAATATAGAAAGTGCTGTGCAGTCACTGCTGTGCTATGCTTTTTTTCCTGTATATACTGACACATAGTAGTCATCTCATATTCATTTTGACAAGCCCTTTATGTCCAGACACCATGGGATGGGATGGCTTGTGTACCATTGGCCTGCACTGGATTACATATCAGAGAGATTTTTGTGCATAATTGTTCCCTGTGCTGTGCTTGGAAGAAACTGGTGTCTTCTGCTTTTGCTAATATGCCAGCTTGAGTTTCCTCCTCAGCTGATACTTCAGGCAGCAAGTATACCTGGGAAGCATTGCTAAGGTGTCTGTATTTTGCAGATGTGTGCTCAGACAGGGACTTGAATCCTAGACACTGAGCTACAAACTTGGGGACGTGCTTTTTTTTTTAATTGGCATGGATCCTGGCTATTCCCTGTTTACAGCCTATTGTGGACTCATTCAGTTTATTTCCTTTGGGCATCCAGTCCATTTTAGCTAGTGGGAAGAATACAGAATACCCAGTAGAAATGCAAGTGCAAATCAGAGAGAAGATTTTTCCCTTCTATTTTAATGGCTACAAGATTCATACTCCTCCTCAGACACCTATTGCTAACTTAGATTTTTGATTTCCCGAGTCGCTGCAAAGGGACTGCTTTGCAGTAGATATTTCTGCAAGGCATGTGCCACCAAAGGAAATCTCACTTGATTTCCCCTGATTATACAAGGGTGTCTTCCTAATGTGGGATGGCTGACTGTTTTTCCCTCTGTGGTACACAGCACATTATTAGTTGCTTAAAGCTGTGTGATTCGACCTGAATGAAAAGATTTCATTTTTATGAGCACTGACCAGTGAGACTACAAGTTAATTCTAGCTCTCCCTTAAGAGCAGATTTCTCATTAATGAGAAAGATATTGAAGTCAAAGTAAAGGCTCATTTTATTAGAAGTGGAGAGCTTAGGGAGGAAACAGAGATGACTGGCTAAAGCACCAGGATCCTTGTTTACATTAACTAAAGCACATTCCTGCTCTGAGCCTCAGTTTCCTAACTTTAAAATAAGTATCAACCAGATAGTTTTTCAGTTCTGGAGACTGACAGGTGAACGGCATCAGAAAAAAATTATTGATGTGTATGAAGTGTAAGACAAGCGAAGAGGTGAGACCACAGAGGGAGAGAAGCAGCAGCTGGGGAGGAGAACACACCCAGACCACCTGAGAATAGCATTTGAGAAATCCTTGTGCACAGTGGGGCACACAGAGAAGGTTTTCAAGGGGAGGTGGTGCACAGTCATTCCAGGCACAGAAGTCCTGGAGAAGATGGGTAAATCTCCATGCACAGAGAATTACGGTCTCAGGAAAAGAAGTCAGGAAGAAAAAGGACAGAATCAGCTACAGCTGAGCCCACTGCTTTGCCCTAGGCTTCCCCAAGCTGCGGGGTGAGAGCTCTAGGCTCCTGAGTTAGGGAGCTGCACTTCTCCAGCTGAAACTGTTGCAAGATGTCAGGAGCCCGTTCTAACTACAACAGTTAATATAAAAATGGTTATCAGCAGCTATTGTTTTGTTATGTCTTTATCTCTAGTTTTCCCAAATAAACCAGAAACTTACAGTATGCCCCAAATAATAGACTATTTATGAAGGGCTTTTCACGATTGCAAATAAAGAGTATCCTTGGCAACATTTCTTTCCAATTCCTAGCAGTCAGTTGCTGAACCCTAACCCAGAGCATGCCATGTTTGATATTCCCTCACATTCATGCTTGGACAAATGAAGTTGATTCCTGAGCCTGTGAACACATCGAAGCTGTTGCCTCATTCACTGCAACCTTGGCAGAAGTAAATTGGACCAAGGTGATACCCCTGGCCATGCTTTCAGTATAATTTCTTTCTTTTCACTATGGAACCCTGATGTGGTCATGCCCTAACCTTTCTTTGAGTCAGTTCTCCTGCTGGGGGAGTTAAACAGTGAAAGAAGATTTCTGCACTTGCTTGAATTCAGCAGAGAGTGGCTAATGAGCCCTCCTGATCCCCTGTGCACCGGGGTGTTTGGCCGTGGCAGCCGCAGCTCTGCCTCAGTGTGGGGACCCGAGGAGCCCTGAATCCATTCCTGCATCCATCCCTGCATCCATCCCTGCATCCATCCCTGAATCCAGCCCTGCATCCAGCCCTGCATCCCAGTCTGTGTGCTGGGATGCCTTGACTAGCAGATGGTTTTTTTGGGCACCTCAAACCACCCAGGCAATATCCACCCACTTTTCTGTGGCTGTGTCTGACACATAATTTTTGTAATGATATTATGGCATAATGCATGTTACACTTTTTTTTTTTTTTTGCATTGTCTTATGCTCATGAAACAGTATATGATACTCCCTACCAACCAGATGATTACTTTTTGGCTCAGGAATAGCCTATAAATTGGTTTTGGATGCTTGCAGGAAACTTCTGTAAAAATGTTTCTTGGTAATTAGAATGTTATGGAAACCTATGATTTTTTGTTTTCAAAATGGGTTAAAATCAACTATGGTAGTATAGTCTGTATTTTCTTAATACCCCTGAGGTTTTCTGAACATTTTGCTTTTCAAGAGTTTAAACTAATACATCCAAGTCTCTATCACCCAATTTTTATTCACAGGTTGAAAGAAAATAACAAGCTTTCCTGTTTTTTCAGTATGTGATCAGTTTTTCAGCTTGAATGAATGTCTTGAATAAACCCAAATGCAATGAAAACCCTCTCCACACCTGTGGAGAAGCTACAGCTGGCAAAAGCAAACATTTTTCCAGGTGTTCAGTTGTCGAAACTGTACTCCTGAGTAGTGGGACTCTCTTAAAATTTCCAGAATAAGTATGTTTAACTCAAGTATTATTTTTAATTTAACATGAAATGGCCTGAAGTTATTTCTGTAATCTTAGACCTTTGTATTGGTTAACCTAATTTCAGAATTGATTTTAAATTATTTAAATATTTTAATGAGCCAGTATTAGCAACACCTAAATACAGACCCCGTCATTATTATTTCTGAGTACTAATTTTTGCACCCTTTGTCTGTAGAAGTTGGTTAGAAGTTTCCAACCACTAAATTATATTGAGAGAGTAACTGTAATGTTAACTGCTATTTTTAATTTAGGAAGATCAAAAACTGTGATTACCACATAAACATAATGTGATCAGAAGCCAGAAATGTGTCCAGTAAGCAAATTTTTGTAAGACTTGGCATTTTTTATTCAAAATGTTTGAGCCCCCTGCTCCAAAACAAGGGTCTGTCCTGTTCACTGCTCCTTGCTTGGTGGGTGCTCTTCTTTCCCGGGTGGGATGGGCTTTTTGTCATGGCTGGGGCATAGTGATCCAAGGAGGGAATTAAATTTATCTATACTGAAATGGCTTTCTGAGGTTGATATAGGGATAGACACCAGGCAATTTAGGGTGTCTGCTATGAAAACTGTGCAGTGTACTCTCAATGACACTGTTGTGATCAATCCTCATCGCCTCCCCTTCACTGTCTGTACCCAAGTGCTGGCAGGCGTTCTAGGGCTGAGTCTGCTGTTTGCAGGAAAACCAAGCCTTGCTCTCTCTGCAGAGAGGAAGCCATCAGTGAATCCATGACACATGGTGCTACCACCAGCAGAGACTGGGAATGGAGAGCACACCCCAGGGATGCCCTGAGCCATGGGTAGGGCTGCTCTGGTGCTCCAGCTGCAGCTGGGTGTTTGGTGTGCACTGAGCTGAGAGCAGTGCAGGGCTCTGGGGGAGAGTTGTGCCACCCAGCCAGAGCCTCCTCACCCAGAGCAGTGCTTCCCCAGCAGGACAGGAGTGCCTTGCCCACGCTGTGGTGCCTCACACCCCACACTCGTGTGTGCACTGCTGCCTTGCACCAGTCCACAGTGATTACTTACAGATATTTACTTTAGCACATGGCATATAGAACATTAAAAGGGGTTTGAAAATCTCTCAGTTTTTCAACTTCTGAAGGATTATTAACTTCAAAGTCTGAAGAAATGTCGGCCTTCTGTGCTTGGAAATGCCAGCAGCTTTTGCATATCCCCACCACAGTACCAAGCAACCCCCAGCAGAGAGAAACGATTACTGCCTCCATGGCATAAGGATGGCTTTTGATCTCCTAACATATTGGAAATTACTTAAAGGTAAGCCATCTGCTAGCTGAGGAACAAAAATAGATTACATCACACCCTGCTAGAAAGATTGTGTTAAATCCTGTGTATCAAGGCTTTTAATAATTCTAAATTAAGTCAGTTAATAGGATTAGGTACACATTTTCCTTAGGCTTCTTTCACCAACTATTCACAAAAAACTTTTTTTTTGGTGGAGATCTGTAAAATTCATGCATGTTCTACCATGAATAAAAGAGTTCTTCTCAGAATAAAACTTTTTTTAGATCATAATTGCTCTCCAAAATCACTTAGAATAGGAGAGCAGGTAAGTGTGTGGGAATAGAAGGAACCCAACCCCTTTATTTTTTGTTAATACAGTAACATTAAGTGCACATTTTGGATTCTTTAGCTAGGATATCAGAACTATTTACATAGGATGTAACCTGCCATTAAAAGATGGTACAGGAGACTGTTAAAAGTCTTTACTTTTTCCTTTGTTTCTTTTTCAAAGAACAGGTGATTTAGACCTGTTCTGTTTACAATTAAAAGAAACTGTCTAGTATTCCTTGTAACTAGGAGACCATAAACCTCATTAATTTGACTTTGACACTGTCTGGGAAAAGATTCTCAGATGACAATTCTCCCATGTTTCTTTCACTGCTACATCCTTCTGGTCCTTGGCAATCTATGAATCATGGACTAGAACAGCTGAAACTTATATGCAAGTATCTGGGTTTAATAGGACTTAGTGGTCATTCTTTTCCCTTAATTTGTGCAATTATTTTCTAAATTTATTTATAGTTTTGGGTTCTGGAACTTTGGCAATGAGATTAATGATTCAGGTTTGTGTGGAAACTACTTCCTTTTGTTAAAAACTTTTGAGCTTATACTTTTACAAGGGGACCCTTTACTAACTATTTTTCTCACCAGAATGAAATAATTAGGAATCATGTTTGAATGCAAGATAACTTGGTCATGTACTATTTAGAACTTGCTTTTTGTACTTGTTGCCATTATCCTTTGTGAAATAATCAGAGGCTAAGTTTTACTATATCTTTATCAAAAACTCATAAATGAAAAATTATTAGTATTTTCCATTCTTTCAGGTGGTCTAGGATTTACTGCTGAAGACTTAATATGACAAAAGTCATGCTCATTACCATTAAGAAATCCTGCTTAATCAACAAATATTCATGGCCTTACATGGATCAGTAGTTAATAACTGTGGTAAGTGAGTTATTCCCCTGAGTAATTTATTTCATATCAAAGCAAAGTATCCCCCATAAAATAAGGCTACAAGAATCTGGAAACACATCAGTTAGAGCCAAACCCTGAATGTATGGTTTCTGAGCAATGTAACAAGTGAAAATTTATAGGAATTTTGGTCCCATACCCTAAAAACTTCTGGGCAGATATTTGGGGAGTTCTGTTATCCCAAACACAGTTGCAGTCACTGGGATTACTCTTATGCTCAAAATTAAGTATGTATTTCTTTTCTATATGTGAAATCTAGAAGGAATTACTTGTGTTATATCAGAGTTTGGAAAATTTTGGCTCCAACTAGCTGGTTATGGTTTTACACTGATTAGCACAAAAGAAGTATATTCCATTTCTGATGTCAAATACACCATCATGTAAATGTTGGGACAAAAGCAAAGGACAGTATTGGCAAGTATGGAATTTTAGTAAACCAATAAAAAGAATCCCTCTTCAACTTCTGTGTTCTAGTAGATAAGTATTTCTGGAAGTTTAGTTCAGTAGAACTGGGGAGGTTGATGGCACAGGGAAAGTGAAGCACTTTTTACTTCATCAAAATGGAAAGTGAAACACAACAGAGCATTTACAGACATTTGAAGATGAGATATCCAGGAGAATATCTCATATTGACTGAGAAAACATATGGCTGTCTTTGTAATAAGTAGAACACATGATTCTGGATTTCGCTGATATTGGAGTTTCATGCAGAAGACACCACACAAGCATTTATTGCACAACTGAATGTTCCCTCTGTCGCTGTTGAGCAGCTAGCAGAGTAATGAAAGCACCAGTTCTCAGTGGCAAGAAGGAATGATCTTTATTGTTTTGATTTCATCATATATACAGAGTTTTCAAAAGTCACCCAGATTGGTCGGTCAGAAGCCTTCCCCCAGGCCTGATTGGCCAGGCCTGCACCGTCCAAGTTCTGGGACACTGTTCCAATAACATCCAAACTTTATCTTTATTTATAAAACACAAGAAGAATTCTCATGGGAAAAACCTGTGCTAGCCACATACCTCTATGTGCAAATGAAGTGATCTAGAGAGAGCTGAGGAGCAAACTTTCCTGCAACTCAGCCAGTCTGTTAGTCTTGGCCTTCAGACATCCTTTTGTCTCATTGAAGAGCAGTTTCTTTTATGTGTCCTTTCAGTCCTTGCCTTTTCCAGTGTGAAACTGCCAACAGTACTTCTGTAAAATCTGAAAAGGACAACTGACTTTGGAGTAACTGTACAAACAGTAATTCTCACAACTTCCATCCACCACCTGCCTACCCAAGGAGAGGTTTAGAGCCCTCAAGCCCCCTAGTTTACAAGCCCTCCACTTTAGAACACATATCGACACCAAATAATTTGAAAATAAGTATGACCTTACTACTTCAGATCAAATGTCAATGTAGCTCTGTTTTATGCCTCCAGCAGAGGAGACAGAAACATGTAAACCTGAAACATGTCCCTGGAAAAAAATAAGAGCATATCAAGTCTGCATGGTACTTTCCATTAAGGCTCACACCCAGCCTTTGACTGTTTTCCATTCCATTTGTCTGAATTGCATGCCCACTAGGTCTGACACTAGAAGAGTCTGTGAGTAAACATTCTCTATCTAGCTCTTGGTGCCACTGATGATTTCACAGATTTGACCTCTTTATCAGACCTCATCTCCTGGAACCTGTTTAGGTATGCTGCAACCATTTTGAGACAAGGGGATAACAATTTGTAGAGTCTTAGGACATTGGTAAATCATGGCTTTATGTGGTGGCAGAGCGGTGCTCTTCATTTTACTCCTTTAAAAAAATTCTTAATGTTTGAATTGACCACTAATTAATATTTGTATGAGACTTTCATAGTTACCCACCTTCACACCTAGATCTTGTTGCTGAGTGGTGAGATCATCTCAGAGCCCACCATTTTCTACATGAAGTTAGAATTTTCTCATGCCCATGACTTTACATTTATTAACAGTGAATCTCTTTTACCATTTTATTGCCCAGTTGCTTAGTGAGTCCCTTACATTTGGGTCTTGTCCTTTGATGTTCTGGGTAACTAAGTATAATTAGCAAACTTGACCCCAGTGCTCATCCCTTTTGAAGAACATTTTCAATATATCAAACAGTCCCTGCAGAATTCTTCTGGTGAGTTCATTTCAATGTGAAACTAGACATTTACTCCTAACCTCTGTTTTCTGTCTTTCATTCAGATATTAATCTAAACAAAAATTCCCTTTTAAACATCCCCCAGATATTTAGTTTTCTTAAAAGCTAAATCTTTACTGAGGGATTTTGTAAAAAGCTTTTTGGAAATCCAAGTAAACTGTACCTACCAGGTCAGCCTTATCTACATGTTTTTTTTATTTTTTAAAGAACTCTACATTTATAAAGCAATACTTCCACAGACAAAGACATGGAGTAGTTCCAGATGTGCATTATTTCTATTCTTATTAAACATGCTACTGATGTACCCTGTATAGATGTCAATCTTGCAGGCCTGCAGTTCCTCAGATCTTCCCTGGAATAATTTCTAAAAACTGACACCCCATTTGTTACTCTTCAGTCCTGCTGCTCAGGCAATTTGAGGTAAGAAATTACACACACTTGCTAATAATTCCACTATTGCATCCTTGCTTTGTCCTAGAACAACAAGCTGAATAACATCTGCTCTTGGTATTTTTTTTTATTGTTCAGTTGACCATTTGTTCCTTATCTTTTTTTGCAGAAATTTCAATTTCAAAGAGATGCTCTATCAACCCCTCCACAAAATAACTGAAAACCAAACACAAAAAAACAAACAACAAAAAAACCACCCCAAAAATCCAAACCAAACCAAAAAAATCCCTCCAGAATGTAAAGGTCCTTAGTTTCTTCCACAGTGAACACTGATGCAAATAATTAACTTTTCTGAAGTGATTTTTTCCTCCTGTATCAGGATCGACTTGCAGTCCTGCAGAGTTTCAGAAAGTCTTACTCTTTAAAACATATTTTTAATAGTTGTGCTGACCTTACTGCATTTTAATATTCAAAATTTCAGAATTTATTATTGTATTTTTTTTCTTTGGATATGACTTCAGTTTTTTGAAGGATGGCCTCATGCTATACAAAGAAGTGATTATCCAGCTATGTTAATTGATATGCTTAGCTGGAATTAGGCACAATCACAAAATTCTTACAAAAATTGGTTTTGCACAGAAAACAGCTGAAAGAATAATTCAGATCTATATCCATGCCCTAATCAAAAGGCATATATGCTATTTTTGGACAATATCCCTTTCATCTCTTCTCGTTGAAGATGTTCCTTTTCTCACAGCAGTTTTAAAGTGTTGCCTAGGTGACAGAACATTTATTTTGGAAGGGAGAGCTCATATTCACTCTCGTCACCTGTGTCTTTCTCTGTTACATGTTACATGGCAGCTCAATAACACACATGTATGGCTTTTAGTGCAGCAGCAGGACTCAGCTGTCCCCCTTAAAAAGTGAATGCTGCCAAGCTGCAGAGCCATACTGACTATCGTTATAGCTCAAAGAATCAACACAAAGAAGAACTTTGGCAAAAAGGAATGTCTTTTTGCTTTTTTCTCCGTCCACAAGACACTGTAACCTGGTCTTTAGGGAACACGTTGGGAAGTATGGATTCAAACTCATCATGAGCATGGTGAGGACTCAGTCAGCACTCAGTGGGTTTTCAGCTTGAAACTGAACTGAGCAGAGCCAGAAGACAGAAAGAGATACTAAAATAATATTTTGTCCAGACACCAGTCTTTAGAGACATAAAGGATAAGTCTGAGTCCTCTGACAGCAGCAGTTTAAATGCAGGTTTCAGAAGGCTGTTCAGGGTCCAAGTCTTTGCTGCAGGGTCTGGCTACCCTTGGTGTACTGTCTCCTGCATGCTGGAAATCTCCTCTGAGGTACCAAGGGGAGAACTGGACCTCTCATTCAAAAGTCCAAATTCTGTTATTTGTGTACCTTTGAATTTAGGTCAAAGGGCTGAATCGTAAAAGATATTTATATCACTCACTACTACTTAGGCACCTGACTTCAATATTTGTATTTTACTGAGACTCTTAAAACTCCCACTGAATTGCTGCCTACCATTTTAACTCATCTTCTTGAGTTTTACACCACCTAACCTTAAACATTTGCAATGTAGATGTTTGCATCTGAATTAGTCATCCCCAGTTCCTCTTAAGCTCAGCAGAGAGAAGAGAGAGTTTCTGAGGAATGATTCATCTGACCCACTTTAGAGGTCTACAGTACATCCCATGGACTGCACAGCGAGCCCAGGGTGACAGCTCAGATGTATCTGCCAGCCCAGTAGGTGACTGCATTTAGACAGATGAACTGAAACCCCAGTGCCAGGGGAGCTGCAGATCATTTGTACGCTCTGTACAGCCCTAAGCACCTGTGCATAGCAAATGTGAGCTATTTTAAACCTCAAAGGACAATCACACTGCACATGGATACAAGCTGGGAGTGAGCCTGTGAGCATCTGCAGTGGCTGACAGGCAGGGAATAAACAAATTGCTCTGTATGGTGTGTACCCAGAACTGCCAAAGGCCTCCTGGGCTGGAGGTGCACAGAGCCCTCCTCACCTCCCTGCCTGACCAAGCTGCTGGCATTGGACATGACCTCCTTTGCCCAAAAGGTGCCAGCACACCAATCTCCATCTGCACAGAGCTCTTCTTGGATAGCCTCAACAGAAATGTATACTTGGAGTTTCAAGGTGCCTAAAATTGAAGCAAGAAGATTCTCACTAGCCCTAGATATAGCAAGTTGCAGTATAAAATATTACTGTAGCTTTAATCTCTAAGTGTGGGAATTTAGTGTTGAATTAATCCTAATTAGACCTCATAGCTCATAGTGTGCCTATTATTTCTTTCTCATGGGAGAAAAAGATGGTGAATATCCTTTTAACAATAGGTTCTGGAATACTCTGACTTCAGTGTAACCTGTGGCAAGGCAAAAAGGACTGGATGTCCTAAAAGCTGGCTAAAAGTTGGACTTACAACACTGAGATATGCAGAGGAGATTTTGCTGAAGCTAAAGAAATAACTGGAGTGCTCAAAGTGATCTGCAGAATGAAGAGCTGCATCATGAAGCCTATACCTAAGCAGCTGGGTAGATAGAATGTACTATTCTACTTGCGTCTCATCATTAAAGAGTGATAACCCTTAATTAGAAAGTTAAGGAAACAACATTTCTTTGACCACTGGAAAACACTGGAAATTTATGTTACTTTTAACTAAAACAAGCTCAAAGTAATTTGTTGAACCATCACTTAGCAGATTTTTTTTTGTGCTTGAGTGAATGACTTCAGTGTACAACTAAGGTATTAGTAAACAAAGAAATTATAGAAGTGAAAACTTGCCATCTTAACTGGAGAAAACTGGATCACTGACATTCATCCTAGACTTTAAATATGTGAAAAATGTTTCTATCCTATATCTCCTACATCTGGAAGCTGGAATTGGGTATCTCAAATGATTCTTATCCTTGTTATACTTGACAAGCTCGGACAAGATGATGTCAGACAACTAGTGCCGTATTCACTGCAGCAGGGAAAGATCATCAGTAGTGGTTTATGAGAGAAAAGGTTGTTATGCTTTATTTGTTAGTTGTCCTGGTTCTTCACTGAGGGAGGAATTAATGTATTTTTTAACATAAATGTTATTAATTGTATGTATCTACAGCTTTCTCTAGTGGCAAAAAGCTCATCAAAACTGTAGCTCAGAACATTTAGTGGCTGCCTGTTATTCTCTAAGTAACGCAAATTGCTTGATCTTGTTTTAATCCACTTATTTCACAAACCTTGGTAGCTATGGCCAAAACCTGCTCTACTGGCTCATTACACACTCAGTACTCCCAGTGATGTCAACAGAGATCGTGACAAAACAATCACAATAAGATTTGGTCTCTTAAACCAGTAAATATTGTTGGGTTTATAATTCTTCATCACAGGTAATTTTTTTCTCCTGCCACAATGAGCTACAAGCTCTCCTCATATGTAGTGCTGAGCCTTGGTTGCAGCCCCTGTTCCTCGTCTCACAACAGGGGCTGTGGCCCATCTTACAAGGGTCAGGTGCCTGGAAGTGGCACTGATCTTTGCAAGAATGAAAGGTTTCTATGTAGTGCATTCTCACCTGACCTGGAAAATATTGTTTACAGTGGCATTAGCTATGCTTTTGTAACTGACAGCATTTACCTTGAGCAGAATGGCAGATTTAGCCTCATTTCTTCATGTCCCAAGAGAAATTTATTAAATGTAGCCTCTGAAGCACTTACCCAAAACTTAAATTATTTGGCATCACTGTTGACTTTTAAAAAACTTCTCCATATGTTTCAGTGGCAATATATATGTTCCTATCACATCAATTAATGGCAGCACCTCCAATTATCCCTCCAGAAGAGTTGGCCAAACAGCCAGGCTTTGAGTGACTGGTAGGTGGATCACTGCATCCCAAGTCATGGGTATTGCACAGCTTTTGCATCGATGTGTCACTGCTACCCCTATTTAGATTCATTTGCTTTAGGCTGCTTTTATTTTTTGCCCCAAGACAAAACCACATACAAACTGCTGAAGCTCCCATGCCTTTTGACCTTGCCAAGCTTTGTTAGAGCATCTTATCTTTACACAATACCCGCAAGCATGCATAGGACACTGGAATCAGTGTACCAGAAACTCAGTGCAGTTTTGAGTCACAGCACCATAGGCTAAGAAGATGTGACATATATTTCCATATCAAAACAAGAAAAACCTTTCTTTCCTCTCTTCACTGATGCATAACATCCCAAAAGGCAGGAATGGCCTTCAGCTAACACAGATCAATTTTCTTTCAGCTTCAATCACCATTTAATTACTGTTGACTTCTTTAACCTTTTTCTCTTCCTTTATGGATTAGATTCCTTTATACTCTGTTGCCATTTGCTTTCTCTGTGACATAATCAAACTTAAAATGGTATGATAAGTTTTCACATTTTTCTTCTTCCTTCCTACCATTTATGTTCAATTTACTTCAAAAACCAAATCATTTCTTGAGTAGAAGAGTATTTTTAATGAACTGACTTTTAACTTTATCTCTCTCCAGTATCTAGACGTCATTTGCTTTAAGCAAGTAATTGTTCAGATGACTGGATGGCATGTTGGATAAAAGCACTAGTTTTTCAGCTCTTAACATTTCAGGAGAAAAACACCCACATGGCAGTATATTTTGAATGCAATGAGTTTTGTTGACTCAGCTTCATCTGCAGCAAATATTTCACATTTCACTAACTCAGAGACCAGATAAAAATAGTTCAGTTAGCACTTTTTATCAGAAGGAAACCATTGCTCACTAGATGAGAAGAGGAAGGATTTTTCTTCTAGTGGCTGCAAAACAAGCAGAGATCCTCCCAGCCAAATCAGTGTATTCATTCCTTGGCACTTATTTGTTCTGCTGGATCAGAGGTCTGTATGTCTGTGTCAGTGTGCATGAGCTGGTGTAATTCAGGATAGAACACAGCCCCATACACCATTTAAACTGATCTCTTTGAAACACCTTTAATTACTCATGCAATGAGCACAGTCTGTTTTCTAGAACCCACATTTTTTTAGGGCTCAGAGCAAGCACATCTTTGTGTAGATGCAAATGCCTAATATCCCCTTTGCAGGGCAATAGTAGCACCAAGGAGTTAGGCACTAAGCTGTGGAGCAGAATGATTTTTTTTTGTTTTATTATAGGACTCAAAAGAAAGAGTAGTTCTGCCATTAGTACTGTATATGGTGTAACTCTGTGAATCTGTTACATACAGATTTTGAGATCTTGTTTTTGAAAACATTTGTCCTTGAACTTCTAATTTACTCAGTGCAATTGAGTTACAAGAACTACAGACCAGAAGATTTTAGAGAAGGGAGGATGCTCTGAGGTGTGTGGCATTATTGGCAGTAATTTTAATCCTTATGCATCCTTTAGTCACCACAATTAACAGCTTTACAAAAATAGCTTTATCTCATGGGATCTTAGCACTGATGTCCATTCAAGCTGTTTCTTTGGTTTTGCTACATCTCAGGATGTTGTAAGCAGTTATGTCTTATACATCCAACCATTAATAATGAGGTCAATCCTCAAGGGCAAAAGAGGACACAGAAAAGTGCCAATTCCTACTCACGTGATGCTACATGCTACTTATCTCTTTTTTTTTATAATAGCCAAATAATTAATTCATTATATTTTATGTTAATTATATATTTCTGCTCAACAAGCTGTAATTAATTCACTGGAAAAATACATTTTAATGCTTGATTCAGTTACAGTAAAGGAAATTGATAAAACACTTTGAAAATAATTGTACTAAAGGGTGAACATGGAGAATAGAAATAAAACACGTCAAATACAGATGGGAATATGTGAAGTATAACCCTTTTGGGCCACAAAGTCTCTTCTTGCACCCATCATAGGCTCATTTTGTTTTGCTGTATGCTCCTCCACTCTGTATACTGCTATCCTGTGTGCTGAGATACATACATATGTATTTATAGCAGATGATGTAGCTTTCAGATCATTTAGAGTAAGGATGAGCTCACTCTGCAACACTGTGACCTACCTCATCTAATAACTGGAATAATTGGTAATTGTGATCTGGGTGGTTTTAATGATCTGGAGAACACTATGCATGACCCATTACATGTTACATTAAGCTGATCATTTTTAAATAGACACACCCGTGGATATTAGACATCAAGACAAAATGCACATATCTGAGTTTAAAAACATCAATAAAAAGATCTGCCTGCAATGCCTCCAGACATGATAGAACAGCCTTTAAAAAAGTCATCAATTTTAACTAAAACTGTTGGATTGGCTTATAAAATTTAGACCTTTCTGCAGTGAATCATTTATTTACATAACTTGGTCATATTATCCACAGCTATAAAAAAATGGATTAAATCAGATCTTCTGCCATTTCGTTTCACTCCTTCCTCTCATACATATTTCAGCACAACTGGAACATCTATTGTTTACATATTTTAGAAAAAATTGTAAAGTTTCTTAGATTGGCATTGGAAAATGTTAAGTAAATTGCTATCAGTCTTAAAGGATTTTATCCTCAAAGGTTTTGGTTTTAATGTACATATGTAGTGCACAATGTAATATAATTCACTACTCTTATGTACTAATGTAGCACACTCTTATGCATCTACCCAGAATCAATAATCAATTACCCTAAATGAACAGATTATCTTGGGATTTCAACTAAAATGTTTTAACTGTGTTTTAAAATAATTTTATTCTTAAAAATATATATGCAACCTCCCAAAATGAAGATTTTAAAAGGAATTACAAAATCAAAGCTCAAAATTTTGGGGAAAAGTCAGGAATGAGCTAAAGCAAATTACTGGATCCGCCTGTGTTTATATAGCTCATAAAATGAGCAAAAGTTCAGAAAAACATGACTAACACCAAAGATTATTAAAAAGTGTAATAGTGCCAATTAGGCCTTTGCATGATGCATTTAATTGTCTGGTATAGACCAGAAAGCTACTACAGTGCAATCAGACAGCAACTGTAATTTATTAATAGTAAATGTTAATATTTACCATGAAAATGGTAAATTAATCTTTACCATGAGCTATTAATATTTACCATGAAAATGACCTGAAAGGATTTTTATCTGAGGCATGTAATACTTATTTCTGATTACCGACATTCACTTTATCCAAGCAGGATCTGAAAATCCTATGTGAATCTGAAATCCAACCTTTTAGAGTAAGAGAAAATATATATGTATACTCTGATAGCTGAAGATTTTGGGGGGAAATATTGTCAGTGGGACAAATTCTGAGGCATCTCAGTGTGTATTTAATCATTCTCTTTATAGAAGTAGTACTATCCAGGAAAGACCCCTGCAGGAAGTAGACTTCCCAGTGGAAGGAGGCTAAGACTAAAAAGTGACAGTGACTATTCCTGGGGAAGAGTGAATTTATAACATATTGGTGAGCCAAAGGCCATGCTTGTTAGTCAGTCATTGCCATAAATACACAAGGGCCTACAATTCCCACTTCTTATGCTGCCCCAGGGAAGGACAGAAGGAGCAGACAGCTTGCTCCATGGCAGACACCTGAGGAACAGGGATGGAGAAAATCTGGGAGTTGCCCTATGTTCTAAACCAGGTTAAATTCACAGAAGTTTCACAGTGGAATTTTACAGTTCCACCCTGTTTTCCTGAACTTTCAAAAGAGCAGTTGAAAGCTGTGATATTGAAGCTTGACATTTGCCACTGCCTTCTCTGGCCGTGTGCCTTCCTGTACATTTCCTCTATTTTGTATATTAGCCCATTAAAAACTGTTGGTGTGCTCAATTCAGTCCAGACAGCTCAAGGAAAATTCAAACCCAGGATACGAAAACACAGAAGATGAAAAAGGGGATGCCAGTTTATGACTTCATCAAATCAACCCCTGAAGTTATTGTTAATTTTTATTAACAATATTTATAACCTATTGTTAATTTTTACTTTGAACATGAAGTTTAGTTTACTGTTGTTCGTCTCTACAATTTGAAACTCAATTATTTTGTAATTAGACAGTTTCATTTTTCTAATCACTAATACAATTATTTAAATTGAGAAAGAACTGTTATTATTTATATTAGTTTGAAAGTAATTCTCAACTGAAGAAATTTAAAAAATGCTACTTGTTTGACAGAAATCAAAATTAAAGTTAAAAAAATGTGGAAAATTTCCTTTTAATATTTGGTTATCAAAATGGCAGAGATCACTTAGGAAGGATCATATTCTTTATAAATACCTTGTATTTCTGAATTATTTTTGACACTTATTCAAAGTACAAGAAAATATTCTTGTCATGCTGCAACAACTGCACACTAAGTTTTAACAAGTGAAAACTAGTAAACATTGGCCCAAAATACAAACCCAGTAACTTGCAGCTAGTATTGGTTCTTATGACCCAAGTAATTACCTGTCCAGAAGTACTATCCTTCTGACTCCCTGCTTCCAAGCTAATTCTTTCTCCTGTTAGACTATTCAGACTGCTAGATATTATTTTTGGATTATGGATGTATTACTTACAACCTACTGTCCTAACATAAAACATTCACTGAAAAAATCAGATGTCCATATCATGCTCTTTAGCATCACCTGTAGCAAATACAATCCCATTTTGCAGATTTATTCAGCCCATTCTAATACTGCCTTTCTTTCTAACCACTCCTTAAGCTTTTCAAAAAACAATCAAATATGCAATCAAAACGTCTTTGTTTTCTGTGTTGTGATTTGTGATGCTGACATCCATTCACTTCTCTGATATTCCTCTGTTTTAGTGAAAGAGAATGAAAACTAAACTATCATACTTCCATGATCACATCCTCTTGTGTCCCTTGCTGGGACATTGGTGGACAGATGCCTTTGCAAACCTATATTCCATAGCTGGAATTCACCTTCATGTGTCATTGATAAAATATGATGCACTCCAGTTTGGGATATTATGTTTTAGCTATTGACTAGGTTACATGATATATAGAAGAAGCAGTATATAACAGTGTTTTCAGTGAGGGGGGGAGCTTCAGGTAACAACACTTGAGAAATCTCTTTTAATGCTATATACTAATTGAGTTGAAAACCAGCACATTATTCATGAACAAAGAAACAGCAGATCTCCACTCAAAGAAAGGGATTGAGGGGGTGGGAGAACAGGGTGAACAGGAGGGAGAACATACAAAAAGACACCTGTCCTCATTAATTCAATGACTAGTGTCAGCACAGCCTTATTACAAAGAAGAATAAAACCCATAATGAATACTCTTCAAACTACATTCACCAAGGGAAAAAAGGGAAGAAATAATGCCATTCTGGTTAGATGTAGCACCAGTTTTGGGAAGTTGGTGCACTCACAAATAAGAACCAGAGTACTGCACTGAGCATGAAAGCAAAGACATGTAATGGGAAATGCTCACGTTGCCCAGTTCATGCTTTGCTTGGAATCGACTTCCAGTAGCCCTAAAGATCAAATTCTCCTAAGTACAGGATGATGATACACTGGGCTTTTCTTGTAGCAGAAAATTAAACAGTAGTTTCCTATGTCTATTCCCCATGCACAAAATGCAGGGATCTCTCATCGTGCAGGAAGCATCCATAGCTCTGCATTGTAGAGCAGCTCCAGCTAGTGGGCTGCGTATTGGACAGAAATCTGTAGCCATTTTATTAGCAGATTACTCCTAGGAGAGCTTACCAACTGTCATGGTTTTTTTCTAACTTTGAGGCAAATGACTCACAATAGGAGGATATAAATATTTTTGAGGCATGACATGAAGCTAGAGAAGAAAGCAGAATGCTAGAATAATAAGTCTCTTAACAGTATACAGAATGGGTATTACATGGACCCTTTTGTACATGCAAAAAAAGATAGCTTATCCACAGACTATAATTGTCAATAAAAAAGCCCATCAAGTCTGTGTAAATGAAGACAGAAACTATTGTCCTGTTAATACAAATTTAACTTAGCAGACTGCTGGTGTTTCTGCTTGAGCTGAGTAGGAAGGAACTAATTCCAAATCCAAGGAGCTCAGTACTTAAGGATCCACATGAGATTTCAGATGGGTCAGCCAAAAATATTATATTGAAACTTTTGTGGCCTCCACTTGGCATTCCTCACACCTTCCCATCCTCTGCCAGAATGTAGTCCCTGCATGTCACACAAAAAACAGAGTCACACTCTAAGTGTTTTAACATGACAAAGATATATTTCTTCACTCAAATAGAAAGATGGCAGTTTATTTTGTTTGCATGTTATTTAAGGCTAGATGGGAAAAGGATAATATTTTCAGCTGGGCTTCGAAAGCCCAATGGCCAAATAAGGCATAACTGGTTTTTGACAGATTAGAATGGATGAATGCTTATATGTAATCTGTCATTTATTTATACAAATCCATATGTAGCATGCAAATAGATGTTTGTTGCTGGACTCTATTTCTATAGTTGGTCAAACCAAAACCCTAATATGCCTTGTGCCAACAATAATGCCCAAAAATCTGCATTCCATTTCAAAAGTTCAAACCTATTGCTAAATAAAAATGGCAGTTTTCCAAGAATGTGAGTCCCAGTAAAGATCGTGGCTGTGTTGGGATCAAATGTAATACCCACATGGCATTTATTTATTTTTTTCTCTCTGTCCGCATACTCTACATATTCTCCTCTCAGACTTATTTCTGGTAATTAAAAATATTTATTCTATTTCTAAGAAGATTTAATCACTACTTCTAACTGAACATTAGTAGGATTAAGTATGATTCAACAGGATGTGCCAAGTTCAACCCACCAAGAGAATTTGATGGAATATAGAATCATAGAATGGTTTGAGTTGGAAGGGACCTTCAAGCTCATCCAGTTCCAATGCCTCTGCCATGGGCAGAGACACCTTCAACTAGACCAGGTTGCTTAGAGCCCTATCCAACCTGGCCTTGAACCCATCCAGGGATGGGGCATCCACAACTTCCCTGGGCAACCTGTTCCAGTGCCTCACCAACCTAATAATTGAATCTAAACTGACTGTCTTTCAATTTGAACCCATCCCCCTTGTCCTTTAAGACATGGCCTTGTCTTGCCTCATCTTTCATGTAAATTCCCTTCAGGTGCTGGAAGGCTGCAGCTAGGTCACCCCTAAGTCATCTCTTCCAGGTTGAACAATCCTAATTGTCTCAGCATTTCCTCATAGGAGAGGTACTTCCATGCCTCTGGTCAACTTGATGGCCCTCCTATGGACTCACTCCATGTCCTTTCTCTGCAGGGACCCCAGAGCTGGATGCAGTGTTCCAGCTGGGATCTCACAGAGCAGAGCAGAGGGGCAGAATCCCCTCCCTGGCACTGCTGCCCACAGTGCTCTGGATGCAGCCCAGGACACATTTGGCTCTCTGGGCTGTGAGTGCACATGGCTGGGTCATGTCCAGCCTCTCACCCATCAGCACCCCAAAGTCCTTCATGGCAGGGCTGCTCTCAGTCTGCCCATTCTCCAGCCTTTATCTGTTTCTGTATATGGATTCAGTATGGAATAAGTTCTTCTTGAAATTTCAGTTAGAGAAAGGCGAGAGAAACCTGTTGTTTCCGCTCTGAAAAATGTATCTGTTTTAACAGTTATTCTGGTGTTCATACCGTGCTTTTTTTTGTTAACATTGCCTATTACTTTTAAATATTATTTAAATGTGTGGCATATACCAGATGTTATGTTGAGGCATTGGGTACAAGCAAGGTTCAAGGACATGAATAGCACAGAGAGTCTGTGAGATTTGATCCCTTGAAGTTTCTAAGTTCCCAGCTAGTCACTGTGGAATGAAATTATCTCACCAGACCTTGGAGGTCTAACCAGCTATGCCTAAAGTCAGTGAAGAAGGCATGAAAAAGAGAAATTTTCCCCTTTTCCAATAAACACTCAAGTAGTTGGGATGAATGATCTTCTGTGGGTGCACATTAAGCTAGGTTAATTATAGTGTTGGGGGTTTTTTTAATTAGGATAATTATTAGACATCTGAAGTAAAATTAGATTAGGTTTATCCTCAGACAAAACCAAAACTCAAAATGAAGTTGGACAGTTCAGGGTTAGGGCTTTGCATATGCAGAGTTGTAAGTGCATCACACAAGAAAGAGCTGTGATTTTGAACTGCCATTTTCAAAAGACCACATGTGGCACAGGGAAACTAAACTCCTCACCTGACTTCTTCTTCCTCAATAATTTCCTCTGACAAATTAAGTAATATTTATATATAAATAAAGCTACTGAAGTGCAAAAATAATCTGGAGGTGCTGATTCCACATCTTGGCATAACCATTAGCTTTGGTACCTCTGCAACTGAGAGGTAGTTAGGCAGTCAGAGATGGAGTGGGAACAAGGCAGGATAGTGAAAGAGGTCTTTGGGGTCTCCACTTGCCTCATTTAGGGGCAAAACATGCAACTGAGCTGTAGGCACACCAGTGCTGATGGGTTTAATATCCTGCCTGTCCACCTCTGGGAAGCAGCCAGTGTCAGCAACAAGAGCTTGGGGAATTCTCACTGTGGGGGAAAAAAGATGTCAGGGGAGTAAGAACTAATAAAAAGGATGTTGGTTCTGGGTTAGGGAAAGATATTAAATGATCACGGTATAACAATGATTAAATCACCTTTTCACTGTGGGTGTTGATGGAGGTGATCTGCTGTTACCAGCAGGCACTCTGCCTTCCCAAGAGAGGTGGGACTGGGACACTGGCACAGGAAGGTTGCAGATTTGGTTTCTCAAGCTGCTTTTCTGCAGATTCCAAATACCAGGGAATGCCACGAACCCCATGAAACAAAATGAAGCTAAGAAGCCTTTTTAATTTTTGCCTGTTATCTTAAAGGGCTTAATTCTGCAGTGCTGTGTAAAACCAAACTCCAGCTATCGGGAAGTATAGCTGTCTTTATCTGCCTTCTGTAGCACTCATAAGCAACTTACTGCCTCATTACCAAACCTGAAGCCAGAAATGTATTTGCAGAGGGATGGAATGATCATGCCCAATGTCAGGTGAAGGACATTTGCTTTCATTATTTTTCCCTTGTCTCTTGTATTATTCACATATTTCCTCTTCTTTAATGTCTCTTCTCTTGATTATTAATGTATGAAGAATGCTGGCTGCACGGTTCAGAACATGACAACACCTGAGAAACCCCAAAGAAGCCAAGCATTGCTATGTGTTATTTATAGGATTTCAGGCTTCTCTGTATTTCCCTCAGTTTCTGGGATTTTATAATTAGAGAGAGAAAGACTACCAAGTCAGATTCAGATGGTGAAAGAAGCTCCAGAGCTCTGTATTGACCTATTTATGCCACAACGCCTCTTTAATCGTTAAAACATTCATGTTGTAGGGGGTCAGAGGCTTTATGTTTTAATGCACAAAGTCATGGGACTGAGTTGAATAATTTATTAATTGCTTCTGTGCACCACACCTAGGGCTTTTTTGGAGAAAGGGTAAAATATTTAGTGAGTTAAAAAAGTGTGATTGAGATATTTATACTCTCTACAAGCCTTACGAGCAGCTGAAGGAGATGGGGTTGTTTAGCCCGGAGAAAAAGAGGCTCAGAGGCTACCTTACAGCTGTCCACAATTTCCTGAAAGGAGGTTGTAGTGAGGTGGGGATCAGACTCTTCTCCCAGGTAACAAGTGACAGGACAGGAGGAAATGGCTTTAAGTTATGCCAGGGAAAGTTTAGATTGGACATTAGGAAAAATTCCTTCACCAAAAGGGTTCTCAAATGTTGGAAAATGATGCCCAGGAAGTGGTTGATTCACCATCCCTGAGGGTATTTAAAATCATAGAATCATAGAATGGTTTGGGCTGGAATGGACCGTGAATGTCATCTAGTTCCAACGCCCCTGCCATGGGCAGCACACCTTCCACTAAACCAGGTTGCCCCATCTAACCTGGCCCTGAACACTTCCAGGGATGGAGCATCTGTAACTCCCCTGGACAACCTGTGCCAGTGCCTCCCCACCCTCCCAGTAAAGAACTTCTTTTGGAAAGTGTTTTGAAGTCTTTGTATGAATAATGTTATGTGCACAGCATTTAGCCTCAGTTTGGGGAGTCAGGCAAAACACTAGATATCAGGGTCTTCCAGCTGAACTCATGCACACAGCTCTCCATCCATGGTGAGAAGCAATGACCTTTAGAGAGCTGAGCACCCTGTTTGGAAGAGTTTTTCTAAAGGCATTTCCCCATTTTCTGGACCCAATTGGCCACTGAAGACCATTATGGAATGACCCATTCATTTACTAACTGTTGGAGAAGACCAGGGCAACTGTCAGAGTGCAATTACTGCTCAGGGTCTGGCTATTTTCCTGCCTTTAAGGACCAAAACAAGGTATATTCTTACAGAATACTGGTAATCCTAAATAATTTCTATTTTGTGTTTGCTAAGAACACAGGAACTCAACTTTTTACTAGCTCATAGACCTCTGAAGGTGCTCTTTTTTGAAAATGTAGTTATTATCTTTTTATTTTGGATACTATCATTAAAATAGACAGAAGAATGTAAAATGTATATGCAGGGCTATGATTGCTGTCTGATTTGTTTAAATTAGAGCAAGTCTATATTTTAAAATTGTACAAATAACTTAGAATGTTTGGATTATGAAACTAAAGATAACTGTTAAAGGATATGAAGCTGTAAAAGGATATGAAAAAACAAAGAGTGATTAAAAAATACTTCTCATTAGTCTTCCATTTTGTTTAAAAACTCAGCTGGCTACCAGTTGTGTAAAATAGTGCCAGTCTTTATGTCTAGAGAGCCTCTGGAATCTTTCTGCACATATTCTTAATTTTTCTTTTAATGTTTTAAGATTACTTTTTGTCAAACAGTACACATTCTAACAGCTTTTACTCCTATGCAGTGCCACATATTGTTTACGTGGTTTTCTACTTGCCTGAGTTTTCTGTTAAGTAATTACAAATTAAGTGAATACTACTTATAGAGATTTGATGTGTGATTTCTTGTTACAACCCTGTGGTTTTGCTTCTTTCCTAGCTTAGATGATTCTCCTACCAAAAAATGTAGAAGGCCCTCAATGATAAGCAGCATGAGGACTGAAGGTGTCTTCTGAGGGGTGTCAAAAGTGACAGCAATGATCAAAATGAACTTGGAAAAATGCCACTTGGCCAGATAAAGGACCAGTCCACCGACTGGTATGTGTCATGAAACATTTAGTGGAATAGGGTATAGGAGGCCCCTGCTACAGTCTTTTGGAAGTTGTTTCACTCTGTGTTCTTAACTCAGGGTAATCCTTTTCCTCCTCTTGCCACACATGATGCCAGGACACATTACCCATCATCCCAGGATATCCAGCTGATACCTCCTGCAGCTGATCAGCTGGACCCCAAAGAGAAGGGGAAAGAAGTGCCTAGTGCCACAATCCAAAAGGGGCACTGAAATGCAGTCAGTAATGCTAAAAGGTGTGACCCAGCCTTCCTGGCTCCGGCAGATATAAGCTCAGTAACTCCAGATTTTTCAACTTTTCTGCTACAAGGACCTGATTTCCCTGTTCATTTCAGCAGCCCTTTCTGCCAATACATATTTGAATTTGTCTTACAATGACTGCAATTGTTGGCAATTTTCTATATAAGGTTGTGCCCTGGTTTCATCTAAGGCAGAGTTTGTTCTCAGGAGCTGTTACAGTGCTGTGTTTTGGATTCAGAATGAGAATGGTGTTGATAACACACTGATGTTTTTCAGTTTTTTTTCTAAGTCCTGTTTATCCTTAGTCAAGGACTTCCTTGTCTTATGCTCTGCTGGAAAGGAAGTACACAAAAGAAACTGTGAGGGAGCATAGCTGGGACAGGTGACCCAGGCTGACCAGAGGGATATTCCACACCATAACAAGTCATGCCCAGTATATAAACTGGGGAGATTTGCCCAGAATGGTGACTGATCTGAATTCAGGAAGGGGTGTTGATCAACAGGTTCTGAGCAATTGCATTATACATAATATGGTTTCCCCTTTTCTATTAGCATTATTATTATGATTTACCATCATCATTGTATTTTACTTTATTTTAATTTTTATTACACTATTCTTATCTCAACATACAAGTTTCACTTTAGGTCTCCTCTGCATTCCACTGGGGTTTAGATTTGCCTTTCGACAATGAGTTATATGAGGAAGGAGAGGCTATAGCAGACAAGGGGCAACAAGGAGCAATAAGGAACATTGTTTTAACTGTCAGAGTACCTTTACCATGCTTGTTTGACCTCTAGGGAAATTTCCACCCTCCTCAATTTCCACCCTCCTCAGGCTCACACACATCCAGGCCCTTCTTCCTCGGTGAAGACAATACAAGAAACTTCTACAAGACCATGCTCAGGAGGGCTCTCCTTGTCTGTGTAGTATCATTTCAGCCCTGGGTGTCTCCTACATCAGTGGTGGGAACAGGAGGCACAGGTTGCCATGACCCAGCCCTGCAGCACCAGCAGGCTCCTAATTGGTGTTTCCCATAATGAAGTTCGTAAAATGAAAAAGAGATAATCTGTGATGTGTGATCTAAAATGAACTAATCCTTCAGATCCACCCTTGCAGGAAGATTTCTCCCTCTCTCTGCCACAGTCTGGAAGATTAATGTGGTGAGTGTGTATGGCTGCTATCTGCTTGTTTATTCCACTTCACGAATTAATAAATGTTTTGCAGTTGTTCAGTAACAATGAGAAAATTACAATCAATTGGCATTTTTAATACAGAAATTAATGGTACTCTTCAGTGAGATAACGCTGATAAATGACTGCTTCAGGCACTCAACTGCTCATCTCTATTTATAGCTATATGACTGAGGACAGAAAAAAAAGGAAGGGGGCGGGAGAGGAAATAAATCCCCAATGAATCTCTATTAATTGCTTCCCAGTGTACTGACTCACCATATCCTTTACCAGAAGACAGCTTTCAAAAATTTTAATTTTCAGTATTTATCTCGTCTCACTGTGTAATTTACCCACACCCTTGAGCAGGAGGATACCCTGTCCTGTCTTGGTGGCCAGCAGAGAAAGGGGGCACTGCTGTGACCTGCTGACCTGGATGGTGTCTGACACCTGCTTTGGGGTGAGGTGGATTGCTCCCTAGGCTAGCAAAGGACCCCAGGGTGATGAGCAGAGTTTTAGCTCTGACCTATTTTAGATATTTATAACTAAGCAAGTGAGTCACACTCGGTACTTTTTGTTGCCTTAATTTCCCATTAAAAAAACAACTATTCCACATGATCAAAGACAAGTTTTCTGTGAGACCTTCCAATGTGAGAGGTGTGCCATAATGACTGACAAGATATAAGAAGTCATGAGTGCAAGAGAGCTAAAACTGTCTTTGTATAGACAGGTGTTGCAGTGAATATCAGACAGCTCAGGTTGACAAATTCAGTTCAGCTCACTCAAGAATCTGTAAACATTGATATTGGCCCAAACTTCATCTGACTCCTACTGGCAGTGAAATCTTGGAAATGCATCAATGTGTTATTGGAAAACTCTTGGGAAGCATTTCAGTAGTTCTAATTCAATCCCTAACCAGGAAGTGTAGAAGGAATTGAGGGGGAAAAAAGTGAGATGTTTTAAAACCCATTAAAGCATTGGCAACAGCAGCTCTGATGGTATTGAAAAGGAATGAACTGAGTGTGTCTCCAGAGGATGCAAGCAGGCTTGGCTTGCCTGGCACACTGGCACATGCAGGAGAGGCAAGATGGACAGTGTGGATGCCAGAAAAGAGATTGCATTGCTTTCCCACTGGTAAATGCAGCAGTGTTTTTACACTGTGGCAAAGGAAAAGTGAGCTGATACAAGAACACCTGAATTTTCTTCCCTTGCTTTTCTTTCCCTTTGTCCTGTTGGGGCTCAAAGTCAGGAATCCTTCTAACATTCCATAATCCATGAGATAACAACTCAAGCTGGTGCAGACAGTACTGAATTGTGGGAGGCCAGGATTGCCCTGCAGGGCCAGTGCCAGAGCTGTGACCAGAGCTGTGCCACAGAAAGTTGCAGCCACTGCAGCCACAAGGGAGAGCAGGACACCAACAAGCTGCTTATGAAGCATTTCTTGTGGGTCACAGTGCTTGGGGGCTTACAGAATAACTGCCAGATGGAGCCTAAGGATTGTGCTGCTGAACACAAGGCAATGAGGCTGCAGAATAAAAGCTTCTCTCTGACAATCAGCACAAAAATCACCTCTAGTAATGGAAAAGATTTTATAATACTGACAATGGAAACACTAAATTTGCACAAAATCTCCAGCAGCAGGTATGACATTGACACAAGCATTTAGCATGTTTTGGAGGATGGGGAGGATGGAAAGGACAGAAAGGTGGTTGGAGTAATTCTTAAAACCAATTCTCACCCTGAATATCTACAATTTCAACAAAACATTTCTTTTTTTTCTACCTTCACATAAATATTATCTGCACAAGAATGTAAACAACAGCAAAAAATGGCATCTGGACACAGGTGAGCTCTTTGGGGAGTGTCTGCTTTCTGAAGACATGCACATTCACAGAGTCCTGCAGCTTACAGCCTATAGCTGCAAGATCATATCAGACATGAAGAGTATAACTTTCCATGTCAGAGCAAAGAGCAAGCCAGTAATGTATTCTAATGATAGATAATACAAAGCATCCCATGCCTTAAACTGCAATTTCTAGCTATATCTTCACAATGCTTTCGACAAAATTAATTGTGTTTTTCCATTATTGTTGAGAATTGTGAGTGCTGATAATGTCCCATTCCTCTTGCCTTGTTGGTGAGCCCCAACCCACAGCTTTTTCACTTGTGTCACTAGGAGATGTTCCCCAGAGAGGGTTCACTGCTGAGCATCTGTGTTGTGTCCTAGAAAATGCTGAGGTGTGAAATGTCTGTCACAGAACAACACTATGATGAAACAGTATGAAATATATCTTCCCAGCCCTCCTGAACAACTGTAAAGGAACATATTTAATGTCTTCTGAAACCTGCAACCTCAGGTAAGGCATTGATTGCACAGGGAGGCAAATGAATGAGGATTACATCTGTTTTTCACCAGGCTCTATAACTGCTTTTATTGTTATTGTAAGATTGAAAAATTAAGGCAATGAGGGAGGGCACTGTAGAAGGGGTCTGACTGCAAATCAGAGCAGGATTAAATAAAAACAAAAGCTGGGGGGAATGATGGGTTTAATCTTCCTTCAGGACTCCTCCTGGCAAATGAGGGTTGGTGGCCACAAACCTGTGTTCAGCTTCTCATGCCATGCAACATCACCTTGCTCAGCAGTTACTCTAGCAACAGCTTTGCCTAAAAAAAAAACCCTAAGCAACACTTATTCCTTCTTGGGCCACCTTGAACCCTCTCATTTTCTCACAGACAGAGGGCCCAACCCCCTACTTACAAAAATAGTTTAATGCAAACAACACCGTTCCTTAGAAGACAGCAAATGTTCTTCTGCCTGCTGAAGTTGGAGCTCAGTTCCCCACAAAGTGAGGGACAAACAAAATCAGCTGTTTTTCAGGGGAAATACAATGACCTGACACAAGGTGCATTTATTCAAGGTGCACTGCTAGGGGAATTCAGCCTTGAAGCAAAGAGCTCATAAAGCTCTTCAGATCTCGCTGAAATGGCTGAGGGTCCAGCTTACACTGCCAAACACTTCTGTGTACAGACAGACAGAATAGTCACCTCTCACAAGAAACATCACAAGAACTTATAAAACAGTATTCATCAGCTGGTGGGAAAAGCACTTTTGACAGAAAATGGTCAGACAGAATTTTTGGTACCTTTTCAATCTCCACTAAGCTCTACAAGAACCTGAGATGTGTTCTTTGCAGGTGGCCTGTAGAAATCTGACAAAATTTTAAATGATAAAAAAGATCTGGGAGAGAAAAAAGGAAAATCATTTAATATTAACTCCATTTATGATTCAGAAGTTTCGTATTGAATATTATTTGTAGCAATGGTAATGGTCAAAGCTAGGACCTATTTCTCACTTTTTGAGGAAAGTTGTTTTTATTAGCACAGGTGCATAAAGTAATAAATAACAGCTTAAAAGCATTTAATGTAAAATCAGCCCTCGTAAACTAGCAGAAACATACCTTGAAATTTGTTGAGTCTACAGATAAGCTAACAGTCTAGTGTGCAAGAACCTAATAGAGTATATGGTGTTGATTATAAAGTAGTATTTTCCCTCATTAACATATATAAACACTTGAGTGACCTATAGGTATTTAAACTTGTTTTATTCTGAATACACTTTTCTTAGTGCTACAAATGTCTACCATTGTCTAATTCTAGAAAAAAAATATTTACTGTAAAAGATATTTGCCCCTTGTAAAAAATATAAACCACCACCAGGATCAGCTGGAACAAAGGCAGAGGACCTGTAGCTCAGCACATCTGATGACAGCCTGGCAGAGAGAAAGGGCATGTCCTCATGGCTCAGAGTTTTCACTCCATGTCAAGCTCTTCATAATAAAATCCTTGGAATCCACCTGCTAAAGCCGTTGGTCTAAGAAGCATGCTTATAAAAGCCTCTGACTTTGAGGTCTGCTTTCTGGGACTAAATCATATTATTTCATCCTCTGAAGGAAAGCTGACATTAGTGGGACTTGGTGGGTACATTAAAGGACAGAGTTTGACCCAGTGGCTTAAGAAAAAAATAAAAGAGATAGGACTCTAAGGTTCAAGTCCATATTACTTCTTGAAAAACTGAAAGGAGTGAAATCATTGCCCTGTGAAGAAAAATAAAATTAGAACATTTTGGCTGCCAGACCTATAAATCCACAAGTGCATGCTTCATCTTGAGGACTTACTTTGTAATAGTCTGGTAGTCAATCAATCCCTGAGTACCTGGCAGCTTGGGCAGGTCAGGAGAGATGAGCCCACACTGTCTATAACTTTTTATTGGAGCTGGCAGATCTTATTTGCACCTACTTAGAACTTTTACTTTTTAACCATCTTTTGGCATTGAAGAAAATCATGCTGTGGCTGTGGCTGATTTTCTAGGAGAAATTTTCAGCAAAAGTAATTCTTCTGGCTCTGAGAATGAGGCTAAGGGAGGAAAAGGCATTGTTTTGTCCATGTGGGTGCAGGAGGGACTAGTTCAGACGGGGACTGAGAGGCTCAGCAATGCAAACTGCTCCAACTGCCAGCTCTATAACTTTAAAGCCCCAGCATGTGTGAGCACACTGGATAAAGAAGTCCTCCCCATGACTCCAGCTGCTGCCTGTATCACTTCTGACTAATGAGAGGCAGGAGCACAAGAGGGAGAAGGCAAGTGGCAGGAGAAGGCAGCAAAGGTGCCAGAGATAAATGGGGAGGAAGGATGAAAGGGGAGCGCTTCCACCAGCACAGGACCTGAGACCTGATCCTCAACTGTCTGCTATCAGCAAATGCCTGGGAAACCAGTGATGGAAACAGCGTGGCAGTCCTTTCAGGAGATGGCTCAAACGGCATGCTATTGCCATTGGTTGCTTCAAGATACCCACTACCAGAAACCTGGAGATTTTTAACCCTCCTGAGATGATATGGACAATGACTTGGACATTTTCAGCTTTACATTTTATAAAAAGGGAAGGAATTAAATTAGACTACTGTTAAAAGGACACCAAGACTGCAAAGTACTGAAGAGATGGGAAATGCCTGAGTCAGGTTGTATTATAGATCTCCCTTTGCTCTCCTGCTACTCGTGGGAGAGGACAGGGCTGCACAAGAAGTGACCACATGCTCATTTTTCTGTGGGCACCCTGACTCTTTTGGAACAGAGGATGGCCATTGCTCAGAGCATGAAAGCTCTTGCATGGAAGGGCTTGTGGAATTGTGAAGGATTGTTTCATCCAGACATGGAAAATGTCTCCTGGGTCACATGAGGCACTACAGGACATTCTCAAGTCTATGGTTCTCATTTTGTTGTCATGAATCACAAACGTATTCCTTTGCAAACAAAATCACAAAGAGCTGCTTTTTTATCTTGTAATGTTATTGATCATGTAAAACGGTCCCCAGGTTCTTAAGGAAGAGGTGATGTTTTCATGAGATCAAAGGAGAGAAGAAGAAAAAAACCTCCCAGATTTTCAGGAATGCAAATACATGGAACCTGAAACAGCAGCAGCAAGTTAAGTACAGTTGTAGACCCTGTGCGAAGAAAACAAGCATAACAATCATACTGTTAAAGACTGTCATGAGGAATATTTTCAAAGAGGCCAGATTAAAGTCAAATCAAGCCAACTCCAGCATTGTTCTCTAGTGTCAAATGTTTGACCTTACAGGCATGAAACTTAGAGACCTGCATGTTAAAGTTAGGTATGTGGGAAATCCAGATACAAACACAGTATTCTGTGCCCTCCACTCAATTGCTTTTTTAAATTCATGTCAGATTACAATGACCGAAAGACAGTGAAACATTGATGATCTCTGTCCAGTGTTGGTAGATGTAGAGAAGTCAGCTTCAGCTGAAATTATGTTTTATAGCTAAGAGGCAAAAATCAGTTGGGGACTGCAGACTGCTTTTACCTAGCACTTGAAAGAGAGGTCTTTCTGTCGAAAATCAAAAAGCTTTGGTAAGGGAAGGGAAGAAAAAGCATAGCTATTGGCTCTACTGTTTGGTAAAATAAAGCACGTTTTCCAATATTTTTCTTCTGGCATTGTGCTGAATATAATTTAATAGAAGTTCAAGAATCAAAATGAAAACAGTAGAGAAGAGGCAAAATAGAGGAATGGACATATCTTCCTCATAAATATCTCCAAAGTCCAGACCTGCACAAAAGATGGAGCTTACCAAGCCAGTAAACCCTATTGCTAAATTTGGAGAGTACTGACATTTTGTAGTTTTCTTATAGCACGATTATCAAAGGAGAGAGTTTAACCCTTCTCAAAGGCATGAATGTAACACCCAAAGTAACAAGGAGTCTTCTAGAACCTATTCCTGTCTTTTGCACCTAGATCTAGAAAAACAGAACAGAGAATGATGGGGAGGAGGGGGGAAAAATCCCCACAAACAAAAAATACAAACAACAAAAAAAAACCCAAAACACAAAAAGCCCCATAAACCTTCACCACTTACAACCCACATGCTAAATTTTTTTATTCTCAATATCCTTGTTTCTCTAATACAAATACTGTCAATATCCAGTCAGTATGTGCAGGGCTTCCATTCAAATAAAACATTTCAAGGAAAGCAGCCCTGGGTATTGCAGGTACTCTCCTTTCTACTGTTATTTCTACAACTGTGGAAGCTATCATTTTAGCATTAAAATTTTCTAGGCTTAGAGAAATTTTGTCTGCTCTCTAGAGCTTGACAAAGAAAAGGTGACATAAAATCAGAAAGCTATCAATCACTCTTTTCTAACACTTTCACTAGAAAACACTAGTGAGGTGTGCATTACATTTTGAACTGGAATTTTTTTTTAAGGAAACAAAACCAGAAAGAATAAAAACACACCCCCACTAAACCACTGAATATGCTCTGCCAGCAAACATATTAATTTGTATGTCTTGGATTCTATCTGCAGCTGATATTCCCTTTAATCAAAAATACTGAACAGAATCAAAGAAAAAAATGCTGATTTATATTTTATTGCTCATGTTTTATCTTTCTCACTTGCATAAAGGACCTATTTTCTGCACTTTTAACAGATCTTAATTTAAATATGTTAACACAAACATTTGTAGGCCTATTTTACATACAAATACCTTGTATAAGTAAATAACAACGTGTGCATATATATGTAGATATGTAAGTATACAGATACACAAACTTCAATTATTTTTCAAAATACATCAAAGAAACTCACTATTGTTATCCACCAGCTGTGACCAGAACTGTCTCTTTAACATGCTGCATTTAATGAGACATTATGTTAGCATTTCTCACTCTCCGTATTTCCCTGAAAAAAAATCTATGTTAAAATCAGTAAGGGAATTATGTAAATAAAGTACCAACCCTGATGAAACAGCAATTATATATCTCAGCAGCTGCGTAAGTCCATTTATGATAGATGATTAACTGGCAAACTGTTTGCATATTTTTTTTATGGAGCATTTGGCAATTTAACTATTAGCTATGAAGGTTTAGCCAAGTCATTAAATGCTTAGACTAGTGTAGATCACAGGTGGTACTGTTTTAGGAAACTTATAAAATGCCATAATGTAAGAGATACCTTAAAGCAAAGGACTATATCCACAGAGGGGTGTCCATGGGATGTGTGGGGACCACGCTGGACATCTAATCCACCCACTTGGTGTCAGTGGGGACTCAAAAGACCCATTCTGGCTTCTTCTGCTGTTTGTGTGATTTCAACCCTAACACTGATGCCACTAAAGTTGCCTTATCTTTTAGTTCTTTTGATAATCTATGACAAGGGATACCTTTGCAGCTGGCAAAATTTGAGAAAGTCTCTAGAACTTCACAGGTAGATCTTGGCTGTTTGAGACTTGGATTCCAGCTCCACTTCTGTGGATATTTAATGTAAATAGCACAGTCACAAGTGCTGCACTGGCACAGGGATCATTACAACACAGAATTGTTCTCTCTCTTTTGCCTGGTGAATGTGCAAATTTTAGAAGGAAGGACCACCCCCACCAAAAGGGCAGGAAATCCTTTGTAATGTGGGTAAAAATCTGCTCAGAAAGGTACCTGCATCTTGTTTTCCTGCAGTTTGGGTAAGTGCACTGCCAGCTGAGCTGTGGGAAAGAACAGACTGCTACTTCCAGGTGAGACAGGGGTGGTTGAAGATACCTCTGCCATCACCCAAAGATCACTTCTGCTATCATTGAGCGAGTGGAATATAATTGCTGGGTGGTCCCTTTTTGGGTTTAATGTCAAATGAATAGAGTCAAGCAGTAAAATCAGACTTAGTACTAAAATACATGAAGGCTTTTGTGTATTTTCATTCACCAGATGCTGTAGCAAGCACCATTCACCTATGATAGCTGTCACATGAGTTGCTGTGAAGGAAGGTTTGTTCAGGTTCTGACTGAAGTGAGCATGGGTACACAGTTTGGAGTTTAAGAATTCTCTGAAGGCTTCTCTTTTTTTCTTCTTTTGTTCAGAGGGACAATGAATATTTCAGCTCAGCTATAACTGTACTTTGCTATTTTCATGAGAACAGGTGCAGTATAGAAAGGGACAGTTTGGCCCTTTCTATTGCAACAGGCAGCACACAGCTGAATAACTCAAGGGAGAAGTTGTGTAAGACAATGCATCAATGTGTCCTGGTTTGTTCCTCATGTGTCTGCCCCTGTACTTTGCTGTAAGAGAAGAGCTGATGCTTCTCCATCCTCCATGCCAGCCTCTGTCTTCTCCCATCCCTGACTGCTTCCCACTGGCCCACTTTCACAGGCACTTTCTCCAAGCACTGCAGACACAGCCTGTATTCCCAGACACACAGAGCTCTGTGGCATGCACGAGAAGATGTGCATGTGACCAAAGGGTTGTCCTGTTCCTGCAGGACTGCTCTGTATCCAGACACTGACAAACCCTGAGCAAACACTGGTCTGCTGGTGCTGATACCCAGAGTTCACACAGCTCTCGCTGTTAGTTACAGACACAAGGCTCACTTGCTGTTTAGGAGAGAACAAAAAGCAGCAGCATAAGCTCACATGTAGCTGCAGCTGTGCTGCTGGGGATATATATATGTATATATATTAGAGCTGCATCCTGCCTGCTTCTCCCTGCCATCTCAGTGTGCCTCTCCATGCCTTCTGCCCTGCTCTTGCAGACCCCCAATCACCCCTTATCATCAGAAAGGAGCCATCTGAGCTCAGACTGCAAGTATTAAATTTATAGACATCGTTTTGGAGATTTGAGGTGAAACTGAAATGAGCTCATGATCCCCAAACAATACTGATTCACCAAGCTACCATCAGGATATGAGGCCATACCAGTTAAATTTTGCTGTGAAAGTAAGCAGAAGAGTTTAAACAGCAAGTTGCACCTGGCCAAAAATGCACTGCTTTTATTTCTTTGAAATTCCAACCACAAACCACATTTTTTCTGTGTTCTTGTTAACTTGCTTCAGCAGCAACCCCACTAGCGTCAGAGTTAACCTGGAAGATTCATGAGGAATTAGAGAAACACACTGTTTGCTCTATTTGTGAAACATACTTTCCAGGAACAGTATTTCCTCCTGTTCCCTCCTCTCAGATTTCCCCCCAGCCTGTTGCTATGCTGGAGCTGTGTGTATTCCCTTAGTTTACACCACGAGCTGCCTATGGCAAGGAGCTATTATTTGTGCTCCTCTATAACGTAGTTTTGTCACTATGGACATAGCTGCCCACGCAAATGCTCTTCATTACAGAGAGCTAGCAGGGTGGATGAGTCATTCATCAGGGCATCATTGGCTCCCCAGTGAGGTGGGGGCTATGCTTTCGAGACCAGCTATGATTTATCCCAGCAAACTTGATGATACATTGCTATTGCTGAGGAAAAACGGTGAAAACTTGAGAAAAACACACAGCCTCTGATGGGGTTTTAAAATTTTTCCTATAGGTGAAAAGAATTATTTCCCCCTTTATCCTGCTGTGGGGCTTTCTGTGAGAGTCATCAGGTGAGATGTGTGTCTTGCAGCAGTGCTGAGGGACTGGAATGCACTGTGGGATACCTTGTTATGACAGATTCATATAAGAAATCAGATTAATCATATTCAGCCTTTCCCTCTTTCTTGTTTTTCCTGATTCAGTGCCCAAGATGATGATGATTCCAGCAGGAAAAACAGAGGAGGAAAATCTGCTTGAAGAGTTGCCTTCCTAAATTAAGCAGGATAAAGAGGTGACCTGAATTTGTTTGCTTGTCTTTAAATAAAGAACTCATGAAATCTTAAAAAGCAGCTTTTGACTGTAAACAGTGACTTTGCCTATTTAATATATCTTTAAAGACTTACACTGCCTCCCTCCACCTCCAGATGACAGGGTGACTTCCCAGGGAATACACGCAGGAGCATTGCCTTCCTCAGGCTCTGAACTTCCAGTGGCTTAAACAACCAGTTTCTAGCCAGTCTGGCTGAAAAAATGACAAAAACATAAAAGCATAAAAGTCTTTCTGATGCATGGAGGTAGCGTTATGTGTCTCAGGGCTCCTTTTCTGGCTCCCCAGCAGGCACTGCTGGCCCCACTGCTCTCTCCATCTCCAATCCACGCACACGGTGCAGTTTTGGCAAATGCTACCAATTACTAGCACCAAAGATACTGTGAACTGATTGTCTAAATTCAGGAGAGAGCCTTAAAATCTTGTTTCAAAATGGCTTATTTTGATGCTTTTTATTTGCCTTCTGGGTTTGAGTTTTCAGAGTCATGCCAGTGAATGCAATCATGAAGCCTACACATTTTTTCCTAAAATGGAACTTCGGGCTGCCATTAACAGCTTCTTTACACAGATGAGGCTTTAAGAAAAATATCAAATATTTTAATACTTGTAATAAAATCTCAAGAACTGACAACATTTTATGTCACTGGCTCCTTTGCTGTCCTCATCTCTTCCTGCCTCAAGAATCCAATTCCTCTGTGTCAGATAGGAGAGTCAGGACACATGATACCCATCCAAAATTGGAGTGCATAAACACAGTTTACAGCTCAAGCCAATTTCATCTCACCATCTTTAATAACAGCTCCATTTTACAACATTTGGAGAGTAGAAAACTAAGAGTAAGCAGTAATATTTTCTTCTGATTAAAAAATGCTCCAGATGTGCTTTTATTTTGAAAGAGCCTCCTTTAATGTACTGTGAAGCTTTAGAAATTACTACATGGCAGAGTGAACTGTAGTCCTACTGAGTGAAGTGTAAGATACCAAATAAATCATTTTGATTTGACTAGAAAAAATGGTTGAGGTCTTTAACTACTGCTATAATAGAAATAACAAATCATCTTGATAGTTTTGACAAGTTTGTTCATTTGTTTTAATGAAAGATTATTTTTCCAATGAGACATGAGCTTTAACCTGCATTTAAAAAAGAAAAATATTTGAAAGCAAGTATCTGAGTTTTCTTTGAAAGATCAAAATTCTGGAAACCAAAAAATAATTATTTGACTACATTTTTTATGTGAATGCTTTTAAGCATTCCTGTTTTTGTGTGTACATGTGCCTGAATTGTTACTCTCTGCCAATTTATTCACAAGATAAGCAAAATAAAGTAACCCTTTACTTATTGCTATGATGGGAATTTTGCCATTTAAAATGAGAGTCCCACTGTAGTAGTTGTCACAGGAAGAGGAAAATCTGTCCCTGCTTCAGGACATGTACAAACCTGGATACAAGTCAGAGGAGAGAGAAATGAGTCAGGTTGATGAGGTCACATTAAACAAAAAAAGCTTAACAGAATAACAGGAGTCTCAGCCTGCCACAAGAGCACTTTTCAGAGTGATGTAGTTTTTATTAAATGGCTTGAAATTGCATTATTATCCAGTATTGCACATACCCCAAAATGTTGACATATATGATGTTACATAATTTTCCCAATGAGAAGATATATTCAAAAGTCATTATGATACCTCAAAATACTGTGACTTCCAACAGTGGATCCAAGTGCTGCAGTTTCCAAGATTTCAAACATTTGAAAGAACATTTGCAGACCTTTTTTGAAATAGCTGTCCTTGAGCATAGAAGATAGTCCTCTCTTACAATTAGCTGAATATTGTATGTACATCACCATAAAACTTTGAAAGGATTGGGATCAACTTATTGTTTGACAAAGCTAAAGCAAGAATGGTAATCAATCCCTTGGCAATGGAAATTTTAAATTTAAAATAAGCTTTACAAAGCCTTTGAACCTTCAAACACTTTATCCTTAAGAAATTAATGGGTCCCTGAAGAAGTCTTATTTCCCTTTCTGTTTCAGTTATATATACTTCAATTACATTAATCAACAATGCAACAAAATAACTGATAAAGACCAACCTCCCAGAAAAAAATTCTTACCGATGTCTCTTTGCCACTTCTCCCCTTTTTTCTGTTTTTTGGATTTTAAACTCCTCAGTGCTCTACAAAAAATGGTACATTTTGGTTTTTAAACTCCATTTTTCCCAGCTTTGGTTTGCTGTCACAGTAACACCTCCCTCCACCCCTGACCTCCTCTCTCCAGCAATTTGTGTTGACTGCGGCAACACCTGCAGATGAAAGCAGCCCTATGTGAGAGGTTTCCTTCTGCTGAACCTGGAACAGCACCGAAGAGTCCTTCAAATGTTTCTTTCTTTTAAAGGCAATTGGAACTTTATGGAACATTTTCTTTTTCCTCTTAGGAACAATTACCATTGTGGTCCCCAAGCTGCCATGCCAGCCTCTGCCTTTGGGCAAAAATGAATATATTTTTCAAGTTTCACTACATCAAAAACTCCTAGAAGTGACCTTCCTTGTTACAGGTATAGATTGTGGATGCCTTTATTGTGTCTACTCTTAAATCCCATCATAGTTATAGTTTCAGTCTAGCTCAGCTTCTCCCAAACATGAAAAGCAAATCTGTGTGAACTGTTGACACTGTTTTCCCCTCTCGGTTCCTTTGCTCTCCTTAAAAACCAAGAGCCTAAAAATAAATGTCTCCTAGCCTCAGCCTTCAGCCTGGTGCCTCCTTGCAGGGCTTTGTAAGGAGCTCATATCCACCACCAAGCATCATTTTGCTATTGCTGTGATACTTAGCTGATCTTTCTGCTAGCTTTACCTGGAAGCACCACTGCATAGAAGCTGCATGCCTGTTAGTATTTGTATTATAAACAGCCTACTTAGGGGGTTTATATAACTCAGAGGTAAGAATTTGCTTTTGGCTGAAAGCTATTAACTCTCAGCCAAAAGGCAGAATTTTGTTTAATTTGACGTAAATAAAACTGATCTGCTGTGACAGTTCTATTTATACCAAGGGACAGGCTTTTGTATTTAGATCAGTTTATCCAGATACCATGTGAGCATTGTGGTGCTGACAGAAAGCCTGTGGTGTCGGGTCAAAATCCTTGCAGCCTCCAGCACAGAAAAGTGAGGGGGTAACTAAAGCACAGCGAGGCAGACAGACACCATATCCCTCCCCATGCTCCTCCACAGCATGCAAGACGACCAACAGTGTCAGGATGTACCCAAGACATTAATACAAATTTGGTCTTTTCCTTGGCTGTCATATAGAACATCTTACTGATTTGGAATTGCAGATAAGTAGATGAAGAGGAGGACTGACCACTTAGAGCAAGGCTCTGCACAGCCACTGAACTTTAAACTGCACCTCAGTCCTGAGCTCCCTGGGTGCCACTGCCTTGAAGTGGGGTGGGGAGGAGGGAAAGAGAGAGACATTCCTCTTGTACATTTGTGTACAGTCTTGATCATGGTGAAATGGCTCAATTTATCTGAATTTGATGCTTTCACATTCAGGTTTCTTATACTGCTACCTTTCTGCTTTCTGCCTGCCTCTGCATTAATTTGCTTTGTAAGTGCATTCAAATGTCAATGTGTTTTTACTGAATTTGCCTTATATAATGCACCTTGCACATACATTTGTTTCCTAAACCATGAAGAAGAAAACTATTGATAAACACCATTAAGTTAGTTCATTAACGTAATCAAAAAATAACATTAACAGATTGAAATGAAATATCTAGGTGGTTTTTTTTTCAGGGAAACTGCAGAAACAGTTTTGTGGTTGGAAATAGTTATGGATATGGGGGTAGTTTATACAATGTAGGTATTTAATTGCTGCATTAAAAGCACTGACTCTTTTCTTAAAAGCTATTATTTAGAATAAACTTTTGCATGTCCAAAACTTGCTGCAGCCATCTTGAAAAACTGTAGATAAGTGTAAGACAAAGCCCTGAAATTCACACCACTTGCTAAATGTAGCCATCCTGAGATGACTGCTCAGGAAAATTTCCTTTAAATTTCTGTACCATTACAAAAATTAAAGTAAAATTATTTGCCTAATTTTTCTGCCTTAGTATAAAATTTATGACATCTTCATGAGGAGCCCTGTTTCATTTATAAGTAGAAACTGGTGATTATCTTCTCAGGGTAACACATTTCTGGTTTCTGTACCCATTTCTGTCTGTAGAAAATAAGTTAGAAGTAAACATACAAGAGAGAACAGCACAAGCAGCATAAACTTTAATGGCTGAAGGTCAAGTGCTAGGAAGACCTGGACTTGAATGGTGACGTTAAGTTACTCCCTGATGTTTTCCAGAAATCTACAGAAAGAGGTGGGCAAAGCAGAAAAAAAGCATTTAGTGAGCAGGGCTGGCAGCACTTGTGGCACAGAAATATTCTGAAACAACATCACCACAGGCTGTACAAATGCCAAGAAAGAAGCTCTGTCTATAACTCTGGGCTTAACAGCAAGCAGAAACCTGAAGAACGTGGCATCAAGGCTAGAAAGGTATCACTGGCAATGAATCTGCCCAGTGCAGGACACACAAGGAAGGAGGCACAGCACCTGTATAAGAGAGGGTTCTTGATCCAGTGTGGTCAGACTATGTGGGGGAAGCTTTGGAGCAGTAGATCTGCCAAAATATTCAATAGAAATCAGATGCCTTTGAGCGTATGAGTGAGAAAATGGGGCCATGGGAAGACCTACCAGAAGGGAGAGAAGTGCAGGCTGTTCCTGTGCCTTGCAAGAGGGAAAAGGCAACACAGGGTAGAGGAGAGAGATCTTTGAGACTCTGGCCCTGTCTGGGCTTAAAAAGAAATAGTATTAACCTGTCCAGGAGGTGAAATATAGACAATTCAAAAGCCCATAAAGCATTCATTCATCCTGGGCATTACAGGGTGATTTGTTAGACCTCACTACAGGCTTCAGACTAGACTTCTACCACTGAAGTTTCCTGGGACTTTGATGCAATAATTTACAGGACAGGCTTACAGGGCAGCCACAAGAGCAATTTAACATCTTTTCTTTTCCTTCCACTGCCTGACTGGCACTCCATGCAGCTCCCCCGCTTTGCCAGTTCAACTCAGGCTCAATCCATCACAGATTTATGGGTATATAAATCAAGAATAAGATCAGAGGCAGACCCTTCATATAAAAGAAAATCTGGTTTTAGAGCTTGAGCAATTACAGTAATTATTAATAGGCTTAACCCAAAACCTGATGTACAGGCACAATAATATCGTGAAATACAGATTGTGGATCTAAATTTTGTGGGTGATATCATCAAACTTAGCAGAGAAATAATAGTCTTGAAGAGAAGGACAATTGTGGTTGAAGCTATTTGACAGTTCCTCTACGCCAGTACAAAGCCCTGGAACTGGTCAAAGAATGGAATTTTACCTTCTGCTTTCATCTCTGTAAAATTTTTTTAAAAAGAAAAAACCCTTTTCTTGCTCCCCCACCAAAACATCTGATTTTTCTGATACTGACATGCTAGTGTGTGTTTCCGTTTTCTCCCATTTTTTCCCCTAGACTACCTACCACTTAGAACTTCTCAACATGGATTCAGGTATGTGACAAAGAGAAAAACCAAGAACTGTAACTGCTTTGCAAAACTTGTAGTTTCTTTAAAATAATATTAAACCTATGTATCAACAAGCTCTGAATGACATGGCATTGTAAATAAGAAATTATCTGGGCAAAAAGCAAGGGGAAAAAAAATCAGGATTGCCTGGAGAAGGTAGGGTGTTAGGCTACATGATAGGCTACATGTTAGGTTACATACAATTGTACATTTGTTTACTACTCCTGTGTAGCTTACCTAGCCCTTCGCTTGGTGTTTCTCACCTCATTTGCGTTAAAATTAATGAAAACAGAGTTCCAGCACGTGGACCAAGCAGCCAGGTCTTGGACTCAGCTGCCTGACCTTCTTCCATTTCATTTACCAGTACAGATATACTCAAAATACTAGTAACAGAGGACTATCATATGGAGGACAAATAGCCATCTCTTTTATCAGTGGTATTACTATAGGAGAGTGCTAGATCATGTAACCTAACACTGTCATTGATAGTGCATAATTCATCTCTTCTTTGCTTTTTTTTTTTTTTACATAAATGCAATTTTAAAATCAAGTTACGAGATACTGCTCATCAGATAATACCTGTATTTAGCCATGTTTGTGCTCATGCTGCAGCTCAGTAACAAAGTGATTCAAGCCACCACGGGCACATGGGTTGTTCATCTGCCACCCTTCAGGCCACCAGCATTTGCTCTTGGGACCTCAGGGGATCTCAGCAACTTTCAACTCTCTCTCCTGTTCCAAATTTCACCCTAGAGAGAGTCTGTAGGTCAGCTGTCAGCATGTACACTACATCTGGTATAGAAAAATGGTTGAAAAAGCCTGGGGCTTGTGGCTCCCAGACTCACAGCTGGTACTGGACAGCTGTGAAGAGGGACACACGGAGCATGGCACTTGTCCTGAACTGAAGGTTCACACTTTGGCTATGCTGAATTCCGAATGAACGAATTAATTAATCCATATAAAATATAGCCACTATTGAGTGACCAAATAACCACAAAGGTGCCTAAAGGAACTCCACGACTTTACTTGATGATCAGCACAAGGATTCTGGGTGTGGGGAGAAAAGCACATTTCACATAGTCTGCTTTCTGAGCAGAAAATCCACACTAGTGAAAAAAAAAATTTCCACCACTAGTTTAAATGTTACAGGACTGTTCTGGAAGGGCACGTTATATAATTTTGCACAGCAGAAGTAGAGCTAAGTCAGCTTTAAATAGTAACCATTTCAAATAGTGTCTTCACAGACCATTTTCAGAGTGTTATTTTCACAGCAATAATCTCTGCATTCATAATTACAGTAGCAAGTTCAAGACTTCTGGAAAATGAGGGTGAAAAGATAGAATAAAAGATTGCATGTGGGGAAATGAGATTGAGAGAGTTACTCAAGCACTGAAGTAATAATATATTCTTACATTGAGCTGAATAATTTCCTAGTTCCTATCTTAATATGTAGAATAGGGAATTCTGTGTCCCTAATGTACTGATTTGGTCAGAAAAATCACCCACGCTGTCTTATACAAAACACTGAAGCAGACAGAACTAATTTCCATTAGCACTCACATTTTTCCCCCAAAGCATCTACTTACCATTAATGTAACTGCTCTACATTGTCCTCTTATTGTCCTGGATATGAATAAATCATTAGCCTTATTTTATTAATGAGGCCTAGCTAACAATATTCCCAAACTGGCTGTGCTCTCATATCTTGCAGTATTATAGATAGGTGCCTTCCATACTTTTATTTTTGTACTAGGAAAATCTGGAAGCTGCAGTGGGGTGATTATGTAGCGCTCCTTGACAAATGAGACCTGTTCCAGGCAAAGCTGGAAGGAAAAAGTCAAGTTTGGTTTCTGATTTATTTTTTCTTAAGCACTGGAAAATTTTGCTGATTTCACAGCTTAGACTTCGCGTTTGCAGTAGATAGCACCCTTTATCTTCATCTTATTGTAATGAAAAGCCTTAAGCATCCTTGAGCACCGATAGGTATTCCTGATCCCTGTTACAGAAAAGCAGTGTTGGGAGCTGTTGTAACTTGACATGTGGAGATCAGTAGAAAGAGCTCTGTGCCAGTGCTGGGAGTGCCTCTTGTTTCACATGGATGAAGGGAGAATGGCAAGGACTTCCCATGCCCTCGCTGCCCCTTTTCCCATGCCAGGCATTCAAACTTCTTTTGGGATGCACAGGTGCAGGCAGATGTGCATAAGCTCCTCCCGTCTGCAGAGCTGGGCAGTGGTGAACTTGCCCTGGACCAGAAACTGCACAAATAGACATTTGTATAATGAGGGCTCAGTGATGGACTTCTTTAACTTTATGAATCTGGAGCCAATATTTTTTCTGGGCCACAGGCAGAGCAGCTTGCCTCTGCCCACCCTTGCCCACAGAGACAGATCGAGTGTGCCTAACAAGAGGGTGAACTTTATTCTCTTTCAGATCAGTCACAGTAACAAGATGTAAGCAGAGGGAATTCCAGACATCAGTACTACAGCACCTGGATTTGTCCTTCAAAAGGATATTATTTCCTTCCCATGTTAACCACCATCCATGGATGATGAAGCCATGGGATAGTCAGAGCTAGCAGGACATCAGCGTGCATGGCTCCTCAGCTGCCCAGTTCCCACTCAGTCCCAGCATATGGGACACAATTATAGTACAAAAACCAGGTGCTGACAGCACACAAAAGGAGTTAAACCACCTCCCTTGGCCACACTGCCCTTCAGGGCTAACAGAGCAAAGGGCAGGGACTTTGTGTGTTTCTGTTGCTCAGTCATCAATCTGGCAACAAGTGCACCAAGGGAGCAAAGAAGCTGAGAAAAACTGCAGGCTTACTACAGGAAAAACTGCAGGCTTACTACAGTCCTTTTGCAGCCAGACCTGTGCTTTATGGCATTTTTCCTCATTTTTGTCATCTGTTTATCTAAGGGATCTCTTACAGTGCAGGCTGTGGGGGGAGACAGAAGGAAACAATTAGAAGAGATTAGAATGTGTGAGAAAACAATTAGAAGAAACTAGAGTAAGGGGAGTGAGGGAAGGAGAGATAGGGAAGAGGAAAAGATGAGAACTGTGGTGGGTAGAAGGTTGAAACTGATGCAAAGAATACATTACTGGGAAAGCTGCTGCACAGACCACAAAACCCAAGTAGGCAATATAAAACTAGTATTTGAGTTAGACTTTAGGATGAAATAGAAAGCCAGGAGTCTTGTATTAACACTTGGGCTGCTGCGCTTGTCGCTGAAGGTTCTCTATTTGAACTCAGTAACAGGCATGTCCTGAGATATTTAATTCTGGCTTTTGGCCTCCAAATTGATTTACCACAATATCTGCCCACCTGACTGGGGATAAAGAGATTAGCTTAACAAACAAGACACATCATCACTGTTGCATGGATGAATTTCTCTTCAACTATTACTCTCAGCTCTTTGCATATTTTTGTGTCACTTTTCGACCCGAGAACAAAGAGCTTTCTGTATATATATATTTATGTCTTTTCACATGTTTTGGAAAGTTATCATTGCTGCTATTTACTTGAGCTGTGGTTATACACACTCACAGGGGATTATGTACCTTATTCCCATAACAAGCAAATGGTCCCTCTTGCCTTACTCACTCCACAAATCCAGATACTCTCGAGAATGGTGCTATATAAATACCTAGATAGATAAATCAGAAAGATATTTCCTTTCTCCATGCTCTGATAGGAAGGAATCTGGGGAGTGTGCATTCCTCACTAGTCTCTCTTTGTTTTTATAATAAAGTATCTTTTTTGCCACTCTGGCAAGAGAAGATGAGAGATATCTGGTGCCAATGAACTCTTGTACTTGCTTAGAATGCTACAGTGCTATTGTTTTTAATATTTAAAGCTGCAATGTTGCCATGTAACTGGGGAAATAGCTTTTTTTGTTTAAATATTTCATGGCTTGTTGGAGTCCAAGTACAAGAAGAATTTCTTTAGTATATTAGAGGTCTATCCTGACTTGAAAAGTTTTTTGTTAACCCTTGAATGTGTAAAAATTGTTCTGACCTGCAGAAATTTAATAAGCATAATTTGATTAATTGAGGGATCATGAAGACCTGGAAAGTAACACTTTTGTCTTTTCACTTTTGTACAAACCTATGTAAATCTTCTTAATATGCTTTCCTATGAAAGAAAGAAAACCTTTCATTTAATACTGGAGCTCTAGTTTAGTATTTCATAATGACGGCTCCTAAAAATGTTTTTCCTTGTAAACCATTTCCTCATTGCAGACTTCCAAATCTAGTCAGTATCAGAAACACAAGCTTCATTTGTGGGTATTGTCTACTAGCTGCTGCTTTAGAGTTGCACATATTGCTCTGAATAGTGCTAGTAGTCTTGGAGAAGACCTGCAGCCCATTTAACCTTCTGCAAAGTATTTTCTGTGAAGTGCCTTTAGCTCCAGACACAAATGCTTAATTGACTATTTAATTTCCTTTCCTTTTTTTGGGTGCTTGAGCATATATATTTTGTTCACTTTATAGAATATGATTGTGTATGCAATTCTCTATGTAAAATTAACTTCAGAACAACGAAAATGCAGAATTTTCTTCTGATTCCAACTGATTGTAGCTGAAACCTGTTACATCCTGGGACTGTGTGTTTGTATACTGATAGCTCTGACGGTGAGATCAGAATATACCAGAGGCTGGAAAAATCTGTTCCTGGTGTCAGTGATGAATAAACCGATTTGAGTCAGTTCCTGAATTATGGCAATTTTGTGCATGTCCTCCTGGCCTCTCAATGATTTTTATTCCAAATACAGTAAGCAGCTTCCTTATCTGGGAGATGAAAATTGCCATCTGCTTTGCACAAAGATCCTGAATGGTAGACTTATTGTGAAACTGAGGAAGAGTGTGGTATAGAGTAACACTTTGGGAACATTTGGGAATGGTGACAGCACAGCAGGGTGCACATAAATATTTAGGTGTAATAAACACAAGCCCTTCAAATGCTTGGACAAGAATCAAACTGTCCTCATGAGCTTCTCCAAGTCACAGAAATATTTGCTTAGAATGCTAACATTAATGAGTATTTTAGAGTAACCCATAATTAACATGTTTAGAGATGGAAAAAAATGTATGGAGAATAATCACCCTGCTCACAAACACATTTGTTTGCTCTTTACATTAAAAGTTAATGATGTGTGCTGGCAAGCAGAATGAAGCACAGACGATGGTTTGAAAGCACCCATGCCAGATGTTCGCTCAATATTTGGCCTAGTTTTATTTCCATGCTCCGTTATTCCCATATCAATCCCAAATGTTGTCTGCAAGGCTGGCCTTAGGGCTACTGTTGCTGGTGCTCATCTCCTGCTCCAGCAGCAGCAGTAGCAGCAAGGCATCCATCCTCCATTGATTGCCCACTTCAAGCTGGAGCTTTGGCTATCTCAGCCCACAGTTTTAGGTGACCTCAAAAATCACAAGTGAAAAAGAGATTCTGTGTTTGCTCACCCAACCCAGCTCATGAAGAGCATCCCAGAAGGGACCTGGTTGCTACAAGACTTTTGAATGTGATGTTAACTCCTCCCTGGCACTGAAACTTGCAGCCCTGGACTGAGTGCATTCCCTGTCTCAATGACATGGGGATGCTGACAGGCATCTCACAATGCAATTAATGGAAGATAATATAACAAGGAGAAACCCATGGTCCAAAAACAGGAGAGGCAAAACCTATGTCTTTTCAGCATTACTCTCACAAATTTCTAGGCATATAATTTATTCTTTCCCTAAACATGATGAGGATGTCTGCTTTCAGTTCACAGCCACAGGTTTAGTACACTGACTTAGAATGTGAGAAATCATGTTCAATTTCCTTTTCTGCTCTAGGGGATGTGAATCAAGATCAGCACAAGAGACTTGGCCACCATGTTAGTCTGGGATAAATGTATGGAAAATTGCTCTTGCTGCTTGAATGTTCATGGATAAATTAAAAATTATTTTGATTAGAAAGGAAGTGACTCTCACAGTGACTTTATAGTCCCATGCTTACAGTAGAGAGGAAAATCTGGAATCAGCCATGTTCCAACAAATACTTGTGACAGAGTTAAAAGGCATTTAAATATGCATTGGAAGATGGAGAAGTGAAATTCCTGCCTTTTTTTTGTCCCAGATGGATGCCCCAGTTGATAGACATCAAAGACAGGCTTTGCTCTCTTTAAACCACTGGGCATCACTGGGCTAATACAGCAACAATCCAGAGGGATTTACAAGGGGCAGCTGTCTGAGCAGCCCACACAGCAAACGCAGGACCTCGTGCACTAAGTGGAGTGGTAGGAAAAGTGGTGTTTAGCCCAAACAGAAATCCCTGCAGTCCCTGTGGGATGGAAGTGCTGGGTATGGAAATAGGGCCTGGGGACAGCTGTCATGCACATGTCCCCTGTGCTGCATGGCAGGAGCAGACAGTCACCCACTGCCCAGGACAGAGCGTGAGGAGATCAGACACCCCAGTGCCTGGCACCACCAGGATTGCACTGCAGGACTTGGTTACAATGAGTGAAGATGTCAGATTAAAAGATGGGAGGTGTGAGGGTGTGGATGGGGCAGAAATGAGGGGGAGCTGCTTTGGCAGAAGCTGAGAGGAGCTAGCATGAGGAATTGTGAACCTGAGGCATTTCTAAGAAACTCGATACCCCAGAAAGATCCATTACTTTCTTCTGCCTGTTTCCTGCCTCTGGAAGCTGCATGTCAGCCCCATGGTACCACAGGCACAAGGTACCACTGAGAGAGCAGCCTGAGGGATATTGCTGCCGACAGGAGCAGCAGCTCCTCATTTCCACCAGGTTACAAAGTGTCCGATGCAAAAGGCTGTGCCTCAAATTTCAGGTGATCCCAGAGAAAGTATGAGCCAAACATATACATCTGAGAGTAATATTTGGCCTGTTGTGCTTTGATCCTTCAGTGAATATTGAATTTTAACTATTAAAAATACATGAAAAGTATTCAACAGCAATCAGACATCACCTTCACCACAAAAAATAAACCTTCCCCAGTTTTGTTGCTTTCTTGAAGTCATAAGTATATCAGACTATGTGCTGAATTCCTCCTTGTAAAAGAGCTGAAATTTTGCTTTCATGCTAATAACCCTCTTCACTGTAGGTTCTACAGAAATTAATATACTTCCAGAGGTTATCTGGAAGTTCAAGTCCAAAGGCATTAGTCATGCTACAGAAATGGCAAGCATCGTTAGCCTTTAGTTTAATATATCAAGTAAAATGACAGTTTACAAAACAAGGGAGTAACGACCTGTGGTTAAAACTGAAATGGAGTAGTAAGTTACATACAAGGAAAAACTTCATGAAGCAACAGTGACTTAGTAAAAAGTGACAGTTCACACAGCAGATTTTCCTTCCTGGTCAAACTATTTTGGTGATGGTACATGTCTGCATCTGCCAACATTATTTTTGATTAGTCTAGTTGCCACATGTGGAGTTCTCCCTGAGGAAACCCTGAAACAGGTCACTTATGCAGGATGCAGAGAGTCCTGGGAAATTCAGATTCATACATCTTCTCCTCTTGTTCTACTTCTTTTGAAGGACCCAGCTGTGCTCTTGCCCATCCAAAAAAAATATACAGTAGGATCACCATGGCTGCTCCATGGGAGAAGTTAAGCTGGAAATTTGAAGAGCTCAGGTGGAAGGGATGAATAGAAGATACAGGACAAAAATTTGTAATTATCTTTAATTATTCATAGATAATTCATTGGAGGAATAACATTTCCTGATTTAAAAGAATGGGTTCATTTTAGCAATCTCTGAGTAGCAGAGAATGGCTACATTAGAAACAAGAAAAAATAGCCTGTGGCACTTTTCCAGAGAAGAATTTTTGAAAATCTGAACAATTTCACAGGAAAATTGAAGTCCATTTCTGATATCTTGATGACCTAAATGCAAACCAAATTAAACCAATTTGTTCATAGTTTTAAATTTTATTTCCAAAATGAAACAAATGTTGAAACTGGGATTTTACTGGGGACAGAAGTTTCATTTTTCAAACATACATGCTAGAAACTATAAGCTAAAGTGAAATTAGATAGTCTGCTTTTATTGAGACAACCCCAAAGTAACACAATCCAAATAGACTCAGTGGTAGAGCTGGTCTAGAATGATTTGATGAAATGTTTTTGATCTGAAAGTAATAGTTCCAACTAAGCTGAAGAGTTTTATGTAAAGAAGTCATCTGAGAAGAATTTGAAGTAAAATGAAGTCCAAGGTGTATCCAAAAACTGCCAGGCTTCATACAAAATTGTCTCATGGTTTGCCTGAAGGACAAACTTCAATCTGTGGCTCGGCTGCTTCCTCATGAGAAATCCTTCATCCCAAGTACCCCTGGGCTTTCAGGGTTCCACTCCTACCACAAGCCCACTGTAATGCAGCTCTTGCAGCACAAAGTCCCCAAAAACGGCATCTCCTATCAAGCCCATCATGACTCTGCTTTGTAACCATGAAGTTATCCATGGCAAGTAGGAAAAGAGTGGCTGCTCCACCTCTGAGCCCTCATGAGGTGATAGTTTGTCCTGAGCTGAGGGTCTTTGACTCCTAAAACACCTGCTTCATTTCTTACTCTCTGGCTTACCCCAGAGAAGGTCTTTTAGAGTTTGGGATTTACAATGAAATAGTAGTCCTGAGTTTAAATTGGCTTTACCTCATGGTCTCAGGGAAGAAATCAAATCCCACAGAAGGATGCCACACCCAGAGAAGTTGCTACCTATCTCACAGTCTTCTAATCCAGGAATTTCCATCTTTCCAGAGTCAGAAACTGAGATTTTTCTTCTTTAAATTGAGAATTATAAATATCAGCTATTGCTAGCAGCCGAACAGAGAACAACAATTGATCACTCCCTACGTATCTATTCACGTCTCTGTTAATTATCTTGTGATTTATTAAAGCTTCATGGTATTAGAAGCATAGAATCAGAGTTCTTACAAAGACCACCAAACACTGTACGAGTTACATCACCAAAGCGACTCATCTGTATTTCAGGCAGCCAACATTTAGTTTTTCTTTGCCATTATAATTGCAAACATTGCTGGAGAGTGATAACAGCAAGTTCAGGGACTCTAAGACTGGATGCAGATGTTCATGTGGTGGGGAACCTGCATTACCTGCAACTCTACTTTAAACAGATTAATCCTGCAATTGGTTTGAACCTGATTTTGCATTGGATTTCCTTTCTCATTGAGTAAACTAAAATGACTCTCTACTTGTGCAAAAATATCCATTAGAGCTGAAATAAACCAAGCAGTATTTGTGGGATCAGTCATAATAATGCAGCAGGTGTTTTTGTTCTCTACCAACAACAACATTTTTCTATTCCCCTTCCCCCTTTGCAGACATCTATGGCTCCATTTGTAATTGACCATTGTTGCTGTTTGCTGCCCATGGGAATAAAGTATTTGCTGTAGATAACTTTACTTTGACTTAATCTCAGCCTGGAAAAAATAAGATTTCCTGAAAAATATACATAGACGTGAAAAAATACACCAGCAAAAAAGACTGTGACAGATGTTCAAGCAAAAGCTCATGGATTGTATTAGATTTATTTACAATTAAATCTGAAATTTGCATGTGGGTGGTAATTTATTTGTGGGTCAAAGGCTGAAGCAGGTCTCTTACCAAACACCTGCTAGGAATATCTAGCCTAGAATTCACAGTTTTCCATCTGGAGGGAATAAAAAGGGGTGGGAAGCAGGCAGCAGGCCTAGATAGCCCACACAGATTTCAGAGAGACCCAATGGTATTGGCTGAAAAACCTGGAGCTGGGACTCTGTGGAGGTCCAAGCCTGCTGCTGGTGATCTTTGGGAGCAGAGGAGTAGGGAGGGGATGAGGTCTTTCAGCAGATGTACTGGCATGCTCACCATAGCCCTGCAGATCCGTATTGTGGGAAAATTATTTATCTCTGGCTCTCTGTTAGAGCTTTCAGTAGCTGAAGCTTTCTGCTTGTGAAATATTTCCTTGGTGCACAAATTGCCTGCTTGGGCTGCTCTTCTGATCTTCCACATGCTTTGCCTGGTACAGTCTGACAAACTGCACAAAAGTCCCATAAAAGCAGATGTGTGGTGCCAGACAGTGATTTGCCAAACCTCATTTATATGAAAACCATCTCAATATGGTTACTGCTGTGGCAATCCAAAGCAAAAGTCATCTATTCATGAATACCTGTATTCATCCACTACACTTGTCTTTGATGGCTTGGTACCAATAATTCAGCAAGTGACATCTTCTGACATTCACTCCAGACCTTCAGACTGTCTCGATGGTATGGCAGCACCAGTAATACAGAGTACACTGATGTTCTCTCCAGAGCAACATTATTTATGCATGACATGGAATAATGCCTAACAGGAGCAATGAAAGGAAGAAAAGTGCAACGAGCTAGTGTGTATATGATATGACCTTGTTAACATTTCACCGCAGCATAATCTTTTTGTACTTTCAAGCATGATAAGTTAATACATGCCACTGTGAGATGCATTGGAACTGACAGATAGACATGCATTTAAAAACCCAGCTCAGCACTGTCACTTTGCCATTATACAAAACATATAAGGGGCTGAAGAGCGATCAGGAGAAACCTTATGGTAACAATAAAAATCCCTCCCTGCATTCCTCAGAATACATGCAAATACCCAGCAGCTTCCATCTTCAGAATTTCATGAGAATAATCTAAATAAGAAATGCATATTGTGACCAACAACTTAGAGTTTAATTGGAATTGTGAATGTTGGCATGAAAGGCTGCCAATTCCTTGTGAATCTGAGGACTTGGTACCTACATAGAAAGCATCCAGACAGGGCTGCAGAAGCTGGTCTTGGAAAAGGTTATATAGCTCAAGCTGTGTGTATATGTAGTGCAGGATTTCTCATAGGAATAAATGTGAAAAGAATGAATGGCATGTGAATAGGACACATATTTTTAAACTCTATCACTGTATAAGCTTGCTTCGATTGGGGATTTGGGAACTGCCAAGCATTTTCTTCCCAAACACCACTTATGTGACAAAGGAACTTGACTAAGTGGGAAACTGTGAGCCGTCAAGGATGTTTCATGACATAACACAAATGTGTGGTATTAGTTGGTTGATCCATATTATACCACTGTCAGTTCAGGATAAAAAACTAAAAAAGACAGATAAATCTTTCACATCAAATACTATAATGACAGGCAGCAGCCCTGCTGCATATATTTTGAGTAATTCTGATGCCTGAGAATCTTCGGCAAAACTTCTTGACCTTTATGCAGCAGGATGAAGGTCTAGATTTTTCTTTCTTGTGAGGAGAAAAATACTGTCCCATAGAACATGTAGTGCAGTCCTGAATGTGTTCTTCCCCTGCAGTAGCACCTTTTTCTTTCTGTCCCACCATAATGTACTAATTGAAAAGTAATAAAGGATATTTGTAAAATTCAAACTATACCTAAATTGTGGACATTGCATTTGCCAGTGCAGACTTCCTCTGGGAAGACTACCCTGCTTTGATGTAAGTTTTAAATAGCTTGAAAATCTGTTCATTCTCTTGTTTCAACTCAACATCAACTCCACGGCCACAAGGTCCAGCTGTTCTGTCTGTGTATCTTGTGGCAAGTCCTCTAGTGATGTTTCTTCCAGTCCTTTACTTGAATTTTTCATTCTGTAACATAAAAAAATGCTGTTCTTTCTCTTTGAATCATTAGAATGTTCTTGCTTGATCACATATAACATATTTAGTCTTCACTGAAGTTCTCGTGCAGAGAGTTTTTTCCCAAATTTTACAGCATTTGGGTAGTGGTGAAAGTAATTGGTTGTAACATGGTATTTGAAGATAGCTGTTAGGACTCCTGAAAGATGATCAGCTTTCTGAATAGACTACTGTGGCTCTAAGGGAGACCTGGAGTTCTTGTAAGTGCTAGGAATATGAAATTCTCATTAAAAAAACCAAACAAATATTCTTAATTCTTTTTTTGAAAATAGAAAAATTGAGGAGTAATCGAAATATATGTAGTAATACATTTCTTTGCTTTAATGATGAGGAATACAACAATTACTCCTACATGTGTGTACAAAATACAAAAATATACTTTAAAAAAATAAAATGAGAAAGAGGACAGCGCTGTAAAGACAGGTTTTCTACCCATAAAAGAAAAAGTATTTTCCCCTGAAAGTTCCTCTATAAAGTAGAGGGGAGGGGGGGAAATAAACTGGAGAGCATTGCCACGTTGTCTTGTAAACCAAAGGAAATGTTAACCATTCAGGTCTGAAACAGTTATCTTGGGCTCCAATACAAAACCCCCATATTTCTAAAAGAAAAGCTTGAAAACCTACATGACATCCCCATACATGCATTCACAGGAATATAATACCTGCAGTGAAGTATTACATGTTAACAATAAATTTGGTCCAAAATATATTGGAATTATAGTTGCCATAACATTGGAAAGTTTAGTTACAGAATAAATGCACTGGAAATACCTAATCATTTCACTGGGAATACTGTTCATTGTTGAATGTGGTTTAAACCACTGAAATGAAGCAGTAAATGCAGCAATAAAGTAAATCAGTAATAACATCTTTTTAGACATTATTCCATTCTTTTCTCTATTCTAGAAGAAACAATTTCCTGTAATTTTTCTTATTTTGTTCTCAAGGGTCTAGTTTTTCCATCCCAAGCCTTCCAAAAGGATTGAAGGAAGGACTAAGGAGGATGTCTTTCAGAAAATCTTCAAACTCCTTTCCATGACCATAAATCATGGAAGAAAATGTGTGAGGAAATCTGATGACATAGACTGTTCTCACAGCAGGAGTCATATCTCTTTCAGCCAGTCTTGGATTGAAAGAAAATAAGAGGAAAAGGGGAAAAAAGAGGAAGAAGGCATAGCACTGGCTCCAGATCATCTTTGAACTGCACTTGTTATGCTTGTACCTCTATCAGGAGACCGGAAATGAGGCAACTGTAAACATCAGATATGGATCTGGATCATTCCTGTCTCTTTGGTATTTGTGTTAATGTTTGCTTGTAGTTGTATTACACAGAGATGAATCCGCTGTAAAACAGAGATCCCAGATGGAAAATTCCCAGACTCCATGGTGATGTCCTCCTGCATTTGGCTTCCAACGGCAAACCTTAATCCACATTTGACCTTTAAAAGAATTTGGGATAGTCTTTTCTTTAATTTTTTTTTTCTGTCTTTGGAGGGTGTGCCACTCCCCATTACAATCACAGCTGCAAGCAGAGCATTTCATCTGATTGGTTTTTATACATCTAGATGCATCTTTCTGAAAGCATGATGGACATAGTAATAAGAAGGGGAAGGTTGGCTTCTTTTCAAGTATTCCTCAGATAATCCCCAATCTAAATACAACACAAAGATTTTTTTCTATCTCATTAGCTGTATTAATCCCAAGACCATTAACAAAGTCAAGAAAAAACCTTTAAAAAAGAATTTTCACAAAAATGATGGCTTCCAAAAATGGCAGAGATACATTGAAGATCTTAGTAAAAAGAAACAAGTATTTGGCTTGCATAAATCTCTTGAAGTTTCTCATCATTATCATTATTATTAGTTCAGTCAAGTCAGTATACCAAAGCAGTGATAAATGTTAATAATTGTTTCCCATCGAGTCTTTTGTTTTAAGACTGTATATCACCAGTGATGGATAAAGCTCAAGAGGTTTGGACACGAGGTTGTTCATACAAACAACTTGTAGTTCATGTCTCTATCTATTTTTTCCTGAGATTGGAACCAGACTAAAGAGGAAACTTATCTCCCCGGGGAGACTGAGAGGTGTCTGTGCTTTCAGAATAGAGAAGCTTGGTTAAAAAATGACACTGATATTTGAATAATCTTTGGGACTCATTTCTGCAAAATTAAAAGCAGGATTCATTTTCCATATTTCTATTTTAGAGCAATTCTGTGCCAAACCTGCCTTAATCACTTAAGCTGAGCCATGTTTTGATGGCATATGAGAGCCATCATGAAACATAAGTTCTTTCCACTTTATTCATCCTCTCTCAATTCTCCAAGTCCTTCTCTGCATCCAGTTGCCTTGAAAACACCCCCTGTCTTCAGCAGCGTCTTCTTTACTCCAGCACTACCCCTCTTGCCATCCTTAATGTCTATTGCCATTTCATTTTTGCCTCTTCTCAATGACTTCCCTGCCATAAGATGCTGAGCTCTACCCAAAACTCAAGGGAGTTGGACTCAATTTTAGACAGAGTCCAGAGCAGTTAATTTTAAATCCAGATCCAAATCTGCAGTTTCCTGTGTCTTTGGCCTTTTTTGATACAGCTTTCCAGCTTTGGCACTCCCATGCTTCTTTCATACACACATTCCCCAGTGTGTGGGAGTGCTGTTGTTTGGGTCAGAAAACTGGAATTCCGGAGTCAGGAACTCATATTCTCCTAAATTACTCCCTTCATGGCCTTTACGACTAGCTGTTAACTTGTTTATTTCAATGACACTGACATAGGGTGTTTCTCCTTTTTCATGCCAACTTGACACAGAGTTGACATAATTTTTGGAAGCTCTGTTTATCTAATTTAGAAAGCAATATAACTTTGAAGTTATGAAAATTGGCATAGAGTTTCTTAGCTTCTCTGTTTTCTTCTTAGTTTCTTAGTTTTCTCTGTGAAATTGAAGCATATTAATTTAACAGCAACTTTTGAAAACTAGGTGCTAATGCATCCAAATTATCCATCATCTACCTAAACAAAAGATGTATTTATTAACCCCACAGAATGGGGTTTGGTTGCTTTTTCTTCCAGACCCAGCTGCCTTCCCAACCTTCTTATCTTCTTGACATCCAGATGCTCTATTCTTCCAATCACCAGGAGGGTTGTCAAAGGTCACAGTCTGCGGATGACTGAACTAGATTAGCTTTGCAAATTACTAGAGCCCTAAATCCTCTCATCCTAGATAACAGCAAAATGGTACTAACTTAGTTAATGATTTTTTTTTTTCCAGATTATTACTATCTCTGGAAGTGCAGTTATTTCTTTTAGTTCACTTACCACATCCTCCAAATTTTGCAGAGCACTGCATGCTATTGTACAGTAGCTCAGGAGCAAGGCTGCATTAGACACACCATGTTCTCCACTTGTTTTACTTAAGCAAAGACCTTTATCACAATTATTTTCTTTGCTTATAGGATGAACTATTGATTCAAACTGTCACTGCAGAGAAATACTAACATTCTCTCAGACAGTGCTGGAATTTGGCTCTCAAAATGCACTGGAAAGGCAGAGATAAAATTTATATTTAGGGCAATTTTTGTGCTACACATTAAGCCAAGAATCTGAGTTTTCCTTTCAGAAGCTCCCAAAGGTGTTATCGCCAAATCTCACTGTTAAACCGGGAGACATATTTTTGGGTTTTAATTTTGTTTCTCTTATGGGTTTGCATTTTTTTCCTGATCTAATTTACATTTTATTCTACATCTGCCTTCTTAAGAGATCGAAGTGTTCATATGCTGTACAAATTTAGGTTTCCACACCCATTCCTATTTTTTCAGTTTTAGGAGGCACGTTATAACATACGAAATCAGTTTTTCACGGAGCCAATAGTAACAGAGGCACATATTTCTACAGATTAATAATTCTCTTTACTGTAGATCTCATGAATTCTTCTCCTCCCTTTTCCTTCTTCCCTCACAATTTTAAAGTCCACCCAGTGATTTCAGTGATCAAGTCATATTTATACAATTATCTGCTTCAAAGACATTTTTAAGGAGAAAAAAAAAAGATGAATTGGCAACATGAACAATTTCCTCTTTACTTTAACAACTACCATAACCATTAAAAAACCCACAAAACTTTCTAATTTAAAGTGGAAAACATATTTTCTAACTTGGTGGTATCTACCATCACTATTATCGCCACCACAAAAAACACGAGTAGGAACCAGAAGTGGTACATGACCAGTTAACTCCACAAAAGAGTGTTCTTTTGGGAACACAGTTGGTTTGGGTTTCCTGTCCCTAACTTTAGCATTCTGAACATTATGTATTTGCTCTGAATTAGTCACATAGGATTTCTCAGCAGGCAACCTCTCATCTTGAATAGATGAATATGGATCACCCTCTGGAACAGGCTGTGTCTCTCCATAGATCTCAGAGGGACCTACACAACTGACTCAGAATGGATGTCTCCATGTTTCCCTAATGATGGAGCTATATTATTACCATGTATGCAATACACACCTATTTGTGCATTAGTTTTGCTGTACACATACGTACACGTACACATATAAATGTATATAAATAAATATGTCTCTTTTTATATATGATAAATTTCACACTCTAGAGATATCAAAGTTGGGGTAATGAAATATAAACACACAGTTTAGAATGCTTTCCTGCTACCAAACTTTAAATTTATCTAAATTGCTCTGTCTCTTAAATTGAAAACAAACATGCATTTGTTTGCTCCTTGCAATTCAACCCAATCTAGCCCAGTCAAAATGATTTACTACCAAAGGTCACCATGCCCATGTAACAATACAAACATGCCCAGGTAGCAATTTAACTATAGCAGAACAAAGATAAAGCAGTGCTGTGGCCAGGGAGAAGCAACACATATCCTGCAAGCCAACCCAGACAGCAGGAATCAAAAATGTTCAAGCCAGCGATGGTATCTGAAACCTTACATACTATTACTGATGAAGTTCACAGCTTTTATCACTATTTTGCTTAGTGAACAAAAAAAACCTTGAATCAAAACAATGAAGTGCTTCTACCCCTAGTCCTTTACAGGAATCTAAAAAGAGAAACCTATTAACTATTAAAAAACTGTACAGATGTTTCTAAACCTCCCCTGAATTTCCATGAAGTTACTGATTAAAAAAAAAAGATGGAGAAAATGTTCAGTGAAATGTATTAGTAATTTATTGTACCATGAAACAATATGCTTATTATGTATTATATAGCAGCTATGGAGTTGGAGACGTGAGCTGATATACACATCTGATAGCATATGGTGTGATTATTGACCTATCCACCTGAAATAAGGACTGTACAAAAAAATTCAGAGCTGGTACAACTAAGCCTTGGAGCCTAAGCAGGGCTGATAGGACAGTGTGGCATGTATTCATTTTTCTGGCACCTGAACACAGATGGTTGCTGTTATTACAGGCTACTGGCCTGAGGAATTCCTCCTTCACACTGTTTTTATTTTAGTGTGTTTCCAAAGGATATATTTCTTCTTTGGTACCATAAGGACAAGAAAATAACGGTCTGAGATTTCTGTTTTTACGATTTCTAAACAACAAGCAAAATAACACATATGGGTGAAAAGGCTATTCCATTTTATTTTTCAAACACTTGGAAATGAAGATAATGACCTTGCTCGGCTTTTGTTAGTGCAAAAACCATTTCATTGCAGTGAGCAGTGTAATTCCACAGAGGTCAAATCTCCTCTTATGAATGAAACATATTGATATGCAGAGTTGCAGATGTATCACATCACTATGCCCTTGTTTTACTTTCAATTTTATGGAGTTCTAGTAGTGCTTGGTGCTAGTAAATGAGACTGCAGTTATCCCTAAATTTTTTGGTCCTGCTTTTTTGGAATTCCTACAGGCTCTCCAGCGAGATGCACATTGAGCAAGGTGGGCAATGTACACCTTCCTATGGTAATGCCCATCACTGCTCAGCTGGACCAAAAATGGCCAGTATAGACGTGCAACTCCTTCATTTTAGCAGATTTTCATTTGAATTATTACACCTCACCTCTTTCCAGATAAAAAATAGAGCACAAGAAGTGGCTGTGTTTTTTGCTCATTTGTACTTCAACACTGTATAGGATATGGATCACCCCAGATTAATGTTTTAAACAAAAAAATCAGAACAGTCCTAATAACTATCTAGAAAAATAAACAGCAGTGTCCCTCTTACAGAGCTGGTCATCCACATTAGCTTATAAAACACTGTCAGAAATTCCTATGTTCCAGGACAGCAGCCTTTCTGCATCACTATTGCCATGTACTTCTTATAATTTCTTTAAAAGGTGGGGAGCTGGACTAGAAAAGAAATCCTGGCAGAAGCACAAGGATTTCTTAGATGGAGTCCACCCACTGAGATGTTTGTGGAAGCAGCTGCAGGCAGAAAAATGATGCAAGTGGGATCTGAAAATGATCCTCAGAAGGAGTGAAACAACATAAACCCTCAGTTAATTTCCATGTTTGCACTGTTTTTAAAAGAAAAGAAGAAATGCTGCGCTATCAGCAGACAGAAAGTGTGCTGAGAAACCCTCAGTATTCCTCATCAATCTATTTTGGAAGACATTTTTGGTATTAGGAACACAGATAAAGTAATTAAAGAAGGCTCTTTCTTTTCTCATCAAAGTCATTTACCTGCTACTCTAGACAACCATGTCATTACACTTCATGAATACAGTCATCAAAAAGTAGCTTCAAACTGTGGTTTTAGGCCCCAGTAACTTCCTAGAAGTCCAGCTGAGACTCTCACTCCTTTCATTGCCAGACTTTTTTTTGTCCAACATGAATGTATTCACACGGTTTATATCCTTGTGTCATAGTGCCCTTCAGAAGAAAGGTCCTTTTGCTCCTGGAGACATGCTTAGAGAAATAAATGGTGTCTTCTCTAAGACTTTCCTTTGCAACATAAAACTAGCAAAGTCCTTTTTAATTCTGTCATGTGATGGGATTTCTGTTCTCTGCGTATTGTCCTAGCCTTTGCTTTCACCTATTCCTGCCTGAGTTCACCTTTCAGTGGTGGATGTAATTGAGGCTGCTCTAACTGTGTCCCATGTAATCAATAGCTCTTTAAATCACAAAACATACCATTAATCTGTGCTAATACTTAGAAAAAGAAACCGAAAAATTACCCAGGAGAAGCACAAGGACATGCGATATTTCTATTTGGTAGAAATTCAGATTTGTGGGTCACTAAACATTTAAACCTTATTCGACGACAAAGTAACTTGCTCGTTTTTCAGCCAAAGGACATGACTGATCTCAGCATGCAGCTGAGCATATCAATTTCTTAATGATATTAAAGAGAAGAAAATTTGATAGGGATGGGACTTGTGGGAGTGATTGTTCCAGGCTGAGAAATTGCATATTAGCTTTAATAATACTGTGATAAATCCATAATAAAAGAACAAATTATTATTTGTATTTTTTGCGCTCTCAAGTCCCTGAAGCCTTTAGACAAAGAAAGAATTCTATGTCCCTGCCCATCCTGTCCTCCACAGACACAGGAGGAGTCCAGGATCCCTGCCAGTCCTGTCCTTCTCTTCCTTTCTGGTTTTATAAAACACTTTATGTACATAAATTTTTGCCTAACCTTTTCTACTGTGCTATGTTTTTTTTTTTTTTTAATGTAAAAAATACCTACCCTGGAGTTGGAAGAGAAAGCTGCGAGACGGTTCAATATTTATCCCCATTCAAATGTGACTGTCTGTTCTGGAGGATGCCAGGTGCTTCAAACACTGCCAAACATATGGCAGGGCTGCGGCGCAGCCGCCTTCGACGGGGAGCTGAGCTAATGGCCCCACATGCATTTAATTTAAAAATATGGACAACTATTCAATCAAAATGAATTTTGTCATCTTGGTCAGAACCGCATTCAGTCTGTGTTGAGCGACTTGAAAGGACGCTCTGCTGCCCATATTTTATAACAATGACTCATTCAGCTGCTATAATCCCAGTCAGATACAGTACAATGCTATTCCTTGCCTGCTTCTTTTCTTTCAGCTGTAACTTTTCCTCTGCTATGCACAAAACTCAGTGGTTGTCAAGAAGGTCTTGTTAGCACCTGCTTTAGGGGCTAGCAACTTATATCTAAGGCTTTGCACTTTCACTTTGCACTTTTTCCCCTCTAACTCTGACCCTTTTTCTCTGAGTATGAAAATGTATCTCATCTTTACCTTGCAGCTACAGGACAGGAAAGCAGCTACGGTTACAGATCTGTACGATACAACCTTTTTCCTGATTGTCTGATGAAAAATGTATAAGCAAGTAGAAAACATTATTATCCCAAAGCAATTCGTATACAAAAGCATAACAACCCTACCAACCCCAGCAGAGGCAGCAGATAACTCAGCTGTAATATTTTTTGTTTAAAAGGGATTTACCTTCTATCATGGTTTCCTAGACTGGTTCCAATGCTCATTAAAAGAATTGGATCAAAAAAAGCCTTATGAAATCCTGCACCAAGCAAACAGTGAACCTCCTCCCTAAAAAACCCAGAAAGAATAATAATTGGCAGAAATAAGCATATAAATTAATCTGTGGGGCTCATTAGAAAGATATGCTCCATTTTAGGAATAAGACTGACTTAGATATTAAAGGCATGAAGCAATTTTAGAGGTAATGATCAAATTAAATGAAAATAATTTTTTTGTATAATAAAAAAATCATAATTAAATAATCAAACATCCAGTGCCAGGCTGCATTCATATCAGGATACGAAATTTCCCCTAATTCAGCAGGAAGGGGGAAAAAAAGGGAGGAAATAATGATTCTGTGTTGCCCACAAAGAAATAAAACTACATATAAAAAACCCCTGTTATCTCCCTCTGTTGCTCCCTCTCCTCCTGCCCGTGCTGGGTGGCTGAGCTCCCGACTTTCCATGCTGGGCTCTGAGCGGGATCACCAGCTGAGCACTGGGAACCACCTCTTCCCACCAAGCAAAAACCACCATTTTGTTGGTGACACTTCCCCTAACCCTTGGCCCCAGTAGGTCTGAACAGGCTGTGGCAGCCACCCTTGCCAGAGGCAGCCCAAAGCTGCAGAGCAAAGCCATGGGGAGGGTCTGGCTTGGGGTCACAGGGGTGCCCAGGAGCCACGTTTGGATTTCTTTAAATGGCTCCGCATTTGGTCCTTGTTGGAGTGGAGGGGACTGAAGAGGAGCTAAGGGTAGATTATTCCAGCTAAATAATCAGCAGACTGAAGTGGCTAGACCACAGGTATTTGGAGACTGTAAACTTGGTGCATGCACTGACTGACTAAAATAGCTTCTCAACAGCTGTAAGTTATTATATAGACACTGCGCTTTCACATCCTTTATTAACAGCAACGGAGGAAACTGCTCAAATTTGGTTTTGTCTCATGCACAGCATTATGAAAAAATATTCCTCTATAGATTGTTACAGCATTTCTAAAGACATGATGTTATAAAAATGCCAGCTAATTAAACTGGGCTAGAGCTTATTAAAAGTCTCTTTTTATTTTTTTTTCAACTCTATGAACTGTTTTAGGGAGACCCAAAAGCAGGAAATATTTGTATCCACCTATATATGCATAGTTCTTACTTACAATCAAAGTGAAACATTTAAATTAAAATTCTTATTCTTATGGCCAATGAATGACTTTCTCAGCTTGTATGTATTTTCAGGGAAGATATCCTCCTGATTAGGGACCAAAGGTCACTTGTGGAAAGGTCAGCAAACATCTTGTTCTGATTCAAAGATGGGGAGAGACAAGCTCCTGAGCATCACATCCGACTGTGTTCATTGTGTGTGCGAATGGAACAGCTGGACATTGTCTAACAATCATCCTTATGGGCACAGGCTACATCTTAGCAGCTAAGCAGCCTCTAAGGTCCTCCAGTGTGAGTACGTCTACATTTATAGAAGCAGATCACTAAATAAAACAGGTGACAGTTTTTCCATGCAATTAAAGCAGCCAGGTATGTGTTCCCACTTGGCATCATAACATGTTTTGAAAAAAAATTGAAGCAAAGAAAATTCTGCTAAAGGCATGACAATTGAACTGTACTGTTGCGTCTGTCCTGTATAAGTGAAAGAAAGAATTTCTTCTGCTTAAGATTATAGCAAATAAAATGCAAAGCAGACTCATAAGTTATGGGAACATATTTTCAAACTGATGAGCAGAGACAAATTGAACTCCTGACCAGCCAAGAGATGCAAAAATCCTCACCAGTTGTAAAATTGAGTCTTACAGCTTTTTGAATGGGACTGAGTGGTAGGCTATGGAGGAGATCCTGGTGTCAGAAGTTTAAACTTGCGATGAGTCCTTTTGTCCTTTGTCTTCAAAAGAAGGAGGCATTTGTTCATTGTGTTCATTTGCACCCCAGCTACGTAATCTCATGCCTCACATTTTTCTTGGCCTTTATAAAGATCTTTTATTTCCCCTCTTCCCACAAACTTCACTGCTGTGATTTTTTTGGCTCCCATCGGAAGTATCAGAGACAGACCTCAACAAGAGACAGGGCAGGATACATTGGTGATTCTGCTGAAATATAAACACCTTGAGTGCCTTTGAGTTACACCCACAAGGTTATACCTGCCACTTGACAGATTTGGGGCAGCAAAGGAATTTTCCCCAAAATCAGACTGAGTGATCGAGTGTTATCTACCTTTATCTGTAGGATAATGTGGTAGAATCTTTAGGATCACCTGACAAATAACTGACATCATAACTGCTAATGAAAACTGAAATCAGCAGTGAAACCCTTGATCCCCTCAGCTGTCTCTGTGATGTATGTCAGTGTGTTTGGACCTTTTGCTATAGACCTGCAAGTTGTCATAGGGAGCTGGCAAGCTTATTGTGGCTCCTTTGTGGCTGAACATCTATTAAATGGTCAAATGCAGTAACAAGTAGCTGGGCTTGGCGATCTAAACAGTCCTTTTCAGTTCACATTCACATAGTAATTTTAGTTTTTGCATAGACTAGGCAGTTGTGTAAAAGAGAGAAAGGTAAGTGATGTCCCACAGTAGGGGCATCATGAAGTGATAGATTTTCAGCACCAGTTTTCAGATTAATAGTCTGGTGGCTTTCACTGGAATCTGAGGTCATGAGTGTGTGTGTAACACTACTAGGATAGATCTGCTGAATTACCAATAACAATCTGTTCTCTTGCTCTGATTCTGTAAAATGCCTATTTATTTTTTCCCCCAAAGTCTCTATTTCAATATGCCTTAAATATCTTATTAAAGGAATTATTCTGCTATTATCATTTAATCCAATGTGTTATGAATATGACATTTGACAGCCTACAGCTGAAAATTCTAGCTGCCTTTCTGGATTACAAGCATAAAGTTTGACAGCTATATGTGGCAAGCCAGTAGGGTCACCATAAAAGGAGCCTGAATTTCTATGCAGATCAGTAAAGCTGCTGATGAATTGTTATTCTTCCCCTTAGTGGGAGTCCCAAGAGACCAAATGATCTGAATTATCTTCTCATCACTAGGGGACCTCAGGGGAAAGGTCAAAATAGGACATGGCAAGGAGCACAGGCTCAGAGCTGAGCATGCTCTGAACTCTTCAGCTCAGTGTGGCAACATAAAATGCAGGTGTGAGTGGCTGGTTGAAGGGCTATCCTGATTCCCACCCCAGAGAATTCCTCACGTAAATCTTCTCCCCATGGGAAGACATTTTGTTAAGTGGTCAGGATGAAACAGCTTAAGGATGGTGCTTGGCAGCAGGCGATGGCTTCTTTGGAAATCAGTGAGAAGGCAGGCAGACAAGTAGCAAAGCAGTCACTGGTCACTGTGCAGAAGTTGCTGCCCTCCTCACAAACATCCTCCATCATCGAGGTCATGACACAGCAGGGTACTCAAAGCTTATCTGTGATAAGCCAGAAAAAACAACAGTGAGAAAGCCAGGGAAGAAGTATCTAAGCCAGGTGGTAGAGAGCAGATTCACAACACTAACATTTGCTAGTGATATCTCTGAGCTTCAAAGACCCCTAGATATGGTGCAGGACTTCATTTTGCTGTGTAAACTCCAAACAAAGAAACCGTTGCTATCCCAAAGTTTTCCTGAGCAGGAATTTAATCTGAGTCATTTTGTCCAAGCAAATTAAACTTTAATCTCTATAAATCAGACTAATAAAATGAGAATAATACAAAAGTTACAGAGCTAATTTCATTTATTTATTTAGAAATGGTGCCAGAGCATCTGTTTAGGACTTTGGGCATCTTAAAATCAGGTGTGGGGGAGAGAGATATGTCACAAAACTAGGACCTGGATCAATTTTTGTTGATTTTCCTCTCTATTCATGTTATTATAACAGTTGGTTGTGGAATTTATTAAACACTGTTTAAATAGTTAAAGTACTCTAGAATTCTGAGTTAGAAAAATGACAGCTTGTGATGAGAACTGAAAAATATCAGATCAGGAAATGTAACTCTTCCTCTAAACACTCAAATAGCTTTCTTTTTCTGAAAAGCTGCCAGTGAAGCCATCCTAAGTGGTTTTAAAATAATATTGAGGAACATGGATGTTGACATGAAAGATCATTCAACTCCAAAAAGGACAACTTTTGTTCAGTTGTGATGAATATTTTAGCTAAAATGCACCAAAAGGCACAGAAGTCCTGCTCTTTTTCTTCAATTGTTTTCTGGTCAAGATTGGGTGAAACGTGAAAGCTAGGCAAGAAATAGATGGGGACACTAAAGGAGCAGCAGGAAAGGTAAGAAAGAGTGGATGTCATACATGAAGAGGATGCTGTTAATAACCTGAAATCTCCCCAGAAACATGGGTGATGCAGTCCTTCTGACTCCATCCCATGCAATCAGCTGTGGAGCTCAGGCTGGAAAGCAGGCTGCAGGCAGACATGAGTCCACATTTTGAACAGCAAGATAAACCCAACCACTCTAAGTTCCTTATTTTCCTTCTCTTTTGACTTGCACTCTGCCTTTGTAAGCATTTCTCTAAAAGTAAATTACTCTTTTTTTCTGAGCAAGTCTATGCAACTGCTTTACTTCTGAGCAGGATAGTGCTTGTGCAACCACCACCATCCCTGCCAACAAAAGGAGATAGGAAGAGGGGAGAATAAACATGATTTCCATTAGAGTTTTCAAGGCCTCCATGAGATGGGCATACCCATGCTTGGCTCAGGATGGGAGACAAGTGGGTCTCCTGCTGCCTAGAGCACTCAGGAGGTGCCAGCAGAAATGGACAGAGGTGGGTATCACTGGTGGTGAGGAAGGAAAAGGGGATTTAACAGCCTCACCTAATACCTGGAGATTAATATTGCCACACAGTCATAGTTTAGAAATAACCTGCATAATTTTTATTAAATGACAGATGGACCAAGGCTGAGGCCTCCCACTAGAACCTCTTTTGTCACCTGTAGGTCAATGGCACAACTGGGTATAAAACCTAGAGGTACAGTTTGCACCCCTCCTTCAGTCTTTTTCTGGTGAATAAAAAGTCTTGCCAGGCAGGCGGCACAGGTACAGCCCCAGAGCATCTCCTGAAACTCTGCAGCACTGGAACTGTGAAGAGACCTGCTGGTGGTACACTATGTGGGCACAGGAGTGCACAGTTGCTGAGAGCAATCCATCAAGGACACAACAAATCATACCAACCTGAAGCTGCAGGGAGGTGTCTATAAACCCAGAGAAGGAAAGGGCATTTAAGCCACTTCACCGTACCTTGACATCTGGGCTGAGTCTAAGGTAGCATGGTTCAAATATTTCCTAGGTGTGATTGTGTGGATGTCGGCCCTGAGCATCTGACTTCTGGTACCATTTTCTGCTCAAACAGTTCTTCCCATCTCTGCTGGGGAAGCAGGTATTAAGCTGGAATGTGCCACCCCTGGGCTGCTGAGGATGCCAAGGGCCAAGCTAGTGTCCAAACACTCACCTTCACCTTGTCTAAGAGGCTCCCTGAAGCCTTCTCATCTCACACCGAAAAATCCTCACTCACAGCACCTGCAACTGAGGATTTATTTACAAAATAGCTTCCATTAAATTTTTATAAAAATTCAGTGTTGGCAGGAACCACTTTTCTCACTAGCAAGACTTCCTTTTCTATTTCATAAAACACATCAATGGCACACAGTTAATTACAGCAGGCATTCTAAGGCTAGGGATGAAGTGAGGAATGCAGAAGTAGCCATGGGAATTCAGGGGAGCAGTATTAAGTGAACTCTCCCAAATGTAACCACAGAAGGGACAAGGAGAGGTCCAGCTCCCAGCTCCAAAGCCAGGCTGCTGATGCTAACCCCTTTCTGGTAGATGTTTGAGCATTCCCTAGGAGGCTCAGTTACGAGATCCTGCAGTCTGCTTCCATAACCTTGTTCCTGAGTTTGTCTGTCTGATGGTGAGAAACTCACTTCAGTGCCTCTCACTGAATGTACTCCAGAGTTTAACATCCTCCTTTTGAAACACTTAAAATTAGAAACAACTAAACAATCTTCTCCCTAATAATGTGTGCTTAAAGGAAGGTGAGACTGACATCCTTTTAGCAGTTCCTCACTTTTTTTTCTTTCTGTCACTCTCCTCTAATAAAGCAGGGGTTGTGATATGAACAGCAAACCAAAAGCAAACACCAAGCACAGCCTCTGACTGGATGCTTTCTCTGACCAATGGTTTTAAACCTCTACTTTCCCAGGAAGTGCAGTTTTACCAAGCACCTTGTAAATCAAAGGAATATGAACCCCTTAGCAGTGGAGGAGTTGATTTGTCAGGGAGATAACAGTGGGAATGTAATTTCTATCAGTAAGGCTGATTCAACCTTTTCTATTCATGAAGATTTTGATGGATTACGTGAGATCAAGTAAAGCAAATGTACACACCATTACACTAATGCAGTAAGATGTTCTTTGGCAGCTTCTCCCTAAGTACATCCCCAGGACTGCTAGGGTGCTAGCAGTGTTTTCCCTGCCTACAAAAATCATGATGACAGTAAAATGGAGATATCTGAAACTGTTGAAGAAGTGTTGCATCAGCTGAGTGGAGCACACCACTGTCCAGGGACATGGCTGCTTTATATTTACCCTAATGAGATGAAATTAGATAGTCAACATTTTGCTGAAAGACACTGGCTTTGCTGCTTATGGAAAATATATGTCCCTTCCAAGAAGGGATGCATAGCTATATTAGCTAAGCTTGAATCATATGCAGAGGTATAAGGAAAGTATAGATCTGACTGAGGGAGAGCTTGTCACTCTCCAAACAAAACAAAATCAAACAAGACAGGTTTCTGCCTTCTGCAGCCAGAAAGGAGCCTGCAGAAATTATAATAAGGCATTGCTGTGACTCATTGCATCAATAACCATTTCCCATGATATCTGAGCTGCTTGCTGGATATATCTATTTTCTCTTGTCTTATGTTTAGTCCGTCAGAAGTCTGGGAATGTAACCATCTTCTCTGTTTGAACAGGAGATATCAAGTTCTGAGTGTGCTAATTGCCACCTTAATATAAAATAACAGACAATAACAATCACCATATAATGTCTGAATACTAGGAATGGCAGGGCATGCTGTTCCCTCTGGTAGCAACTGATGTTATAGCAAAACTGGGTAATCATCATCTACTTCTGAAAGGAGCACAAAAGGCTATGCCCTGAATTTATATCAGTTGGGGTGCTCTCCAGTTTATCTGTGAAGTCAGGCTTGCAGACTCTTGAAATATAATTTGGGAGATAACTGGATCAGTTCTTCCCAGCGGATGTAAAGCAATGAAGGCTCTAATGAGAGACAAAGGGAGAAAGATTTGTTCACTGAAGAGCATAAGTTCCAAATTAAACAAAATAAAATATAAAGCTTAAAGAAGGGTTTGAGAAAGGAAGGGGTAGAAAAGCAGAGATATAGGAAAATAAAGGGATATTGTAGAAGAAGCATAGCTGTGTGTTGGAGTGCATGTTGTTGGGCATGGAAATGAGAGGAGATGTCGTCATTCTGCTTTCTGTGCACTGAATCTTTAAATGCAGATGAATGTCCGTCCTTGCTGTGGAGGCAGCTCCAAGGCAGCTGCTGTCTTGTGTTTCAGTGCAGATGCAGAATAGCACCAGTGCAAGATGGTTTCCTCCTCTTTGCTGACCAGCAACTTCTTTTAAAATTATTTGATTTTCACTTTCTGGGGTTTCTTTTGTTTTGTTTTGGTTTGGATTTTTAAAGTCTGATCTGGAAGATAAAAGCAATATATTCTGTAAATAGGGAAATTCAGTCTTGTGGGAATTGCTGATACTATGGTAGTGCTGGGTGCCCACTGCCAACCAGTTAAACCATCCATGCTGTCAGATGGTCCTGGGGTCGTTTTCCCCCACCAGGAACACAGGACCACATGACATGTGCTGTCAATGACATGGACACCCACGTTGCAGTGCACCATGCACCTCCAGCTTTCTCCTGTCACTGTTTGGGTTATTTCCAGCACTACCCAACCTCAAAATCTCAGAATTAAAACATGCCAGTAATGGTCAGTTCAGTACATCATCCCCTGAAGTGCAGTCAGGATGACTCACAGTGCAGCTTTTCTTGTCCATCTCTTGTATTGAGAGCCATAAATCAGTGGGGTCACAGTCTCAGCTTTTGCTTTGTGGTGCCCATAATATTTCCACCTGCACATCATATGCCTTAATGCACTGTACACATAAATAAATGTCCATGTCTTTCTGAAAGTCTCTGCACTTTGAATAATTACATGTAAATGGGGTCACCATACCACAGACCTTTAACTAGCATTAAACCCCTCAAAGATCACTCGCAGTAGAAGATGCTAAGGGCTACTCTCATTCCTTTGTGCATTTATCCCCCAGCTAAAACACATGCATCTTTTCCCTAAATATGCAAAAATAGCCAAAGTACACTTTCATCTGTTAACCATATATTGATGGAGACAGGACAAACTCACAGGGTTAAATTCAAACCTGAGTTCAACCTGTTCCATTCAGTGCAGATGAATGTATACAGCTGGGCACTAACTTTGACTCACGCATGAGAAATAGAAAGGATGTGTAAAAAATACCCGTGACTGTGAAGAAATTACACATATGAAAAATGATGGTAGTGCAAGTCTACTGAGAAAATGATAGCCTATGGAAACTGTAACTTGCAGCCCTCTTTGTCCCCATCAGTGACATGAACTGTTTTGTAAACACTGTCCGACTACTCACTACACTGACTGCCTATAGAGATTCTCTTCAGAATCATGCTCCCATTAAATGGCCTAAAAAATTTGTGGAGGCAAGGAATACACTTGACTACTGAATTACTTTGGCATGAAGGATCTCTCTGTAATAAGGAATAATGTCTTTTATATAAGACAGAGAGCTTTCCAGGAAGCAGTCAATGCTGCAGACATCATTTGAACAGCTCTGTGTGTTTGACAAGCTCCCTAATCCACCTCCATTAGTAAAAAGAAAAAAAAAATAAAGAAAAAGTAAAGTGAAGAGTCTCTAACCTTCCATAAATGTCCAGGAAGACAAAGGAAAACTGGAAATAACATGTGAGTCTTGTTGCCTTCTCTCCCCTCAGAAAAATTCTAGTGAAAGCATTCAGCTACAGTGGTGGGTAGCATACAAGAGCTTAAATAGAATTAAACCCAGTATCTACTATTGAATGGCATACAAAATAAGAGAAAATGTATGGCCTCTCTGCCTCTAGGTCACCAGGAGGAGTCCAGCTCACACAATCAGTGATGGAGGTCACTGTTATTTGAGGGCTTCATGGTCAATATAATGTTGGCTTCTGAGCCATGAGCTGCAACATTAGAACTCCTGTTACTCACCAGGAGATGAAGATATGACATTGTTTCTGCAATTCTTTGCTCATTTAAATTCAAATCACATTAATATTTGAGGATAATAATTATCCTGGTAAATGCATGTACATCTTGAATGCTGCACTACCTTTCATATTACAAGCACTACCGCTAAACAAGGGCACAATAAAAATGTGCATCACTTAACAACTTCTTTTCATTGGTGCAAACAGTCATGGAGGATACAAACTAGTAGAAAATCAGACCATGCCCACAATAAAAATTCTCAATCAATTGAAAAAATTCTGGTGCACTTACTTTTAAATAAAAAACTTGCCTGCCCTCTTTCTGCATTATCCAGGAAATTCTCCAAAAGAACTAGAAGGGTATGGGCATATAATGCTCTCTTCTGAGAGGAACAGTCTTAAAATACTTAATCATTTTTGCTTGATATTCTCTCTTACCCCAGGAGTTTGATACCATGGAGTATTTTAACAAGAATTGTGAATGCATGTGAGGAGGGATTTTTTTTTTTCACAAGTGAGAGACCAAGTGAACAAATGCTGTACTGCTCTTTATAAAATTAAACTGTCCTCAACTACCTGAAATCAGGAATGTTATTGTAATACTGGGATGAATCAATCCATCTTCCCTCTGACAATGGCCTTTTCTAGAGTGTTTTATGCTGCAAAATTTTAGCAGCACTCACTTGATAGATACTTTGCCTTACAACAGTTTTCTTGGCACTGATTTCCATCCTCCTACCCCTGTATTTTGAAATGTGTTTAGCAATTTTTTCTTGAATCCCTCTGTGTCAATGCTTAAATATGGATTTTAGTTGTTAATAAAAAGCATTATGGTCATGGTCAACTTTAAATTTTCCCAGTGCAACTTCATTTTATCTACAGGAAGATAGGTGTGAGGGGAGAAATGGAGGTAGATAATTTTTACTTAAAGAAAGCTTCATTTTGCAAATGACAGAATTCACATAGTCTAAAATGAAGGCTTGAAAGCTGGGATACACAGGCTTGAAGACTGAACCCAAATCCTCTTGCAGAGTCCACCAGGTACCTCAGCACACACATCAGTCTTACCACCAGTCCATTTGGACATTTACATTTAGACTCCAAAACTACACTCCATCAGTGGTGATCAGAAAGAGCAAGGAGGAGTCAGAAGTCTGGCCCCATGAGGAGGTTTGAAGATATGCTGCCTACGTTCTGTGGTAGACAAAGCCTCAAAGTGCCTTGCAAGCAACTCTGCAACCTTTCAGCCACCCTGGAGGTGATATTATTAAGCTCCAGTGGGATAAATCCAATAAGAATCTGCTTGGCAACATGAGTAAGGGCTCTACAATTCTGCCCTATATTTTTGCTTCTGGAAGCCATTTTTTAACATTTGTTTGTAGATGAGGAAATTAAATGCTAAATTTCACATCCTCCCCCAATCAGATTGCAAGGCTCATCTAATGCACGTTTATGTAGAGTCTGATTCCCCTGCTAAGTGTTTCTATTCTCCACCCAATTTGGCAGCTAGTGAGCAGTGCACAAAATAAATTTAATTGATTTGTACAGGTATTAAAACAGATTATCATCTACACAGATTTGGAAAGCAGACACTGTGTGTTAGCAGACACCGTGTGTTAGCCAAATAGATGATGCCAACTATAATGATTTACAAAGGGTTTCAGGGAGCTGGGTATTAGCAGACAGTAGACCACATTAGACAGTGAAAGAATTTCACATTTATCCATCAAATAACAAAGAAGATCCAAACTTAATCATGAGATGATTTATCTATCCAGGAATGATTGATTTAAACCATCAGTGTGGATATTAGGAATCAAATTTTCAGACAAAGGCCCTTGATTTCCCTATTCCTGCAAACCATATGCATGATGAAATGCACCCATTTTCAGTGCAGGCCAGAATTTTCCATCCAGGCACTGACTGCAAATAAACACCTCGCCCAGAACACAGAACTGAGCATAGACATGCAGAACCAGCTAGTTATCTCTGTGGAAAGTCCATGGCTGCCCACCCTCTAGAGGAAAATATTGACATACTGACATATGACTGACAAATATGCAATGCAAATATCACCAAATTGCTGCTTCCAGCACGCAGTTAAGAAAGGAGAACTCTAGGAGGGCATATTAGCAGTCATCACCTCCCTTGGAAAGGTTGTTGTCTGGAATAGATGGGAATATTTTTAACTGATTTGGTGCCATCTCTGCTGCCTCTGCCCATGGTCTGGTGGGACATGGGGATGCCAGGATGCCTGTCTCCTTGTGCCACCACTCTGATGCAACTGCAGCAGCGGGCAGTGGTGGATGCTTGGGGATGAGCATGAAACCATGACATGAACACAGCAATCTCAGTGCAGTATCCACAGTGACCATTATTATTTTGCAATAAATGAAATTGTGGAATGAAAATGAAAAACCTTGCCTGAAGAAAAAGAAAGCAAGCTGTCGAGATGCTGTGTAAAAAGACACCCTTTTGTGTATGTTAGGAGAGGCTGCTTTTCCAAAGGCTCAGGATGTTTTTACACAATAAGGGCTATAGAACCTGCAAAAGAAATTGTATAGCAGGTTCTTTAACCAAACATCTGTGACAGCTGAATTAAAACATTAGTTAGTGGAGTTAGGTCTGAGATTTGAAATTTGTTTCTCTTTGTTCTGCAACTCTGGAGACCACTCTTTTTTTAATGCCTCCCCAAGGTATGAAATCACTGTAGTGTCCTTTACCCTGCTTCAGGAATTACGAAGGCTGGAAAAATACTTTCCTTGGGTAACTAAATAAACTTGTAGCTGGCCTAAATTTTTCCCTTTCTCCACTGAAAACACAGTCAAACAGACTGCTCTCCTTATCCAGCAACGACCAGTGCATACCTCTGACCAAAACCCTGTTGTTTCAGCTGATTTTGAAATGTATCTTTCAAGAACAAGGTAAACTCCAAGGAAACACTCTCCTCTGAGTCTGATGTGATTGCACAATTACAGACATTGTAGCTCCTAGGCTTTGATCCAGAAAAATACTTAAGTGTCTGACTTCAAGGGGGCTTTTCATACACATAATGTTAGTTGTTTACACATGCTGTTGCACAGAAGTCTGAGCACAATGTGTTAGCAGTAATTATTTTTCCCTGAAAACATGCAAAAAGCATTCAGTAAAGGTCAAGTTTAGTGTTCAAATGTTGAATAATCTAAAAGTTTATGCTATTGTATAGTAAAATAAGAAAGCAAAAAAAGAAAGCAAACACTTTCTGGACACACTCTAAAATATATTAATCAATTCTAGAGAGGTACCAGAATTTATTTCATAGTTATAGAATGGATTTTATAGCTACACAGAATTTTCTTCACTGAAAACCTCAAAGGACTTTATAAACCAGGACTGAATTTTATCTCCTGGTTATAGGAAACATACAGCTGCCATTTTGAAAACTCTGATGCAATTTTCACAAGAACTGTAATTTTGTTCTCCTTGGAACAAAAGTCAGTCACCAGTTTTGTAAAGTATCAACTGAAATATCATGTGCAGGTCCAGTGTGGTCCTCTCCCATCCTCTGGCCTAGTCTTCCTACCTGTGTATTACTTTCTACATTTACTTCTTAGTTAGTGGGATAAAGGAAACCTGATCAAATTTCAAAGGGTGAAATACTGAATTTATGAATAAAAAGAAGAAAATTAAGATTGATTGCAGCAGACTCAGACTTTATACAGATGTGTTACTGGTATTAGTTTTAAAAATCAGTGAATTAATAATGATTAAAAAATCTTGTCGAATAAAATATTACTGTGAAATTAAACAGTTGTGCTGAAATTGGAAAATAACATACTCATATCTACTACTTCAGTTCTGAAAACAATATCATATAACCTTCTGTGACTCCAGTATTAAAGGTGACCTATTCTTATATTACCACAATTTTTTAAGGCAGCAGTTATTTCCACAGCAGCCCTGCCTCTGTGGGCAGAGAGCTTTGTACTTTTATAATGGCTGAAGTGCAGGTATAGCTTTGCCAGGACAATGCAATTACATCAAACACAAGCCTGATCCAGCCTAATGATGATAAAACTACATGATTGAAATGCACGTTCCTTTCCTCCTGGGAAATCTAAAACCCACTGAGGTGTTGCTGCAGGTAAATATGTCTTAGAGGCTTTTCTGTTCCACTGTTCACCCACCTATTTGCCATTACTGAAGAAGGATGTCATGAGAGAGAATTGAAAGTATTTTTTGGACACTGGGCAACACAGACTGGTCTGATTTTGTTTTTCTGAAGTTACTTGGCACTGTGGATCTCTAAATAAATATAAAGTCATTCACAATCAAAGAGGCAAGAAAGAAGTGACAAGTGTTTTGACAGTGCTCAAAATACTTTGAGGTATTTTTAGCATATTTCTGAGTCGTATTAGCTTAACCTGTAATAGAATATAAATGAGCCCATATGGCAGAGATGTAATTATGTTCCATGTGAGAAATCCCTGTGGTAGATTTGGGGAAAAAAACCTCACTACATGTGCCTTCTGGAGGGCACGATTTACACATGATTACCTACTCATTTGCATTGAGAAGAATATGAAGTAACACAATGCTAACAACACGGTAATGAAAAGGGCAAGCAAAGACTCCAGATCCCTGGGGGTGCTGATCCCTCTGACTGACATCCAGTAAGGAGCAGGGAATTCGTCCCTTTAGGGAGTACATTTTATGAAGCGATCTTTGATTATGTGGGCACAGTAATCACGAGTCTTAATTATTATTACTGTGAGAGAATGGGCTACAAATCTCCAGGGAATGTCTCTGTCACAGATACTTTGCTGGCGAATGCTGAAAATTAGTGTTTTCCCAAGGATCATTTTCATTCCAACCTGATATTTAGCTGAAGTTTCTTTGACTACTAGTCATGAAACATTAAATATAGATTAGAGGCAGAGAGATGTTGAAAGTTAAAATTCACCGGAGGTGCACACCCGTGCACTTGAGAGACAGCCCCAAATGTTGTCCAGATGTTGTAGCAACAAGGCTGAGGGTTCCCAAGCTGCAGCACAGCCACAACAGAGGAGAAAGTGGATGTTTAGCATTCCACTGGCCTTCTGTTTAGTTTACTTGTAGTGTATTAATTTAGCAGAAAGTCCTAACAGCCTGTTAGCAGTAGATGTTACCAAGTGTACACTATCCTGAAAGAATGAAGAAATTCTTTTATAGCAATAAAGGGAGCAATTCAAAGCATGTAATTGATTTTCCACATTTTCAAACTGTGATAAGACTAAGCTTTAGCAGCAGAAACATATGTTTGCAGTTTTGTCAATGTTCTTCAATGAATTGCAAAAAAACCAAGAACCTATAACTTATTGGTTAGATCATTAACATGCACTGGGCATTTCAGTGGCTATTGAAGCATTTGCCAAGAGCGTGTCATCTTCTAAACACACTCAGAGGTAGTAGGGATTGCTTTTTGCCACAGGACATGTTTTTGTGATTATCTAAAATCATTCTTTTCCATTAGGAACACCACAGTAGAACATCAAGGCTTTTTAAACTAGCTATTGTCACGTTTGTGTGCTGTCCTTGCTTACGTCCTTTTCAGTCCGGAGCGGCAGAGTGACAGCAGGGCAAAGCTCATGTCTCTGCTCGCCCCTGCAGCATTCCCAACTAACTAGAGCACAGTGGCTTCTGACAGCCAAGCTGCTGCCCCCAGTCTTCACAGCAGTGACTAGGGTGCTCGCTGGGCCTCCCCATGAACATCCCTGGTGACACCCACCAGAGGAGCTCAGAGCAGAACCATCCATACAAGTTTTCAGAAAGGTTTTTGGGTTCTCCTGACACCAGAAAGAAGACAGCACAGAAGGCAAGAACCAACCTAAAAGAAGTCACCTACTAAGGCTTGGAAAACAGGTCACCTACCTGTCCTCTGAAACTTTTCAATTTCAGGCTTCTTCCCATCTCGCATTATGAGAACCCTCAGATGCTTAGCAGTTACTTTGTGGAAAAAGAGAGGACACATTCTCTATTTATCAGGATATACAAGGGAGATACAGAAAATTTGAGTCCTATTCCTACTCTGTTGGCCTTAGAGCAGACATGTGGACCCAAAACTTAAATCAGCTTGCCATGCTAAGCCTGAACTACAGACTCGGACTCACACTGCATTTCAATGAATTATTGTGCAGAGTGATACAGGCTGGGATGGTGACACTCATCAGGACCCACGGGGGAATAGCAAAATTTCCAGTAACTGAGGTAGTTGTGGTGGAGAAAAGAGCAGAGGTTCATGTCCCCACATGTCATTTGCCTGAATCCTCACGTTGGAAGACTTGCCAAAGCGAGAAGGAAACAGCTTGGAGGGATGCCTGCCCACAGCCAGGAGAGAAGAGGGTGTTTGCAGCAAGGGGGTAAGGAAACCATCTTCTGGCATGGTGAGGAGTTGGCAAGACTGACTGCGAATGAAACAGGGCAACAGTAGGGCAGGGGGGAAAAAACCCTCAAAGACTAGAAGCAAGCTCGTTCATGTTTGCTCCCTCAGGACAGCACAGAGCATCCCCCAGAGAGGATGACTTCACAGCTTTGAAACTAGGTAAGCAAGCTTCAGAGCATAGGAAATGGGAATGCAAGACCCTTTAAGCTGAAGTCTAAAGGTTTGAATTGGGGAGACAATGGGAGTAACTATCTGAGTTTGTCACCATCTCAGTACCATTGGGTTTCAGGTAGCAGCAGATGATGATCTTGTATGGCTTTTTCATGGGCAAACATGGGCAGCAGAGATCAGCATCTGAACTGAGGCAGATGCTGTGGTTATGGCCTGCCGATGGAGGAAAGGGGACAGTAGAGGCAAAGAGTCTCTCTGGGCCTCCAGAGGAGGGACAGTTCTTCTGGACTAGGAGCATTCACTGCTGTACACCACTGTGGGTGATGCATTTGGAGTGCCATGCCCTTCTACCACAAAGAGGGTTTTAAAAACACCTGGAGTGTGTTGAATGGCTGAGCGACACGCTGCTGCTCCCTCTGCCAAACGAACCAGCAGTATTTGTAGAGCCACAAGGCTTTTCTTTTACAAAGCAGTAAAACCATAAGGGCAAAATACAGGTGAACTCATTCTCTTATTTAACCTGACAGCATGGAAGAAACAGAAAACCAAACAAAATCCCCAATGGTTGCTCTATCCCATCCCTCCTCCATACATGTCTCCTCCTTTTCAAAAGCTGTGCACAGGGAAAACAAAGAAGGAGCACGGTTCCTTTCCCGGGGGCAGAGCTGTTGCAGTGACCTCCACAGGCACTGCTGTTTGCATGGATACATTATCAGTGGCTGCACACACTGGCTCTGCTCCACATCTTTGCAAATACTTGTGCAAGGTGCAAATAAAATACCATGGGCAATGCAAGGATCCTGTTATGGAGATGATGGGAATGGACGGTACTCAGCTACAAATATAACCAAACCCTTCTCAGCTATTTCTGGTTTCTACTCTCAATTTGCACTTAAGAACTACAAACAAACAGAGCTCTCGAGCAATAACATGGCTCAACAGACAGCAGCTTTATTTCAACTGCTTCCTAGCCTAGTTTTTTTGTTTGGTTTTGTTTTGTTGCAGTTTGGAATACAATTTTTTAAAAACAGAAAGAAAAAAGGGAAAAGATACAGGAACTATGTGTGCTTCACTGCAAATGCTGCTCATGTAATTCTCTTTGAAGTGTGCAGCAAAACTCCTTTGTAGGTTAATGAGAACAGGATCAGGCCCTCCACAGTGAACTTGTGCTGAGAGCAGATAAGATCTTGAATCACTCAGAGCCAAGCATGTTATTTGTGCAACATGGGCAGGCTGAGTCAATCTCTGAATATTTTTAATGGGTGTCAACGTGAAGTGTTAATTCCACAAGTTATGCTGTTTTGCAGTTTGCCTGTGCCTGCTCTCCAGGCTGCCTTCACAAATGGTACACATCCCCTTGCTGGCTGCGACAGAAGAGCTATTTCCACAACGGCTGCAAGAAAACACCACTTCTGAGAAAGTATAACATGGGACTTTTACAAAGATTTGGAAAACCAAATCATAGTAGAAATACCTGCTAGACATTCAGATTGTCAGCACACATAGAAGTAAAAGGAGCCGCATTTCAAACAAAGATTATTTTCTTCTTTTTTTTTTTTTAAGGAACCTAAAAACCTAAACAATCATTTGGTAACTGATAATTTTTGAGGAACTAGTATCTTTTTTTTTACAGAACAGAGGATTGAGGTACTGAAGTCTCAGATGCTTAGATAATGTCTGCCTCTGGATAGTATCTGGATAACCAGAAAAACACTGAAAACATTTTGAATTCTGATGAAACTAACTAAGCACTGTGAAAAACTTTTGGATGAGAAATCTTTACTTTTGACTTTCCCTTTTCCTGTTCCCAGGATCTCCATGCACTTCCTAATGCATCTTGAAGCCAAGATGAAATTACAGCCCTCATGAGGCCAATGGGAGGCTCGCAATTGCCTGTTGCCTTCGGCAGAGCTGGGATTTTACTCTGACTGTAAAGTTACCTTAAGAAACACTGGACCCAGCTGCCCACTTTAAGGAAATAGTCAGCTGGAAACACAGAAAACCCTTTTAATCTTGGAGTGGAAAACAGGATCCAGGGAAACCTGTGGAAGCCTTGTGGCTGCCATCTAGAGAGAGCTGCTCTGGCTGGGCTCCTCGCCTTGCTCTGCTCCCCATCCCACCATCACCTCAGCCCCTGCTTTGCAGCCCACTCCACTTGCCCCTCTTCCATGATGCAACAAAGAGGGTTTGTCTTGTTGGGATTCAGAAACACCCACACTAGCTGTTTCCCTGCCTCCATCTTCCCTGACTCTGGGGCATGTGCTGGAGGACCTGCCCATGGTTTCTGCATGCTCTGGAAAGCCATCCTCTTCCCACATATGAGTTATGGTGGTCTTCGGCTACTCTTGGCAAGAGGGACACAAATCCTGCACTGCCATGAGTTCCAGTTAAACATCTCGAACCTGGCCTGTGCAGACAGCCATCTTCTACTGCCTTCCACCTTTGCAAACCCTCCTCCTCCTGCCTCTGTGACTTTTCCTTGCCTGCACACCATAGCCTGCTGCCTACCCAGGCCCTGATTTCTAGCTCTCTCCTCCATGTGCTCACACCTGGGGACAGCAGCCCCAACACAACACCAAGGACTCCAGGCTTAGCAGCACTCAGCACAGCACTCCCCATTTGCTGACACCCATGAGCTGAGAGCTGAGATGCTCCATCACTCCAGAACTGCAAATCTTTGTGTCAGGTAGTGGAAATTGTGCTCAGACACCAAGTTAAGTCATCCCAGTTGCAACTCCTAACTGGAATTGGTCAAAATCCATTTTCTTACAGGTGAGCACCATTTGCTTCTATTAATTTTGTTAACACTGAAGTGCCCAATCCTACAAAATGCTAAACCTTTGAGTAGGTTGCAAAACTTTCTTTCACTTCCCTCAGAATTAGAATAGCTATTTTCTTAATTAAGAAGTAAATAAATAAACTATTTGCAGTCTTTTAAGAGACAGCTTCATGCTAAGAAGAGACTAATTACCCTCCCCATTCACAGAAAATAAAAGCGAAGCTTTCAACATTATAGAAAAATAAGTACTGAGAAGTTAACAAGAGCCATAGCAAAATCTGACTTTGTGATGAGCTGGTTTTCCTGCAATTTTTTCATTTATATAAATATTTTGAGAAACCCACCTTGAGGTTTTCTGTTGGCTTTTTTATTATTATTTCCTCTTTAGATGCATTTGTAGATGAGTAGGCTATAAATGAAACACACATTTTCCTGAAGGCAATCATGAAGGTGTGCTGCAGCCTTTTCTTCTCAATTTCACATAGAGTGAATTTACCACAATGCACAGTCATATTTTAATTTGAACAACTGGAAAATCGGTACCTGCCCACTCTGTATTCACAGTATTAACTCAAGATCAGCTCCTTTGGGATAGTGTTTGTGTTTGTATTTAACAGTGAAATATCATGAATAAAGAAGCTGTCAAACACCTTGAGAGTAAGTCACTTCTCTGTTTGGACAGCAATGACTTTGTGATGAACATGATGAACGCTGCACAGTCAGTTCTCAATAAGTGGGGATCTGACCAAGTTATATTCTGATAATGGTTGGAGCAAGGACAATTCCAGAGGAGCTACCCGAGAGTAACAGGCAAGAAAGCAGTAGAACAGGAGCCACAGAAGGTTGGCTGGGGATGTAATGGCACAAACTGCCCGTAACTTCCTCCATCAAATGCAGGGATTTAGGAGCAGCCAGGATAGTCTCCGCCCTAGGTGGGTGGGGGAAAAAACAAAGAGGCAGCACACTGCTCGGGCAGCCAGGAAAATCAGCCATTTCAGCACAGCTTCAGCAGTGCTGCTGCCAGTAGCATATCCATGGAGTTTGCAGCAAAAGGCCAACACTACCTCTGAGGGAGAGTGACAGAGCAGTGCCCAGCAGAGCTACAGGCTGAACCGGGGGTGGGCAAGGCGCCGGGTGGGGCTGGCATGTTGCCTTGCTCAAATGGACTGCACAGTCCTGTGGCTGGCAGCCCTGCTCTTAACTTGTATCGTGTTCTGAGCTTGGTAGTGGAGCTCAAACAAATTACCAGTAACAAAGCAATTGCACTTAACCTGAACAAGAGAACATGACAACTCATACAGCATCGCTGAGCCACACTTTTAGTCGCAGGTGAACACAGCCAGTGAGACTAGCACCGTGTCACAGGATGTAAAACAGTTATATGGGATCTAAATTACACGAACAAGTATGCAACAAAACAGCATCAAGGCATCCCACCTGAGGGATACAGGACATTTTCATTTTTCTTGTGGTCTTTGTCATCGAGCTACCACATAAATATTTCTATATTTGTGTTTCAGCAAGTAATTAATATTAGCCAAGATGTACTACCACTACACAAAAATACCCTTTTCTCTCGCCCAAAGGGATCCTGATGATACCGTAAGGAGAAAAAATTCTGCCTACTGTGCTGCACTTTTGACATAGGGTAGCATTCTATGTTAGCCTAGGATAACACCTTATTAAATGCTGAAGACCACTAATAACGCAACCATCCAAATGACAGCTAATTGCAAATAGAAGTCTATCACTTTAGCACTTCTGAAGAAGTTATTTCTAAGATAACCCATCAAAAACACTTTACATAGGGGCTGACAGAAACCTCCCAATGCAGCATGTTTACAGCAATTTAATGGTTATTGTGAAGTTGCCCCCTTAGTGAAGCTTGGTCATGCCCAATACGTTTCACACACTGCAAGAAAGCCTTAGGATACACGAAAAAGGCAAGGCTTGTAGAGTCTCACTTCATAAGAGGTCGGTGGCTGAATGCAGGTCTGGGTCTTCATTAAGTGTTGTCTGAGTAGAAAACAGAGTTTATTTACTCAACCTCAAGATAAGCAACTTAATGCTGCTGATTTGAATGCAAACAAGGGCAAGACCTCATGCCTGGCAGACTCTCTGATGTGGTTACACTGGAAGTATAGAATAAACACAAGCTGAGATCTGAAACAGAGTTGTCATGGCCTACAAAATCAGGATGTTTGAAAGTATTTAAATTTTTTAAAAGCATTGTCTACAACTGAACTATCAAAGTGGTATTGCTTTTATCTGAAAGATGTTACACTTGCAGTTACATATTGTTTATTAAGGTCTATTTTGCTAATTCACCAAAATCTCTCCCATATGACAGAAATTACATTTGCTTCTCCATTTAGTGACCTCAAATGACAAAAGGTGCAGAATGAATTTAAGTTGGCCCATAAAAGCAATTACGCCTTTCCCTTTTACTTACAGGGCTTATCTAGTCTGCTTTAACACCATCACTGGGTGCTGATGGTGTTTAAAACCATTCACAAATTAATTTAGGGCTCATAATGCTTGCAATGTGTCCAGGACCTAGTCCTGACACACTTGGTTTAAGAAGCTATTTCACATCTTAAAATGCTTGTAAACTTCTAAAATTAAACTGTGAAAACCAAGGGCTCAGCTGTAAGACAAGTCTTGTTTCCTACCTGCTAACCAGTTTTTAAATTATGGTACTGCTATTTCAAAATTGATCAGGAACACCAGAACAAAGCATTTCTCTTTTATGCTGCAAACACAGAAAGAGCAATGGGGTCAGTCCAAAGCAAGAAAAACAAAATTCTCCTTCTCCAAATGAGTGTTAATCATTGCTTAAGCCTTACACCTCAAGTGAGCCTTACACCTCAAGTGATGAACAACAGAGGCAAGAGATCTACAAATAAATATTAAAAAAAAAAACAACCTCTCACAGTTATGGATGCAAGAGCAACCCCCTCTTCCAATGGGACTAAGCAGATTACAGACTTCCATTTTTGGATCAACATTTGAATTCAGAATCCATATGATCCATTGACTACAAGTTTGCACAACATGCAGAGCAATGATACTCTGGGTCCAGCAATGCAAACAGCAACCAATAAAATATAGAATTAAAAAGGGTGCTGAGGCTGATATTCAGAACTGGTTTTGCACAGTATTGCCAGTCTTGTAGGGCTGTCTTTGGAATTATCTATGAAATAAAATGCAATTCTAGTGCCTGAGCACTAGAGGGTAAATTCATGATAAAAAGAGAGCTGTGCCTCAGTTTCCTTATCTTCATAGGTAGGCATTTAAACTCTTTACTCAGCACCTTTTCATCTTTCTTGAGTTTTGCTAACTGAAGCTCTTTCCGATGCCATGCAGCACTGGTGTGGAGTTACATCACACAAATGCAAACTTCTTGTAAGAGTACCCTCAATAATTCTAAAGTATGTGTCATGCCAAACCTATGATTACTCTCTGGTCAGCTTCAAGGTGCACAACTTTTCAAAAGGACTACAATGTCAGTCTGGAAGTTGTCTCTTGTCACTGGGATTGGCAAAAGACTGATGAGATACTAGCCCATAGCCTATTTTGAAAAATGCTCATCCTGGAAATAAACAGTCTCTTCTCATACCTAGTTAAAATCCCTTTGAATAGTAACTTTTTTTAAAGTGCAAAGGGATGGAAGCAGAAGGGTGGGCTTCATCCAGAGGGCAGAACTGAGCCCCACTAGACTCCAGTCTTGCCCCTCTATTGAAAAAAACCAAAACCAAACACAATACAAGCACACAAATATATGCCTATACCAGAAATTTTGGGCATTACTGTATGAACAAACCAGAAATCCTCTTCCTCAATAGGATTTGTTATGGAAACAGCATATAATTTCATTCCAATACCACAAATTTGCCACTACATTAAGAGCATTACTGTTACTGAAGGATGAACAGTAAATCAACATCCCCAGCTCTTCAGGCTACAGCCCTCTTCAGGGGAATGGTGATTCTGAGTGTCCCTTCATTCCAGGGTATAAATATATCCCATGAGACAAAGCAAAGCTGCTGGCTATGGAATGTCTTAACAAGAACTTCAGCCCAACAAACTATGTTATACCAGTTTTGTTATATTATCCTTCTTGTCAGGGACAGGAGAAGTGGGCAAACCTGCTTCTTTGATACTTTCTGCTTACTGTATACTGATATTTTCTCTGGTAACCATGGCCCATCAATAACCCAGACTATGCTGTAAAGAACCCCATCCAAACCCCCTGGAGCAATGGACAGATTTCTTTTTTACAGTAAACCACTACTGATGTCCCATGCAAAAGACATCTTTGTATCATGTTAATAAAGTACCTGAAATACCATTATGTCTTGAGAAATAAAATATAAAAAGCTGGGTGACCCACACAGCACCACAGTATTCAGTGATGACTGTGACCTTTGCAAATTACTGCCCTGTGAAGGGTCACAAAAATTAGCAAACAAAAAAGCAGGGGGTGCTCTTTCAACTGATTCCTGAACATATTGTGCTCTCTAGTATCTTTATTAAAATATCCAAGATTGAACATGGAGCCTCAGCTCTGAAAAAAAAAAATTAAAAAAATATATTCCAGAGAACTGAAGGGGATCGATACATGCTGGAAATCATGAACTGTAAATATTGACATTTTACTTCTTGTAAAAAAAATTCCATTATTCATTTCGGAGAAGTATTTTTAAAAATTGGTCTTCCCATCCCTACCATAAATAGAACATTTCTGTTACAAATAAATGTGTTCTCCCGTGCATAAATAAATCACATACATTATTGCAAGAAAACAGATCAGTCAAAACAGCTGAAATGTAATTATACTGACCAAAAAGAATTCCATTGCAACTGAAAGTGAATGGCTTGTAGTTCAGGTAATTAGCAGAGTGCTGAACAGCACAATTTTAAAAGCTAAAATACCCCCCCAAAAAAGGGGGAAAAAAACTTGAGAAAAATATCCAAATATCTGAGAAAGCAGGAACTATGTTTATGTAGAACAAATGTTAAAATAATGAGAAAACCCTGCCCCCTTGTCTCACCTTAGAGAAATTCTGTTAAGCTTCCCATACTTCTCTACGGCTATTTATGCATCATGATTTGAAAAAAGTAAACAAGCTAAAAATCATTATTATCTGCCTTCATATCTACAGAATTAAATGCTTTACTAGCTTATAACACTAAAAATCAAAAATTAAATTTGATAAAGTAACCAGGCTTTCCTAATAAACCCACACTTACTGAATGGCACTTTGAACAATGAATTACAGGAAAAAAAAAAGAAAAAAAAAGTATTGTCTTGAAAGGTTAAAGAATGTGTGTACTTTTCATAAAGCTGAAATGCATCCATGAATATATCACTTAACTCTGGATTAACCAAACATTCCAAATTCAGGAAAATAAAACTATTTTACTCATTAAAACATCCTGACAATATTGCAACATACTCTGAGTGTCATTTTAAGCAGTGACAATATATATTTTTTTATAATTTAATAAGAAAAAGAAAATAAAGGCTAAGTTGAGAGAACTCTTTTCTGCAATCAAAAAAACAAAAAACCAAAACCAAAAAAAACCAACCCACCAAAAGAGAACTGGTGAGTTTCTTTCTTCTCCTGCCACATAGCAGATCTCTTCTTGGATTTCACACCACCGACCATACCCTGTCAGAGATCTTGAACAGTTTACATTACTTCTTTTGAAGGATTAATCTAGACCAGCCCAGAGATAAAAACCAAAATGAACAATGAATTCCTACAGTGAATTCCAGCTTGTTACTGTGAACTCAACATAAGAAAGAAGGAATCCCACATATCTTCTAATATATACACTGCTTTCACACAGCATGAGTTAGTCAGAGGAATACGTAAAGGGACAAGATAGTTTTGTACAAAACCTCAATTTATTTCAGAGAAATTAAAAATATGGTATTTAATATATATAAATTTCTATTCCTCTATAAATATAGATGATCTTGTGATAATGAACAGAAATAAATGCATACCAAATTAAAATAATTTTGCATTTCAGGGTATGGAAGCCATAGATAATGTTTATGAACCTAAATACAGGCATTTGTAATATAAAACAAAAATTTAAAACAATACAATCAGGAGAGAAGCATTCTGCTGTTTTTCATACAGAGGTCTACATATTCAAATGCATCTGTCCAAAGTTACAATTTTGTCTTTAACTTTTTTAATGTATTAGAAGCACAATCCCACACACCCAGGAGCATACAAGGTAGTAGATATACTGCACACATGGTATCTTATCCTTGCAGTATGCAACGTTATTTCTGTACCGAAAAAAGAGAGGAAAAAAGACAGCAGAGGATCTTTCAGGTCTCACATCCCACCAGAGTGCTTAAGCATTCTGGTCTTCTCTTTTCCTTTCCATTGTTTTTACTACTGGCAAAAATCATCAGACCCTCATGATCTGTAATGAATTAAATCTCAATGAACTGAAATTCAGAGGAACGGCAATGGCCCCAGTGCTTCCCATATGAAGAGACCGTGTACGAACATAACTGGGGGGCAGGGGGGAAACAAACAAAAGCCCCAAACGGAATGCTGCGTTTTACTCTGACGAAGCTCTTTTTACTGAGCCCGTATTTCCTGATCCCGCTGACCCCAGCCAGCAGCAGCCCGGCGGGGAGGCACCGGGGCAGGCGGCGGTGCGAGCACCCGCGGGGCGCCCCCGGACTGCAAAGTGGGATTAGGAAAGAACCACAGGAGGGAATTTCGGTGTGTCCCTGTCGCCATCCGCCTCCCGAGCCATCGGAGGTGCTACAGGTGCAGGCGGTGCTGAGCCCCAACTCCTACACCGAACCGGGCCAACTGCTCCCAGCCAGGCGCCGCACGGCCACACGCTGTAAGCCCGGCGGCGGGCGGGCGGCAGCCCCGGCACTGCCAGGGGCTCTCCCTGCACAGAGCGGCAGGCCCGCCCGGCCAGGGCTGCTCTTTGCAGCCCCAGAAAGGCCCGCCGGGGCTCAGCGGGGCCGGGGCTCCCCGCCGGGGCTCGGTACAGCGCCGTCCCAGCGCCACGGCCGGGCGCTTTTCCGTCCTCCCCGTCCGGGGCCGGGCGGGGGTCTGTGCCCCCAGATGGGGCCGGGGCCAGGGCCGGGGCCGGGAAGCGGCGCTCCTCCCCATCCCCACCTCCAGGCTCCCGCGGGCGGGCCGAGGCCGGGACCCAGCCCGGGTCAAGAGGCGCCCCCGGCCGCAGCCCCGCTCCGGGCCCTGCTGCTCATGCAGCTGAAATTCCAAGCAAAGCCATTACAAAACCTGTGTGGGGGAGAAGAAAGGGGTTTGTTTTCGATTCTCTTACCGGCAGCTTTTCCCACGCTGCCCTACGAAATAAAAATACAAAGCCTTTTCTTTCTTTAAATAAAAAAAAGTGGGGGAAAGCGAGGAAGTAAAATCCGCAGACGGGTTAGAAGGGTCCTAAATAATTAAAAAAGTGAGTTTTTTTGTAATTTAAATACAAATATACTTACAAAATCTTACAGAGGCTATTTACATCCCTCTCCCCCAACCTGACAGTGCGTTCAGCTCCTAGAGGAGACAGCCCGAGCGGCACGGGGAGGGCAGAGCCCGGAGATCCCAGACACTGGGGTCCCCCTGGCTCATCCTCCGCTCCCCACCGCCTGTGGAAGCCACTCGCAGTCCCAAAAGTTTGCCCAGGCTGGATAAGGAGCTGCTTCCCGAGGCAGAGCCTCAGTCCTCCGCCTGCCCGCATCTCCCTAGCCTGGCAGGCAGGGGTCTCAGACGGTGGTCTCGCCCTGCTTGCTGTTGGTGAGCCTGGTGTAAAACTTCCTCCAGGAGTTCAGGGTTTTCCCAGACCAGATCCAGAAGCCCGAGGTGATGCCCACGATTAAGGTCATGAGATACTTGATCATGAAGACAGTGAAGTCGGGGCTCATGGGCGGGTGGTGGCCGCTGTGGTTGTTGGGGCAGGGAATGGCATAGCTCTTACAGCTCTGCGTGACCCAGCTCCTCTCCCACTGTTCCCTAAAAGCTTGCTCGTAAAAATAGCAGGCAATGACGATGGTGGCTGGCACCGTGTAGAGGACGCTGAAGATGCCTATCCTCACCATGAGCTTCTCCAGCTTTTCTGTCTTGGTGCCGTCATGCTTCATGATGGTCCGGATCCTGAAGAGGGACACAAAGCCAGCCAGCAGGAAAGAGGTGCCGATGAACAGGTAGACAAACAAGGGGGCCAGCACGAAGCCCCTCAGGGCATCCACGTTGTTGATGCCCACAAAGCAGACGCCACTGAGGACATCCCCATCCACTTGTCCCAGGGCAAGGATGGTGATGGTCTTGATGGCCGGTACAGCCCAGGCAGCCAGATGAAAGTACTGGGAGTTGGCCTCAATGGCCTCATGGCCCCACTTCATGCCAGCAGCAAGGAACCAGGTGAGGGAGAGGATGACCCACCAGATGGAGCTGGCCATGCCAAAGAAGTAGAGCATCATGAAGAGGATGGTGCAGCCCTCTCGCTTCGTGCCCTGCGCCACGGTGCGAGAACCGTCCTCGGTGAAGCGCTCGTTGCAGACCACCCTCTCCTCCAGGAGGAAGCCGGCAATGTAGGCCACGGCCACGGCCGTGTAGCAGCCTGAGAGGAAGATGATGGGCCGCTCGGGGTAGCTGAATCGTTTCATGTCCACCAAGTAGGTGAGGACAGTGAAGAGGGTGGAGGCACAGCAGAGCACGGACCAAATGCCGATCCAGGTGCGGGAGAAGCGCAGCTCCTCGGGCCCGAAGTACATGAGCCCGTAGAGGCGGCCGGGCTCGCAGGGTGCCCCGCAGTCCTTCTCTCCCAGGAAGCGGTAGTTCAGGTAGGAGGGCACCTTCAGCGCCCGCGGGCAGGTGAAGCGCCCGCGGGGCTCGCCGGGCCCCGGCCCCCCGGCACCGCCGCCGGCGCCCCCGCGGTGCGGATTGCTGGTCCAGCTCTCGGGGCGCAGGGCGGGCGTGGGGGTGCCGCGCTCGGAGGCGTTCTGCCCCACGCACAGCTCGCCGGCTCCGTGCACCGGGAACTTTTCGCAGCGCAGCGTGTCGGGCCACTGGAAGCCGAACTTGTTCATAAGGGCCTCGCAGCCCTGGCGGGCGCGCTCGCAGAGGGAGCGGCAGGGCGGCAGGGCCTGCTCCAGCACGGTGCACACCGGCGCGTACATGGAGCAGAGGAAGAACTTGAGCTCGGCCGAACACTGCACCTTCACCAGCGGGTAGAACTGGTGCACCTCCAGCCCCGCGTCCTCCTGGTTGGTGTGGCCCAGCAGGTTGGGCATGATGGTCTGGTTGTAGGCGATGTCAGTGCAGAGCGGGATGGAGATAGGCTGGCAGTAGCCGTGGTCGGGGATGGAGATGCCCCGCTCGCCGTTGTACTGCGACGCCGGCAGCTGTCCCCCGGCCGGCAGCGCCGCCGCCCACAGCAGCGCCAGCAGCAGCGGCAGCCGCGGGCACCGGCCGCTGCCAACTTCCCCGCCGCCGCTCACCGCCGGCCCGCGCCGCTCGGCCATGCTCAGTCGGTGCCGCCTGCCCTGCCGGGCTCCCGCCGCCCCGCCGCCGCCGCCGCCGCTGCTCCTCCCGGCCCGAACTTGCGACTCATGAAGGGGGCGGCTGGCAGGGACGGGGCAGCCCCGGCCGCCTCTCACGCGGCCGCGGAGCGCAGCGCGCAGCTCTGCCCGCACCGGCGGCAGCGTCCACCGCACCTCCGACTACCACTACCGCCGCCGCCGCCGCCTCCGCCGCCGCCGCCTGACCATTTGTGCCGGCCCCTCGAGCCCGCGCCCCTCGCCTCGCCGCGCCGCGCTCCCTCCGACCGGTTTCCAGGCGCCCCGCAGTCTGCCTTCACCGGAGGGAGGAGCCTTGAAACCGACGCCGAACTTTCCTGCGTAAGGGACCGTCTCCCAACGCCTCACCCGGGGGCGGGCGCAGGCGGGCGCGGGGCTGCCCCGCGCTGCGCACAAAGGCGGCGGGGGCGGCGCTGGGGAAGGGGCCCCGCGGCGGGGGGGCGATCGGGGGATGGGGCTGTGCCGCGTCGGCCGGCAGCGCATCGGGCCCGGCTGTCCCGGGGGTGCTTTTGGATTCCCCGGTGGTGACGATTGTTGAAGCCGTTGAGCGGCGCGCCCGGACTGGGCCGCGGCCCGTCACCCTCGGTGCCCCCCGCCGTGCAAGCAGCCGGGCTAATCCCGGGCGGGGGAATCGATGTTTGGCACATGGCAAAGGGCAGGGCTGGAGGAGGGATCCGCGCCGCTGTCAGACTCTGCTGCGGGGAGCGGTGCAGTTGGGGGCTTCTCTGCGGGTCTGAAACGTGGGAGACACACTGCGGTCACTTGGGGCGCGGGCAGGACCCGCGGCAGCGCGAAGGCACAGTCCGCGATGTTGCACATCGCACACGCGGTGATGATCGAGTGGCTAAAACTGGCGTCACCCCAGAGACACTTTAAGTAGCTCGCTGCCGAGCTGCTGCCAGTGTGTTATCTGCGCTTTCCTCCCATCGTGTCCACAGCAGCAGCCTGAGATACGAAAATAATCCCAGCAGGGCTTTCCCATTTCCCTTCCCTCCCTCTGCCCAGTGGGCAACTATTCCAGTGTAACTCAAGTCGAATGCTGTGTGGCTTGAAATACCTCCCGTCAGGTTTTTGAAATTCTTGCTATATTCTGGGGAGGGGGTGAATGGGCATACAGTGACCACCAGCAGTGGCCATTTTTGCATGTCTGAAGCCCCGTTGCACAAACAGAAAGGAGGTCCTGTTGGCTCTCCCAAAATGCATAGTCCAGAAAAATCATGAAGGCTGAATGGGGGATTTACTGTACTCACTGGAATTGAATAAGAATAATAAAGTTTGCTCCTGGAGAGGAGAAGAGCCCTGCCCTGTTCTCCAGACATTCAGTAATTAAGGCTCTCCGTCATGTGTGCAAATGTTCTCATTCATATTTGTCCGAAGGTTAATTCTGCCATTCAGAGCTGAACCAAGCATGGGACTTCTCCCACCAGCTGTCTTCCTTCGCTGCAGCATGCTCCCACCCTTTCCGCCTTACATGTTAATTGAGTTCCAAAAATGCATTAGTAGTAAGACAAGTCCAGCATTTATTTCCAGCTGTCAGAGGTGGCAAGGGTTAATAAAAGACCTCCATATTTCTTGGATAACTACAGATAAAATTTGGACCATGCTATTTAGGCCACTTTCTTTCTCCCAGCAGTACTGTCCCACATTCAAACTAATTAATAGCAAAATCTATGCTGTGTAACGACTGCAGGACTAGGATCATGTTTAGAAATTGCACATCCTTAAAAATGTCAATTGCTGATGTCCTCGTTTACTGAGGTTCACTGAGTTCTATAAAGAGCTCTCTTCTCAGAGGACCACAGTTCAAAAATGAAATGCACAAATACCTTTTCCATCTTCTGCTGAAAAGTTTGATTCCTTAAAAATTGTATATATAGTTTTAAGCTACAGATTTTTCTTTTCAGATCCACATCAGTGATTAAAATTATTAACTCCTTTCTAGCACAAAACATAATTTATATTCAGCCCTAAATAGCAGTATTGTTTTTCTGTTCATCCTCAAAAGACTGAACACTGGATCTTTAGACAGGAAGAAGTATTATACATGCTCTTTCTCATAAAAAATGAGCGTGAATTTCTGACTATTCTTGGGAAACCTCCTTGGCTTTCTGCCTGTCCTCTTGAGAGGACACATCACACAATCCAGGAGAGATAATTAAGATGCCTGAGTGCATCATCAGTTGGTTGAAATTCTAGCTACTGGGGTCTGTGTTTGAAATATTAAGGAAACACTTCTCAAACTGAAAAACACCATCTCTAATAACCTAGAAGATTGTTCTAGGAGAAAGACCAGTGTATATAGGAAAGGTTTGTACATGTACATAATGGATTTTTTTCAGACCAGCTAGTACAGAAGAAAAAACAGAAAAGTTTTAGTACTTGCTCATTTTAACTGTTTAATGATTTTTCACATAACAGAAGAAAATCCTTTGTGGAAAGAATCTTCCCAGAAGCACTTGTCCTACATTTCAAACACCCCAGACCGCAAAACTCATCATTAGAGCATAATCCTCTGTGGCCCAAAACACTGGATCAGTTTAAACTGTGCCTGAGCAAGAAATACCAGATGTGTCGATGCCCATCCACTACTACAGCAATGAACACCCCCTGCCATCAAATCACCAGCATACCTTGTCTTACATTTGATGTTCCAGGGCTGTACTTCATCCAGAGTACGGCTGCATTCCTTGTAGTTCTACTGCTGAAAAGGACCACTCAGGTCCAGCACGAACTCCCAGAGACCATCTTCATAGACCAAACAAACCACTGTGCTGGTTGTGAAGTTTTTCTCACAAAACAGACATTCTCTCTCTCCTTTCAGACCTGATCCTTAAGGGAAACTATAGAACTTGTCCCACAGAAGTGCACATGGGAACTAGGTTTCCTAACTGCTCACAACTGTGGACTCAGTAGAGATGCTGGTCTGATAGTACATTATAATTTCTTTCTGCTTCCACATACCACCTCCCCCCCACACTTTATGCCTCTCCAACAGACTGTAAAGTAATTGTCTCTCCTTTTTGCTTAGCTAATAAGTGCCACTTTCTCCCAACATTAACATCTCTCTATTTTGAAGCTACCATCTTCTTCCTTTGAGAGGTGGCCTAATTAATAAATACCTTGGTAAATGGTAAGCAATTGTTCTGAAGATTGTTCTTAAGCTGCAGAAAAATGTGACCAAAATTCTGTCTTATTTTTCTACCTATATATCTTGGTCTAATAAAATATACTACTTCTTCATGCAAGCCCAGTACTGCACATCATATCCACAGGAAACTATTCCTGTGTGTCTGCCTTGTTCTTTTAATGGCTCCTAAGATATCATGCATGGGTGACAGTTGGAGAGAAGAGAGTGGACTGGATGCCACCTTCGCTGAGGTAAATATGACAGTAATCAAGTTCTTACGAAGACACACAGTGTATTTCTTAAAGCACAGCCACTCTTCCCCCTTGCCATGGAAAGAAAATCTTCCATTCAGAAAGAAACTAAAATTTGGGCACTGAATAATAATAAAAAGGAATTTCAGCTTTTACTTCAAAACAATGTGCTGATGTTACTTGCTATACTAGCCATTAGGGGATATTTGGGCTCTGGCAGGTAGGCAGAGTACTGAGATTTGTCCTGTTACATTCTTTATGTACCAATACTATCCTTAGAGTGCTGGTTTGTGTTTGTTTTACTTGTTATGGGAGATGGAGGATTGTCTGAAAAAAACTAAAAGTTATGTAAATCTTTAATTTTGGAAAGAAACAAAGCAAGAAGTCATCACAATATTTTCTTGTTTTCCTCTATGTGACTGGCAGAAATAGGATAGAGTGAATGCTTCCATTCCACAGCACTTAAGGAAAACTTGTTTCCCGAGAGAAAATTATTCAGCTTTATCTCATAGACCTGTGTTACATACAAAGAATCCAAATAGAAGCATAAATGTGTAGACAGTAAGGCTTGTGAGCACCCAAATGAATAAAATGTAAACCCAGATGATAACATAATGTGTGTTTGTCCACCAAATTAAAGCAAAAGTTATGCCTAAATAATTAGGTTTTCAGTTCATTCAAGGTTGACATTATTTAAATGTCAAATAAGTGGTTAAAAGTAAGATCATCATAATACAGTAGGATAAGTTAAAAGTTGATTTTTGTCTCATGTTGAGCATGAATCTTGGCTGAAAGGAACAGCTAATATTTTTTGGGTGCAGAGCCATTAGTTCTGTATGGAAAGAAAGGATTTTTGAGATTTGGGTAGAGAGAGGGATTAAAATATGTAAACTATGATGGGCAACAATGTGTATACTACATTAATGAAGTTTCTTTGGAGTTTCCAAATGAGAGTACAGGTTCACATCTCAGGTGGGTCTCATTTCAGCTCTGAGTACTGGCACTATACATCACATCAAGTCCTCACAATGCACAGACAGGCATATTGCTGAAGAATTTGTACAAAGATTGTAAATGCAGTGAAATGAAGGAGAGATGATTACAGTGTCATACAGCCCAAATGGTAAGATGAAATAAGGTACATCCTTACATTTCCATATTAAAACTACTATATCGTTTGGGTGACAAAATCCTTAATCCAGATAGTATATGCTCCTTAAAGTAAGGCATTTGATACTAGAAGTTGACACAGAGATCTACAAACCAAAATTCTGGAGAGAAAGTACCTGGACAAGACTCCCAAGCAGCTTTTACAGTTGGATGATAAGATATTTTTCAGTTTGCAACATGCCAATGACATAGCCATCTGCCCCAGGGCCATGGGCAAAGCATCTCACAGATCTAGTCTTGCCAGAAGAACAAAATCCTTAAAATTTAAAAGCCAACCTTGGACATTGACCATTTCTTGGAACATCTAGAAGACTCTTGGAAGTATGCCTGTGCTGACAAAAATAACAAACACATGCAGTGATTGGCAAAGAAAATCAGTAGGAGCTGAACATAAACTTTAGGGATGGTGCAGTCAGCAGCGAGAATACTTTCTGCAGCAAAGGGTCTCTGGGCTGTACAGCCAAGTGCTCAGAAAGTCACCTCGGTGCAGAGGCAGTTGTTACTAACAAGCATTTTACAAGATACCAAGTAATTCTCTGACCATAGGGTGGCCCAGGTCAGCTTAGCCAAAAATTCATCCCATGTGCCTTTATATGTGCCTTTTATTAATTGGCTATATTAGTTTGCAATTGTCAATTTAGGTTAAAAATTGTACTTTTATTTGTATTTGGGGGTTATGGAAACAAGAGAAATAGAATTTATTCCTGCTGAGTAATACCTACTGTGACATGAATGTTCTACCAGGTAGCACGGGCTAGGATTAAAGAGCAGTTTTTGGCCAGCTTTGGTGTAAGTCAGCCCCCCATTACGAGGATTTTATATGTTTTAGAGGCATGAGGAGAAGCGGTATGTACAGTCAAAGCAGACTACAAAGAGTCTCTTCCTCCCAATACACACAGCATTTTTTCCTTAATGCTGTTTATTCAAGATAGATGGAGTATGTGGAGATTTGATTTGGTTTTCTTTTCTGTTCAGAAGAAATGTAGATGATCCCTTGCAAATTAAAGCCGTATGTTGCCTGCCTTCCTTGACATGTTCTGCGCTGGGGTGAGAGGCGCAGGGGCTGCAGCCTGGCTGCTGCTGCCAGAAGTTTTCCGGAGAACAAGAAAAAGTCACAACTCTTAAAAGGGCAATTGCAGATCACAGCTCATTTTGTTCAGGGAATGTGAACATTTTTACTTTCTTTTTATTTCCCTTTCTTGAGCAAGTTCTTCTACAGTTACATACAGTGCCTGAAAACACAGACTCTCGTTCTTCAAACACAGAGAGGCTGATTTAAGGGCCTAAGATGGCAATCCTTACTCCCAGGAGCAGACCTGCTGATTTCACAGATGCAAGGGAAAGAAGTAGAGCTTCATAAGGCTGTGATGCAAGGAGAAATTATGTGATGAGCTCTTCTGGCCTCACACTGCTCTTGCTGTGCTTCAAGTACATTCCTTTTAAAGAAATGACTCTTCGTTTCCACTGATGTAAATGAGATTCAGATCATATTTGCTGCATTACTATTTCAAGATACACAAATTGAAAAGGTGTGTGGGTGTGGGTGTGGGTGTGGGTGAGGTGGGGAGATAGAGTGGAGGAAAGTTGTTTTGCTATGTCTTTTAGGTGTGCGTGTGTTTTTCATGAATGTTATTTAGAGAGTGAGCAGGATGAGATCAGAGCGGGAATCAGCCCGCATAAGCCTTTTTCAATGGAATGTGGCTTGGTACATGTTAAAGGATAATCTTGACTTTCCCTTCAGAAGAAAACGTTTGGCTTTTGCTTTTCTTTGTAAAGATAACTTTAAATATTTAACCAGTGTAAACAGAGGCAGAATGCCCAGCAAGACTTAACGGAATGTGCCACAAGGATCTGATTGTAAGCACTTCTCCCCTAAATACATTCTTCATCGTACAGGAGGGGTCAGCTGTATTTTGAAATAAATTGGTTTGGAAATTATAGGTTGGTTGTGTGAAAGGAATTGTCTTAAGGATAGACAGCAGTAGTGTTCTAGACCTTCCTCCAATTCTGCAGCTGACTTTTCTAGTCAGCAGCATTTCCCCTACTCTTTGACCCTGGCTGCACAGCAACTGCTCAACACTGCAGCACCCCAGTATCCCATGTGGGCCCCAGATAAACCAGCCTTAGCCTGATCCCACAGTCTTCAAGGAGGAGAAAAAGGAGCACTTCATAAAAATCTCAAAGTTCATGGTAGGGAATGTTACCTTCAGGATGATGAAATTTAATTTCCTATCGTCACAGGTAGTCATTCTGTATCACTCACATACCCAACCACAACATTTAGCCCAATTGCAAGTGTTAAGTCTCTCCTTCCCTAATATCCCTGTCAGAACATTAACCTATCCCAGGTCAGTGGGTGCATCTGCACTCTTTGCTTCTGGATCTTGTGATGCCTCTGTTTTTCTTAGTGACTAATAAGATTGCATCATTTTTACTGGATTTGGATTTGTTGATGGAAAGCCACATATTTGCCATCTCGAGGGATGATTACTGTAATTCCATGTACTTTCATATGGTATTGCTGACATTAAGAAATGTATCCAAGAGTTCCCAGCACTGAAGACCAGGAGGACAAGCCATGTCACCTCTGTGTCCCAGGTCTTCTGTTCCCCTCAGCCATCCATGTGCTGAATACAGAGCCTATAAAAGTTGTTTCCTTATCTTAAAGTGTCATACTAGCCTGATTCCACTACAGCTGTATTCCACTGCACTAACACCTCAGCCTCGAGCCTGCTCAGCGGGAATGAGCCCATATCCAGGAGACACAGCTACTGCAACATCTGGCTGAATGAATCTGTAACATCCAGAAGATTCTGGCATGCTTATGTACTTCTGTATTTTCAGATGAAAATACCTCCTTTTCCCACTTCAGTTCTCAGTAGTAGTCACACCACTGAAAACAAGGTTTGGTCATGCCTGTCCTTACATATTCTACCTGGAAAGTGAGAGAGACAAGGACTTCATGATTATTCTTCAATTTTCAGAGCTCTTTAATTCAGAAGGAAGTATATGCATAAAAATTTGAGCACTGAATAGAAAGCATTAGGAAAGGATGGAAAGGGAAAAGACGGATATCTACCTTGTGTCTCTTTTGTGTTGTTACCCATTAATGTTGAAGTCATTGTTAAAACTCAGGAAGTACTTTGCTGATGGTGATTCTTTTGGACATTGTCTGTTCCTCTGCCATTTACTATAGCTAGGTGGATGTATAACTATTAGTTAGTTAGTATTTCTGCAAAGCCATTGAGTTTTATATTTCTATTTATATACTTTTTTACAGTTGTATAGCTTCTTCTTTGAATACATCATGACTTTTTAAAAATGCAGACTGATTTAAATATTTACTTAAAGTCTTCCCTGTGCCTACACTTACATTCTTCCAAGTACGTATGTGATGGCAGTTCAGAGTTGGAAGTCTGGGTCTTCCTTTTAGCAGAGAAGGGCTAGGAGCAGCTCATCCTAAACTTTGTCCACACAGGTGCCATAGCAAGCAAAAGCATTCACAAAACTGCTTTGGGAGGTACTTTTCCCTCCTTCTCACAAATAATGTATTAGTGACTTCATAGTGGCAGCCAGTCTGCTGTAGAAATTAGGCCTCCATGAAACAACAGGCTTGAACTCACATCTCTGGGATATGCCAGTTAGCATTGCTAGAACATTAAAAAAATGTGACAGAACCATTGTTGGGGAAGATGAAATAGGAAGGACTTACAGATATGATAGCCTTGCAAAAGATGATGAGAATATGGGAAATATGAGCGAGATTAAAATGAAAACAAGATTCGAGTTGTAGAGTAACTAGAGAACAATGGTATGGCCAAGGCAGGTAATCCCCCTTCCTGATTGAACAATGCCCTCTGCCCAGGCAAGTCCAAGGGCCAGGGCTGACCTTACCTGCCTGATAGAAATCCCAAAAAGGCAGTTTTTCTAAGGTTTGAAACAAGACCCTATATGCTAATGTGATGATTCTTATAGGCTGTATGTAAATGCTGTAGGACTTGTAGTTTGTCTTAGATTGGTTAAAGAAGAGTTGAATATTCAACAGAGAAGACAATTTATTGTATTGTAAACGGAAAATCGCTCTCTTTTAGCTTCTTCTCTTCCTGCTCTCTCTCTCTCTCTCTCTCTCTCCTCTCTGCTGGCCTGCTTGGAGTCGCGTCTTGCGACTCAGCAGGCCTCTCACCCCCACTCTATTTCGCAATAAACCCACGTGCTTTGAAGATCTCTCGCCTCTATTTTTACCCCCATAACTAAACCCCACGGAGTCAATTCTTACAAACCATGTTCCCACATATTGTGTTCAATAGCAGCAGGCTTAAAGATGCTTCAAATCATAGCAAGCCTAATTGTGAGCCAGTGTAGCACTCAGAGTACCAAGGGCAGGCACTAATTGGTTTTTGCCATGTCTGCTATGTCACTTCTATTACTTTTTTTTTAGATTCACAATGCATTGCACTAGGGATATGGGACTTAAAGGCTTGTCTTATTTGGAGGAAATAATGTCAATATTAAACTAATCCCTTGTGTAGACACTCTTATTTCAGTGTAAAAGTGCCTTTCATGGCATTAGCAAGTTGATTCCTTGCTGACATAAGCTTAATCAATATGAGGCACTCAGCCTGATATAAATTTATCTCCATGATGGGGTTGCACCTATTTTTCTATGTGCCTTTGAAAAACCATTTAGTTAAATTAGTTGTTTCTTCAAAATGGCAAGTTCTTACTCATTGCAGATTTGCAGTACGACAGTGTGTTCTACTGGAAAACGAATCACTTCAGTAAAATGTAAAGAACTCTTTGCCTTTGGTGCTACCCATTAAAGCTCTGAAAGCTTCAAATATCAATAAACTTAGAGCAGTGTTGCCTCTACATTCTTAATCTCCATTTTCTAAATGCAGGAACTTAAATATAGAGAAATTAAATGTGTTTCCAAGGTCAAAAAAAGAGTATGTGGTAAAGTGGTTTCAGAAACAGACCAATGACTTTGAATATCCCTGGTCCCAGCATCTTTCAAACACCTTGTACGTAAGAAGTGCTGGTACCTGTACTTACTGATAATCAGCCCTTTAGAATATATTGCCAGGGTTGGACAGATGCATCCCAGAATAACTACTCTGTAATCTCTTTGTAAATAAAAGACTGACTTTTTCTTCTTGAATGAAGATCTGCCCTTGTAATATTATCACCACCTTACTAAATATTTATTTCTAGTGGTATCCTTCTTTAGCTATAAATATAGACATTCTAATCTCAAATTCTGAGGCAAAAAGGATATTCCACCACTTGTTATGGCTACACCAAGTATATTTTTTCAAAGGATAAACATTTCAAATCTTATGCTGCAAGCAGAGCTTTTTAGTCTAGGAAGGGGACCACAATGACAGTATTGATGCAGCACTATCACTCATTTCTGAAAAAGTGCTTGTGGTGCAAACAACCACTCTGTCTGCTCTGTATTAAAACAAGGGTATTAGTTTGAAGCCCTGCAAGTGATGGGTCTGGTCAAACAAACCCACACATTAACTCTGTTGGACAAAATGTGACAATGTCAGGTTTGATGAGCTTGGATCGATCTCCTCAGATCAGGCTGAAATTCAGATGGAGTGAGTGCTGCTATGGTATGACTGATTGGAAGGTAACTGCATGTAAACCAGACCACAGCTGGTGTTTTCACCACGGAGTGCTTGCTCACTCTGTTGTTGAGGGACACTACTAAAAGTTATTGAAACTTGAAACACAGTGAAAATGCTTTTTAAAGCCTAAAAATCCCACTTCCATCCTTTGTCATATATGTCAGATTTACACTCTCAATTCTATTATCTGGAATTCAGTTATACCAATGATTTGCCAAAAGTGTGGATACTTAACACATACTAAGCTACAAAGACCTTAGTTGTGCAGCACAAATGATGTCTACAATTAAGGCAATTAAAAAGGGAAGCTTGAGGCAGAAGGACTTTAAAAATATTTGCAGACTTATCAAAAGTCTTTCTGTGCCCCTATTCCCAGAGTACCTGGGCACCTCAGCACCTCAAAACTCTAATGTGCTTGTTCTAAAAGATAAAAGCACTGCTTTGTCTTTGTTTTGGAGAGGGAAATCTAAGGCAGAGAGAGATTAAAATGACCTGTTCAAAGTCAGGTAAGAAGTCTGTGGTAGAAAAAGGAATTTAACCTAAAGCTGGCACACACATTCTTTTTTCCTGAGGTCTATTTTTGCTCCCTGGAAAGCTTTGGAGGGCTGCAAATCACAGTTGTTTTAAGCCCCCTGAGGGAGATGGTCCCAAACCTTGTCCCACTCCTGGTGTTTCTCCCACAGCAGCACCAGTGGCAGTGGAGAGAAGTAGGGCAATGTGCTGACCCAGCTGAAAGCTTACCAGCAAAGCCTACTCTGGTTCCAGTTGCAGCAATTCCCTTCTCCAGCCCCTGGCATGGCTGCAGGGGTGCTAGTGCCAGCAGAGGGGAAAGGAAGGAAGGCATGAGCTGAAACATGGGAGAGGAGGAAATGCTTCCTGTCAGCAACAGCCCAGCTTTAATGGGCATGAAGCAATCATGAAACTGCAGCTCAGACTACACCTTTCCAAAGAAAATGTAATCATTAGTTATTCTGACTTGAAAAAAAAATGTAGTCATAGGTGGACCAGCTGCTGAGGTGGCAAATGTGGGGAGAAATCCCTGTTTTGTTCCTTCCTGTGCGGCAAAGGGAAATTGAGAAGCCTGGGAGTAGAAACGACCTTGAGTCACCTTGATGTTGACTCATTCCCTGAACAGAGGGGCAACAGGACTTGAGGCCATCACTTAACACCTCCCCCCTGCTATGCATGGCAGGACTGTTAACATGAGTCTGTATTAGGCCATGACCAAGCTATCACCTTAAACTCTCTCACAGCAGTATGCAAGCTTCTTAATATCTATTCTTTTATCTGAAAAGCAATCAAGATGACAGATGAATGTTCTGACTAAGCTTGTTTATATTTATGTATTTACTTGACTTGCTTCATCGCCAGTTTCCTCTCCCTGCCTCCCTTTTACGCTCTAACTAATAAATGTCTCTCTCAGCATGTCATTGTCAATAGTGATTTAAATTACACATCAGACCATGCAAGCAGCTCACGTGTTATTAGTTAATATGAAGGGAAAGTCCAAGGACAGTGGTGAACAGCAGTCTTGCCATCTCTAGCAGTGTGGGTTGCAGAGCATTTTTGAAGGGGCTGTACCCCTCTGCTGCAGTGAGGAGACAGCTACCTGCCACTGAAAAAAATCTGGAGTGGGCATATGGACTTAATTTAATAGCTAGGTAACGTGGGCTACATCTACTGTGAGTGGATCTCCCTGTGCCACTACTCACACTGTAGGGCAGCTCTCTTCATGGGAGAAGAAGCAGCCCTTGGTAAAGATGAAATGGTGCAAGAAGAAACACAAACTCTACCCCTTTTATGTTGGGGGTAGGAGGCAGAGTGTCCTAACTGCTTCTTGACAAGCCTAAGAACATGCCACTGTCAATGGGTGTTTGTCATATTGTGCAGTAAACCCTCAATGAATACATAAATACATATTAAATGTATATTAATACATACGAATACATATTCACATTCATAGGAATGCATAAGAATGAATACATATTAAAAAAAGCCTTGATAAAAGAAATTTGATCAGAGGCAGATGGTCAACAATGATGGTCACCAACATTAAAATTCCGGTGTAGGATGAGAATTTGAATCCTCAGGATTCAAATCTGAACTACATTGTAAAACATTTGGAGTAACAATTGGACAAGAACTAAGATAATGGAATTGTTCAACTAAAAACGAGGTTGAAAATGCCCAACATTTTAACTTTGCTCATTAGTGTTGGGTACTTATTTATCTCAAGTCAGTCAGAGAAGATTTGGCTGGGATTTGAAGTGGAAATTTCATAGATACACAGCCTTTAGTCCAAATGTTTCACCTCATGTTCCTTTCACCTGTGTATAGACAGTGGCACTTGGGCTGCTTCTGACTGCACGTGCAAATGAGATTTCCTTCAGCATATACATTGCTTTCAAAATGATTGTCTCCCCCTTTTTTCCATTTTTCTAGACCTCAACAGTCCAAGAGTCTCAGATGATCTTTTAGAAACAAGAAGAAAAACCATGGGGAGGGTTATTTACTACAGCATGTGTGATCACTGTCTTTTGGCTGAGGTAATGCACGTGACACCTAAAATCAGCAAGAATATGTTGCAGAAGTACCTACCAGCTTAATCTACAAGTCCTCTCTGCATGTACATAGTCATTATTTCACTACTTTTGGGTTTTTTTTAAATTCTCTTTCTCTCTTTTCTTAAAGCAGTAAAGAACCAAGGAACTCACAATCTCATACTTACGCTAACAGTTTTTAACGCAAGGGACATAATCTGCCTTTGTATTTTATCAAGATAAATTCCAGACATAATTTGTTTTCCCAGACCCAAGTCTTAGCCTGTATTTCTCACAAGTGGATAATCACCCAATAAAAATAAATAAAAATGTCACCCTACCAAATTAATATCTGACATTGCTCATAGCTGACATTGTTCAGACACCCTTTTTGCATCCGCAGAAGACAGCTGTGGCTTTCTCACTGCTGCTCCCTGACCAATTCTGTGCAGCCCACATAGCATCTGCCTCTGAGCTCATCATGCATAGCTCTTGCATGTTGCTGTAGACTAATGCTAAAGAAATTGGGTGTGTGGACATTCCCAATCTGTAACCAGAATCGATCCTATCTTATAACATTATAATACAGAATGTCAGTGCTACATGATTACAGTTTATTTCTACACCATGCTGGAGGAGAAGAGAGAGCTGAAGTTCAGAGCCTTTAAAGAACGAAGAAATGTCTCTTGCAGGTGCTTGGTTTGTAATTGCCCAGGATAGATGCTTTCATGAGGTTCGTTGTCATAGTAAAGTTCCCAAGAAAAATGGGGTTTTTTTGGTTAGTTGGTTGGTTGGTTGGTTGGGTTTTTTGTCCTGGCATCTGGCTGCTGTCAGTGGATGCCCGCAGCTGTAGCCAGGAGTGTGCCATCACTTCTGACCTCTAATGTGAACAGCTTTTGCTCTGGCCCTGGGGAGCTGCTGGGCAGACAAAGCAGTAGGGAGCATGCAGCACCCCAGGTGATAAAATGTCCAGTTTCCATTCTGCTGTATGGGAAGTTTTAAAAGCTTTGATGTCTGAAGGCATATGCACTCCAGCAGAGAAAACTTCACATCTCATCTCTCCCTAGCCAAGAGTAGATCTTTTCTATTATCTCACAAGCAGCCTGACAACACAACATATAAAAATTGAAGCTATCACTGTATCAGATCAGGAACCAGCTTCCCTGAATGTTGTTATTAAGGCAATTCTTAAGTGAGATAAAAATTAGTCGTTTAATAAGTCTCTTTAGAAGTATGCTAAGTATACCCAAAATAAGGCTCAATGCAATTAATTTGACTAAAAAATTCAGAAGAAAATATATTAGTGTGAAAAGTATAATGGAGGAATTACCACATGAATTCTCTAATTGCCTAGATTCTAAAACACATAAGGGTATCAGGGACCTGGCAGACACCAGAATCCATAATTTCCACTATCATGTGTTTTTGCAATAGAAAGTAGAATTAAGTAAACACATCCTTTGCTGTTTAATTAAAGGAATGTACTCTCTTATAGATAATAGTCTTGATAGTGAACCAGAAAGCACAGCTCTGTTCACACATTCAGCTAGAAAAGTGCAACCACTTCCTCCAGGAAATGTACTGCAGAACTTGATCCCCTTGGTAGTGAGCAGATAGAATCTCCTCTCTTACAGAGCCACCTCAGATTCATCCAGCAATGGAGGCAGAATATGTCCTCTCATTTATCCTCACAGTTCTGCTGTGCTCCTGCACAGGAACAGCTGGTGTTTGAACTGCCCCAGGCAGAAGATGCCCAGTTCTGAGCAGGCACAGCAGTACTGTGAGACTGAGCGTGACGGAGCTTTGCCGCGGCTTGGCTCAGAAAGCCCGGCTGTTTCACTGGCTTTGGGCAGTTAGAGAGAATAAGTAAAAGTCAAGGAGAATTATTAAAAACATGGTGATATCTGAAAAGCTCTTGCAGTGAGCATCTTCAAGATGTCTGCAGTCCTGGAGTTGGATGCCCAGGACTGCAGACAGTGGTGCTTAATTTTTTGTGTGTACGACTAACACAATTATAGAGTTGCAGCCTGTAGATCACACAAGATTTTACAGTTTCATACCTGTTTCCTTTGCACTTCAAGCAAAGAATGAGCAGATACCACAGATCAGCAGCTGCACAGAAACTTGTTATGCTCTGGTAGCTGATCTGAGCATGCAGTTTCTCGACCCAATTTCAATTGAGGTTAGAACCACTGGGTACAAGAGAGAGCAGATAGTACTGTGAGCATTTTAGCTGTGTACATCCAGTGCCATGCTGGCTTGCTTTTTGGAACACCGGCAGAAGGAGAGGAGCAGCAGCTATGGAAGTCACAATGGCAGGAGAGGTAACGGATGCAGCAAACTCTAATCCAAACAGTTGCTGCTAAACCATGGAGATTGACAGAGTAGACCTGACGGCCTATGTTGGCCTTCAGGCTTCATACAACTGCCTGCTGCAACCAAGAATTTTAAATCTGGCTGCCTAGCATTGGACATAGGATGGTTTTTGGAAGCTGTATCCTCTCCCATGAAGATGAAAACTTGGGCTTTAGGAACCACTTTGAAGAAATCAGACTTCAAAAAAATAGCAGAAATATGGCCATATTAGCTGTGTATACAGCTGTGATAAGCTGGGCCTTGGTCCAATAATCCTGTTCATGTTTTGGTTTTTTTTTAAATACAAAATATATTTGCATCACTCACTTGAAAGGTCTTGGTAGCTATGTTGAGTGTTTATTGGTTCTACTTACTGCTTGCAAACAAAGGAAAGTGGGAACAGAAAAGTGGTCAGAAGTGGGATAGCTGCAGGAACAGAAAGAGTAATGGTTGAGCTGTTGAAAGCTGTCAGTGCAAGGGCCAGCAAAGAGGCCAAAATAGATGTTCATACATAAAGGAACACAAGGAGGTTGCACGTAAGCAGCTAAAGGCAATACCTCTACCAGCTGCAGGGAAAGGAAGACCCTGCTGATCCAGGTAACTACAGAGACTTAACCTTAGTCACTGGTGGAAAAAATAATCCTGAACATATTTACTAACAGATTAAGGGCAGTGGCAGAGGAAGCAGATGGCCAGAAACAGTGTGACTTCACAGCAGACCCAAGTTTTATTGATCAAATTATCGCTCTTGACAACTGATGGGAGGAGAATAATAAAGGTGGGTTAAAACTTTTGGAGGAGAACAACTGGCTTGAGTGGGTACAATATAGAGGGTGGGGACATGCAGTTTCAGGTAACTAGTTATAAAAGGTGTATGTTGAGACTCCTGTAGTGCAGTAAGAAATGGTAGAAATGTCAATCAATTGGGTAAGTTCAGTTTTAATTTAGCAGTAGGGGACATGTAACCATACTCATTTTCAATCGTGAAGATGAATGTTGCTGTGAGATGCCTTGGAGGGCATGATTTTTAAAGATCTACAGCAAAGCTTTTCAGTAAACATAAAATTATATGTGATCACTGGCAAATATGTCTGATTTAATGAAAGCATGTTTTGGCACCCTGGAAAACTGATTTTGTAGATTTGAACTTGAAACTAGTTCCAAGAAGACAAGATGGCTGCATCTTGGAGAAGGAAGAGTACATACTGTGCTGATACGTAAATAAGGGAAGTTACAGAGAAGTCTAATCCTACACGTAGTTATATCCACATCAGCATCAGTTAGTTCAGCATCAGTGGGTCAGTAAAGGTGAATTAAAAGTCATGTATCTTTGTCAAAAATGCTGCACAGTAGATGGTGAGATTATGGATCAATAAGGATAATACATCTACAATCCATATGGGTTTTTTTTCAAATTCATTATTACTTCATGGATTGAAAACAGCTCCAGTAAATGAGATAAAATTGTGAAAAAGACTGGAGACAGCTCTTTAAAATATTGCAGTTAGAAATGGAAAACATTTTAAAATATCAGAGACTGAGTCAGGAAATCAAGGCAAGGGATTGACTTTAATTGAAAAGATTATAATGATGATGATGATACACCAGGCCATACCAATACTTAAGGGAAAAAACCCAAAACATTCAAGGCCTGAAAGCTAGTATCAAATTTAGGACCAGATATTGCATTAAAATAAGCTATGTTTAATAGTGGAATAATCCCTGAATAGGTAAGACCAGCAATGGCATTGTGTTCCCCAGATCTGGAAGGACACTCTAGAAAGCCAGAGAAGAGAAGACCCATTTATCTATTTTGGATTATAATTAAAATGCCTAAGTTTTCTACAGACCTAAAATGTATCTGTCTGGCTAAACAATCATCACCTATAAAAACTTGTTAAAAAGCCCCACAGATTCAGAAGTTTTTTCAAACAAAGCTGTCAGTGCAGATTCACTGACCTATGTATTTAGCACATGGGCACATACAACACACACATTTGCACGGTAAGAAGAACAGATAAACCAAATACACAGAAACTGCAGAAATATGATGTGCTTGCCAAGACTCAGACACAAGTCTTCACAGGAGTCTGTTTTTAAACCAATTCATGTTTGAATAATTGAAATGACATCTAATGGAAATTAAAGATATACAATAAAATAAATGTGTGTATTCGTCTTTATGACAAAAGTATTAATAATACAAAGGTACAATATTGAGATTGTCTAGGAAAACATCTTGTCCTAGAAAATGTAAGAGCTTTGTGTTCAAAGGATTTAGAAAATAAACTCCCTTTCTGTGGAGCCCTGCCCGTTGGGATTTGGCATAAGAAAGAAAAGAGAATTTCTAAGAAATATCAGGTTTTCTTTGCTGGCGTATTTTTTACTTTGTTCTGAATGGAAACAACTTGAGCTCAAAAGGTAAATTTCATTGACTGTAGATTTTACTAAGTGTGAGTTTAGCAGAGAAAGCAAAAGAAAACGAAGGATGTACTAAATATGACTGCATTTTACAACCCCTTTTTTCTTCTTTTGATAAGCACTTAACAGAAGTCTATTCAGTGAAAGCTGCCAATTCTTATTTTTACCATATGTACAGATCGAGGATGTCAGAGGAAATGTGTATGGCAAATTAGGGTGAACTCTGTGGCCTGAATGTTAAATGAGAGGGCAAATTATGCAGGATTTTTCAACCATCTCAGTGCTCTCATTTGTGATGTCTTTGGGCAGGGCACCTTTATAAGACTATCCTGAAGATATTATCATAATGGAATGTTTTGCATAATGGAAAACACAGTCACCTCAGATCTTTTTTTGCATGACAAACCCTTGATTAGAAAAATAATAGGATGGAAATGGAATTTGTGTTTATACAGGCAGGCATCAGAGTCAAGGAGAATGGAAGCTGACCTCAATACACTGGAGAACTGACATAGGCAGATGCAAAACCTCTCTCTTTACAGTAAATTTAGTCTGGAAATAGATGGATAAACAAGCAGGAGTCTTATAAAAGTCTTCCTACAGTGAAAAGTTCCTTATTCATGAGAAGAGTATCTGTGATATGCAAAGGTTATCACATATTTTAAATTACTCATAGCTCTTGTTACCCTGTAAGGTCCACGTTACACCCCTGTGAAAACAAGAATGTTTTGATATTTGACAAAATAGTAAATGTTTTAAATTTTCTACTACACATCTGATTCAGCTTTAGTAATTTATAGTCTTTAGGTCCATTGATGCACAGTTAGAAAAACAGAATGAATACACTGCCTTATATCAGCATAGCCAACCATGTGCATAATTAGGAGCTGGATTATTTTTTTCAGAATTGAATACAGCCATGCTCCCGTGCTCATCTGAATTGATGCACACATCTGCATATGTGTTTATAGGATTGCTGCTGATATGTACGTGTCATTAGACACGCAAACCTGCTGGTTTTATTTAGTTAGTCAGTATTAATTACAAAGTTTATTTTGCAAAATAAACTTTTGAAAAAAAGTCTCAAAAGCATATCATAATTTGGAAGACTCAGTACCTCCAGGGAAATTTTAAAATCAAAAAGTAGATTTTACTAACTCTTTCCTTCTTACTATCTAAGAGCATAATGTTCTCTTACATGACTGGACTTAATATGTGTTCATCTGGGAAGACAACATTATTTCATTATGAGAGCACAAAACACTATTGTTCTCTGCCAAGATGATACTGCACACAGGTTTGACATGGATTTTGGGCAATAAGAATTCCAACACGGTTTACAGAAGACCCCAATTAAACAGCTTAAAATTCCTAGTCTAAAATATGGTACCTGTGAAGATAGTGTTGTGATAGTGGGAGTTCTACATGCTGGGAGAGTGTAAGTGCTAATTACAAATATGCTCATGCTTATTTCTACAGCCAGTCCTGATATTTGATATAGCCTGAGAAAAGAATCAGTATATTGCTCTGAGGCACCTCATCTCAGTGTGATAAGGATAAAATCTTAGTCTGTCTTTGGTTTTCTGATAGCCATTTCCTCTCTGTCTTCCTCACTGTGATTTGTTGAGATGATCTTAATCTGATCCAAAGGCTCTGAACACCCAGAATTGCCATTAAAAGCAGCTAGGATGGGTGTACCCAGCATCTCTCAGGATCAAGCTTATCATTTTTAGCTGTAAATATCTGTATGACTAGAGTTACATGTGTCAGCTTTAAGATAATGTCATGATTTCATTGTGGTCAAAGATCTTGAAAAAGGAAAACATGGCTGATCTCTGTACAGTCTCTGTTCATGTTTATTATCTTTACAGCAAACTCACAGCTGATTGCAGTTTGGCCTTTATCAGTTCTTCCTTCTAGCAACATACAAAATCATTTCAGCTTGTTCAGGAACAGATCCATCTTAAGACACAGCTTTACAGAGAACTGACAGATAATACTAAGCTTTATTTTTCAGTAAAAGTGTCTTTTTGATGTAGGAAACGACACACAAGTGGTCACAACATTCAATATACATATATGAACAATGGTTAATGAAGTATAGGAATTCAGCTTTTCAATGCCTGAAGAAGCAGATTTAATACCTGGGTTTAGTACTGCAGATTTCTTCACCTGGCTTAGAGTGAGCTGTAAATAGACCAGTTGATTAGAAGACTAAAAAGATAACCAATTTAATGATCACAGATAACATGCCTACCAGAATCCTCACCTGAATAGCAGTACAGTTGCTTTGAGGAATACTTTGCAATGTATTAGAGAATGAATCTCCCCTCTTCTTCCACAGCAAGAGCATGCCAGCCAGACAATCCCCTACTAGCAGTCTGAACCCAGAAGCATATCTGTCCATGTTCCCAAATGCTGCTTAATTCACCGTCTCTAAAGTCCTAGCAGTAAGTCCTGCACTGAGGCTGCATATTTAAGGTCTGTATTTGTTCCCCCACTCTGTTTTCCATTAATCGATTACTGACTCAAAGCTGCACTTAATCCATTTTGACAATAGTTACATTTGTTAAAAAAAAACCAACCAAAAACCCGCAAAAAAAATCCCAACAAACTGTAAAAAATATTCTGAAATATGAATCTGAGTTGTACTAGAGTCTGTTCAACCCATGCTCTGAGACAGCTAGAGCATGCCCCCAGGATTATTCCCATAAGACAAACCAAAACCAGACTCAATGCAGCAGTCATTCTTTCTACTCTCCCCACTTCCAGTAAGCTCATCCTGAATGCCTTTTAGCCAGCCTCAATTTTGGTGTCTCCTCTATCTAACCCAGTGAGAAACACACAAACAAATCCCGTAAGGAAGGGCAGGAAGTTGTGTGAGCTGTTACATGGTTATTGTTACTAGGGAAACCACTTCCTTAGTATTCATGTGTTCAGCAGATCTGTCTGGCTGTGTCTTGGAGTCCCCGGCAATATCATGAAATAAATGGAAACCAGGAAAATAAACCCAAACCAGCACAAAATACATTAAAAGTGTCTGTGACACTTAAAATTAAAATCTTGCTTTGGTAAATCAAGCCTAAGAAGAAATGTCTCCCATAATATAGTTTTATAACAAGGGTGTGTGTGTTTGGAAGAGTATGCTATATTCTATTCCTCTTTTCCTGAACAATAATAAAATATCTGTAAAAGCAATCAGTATGATAGCCTAGAGTAAAAATGTTAAGCCCAAGTAGCTACATTTCTTGTCTGCTGACCATAGCACAAATTTCAAGAGCTGTATCTTCATCCAAGCAAAGGATGAGTAGAGCTAGTAATTTGCTTTGAAAACCAGATTGTAGTGTTGGGACTCATCTCTTAACAACAGACCATCCACGCTCCTACTTTATGGGACAATTTTTTTGTTGGCTTTTTTAAGATGCAGCTTGTTTCTGAGTTCAGTCACAAAAGCATGTGATTTAGAAAACAATCTCAAGCAGTAGCCATGGCTCTTAATGTTCCCTGTATCCCTTTTTGCATAGTTTAAACAAGCAACAACTTTCTCACATTCAGTCAGAAACTGGGGCTGGAAGGGCTCTTAAGAAATCAGTTGTGCTATGAAGGTTGTCATAAATCTGGTTTATACACAGATGCTCACCACCAGTTCCTTAATTTCCACAGTGATAGGGATTCAGCACATCTCATCCTCAGTAGGAATTCCACAGCTGATTAATTGATTTTGCCTCTAATCCATCTTGCTGAAAATCTCAGCTGAGTGATGAAGCCTGAAGAGGATACACACACTAGAACACTTCCAGCCTCAGGCTGTCAGTTCCAGTGCTGGCTGCATTGCAAAACCAGCTGTGTTACTGCTCTCCCTGACAGACTCCAGGCACAGAGCTGGTTTGCTCATTCACCAGAGGTCTAGGTCTGGCACTGCAGAAAGTTATTGCTCCTGAGGATCTCGATAACCCCAAGCCCAGCCAGAAACAACCATTTCAGTAGATTTGTTCTTTAGAAAAAACCTTTAGAGTGGAATGAATTGCAGCGGGGAGACCCGGTGTGCAGCATAACTGAGTATTGCAAAGTTCACTTGCTGCTAGAGAAGGACTTTCTATAGACATTTCAGAAAACAACATATATGCACAAATGTGACCAGAGTTACAGGCAAGACTACAGGCAGGATAGTGGGGCCTGTTTTTCTGAAGAAATGGAGATGAGGAAAGCTCATGTTCCTCTCAGCATGTTTGTGTCTTTGCAGGATCTCCAGCCTGATCCCTGGTCCGTGGTATGATACGGGCTTGTGCTATCCAGAGGGTGACCATGTAAAACAGCTAATTTGAGACCACTAAGAAGAGACTTTGGCAATTAGAAATATCCAGCATAAACCAACAGAAAGATTCTGCTCATTAAGTATATCCACTGATGGCATTAAATAAAGAAGCACATGTGAGCTACAGCTGGGAAACACAGGGAACTAGAGTTCATACAGAGAAAAGCTGTTGGATAAATACAAAAAACTCCCACTGATGTCCCAAATTAAAGATGATCTAATAAACAGTAAACTCAGTTCCAGATTTCTTTCAAGAGCACAACACTACATTGCACAGGAAGCAGCTTCTATGTTTCAGATATCTGGATGTAAAGGGCAAGGAGGAGACTGTGTCCAAGCCGAGCAGTGTGTTCAGCAGAGCTAGGAATGGAATGAGCAGCAGGTACACTCTAGTTGGTTTGCTATGGCTGCTCCTGGCCATTTCACCTAGGCTGCTATCTCACGGGGCAGTAAAAGGGCATTTGCTGTCCCCTGACAGGCCCCCACCTCCAGCGCAGGACATACTTTGGCTGGAGAATGTTGAGAGCTGACAGACAACTTAGAGATGTTTCTAAGGGCTTTTTAAATTCACAGACACTTCCTCACATACTGGCAGCTGGGTATGGGGTTGGAAGACTGGAGAACTTTTGTGCCAAGAATTAAGGCCATTTTGAGGAGGGAGGATACAGCCACGGTGTACACAAAGCCCTGGAAGGTGTTGAGTGCTCTCCAGACCCACATGGGCTTGGTCTCTTGAGCCCCCATGCAGTTGACAGCTGAGTTCTTTGGGCCATTCATGGGGGAGAGCTGCCCTGCTGTGGGTCTCCATGCAGCAAAGCTACCCCACACAAGGAAGCTGCCACTTCACTTCCAGAGAAACCTACAGTGACAGAGGAAGAGCTAAAAACAGTGACACAAGGAGGGCCCACATCCACAGAAGAGGTAGCATCAGGATTGAGGCAGAAAACCTGCTCATTTGTTGGATAAAGAGTGCAGGCAGCAGAGCTGGAAACACCACCTGTGGTTTTCTGAAGCTTGTAGCTGTTGAGAGGGCAAGAGCCAAATCACCCATCTCTCTTGTGCTTTGCGATGTGCAAGTTGGAAAAGCAGACAGACACCCCCCCTCCCAGCTGAGTTCACACTTTCAGTGGGAGCTTTAAAAAGAAGCCAGGTTTGCTGGAGAGAAGAAGATGGGGATACACAGGGTGACCCAGATTTACATGTAAAAATCCTCCGGCAGGATGTGGCATCTCAGTGGGGGTGGAGAGCTCCATGGTGCAAGCAAGCAGTAGTTTCACTTCTTCATGGCTCTCCAAGATGTGTACTCAAAAGACCTACATTTTGAAGATGAAGATCTGCCTCTGGCCCAGCTCTACTTTCAGTATGCTGAGGAGCAGTGCACACGAGCTAAGAAGTCCAATAATAGATATTGATAGTTCCAGGCTGCCGTTCAATCCCAGGATGGCAGGTCAGGAGGGAAATCAATGCTGATGATAGCATTTTCAGCCAGGAACTGCCCAGAAGTCAAATCTGTCAAAAAGCCATTTACACACTCCAAGTGAAAGCAAAGTAGCTGCAGCTTTTAGTGACATTGCTCAGAGATCAATTGTTACATTTTCCACAGATTATAGAGTAAATGAAATGTTTGCCAGAGTAGAACATGCATAGACAACAGCTGTTTGATGAGGGTTTTGGAGGGGCAGGACTGAAGTCACATTGCTTTAAAGCCTCAGGTGTTTATCGTGGAAACCAGTTTGCTGGAAAAGTCAATGCAACCGCAAGGCTAGTATGTCCATCCATCCCTGTGGAGCAGGCTGGGGCTCAGCAATGAAGCAGGTATCTTAAATGCTCCCAAAGCAGAATACAAGGAGGGTGAACTAACAGCAGAGCTCAAGCCAAAGCTGAGCACAGACTTAGCAAGGAATCACTTAGTCACAGAAAAATGTAAACACTTGTAACATCAAGTCAAATTTAGTCAACAGTTTCACCTGAAATAAAACATAGAAAGGATTATTTTGGTAGTTTTGCAAAAGTTTTTTGTTTTGACTTTTCATGCGAGACTTACAAGCTGTCTTGAAAATGATTTCTGAAACAACAGAAAATGGGAAAAGACTTCGCTATGCCGCAACAACTACATCTTGTGAGACTGGACACAAATATCCACTCATTTTCCTACCTTATTTCAGGCTGGGTCTTAGAATCATGGGCCTCCTAACCGACTTCACAATGACAATGATTCTAGGTGGGACAACTCAAATTTTTTTCACTTTGAAGATACTTTGAGAAAGAGAGTGGAAAATTTAGATGAGTACCCTAGATACCAGCCCAGATCATAATCATCACCTGTTTTCTTATTCAGTGAATGTTCACAAGCTACATGCTGACACATCAGCCTTCAGAAGAGGCTCCTTTGTATCATCTATAGCAGCCACAGTCAATTTTCTTCACTGCAAATACCAATGCGTTCAAGTGACTGGGAGCTCTACATCTCTCAGAACACTAGGAGCAGGGCTGGGCTGGTGGTGGAGCAGGGACATAAGGCAGTGCACATCACCACAGCCTTTGCGGTTTGACCTGTCCCACCCCACGGTGTACAAGTTGCTCAGCAGCCTTGAATCCAGCAGAGCTACTTTCTCAGGCAACATCCACTTCAGGAGTTTCACTTGATCTGCCTGTGTGGCATGGTTTGGGCAGCCTGGCATTTAGGACATTTTTTCTAAGAGGAAAACCTGGGGATTATGGAGCAGTTGGATTCTCTTACTTAAAAAGTCAAAGTTTGCACCACTGGGTGCAAAAGGAGATATGCCCTCCTCAATTTAGTGAGCATTGCTGCAGTCATCCTGCATGAGTTTATTTTTACATTGTTTCCATGCCCTTTAGAAATGTCCCAGATCAATATGAAATATTTATTCAACCTGTAAAAAAACCCTCCCTATCTGACAAACAATCTGAAAAACCCTGGTTTCATCTATATCCAAAAATATTTTTCCTTTTTTCCCTAAAACATTGCCAGCACAGTTTTCCTCCAAATATGACCATTCACACAGGTCTAGTTAAAATAAGAAGTACTGCTAGTTCTTTGCTTAGAACATCAGTCTGGTTGCTCAGCATTCTAGTTCCAAAAGCTGTTGCCCTGAGTAAAACTGCTGCCCAGTTGAGCTGGGTCTAGCTGACATGGAGCCCATTTTCCCCATAGCAGCTCTCAAAGTGCTGTGCTTTGTATCAGTAGATAGAGAGATGCTGATAAACACACTCATGTTTTGGCAACTGCAGAGCAGTGCTCACATGGCATCTGCACTGCCTCTCCAACATTCTCAGCCCCTCTACCTGTTGGCTAGAGCTGGGCAAGATCTTGGAGGGGAGGATGTGGACAGCTGACCCGAACTGACCAAGGGGTGTTCCACACCATATGGTGTCTGCTCAGCAATAAAAGCCAAGAGAAAGGAGGAGAAAGGTGGGGCATTTGTCATTATGATGTTTGTCTTCCAGAGGAACTGCTAGGGCACTGAAGCCCTGCTTCCTGGGAAGTGTCTGAACACTGATGGGAAGTAGAGAATAAATATTTTGTTTTTCTTTGCTTCTGTGCATGGCCTTTGTTTTTGCTTTACTAAACTGCCTTTTCCTTGACCCATGAGCTTTTTCCATTTAATTTTCTTGCTCCCAATGCTGCTGAGGATGGGAGTGATGGAGCAGCTTGATAAGCAACTGGCATCTATTGAAGGTCAACCCACCAGTTCTCTTTAACAACCAACATGGAGCTCCCTCTTTGCAGTAAACATTGCACCTTTACTACACTTAAGGGCTAAATTCTGATTAAGCTCTCATTTCAGTAGGATTAGAATTGGTCCAAAATACTCGATTTTATCTCTCTCAGACTCCCATGGTGTGTGGTTTGGAGATGGAGGGAGGCAGCATATTAGGCCTTTACCCCCAAAGCATGCTAGGTGTCTTTACACCCAAAGGGGGAATTCAGCAAACCAGAAGATCAGTGTGCCAAGTAAGGCCACAGCAAGAAGCACCCTGCAGACCTGCCTGGTTTTTTCTTACACCAGATGAAATAATCTTCTTCATTTGTCATCAAGCTGAGTAGCATTTAGTCCACAGATGCTTTAAACTTTCCCGGAAAGTTTGGAAGTGATGCTACACACCATTTGCAAGATCCCACATCTCAAAGGACTGGATCTGAACTCAGATATGGGTGCCTTTGTAGCAGGATTCTCAAGGACAAACATCATACTGAGGCTGCTGCTGCAAATATTTGTAAGTAGGAGCAGAATGTAACTCTGGAGCATCTGAAAAAAAACCCACTCTTTTTCAATATAAAAATACAAGAAAATATGTGTGCATAATCGTCTCATTCCCCAGAGTGTTATGCACAGAATCAAAGGAGAATCACTATGGACTTTGTGGCATGGAGGAATAGAGTGCTCTTCCTTTATGAATGAAGTGCATACAGCCGAGCAAGTACCATTTCCATGGGTAAAAGCAGTAGACTGCTTTTAAGGAGAAGAAAAAATAGATACACGAAGATACATATATCAGCCTTTTCTCCACATATCAGCCTATTCTCACAGCCAGTGTTCAACATTATACTTAAGAGCAGTATTAGACTAAAAAGCACCTAATTTAACTTGAGCTGATTTAAAATGCATCTTGGTTCGTCTCAGCTATTGTCTAATCCTTTTGTTTGAGATGTTCTACATTAGTCAGCCACTTTTGATTCATGTGCTAACAATCCCCCTTAAGGCAGGTAATTCACAAACAATGTTCACGATGTGCAAAGTGGCACTCCAGTTCCCACAGACAAAAGTCAGTAAACTTTAAATCCCAGAGCCCCTAAACTTATTTTGCATAAATTGCCCTCACAGGAGGGGAGCGGAGATGTGTTTATATGCATCTCCTGTATCAACTTAGAATTCAAATCAATTTTTCAGAACAGTGGGAATGCTGATTAGAGACAAATCACAGCAGAAAGCAAAGGCTGCAACCAGTTTTGAGTACAACAAAATAAAATGTAAATGACTTCACTTTAACCTCTATGTCCTACTGCAGTGTCTTATCCATTAAAGGTTTCTTAGCACAACAATTAACAGAATAGAGATGTATTTTTGTTAAATAATGACCTCCTACAGATGAAATTTTCTTCCTTTAGTACTGAAGTTACACATGATAGCATTTACTCCTGTAAATAGGTTTAAAGCCTAGTAGCTGTTGATTTTGCCAAGACAGCAAATGGGACGTTTATGCTAATGAAATTTAAGATTTTAGTCTTTCCCCTATGATGCAGTTTCTTGAATTCCTTCTTCTGAACTGCATTGCCTAGACAATCACATTCCTTTTTCCCAGAAATGCATATATCTGTATACATAGCAGACAAAAAAACTGTCATCACCGCAAGGTGAAAAAAGTCAACTATGAAACAACCATACCGGTAAAATCTGTAAATATGTTTAAACAGGACAAAATGTAAATTTCTCCATTGGTAAGCCATGTAGCTGTTGCAGCTTATATAATTAACAAATTATAAGGTAATCAAGGTTGACTTCCTGCTTGCATAACTCATCAACATTCACAAAGTGGAATCTAGACACAGCTCCAATCTGTGTTTAAACTGCTGTGTCTATCTTAGCAAGCCATCCTGGACTAAGTCCTTATGCTACTGAAATCAATGCAAAAAGACAAAAAAAACCAACCAACCAACCAAACAAAAAAACCCAACCAACCAACAACAACAAAAAACCCCCACAAAAACAAACAAACAAAAAAAACAACCCAAAACCAAAAAAAACCCAAAAAACCCAAAAACCCCAACAATTCAGGGTTACCAGGTTTCCAACTGATTTCAAACCAGATTAAAACCAGATCTCCCCTTCGTAAGTGGTAGCATTATCTATTAAGTCATTATTTTCTTAGTTGGTACTCCGAATTTACCAAGTGCCTCCTCCAACCAGGGAAGCCTCTTATCCCTCTTGGTAAGTTCCATTGCTTATGATGATCAGTAATTCGTTCTATCGTGGGGAAATGTTTTCTGGGAACCCATCAATCCAAACTAAAAACAAAACATTGAAATGTTTTGAAATGAACATTGAAATATGGTGTCTAAACTGAAATACTGAAATATCTGGGGATGGCAGTTTTGAGAGTTTCATGACATAAGCCCGTGGAGTCTGAAACCAAAATAGTCAATGATTTCTGGCATCCTATAGCTGCACATACTGGAAAATTGCATTGGCTCCTGGCTCCGTGGCGAAAAACAAAAATCCCTGAGGTCTCCAACCCCGCAGTCATTCAAATGGAATCCTGTCACTGAGCTGAGAAACCTGAGCTCTTGGCAATCTACAGGTGAAGGAAGTTAATTGAAAGATAAGTCCTTCTCTCCTGATAAATCAGTGGGTTTCAAAGCTGCTGAATAACCTTGCTTTGTTGGGGAAAAACTTCCAACCGCTCTAATTAAACAGTCCCAGATTAAGTTAAGAAAAGCAATTTAATTGAAAGAAGGTGCGGGGAGAGCTCTGGGAGATTTGTGTAAATGCTGAGGGACACCTCAAAAGAAAGAAGTGTGTGTGCTGCTACAACCCCAATTTCTCTGTTGGGACAGTGTAGTACTGAGTTATGAAAGAAAAAGAATCAGTGTGGATTTCTGCATTTTTTCCCTTGCCTCGCATCCTGCTGATAGGAACAGTGCAGGCTGATCATTTGTTAATCACTTGTTTAGGTGATTACTACCAGAAAACAAAAGAGATCATATGTGTGGAAAATAAACCAGGCAGAGACTAAAGAGAGATTAAACAGCACATTTTCTTTCTCTCTTTTAAGTAAATGTTCATGTTAAAAATAAAAAATGAAAAAAAAATCATCCTAAGGCCATTTCTCTAACTCAGGCTCCAGAGATACCTTTAAAAGAACTTGGTTGCATTTTTTTTCTCTCTCTGTGTTGAAGAAATTAATAAAAGATCAGCATCGGGGGCAAGTATGAGTTTGATACTGTGTTCTAGTGATGGCAAACTCCAATTCCATCTTCAGGTATTCACACACCAGCCCAAAGCCCGGTTGCTGCACCAGCTGCTGCATGGATCTATTTTAAGGCAGATTAGGGATCCGAGGCAATACAGCAAACAAGACTGAAGGTGTTGCACATGAAATGATGGATGCAGCAAAGCGCCTCCAGATGTGCTAAGATGGTGGGACCGGCTGCCCGGAGAAGTTGTGGCTGCTCCAGTCCTGGAAGTGTTCAAGGCCAGGCTGGACGGGGCTTTGAGCCACCTGGTCTAGTGGAAGGTGTCCCTGCCCACAGCCAGGGGATTAAGACACTTTCCAACCCAGGCATTTTATGATTCTGTGAAGCCCTGCAGGTGACAGCGTTTGGATGGCTGTGGGAAAGAGGCGAGGTTGGGGCTGGGGTCCCTCAGGGCCGGCGGGATGCCGGCTGGCCGGAGCAGCGCTGAGGGCCAGGCTGTGGAAGCCGTGAGGGGAGCGAGGGGCCTGGCGTGTCCCAGCACCCCGCACCCACTCTGCCCGACAGCCTGAAGCCGTGACTGAGAGACGGGAGGAGAATCCCCATATTCACAGCGGCATTTCCTGCAACCTGCGGAAAATCTGAGCGAGACCCTCCCCGATCTCGCCTCTCCCAGCAGCACGGCTGCTCCGCCGCGCCAAACCCAGGGGCGGCCGCACTCTGCCCAGCTCGGCATTTAGCACTCCGGAGCTGTTCTTCCCTCACGTTGGCGCCAGAGCTCCCCGTTTCCCAGCGGGCGCAGACCCAGCCCGGCCCTTCCCGGCTCGGCTCCCAGCCCTTCCCGCCCTGCGCGGGCGGTCCCGGCACGACGGCGGAGTCGGGCACCGGCGGGACGGAGCTGCACCCTCCGTGGGACTGCCCGCGAACGGCGCCCCGGGCTGTGGCCCTGCCCTCCCAGCGGCCCTCCTCCCCATGCCCCGGGAGCCGTCGTGTCCGCGGCCCCTGTGGGGAACGAAGCCTGTCTGCTCAAACCGGGCATCTCACTGGTGTCAGCACAGCCAGCGCACCTGAATGTGCTCCTTGTTCCTTCCTGGCACTCCCTCCTGCCAGACAGATTCCTGCAGTCAAAACATTTCGGTGCAAAGCAGCTCAGCATCCTGAGTTGCAGGTGCGGGAATCACCGGGCCCAGTGTTTGGAAGGGTGCTGCGGTTTCTCACCATGAAGTTCCCGTAGAGCTAACACGGCCCCGTGGGGGGAAGGGGCTGGGAGATCCCACCGAGTGAGCCACCGATGGTTTGGTGTTTTTCAGACAAGGAGCTGGGAGCAAAGCTGCTTTAGCTCCCCTGTGTCATCACGCCTTCGGTAAGAGCTGATGTTATTCCCGGGCCCCAGCTCCTTTCTTTCCCTGCTTTAACTGGTGACTCCTTCAGCCCATCTGGCACTGCTGCCAAACTGGGGTGTGTCACAAGCATCCTCTCCCAAAAACTGGGTATTGTTTACTTCGGCAATGCTGTCATAGGGAGCCCTGCTGGCTAACGCTGCAGAAACACACCTGGGTGTTCATAGCTCTGTGTTATTACAGGTGGTGAATGTATAGTACACTTCCTCATATTTAGGGACTTGTAAGGGCTCATCCGAAACCCTCTGAGATTCTCCCCTTTCCTTTGATCAATTGGCTGTGCTAAATCTAAACTGCAGGTGCTTGGGGAAAGGATATCCAAATGTCCCTTTCTCATGTGTGGGTCATAAAAGAAAGGCCCAGCTAGCAGTAGGGAGAACATTTGGGAAATTTCTGAAAAGAGGGAATTTTCTAAAATGCTGGAGCTTGCCTGTGACCATGTCCTAACCACTGCCAGATTCATGACCTTGCCCCCAGGCCACACATGCATCTGTCTCATGCCCTCTCTCCTGCTTCCTCTGTCTCCACTCCTGCTGCACCAACAGGTGTATGCAAGAAGAACAGAAGAGCTTGGAAGAGCTGCTGAAGCTATGGAGCAGCAAATCCTTATTCTGCCAAACAGAGCTCACTTGCTGCTGTCTCTGGACTGGCAGAAGAGTAGGATACCTCTGGCCACTGAAGGAGCCGCTGCCAAAATTACAGGTTCCTGCTATTCCAAATTAGTCACTCCACGTGCGTGAGTGCAAGCTGAAAAGCCAGTAGTGAAAACATGTATGTTGCCCTGATGCAAACAGGCATTTCTGGAGAGAGCCTTGTGGATATGTGAAATCAGAAGTGTAGCTTGATTCACATCCCCACCAAGAAGGCAGTTGTGTTCCAAAATACTCCTTGTTGGGATTGCTGTAGAGTACAGCCTGCCGTGCAGAAACTCATTTCTCCTTTGCTCTGTATATTGTGTGTTGTGGAAAAAAAATTGAAATTATAGAAGAATATCTGAAATGATCTCTGGAAGTTGTGTCTCCTGATGCAGCCAAGTGGCAGTTCATGTTTATAGTATTTCCCAGCAAATGATGGTACATGCAATTTCTCCTTCTCCACACTGACATGATGCTGGGCATTTGGTCAATGAACAACTCTTCACAGTCCTGTTAGAGCACAACACTCTGGCATGTCTTTGGAGCTCTCTGTACTGTGAAACATGACTTGTTTTGAACACAGAAATTACACTTTGTTGTTGTGAGAAACTGTTCTAATAAAGTATTTTGAATCACCAAAGACCAAGTGAAATACTCTCTTGGGTGTTTTTGCCCATGCAAAGTTTTGAAAATAAAAAAACTGAATCTGTGCCTTGGGTTTTGGGGTAGGTTTTTTTTCTTTAACGAAAATACGTATCTTTGCATCTGCGTGATATATTCCAGGGCTGTGGATGCGCATTTCTTTGATGCACAAATATCTCTGAGCTCCTCAGGTGAAAGCTGGGGACAAATTTATAATTAGCTGGATTGTAAAATTAACATCTACCCTTGTGACCATAATCCTGATTCCAGTTGAAAGGTGAGGTTGAAATGTTTCTATGATATAATAAATCTTCTTAGGCATGAAGACTTTACTGGGATATACAGCACTGCAGTATCTGGTATAGCGCTTAGAACTGTTACGTCTTTTATGTGAATCACCATATGGGTCCTTGAAAAATTAATTTTAAAATGTTTGATTTTAATTTAGCAGTTCTTTCAAGGTAGTACAGCCCCAGCAATCACTACTGGGCCCTTTGGGAAACAAGAGAAAAGGGGAAAAAAAGGAATATTTCTGGAATCACTTTCTTTTGCCCAACTCAGTATCAGCCAGCAGAAGCAATAACGAAGGGGCTGCAGGACTGCTCTCAGCTATTATTGTGCCTGGCTCGCTCTCAGCATGACTCACTGCAGACAATATATAACACCACTCGCAAGGGAAATGAACAGTAAATACTTGGCCCTGGATATTTTTTTTAAATCTCTTCAGTTGTTTTTTTTTTTTTCTCTCTGATTTGTATCCCTTTATCCTCGCCCATGTGCTATATAAGCCTCTCAAATCTAATGTCCATAACACCACCCCCCACTGGTAGCAGCAAGCGCTTCCGCTGCTGTAGGGTTTACTTTGCAGAGGTTTACAAGGAGAGGCATTATTGAGAAGCTGTATGTGTTAACCCAGTGGCACAGGGTTGCTCCAACACCTTCCCTCTGGTTTTTCTTTTCTCGGGGGAGGGGTGGCTGCTATTCTAGCTAAATGCATCTCTTGCTTTGCTGTAGCAGCCAGGCTAGTTTAGGAAGAAAACCTTGGGGCTAAACAGGCTAGGAGTGCAGCCAAGGGGGTCAGGAGACGGCTTTAAGGATTATACTACATAATTAAAGGCTGACTCTGAACATGCTTCCTGGTATCCTGTGTTCAAACATACAAACCTTTTTAGGTAATAATTCTTGGTCCTCATTTGTATCTGAGGGATTTGTAGGTTAAAGTTGCCATACAGGTAGTGAGTCAGGAATACAAATTATTCATCTAGACTATAAAAAGGCAACACCTTCCTAAACCTGCCCTAGCCAGTGGGAACTGGGGGAAAAATATAAATAGATGAGCATGCATGTGTTTTCTTAGTTTGTTTTTGTGCAATGCCCTCTGGGTGCAGATGATGTCATTCTGCAGCAACTTTCTAGATTGAAAAATGAGGATTCTTCTCCTGAAAGTGCTCTAATCAGAACTGGGCCAGAACATTTTTCTACCAGATGAAACCTGAGACACTGAAGGCCCACATTCAGCCTTATATTGTGCTAGCTCAAAGGAAGACCCTTTTATCTTCAAATAGTTCTAATCAGCTGGAGCCAAGACTATAATCTAGCTCCTCCATTATCCATATTCTAGGTTAGTGCTGCTGCCCCATCAGCCTACACAGTACGAGCACTTGCTCTCCAGCCATCCCCCTTCCCAGATCAAAATGACTCCTATAGAGTCTTGTGTTTGCTAAAACAGCATATTCTGACATTTCACGCAAATACTCTAACGAGGTCTGTGCAAGCTGCATTGATTTAGCATTCATTGTCTAAAAATAAGTCCTAGCAAAATGTTGGTACCAAAAAAGCTAGAAGCAATGGAAAGGAGGAGAAAATCCTGAACGCACATATTGATAATATATAGTGTGGGCAAGCACCTACATATCTAATGGTATGAATGCACAGAAAAACCGACAAAGAATCAAGGCAGTACACGCTCACTGATTGAAATAAATGATCAAGTATGAACACGGATAAATTGCACTTCCACATCAAAGTTGTGAAAAATGCATATTGTATGTTTTGCTTGATTTTCTACCAGAATTTGCAGTTTTCTATTTCAAGAGAAGTTGCAATAAAACAGACTTCTTCCTCCATATGATGATACATTTAAATCAGACCTGTTGATTTATTTTGGTTTTTTTCAGAATACTGGCTTTTCCACTACTTCAGTTAAGTTCCAGTGTACTGTAAAGAGGTCTCTTGTCACATATATAACAAAACAGAGACACCGAATAATTAACTTACAGACAGAAATGCGAAGAATCTTGCTCTGTGTAGTCAGCACTGTCTTGTAGTTTTGGTGAAGCTCATGTTTGACTGAATCAGTGCCTAATCTTTTCAGGTCATTACTGTCTAGTGCCTGCCTGCTTCCAAGTACTTTTCATTCCTTAAAAATCTCTTGTTTACAACTATTTCCCTGTTCGGTTTTTGGAGAACAAAAAGGAAAAGAAAGCCTTTATTCCTTGGGTTAGGTCTAGATCACATATACAAAGGAGAAGAGAGATTCTGCTACACTTTATTCAATATGATGTTACAAGAAAACAACAGTTACAGCTGACAAACCATTACATCTTTCATAATACAGACAAATTACAAGGTGTAACAAATAATGCGACATTTATTTTACTGTACTGCTTACTATGCTGTTCTTCTGAAGTATATATATATTTAATTACATTAACATTGTTTTCATGTACCAGCCCTCCCCTTTTTTATTTGTTAAAAAAAGAACACCTCTTAGTGCACCATACAAAAATCCGCATGGAAGCTGGCAAGCAGGAATTTTGTATGCAGCACCATTGAAATGTATTTTGGGGGATGGGAATTATTAGTGCATCCTTTACTTTCAGATTTTTTGCTTATGTGAAAAATGCAAGGCAGTAACATACAGTCACTCCACCTAAATGCTGGTAGGGGAGAGTATTGTTATGCTCAGTAATGCAACCTAATTCTGTTTATATGGGGTATCTGCATTTTGCTCCCCAGTCTGTACAGCCTAAACCTTTTATATAACAATGATTACAAACCCAGTAATATTCACAGATGAATATTTTGTATGTGAGCATATCAGAGCATTGACTACACATTTGGTTGCGTGCACTGACACAGGGGTGTACGTCACCCACCAACCCACAGGGTATTTATTTATTTATCTTACTTTTTCTTCCCAGGAGTTTGAAGTGCAGAACCCCTTCACACCAAAGAGAAAGCAAAACCCCCTGTGCCTCTGTCTACTGCAGATTGAATTTTCACTGTTGTACTGATGACTCGTCCTAAGCCATGGTTCTGATTAAAAATAAGAGTGAGAATTAAAAGGACCCAACTGATCCAGGACACCATACAGTAATGTAATGTCAGAACTATTGGAGTGTCCTTTCTGGGGTGGTGCCTGCTGGGTGTGGATTAGAGCTGCTCTAAACCCAGCAGGAGAGAGGACTGAGCCATCTCCAGCTGGCTGACTTGTAAAGTCAGGTTCTGTGAACTTGAACTTGTAAGGACTCTCTGTATCATGCAGACCATCTCTATCACCATCTTCCCTTCCCCGTTCACTTAATATTAGATCCCATACAGAGTCAGAACATGTCCTCCCCCTTTTATCTGCCTGCTATATCTGCTGCCCTGTGTCTGCTCTCCCATCTTGCAGCAAAGCCACATCCTCTCAACTATCACCAGGAAAGATGTACTGGGTCTCAGCCAAGTGGTAGGAAAATGCAAGTTATTCTGCTGCTGGCTACTGACTCTGAGCAAGTCCCACAGTTTCTCCAGGACTGTGCCCAGAGACTATTGGTCACTGAAGCCAACTTTTGAGTGTTGACAATGTGAAACATCATGTTCCAGGCATCCACAGCACATCAGGAAGGCCGGGCTACTTGCTGACTCTCTGAAGATTCTTTGGGGAACTTACTTGGGAAGGTTGAAAGGAAAAGAGAGTAACACTACTGATCTTTGCTGAAGCTGTCTCAAGAACATTGATGGGGTTTAAAGAGTCTATTCTGCAACACTGAGAAGAGCTGTGGTGAAAACAGCTGGAGAGGTAGGCAGCTGTCTGGGGGTCCTAACTGATGGGTGTCAGTTGGGCTAACCATGCAGGTAAGGACTCTGCTGGAAGGGAGAAGAGGGAAATAAGGCTGTGTTGTAAACTCTTAGTTCCCTGGCCAAAGGAGCTTCTACTTTCTAAAAACACCCTTGATATTTCCCAGCAGATCTGATATTCCAGGAGATTAATTTGCAGTGCACATGTCAAAAGCACCATCCTGCTGAGCCTAGGTCACCTCAGTGGCAGGAGAACGTCCCCAGGGCCCTGAGCCTCCATGGGAGAGCAGCAAACCAAGTCACCACAGGCAGTCGGGGTGCCCGGAAAGTAGGTGCAGAAGCAAGAGACCCTGGTCACTCCTTAATGATCAGTAGCTGAGATAACCTCATTACTGCTGAAGATTAAGTTGCTATTTAGAAACCTAGACATTAATGAACTTACCTTCAGGCAATTAATTGAGTTGCAAGATTTTTGGACCTACTTTATTTCAGTGGTTGCTTGAAAGTGGGAATGGGGCATAGAAGATAATCTCACACACACACGTGTTCACACACACACACACACACACATATATGTACCTTAAGCAAACACTGTATGTGAGTCACTATGGATAGTAATGTGCTAGGCTTGTGGGAACAGTTGGGGAATTATTCTCTATATTAAACCTTCAGATGGTTAGATGAGCAGTGTAATTGCTTGCCTTCAAATTTAAGCTGTCAAGTAGAAGCATCTATGAAACTACCCTTATATTCCTAATCAAAATCTCTGTTACATTTTCAAAAATTCTTCAGATTTTGCAGCAAGTTTTTTTTTTCTAAAAATAGCTAATTTTAATCATCAAACTGCACACAATTTAAGTAGCAAAGATAATGTATAAAAGACTTTTCTCTTACAAAAAAAAAGAAACATGAAACCCAAACAAACCACGTCTAAGGCAGTTTCAGTGTGTGATAAATTCAAAAGTTCAGTGGTCACTTTTCCCCCTGTAAATGCAGGAGAAAACTGTACTAAGTTCTAAATAGGATTGTGACTGAAAGTGGCTTTCAGATGGCTTTTATCAGATCCTCAAACAGAGATGTCATTGGGGAAAATTGTCTTTTAATGGCTGTGCAAATATTGAGAATATTTCTATGGTTCAGTTCTTTGAAAGTGTAGACTCCTGTCCTAGTTCATTAAGAGACCTTTGTAGCTACTTGTGCATTCAAGGATTTGCCTTATTGGGTGTCTTTTTCTTATTAAACACTGCTGGAGTTTAATAAGATGGCAGTAGCACAAATCCTTTTCCCCTCCTTTTAAACACTGAAAGCTAACCAAAGCATTACCACACTTCCTTAAAATGTAATTCAATGCATCCAGCAAGCAAAGGATGTCAAATTTATGTGTAGAATAATATTGCCTAGCAAGTGTTTCTGTCCAAGAAGGACTATAACTCAACAGTGATTTTTGCACCATACCCTGACCCCTCTGAATGCAAAGCATTGTAAACAGTCGGGGCAGTTTTTTTCACACCCCTGAACACAATGCTCTCCCCAGCGAAAATGTAGCAGGGGCTTCCTTTTCTAAAATCACACACACAACTTAGTTTCTTGCAAAGTTTGCATTTGAATGATTCATTCAGAAAACCTATCTAAAGACTAAGGATCATGTAGTGCCTTCCAATCAGCTCAGAATACCTATGGAAAATAACTCGAAAGGTGCTTTGGTGTGGAACAGCAAACAGTCTGGGATGGGAAGAATTCTCCACCTTGCTTTGTACGTGGCAAAGTAACAGAGCTAGATTTAATGGCTCGTTCAACAGAAGTTTTTCTGTACCTCAGTATCTGCCTTGAATTAAACAGAACAGTTTCATCATCACTGTTTTCAAGAAAATATTCCAAAAGGTAACTAGTGTGAGGAAAAACATAGAGATGTTAGCCAAGACCCATAAAAGAAAGATAAATTCTTGAAGGGAATAAAACCATAAAGAATTCACTGTATATCTGTCAGCTGCATACATCTCATAATTTTTGCTTTGTCCTTCTCACAGGCCTATTTTGAAAACTGGCATGCTACATAGCCTAAACAGTGTAACCAAATTTAGAGTACTGAAGTAAACATGCAATTATTGCCATGTTTTTAAATGGATATGAATGGTCTGAGGGGATAATGAAAAAAGAAACAACCCAACAACACTTGAGGAAGAGTGGCAAGGTGCTGTAATTGTCAGCTGATCAGACAAGTTGGGCTTGCCCTGGGAAGAAATAGTTTTCCCAGTGGTTGCAAACTATGCACAGCCCTCAAAGAAAACACACAGTCCTTTATGCCACTGTTGGCTCTTTTTGTACAGTTGTTACTGAAGGAGTGTGAACACCAAATGTGTTGTCTGAAAGAATTTAAGACATTGCTGGTGAAAGCATAAAATCCTTACAAAGATGCAGCGCTGCAGTGGAAAATCAAACAAAATCAAACACAAAAGACTGAAAGAGTACATGCCATGTATCAGTAAGCAAAAGCTTAATCTTCACATAGTTCTCTGAAATCACAAGGTATCCAAATGCGTGCAAGGTTTTAAATAAATTGCAGGGAAAAACAGGGTCTTGCCAGCTTCAATTTTCTTTTGAATGAAATCCACCATAGAGAAAGAAAGGAAACAGGCCGTGGTTCCTTCCTGGTGTCGGCCTCCTCATTAGGTTTTTGTTTCCCTCCTCCAACCTGGTAAATTTAATCCTGTAAGGAAACAATATAAATTATAATAAGCTTCATAAATTGCATTTTAAAATGTTTGCTTTTTTTACGTGGTAAAAGATAGGTTAGTCCAAAGCCAGTTATGAAGACACAAGCTCAGAGTGAAGGGCAGACTTCCAAAGCATGTTTAGAACTGGTACCTCAGGAAAAAGAACTTAAAACACCAATGTTTTCAGGGTGGTCGCCTAAGTGATATATATTAATCCATATTCATGCGTCTCTGCCCCAAGAGCTAATCTTCAGAGGTGCCATTAGCACTAACATTCTCCATGGAAATTATAAACAGCCATAAACACACAGTCATCTTCTAAAGGGGGTCACACCCCCTGAATGCAAAGGAAGGTTGCTAAAAATGCTGGCAGAGCTTCTGGAGTTTACAAGCTTTTTTTGCCCCCTTTTCTTTTTGCCCCCTTTCTCCCTAGTGATCTCCTCCCCAACAATGCTTGCAACTAGTTTCTGAAAAGGTCTCCTCAGGTTTCCTTCCCAAGAGTTGTTTGAGGTACCCTGGGTAAAATCACAAACATTTCTGGAAACATAACCAGGTTATGGAGCTTCTTGGTGTGCTGTGTTTAATTGTATCCACTTCTATTTGAGTGTATTTCTATTACTAGGCAGATAACTAAAAACTCTCTTTTCAAATACAAAAATAAACACTATCAATAGCTTCACTTATGTTGTCTTTCACTCTACTGATGTAGAAGCTCAGAGCAATGGCTGGACTTGCAAGAAGGTATCCTGATGTTTTTGAGGTTTGCACAAAACAGAAGGGAGGCTGAGAATGTGGGACACCAAAACAAAGCATCCAATAACTACAAGAAGAGCCACGTGAAGGCTGAATGAAGGATAGATGAACTGGATGGACTGAAGACACTAAAATGATTTTATAATTAACATATTTAACTCTTAACAAATGTCCAGTTAAAATTCTATGCCAACTAATAAAGTGAGACTTTCTGAGAAATTCTGAAAATATATTTGTTAAGTTCTCCAAGACTAGAACTACAGACGTGATACATTTTTAAAATGCAGTTGCAGGAAGACAGTCAGATGTGAAGGAATTTCATCACTTAAAAAAAAGAATGATTAAATATTCATTGAGCATGGAACTGGTTTGTATTAGCATGTTCTAAAACTATTTAAATCAAACTGGATGCAGGTGCCAGTGAATCTAGTCTAGCTCTCATTTCAAAAGCAGGAGCAAAACAAGGCATCAGTTTTGAACTGCAGTTTCAAGCATAACATTTTAATTGTGGCTTTCAACAAAGCACCCCAATGTCTACGCAATATCTTAAGTTCCATAATTTCCAGGGTTCCTGTCATGATTCTTGACAGCTCTTCTTCTGTTCTTTAAGCAGCAGGATACCTGAACTGGATTAACAAAAGCCTGTTCTTAAGCATCCTGGGCCCTCTTGGAGCTTGGTCTACCACCTCTAGAGTCCTTCTTGGGTTGTTTCCTAAATGTGTCTAGAGTTTGTGTGGACTATCTATTCCACATGAAAGTCCCATTTTCCCCAGGGTCTAGAAGCTTGGCTGAAATGCCAATAAATCTTGTTTCAAGGAATACATTTGAGTTGATGCATTTAGTTTACTTTCAAAAACTTAAAAAGAAGTGTTCCGAACATGCAGAGATTGACGACTGCTCAGTGACTAAACACCGCTGATAATATTCCCCAAATTCCAGATTTCCCTTCCTTCAAAAGCAATTTTTAAGGATGTCCTTTTGGGAGCTCCTTCTTAGAAAGAAGCAACTAAATTCTCAAAGGTCCTTCCAATGCTGAGATTGCAGGTGCCCCCACTGCCACCCACATTACAGCTGTGGAAGGCAGGCTTGCAATTTGGAAGCCACATCTGCCCAGATCCAGAATAGCTGGCCTGATTTAAGGCTATGCCCAAATTACTGGAGTTCCAAAGACTGGCATAAGCAGCAGGGACATCTGAGACAGGTAACAAAATTATAGGGATAGAAAAGTCTCTGGATGGATGCTTTTCCAGTATTTATCAAATTGCTCAGACTTGAGAATAGCTGCAATTAAATGAATTACACAGAACTTTCCCTTTGTATCAGAAGACCTCCAGACAATTTCTAAAGGAGATAAGCATCACACTTCTCCTAGGATTATGCTACAATTTTCCAGTAACAATACTACATTTTCTGGTTTCAAGTTTGGCTCTGTAGGCAAAGCTGATGACATATTCTCCAGGGTAGGGTCTGAGCTTGTGAAACAGGGAATACCATCATTGGAAGCTTAGCACTTCCAGAATCAAGCCCTAGAACATAAAGAAATTCTTTAGAAATTAATAAACTGAGAGCTGTTACCATTTAACACATGGGGAAAAAAAAAGTCTCTATACACTGGCAGCTACTGCCAGCACCAATGCAGACCACAGGTACAAAGGTGAAGACTAAGAAAGGGTAGCAGAGTTTACAGGTTTCCTGCTGTGGCTCAGTATAGGGCAGCTGACAGTTTTATGATCACAATTCCACCAGCTCCAGCTTTGCTGGATCCTATCATGCCAAGTCTACAACTGGTTTCCTGTGAAGCTTTCAGCCTGTGTAAAAGTATGGTGGGCAACATCACCCCCACCTTCTACACAGGCTCAAGATTTGGATTAGATCATTGGAAAAGAACATGGTTTTATGCCACATTTCACCAATGGTTCCGGCTGAGCAAAGCTGGAAGACACAGTACAACTGGAACCAGGGAACAGTATGGTGGTCTCAGTCTCTCTGCAGGCATGTTGAAATGCACAGCCTGCCAATTTTGGGAATTCAGCCTGCATGACAGACCCACTGCTTGCACCAGTGCCTGAATGGGCAGGGCATTCTGAGGCTGAGCCCTCAGCTCTGGCAGCCAAGGTGTTTCCCCTGTGTATGAAATCCTTACATGACACAACAAGCATGGTGGTTAGGAATAGAAAATGTTTGCATTTGAATCCCTAATTGTCTGAATGTTTATTGTCAATTCAAAAGTGGAGTCAACAGGTGCAATCCCTTCCCCTGCCTCAGAGAGCCCTTGTGGAGTGCCAGCTTTCTTCTATGCTGGGGAAGAGGAAAAAACTGAACACAGATATGCCACTTGTCAGAGGAGCGCTGTAATCACTGTGCACTTTCTCTTCACATTTATTTTTATTTAAGATGAGACATCAAATAGCCACCTCTCCTAAACTGGAAAAAGAGGAGAGCATCTCTTTATCCACAGCAGAAAATCTGCAATAAAAAACCCAGAACATTTTAGACTGGTGTGAACCAATCTTTTTATTAAAAAAGCATTGTTTCTTCAGCGTGGCTCTTGAACTGAAACATCAGTTGTTCACACAACAAAGACCCGAGGCAGAGCCCTCCACACAGTGCTGCCGTTCAGTTCCCAGATGGCTTAGTATTCCATGTTTGCATTTTTAAAGATATATTTTAGAAATATCCTTCCTTAGAATTTTTACATTTCCCTCATCATACAAATCAAAGTTTTGCCTGGTGAGTTTGCAGATTTTGTTTATGGCCTCTGGTCACAGCTTTGCTTATAAAATTGCAAATTGTTAAATGGAATATTTACAACTTGTGATTTCCCAAGAGCAAAATAGGGTTCTTTCATATCTCCTTAAAAACAAAACCAAACAACAAACCCCAAACAAACAAAACAACAAAAACAAACCCTGAAACATAACAGACTGCCTTAAAAATGAACTTTTTTCACCACAGTTCCTGGTACTTCTGGTTTTGTTGACATCTCTACTAAACCTAATAGCTTTCTACAAGCAAGTTAATGATGTAGTTGAAATAAGTAATCTACATGAAGCGACTCATTTCTATGTTTGTTACCTAGAGAAATCTGCTGCTGCATACATTCTGTTTGTCCCAGACCCAAATGGGATGGAGTGTTAATCCACCTTAGGAACAGCAGACACCAACTTCAGAGTGGAGTAGCTGTTGATGTAACAATGGTTCTAGAAAGGGATACCAAAGCTTGTAATTTAAACATTAATCATGCTCTCAAGACATGAGGCAGAGGAGGGTGATTAAATCCCAAACATTTTTCTTTATTTTAATTAGCAAAATAATGTCCTTCCCTGTAAAATGCCAGTTCAATACATGCTCTTTTTGGCAGCATCAGCATCCTTCTCTAGGTACTTTTAATTTTTGTATAAATTATCACATCGGGTGGAGCTGTGCTCCCGCAGAGTCTTTAGCATTCAAAGCACACTCAGAGTGCAGGTCTATTTATGTGGCAGCTGATTTAGCATTATTATAAGAGTATTCCAGTTTTAAAATAAAAATGTGAGCTGACAACTGGAGATAACTGTATTCTTTATGAGCTGAAATATGGAGGTATTTAAGATCATCAGCAATAATACTCTTTCTGCTTCTCCCTCTACCACATATGCAGACACCACAGATACTGTTCATCCTCTCTGAAAAAAAGTACAGTATTAACAGGTGATTTTTCCCCACACCTTTTATTCCTACCTTTGTTAGAGAAGTCATTTTAAAAAGCCAACCAAACATTAGCAATACTATTTGCACTCAGATAATATCTACATGCAACTTGTTGCTATAAATATTAATTAATTGGATCACCAATACCCATAATGCAACTTTATTTTGACCTACATGCCCTATGAACTAGATATTTTTTGGATTCAATTTCCTTAAAACCAACTGTCAGCATCATGTGATGGAAGAGATGAAAAATGAAAATGAGCGTTCCTGCTGTGCAGGTGAGTGACCTGTGGGAGACAGCTCTGCCTGCTAGGATTTTTACACGTACCATCAGACACAGACCAATTGATTAGATCATCTTATACCTGCCACCAACTAGGCTCAAGAGACTAATTAGAGAGAGTACTGCCTGCGCAGGCACCCCATTGACACCTAATTTGCTCAGCCAAAGCCTTTGGGGAGAATGTATTATCTCTGCAGCTGCACTTCATGCATTTCTGATTTGAGGCATAAGCAAGGAGTACTTCTTCACTCTTTTGAGCAAACTGAGTATATAAGCCCTAAAGTGCTAAATACAAGCAGACAAATTAAATCTGGCCAGCTGCCATAAATCCTTTTCTCCCTTCAAAAATATATATATATATATACATATACACGCACACATGTTTTATTTCATATCTATGTCTATAATATATGTGCACAAATGCAAACATCCAAATAATGTGTATGTATGAGTCTGAATGTGTGTGGAAAGGGTGGCTACATAAAGACATTTCTATAAATATATGCTTTAAAATATGCAATTGTTACACTGTATAGTGTGCCTTCCTTCACATGGAAGTTTTACTTCTGTGAAATTTGAAAGAAATACATTTGTTCTTATATATGAAAAATAAATGATTTGCAGAGTTGTTAGCTCAGGCTCAGAATTACCCCATGGACAAGGCTCAGTAGAATGATGCCTATAAAGTTGCTCTGTGTATCTTCACAGGTGCTAGTTCAAAGATTATTTCAGTATACAGCCTAGCTTTGTTGGAAGCTCTTCTTCGATGGACTATACCTTGTTTGTGGTTTCCTGAGGAATACTGTTCACTAAGGCTAAATATGAGGTTACTTAAATTGCTTTCTGCTGGGCTTTAGTTTTATCTAGTTATCCATGCCCCAAAATACACAGGAGAGGCAAGACTTAAGGCTGTCATTAAAAATGTATTAAAAAACCCCCAAAAACAGATACACTAGAAAAACTGTGAATTTTTTTTTTTTTAATATAAACTGGGTTTGAAGAAAATATTTTCAACTATAGGCTGGTTAGTGATTCTTAAACTCAAAAGCCCTGTAACACATAGGAAGATAGTGGATTTGCATCACTTCTAAGGTAGCACTGAAGCCAAGTATCTTCTTCCTTGTCATGTGTCTACAAAGCAACTTATTACAAAGCTTAATTATTACAGTTTAATTTCAGTTTCTGTCAAAGCTTGTGTTGACAAGGTCAGTTTATAGTGTGAGCTCAGGATCCTGCACCCCTGTAACTAAAGAGGTAAAGAAGCCCTAGCAAAATATGCAAGTTACGTGTGTGGCCAAAATATCAGGTGTAATCTCATTTGCAAAACACACTATAAATGTGACTTCCAGTCTTATTCCTAGGATGGGGCATAACTCAATGAAGAGAGAATATCCTCACCTTTCTCCCCTCATGCAGGCCACATCTTTACCAATTCATTTTATATTTCTTTAGCAATTTAATATCATTTAATGTTCAAATGACACCTCTAGATTTTCTTGGCAATTGTTGGCTACTACTCTTTTACAGATGGAGCACTATGCAGGATACTTACACATAATAATAACTGCCATCAGTATGTAGCAGTAAACCATATTTGTCAAATAAGTAACAAAAGATTTACTGAATAATTTTTTCTGCTTTTTCTCTTGTGTCTGAGTTACTGCATTGGTATTCTTATACACATGGGTATTCCCAGACTCTGTCTAAAGTTATGAAAATTGCTGTATTTTCTTCTCCACGGTGGTAATATATAAATCATAGTACAGATTCTTATGGACATATTGCTGTGTTAAGAATTTTTCACAGATTGACTTTGCCTCTGGGCAGAGCCCTGCAACTCCAAATAAAGAGATTTGTGTGTGGGAGTTGACTGCAGTTTTAGGGTGGGTGCCAAGAGATGACCCTAAAAGAAGTGAGTGCTAGATATGGACTGTAAACTAGTAAGAAAATAAAAAATCAGAATAGTAATACAATTATAAACTAAGTTATTTTATGAGTATACTTTAAATAAGTGATATAACCTTTGAAAGGTGAGATGTTAATGGCACTGTGGATATGGAGCTGGAAAACAGAAATCAAGATTTTGGTTTTGCTGCTGAATATGACTGTAGGCAAGTAATTCCATCCCACTGCAACCTGTTTTGTAGCAAGGGCTCTGGTTTATGTCCCAGCCTCTGGGTTTAGAGTGTCTTCCAAAATTAGTGCCCAGTTTTAGCTGGATCCACCAATAGTTCAAATTATATAAATATGGTTATATTTATAAAAAATACAATATTCAAACAGCTGCAACATTTGGTAATACTTGAAATCTTTACTTGGACTGTGAGTTTTCCAAATTGTACCTTTATGCACAGTAAGATTTCAAAATGAAAGTCCTGCATCACTGAAGACTCTGTAAATGTGCCCCCAATAGTCCAGTGTGGAAAGCTGACTCTGAAGAGCCAACTTAAATTATACATCAGTTGCTAAGTAGCATATATGCATATCAATAATTGCAAAGCAACTGTGCCTACTTTGCACACAGGTCTCTACAAAATATTATAATGAATTCCTTCATAGTATGTCTCGTGAGGAGAAGAAAAGGAATACAAAGCCTGATCTTCACTGTAATATATTTCATTCACAGTATTAATTTCCAGTGTTATTTGATAATGTGATTGGTTTCACAGTTGATTTGTAGGTATACTTTTAACTTTTGAGTGGCTGTGGTAACTTCCAAATTAGTTTTATAGAAGTCTTTCAGCAAAAATTCTTTCCTACCCTAGCTGCCCACAGCTGAAGTTTATTCTTTGAGTTGAGAACAAAGTCCACAAAGCCTTTCACAATTACCATTTGAATAAGGCTTCACATGAAAAATGGCCAGGACTGAATCTACTACATGTCTTCTAGTTTTTGAGAATAAAGCACAGTCCTCTGTGAGTGAGCTCTGGGAAAACTAGTACTTCAGATGAAGATACTACAAAAATAGCAGTGTTACTGAGCTTAATATAGTTTGCAAGCAAAGCCATGGAAACCTTATTAAAAACAAAAATGCAAATTGAGGGTTTTGAAACACATGAAGAACAGAAATGTTTGCAAGAATATACTTCTCAAACCTGACAAATAGCCAAATCCCTACAACTTCCTATAACCTTTTTTCTGTCTGATTAACATGTCTAAATCGCTATGCTTCTCACCCTGTTAACTTGCAAAAAAGCCTGCCAAAGAGGAACTGACTAAATGTGAATTAGAGAAATGCTGTCCCTCTGGATCTATAATGAGAGAACCTAAACCTACAGTTTTTGCCAGTGTTTTTCTCACAATGGGATCCTTATCTCTGGTAGCACCAGGTCTCATCTCTCAAATATGTAAGTAAATGCTATGTCTGAACAAAATTTGTAGATAGCTTAATTAAAATATCTGAAAGGGAAAAAAAAGAAAAGCTTATCTGTTGCAGTTGTATTTAACAGAACTCAGAAAAGGAAATACCTGTTGGAAGATGATATAAAGGCATTAATGCCCTGGTTAACAGGTTTGTTACTGGTTTGAACCCATCTCTGGAATAAAGGAGCTTCAGAAGTGCTGCTAACACATCTTCTCATTGGTAAACTCTTGCAGAGCTAAACAGTCAAGGGAGGGGAGATTCAACTACAAGCAACTAGGTGCAAGTGAGCTGAGCTGTGGTACCATTGTACTATGTGTTACCTTTGTGGCAGAGCCAGCTTAAGAAATTCCCACTGATGCAAACCTCATGCCTTGCTCCTGCCTTGCAACTTGTGCCCCTGTCACTTGTAAAATTTTCTGCGGAACTCCCTGTACACTGGATCACTAAAAATATCAGAAGTGACTTTTTTATGTAGAATTTCGCAGTGATTCAGTTTGCACCAAACTTCCAAATGCCTGCAACATCACAGCTAATGGGATTCAAAACTGGTGAGGGAGCAAGAAGGCTGCCTGGATAGAGCTAGACAGAAACTTATCACATTGTTTTTGTCTGCAAAGACAAAATGATGGAATAACATTCTTATTTTTCAGCAGCAGCATTCCCTGGTGCATTACTAAGAACAAAGCTTCACATTCTAACATCTGAAGCCACCTCCCGACTCACAAATGGCTAATTATTTTCAGGTATCCAGAAACACTGTGAAATCTGCCTTAGCCAGCCACTTAGGGGAGCAGACAGAAGTTGTCACATAATGACCTACTAATTAAAAAGGAAGAAAACCATACTCAAAAGATCTGGGAATACCCGTAAAATAGCCTAATAAGGATAATCTCCTGTACATGTTTCAAGGGAGCAGCAAACAAGAGATGGCTGGGAGCCCATGCCTCTGACTGGAAGTTCTTTGAATTTTTTTGGTTGGTTCTAATTTATTTTAGCAGTAAAAATATGTTGGCCTGCCAACATATCAAGGAGATGTTTAACGGTTTATGAAGCTTCCAGTCATAGTTAACCAGAGTTCAGAGAATTCAGATGGGATAGAAAAGCATCTAATACAGGTCACTGTCTAGCTTTGAATGAAGAATACAAGCCTAGAGTTCAGGGAGAGCTGATCAACTGTGCCCTGCAAATACCATGAATGAAACTTATTGACTGCCAGTGTCAGGAATGATGGTTACTGTTAATAACAGTGCTATTTATCAACTCAAACCTAAGCATATTTTTAAATCAATTTTATCTGAAACACAACAGCTGACTAACTCAAAACCCATATGAGATTATGTGCTTGACCACCTCCTTCCACTCCTCCACATCTAATACAACAAGAAGTACCTATCTTCAGACAAAATAATCAGAAATTTATTCCTGCTTTTCCCTGTCATTGGTTTTATCCCCAAAGCAAAGTCTGCTGGACAAAATGACATATGAAAGACTAAATGCCTGCCAGATGACTCATTAGTATTCACGTCCTCCCAAAAGTTAAGCACTGCCTCGTGCAAAAATTAAAGCATCCACAGGTACTTAAAAATAGGGCATTTTGTATACATATGATTGTTAATATTAGTCAAGTTACTTCTTGAAAGCTAAGTGGTCTTGGAACAAATTTTATGCTGCTGGTGTAATCAGTGCAGAGTAGCTGTGGGATAGTCTTGAGATGGGTGTGGACCATTTTGCTCTAACAAAGATTCTTTGGAATTTAAAGATACCTCTGCAAGGGATCACAACACTATAAACTACCTCAGACCCCACAGATAAATGCTAAGCATTAAGAAAACAAAGTGTGAATGTTTATCATGACCAAAATCATTCTAGTAGCCTGCACGTACCTACAGGCAGTTTGGAATTAAGTTATTTCCTTTTTTTTTTCTTTGAGAAGAGAGAGTGAGTGTTCAGGTGCAGAAGGAAGAAGAAGCAGAGATGGGTAAACTAAAAAAAAAACCCAACAAACAAACAAAAAAACCCCAACAAAAACCAACTTCTCACCTGCATTTTTATTTCCATTAGTGTTTTTCCTAGAAAATACTTTTCTAACCAGGAAGGAATTTTTAATCTGGAATGTGGAGTTATGAGTGCCTTTGTTTTATCTTGACAGAACAGATATCATTGCAGCTGGACTCTGGATAGCAAAGATCCTTCTAGCTAAACACCATCTGGTTGTACATTCTGTTTGCTGTTGTGGCTTTTGAGAGACTGAACATCATGGCAAAGTGGTTATGTCAATTAAAATACATTTTTTAGGACAGCATGGCAACCCTTAAACACATATAAATTAGACAGAAAACAGACCTCACATGCTGAAGCAGAAGGATCTTCCCCACGATTACAGCCTATTATATTAATGGCAAGTTTAAGTAATAGATGTATTTAAATTTTGGAATATATTTTCAAATATGATTATGTCCTAAAGTCTTAATCTGTATATCCACCCATACCATGAATGCCATACAATGGTGTTTATTGACAGAGATATCAGGAAGTCTTTGCAGTTGACATTTTCAAGCTGAATTGTTTCCCAGCCTGAGAGTTCTTAAGACTAGAATGGAACACAGGAGAAAAAAACTCCCAGTTTAGGAAATGCAAGGGTGTCTTTTTGAGATATTGCTTGTCTCCATGCTCATTCCCTAGAGGGTGTGCTGATACTTGCTGAATACTGCTATGTCGTCCTTTCACCTATCCAGCTCCCACTTGGGATTTTTGCTGAAAATATGTGACATTAGAAATAGTTACTGGCAGCTTCAGGCCAGCTGCTTTCTTCCCTGCCAGTTCTATTTCTATGTACAAAACCATATGGAGCACTGAAGCAGAAATATTTCCCCAGTTCAATCTCAGTGGTATTAAATGGAAAAAATGTTCCAGAATTAGCACCTCTACAGAGCATCTCTAAAGCAATGAAGATATACTATCTAGTACATAAAGAGATCACAAAGTGGCTCAGTAATTTTATTTCTCAGAGTTCCCACTCTGGTAGGGGTAAGAACCTTTTCCACATGTATGACTACTATGTTCAAATATTATGCATGGTTTGGGAAATCCAGCATGATTTCTTCTTCTCATAGACACAGCTTTTAGAAACCAAGTAGGATCTACACTCTTTGAAAATCAGACCTCCTTCAGATATTAGAGGGGCTTCCCCCTTCCTTTCTGTTTTTTAAAAGACTTAAATGTTTTTAAAAAGCAGTTTCACACACTTGAGAGGCTTGTGGCAGAAACAGTAGATGTCAAATCAGGTGCAACATACTGTGCCTTTTGTGGTATGCAAAGACAGGGATCATGGTAAGATGGAGTACTGAAGACTTTTCTTTCAAAAGTGCTATAAGCATTGCTTTTCTTGTAACTGCAAGAAATACTTAATCTTTTTTTTTTTTTTTGAAGCTCCATTATAAATGTAAGGTTTTGCATAGCTCATTTAAATAGTTTAAATGACACAAGGTTAAGAACAGGAAAGCCTTTCACCAAAGGTGGTTAGTCCTTTTCAAAGATTTCATATTATTTGAAGCTTACTTTCACTGCATTCTTTTACCTTGGCTGCTTCCCAAGTGGGTATAAGTTAATTAAATAGGATTTTGACCCTTTAACCTTCCCTATAAACTGCATCTTTACTTAGCTCTATTTAAATAAATCAGATAAAAACCCAATCATGTAGCAGAATATATATTTTTACAGCTGCGGAAAAAACAAACATGTCTATTAAGCTTATTTGTAAGTACTTAGTAGTCAAAGCAACAGCCAAGACTCATGGATGATTTTAATTAAAATAAATCTGGGTGGGCACATAAATTCATTTGCGATGGCTTTTTTCAAAGTGAAACTTCTCTAGCATTACTGAACAGCACAGAACTACAGTAAGTCCTCATTTGTTTGGGGCAACTGAAGCTCAGTCCACCTGATTAGCTTGTGTTTGTTCTGAGTTGTGCAAAGTGTAAATTGTATCTATGAAAAATACCGAAGATATGAGGCTGAAAAGTGTTACAGGAAAGGAGAGAAAGAAGGAGCAGAACAGATGGACAGATAACAATTATACAGTATGATACCCAGCTCCTGTGTAACCGTCATGCTCTGGGTTTAAATATCAAAAGGAGGTGAAATAGATGCACCAGAACACTGAATTGCTCTCTACAAACAGATAGTGTGACTTTCTGTATCTCATTAGCACTTTTCACCTTAAAATGCAGGCGTCTGATTATTAGACCCTTCCAAAAAGCCTCCTAATTTCATCCAGAAATAAAATATAGTTTAGCTATGAAGAATGATAGCAGTTATGTATGAAGAAATGAGTAACTAGCTCGTATAAAGAATGAACAAAGAACTAAGCTGCCTCTTTGTGCCTAAGTGATGTGCTCAGGTCTCTGCATAGACAGTAACAAAGACGCTGCCACTGAAGCCTGAGCATTGATCACATCTCTCACCCCCAGCAGGGACTTCTAAAACTGGGTTCATCACAGAAATAAATCCTTGCAAAACGCAGGCCTTTAGTTTGATATATTTATAGTGATACCATCTAACCACCTCACTGGTGCATTATGTTCAAATTTTGCAGCCATTTGGTGATAAATACACTCCTTTTCAAAAGTGCTGTTTTTTGATCATTGACTGGGACATATTTGCCCCTTAACTGACACTTCTCTCAACCCATCCTTGCTGAATTAACAGCAGGAAGATGACAACAGTGATATCATGCACAAGAAGCCCCCACTGCAGCATGAGCAGAGACAAGCACAGGTGGGGAGGCAGACCTGTGCACCAACTCCCATCTTCCAAGGTCCAACTCATCTCCTCATTGTAAGTGCTTGGGGGTTCTTAATGGCTTCATTATGATATTGCATCATAATGCATCATGTTTTGTCCACCTTTGTCAAACTATGTTAGACCAGGGTTGTTACCATGCACAGGCTGTGATAACAAGGATTAACAGGAATAAGGTCTTCCCATTTTTCACATTGCACAGAAAAGGATTATATACTCCTAACAGCAAGATTTCTCTGCTCCCCTTCACTATCCCCAAAACAAAGCTATCTGAAGTAATATATAGCAGTAGAGAGTGTCCAAAGTATTAAAAAAAAAAAGAAAAAAGAAAAAAGAAAAAAAAGTGATCAAAAAGGCACTGGAAATTCTAGAAATTATAATAAATAGTTTAAAGGCATGTCAACAGCCTGTAACTCTCCTTCCTCAAACATTTTATTCCATCAAGTAATAACTGACAATAACAGTACTGTAAACTCAGAGAGATACATTCTTTGTGCTTTGAAAGGGCTTTGCATAGAGTTATTTTAATTATTTTCCTTATATAGTAAGTAGAGGATGAAAAAGATTTCTGAAATAAGAAATGTTATTGTTAACTCACTAATCACAGCTGAGGGACTTAGGGGCAGTCTGGTTTCTGAAATATCTTTGAGCTTATTTTACAGAATTGACTTAGTTGGTGGTATCCCTGTCACATGGATTTTAATGCAAGGCACCGAAACTTCCTTTATGCAGAAGTACAATAGACAACACTGGACACTGAAATCATATCCTGGAAAATTCTAGAACACTAATATTTGTAACAGAGAATTTTTATTAATTTTAAGAAGTTAATTTTTCATTTGTACATGCCTATTTATGAGGTGATTGAGTTTTGAGCCAGTGTATAAATTACATGCTATGTTATTTATTTTTCAAACATAAAATACATATCCCTGCTGTTTTGAGAAACTACTGACCCTTAAAAGTCAAAGCAAGGGTTTGATTTCTCTCCTTTGATTCTGGTGGTGCCACAGACGAGGGAGTTATGAGCTTCCCTGTTTTGCTTCTTGACATTCAACATGCTTATGGCTTGGGACCAGCAGAGTGGCTGGGGGCAACCCAAGAATCAACACGTAGGAAGAGCTGCTAAGGGGACCTTGGAAAAATGCCAAGATGATGGCCAAGGAGCCCTGTGTGGCAGAGCAGACCACGAGGGGAGTCTGCAGCCAAAGCCAGGCAGTCACACAGCTACAAACTACGAGGTTTCACAGCAGAAGCTGCTATAATATGGAAATAGATTCTTACCCTCTAGGCCCATATGTCATCACACCAAGCTAAGCTGAAGCTGCCAACTAAAATGGGCAATTTCACATGAACTTGGCAGGGTGACTGCCAACACAGAGCTTGTTTTCCACTGGTGCCACCCACTCTGCTAATCCAATTCTGTCTCCTGATATGCTTTTAAATAATAATGAACACAGCAGATGGGAGGGGAAAATGTTGCTGGCAGTTAAGCCAGCATGCGAGTGAGACTCTTTGCTTTTCACATATCTTGTGCAAACTAGCTCTAAATGCAATGTCAAGTGATTAATACTGGTTAAACGAGAAAGCCAGGATTTGCCATGTTCTCAGTCATTTAATCTTTGACCAGGACAGTCAGGCAAACAAAACAGTCAGAAGGATAATATGCTGAAAAAGAAAGAACCAACTTCCATAACATTTAACTTTGATAAGATAGGGATGGACTCTTCCCATCCTTGCAAAGACTATTTTTGAAGGGGTTTTTTTGGGAGGTGCTGTAATGTGGGGTTGCTAAGCACTGAGCAATATTAAAAATACCTTTCAAGTTAAACACACAGTAATCAGGACAGGCATTATTGTGCATAATCCCATGGCTGACTCCTTTTTGACAAGGAGAGAGGAAACAGACTGAAGCACCAGGTTAGGGAACAGAGATGTGACTGTCAGGAAAAAGGGCAGAGGGAGGCAGGGAGATGCAGTGGGCAGACAGCAGAGAGCAAATAGCCAGGAGGCTTCCTGTCTCTTCAGCAGCAGCAGGAGGACCTATTGTTCTTGGGTCACACAACATTATCTCCTGTCCAACAAACAGCAGGTAAGCTTGTTTGCACAATGCACTGTGTTTTCTCCTGTGTCAGCCTGACACAGAGGATAATCACCTCCTACTGCTACCTACCGACCTCACACTGAGGGTGGAAAGGTATGAATCCCACTGGCAACACATCTCGATGAAGGTGAAAGAAGGGATCAGCATGATTCCATACACCAAAACCTCTTCCACGTTATCAGTTTCTGAAAATTTGGGAAATTACAATTCTTGAAAGGAATTAAAGTGCTTGTGCAATATAGCTAATCCCTTGTACACCTGTAGTAGTCTTTAACACAAGATAATTTTCTTGTCTCAAAAGAAACCTTTGCCATATTTGCTGCTCAAACTATAGGTTGTTTTTGCAAGACAAAGGGTTTTATTGAAAATAAGACCCTCAAATACTTTATTGTGGAAGTTGGAAGGTCCAAGTAAGTTGAGTGGGCAGACAAGAAAAAAATAAGTTTCAGTAGCTGAATGCTTGGAAAGTTGCATTTGAGTCCTGCTTCTGCCATAGTTGCTCCAAAATGGCAAAAACTACTATCAGAGCTCCTACGTAATACTGGAGAAATTATGTTAACCTATTTTTATTTTTTTTTCCCAACAGAAATTCACTTGGCTTCTCTCATTTTCTGCATAATCCAAGATGGATCCTGGCTGGGCTGCAGATATGCTGAGCATTCACTCCTCCAACTGAGGTCAATGCAAAATGAAATCCAATTTGAACATATTGAGCACTAAAGGATGCAAGGAGCTCTGAAAAATCAGGCAAGAATAATTGATTAATTTTTAACAATTGCCATTTTAATACCTGTGCTTCAGCTCCTGGTGCGTAAAATGGACACCTTCATAGCATGTCAGCTCATGGGGGTACTGTGAAAGTGGCTTCACAATACTGGCAAAGAACTAAGACAGAATGCACATCATGAAAAGCCACCATGAAAACTAATGATTCCATACCTGGTGCAGATTATGGGTGCTATAGCCATAATGCATAGGATGAAATACTGAATGATGAAGATGAAAGGAAACAGTGCTATCCAATCTGTGTTCACAATCCATTATCCTATAGAAAAGTGACTTGAGGGCCCAAAGAAATAAGAATATATGATCCTGGCAAATGAAAACTGTAGATGAGTGCATAAACCACAGGTGGAGGAAATTAAATTTGAAACCTTAATTTTTGTATTTCTTAAGTACTGCTTGAATTTGCCACTCAAATAAATGTTGTGAAGCAGACTTTAGAAGAAGACAGTGTTGCTAAGAACTAATGGTACATCTTCCCAGTTAGTCACATACTGGATGAAGAGATTCCTAATATGAAACATAAGCTTGTCTTAAATTTACTATCAGTTTCTTTGCCTTTCAACTGAAATATTTTTCTGGTTTGATGTTGCAAGACCACAGTAACATAATTTGAGACAGCAGCCTTTGATAACACAGGTTAACAGATATTTCATTGTGTAAATGTTACAATCTCCATTTTTCCGTCTCATGTAGGGAGTTTAACATGTGCCTTCTAAAAACTGAAAGAATTTCATACAGGCATCTGTACTGGCCTGTTCTTTGTACTAATTAAATTAGTTTCCTGTTGAGTAAGTAAAGTACTGGCAGCCAGGAACAGTTGGGGAGACAGCTCAGAGGCTTAAGCACTGAACCATGAACTTTTCTGTTTACTACAACATTAAACAAGTAGACACTCTTGCTGACATTATGGGGAATGAAAGAGCATTCTGTTAAGATTGTTGTTTCATTACTGTTCGTGAACTACTGATCTTCTCAAAGAGAGATTTTTAAAGATACAAAAGGTATTTCATTTGATACAGTTAACTAAATAAACTCATTATTTGGTTTAAAAATACCTATGTCAAAGTTAAACCCGAATTTGAACTTCACATTTAAGGGGTCAAAACTCAGAAGGGAGAAATAAGTCAAAGTGCCACCCAATAACCTGGCTGTGTCTCTGGTTCTGCACCTCCACTCTAATGATCACAAAGATGAAAACTTTATATGACACGTAGATCTTCAGCCCAAGCACCTCACAAGGGGCACTGACACCTTGAAGGAGTAGGGCAAGAGACATCACGTCTCTGATCTTCTACACTAGTGGCTTTCAGCAACTGCTGGAGAGTTTGCCATATGTTTAAATAAAGCATAATGACAAAGAAACACAAGCAGTATATGAATGAAGATCTAAATAGCTGTTCTTACTTACTTCAGTTTCATTTTTACTTGTAACGTAAGACCTCTTAAAATGTTATAAATTGTTTACATTAAAATATACATGCTCACCACACTACATACACACTGAGCCTTTGTGTGCATATATTTAGCTCAAAACTAATCTCTGAATAAAAGCCCCTTCTGAAAATAGAGATTTATAAAAAGAAATACTGATAAACTTCCAACTATAGGGACTCTAGTGGTCACTGCAAAAACAGCATTGCAACACAAAACCTGCGTGATTTTGCGGATCACCCCATAAATCTTCCTTTGTCCCATGAGTTTAAGTTTTCAGCCAAGAAAAACAACATTCTTCATAAAATTAATGAAAACAAGCTGGTCTTTGCCTACAGAAAAAGATTTTTCTTAATTACATTTTTTGCTTTGAATCATATATCCTGTAGTTTGATTAAATTCCCTTGGAAGTCAACTAAAAATTAGAGCTTTGCAGCATGAACCTCAAATGTGGTGTTTACTTGGAGAATATAAACCCACCATGCCTTTGGAAGGTGATATTTAAAGCAAGAATAAGATCAATATGCAAGACAGTTTTTATTATTTTGATTATGTCACTGCATGAATTTATTTTCAGGGCTTAAGAGTTTGCAGAGAAATATGGTCTGACCAATATACTTATTAGAAATAAATGGTCTGTGTAAATGAATGTAGATAAAGAAAGAATACTGGAATTCTGGTTAATCCCTTGAGGCAGTAAATCAGGATTTCTAAAGCACTTAATGCAAAATATCTGCATCAAGGGTTTAAATATATAAAATATGAAAAGTCAAAGACAAGAACTAGATAAAAAGGTTACATGGAGACGGTGTTGAAAAAACTGGAGCCTGCTGCTAAATAGATATCCAACAGGCATTTATTTAGGTTCACTGGCTGCAGCAGCTGCTGGCATACTCTAAATGAACTCATACAACAAACAAAAATCAAATTCTAGTGTCAGTCTTTGATCATTTTTTTAGTACCAAAGCAGAAAATTTCATAGAGAACCAAGCTATGTGGACATGATTAGGCTAATGCAACTAATTGCCCTAACTGAAAAATAAAAATGCCAGTTCTCTATACCCTTGCTGCATCCTCATGGCCTCAATACTTCAGATGAGCCCTGCATCCTTCCTGGCAGACTGCGCCTAATCCCCAGTAGGGACAGCAGACAGTGAAAAGACATCACTCATTAATTTAAGCACTAATTGAATCAGTTCCTGTTCAGCTAAAAATATCCCTCCACTCCAGAGTGAAACCGGTCCCAAAACCTAAGTGTTTGCCAGGTCTAAATCATAATTCAGACTGAAGAACAATTTTCTTTTTCTCTGGCTCCCAATGCTTTCATACAAACAAGACTTTAGAAGAGTATTTGTGTGTGTAGTTCTAAATCAGATCTGCTTAAAAATCCTAGCCCCAAATCCTAACCACCCGAACCAACAAAAAATTAATATATTGCTCATACAAACAGCAGTGTTCCCCCAGGTTCTCTGTGCAGCAGATGTATTCCTAACATGACTGCAGCTATCACCCATGACCACTAAGTGTTGGCTCCAAAGCTCAGAGGTGCACTTTAAGTTCTAAGGCAACAAGACATACCTTGAGATATATATATATATTTCTGCTTTCATGCACACACATGGATAAAAATGATCTTTTTTTTTTTTTACTACTGTAGCTCTGACCCTTTCAGGGGCTCCGTGCAAAGAGGCCAGTACCCACACAGAGCTTGTTTGAAGCCAATGTGGTTTTCCCAGTAGGAGACAGGAAGACATGGGAATTACTGAGTTAAATTTGTGTATTGGTATTTTCAACATAAATTAAATATTTGCAGCTAAAGCAATAAATACTGAAATCCTACTATGCATTGATACTTTTAGATCTCTGGGAAGGCAAGTGACCTTGGTCCTGCTTCTGTCATTTTAAACTTAAAAGTTTTAAGTTTTAAAGGAAATTTAGTCCAGATTGAGAGAAGGATTCCTAGTCCCCACACTGGCACCTCCAGAAACTTCATTTGTTTCACTAGGTCTTAGTCACATCCCTAAAGCTAAACATTTTTTCAGCTATGTTCCTAAACTGAGTTTTGTAGAAGAAAAAAAACTTTTATTTGTATGACAAATTACGGTGCTCATTGCTTTCGTTCAGCAACATCTTATCAAATACTATTTAACAATTCAAGGAATGCATACAAATTCCTATGAAGAGATGCAGAGGATTAGCTGTTGTACACATCTTTTCCAGTTTGGGACTAAGGTGACAAAATCTACTGAAATTATGGGCATGGTGATATGTACTTGTTAGACCTTTTAACCTATAATTGATAGCAAAAAGTAGATGTTGTAAAATCTGAGCCCAGCTGAGCAAGCTTTAGGGCATTTTCTCACTTGTTATTTTGCCTCTTGATTATCACTCATGCACAGAAAGAAACTACCAGAAATGCCCAGGGAATGGCTAATAGTCTCAAAGCTACTATTTAAAATGAAGATATTGATAGAATTAGCTAACATATAAAAAATGTGTGAACTGTGATTTGAGCTCATTATGAACACAGTTTATTTTTAAAAATTGGCTATTATGATTACCATACATTTGTCAAAATTGATTGTAAAATGGCATTCTTTTTGACAAGCCAGTTTTACAGTGACACAAGTACTAAATGGAGACAACATACAAGTACTTACTCAGGGGAAGAAAACTCCACGTTGCAACAATAAAGGATATTTTAATAATTATTTTTATTCACTTCACAAAGCTGATACCATAACTCCCATGGGTCTCTGAATGACTGTGTGAATATAGAGGGAACAGCATTGCTAATTCATCTGGGTTTGACCTCTGAGGAACAGTTTGTGTCATCATGGAGCAAAAGCTCTGGTAAAACATTTGTCTAGATAAAAGACCTCAAGCAGTTAACCTGCACAGCAGAGGCAATGCAGCCGGGCACGAGGATAATGACCTCTACCCAAATGGGGAAGGTACATCAATGTAACACTACGACAGCAAGACAAAAGATGACGGCAGCTCAGCGGGAAAACATTAGCAATGATATAATTCTTGGTACTGTATGTGAAGAAATGCCTTAAGAAGTACAATACCAACCTGTTTTTACCTCATAATTTTTCAAGTTTTAATATAAAAAAAATAAGCATCATCCCCAACTTTGTTCTTCACTTTTATTTTCAAATCTTGCTCTCATTTCTGTTTTATATTTTCCTAAATAAAAATCCTGATAGAAGTAAATGCACCGTGTGTATTTACGTGTAACAAAAGTTACAATTTGGATGAAATAATAAACTTTTTGCATTTGATACATGAATAATTGTATGGATGTTTTTCTGACTTCAGGTAGTTGTGACACTGCTCTTAAACATAAACCAGAAGAACCTGATGAGAGCCTTGTTTAGCAAGTCAAACCTGTCCTAACAGACAGATTAACTAATTTCTTATGCAGATTATTTACACTTAGGATACCTTTCATTGTTTATACTGAAGTTTTCTCCTTTCTGTTTTTAAAAGGAGACACTGTGTCACATATCCATTATTTTTACCAGGCAGAATGGCTTGAATATTTAGCTACCGCTCTTTTAGCACCACACCAAAAGTTCTGGGTTTAAACTATTTATTTTTAAAGTAGTAGCATGATCAGGCCTGCATGCTTATCTAAAGATCTTTGCTTTATGAGGGAGATTTTTGTCTGTGAGGTTTCCTCTACACATGGTAGGCAGCTGTCAGCAGCAGTGAGCAGGGCGAGGGGTCACTGCAGCTGCTCTGTGAAAGCACAGGGTTCCATCAACATCGCAAAAATCCTGCAGAGTGGGAGCTGGGAGACCATGGATTGGAGTACATTGGAGTGTGTATATAAGGTCACATCATGTCTATCAAAGTGATATCAAACTGGTACACTGTACAATACATTTTACTGTGTTCTGTGTTCAAAGAAAATAAAAGGAGAATGGACATGTGTGTAGCAGACCACGATTTAATACAGAATTTCACACTGTCCTTTCAAATAGATGGATTGACTAAGTTCACAAAGACACGTCAAATATGTATACACAGTGGAGATGTATTGACTTGAGGGAGAACTAGATTTCATGAATTCTTCAGGTCAGACATGAATGAGATCAAAATAATTCTTATTAATTAAATAGTAGAAAAGACTATTAAGAGAAACCAGATGTTCACATTTCCTGAATCCTACACACTAATATACATAAATGTCTGTCCTTGTATACATACGTCAATACTTTCCCAAAAAATGCTTTTTCATATTTCCTCATGAAACTTCACTTTTATGAAATTGGTAGCTGTATTTAAGATAACCCAAAAATAAGAATAGATAGGTAGCAAACACATAATTCTGATTTGTGTGTAGACACAAATCTCTCCCAAATCTGCCTGTTTCAGAGGACAGTTACAGGATATTGAATGTCATCTATGTCATGTTGTATAGAGTCCACAGAATCCAGATATTTGTAATTCTCATTGTTAGGGTGTTTCGACCAGATGAACAAAGCTATGCTTCTGAAGAAGAAGAAGAAGAAAAGAAGAAGAAGAAGAAGAAGAAGAAGAAGAAGAAGAAGAAGAAGAAGAAGAAGAAGAAGAAGAAGAAGAAGAAGAAGGAGAAGAAGAAGAAGAAGAAGAAGAAGAAGAAGAAGAAGAAGAAGAAGAAGAAGAAGAAGAAGAAGAAGAAAAGAAGAAGGAGGAGAAGAAGAAGGAGAAGAAGAAGAAGGAGAAGAAGAAGAAGAAGAAGAAGAAAAGAAGAAGGAGAAGAAGGAGAAGGAGAAGAAGAAGGAGAAGAAGAAGAAGGAGAAGAAGAAGAAGAAGAAGAAGAAAAGAAGAAGGAGAAGAAGGAGAAGGAGAAGAAGAAGAAGAAGAAGAAGAAAAGAAGAAGGAGAAGAAGGAGAAAAAGGAGAAGAAGGAGTTACTGACCTGACATCTTGCATGAGCAAACAAGGAAATGGGTAGGGCAACAGAGAATTTATTCTGGCTGAAATATGCACCAAATGAGATGACTAGACACTAAGCAATGTCTCCTATTTCTAGCAATCTCGTGCAAGCTGAAAGCTAGCAGAGGTATTCAGGCAACAGGGTTTTATCAGACTACATCTGTCTACAAAATTAAAGGGTTGATGACACTGTAACAGTTTTATGCTGTTTCAAAATTGTTTCCACAACTTTACAATTACTGGTAATCACTTTCAGCAATAGGAAACAAGAAATGTAGGTGCAAAGAATAAAAAAGGAGAAAGCATCCTGATTACAAACTGTACAGTTGTGAAGTATGAGCTGCTGAAACAATCCAAATGGTGTATTTTAGACTAAAACATCCCAAATATCTGAACCAGCAGGACTCTGTGACCTTCAAATTTTTTCAGAAAAGTTCTGAAGTTTTACTGTTTAATCCGGTTCTGTGAGGCATCTGCTATGGGCATGGGGATCACTTTAAAAATTGCTGACCCTGGCAAAGATTGAAAAAGCTGTCAAAAAAAAAAAGTTACCACCTTAAGCACAAGTAAATTACAAACCTCCCTTTCTCCTTACCATAAATACCAACACCCACTTGCACAGTAAGCCCTTTAATCTCTTCCTCACAAAACCCTTCATGCCTGGCATTCGCTTACACATACATTTGCAGTTATTTTTCACAGCCAATTACCATCCTGCCCTCACCCAGTCATTACCCAATCTTCCCAGACACACACATTCACTTGAAGGCATCCTCCTCCACTTTGCCTCTTCCCACACTGAAGCCCTGTCTTCTTAACCACTGGCCCAAATGCACCTGAGCTGCTGAGAGGTTTCTGAGCCACCAGAGCTCCGCGTGAATGGGCTTTTTCTCTTTGGATTTCTCCAGTTTTGTTTTATTTTAAGCAGAAAATCTTTGATGCAGGACCATTTCTTCCTGCTTTCCTGGGAAAGGCTTCCCTTTGCACTGGACAGGCAAGAGTTGCCAAGACTGAACTGAAGAATAAATGCGGATGAATACCCCTGGCAGTGCCAAGGTCTCTCCTCAGCTTCACTGATGCTGACCTGGGTCTGGTCCCTGGGTCTGGTCCCCTGCCCTGTCCCTGCTGTGTCTGCAGCTTTCTACATCAATATTGCTGCCCAAGCACAACGCTCCCCTCCCACAGTGGGAACACCAACGCACCCGCTGCTGCCTTAAGTGTTGTACTTGTGATCAGAAAGGATCACACAAGGGCTGCCTGTCTTAGTCGACCCATCAAATAATACTTCACCTGCTTTACAAATGGTTTCTCAATCCTAAGTGAATTATCTTTTTATATGTCTGAATAAATGAAAAAGATTAAGGACAGTTGGTGGTGGAAATATGAAAAAGTGGAAAGTTTCCCATGGCTTTCAGCCTTGAGATTGCTCTTCTAAGCCATGGTCTTGGAGAAAAAAAAACCTAATCTGCAAATGCTGTCTTATTTTCTTGTAAGAATGGGAATACAGCTTTTTCTTAAAAAAAATAAAATTAATCCTAAGGACTGATCTTTCTAAGGAAAGAAAAGTTCCTGACAAAATGGAAGGGGCAAAGAGTCATAAGAAAAACATATCTGAAAAAGAAATTTTCACTGGAATTATGAGAAATTCTGTCAACCACTTCACTTTGAAATCCTATCTGCCACACTCTCTATTGCAAAACCATAGTACAGTACATATTTTTCTCCCATCAGTTCCTTCTTTTCGCATTATTCACAGGTTAGAGATCAGTTTCCTACAGCTTGTAGAGCACAGCAGGAGCTGAGAAGTGACACACAGAGAGCCCCAAGTCTGCGTACCTGAATTCCCAACCTCCCCACCTTCTTCTGCAATGTTACTGGGCACATGATAGATGACTATTTCCCTCTTTTTCTGTGGGGCATAACCATTTTTCCACTGGGTAGGTCAGCCAGCTAGATAATCAATACATGCAGACCAGTGAGCCCCAAGAGTCATCCTGTAAGCATGATAATTACATCCAAAATGCTGTAATTAACAACATGCACCACTACAAGCTTCACTTTTCAAGTGACCAGAGTGATGATTCAGAGCACAGCCCTGTACAAAGCTCCCATTTTAGGCTACAGAACTGGAAAATTGAGAACTCTCCAATAATTCTGTGTTAAAAACATCCTGGTTATAATTATTATGGTTTGCTGGTAACATAATTTCATATATAATTATTGACCCATATTAGAGGAGTAGGGCAACCAGTAGCTAGCTTAAAGTAGTTAACTTGCAATTAGCTCATAATGATTTCATTACTTGGCACATTGTTTTCTTACACAAAGCTCCCATGATTTGTTTTCCAAAATTACAGAGAGAATTGCTGATTAGGAATCTCCACATGAGCCTGGAATTTATGCACTTGTTTAATTTTAAAATAAATAAAACTAAATTATATACTTATGCACATATAGGCCAGGCCTACTGAGATCTTTAGGAGAAATATACTCAGGCTTTCAAAACAGAGGTACGGCCATTAACCAAATAATCTTCATCTGCAAAACAGTCTTTCCTTCCCTTTACAGTATTTGCAATAATTTAGGCATGTAGGAGAATATTTTCACAGCAATCCTCATCTTTGTAATACATTTGAAAAGTTCTTTGTGATTCTTGTATGTTTTTAACAAATGAGTAGCTGTGGTTTTGGCAAAAATTCTACATTTATTGATTACACAAGGAGAAGAGCTAAGCCTTTGATTTTATATTCTTTGTAAAATTGTTGATAATATTTGCACACACATACAAATTTTTTGGAAACATCTTTAAACATTCCTAAACAATAACAAAGAACCAGAGTCTTCACGTTTCTCTTCTGTTTTTGTTACCCTTTGCATTCTCATCTTCTGCTTCCCACTGGTTTCCCTATCTGCATTTCTGTTTTGGTAAGAAATCCTGCTGCATGTCTGGGAGAGTTAGTAAGGAAGTCTTGCAGTGACAGAGCTGCTCTGCAGGCTGACAGCTCAAGACATGACTTCTAAATAATTCAGTCTGGGACCAGACATGGCAATTCTGTCTATGGAGAAATACCTCAGAGTTGAGGTCAAACACTTCACATTGTCAAGAACAAACAATTAGTAAGTGGAATTTCCACACTTTGAAATGGGCTTATCATTTGCTTTCAACTCTATAGGTAGGAAATACTAGTATGTGTGGAGCTCAAGTCACTGTTCTTGAAAAAAAACCCCAAAAAACACTCTCAACAGTTGCAACTTTAGATTATTTGAGTGTTATTTCATTTTCTTCTGTGTGTGAGTGGATGTTGCCTGGTCAGTATAGCGGTAAGCTGAGGGCTAGAGGTGTTACCATCATGAACAGGGATGGTACTATAACTCACAAATGGCAAGGCAACAAAAAAGGTAGATTACACAGACAGCAGTGAAATGCCATGTTATCCAATATTTAATATTTACAGTTCACTTACACATACAATTAGCTTTTTTTCCTGAGTATACAAACACAAGCACATTTCCATTTTCACCCATACACTTTAGGCAGACTTAACTGTATAAATTAAATAGATTATCTGAAGGCTAAGTACATCCTTTAGGTGTGTGCACACATCCCAGCACACAAGTTTCACACAAAGGAGCTTAGTCCCTGGAGAGGAGGATTTCTTAGCACAGTTCACTGTCCCTTTTGCACTGTTACAAAACAAATGCTGATGACAGCAATCAGAATAATACTTCCAATAAAGGGGACTGTTTAATTAAAGTCTATAGAATGCAAATTCACAATTATGAATACATGCTAATCAACATGAAAATTCTTTTCAGCTAGATAAAGGCTTTTTGTGGGGTTGTCTTTTTTCATTTTTTTCCCCACCAAACTAAATGTCTTAGGTCTGGAAGCAATCTAACTGGATGTGACTGTGAAGTATAACTCTGAAAATGCTTGCAACATAACTCTGGCCTATTGCAATGTTGTTATGATAGTTCTGGTTTCTGCTGGAGCCATGGCCATCAAGCTGCACAAGAGCCATTGAAGAGTTCACAAAAATACCCTTTCCCCCCACCATCCCTCAGGCAGCATGGATTAAATAACTGCTGCTCAGCTTCTGTCTTTTAAATAAAAATATTCTCTTCATTGTGCATGTAGCAGTGGCAGGTTGAAGTACATTTTGCCTTTGTTTTGCTTTTCACTCCCCCAGTCATGGATCACCAGGCAGGACCACAGTGAGAAAGGGTTTGGTGTGTTTTACAAATTTTGCTTGTTTTCATCTAGTACAGGGGAAAGGGTGCCCAGAGGAACTTCTTTTCTCTTGTTTAACATTGATGAAAAGCATCAGAAAACAGTAATGATTCAGATCCTACAGAAAAGATATGAAATCATGTCACTGTTTCAAATGGAAGTTCAGGTGTTTTCAGGGACATGCCCTATACCTAAGTATGAACACTCAGTACTGCTGGTTTATGCTACTATCCTTTTTCATTTTTTTAAATTATCCACAAATGGTTTTATTTTCAAAAACGTGTTTTTTTTTTTCCCTACAGAATTGGAAGTACTGGGGAAAAGCTTAGCCCAGAGTGTTAAGTGGGTCAGAGGAAGATAAAAAATAGAAACAGATTGGTTTGGTAGAGGACGTGGGAATGGTTATGTGATCTAAAAAACTCCAGATTCAATCTTTGGTAGTTTCTACACCAAAGATTTCTTGTGAGGCAGACTGAAAACACAGTATTATGTATTTGTGTCATCCTCTGCTCTTTTCTCTACCACTTGCCAATGGCAACGGTCAGGGACAAAATATACATCCTGATGTTTTTTAGCCTGCCTCAATATGGATGTTTTCATGTTTGCAGGAACCTTGCAAATTCCACACTGGGAGGCAGCTAACCATGCGAGTACTCAGGACAATCTACCTACCCTGTAAGCTCATTCAGCAATTTTTTGAGAAATGTAATTCTAAGCCTAGAACATTATTTTACAGTCATAGTGTAGTTATCTACAGGTACTCTTACATTAAATTTCATGTTTAATTGTATGCATTTTCCTACTAATCTTTAATTTTGGTAATTTTGGAGCTGGAGTTCAATGGCACCTTGACAATAATAACAAATCAATATCTAATCCCGTGATTTGATTCAACATCAGTATGTGTCATACAAATTGCATTTTTCTGCAGTAAAGCACAATACTTTATGAAAAGAATATGTATTTACAATAGTAGGTAAAAATCTTACAGCATTATACAAACAAGGAAAACTGTTCTAGTCATCTGTAACAGCCTCTAAATTCATCAGCAGAAAGAAAAATATCTGCCAGTAGTAATTAAACATTTTCCACTAGTGTGTAACAAACCTCAGGTGTCCAGTAATTACCTTTCACTATCACAGATGCTATACAATGCTTTCATTGTTTATCTAACTGGCTGATGGTTTCCAGTGTAGGTAGGTGACTCCAACTGGATCCACAGCACTTCCCCAGCCAGGGGTGATGGAAGAGAACCACATGCAGAGGTGTCTGCCTGCTTAGCCATTCTGTCAGGAATGTGAAATATTGAAAGCTGAAGACAGAGGCAAGACTTGGAAGCAATGTACAAAGCTTAAGTCAATTCTTCTACTTATATGGCAAAGCTGAGAAAGAAGCTTTTTATACATATTTTCTCCCATTATACCTCCTCTCCTCCCACACCAAGAAATACTCTCACTTATGAGGACACTAGGAGTGGTTGAGGCAAATGTTCCTATATATGGAAAAGTCTGAGTTAAAGATAGCTCTGGATTACAGATCATGTTAAATTCTCATCATGCCCATGCTCCTCACAGTTACTGTAGTAGAGATTAAGTGATGAGGGAAAAACCCACTATTTAATTCCAGAAGCTTCCTGACAGGAAAATATACTTGAAAAACTGAGAAAGAGCCCTAAATTCCTATTTGTTTCCTCTTGTGATACCATCCATAATGTTAGTCTACATCTTTCAATGAACCTGAGACCTGAGCAAGCATTTATGTTTTCAGTTAACAGTAAATGTAAAGGTGCCAGACAATATTTGTCAAAAAATGGTGCTGTTTTTCATTTGAGAGGCCAATCTCCATAGCCAAATGACTGCAAGATCAGTGTTGCACTGTAACCATAATTCAAACCACAAGCCTATAATACGTGGTTTCTACTGCCAACATATAATGTTTGCTGAATATTAAATAAAGTGTTCACAGACTTTAACACTATATACAAGCATTTTCCTTAAATGGATAAGAACACTGATAAGCAATGTGATTGCCATTTTTATTGTCAGTCCTGAGGTATGTGTGTAAATGTTTGTCTTTACAATCTGGTTCTACACAGACATGTTTTATCCATATACTTTGTAATTTTAAAGTTAGATGTGTTTGCTACAACAAATATTTCTATCACATGCCTTTTTCTGGTTTTAGGTTAAAACTTTATCATCTCCTAAAAATGACATTTTAGGAAATCTTTATTTTTGACTTGAATTCCCGTGCCACTTAAAGACATAATGAAGACTTCTCTCCCCAGATTTTTTTTTTTTAACAGGAAAGCTTCTAATAACTAAATACTAAGCCAAATAAAAGAGCACTGAGCTTGTATAACCAGAAAAGATACAAGTCTGCTCTCACTCCCTGTGAGAAACATAGAAACTGGCACAGCTGAGGACCACACTGTTCTGGAGACAAGAGCCTCCTCCTGCTTTCCACCCTATGGGAAATGAAGAATGGCTGGTTGTTCCACATAGCTGCAATCCCATTATTTCTCCTCACCTCCCACCTATGGCCCAATCTGCCTCCAAGGCTCTGCAGATGATCCCATGCAGGTCAGATCCTTGGTGTACAGGCAGGTAACATTTGGCACGGACTGCTCACCCGTGGATTCAACTCCTCTGAGTTCAACAGCAGCAGGACAACTCTATCCACCATACACTTCTTATCTGGCTGGGAAAGGCTTTCTCTGCAAAGATGCCTGCTCTGAGCTCTGCTCATGGCACTGGGTTCAGCAGTGCTGCCATTCATTGCAATGCCAAATGAACCCTGCTTTCATTCCGGTTTCTGTCTGAGCAGGAGGAGAGGATCAGGCTCCATCAGGGGCTTCAGGGCAGCCCAAGCCCCCAAGAGCAATGCCAAAGGAGGGCTAAATCAGCACGTGCAGCCCACACCCCAGCCCTGTCCTCTGCATCCAGCTCCTATGGTGGTCTTTCCATAGAGGCCTGCAGTGGGGCTGTAAAAACACAGCATGGTAAATTCAGAGTGAATATGTAAAGTGTGTGTACATGGGCGTGCTTTCAAGATGTACACTTCACAGCTGGATTGCAAAACTAGCAAAGCCAGGATGTAAAAAATGAGAATAGTTTTCTAGGAGGCAGTTTCAATCTTGATTTAAAAAAAAAATAAAATTGAAGAGTGAAAGAACGCTCAGGGACACCTTTTGAAATTCCTGCAGCTTCTATCCAGAATCTTGGTTTCAGCTGTTCCCTCTGCCTCTCCATGGGTAATTTTAAGCATCCCATAAACACACATGGTGGGAATGAAGGGTCAGATTGAGGGAAAAAAATGGAACCAACTTCATTCTCATTCCAGACAAATGGGGAACAAACTAAGCAATCCAAATATCAAAGCAATTTACCATTAAGCTTAGTGGCAGAGATGGATAGTTTCTTAAACATACTGCAAGCAGATAATAACAATAATTATTTAATAGGAAGCTGAGTACATTGTACCTAGTTTGGTTACAAGCTGTACAGATTGCTACAAGCTGTACAGATTTCTTAGCCTTTTTAGAGTGGATAAAATAAAAAATTACTATGTGCTAGAAGCTTCTTTCTTTGCTGACAGGAACCAACTACACTTTTGCCCCCTCTTAAACAAACCAGTGTACTTTTCACTCCATAAATCTCATATTACTTCCTTCCTTTTCATTTATTTTGAACCAGAAGGAGGAGTTTTTAACAGAAGTGCTCTATGGCAGCAGGAGGAAAACAGCAAATCGGGATGGAAGCTGCATGAGGAAAGTAAATCAAAAGTAATAAAATCATGGAGATCTAGCCAGGTTTGTGGGGGGAAATGAAGTCGAAGTTGACTGAATCCAGAGCTGGAGAAACATTACACATGAGAAAACACCATTAAAAATAGGCTGCACTCTTAACAGATGAGATGGGAAATGAAGTAATAATTTATAGCAGAGATAGGAAAAAACCTGCCAGGTTTGCAAATTTCAAATGAGATGCAAGTTTGAATAACAAGTGATAATGAAATGCAAGCACACAATCTTAAGGGTAGAACACCATGGAACAATTTAATTAAAAGGAAAACAATATGCTCTGCAACACAGGATCAGAAATAACATACTGCCTGATGTTTCTGTTCAGTTAACTAGATAGTTATCTATCTGATAGGACAAGCAATACATTCTAGTGCTGGAAAAGCTTTGCATAAAGGTTTGAACTTGACCTGAAAAAATATCAGTAATTTAAAACTTTCCAAGCAGGTATTTTCTAAAAATTCTTTCATCTGATTTTAAGCAACATGAGTATGAAAAAATGGAAATGTCTGTGGGCATAAGAACTTCTGCTCTGCATGTATACTTTTTAGAAGTAGCTTTACTTTCAAAAGCAAAATATGGCAAGCATTTACTGTGATAAATACGGCCATTTTTTCCCCAATCCCTAAGAATAGCCTTAAAAATATTCTCACAGTTTGGTGAGCCTTCTAAAAAGAAAAAAAATCATACCCTAGAAATCTCATATGTGATATTAAGCTATGCAATAAAAAAGTAGCTTATTTTATATTAAAGGATATTAACTACATTATGGGATACTGCAGAAGAAGAAGGCCTGCAGATTTGCAAATGAATTTCATGCATGATTTATAAATGCAAATGTGAATAGAAGGTGATAATGAAATACAAGCAAGCAAATACACATGATAGATCAGATACCCCGGGGAGGTGGGGGAAGTGTGCTGCACTAAATGTACTTTTTCAAATGGCAGAATTGGACCCAAACGGCATGAGAAAGCAGCATCCTGATAGAGTGGAATTATAGGAAAATAGCATGTGGATAACACCAAATGAAGGTAAATGTAGAGTGAGTGTTAGCAGTTGCGTGAGAAAATACCCTACTAAGATTAAGGCATTAATCTTAGTCTGAAAAAGAAAATACTGGTTACATTGCCTACTAAATTTAGCCAAGATTACCAAACCTCAGAAAGTCCACGAAAGAAGACAATGTATGTGGATGAATATTAGCTTAAGTTAATGGATATTCTTTGAATCATAGTAAATCTATGATTAGTAATGTACAAATACAATACCCAAGAGACAGACAACGAATGCAGAATCAAAGGACAGTAGCTCCTCCTGGGGAGTGAGGGCAAAGCAAACACCAAGAGGAGCTTTTTTGCTCAAAAATACCTTTGGACACATAACCCAGGTGCCTGCAAATTTCCTTCCATGTAGCAATGACAGACTGAAGGAGCAAATCCATGCTTTCCTATACTTTGACTTGTTCTGCAGTTAACAATTCTGCTGTTGTTTAAACTAAAGGACTCTGCATCAAGAAACCTTACAAGTATCTTTTGAAGAATTATGTGGAATTCTTTTTAGGGAGGATCTGGGGTCAGGGTTAAAAATGCACTCACCATATACAAGTTTGCCTGACAAGAGAGAAGGGGCATAAGGCTGCTTTGATAAGGCTGTTGCCTTGCAGAGATTAAAAACCCAAAGAGGGTAAAGTCAGACACAGCTCCATTAAAAGAAAAAAAAAAGAAAAAAGTTAACTGTGTTACATGGGTCTGCTTATTTCATCTTGGCTTGCAATCATTGCAGTAGCTGTCTGCTGTTTTCCTACTGTTTTTTAAAGCTGCAATGATTTTTGTGTTGGTATGCAGAGGCAGAGTTTGATGGCCTTCCAAATTTGTGCTTACAATTTGAGAATTAGTCACACAGGGCTCTATTAAAATGGAAATTATTAAAACAGAACACTAACAAAATAATAAAAGATAAAGAGTTTAAGAATCTAAAATTATCTGCAGCTTGTAACTTGATGCCTTATATAAAGCCTATACATAGATAAAATGAAAGCTTGGGATTGTTGAGCAACTTTGACAGCTGACTTTTTAGATCAGTTATCCATCAACTAAAATCATAGATTTGCCTGAAATCGAGCCATGTAAGGACTGGGTATCTGGCTTACTTTTCTTTCATATAGTCCATGATCTCCACCTGAAGCAGCAATACCAGCTCAGAGAATTTAGTATAATGTTTTAAGTGACACATACTATAGACAATGAAACATGAAATGTTAAGAACTAGGAAAAACACTCCTTAGAATGGATATATGAAATATTTAAGTATTTATATACTGTATAACAGACTGCCAGTAGTGCATGAGTACCTTGAACACCCGAGATATTCCCGGGATATTATGAGGGAGACATTCAGAAAAGAGCTTTCAAAAGAACTGCACCGCGGCTGAACATTTAAAGGGTTAATTACACAGCTGAGTGTCTACTTCATTTACTGATAAGCAGAAAATGTCGTAATTTTTTTGATTTATGAATTGCTGGGGTCAGTCTGTATCTTGCACACAACAGTGTCTGTCTAGCTCTATCCCTTACCTGCTGGGCAGAGACAATCCCTCTCTCGCCTGGAACCCCAGAGCCCTCTAAGCCGCTTGCTCTGTAACCTTGGCAGCTGGGGCTAATACAGTTCTTCTTTTTTGTTTTTGCAACTGGGCCTCTGTACATAAAAACTAAGGACCCTTGTTAGCCAACAACTGAGCGTGAAATCATGACGTTGCAATCCCCTACTCTAAGAGTCAATCAATATTTTTCATTACAGATTTGTACGGTAAGGTCAAAAAGAAGAAAAATGTGGATGGACCAAAACAGATGAAACAGCAGAGAATTACAAAATCTCTTCCAGCCTGTAAGATTATTTTCATTATAATGATGTAAAAAATATGCTCTTGATGTAGTTTTAAAAATAGAAATGAAGAAAACCTACATTAGATTGAACACAACAAAGCGATCTGTATGGCCTGCAATGATGCATCTTGGTAGTACAATCTGTTTGACATTCAAAAGGTTTACTATTCCTTTAAATAAAAATTACATCATTGTACATTAAGCAAGTGTAAACATAAGAGACAGGTTTGAAGTGCTAAATTTTCTGGCTGATACTTTCATTGCATTAATTAGTAGGAAGGAGGATTAGATAGAGGCATAGGGCTAAGCTGCTACATTTCAGTTTGAGAATCAGGGGCAATTTGCTCCACTGCTTAGTTGCTACTCTGACCCATTTCCAACAAGTTTTAGCTCAGTAGTATACACTAGCCTGCCCATTTTCCTGAACCATGCTGAAAAGTCTGAAGATAGAACCAAGCATACCTGGAATTATTGGTAATGCAAAGGTGGTCCCTACAGACTTTTACTTTATCCTCTACAGTTTTGATGGCAGGGTAATGATCCCTAACATGAAGCCTAATGATAAATCAGGGTAATTTGATAACAGAAACAAACAGCATACCTGCACTTTAAAAACCTTATTTTTAAAACTACCTGCATTTAAAAAACCAAATCAAACATTTGTCTGAAATAATAGTTTTCTCCTGTATTTGAAGAGAAAAATCACTTTGTACCACCAAATACTCCTACTCCCAGGAACTATGGTTACAAAAAACCAAATATGTGTTATGTGTTAGATGCGAATATATTTCAGAGCAGCTACATTACAATGTGAATTGAACCTCATGTGTCTGTACACTCTTGGTGAAAAATCACTGTCACTTAATAATACTAGTATGTCCATGGCCTTCATCTGAAGGACAGCCATCACAGAGGGATTTAGAGGGATTTCATAGGCCCTACTGACTATTTTACCCTAATCAAGTTGCTTGCTGAAAGCCCCAAGACCAATTTTTCTTTTGATAGGAACACCCTTGAAAAGAATGACTTTATTATAGATCTATATTATTAAACCATTTCTTCTACTGGAAGAAAATCCACTCACTTGTCCAAAGAAGGTCTCACTGCTGGGTAGGAATTTGCCTCTTCATATGTAACTTCAATTTCCAATCTGTCTTTCCTAAATCCCAAACAAACCCTCTGTCCTCCACCACTATCCTACAGAGTTAAAAAAGCCAAAATCCCTTACTAAGACTGAAAAATCCTGTCACTTTATAATCTACAAAGGACCAAAGTTTAGCTCAGTTGGTTAGAGCATGGTGCTAATAACACCAAGGTTGTGGGTTGAATCCCTGTATAGGACATTACTGAAAGAGTTGGGCTTGACAGTCCTTGTGGGTCCCTTCCACCTCAGAATATTCTGTGATGTGTTTATAAATTTAAAATTGCTTTTGCAAATTCAACTGTTCTTCGTGTCTCTAGCAAATAGAAGTAACTATGGATTCAAACCACAGCAGGAACAGCCAAGTCTGTCTTGATGTCTAACAGCAAGGACAGAAAGGCTCTGGAACAGAGCTACCCAGAGGAGGGGGTGGTATCACTCTTATTGGATGTTTTTAAAAACAGGTTAGTCAAACATCTGTCAGAATGACACAGATAGAGCTGATTCTGCCTTGGGGAAGGCAGGATAGACTAGATGACCTCTCAAGGCTCTTCCTGCCCTATTTTTTATGATTCAGTGATTCAGCACATAGCTTTGAAACACCCTGGGGCTTGATTCTTTTCTCATCTCATGTTATTTTTAAACTGGTGCAACTTCACTGACTTCAGTAGAGCTTTTCCTCCCTGTCCTGCAGTAAGTGTGAGAAGAATCAGAACTTACATTTCTTACACAAATGGAGACTGGGTCTACCCTCCCACTGTGCTGCACAGCTGATTTCCTGAGATAACATTTTTTACCTCTTTAAGGCAGGCAATATCAGTGATTTAAGTCAACCTTTGTATTATTTTAGTAAAAATCTGAGTCCCATTATATGAAGCAAAGGCAAAAAAAAATGTTGAGTGGAAACATTCTTTGCAATTTTCAGCGAATGTCAACTTTTTCTCCCAACGTATTTCTCTTTGTGTAGAGATGGAGCTTGGAACTGAGAAAAAGTCCACCTCACCTAGCGAAGGAAGCCACAGCAGATAGAGGAGAGGAGGAAAGGGAACAGGATAGCCAATACTAAGTACTTAGCAGTGCCTCAGAAACAAGGACACGATATGCTACAGTTGGCTGCAACATCTTGTAGACAGCGTATTCTAAAAATGTTACAGACGGGGGATGGGTTTAGCATGTGAGCTAATAAGTGTGGAAGCTAATCATATTTCCATCCATCAATCTCTAAGGACAAAGAAATAGATAAAATATGTCAGAAGCCCCCAAAGCTACACAGGATCTAGAATAGTACTTATTTGAAAATATCAAAGCTATCCACATTCCACATGCAGTCAGCAGGTTTACACAGAGCTTCAAATACCCAGAAAATCCATGGTCCTTGCCACAGTCAGTGAAACACTATTACATTGCACTAGCTTCAAACAGAGGAACCACAGAAAACACAGTCCATACTGACTAATTTGTTCTTTGGCTATCATCATCCATAGACATTACTTATTGAGGGACTTCACCATCTCTCTTCTGCTATTCATATATAAATGGACATCACCATCTTTCTTGTGGCGTTCAGATATATAAAATATCTCACAAGCATTTTCTGCTCATTTTTTTGAGTGTGAATGACATTCAACACCAAGTAGTAAACTGTGCTTTTCATACATTTAATCTAATTCAAACTAAGAAAAAAATAGAGAAATGGTTTTTGCAAATTCACTGTCTTCAAAAAAGATTGACTATAAATGTAAATGTAAATATAAGCATATATATAAATATAAGTATAAGCAACAATATCAATATCAATATATATGTACTTGAAGGTGGATTTTCTCTTTCAGAAAATTCATAGAACTGAAGACTAAAAACTGAGAGAGACTTCCCCTGAAACATGCTGCTCAGGACTACAGCATTTCTTGAGACCTTTGGGAGCTCCTTTCTTCTGATTACCTTTAAAATGGTCACTCCTTTTCTGTGCTGTCAGATCCCAGAAACAGCTTATGCAAAACTTCATGAAAAAGATGGTGAAGATGCAAATGGCAAAATTCTCATAGGCTGCTAATTCCAGCGGTAATTGAACCTGGCATATTTCCTCTATTCTGGTCTAACTGGGATTTGAATATTTGTTTCCCTCAAGTAAAGGTTGTGAAATCCCCTGAAACACAAAACTATGATGAAAAGGTCCCTAGTGTGCAAAAGAGATTTCATTTACTAGTGTAGTGCTTTGAGATTTGATTCTTCACTTAAGAGTACCATATTTCCTTGGGATGATGAAACATTGTATAAAACCCCAAGGAACATGGAAAGGTTTAACTCCCACTTCTGTATTTCTTTCATAAGAAAATGGTATCTGCAGATTTGGTCAGGGATGGCAGGGGGTGTCAGTTCTTGGCCTGAGGAGCAGCTAAAATCAGTGAAAGGTTTCAATATGTGTTCAAAAACATAGTTTATCTATACCCAGAGAAACAATCTTTTGAAGCCTTTAATGCCAAATCACTCAGACAAACCTGTACAGTTTCATGTGACAGCAAAATATAGAGCCTTGTCTTTTAAGAAGTCTTCTGTCAAGCTCCTTCCACACTATATCAGAACATGCCTTCTCTGCTTCTGAATTTGAAAGCCTGTTCTGCCCTGTTCTTTGAAAAGGCCCACTCTGCATCCAAGTTTATCATAAGGTCATCTTCCTTTCTATGCCTTTTGCTGTCAATATTTGCTCATCTCTATTAGATTCTGACCCTTTGTGATGGGTGATGGCAATCAGAGATAGCTGTATGGTGTCATGTTAGTTACAACATGCCAGCTCATTTCGAACTCCCCAGCTCTTCCATAAATGAATACTATTCACTTGAACAGGATCTTTCTTTAACTTGTTTGCTTGGTTGATTTAGTTTGTTGGGTTTGTTTGTTTCTTGGGTTTTTTGTTCTGTTTTCTTTTCCAGCAATGCACTGTGCATAATAGACAAGGCTACTCCTCAGCCTGACTACTAAGAATTCTGGGTATTTTCCAGGAGAAAAATCCCCCAAAGTTACCTGAAGCATCTTGAGTTTGAAATCTTTGTGGTATTATTTTACTGGTTAACTGACCAGATCTCTTCATAGGTAAAGACTGAAATATCTGCAATAATAAAGATTATATAGAGAAATAAAGAGGCAATGAAGTGGGTATCTTTCTAACTGTGAACCTTCATGACTTAATCAGAGACATGCTTGTATATTCTGTTTTTAGTCAAGCTTTGTGCACCTCCTCCCTTTGGTACTGGTGTATGGTTCTTGAACCTGTCTGAAATGGCATCACTTGGTGTTTGCTTGTTCAGAGGATCAAGTCCAGTATAGTTTAAACAGTAGGTAAAACAGGGCTACCTTGTTTAACATAGTAGGTAAAACAGGGCTACCTTGTCTTCTATAGATACAAGGACATTTCTGACAGCATTCTCAAAAAATAATGGACTAAAATCTTCCCGTCTACCACCTCTCCTGCTCATCACAAGCAGTTTTTTGCATCAATGTAGAGACTTGGATCTTGACTCCATTCATTGAAGGAGATGAGGAAGTGAGCAAAGTCTTTACACTAGGAACTTATTAGCAATATTTTCCAGCCCCAAAAATTTGGTTATATTTTTGTAAGACTTCTCACATAATTATAGTTAAGAAAGTTCAATAAATACAATTTACTTCTGTCCCAGTTTTTAGTTCTTAATAATAATATGAATTCCATTAATAATATGCATTCATGGGGTTGTCTGAAATTGTGCATTAACATTTCTCCTAAAGCAATATCCTCTTTATCTACATGCTGTTTTCCTATCTGTCTGCATAAGGCCCCATGAATTTCTTTTAAGATATAGCAATTCAATAATTACTCAAGACTCCCATCTACAAATTAATATGACTGGTGCATTTAAGTATCATTGAACAGGCAGGAATGAATCCTGAATGGAAAGGCCAGCCAGTTACCTCAATAAAAACAGATTGTGTGCAGAGTGGTGTAGCAGTCTGCAAAGCTGAACACGTGGCCTGAGATCTCTGCATGAAGGAGTATTATTTAGTATTCTATTGCATGGTACTTGGTGTGACTGAACATAGACTTGCTCTGAGCCAGGGAAGCCACATCCTAAGACAAATGTAAAATAATGACATTTCCATAATACACAGAACACATTCCTAAACAAAGATCAACATTTCTAGAGGCAAAGATGTAGCAATTTTTTAAATATTGTAATGTCAAGGCCTTATTGTGCACTTCAGGGTAGTGACCAGTCATGTTCTGCAGATAATGAAGAAGTTCCTAAGAAGAAGGAATAACAAAGTTGACAGCAAATACATGGATTGATCATCATGACATAGTAGCCATAAAGAAAAGAAAACAGGAGATTGTATTAGTATTTGATAGCAAAGATGACAACATATTACCATGTAAATGTTGTGCCTGGAGGTTAGTTAATAATAGTCTTGTTATGTGTAAGTCATTAGGATTTCTTTGTGGTAGCCCTGTAAATTATACATGGCCCTGCTTTTAGGGAAATCACCTTTTTGCACTCCTGTAGCTTTTATGCCAAATTAAAAAAATGAAGGAAGCAAGCAGAATTGTTCTTGCTAGTGTAGCAATTTTGATAAACAGGAACGAGAATCATCATTAGACAAAAAATTATTCACATTATGTCAAAATGAATCAATGCAGTCAAAAGTCATGACAGTCCAGTCTGTCCTCTTGCTTCTCCTCAGTAGGCATGCTTTACCAAATGACTACTGGGGGACAGCTGGGAAGCTCCTTAATAAACACATTAACACACATTTTGGTGTATGCCTGGACTTATCCAAGTGCTTAAGAATCTCACTAAATTAAGACATCTGTAGGGATAATATGCAAAGCTGTCAAAGTGAAGTACAGCCCATATTCAAAAATGCTAATGGTATTACCCCACATATATTAATAAATAATTAACATGCAACAATCTCTTCACATTTAAAGATACTTTCAAATCTTTCAATCCACTCAGATTAGATTGTGATCTCTTGAGCAAGCAGTTTTTTCAGCAACTCCAGCTAGAAACCCTTTCTTATTTCCAGGACATCAGTTTTTTTCCTGTCTGATTCAAGATTATTATCACAATTTAAAAATAAATTATAGGGCAAAATTATTTTAATGTAACCAAGTATTAGAAGATGATTCTTTCCGTTAAGAGTTCAGGAAAATCTGATTGACAAAAGTATGTGTGACAAGGCTACAAATCCAGCTTTAAGGCTCCTATGATTGAGTGAAAATCATGCTGACCCAGCACAATCTACCTCTGTTGTTTCAAGTCTGATAAAAACCCCTAAACTGATGAGTTAACTTTTAACCAGCAGGGTTTATGGTGGTTCCTAGTAACCACCATGGAGCCACTGTACACTCCTCAAATAAAATCAGGCATCCATTCTCAATCCACATCAAATTTGTGCTGCTGGGAAAGCAGGAGTGCCCAGACCCCATCTCAATGACTGTGGAACCAAAGCCTGTAATTGTAGCAAATGCTGGAAAAATCTCTTCATGCAGGAAGCACACCTCTAACAGAGTGTTATTCATGCAAAATACAGTAAAGCCCTTACAATAATTCAGAAATTTATGTCCTGGAATAACAGATTTCCAATGCTTTGAAAGACAAAATGTAACACAAAGGAACTCAGCTAAATTAACAGTTCTTCCACAGCTATTTTCTTCATGCCAAATAAAATTAAATTTCACAAAATAGGAACGGTTTATCTGGAAAAATCTCCAAACAACTAAAGGGGATGTGTGGTCTCAGAGGTGACCTAACAACATATTTAGGAGGGTATTTCTGTCAGCAGGGAAGTAGAATACACCATTAAAACTTTCACCATTAGGACAGGACTGACCATACGCACACACTCAGAGCACAGCTAACATGGAGTGTTTCCCATATTCCCATACCTCCAGAAACAGAATAGACCAAGTCTTGACTTGAGTGTAAAGTCTAAACAAATGGCTGCACTTACAGAACCTTAACAGGGGTTGGCGGAGACTCAAATGCTATCCCTTCATGACAAATAACATGAGCAAGACATTTCTGACCAAGACTTCCCAGCAGATAACCCTTTGTCCTGTGACTCCAAATAGCTCTGGATTCACATGACGTGCACCCAGCACACTACTGACTATCACTGAAAAGGAGAAAGAACTACTAGTTAAGTCCAACTCCATGGTTCAAGAGATTCCTTCCTCAGCTTATTTTCTCCTTTGGTGCACTCATAGTCTTAAATTTTTTATTACCCAGTGAAATTCACTCTAAGAGAAACAACTCTTAGAACAACAAAATAAAAAGGAAACACATTTTCCTCCCTTAAATCAAAACCACTATGCCAGCCTGGAATCCCCTAATGGCAATATGAGCCCAAGACAGAACAATGGCATAGATGTTTGTGATAAATCACAGAAAGTGAAATTAATATTTTATAAATGGGAATGGAAAGTCTGTCAGGAAACCAAGGTTCTGCCAGGACGTCATTCCAAAACACAACGGAGTGATATACCAGAATACAAATAAAACTGCAACTTTTCCTATGACCCTTTTGGTAGTCCATCTAAGCCACCTGCAGAACTGTATGAAAAGAGAGCGGGAAACGTTTTTTCAGATGAACACTGATCCATTTCCTACCTGCTGTGTTATTTCTCAAAGATTGCACATTAATTTGCAGCTGGAGAGTTGAAGCTCAGATTTACAACCTTCCAAATGGAAAGGCAAGTCCATGGCAACACAAATGGCAGCAGTTTGCATGCATGCACTCCTGCTCACGAATGCTTCTCATTTTCCTGCAGTTGTACCCCATTGCTCTTGCTCAAAATTTCACGACTCTCAAGGATTTGTTTTTTCCATTATATCACCAGTGCTGCAGTTTGCACTTCATACACAAGTAAGCAGCTCAAGTAACTTTACAATCTTGCATTTTCTATCATTATGAGCCATTGATGTTTCTTTCAACAATTTTTGCTCTGTGATCAACTAGCCACAGTATAAGCATGGGGAGTCACCACATCCACACTTCTGTTACTGTCATAAAAATAAATGACCATTTCTTTATTCATATTCAGCATTTGATAAAGACAGCTTTTGCTTTGTGCTTCAATTTTATTTTGTGTATTACTCTAAAAGACTGGAACATATATTTGTTTGGATTTTTTTTTGCCTTCCAATTATTAGAAACAATATTTTATTTTAAATTTCATTTTCATCAGCTCACTCCCTGTTGACAAAAATGCCCTGCTTAAAGCACATTAAAATAGCGAATCAGAAAATGGATGCTCTAATTTACTAAATAAAGCAAAAAAAAAAAGACAATGTAATAAAAAGATAAAGCCTTCATAGAGAATTGCAGCAATTATATCTCCACAGCTACAATATAACCCAAAACTTTGCAAATGCTTTGATTATTGAACCATGGCTGAAGTGAATAATTTGGCTTTCACTAAGAAAACAAGCACATTCATTCTCACCACAATGGAGAGAGGCAGTTTTAATTAAACCTTATCAAAAGATGAATAAAGAATAAACTCAATACCCATTCCACAGGATTCTATTTTCATCTGTTTAATTTAAGCTTGCCATGTTCATGCAATAATTAACCACTGTCCACGGAATGCTGGAGTTGTGTTAATGTTGGTAAAGATTTAATTAGTTCAATTATCTGGAGAGTATTGAAGGCTCAGCATAGTACCAATTTCTTCAGGCTTTATACATACCTCAGATCAAAATATATTAAACTGAAATATAAGTGAACAAAGAAAATGTACTGTTTCACTTCAGCTACTGAATGAATGTGTGTTTAATAATTTTATTGCCCTCATTTTAAAACGAGGTTTCAGAAACAGAATATGTAAGCTGTGACTTACCCAGTCTTCCAGATTAGCTGGTGGGGTTTTTTTTCCCTAAGTCATCTTATATTTTAAACAAAATTAAGTTTACTTTAGAAAAGAAAACCCAATGCTTCTTTAAGCAGGAAAAAGTATAGCTCCTTTTACTTTTTTTCCCCCCGCTGCCTACATATTTTATGTCTTTCAAGGAAAGTGAGGCATTTAAAAAGCATTGAAAACGGTGACACAGACAACTGTTTCAATCTGTCAGACAGCATGGACAGACAGTAGGGATCATTTTAGAAAATAGAGAGGCCCCCCAGCGGCCTGACCTTCCTGGTGGGAAAGCGAACAGAGCGCGGTGCTTGACAAGCTCGCCAACAAAGGAGTATATTTAGTCCCCCCAAATTCTGACACGCTTCTCACAGGAAAAACGCAAACCGGGATGAGGCATCGTTGACTACTGCTAACAAAGGGTGAGTTCTAATTGGAGATTGCACCGTTACTGTGAAACAAAAAGGAGGAGATGGAAAGTGAAAACACCACTTCACTGCACGCAGACTGTAAGCGCTGGAGTGAGCCCAGTTCCTATTTTTTTAAAAACTCTTCAATTCCGTATGAGATGCTATTCAAGTTGCAAGTCTTCTGGATCTGTACGTGCAGCTACCGCTGCCTTCAGTGGAAACAGAGCCCAGGAATGGGAGCATTAGAAGATCTCCCTCTTTGTGTTACTAAAATATTACCATTAGCTATTCTTTAGAAGGGATGTTTGAATAAACCACATTCATTTTCCTGTATGGTTTAAACGACATGTTTATTAGCACCACGGTCCGTCCTTTGTTTTCCCAACAGTGTGTTTTGGAGTATGAGTTCTTTATAAGCAGTGAAGGCTGCACAAAGATGGCCAGCACATGAGAAAGTCACAGGAGTTTATCTCCTTGAGGAGCTAAGCGCTGTAGGAGGATGTTATAACTTTCTTATGAAGCAATAAAAACTTATGAGTTAATATAAAAGTAACTGTTTTCAAATTGCAGGCTACATTATACCCAGGCTGGATTCAAGCTGCTTGTCTCTTTAGGCAGTCAAAAACTACTTTACAGATTGCACTGCTATGCTTCCAAGCAGTAAATACCATTCGGCAAATAACCCTTTCAAAACACTGTACCTTATTTTCCACTACTCACTTCAGCTGGGAAAAGGTAAACACTTTAAGGAATAAGTTAAACTAATAAGAGAAAGTGTGAACTGCACACTGTGTTCCAACTGATGCCTCAATTCAGCTCCTGTTTTTACCAAAATTTGATCTTCCCTTCCAGTTTTCTCTAGGGTGGAAGAAAAAGGAAGATGCTGAAATTCATTCAGGCTTTTCTTGAGTGCAGATGGCAGATAATGCTCAGCAAGCTACAGGATTTAGCACATTTTCCACCACCTCCCCTTTCTGATAACTGATTTTTAAGTTGCACCGACAGAGGACTGGAGGTGCCCTATGGCCTACTGATTGCAGACTTGCTTCTGCCTGTGTTTCTGTGAGAATTTATGACAACCATGTGGGAGAAAATAAGGCCAGTAGATGATTAAGTATTTAATGATTCACACTTATCATAGCTAAACAAAATCTCAGCTAAAACACATATGTGTGTCTCTTAGCATAAAGAAGCATTTCAGGTTAAAAATACCACCCCAAACAAGTCACAGCATGTATAACTGAGAGCCAGATTTCATCATCTGTGGACTCATTTATTAATATTAAGAAGATTGTAATTATTTCCCCTTAATTATAACTATTAAGCAATTGTAAATACAAATACATCCACACAGGTATATCTAACATCATATTCTTTGGTATCTTAAAAATTGCTTCATCTTCTTTCCCAGAATTGCACCAAGCCTTAAAGACAGTATTCACTTCTACTAGAGCAAATTCAAGCTTAATTCAGGCCAGGATGTTGCTCACCCTAACACTCACAAAGCATTACAGAGAAACATATGTAGCTTTACAATGACTATTAGTTATGAAACTGATGAGAAAATGAGCTAAGTATGTACAGAAACATTTCTAGAACAAATTATACATATATATATACTATTATATATGTGCATGTATATATATTTATGCATATATAAATAAAAATATTTACACTATTTCCATGAGTATTACCATCCAAATAAATAATTCAGTACTAGCTAATATCATTAAGACTATGGCAATCACACAAAAAATTGCAGCAACAAAAAGCAAAAGCCATCTATTTCAGGTGCTATGCTGATAAATTACCTATTTGGTCCCTAAATATTAATCATATCTCTGAGATTATGCTCTTTGTCCCATGTGAAAACCTTGGAAGAGGGCAGTATACACTGTAAATGGATAGTCATTCTAAGGAGGAGTAACTTCCCTGCCACCACCTCTAAATAGTTTTGAGGTTTTTTTTAAATACAGATCAGTTATTTTTGCTGGAAAAGCTTTAAGGCATGAGCTGGGTCTGCAGATTAAGTACAAAAGAGGTTTGAGGCTTCTGGCTCATCTTTCAGGTGAGAAAAACACCCACAAAGTACAGAAGAGACCTTAGTAGAGACACAACACTTTACCCCAACTAAATTTCAAAACTGTTTCTAGTTGGTATGAAACTCTCTATTTGTTTAAAAAAGAACTGTGTTGGAGGAAGAATCAAGATTTCGTCTGCCTCAAGCCTGAAGAGTATCTGATTTTTGTTCTCTGCATTTTGGGAACAAAATTCTCCCTTTTTTCTCCTAGTCTGAAAAAATTTTGTGATATATGATTCGCCAAGAAGTATTGGAGAACTTTGCCTACACCAAAAAAAGGAACTTTAGGGTATTCTGTGAAGATAAATGAAAAGAACTTGTTCAGGTCTGCAGTGTAAGTAATTTTTACCACACAAATGCTTCGTTTTTGTGTTAGCAAAGAGGAATACTTTGAGTCTTTCAGTTTAGGAGATCTTCAAACAGACAACAGTGTGTAAACAATCCCAAAGTATATAACTTTACTAGAACAACCTCCAGTCTGTGTGCAAGGGCTTCAGAAAGGCCCCTTCATCAGATTTCCTTATGCTCTTCACAAAGAACAAAGCCTTGGCTGACAATACCGAAATCTCCTCCTTTATTTGGATTAAACCCCCTTTGCAGGAGAAGTATGCAAATGCTATACGTGTTTCTCTTGCTGAGGCTACTCTAACCCAGCTATCTTTTCACTGTCTATTTTCCCCCAGCAGACCATCCTATCGGCTGACAGGGGGACCAGCCTTTTAATTCAATCTTTCACAACACTGACAGTTGGATGCTGGGGCCTGCCATGAACTCTAAAAGGAGCTCATTTAGTCATAATTAACTATTCCCTGCATATTTCCTAAGGTATGGTAATTGTGCTAAAAGCCAACAAGTGAAGCATTCATTCTGGTTTTCTTTTAAACTTTTATTTTTCCACAGCAGTCTCTTTCTCCCCTCCTTCCCCCCCAACCCCCCGCCTTTTTTTCTTTATTTAATCTTTTCTTTCTTTCTTTTCTTCCTCCTTGGAAACATTTAGAGTAAAGAAAAGGAATGACGGTGGAGATAGGGAGCTGCAGAAAACTGTGATGTGGGCAGTTCAAAAGGCAAAGTCTGCCATACGATACAGGACCCCATGGCAGCACTGAGCTATTCAGCTGGGTAAAACATAAAGAAAAATGAAATGAGTAGAATAGAGCTATGTCATTAATGCAGAATGATGGACATCCTATTTGGGTAACAGGGAGCCATGAATATACATTTCTAATTCCTTAGATATGGTGATAAGTGATCTCTGTTTCCATTAGCACCAGAGTATATGTATTTGAACAAGCTAAAATGTTCAAGTTATGCAGATGAAAAGCACTTTACACACTATTCCTCCCTCCTCCCCACAGCACAAACATATGCCATGTCCTACTGCATGCAGTGGGGTTCTCACAGGGATAAGGTATGATGGATCCAGCTCATGTTTATCACTGATGAGATGGGAAGCTTTGGGAATCTGACATGGATTATTTACCTTAAAAGGCAAAATATGATCTCAAGTCTGCCCTTATCTGTTTTCTGGTTTAGTTTAAATGAAAGAAGGGTTGACAGCACTCTCTGCTTACTTATATGCTTTGCATCTGCTGAAATTCTCCTGCCTTTCAGAAAGTTTGGGACCTACTGGATACCTTTCCATCATAAATGTGCATAGTGCATGTACAAAAGCAAGAGACAGCAAAGCTAAATGTCTTTACATTCCAATCTCCTTTCCATTCCAGAGGCAAAGAAATCACTGCCTTTTGCAAAGAATGCATGATGTGCGTGTGCGTGTGCTGGGGGACTGTGTGTTAACACTGCAAATTCAGCAACTGTGCCAAAAGGGCTGAATACAGCACTGAGGTTCCTTATTCTTATTCAATATTTTTCCAGAGCCACAAAATGTGGTAGGACCTTCCATGACAAAGGTGAGTAAGATCTCTGAAATACAGAATTTATATTCCATGTTTCAGGCATAATGTAAAAACTAAAGTCAATAAATAAAGAAAGAGCTAAAGAAGAGAGGGCAAAACTTCAGAAAACAAGGTAATGTAATAACTCATTTTACCTATGTTCACATATTAAAGATCCTGTTTTCACCTTTTAGTAGCATCCATCTACAAATATACCACATTTGCTTTAAACTTGTAAAATATTTAAGAATTAAAAAACTGCAATTATTTTAGTTCAAACACTGGAGTACAAACTCTGTTCTGAAAAAATAATCGTAATGTTGAAGAGTAAGGTGGGTAAAATATTTCTAAAATCCTTTTTCCCTCCCGTTATTTCTAGACTATATCAAATTTGTGGATCAATATGGTTTTTAATGTCAGGCAAAAACACACTAAGAGCCAAGCTGACAGGCTGTTGCTGAAAACCTTAATGATCTGTTTTATCATCATGGTCTGGGATTTTGTTTTCTTAGGGGAGGAGGTTTGGGGGTGGGGGATGTTTGTTTAACTTCTGTGCATTATTGTGATCACAACACACAGTGGATTAACAACAGAAATTTAAAACAGAGCATCTCTCAATAGACATGAGCTGAAAATGTTGATGCTTGTTAGCAAGAAACTATGCTTGTTTCCATGCAAATAAAATAGCTGAGAAACACCACACAGATAAGAAGCTTTGCAGTTTTCACCTGGTGGAGGTCCTGCTTTTTTGCCTGCAGTGTTCTAGCTGCTCTCTAGCAGCATTTCTTCCTCCAGTCCAGACCCTGAAGACCTTTTCTCTACCTCTAATGATTCTATAAGGACTCATGTGTTCAGACTGCATTGCGTTTACTCTCTTTCTTCCACAGTAACTCACAGAAAGAAAATTAGGTTTCTAAATCACTCTGCTCCATTGAGGCACATTTCAAACATCTTTCTAAATCCCCAGGTGTGCTACAGTTTCTCTGCCCTGCATTTAGGAGTCTGGATGAAGGAGAGAGGACTATGTCCTGCCGTCTGCTGGCATGAGCAGTGCTGTGACTCATTAGCAGTTCTACTTTTGATATCACACAAGCTGCTACGGAAGTCTCCCAGAAAATTGTGAGGTTTGGAGATGATTTTTGGCAGAGGAGGACAGCCTACACAAGAGAGCAAGTCCAGGACTTGACAATTCAGAAAATATCAGCTTTTACATTCTCTGAGGAAAAACGGCAAGGGTTAATGATCCCAAAGCAATGCTCCAACTACTAGGAAAATCTAAATCAAGACTTATGCACAAAGTTCCTGGTCAAGGATTTTGACAGGATCAGGCCAAGAAATCTTCAATATGCTCAATCTATCTACACATACCTCCTTCAAGATTTAGCAGTATATGTAAATAATTTGTGGGATATTTAATGCAGGGGGGAAGACTTAGTAAAAAAAACCCAAAACAGTGGTAGGCAAAGTCTTAGAAAAAAATTTTGAGAGAGATATCCTTTTACTGCAGCCCAAGTTAAAAACACAGATGAAAAAGAAGATTAAAAAGTGAATGATATCAAAGGCAAGAACTACAGACATCCATTAAAAAAACGGTATGGCCCAGTCGTAGGTTCAATTTATGGATTGTTTTATACTGCTGTATTTAATTTGAAATACAATACCTAAAGAAAAAGTTGAAATGTTACTGATTGAACCACATTTCATCAACAGCTGCTCATATTACATAGAGTTATTTAGACGACCTCAGGGCTTACTGGATTTTTCCAACACTCTCTACATATCTGCCCTCTAAAAAGACAAAGGTAATTCATACAGAAAGTGTTTTTACACACAAGTAATGATAAAAGGAGCAACTGATGGAATATGGACTGTGCGTTAGAGTTTCTCACCTGAAAAGTGAGTCACAAAGATTGGATCACTAGCAAGTTCCAGTGATTTCTCAGAAATTTTGGGGAGAAAAGATATAAAAATCAGATGATGAATATGTGATTCTCCCACTCATTGCTTCTGCCTGATCTTCCCTAAAGAGTCAAGGAACAAACCACTATTTATTTAGAATAGAGAAGTCAGGATTTGAGTGAATGACAAAGAACTGCAGGAATAATGAGTTTTGAAGGGGAGCAAGGAATTTACTGATTCTTTTCTGGCGACTATTCATCATTTGAATTATCAAGTTCCTAGAAGTTAAGAAAATACTTGTCAGTTTGGAAAAACCAGAAGTTGTCTGGTTAAAAAATGAGAAGCAGTGATTAAATTCTTTCTTCTGTTTCAGACTACACTTCTCTTTTTCTTGCCAGAAAATGTAGTTATGTGGGAAATATTAGTTGTTTAACTATTTTTTCTAATTCTGAGTGATAACTTCTTTGGTCATGAACCTAGGACATGCACAGGTCAATAACCTGTGTCACGCATAGTCCTAGAAAAGAGCTTATCTGAACCTGCCAAATTTCAGAGCCAGAACATCCTTCTGCTCATGTCCAAGCAGCCGTTGCCAGATGCAGACAGACACTACAGCTACCACAGGTCCCTCAAATATACCTCAGGGTTAAAATCTAGCAGGTCTGTCCAGTGCTTAGTGATCCTTGTCTTTACTCCATAGAGCTAACAGACTAGGAGATTTCCCAGTTTACTCTCTTTTCCCAAAAGAAGCCTAATTTTCAAACTCTATTCAAATAATTTAAATGCATATCACTTCCCCAAACAAAGTACCAGGGTAGACATTAAGTAATGAATACTTTCTGAACTTTTCAAATTAGTTTCCAGCTTTTTACTTTAATAGTTAATACTTAAATGCTGCTTGGGCATCTGCAGAGCTACCCAAGGTGAGAAAAATTCTACCACAGGATCTGCACAGAGGATATTTTATTCTGATATTTTGTTCTCTTCATTCAGCTTTGCAAAGGACTGAGCCTGTGTGTTCATTAGTGCAGACTACAGCAGTCAGTGTTCACAGTGCCTCTCTGAAAGAACTTTACACTAAAAAGGTATCTGGAAGGTAAGGAATGCCCTTCTTACAGTGCGTTAGTAACTTTTCTTTTTTGCAAACTAGCAGGCTGGTAATGCTGAGCTTTTTTCATGAAATACAAACAGAAAACACTCATCTGTAAGACTGTACAAATATTTTGATTAAGAAACTCCTTTTTAAAATCTGATTCACATTAGGCGGAGAAAGTGAAATCCAACAGCCTGTGGTTACTCAATAAAGCAAATGCTAGCTACTCCATTACCAACTTAAAAACTTTGATGGATAGAAGAAAATGAAAGCTGAAAAAAATAATCAAGAATCTGAACAGTAAGCAAAACATTCCTCAGCATCCAACCAAGAAACTGCTTAAGCATGAGCTCCAAACTTCTGAGAGAAGTTTAATATATAAAAGACAGAATTCCTTAACAAAAAGAGATACAGTTCGCAGAATAGTTCTTCAGGGACTCTTTCAGCTTTTAAGTCTCATTTTTTCAGCCTGAGATGGTATTGTTGTGTCTACATTAGTTTTGATAAGGGAGCCAGCCCCACTCCCATTGAAATCCATGGAATTCTCCCATTGTCTTCCAGAGGAGCAGAGCTAGACACAAAGCTGCACAAAGATACCATGATAAAGCAGTCTGGCAGGTACCATGATCCCATCTTATTTTCTTACCATTTCTGAAAAAAACTGGGCGGGGAGGGGGGGGAGGGGAGGAAATCTATGCAGTCATTTCTACTCATATGCAATATGCCTTTTATACGAAAATACAGACCAATGAAGCAAATGAATGGTTAGCAATATTAATAGCCAGGGGCTTGTTGAACTGCCTGGGATGAAGAGTTTGCTTGCAATTTTACCACTACAGAGTATCTTGGAGAAGACTAAGCATTTTGTAATGCTGATATTTTATATATGCATTCTTTAAGTCCATGACAGGCAGCAGACCCTGTAGTCTTCATTTCAGATTAAATTTTATACAGTAAGCCTGAATGCTTTATTTATTTTTAAAGCCATACTTTCTAAGGGTATATAGTTTTTCTTGGAAATAAAATTATATCATGCAACTGAAATTGCATTCTGATTTTATGCAGTCCGACTAAGCATTAAAAATGAGCTCTTTTATAATTTGACTTGCAACAGAAACATGTCTTTTTACAACAGCAGCTTGCAGAAAACCCCCAACCCCACTTCATCCAGAACACAAACCACTGCCCCATGTTAATAATGAATGCAGCTCATATCTACCGCGTTCTGTTAAATTGCTAAAATTGCCCAGATAAACCATTTGAGAGTATGTCAGGTTTAATTAATACAACATGACCTGATCACTTCTCCACAGTTGGGAAGAAAGAAGTTGGCATTCTTTAAATCCAGAGCTCAACCTGGAGATTATGCTAAATTGCTTCATTCATAGTCCACACTCCTCCGCACATGTCAGGAGGACAGCATTTGTCCCCTCTAGTGATAAACAAATTATACATGAAATCAATTCCACTTCACAATAATTTTCCCTATTGGGTATTATCTTTCCTCCTCTGCTCCCTCCAGTTAAGCTTGCATCCTGTAACTTGCTAATGAGCTGGGGGCTTTCTGTTCCAGGTGGCACCCCCTGCCTGGAAGTCATGACATTTCCCATTTCGAATGCTGCTGGCATTTTTCGACAGCTCCTGCTAACCAGCCTTTTTGACCTGCACTAAGAGGAACTCATCTGATCGAATGCTCTAACCTGCCAATCACGCCAGCAAATGATCTTCACAGTCACTCCCAAGGCAGGAGGGGGAAAAAAAGGGAGAGCAACAGAGGGGGAGCGAGAGAGGCAGCTAGAGAGTGATGGAGCAGGCGAGCAGGCAGCCTCTGCAGCTACCTAATGAGAGTACTTTAAGTCTCTGAGGCAGCTGAAACATTGAAAAACTGGTGGGAAAATTAGGACAGAACTGAATGCCTGGTGCTCTTATTACTGCTTTCTTTACACCCTGAGATCATTTTGAAAGCAATACCTCTGAGATGTGCCATTTTCAAAAGAACAGAAGTTAATTTTACCATATAAATAGAAAACAGATATATTTTTCCCTGCCACCATCAATATGCAAACCTCATAATTCTGCTCTGCCAAATGGCGTTCTTTACAGAATTAATTAGGAGCTGTAAGCTCGTTAAATGAGTATCTTCACCTAGGGATGATTATGAATATTTTTTTGTTGTTGATGTAAGCCATAAATAGCACTTTTAACCTAATTTAAATGCTGGCACAATTTACACCTCCGTATTTACAAATGTCTGCACACAGATACATAAAACAGCAAATACAGTATCTGCAGAGTCTAGATGTCACTTCATGGGCTGAAACCAAGCAGAGTCATGATAATGACTCAGTTGTTTTGTTTTTGTTCCTTTTATGATGTGACAGATTACTTAGTGCTGAATCTTTCAAGCACACAAGGACAGATTTAATTGTGTAGATTTTCTTTCCCTTCAGACTGTAATCTAACTAGATTTTAATACACATGTAATTCACATACTGAACAAGAGAGGTATAAAAACAATTGTAAAATAAAAATTTCAGGGAGAAAAAGAAAAAGGCTGTGATTTTATTGTTACAATAAAAAAGCCAGAAAATATAATCGACAATTAGTCTTTACGTTACATCAAAAGAGAGTTTCAGAAGTGGCTGTACAGAATTAAAATCTAGGTTACTAATGGCAGAGAATGATCACCCATAATTACTAATTCAAAATACATATATGGCCCAAAACAATGTTAATAATTTGTAACAAGACCACAAAATTATGGAAATACTCAATTTTGTTCCCACTTCTTAAAATATCCAAAGATGCTGTGCCAGAGCTATTCTTCTATATTAGATATTTTTATCTGAGAATTTGGTATTTTTTCCTGAATTTTTTGAGTTTTCCTCCTGAGACTTAACAATTAACACTAGCAGGAAACCCACCCACCCTCATCCCACTTATGGGGCACAATAAATTAATGTAATTTATTAACTGACTTGTAAACGATTGCTACATTTTTAGGCAAGAATCTTCCCACAGCTAGGAGTATTCAGGGCTTTTTTACTTTATTGGGTGTTGCCTTAAGATCCAATTTTGCAGTGGTTGGTTTAGTTTGTTTATTTCATAGAGAATCAGGCAATGTAAACTACAGACTTGGAATGGCACCACAAAGCTTGTCCTCCACAGAAAAAATTCTGGTATATGGAACTACTAAAATTCATTTTTTGTTTACAAGTTGGCTGAAAGTAAAATGTTCTGTTAACTGTGAATGCTGCAAATGGTGCCTGAGAGGCAATGCCTCTCATTAGCTTTGCTGTCTCTCTGGGTTATGGGCTGTGTGTCAGCACTGGAAGCCTCTGCTTTGTCTGGAAACCTCAGTTTCTCCCCTCCAGTGGTTCCACTTTCCTCTTAGACAAAGCCTAACTGAGGAGTCATGTGAGGAAATAATCCTAAAGGAGAGGTGACTGTCCATGGGAGAATAGGGAGAGTTGAGACCCGCTTTTGCCTCCCTCCCTGTCATTGTCATCTAGACATTGTCCTCGCCGCATTCAAATGTCATCCCAGACTATCAGCCCACTGGAACTCAAACAGCCTTTCATGCCTAGACACTTCTTAAGCATGAACAGACCACAAAGACTGTCTAGTGGGAATTGCTCACCCTCCTAATATTAATAATGCAATACAGTGCACTTATGGCACAGAGGATTCCACCTTTCGTCTCCTAAATTTATGAGCAAACAAACCGGAAAGACAAATAAACAGCACTGCAACTGAGCACATGCATTCATGCAAATATCACTAATATCTTTCCTACAGCATAAATGACTGTTACATTACAAACCTCCACACTAAAAATTATTTGAAAATGAATCTTCACAGTGCTGAAGGCAAATTATCATGCATTAGAAATGAACTGAATATAGGCTCCATATTATGCCATGGTACAAGGAAATACAGTATTGTCCTTCAACAAAAGTTATCTGGGATGGTAGTTAGGCTTTGTTTTCCTTCTGCTAGCTCTGCAGTTGATTTGGCCACGATGCACTACAGTTTTAAAAAAAATAATGTTAATAAATTTGTAGCCACTAGTTTCCCACAGAATGACATAGAGTATGTAACTGCAGGGAGGAAATCAGTATCTCCTAGCAATGGAGGTTTGAAATACTTGTCCTACCAAGTGGAGTATGTAACAATAAATGTGAAGGCCTCCCCTCTCTGTTCTGCTTCCTTTCTTTCCTTCTTCTTTCATAAAGAGACTCCCATGATTTTAGAAATCTTGATCATGCCTACTTATTTCCATATACTTATTTCCAGACATAGAGGCTGTCCTGGGCTTTCAGTCTCCAGGTTGGACAGGCTCTCAGCACAACTGGTGTTCAGCTTCCTTAGCAAGACCACCAGGCATCCTTCCCAACTCATTCTCCATACCTCTGTGCATTCCATACCTCTAGGTTACCAACCCTTTTTATAAAGAAAGTCAAGAGACTGTGCATTCTACTACTTACACAGAGTGCAATGAAGTGACTTCATTTCACATGGCAGCAGACAAGGTGAGCTGTTACAGAACTGACTCAAAAACACCATCAGACATATTTTCTAAGCCTTATGAGCCTTGATTGGGTGGTGGGTTTCCTTTACTGGAGCCTGCCCGGGTACCTCAGGGACATTTCTTCCATCCTCAGTCACCACAGGTCACTGAGGTAAGATGGGCAGTTTATTTGAAAGCAGCCTTGCCCTGGACAGCCATTTGCTCAGTCCATTTCACCTGCTGTGCAGAGTCCAGTCAATATGGGGAGGGGAGGGATTTTCTTCATGGTTAAATAGAGGGCAAAATTCTGTCTATAACATTCATCTTAGATCAATAGAAATAAGATAATAGATATCACAAGTAGAATGTAGACCAATGCCTGGAGTTTTTCCCTTGTGTGTTAAATTTAGGGTATATTCTAGCAGCGTGGTGATCTTATTCTTCAATATTAAGTAAAGCACAGCTGGAACAGTCTCATAAAGCCATTATGTTGTTAACATAAGAAAATAATGGCACTAAAAGCACTAGAGAGCCAAAAAATATCTTAGATTCTTCAGTTATCTTTCACGGCTTAATACCAATTTAACATTTTACAAAATTGATGTTACAATTTCTACACTGTTTAGTACTATCATTACTGGACTCAAACCCAAATTGCTTTCAGCTGCCCACCACAACTGCATCTTATTAGCCTTTTCAGGAAAGCCAATTTATGCAAATCCAGTATTAGTTAAATAATTAAACTGACCCTCAACATTCATGTATAGACACTGTCTGGCACTAAAAGATGCAAGGGAAATTTAAACCTCCCATCCTCAGTGCTTAGGCTTCCATCTTTTCGACTGCAGCAGCACAATGTCAGTTTGTACACGTTTATCTGAATCCATCTATTAAAAAATGCATTAAAAAATTAAACTGGTAACTGCTGCGCTTTTATAGCTCTGTTTTTCTCTCCCAACCTGGTTTTACACTGAATTTTTAGATTTCACACATATAAAGCACTACTGGCTACTTTCAGCCTTTTATTAAATCAACAGTGACAAAATCTGGCTGATATGTAGTCTCTCAGTCCAGAATTTCTCTTTTATGCAAACCTTTATCCACTGTAATTACTACAGTTTTATCCCCTGAAGCTGCAGAAATGAAGACTTAGATGCACAGTATATGGTTTTCCACAGTGTTTTAGCAACGCTGGGATACCCAGAACAGAGTAAATGCAGGGGAGTAGTGAATGAAAATGACTTTTCAATACTGACTGCTGGACACACACACTGCTGGACTGCAGCTTCCCTGTGGCTTGACTAGGGCAAGGCAGGCAAAAATTATGTTCCCACACAGCAGTGCTGAAGAGACACTCTTAAACAATTTATAAATTTGAAACTGAGGATGACAAACAAAAATGAAACTATTTGCATGGGGATGCAACAACAGTCACCTCTCTAGCTAGCAAAGAGAAAAAGGTAATTTTACATAATGATTCTGTGCTGCTGAACACCCCTGGTCAGAAGCAACCAAATAACAAGCACTTTCTGCCATTATAGTGGTCATAACTGTCACCTCTTCAGCTTTATTGTGTTTTACACAGCTGAGCTGACCCGAATGACGCCATCGTCCCTTTGATTGGCTGGGCTGGTGTCAGTTGCTGGCTTAAATAGACACAGAAGAAAGAATTCAGCATCCTGTGATTGAAATTCAGGCTTGCTCGGATGCATGTGCCTGTGGTGAAGCAATACAAATAAAGACCACTTTTTGTTTTGCTTCAGTGAATTGTCAAAGAGATTTAGAAAGCCAGGGGATCTCATTATGGTAATACAGGTTAAATACTTTAAAAGCATATGGTGCTACCATCCTGAATGAAGCTGTCCCTGCTGGCTCCAGGAAGCAGACAATAGGCCAGAAACACATCTCGTGTCTCTGGTCCACCAATGGGAACTGGGGATTATAAATCACCACAAGGAAACATCACGTGCTATCTGGTATCAGGTAATGCCTTGTCTTTTCAATTACTATTTGACTCATCCTTTTCCAGAGAGGAACAAGCTTTAGCCATGTATTCCACTAGCCAAATGAAAACAGAGCTCTAGAGTTTCTTAGGGTCCATTCTTGTCTCAATAAAACAGGATCTGTAAAGATGGATGACGACAGCATATATATATATACAGTATAACTCATCAAGACATGTACAGATGGGGAATGCTTCCACAGAGATGCTTCCTCCCCATGGAGAAAAAAGTGTCAATGAAAACCACCAGGCACAAAACAAAAATGTTTTGCTTAATCACAAAGTTTAAAGATGCTTGGATATGGTCAAAAGGCCTCATCTAATTCACTGCTGACAGATTCTTCTGTGTGCAGTGATGCTCATTACCACATATTTGCTAATTTTCTCCAGTAGAGAGCAGCCTCAGCATTGACCTTGCTAACTCCAAATTAGAAAGGTTTTTCCCCATGGGCACTGGAATAATGTGTTGTCTCCTCTTGGAGCCTAAGACAATGACACATTGTGGTCCAAAAAGACCCTATTAGTCCAAGTCTGACAGACACTATCTAGGTTTTCAGAAACATGTCCTAGGTTACTGCTTTTTCAAGTGGTAAGTTGATTTGTGAGTTGCAGACAGGCAGCTGAAGCACTACAGTATTTTAAAGACAGCAGAAATTCTCAGAGATGCACCAATGTCCGAGGGCTTAAGATGAGCCTTAATCAGTGATGATGGAGCCAATTAAAAATTTACTGCCTTTAGTTCCTCTCCTTCACCAATCTGCCAGAGATTGCTGCCTCCAAAGTTAGCAGATGATGTCTCAGCCATTCCTGCCCTAATCTTTTTGCCTTCCAAACCCTAAAGAGAAGTGGATTTAATTCAGTAGGTACACTATCAGGGCAGTAACATCTGGCAAGTGTGTGAGAGAACGGCAGGAGGTGATAATTTCTTATCACAGAAAGAGTTGGCACAGCATCTTTATTGGGTCTCTCAGTTTAATTTCCTATTTACCCCCAAAAGGAAGGCAGGAAGGCAGGCAGGCAGGAAGGCAGGAAGGCAGGAAGGCAGGAAGGCAGGAAGGCAGGCAGGCAGGCAGGAAGGAAGGAAGGACGGAAGGAAGGAAGGACGGACTAGAATTTTCTTCAGGACCAGGTTCTGGAGGTGGTTGAACATGGTTCCTTGTTTGTGTTTCTTGTGGGTTCCTCTAATAAATTCCTTTACAAGGTATAAATGTATAACAATATATAAAAAATCAAACCTTCCCTTTACACATGTGTCAGAGGACTTAGTGAGTGACTATCGACAGATTTTTCTCTTTCACAGCTTCCTGAAGGACACTGGAAAACCTCAAAATTCCAGCCCTTGCTAATTTCTCTGCCACCTCTATAAATGCATAAAGTGACCCCAGGAAGATGAGTAACACACATATGTACCTACCTTGTCCAGGAGACAAGCTAGAAACCTTTGTTTGCCTATGGTTGCTTTTTTTTAATAATAATATCTATGTCCTTGCAATGTGTGTCCCTTTTAATTTTCCTTTATCCTACTAGCTAGGATGTTATCTGATCATGCTTGCTGACATTTTAACATCTGCTGCTGCTTGCCTTCATCCCTCTACTGGCCTTGTTTACCTGTTAACTTCATGGTCCTCGAGAGCTACTGCCATCTTTCCTTTTGCTATTCATGCATTTTTTGCTTCAGTGGGCCTTCTGAATGGAGACTTTGACAGAATATATTGTAATAAATACCCCTTCCCTAATGCTACTCTCCTGCTGACTGCAACTCTAGTCTTCTGCTAGAGTAACTGACTCATTACTCATCCATTTGACTGACTGAACATCCTACTTGCCAGTCACTACTCTACTCTTAAAATTACAGCCACCTGACATTCACCAGATCTTCTTTTCACATTACCAAAACTGCAGTCCTTTTCCCTAGCTCCTTTCATTTTCCACACTGACTCACACCTCCACTTGCTTGGTAGTCTCATTCCTTTAAAGGTTTACACTAATTTTGATAATTCCTCATCCAAACGCATTTTCCATGTCCACAGTCCTCCTGCCTGTCCTGGTATTTTAGCTTCATCTCATTAATCCCCAGCTCTCCACATGGTACCAGTAAGAGGATCTTTGTTTGGTACTACTACTTTTCCAGCATTATCTGCTGGTCCCCATCTCATGTCACAAGTCAAATACTACAGCAGGGAGCTGACATGTTATTGCACTGTAAGCACCTAACAGAACAAAGTCACAAGCCACAATGGAAAACTGATCAATAATGTACACACAACAACATTTGCTAAGTGGTTTCAGACCTTTCACAATGAAACATGCTATTTCATATTAAAACTGTGGTTGAGCAGCCATAACAGTATAGTGATGTACGTAAAGGGTACATCTGGTTCTCTCTTTCTGTTCACACATAAAATTTTAAAACAGTAATTTGTACCTGCTCAGATAGATATTCAGTAAGAATGATCCACTGGTTCTCTTTTGTGCTATTTTACATGCTCGTTTGCACATACAAACCTTCCATTGCATATTGTATAAATGAAAATTTACATTGGTTTGGAAGCAACAGAAAGGAGGTTCTGTACATGAGAATTGAGATTCTGTACATAAGCTTCTACACAAAGGTCTTTAGCACAGATGGGCACATTCTAAATATACTTTAGATGGATAATATGTCACGTCAGAACAGACAAGGTTGAAGAGACGTCTGCAGGGACACAGCCCCAGGAAAAAGTAGGGATTAGCTTGTCAATAAAGATGTAAACAGACTGCTCTGAGGCAGCCTCATTTCTGACATTAGAGAATCTTAAACGGTTTGCTGGCGAAGAGCTTGTGCAAAAATTGGGGCAGGCTGTCAGCACCAAAATGTATTCACTCCAGTTTTTCAGTAGTTACTGCTTGTCAGGCCAAGACTCCATAACAATACAGGGTTAAAAAACCAAATTGTACATAAACATACAACAGTAAACCCAAATTTAATTTATTGGAGAAAGTTATATCTGATATTGTGAAAAGCAGAGTTAGCTAAAGATAGACATCACGTGAATATCAACTACATTTATATGAGACTATATCTTCAAATAGGTACATGAGCAGCATGTGCATTTACCTCAGCTCCTAGAACGTCTGGAACAAACTGTTATAATGGACTCAACATGAGAAAGCAACCATATCTTTAAAAACAAACAAACAAAAAAAAGGCAGGCCTTGGCCTTATTTCTTTGAATGAAAAGAATCTGCACTTTAGGTATTTTGTGAAACACTGTGGTATGAAACCATTGGTAGAAACATAATCAAAGCAGCTATATAAGGGAATGCTGCTAATCTGGAAGAGTCTGTCAAGCGCTAAATCCCACTGAACAATCACTGCGGTGGTGCATATGGGCAGAAGAGAATTAATACCATGATATAACACCACCATTCCCTTGTTGTAATTTGCTAAGTGCCTCTCTATTCACCTGGCCTTCCCAAGTTCTGTTCTACTCTTAGAATACCAGAAGTCATATTACACACTATTTCACTGCTGAATAACTATGGTTAAACAAAACCATTATTAGCTGATCCAATGATATAGATTATAATCACTAACATGATAGTACCTCCTTCTCTATCAAGATCCTTCTGCTGTCAAGACTACCAACCTACTAAATAACAAAATCATAGAATGGTTAGGGTTGTGAGGGACCTTAAATCATAGAATCATACAGTTTCTTATCTTAGCCCCAAAGTTTAACAACAAAACTGGCAAGAGGTATTTTCTCTCTGCATATCTTATCAGGGCAAAAGAAAAAAAGTATCAGTCCAAATTAAGGACAAACTATTGTTTAATATACTAGCACTGACTTCTGCAATATTTTCAACCTGTTAGTGACACTCATTCCTGCTCAGAACTTACACTCCTCATATGGACTGCAACACTGTGAAAACAGACTATCAGCCTGCCCATGGGCACGTGCAGGTGAATTTTGTATTTTGTTTCTCTAAAGAAAACCAGAGAGCATTTTCAAAGATATCCTTTCCAATAATCATGTCTTACCTGCATTATCAGTTGTGAACATAGGTATTCTTCAATGTTTGCTGTTCGATACACCTTTGCCGTAACTATTGTTTTTCCCAAAGGCTCTCATGCTTTCTCCAGTCTCTGGCTGTAATCTTACATTCGGTACAGTAAAAATAGAAGACACTGTAAAAAAGAGTGTCAGTTCAGAAACTTTGATTTCTTTTTGCAGTACAAGCAGTAAATTAAAAATAATTATTTAATATATATGACAAACACAACGCACTAAATATATACAGCCTTTACATATACCACCTATTTCTGCAAGTAAGCACTGTACAAATTCTAAATGGAAAGAAGCTGAATGCAGAATGATGGAAGTTGTATGATGCAAATATTCTTAGCTGCATGCATCTTCAAAAAAACCTATTTCCAGATTGTGTGTGTTTATTTGTCCTCTACACTGCTACACAATTAATAACTTCCACTTTCAAATCTCTGCTGAGAGAACTTAGAAGTAAATAAGAGGGTAAAACATGCAGCAAGGTTTTTCAATAACTTGATATCACATATTACATCTTCAGAATCTTGATGTCAGTAGAACTGAACTACCTTGCTTGACTTTCTTTTTTGAATTATTAAAGACAACTAGGCTTGTTAAAAATAACCTAATAACTCAAAAGGCTGTTACATGAAGCAATCCCCTTTTGCATGAGCTAGAAAAACCTTGACAACTTCAATATCACACCAGGCAACTAATTATTAGTAGACATGATGATAATAATGACAGGAATCAAACTGCAAATGGTTAAGGACTAACATACTGAGAATATAAAAACTCATTTTTGCTTAGAATGCCTCAATTTCATGGGGAAATATCAATGACTTTAATAACTCCTGAAAACAAACCTCCAAATAACAATATCCTCAAGAGAGCTGCCTCTGCAAGATTCCATAAGGAAATGCTAAAGAACTATTCAAGGCCCTGAGAGTTTTCTTTTTTGCACTAACAGCTGGCATAACTGCAAGTTTTTGGAGCTACTTTTTAATCTATATGTCTTTAAAAGACCTGGCTATTGTTTTATGCACAGCCCTTCTCACTGTGGTTTGACATCTCAACTTGCATTTCTTATTCTGCTATCCTTGGTAACACACACTGTGAATAGCAGATATTCTATGCAAATAAATGATTATGAGCTCTCAAATATAAAAGTAGAAAAGTGGGAGGAGTGATTTTTTGCCTTTTTCCCCCTAGATAATAACAAGTACACATATTTAGTAAAAAGGATTAATCTATAGATTACTGCATAACTGCTCAGGTTTGAGATGCTACATCATAAATTCCACTGTATTCCTAGACAAGGTGTTTTTAGCAGAACTGCATTACTCTTACCTATTTAATGTAGTACTTTCAAAAACTGAAAGTGGCTTAGACAGAGCTTATCTGGAAATTGAACTTCCAACGCAATTGAAAGTATGCCTTGATTTGAAACTAAGCCAAGTAAAAAAATCAAAATTGTGCTTTTCACCTGAACTAACTTTGCACACATTTTTAAAATAAACCACATCAAAAAAATATATTGTACAGTATTACATAGACTACAAATACATAATACTAAAGGTCAAAACCAGAATAGAAAGTCAAATGCTTCATTTTTACTTTTTCAATGTAGGCAGAGTCACCATAATTTTATGAAATACTGTGATTCCAAGGAAACAATTTTCTGATGGAAAATCATTTGACTGATTCCTCCTATTTGCCTTCCTACCCACATATGAGTCTTTCCCTGGTTTTTAGTACTAAATCCCCAAATTTGCAATTCAGCATTAGGATAAAATTGGACAAAATATATTCCATGATGAATGCTATTCACTTTAAAGATTTGCAAAATCACAGTGGTGTCTGAATTAGAAAGCAGTAATTTTGTTTGTACATAAAAACTCAATGTGTTTATAACTATATTTAATTAACTATCAGTAGCATTTCTCGATGTAAAATATTAGCACAGAGAGCTAGAATGACAAAAACTGGTAATTTTACTACACAGTAAACATTTTTCCAACTCTCCAAAGTATATGACTTCTTTGTTTTGTAAATATGTTTACAAGTATATCCAAGTAATACTAAATAGAAATGATTGTAGTATTTGATACTGGGATTGTCCTTTCTTGCATCTGGATTTATGCTTCATAATGATTATCTGCTAGACACAGAAATAGTCTTTCTGTAACTCAAAATTTTACTGGAGGCATTTAGAAGAGCCTTGCTTTAAAATATAATGATTTTTCATCTTTATTCTCCCCCCTTCAAAAGGTTTCACTGCTCCTGATGTTTAACGTTATGCAAAGACGTGTTTCTGCCAATGAATATCGCCTTATGGTTATGCTTCTGCAAATAACCTGCTGTGAGCTGATAAAAGGATTAATGCAGCCAAAATTCTTAATCTGTGAAATTACAAATTAAATTCTCATATTAAAAATACCACCCTGAGGTATTTTTTGTGGTTTTAATTCCCCTCTGGTGTTCTGCATACATTGTGCTTGTTAATGACTAGGACAAGACTGTCTCTGTTGGCAGCCTGCTGCAGAGTGATAATGTGTAGGCATTTACTTCACTGATAGAACTGGATTTAACCACTGACTGATAAACTAAGTGGCAAGTGGGTAATAAGCCCATATTAACAGAAAACTACTACTGCAGAATTCAGAATTCAAAATCCTGGCTAGACTAAATCACACAGTCAGAAGGATTGAGATGTCACCACTGCAGAGTGATTTTTGTTTTCCATTTAGTGGAAATAGGATAAATGAACTGGCATTCTTGATGTTTCATTAGTCCTGGAGAAAAAAATCTCTTTGCATCAGTTTCTGCAAAGGCAGACTTTCAACAGTAGCCTTAATTTACCCTGAACCTTTAAATTTTCAGCTTACCAAGTACCACAGGCAGCAAACTGAGTGGAGGGTTTCGTCACGGGAGGACCATGTCAGGGTCCTCCTCTGATATGGTCCTCACCTTGTGGAGGAGGAAACTGGGAATCTTTTTGCAGAGCAGGAACACAGTGTATGACAGTGATGGACAGAAATTATTGGTGCTATTTTGATTTTAATGCTCATATTCTACAAATGGGGGAGTGGTCTTCAGAGCAAAACTAGGAGTAGAGCACTTGGACAGCCAAGCCACAGAACCAGCTCAAAACATTACTACTACAGGTGCTGAGGATGGTAAAGATAAACTTTAGGAAGACAAAAGTTTTCATACCAACACTGCTGTAAACAGATTCTGTTGTTGATGAATATGCAGAAAGAGAGCTCAGTTTTTAGAAGCAGACTTTAAAACCAGCCATAGTTACACACACATGTTCCATTGTTGCATCTCTGAACTTCCTGCCTTGAGGTACTGGATTTAGATCTTTTGCTAATGGATGCATGTTTGAAAGCAGAAAAGAACATAGAGTGCTGTAATGCAAGCATGCATCTCTCTACCATAGTGAGTTAAAGCAAAATGCTGACTGTTATTCCCTTGTGAAACATTTTTTTAATAACAGAACCTTCTTTGAATAAAAACTATCATTCATGATACTATTTTGCCCCAGAATAAATAGTAGTGTGCTTTTAACACTGAAAAACAGCATGCACACATACAATAGAAATTATTTGAAATTACTATAAAGATAATTGACAGTAAACATGATGACAGGAACATTTCTGCCAAGTCAATTGGAATGCATTCAATTTAATAAAAGAAACAAAAAGATGTATGTACATTGTGAAAGCATTCTTAGTTAGGAATATCATCTGCCATCCTCTTCGTACACAGTCTAATTCAGCAAATTAACTGATTGTTTACTTTGTGTTTCTCAGACTTCTGAATGTCAAGTCCTTTCTTAAAGGTTACTGTTATAACACATAGAAATTCTGTGAATCAAACACAGCTGGATTTTTATCCTGTGTGCTGCAGCTAGTTAAGAAGTACTGTATGTTATAAGTGAAAAGCACTAAATATGTAAATTGCATTTTTCCTTTTGCTTTATGACAATTCAGAGAATTCTATTGGCTCCACACATAATCAAATACAAAGATAGCAGGCTGCAGACTGCAGAGCAGAGATAGCAAAAAGAAAAAAAAAATCCATTTTGTCCTGTGTCAAGCTAACTATGTAATTTCAATCTACACAATTGCAGTCACGTATTTTGTATGTGGCTGAGTGTGTCCATGAAGCTGTCTGCATGTGAGGGTTAGCATACACACATGCATCTGCCTGAGCCAGAATCTTTGTTTTTAATCCGTTTGGAGGTGGTTGTACTCACTATCAGTTAACTCCCATAGCCGTGGGGGCAGATCACTGAAGTACTCGTGGCTCAGAGCTGCCTGTGCTGACAATCTGTTCTTTGGGAAACACTGGAGTAGTTTGGAGGCTAGATCTTCTGCGTGGTTCACACAGCTCAGCCTGAAACATAAACAAGAAGGTTTTTCTGAAAAACAGTATCATTATTCTGTTTACTAATTCCATCTCCAGTCAGAACAGCTGAAACACCAAGTCTTGATAGCCAGGAAAGCTATTCCTCAGGTTAGGGAGTGAATGAATTATTTCTGTATTGACAGCTCAAAATTGATATAAATTTTACAACTACAGAGCATATAATATACCATATCATATATGCCCTGCCTAGTATGCTAAAGCATCATGAGCAACAGCATCTTGAAAGCAACTGTTTTGATCCTTCCATTTACATTTTATTGAGCATACTGACAGACTGAAAATTTACAGTGCTGGAAACAAATGCTTATTACCATCTAAATGCATGAAATCCAGGCTTACAATAACAGCAACATTCGCACAACTTTGTGAAGTATCAAATTTTAAAATCCAGCGATGCTTAACATGCAACACATGCACCATGTTTCACAAAGACATTTGTCTTTCAGGAAGTACTGTCACATGGCAGAGAGCTGACTCTTCATTAAGTGTTAATGCAAAGCAAACAGTAAATTTAAGTGAATTATCTTTTCTAAGCTTCCTACAGAAGTCTGAGAAAACTTGCTCTTTCACTGGGGCATAAATTCTTGGGAATATTATAAGAAAATACAACCTAGAAGTAAAAGACTTGGAGTGGAGAAAGTAAAATGGTAATCAGCAAGATGTGGCCTGGGTCTAGTAACCTATAGCTGCCTCCTGAATTTCCAAAGCCACCAAATTTTTGTGAAATGCAGTAAAAAAAAAAGAAGCTGAATCTTGTTAACATCCTGTTGCTACTATTACTAGGAAACTTCAGAAATTCAACCACGCCTTTGATCAGTAAAGATCTCTCATTGGGTAAATGCCAAAGTGTATAAAAGGTTTTTATTTTTCAATGTACTGGTTTCCCAACAGCAGTAGATAGTAGACTGCAGACCAAAATAACAGAGCATTTCAAAAATGTTATCGTCTAAAATAAATAATCTTACAGCATTTTTCATGCAAATATTCTTTTTTTTTCCGCTCAAGCCGACTTTCCAGAAAACAATTCAAGAAAATGGATTAAGCAGAATTACTCTTTTATCAGATTGATATGGCATAATTTATATGAATCAGTATAGACACAGGTGAAAACTGTCTCTTCAACATAGAACAGGCAACACTAAAACCACTAAATAAAAAAAATGGTTACTACAGTGAGAACTTTAAGTTACAAATGTCCCAGACACAACTTTTTGTTCATGTCTATACTACAGTCAGTGTGAAAAATAAAAAAAGCAAAAGGATCTCTACTACATTATGTACTGGCATATGTATGATATGCTGATATTTGCAATCATTCAAAAAGTATGCCACTGGCTGTCTTTTTAATTTCTAGCAACTGTACCCTAGATAGAAATTTGAATACTGTGCCTATCTGATCTCTTCTTGAGAATTGGCAGGATATGTGTCCAGAAATTACCCAGGGATGAATTGCTTAGGAGTGCTGACCACTTTAAGACATTATATCTCATCAGTCATAATCTTCCCAGAATTCCCAGGATTAGATTTCAGAATTGCTATTTCAGGTTAAACAGATGCTGAACTCCAGTGTTTCTGATGGGCATATTTTTTTCTGCTTTCATTTTCAGTTTCTGATAAACGAAAAACATCTTGAATGAAAGTCATTGCTTATAAATTACATTATAAATTAGAATAATTCCAGGCTATTTAAACTGCCAGATTGTTGAAAATGTTAGTTAAACTTTTGTGAAAATTACAGATAATTTCATTACAGAACACAGCAAAATACCGCAACAAAGGTTATTATTAAAAAAGAAAAGGAAAAGAAGCAGTAAATATTCAAGGAGAACTGGCATTCATCTTTCTACACATCCAAAATTTCCATGGAATGGTGATTATATTGAGTCTGTGAGACCTGTCTTGAGTCCTAATCCCCCCTGCACCAATTAATTGTTCAGAGGTTCAGTCAAACCATTTTGCCAACACAATTTTTCTCCACAGAGGTAGCTGCAAACTTTTTAGGAACTACAGTAAACTTACTCTGTCTTGAATGAGAACTACTGTTAATTAAGAAAAACGCAGTCACTCAAGTAAGAAGTGAAATATTACCCTCCAATATAACAATTACACCATTCCTTAGCGGATCCATATGTATAGCAAAGGTGCTAATTAAGTAAGGCAATGCAAAGCAAAAGAAAATAACATTCAAACATTAAAAAATTCTGAATTGCAGATGAAATTACAGATGGCACCTGTAGTTCCTCAAACAGAGTATTGCTGACATTTTGACTATATTAACGGTCACCAGCATACCCGGGATACAGCTAAGATTTTTATTGCAAGAAATTCAGAATCACTAATATAAATTGAAAGTGTTTTGAATAAGAACAGTTTAGAAAGCCAAAGTCACCTTCCCAATTCAGACACAAAAAAGATAAATTTCTGAAATCAGTGGAGAAACCAAAGATAAACATCAAATAATCAGCAGATTATACATTAATACAATATAAATCCAACAAAAATATCTAGGGCTGCAACATAAGCACATCAACTAATTGAATAATTATGAATAAATCAGTCATAATTAGAACTGGTTTTATAATTAATAGAAAGAAGACTAAATTAATCACACAGTCTGCAAAAATAGTTCAATCTGCTATAATTATTAGATCTATCTGCCCTGATCACACTCCATGTAGTGCTGAGTTTGTGGGGTTGGTGTTAGTTGTTGGTCAGTGCTTTGAAGATTCCAGTTGCTACATTATTAGTATTATGTTTCTGAGCATTTATAGATTTTACACTCAGAAGGGACCATAATGACTGAGTGTCACCTCTTGTGTAAGACAGGCCAAAGAAGAACATCCAAGTAACTGATGGATCAAATTACCACTTTCACCTAGCTCAGCTGTATCTATAAAGTTCTACATGAAAATTCTAATTTTGTTTATGGATCTTTCCACAGCAATGAAAAAGTTCTTCTCCAAAACTCATGTCTTCTTCAAAAGTCACCACTAGAAGTCAGTGGACACTGCAAAAAGCAATGCATATGGGCTCCTAAGGCTGTCAGTATTAAAAACTGATGCCTTAGTGGAATGCATGATTGATTTTGCTGCTTTGTTTAAAGACAAGCTATTCTTTACTTATGAAAAATGTACTGCATGATCATGTATTAAAATTACATCTGCTACATCAGAATTGTTTGGAAAACCCCATTTAGTGCATAACTTCAATGGTCTGGAACGAGCATCAGAATGATTGCTTTTTTATCTTTCCTTTTTTTTTTTTTTTGCACCAATAGTCTCTTTAAAATATCCTCCTTAAAACATTAACAATTTTCTCTGATTTAAGTTTGAAACCTGATTCCTCTATAGAAAAAAAAGGCTAAATTTTCTGATGGCGTTCAGTAGTTAAATACCTAATGCAGGAGTTAACAAAAAGAACTGAAGGATAAAAAAAGATTTCATTTTTAAATACACCTCTTTCAGTACGAGACAGGATGGAATTTCATACAATATGGCTTTGTGTCTAAAACATAATAGCATGTTTTGTCTCACAGCAGTTGGGCCATATAGGAACTTGGCATGCATGATATGGCAAGTCTCAATATTCACGCTTCACTTACTGTCACACTAATCACTGAGGAATAGTTACTACTCGTGACAGCACACATACTTTCAGAAAATGTGGTGCACAGCAGAATACAGAGAAACCTTTGCAACGAGCATTAAATAATGTGTAGATATTGTTTGGAGGAATACTGGGAATATTTTTACATACCTACTCTGATGACATTTGTGAAACTCATTGATTTTCAATTTAATCCCAAATGCTTTATACAGCCTTAGCTCAAGAAAAACAAACACCATATGAACCTGTCTCACTTGAAACATATATGAATCTGACTAGACTTGAGCAGTTGTAAATCTCATTGGATTACAAGAATTTGATTTAATTTCAGAAAACAGGCTTAAATGTCTTTCTACTGCAGAGGAAGGTCAGTATTTGGTCAAGCAGAACATGACTAAGATCACTGAAGTTTGGTTTAAGCTCTCGAGAAAAAAAAGTTTGGGGCATGTGCAGTGAACTTCTGAACTTGGGGTGATTTGCTTTTAAATGCAATGAAGAAGGCAGTTCAAATTCACATTAATAATTAAGACAAATGGGCATTAAAACAAATGGAGATAATATGCTGTCTATATGCTCCTAGCAGCATGAGGTAAATACTTCCCAAAGCAAAAATCATTTACTGTGCACATTTTCCATGTGAAGATGTGATTCTCGCAGTGTATCATTAATTCATTTCTCGACTGGCATTTATTGCATGGCCTAGAGGAGTGAGGCACCTAGTTCCCTTTGGAAGTCTCAGCTGTTTCTTTATTCTAAGCAATCTCCTGCAACCTGAAGTGCTGAAAGACAAAACCACAGTTAACCTGAACAATCACACCATTTAGCAGAGTTTAAAGTTTAATGGTATGAAGAGAACTAGCAAATTGTTGTAAACCAGGCAGGCCATATGGCAACCCTTGCAGCTACTTTCACAGAGGATGCTCTGCTCCCCTCAACAGCAGGGCTCCTGTACAGTCCCTGTGGTACCTCACCTACCAGCACACTGCCTCAATGGTTCTATTCCCCATTTTAACCCAAATCTGCTTGAGGACAGCAGTGTTCCCTCTTGTCCCAGGCTTTAGCTTCTCCTGAGTTCAGTACAAAACTGTACAATTCCATGTATGGTAGTTAACACTTCCTTTGCCAACTCATTGCCTTCTCACCAGCTGATCCAGACGTGCCCTCACGAGCCTTGATATTTATACCTCTGAATATACTCGTGATGCTAGCCGCAGCAGCTGTGTGAAGAGCCAATCAGAGCAGGGCCTACCTAAGCAGCATTTCCATTTTCCGAACTCCAGCAGCCCTTTCTGTTGTTTCCGCCACGCCGAGAGCTCCTACTGTCTTCAAAGAGCCGACGCGCCAGCTCCAGCGTGCAGGAGCTGCTTCCCCCACGCGCCTGGTGTGCCTCCACTGAGCTTTTGTAGGGTTTATTTAGCCATCAAGGAACCACCACAACAAGTGAACGCAAGTTTTGATGTGAGGCTTTTAGCTTTTGATACAGATGAAGGCATAAAGCAGTACCTCAAGAAGAGAATCTAACAGAGCAAAGATGTTACCATTTTTTCAGTGTTTTACACAAAGGTGATGGAGGACTAGAACTGATGAACAAACAGAGACAAAACCATTTGAAGGCTCACTGAAGCAGTGTTTTACTTGTTGCTGATCAATCACAAAATAGAGAATTTGCTCTACAGCAGAATATTAGAGGTACTTCAAATCAAACTATACAGTAAATAATACAATCAAGCAGAGTCACTGTGACATGTCACTGTTGGGATTGTACCCCATACCTGCATGGGGCTGCCAACAGCAGTCCTGGGTTGTGCAGTTCCTTAGAAAAGGCATGTCTCCAAACACCTGATGCTGCTCTTGCTCATCCTAAATTGAGGTGATGACAATAAATTCAGAAACACTGAGCTCTCCACACAGGCAGGGTGGGAAAATCCAGTCTCCAGGCTCCCTAGGCCATTGGTTAAATTGGAGTCTTCTAGCTCAGCACCTGACTAGAAGCCAGATTGCCACATTAGCACAACATCCTGCTCTTGGATGAGCTAGGCTGGGACAAAGCCTGCACTAACGTGGCTATTCTGCTCCCAGTGTCTGTCCTTGCTCTGTGCTCCTGCTCAACACTGCACTCCACAGTCTTCAGACCATCATGATTTCCATGGTTGTGTGTGAAATGATCTCTTTGGAAATTTAAAAATTTGTTTGATCCCCTTTAATTGTATTACCATATTACAGCATCAGCAGTCTCACCCACTGAAGTACGGAAAAGGTGGTAAGAATATTTATTATTACAAAAAAAGCCATGAAAACCACTGATAAGTATTCACTGATAAGTATTCACTGATATGGAACAGATATAAAAATAAAAGTGTCAGTGTTTGACTCCTTGGCACTGCTGTTAATGTCGATGTAGCAGAGGTCAGAGGCCCATTTGGAAAGCTGTGGAGGTAAGTTCATTCAGCGCATTCCAGGAAGGTAATAATAACCCTGGCCTGTCTGAACTAATTCTCACTTGACAGTTGCACAGATGCCATGAGCTGGAAAGCAGCCAAGACAAACAGAATTTCATGAAAAAAGGTGAACCTAACAAATGAAGGTTCTAACAATATAGATAACTAGCTTTTCTATTTTAATTAATATAGATATATAATATAATGCCATATAGTGGTATATACTTGGTAATTTTTTAAAAGAATCTACTGACCCAGTAGGTAAACCAAAATTACAGTTGCAGCTCCTGAACTTCTCAGAACAGAGAATTAAGATGCCTAAACAGCTCATGAGTCACATTAAGCCTCTGAGACTCAGTTTAGTCACACCTAAGCTAGACAACGAAGTGATCCAACATCTCAAGGCAATTCACATTTTACAGTAGCCATTATGCTCAATTACAGCTTCATCATTTGTGTGTGTCATCACTGAATGCAACTCAAGACAAAAACTTCAGATATAAGTCTATTTCTCCGTGATTCACTCTGCACTAGATTTGAAGTGTTTTAGTGTCTGTTTCAGATGTATTACTGGATTTCTTCAACACAGTGATGCTTGTGATATCCAGCTTGGAAGGTCTGCTTCAGAGAGGAAGCAGAACATCAACAGCATTACAGAACACACCACTTTTAAAGATGGAATTTGGTTGATTTGATGTTTAAAGGCTAAGCTTAAGGAGAATCGGTCAATATACAACAGACCTAAAAGTATTCTGAGTTTTGTCCTATATTCTGACATGCACCTGAGCTAGCTCTTGCTCTGATGCCTCAGAATAAATATGCTGAGCTATGAAACCTTGCAACGAAACCCAGCACCAGCTATTGAGAGCTTTGGGCAAGAAGATTGCTAATACTGTTCATTGAAAATATTCCAGATACTTTTCCTACTCGTTCCTTACAATTCTGACACAGAGTAGTGTTTACATTTGATGCTAGGCATCTTTTTGCCAGGATAAGGTATTCTGGAGTATCAAATGAAGCAAGAAGTATGGAGTCTACATGGTAGACACTAAAGTGAAGAAAAGCTTATTTAAACAGCAAAAATACAATATATGTCCAGTGATAACATACCCTAAGCTCTTGAGAATGTAGTTTTCTGTGATATCATCACATAACTTCCTTAATTCCTAGGAATTCTGAGATTATGATATTCCAGGCAACATGTCTGCTGCATACGGTGTTTTGCTACTGTTTAAAATCAGAACTAACTCGTTTAAATGAGACTACCTTAAGTAATTCACATTATTTCACTCAGTTTTCAGCAGTTTCTCTTAGATACAGGTATTTCCCAGAAAAAGTATTTCCTAAGAAATTTTAATTAGAACATGCTTTACCATTTTGTCCCAGAAAGAATTTAGCAATTACTTCTTTTTGATTTTACATGCCACCACCAGCAATCAACTATTCTAATTCTTTCAGAATCCCAATTAGCCCAGTATTAAAGATACTAATTATGGAAGACATAGCACATTACTTACACCACGACAGACCACTACCGAATGTGCCAGATTTATAGTTTACTGGAAGATCTTTGCTTGCTGTAAGTGCAATTAATGAAGAAAAACAACACAGTGGTGACACATCTAGTCAGAGGCTTTTGATTATTTTCAAATTCTTTAAAGGGTGTGAATCTTCTGATCAAGGTGAATGTTTTTTAAGGGCTGTCTGTGCACCTCAGCTAGTTGAACAGAATACCCTTGGAAAATATACAGAGCTAAAAATAATTATTAACACCCCAATCATTTTATGAGCTATTATTTCACCAGAAAATGGAGAAAATATAACTTTAATCCTGAACAAAACTCTTCAAGGTTTATGTTCTCTATAAACCTTTCACTGAGAACTGAAAATATAAGTTAGTAATGCAATAAATGCCCTAACAAATATATCAGATTTTTCACTTAATGCTTTTTACAGGCTTAAACCAAACTGAGTGAAAGAAAATCACCTTTTACAGTCTGACTCTTAGAGGAAGAATGCCTTTCTGTTATGCTTTTTAAAATAAGGCATGGTGAATTTATATCAACTTCAGTGAATCTTGGGGCATGATAAAAGGAAGAAAATATAGCAGCGGAGTTAGGATTCCATAGTATTCTTTCTTCACATATTTATTTCCTCACTGGCTGGACATAAGCAAAAAACAAAAAAAAAGGAGGGAATAACCCCCCACCGCCCAACATAAAAATAGATGAAATAAACCTTTGGCACACAATGCAGTCAAAGCTCTGTGCTTTTCCTCATCCTACCCTCAACAACCTGAATTGCTTCTCTCCAAATTAATCCATGCAAAAGATATTCTGAAGAAAAAGAAAAAAACAAACTCTGAATTTAAAATTTGTCAAGTGGGTGTACCCGTTAGGGAAGCAAACAAAGTCCTTCATATTCTCCCTTATCCAGCTGTCTTTCTGGACCTATTGCCTTTAGAAAACAAACAAAACAAAGACAGAATTAAGTGCTAGTAAGTGAAAATTAATACTGCTCTATGAATCTCTACCCTCTTGTCTGGAATTTTATCATTTTGGGTTTGTGAAGTTTTAATTTCTTTCTAATGTAAATAAGAACTGGTCTGTTTGCTTAGTCCTTCAACAAGAATTTGCTACAAGGTTGCAGCATGCAGGCAGTGCCCCGAGAAGGGTGACCTTGCTTCAGTCAGTGAAGCCAAAGATCATTTATCACAGTTAACCTACAAATCTGTCCTGCCGGGGCTGCAGAGTCATCAACTACTCGGAAGCAGCTACTTGTCCTGTCCTCCCACTGCTGCCTAAAACATTGCATGGGTCTGATCTCTTCTATTACTGTATACCTCTCAGCTAATAAAATATATTTCTGTGGGTATGGAACTTACAGAAGTACTTTGTATTTATTTATACAGCTCATTAAAGGCGGATAGAGATTTGGAGGCAGAGAGAATGCCCCAAGCCTGGAAAACTCAGGAAGACAGACCCCAGGCATATGCATGTATTTAACTTTATGCAGATGAGTTGCCTGGCTGAACCCAAGGAGACTAAGCAATTATGTAAAAGCAGGCATCCTGGTCTTTTTGCAACTATATTCCTAAGCTAAGGCAAAACAGGGAAATGATGCAGGACTAGTAAACACTGAGAGGAGGAGACTGAGATGGTTGTAATGGGAGCATGTGGGCAATATATTCAAGCTATGCAGTCAAGAATATTTTATTATGTATTATTATGTCTGTATTTAGACAGACTTACATCATATGGAGCTAGCTGAAGCTCCCTGACTCGGGTGCTTGGTTCAGGTGACATTACAGGAGAACACAGGATAGGACACCACATTCACACCAGCAATGCAGTGTAGGAAGTGCCATTCCTCCTCCAGATCCACTCTCCCAATTAGCACACCACTTTCTCTTTACACTGATGGAGATAGAAACTTTCTAAAGTGAACATTAGGTCCTCTTTGAGTAGGGAGAATCAGGCAGACTGAAAATCCAGTGCCTGACACCAATGGCAGTAATGCTTGTTAAGAGACAAATATGCTTGTGTTAATGTATGAATTTGACTTTGAACTTGAACAGAGGAAAAAGAAAAAAAAGAGGTTTCTTAGTTGGGGACCACCATGGAAGAAGAAATCAGTGATTTCCCTAGTATGCAATTTGAAAAAAATGTAACACTATTTTGCACTGATTTTTTTTAAAGTGAAACTCTACATATCCACACATGCCTGTATTGAAATGTCATTTTAGAAAGTTGCTTGAATTTGACACAAGAGTTTATGCCATTTTATCTATTAGCCTCTTGGAGGTGAATCACCAAGTCACAAACTCCATCTATTTTAACTACCAATTACTGAAACACGTGGATCCTAAGTGCCTGTACTTACATATGTGTGAGGATGCAGTGTTATCTGGCACTCAGAAATTGGCTTGCAGTAGGGAAGAACTCAACTCTGAACTATTTTTGCAAATCCTATCCTGTCAAAGTATCATGAAAGAGAGACAGCTAAGCAGGGAGTTACTGCTATTTAAGCATAAATCAGCATAGGTGATTTAAGAACTAAAATCAAAATTGTTATCTATAACAGTAACCACTGAAGGTCAGATTTCCCAAAGAGCCAGCTATCACTAAAAATTAACTGCCAGCAAAGCTCAGGCTACTTCTAATAACCCAAAGACCAGGTGGATTTTCAAAAGATATTGCACACATGGAATAGTGGAATCCATGGAGCTCTGGTCATGTGTGCTGTCATTGAACTGGATGGGCAGGTAAATAAACATTTGGATCTCATTTTAGGGTGCTAAATGAACATTAAGATTCTGCAAAAGCAGATATTTGAGGCTGACAAGTCCTAGCAGATTCCCAACTGAGAAGAAGAAGCCTGGAGTCAAGTACTACGAACAACTGATAAATTCACTGTCTGGGCATAAGCCCATCTGATTCCCAGAAAGGAAAGCAGTAGTTGTGAGTGTGCCTGAACTATCTAGGGGACAGGAGAAGTCTTAAATATGAGAAAGGGATCACTGACACAAAAATAGGAAATATGAGCTTTGTGAAGAAAGGGAGGAAAAGGCAAATTTGTGGAGGATTTTGAAAAGGATAAGTAGGGGCTGAAAAATGATGGAGTGAAACAGCCAGTGTTGGGATGAGAATCAAACAATACACAAAAAAATAAACTGAATTTTCTGGTTGCTTTTTATATGATTTGAATGAGGCTGTTGATCAGGAGAGGACATGAGAAGTATATTACAATAATCATGATCAGAGTGACAAAGTTGTTTGGGGAAGACAAAAAGGTATCTTGGAAAAGCTGGAAAGAAAAGAATTGAAATGCATTTATCTTTCTGGATGCACAGGATAGAGATATTTCTTGTTTTTCTTTCCTAAGACTTCAGGCCTAAGTGACAAAGAATACTAGGAGTACAGTGAGAGCAGGAAATTTCACTGGGAATATGCTCAGGTGTGCACTGGGAGTAGCAAGGATCTCTCTGTCCAAGACTTACTGCTGAATTGAGCAGGGCTAGTGAAAGAGCCTGACTGCTCAACTACTGAGTGTCCACATTGCCCCTGGAATATTTGGCCATATCCACTAGCATGCTCCAAACTCACTCCTGGACACAGTCCAGGAAACAACTCAAACCAGAGACCATTCCCAAAAGGCAGCAGGCACTAGGCTCCTGCACACAAGGTACACCACATATTACACTAGAAACACCATTTCTATGGTCTGTAACACGAGTCCTGCTATTCTGGAAATCTTTATTTAAACACCTAATGCTCCACAACCCCAAAATAATAACTGCACCTGCAGCTGCACATAAAGCCCACAGGAGATGCAAACCCAAGTGTTCCTCAGCACAGCTGTAGCCAAGGTCTGCCACATGGCCTCGGGGCCAGAAGATAGTCCCTGGCTCTGCTTTAGTCTGCAGCACAGACGTAGGCTGTAGCTGACAGAAAAATGGTATTCACCAAACACTATCTGTCAACATCTCAGGAAAATTCATGCCCTCATGGTTGCTGAATAAAGCTTGACTCAAGGGCACTGTAAGGATCAAATATGAAAGAAATAAAAGGAATGTAACAGTATTCTGCAGAAGTCATAATGCTGAAGGAAGGCCAGTACTGATCCAGAGCATGATTTTTTTATGTCAGGGTGGTGAAATTGGTTTGAGGCACACTAACAGGATACAGTAATAAACAGAATTTTAAAACTGCTATAAAATCTAAGGCAATGCAAAAGTGATAGTCCATTTTTACCATGCAACGATGTCAGAGAAAAGCATGCATTTAACATCCTTTTACAAGATTTCCTTGGGTTTTGCAATTTTGGATCCATATAGTATCAATATTTTAAAACTATTCTGTATTCCCAAACAACAGGAACAAAAAGGCAAACAATACCTTTATGAGAATACAACAGAAATAAAAATTTTATTTTTTCAATTTAAATTCCTCACTGTAAGATTCTGAGTTTATAAATCCAACATGAAAAATTAGGTCTTTTATTCATTTGTATTTTCAGCCTCCTATTGCAGCAGTGATCACAAAACAAACACAGCTGGCATCTTTATTATTTTAGTCACTGAAGGATTTAGCTGGACAAACATCACAAAGATGGTGGCTGTTTTCATTGAATTTATGATCAAATATGCTCCAGCATAAGATCAACTCTGTTACATCAATTATTACGAGATGTGAATAATTTAAAAGAAAGTTGTCTATTTGTAAATCAGATCTTAAGGATAGAAATTCAGCTGAGGTAGCAGCCAGTGGATATACACTATATTACAGAATTTAAAAGGATGCAGACTTTTGTGAATCACATTTTGTCATAACTACTGTAATTTACATTTTGCTATCTAGTGAGCTGCTAATTCAGGCAAAGAATTTCAAAATTTTAATTTAAACTTCAATTAAATTCATCTTTATCAGAGGAAAATTGAACTGGTTTGCTAATGCTTTTCAAAATTACAGAATATATTTCCTATAAAGGCTTAATTATAAACAATAGACAAACCACCATCATCAAATTTTTGAGGGTTTTTTTTTCCATTTTCACCAGAATCTGTTGTTCAGCCTAATGCCAGGAGAGTTATAGTAATTTTAACGCAGAATGTGTGCCTTAGGATATGGGATTGACTCAATGCCTGAAAGAAAAAGGTCAGTTCCCTTTGGAACCACTTGCCTCTTTGCCCTCCAGCAATGACAGGTGCACCAGCCCTGTGCTGAGGCTCGTTATTCACAGAGTGTTGCTGCAGATACATAATCTAACCTCTGTGTTTCAATGCATCAGCAGGGGGAGAGTCTCCCATCTTCCCATTTTGACATGGGTCAAGCAGGCACTGAAAATATATATATATATATATACATGACGACCTGCTTGCAGCCAGCATCGTTCACAAATTCTCAAACAATAGCTTAAAACTTTCTAAGGTGGGTCATTTAAAGAAATTGCTAAATTAACATATTAAGCTGTTTGGCTAGCAAATAAGTTAAAGGTATGAAAAAATCACTGTTTTCACCAGTCTACTACAATGATATGTATTTCAGCATCACTAATAAAAAGGAAAAGAAAACCTGCATGGAAAAGCAAAAATTCTCATTTCTCTGTACTGTATGGCAGGCAAGACATCAGAAATCTGAAGGCAGATACATGAAGTAACACAACCAAAAATGCAGGAAAGGAAGTGATTAAGATTTTCTTGAATGAATTTTGAGAGACAGTCACAGGAGATGCTTATGAATGGCATTAATCACCTGAATACCTGTGATCCTACCACAGAAAAGGCAGTGGTCAAAATTACACTGAAACCCCCACATAAGATCCTCATAGAAGTCAGTAAAATAAGTATTTGCCTAAGGCAAAGATAGTTTACAATGTTTATGTCACTGCAGAAATCTTAACTATTGTCATAGATCTCTGGCTGACAACAGAGACAAACAGCATGAGTTTTGAGACTGGCTTAAACCATCTGCAGTGGTGACAAAACCCAGGAACATTATTCATGTTTTTATACTTATTGCCTGTCTGCACCATCTCTCAAAATTATCTACATTTCTGAGATGAGAAATCAAAGGAACTGTTCAGTTAAAGAAAAATTATCTGTAATACAGAGCAAACAGCAGAGGATAATATCAAGCCACATAAGCCAAGAGCAGTTGCTTAGCATTAAGCACTTTTGAATGCCAACCCAGTTCTCAAGTTGCCTATCATTTTCACTCCCCTTTTGGAAAAATCTTGCCTTTAATGGCTACATACAAATAATGAGAGAGCCAGCAGTAAAGTCTACTTCACTTATATTACTGCCTTCACAGTATGCCTTCAATTCCTTAGACAAATATTTTTAAGACATATCTCAGAGACTCAACTTTGTCAGCAGTGTCATTATCTGAATAAGAGAGATTTCAGCTGATAAACCAACAGCACAGAACTCAAGCAAGAGGACAGAATTCCAAATATGAGGAAATACTGGTGCCTGGTGCCTCTGATCAGAAAGTATTAGACTCCAAACCAAGAAATGAACACAGACACTATGGCAACATATGAGTAACAGACTACCAAAAAACATAATTCTGGGAAATTATTAAAGCATTGGCATGTAGAAATGCATAAGGAGAAAGAACAACTGGAAACATCTGAAGAGTTGATCAGAAAGTATTCAAAAAGGTTAATGAAGAACATACATTGAAAAAAAATCATACCTGGAAACACCAAATAAACATGTCTATCTGATATACGTCTCAATATCCTAAGGAATTCTTAAGGAATTAGTGAGGATAGCAAGTAAACATAAAGCACCTTTTTAAAAAAGTCTTTCCAGGAATTCTACACAAGAATAGTTAGTTCTTCTTTGTCACTTCTCCTCATAGGCTTATTACTGTAGATAAGTTACTGTAACATTATCTAATTTTGCTCTGCACTCTAAAGTACTGTGCTAGACTTAAAAAAAAAAAAAAAAAAAAAAAAAGCCCATATTTCCTTTCTGGTTTTCAAGTAAGAGAATCTTGGCAAATATTTGTTGGACATTGATACACAACACAGAAAGAATATACAGACAACAAACAAAGGTAATATGGAAAAAAAATTTGATTTCAGAAGAAACAAGACAAAATGGCAGTCAAAAGAAGATGTGATTAATGAATAAGACATCAGACAAATTAATTTTAAAAGTGAACTTAACCATTGGTGGAACAAAGCAACAAAAGATAACATTTAATGCAATTCCTACAAAAAAAAATCTTGCTCTGCAGACAAACTCCAAAGAGCTGGGATGTGATACACTATCTCAGACTGAAAACTGGCTGACAGACCATAAGCAAAGGGTAATGATGAGTGGCAATGTACTGAGTTGGAAGGGAAGTGTCCAGCTGTGTGCCAGAGGGATTAGCGTTAGTCACAGTTTTATTTAACATCTTTATTAATGACCTGGACTAAGGGTTACCCTGCATACTGAATCAACTCTTAGATGGCACTAAATGCTGAAATCACCACAAAAGACAAAGACATGAGTACAAAGAAACTAACAGAAGTGAGATATGTGGGCAGAAAATCTTAAAACAGTATAGAGCATAGAAAATTACAAACAATTATTTCCACAGAAAAATAACCCCAAATAGAGAGTGGTCCAGAGTTAATAACGCCAACAAACTCTAGCCCAGTGCCAGATACTGAATTAAATGTTGCAGAAGACAGCAAAGAATATCCATATACATTGGGGCTGTATTTTCACTGCTGTCATGGATGGGAAAGGTACAGGGCAGTAAAAATGTAATTTTAGTAATGAAGCAACATAGAGTTATTAGTACTCTGAAACAAAAATGACAAAAGCCTTTGTGGTCCAGTTGAGGAAGCTTATTAGTATTTTTAACTGGGACAAGATGCAACACAATACCTAAAGCTTAGCTACACAAAAGAGGGGAAATTTAGAATAAAGCTAAAATAAATCGACTGTCAGGATAAACATTGTATCCATGAGGTCTGTTAGGAATAGTTTTCCCCCTCAGTTTTAAAAGGTGTAACATTATGGCACTTTGTGGTTGCTTCAATTTGAAAGAATGATTGGAATGTAAATCAGATAGGATTTTTTTTCAGCTCGGCGAGAGGATAAATGGAGAAACTGCAGAGATCTTTCTCAGCGCTTGGCTTCAGTGAGCATCCTGTAATTCCGGAGCGCGGGGCTGACAATCCCCGCCGCCTGCAGCTCAGCGCGGCGCTACGCGCACAGCAAACAGCGCTACGCGGGCGCAAGAAAAGGCGCTTAAGTGCAAACAAGCAGCTTCCAGCAGACTGAAATTAATTTAACAAACCCCGCGAAGCAGCGAAATAAACAAAAGGCGCTGCTGGGCGGCACGGGCGGGCGGCTCCGAGCGCCCCCTGGCGCGGGCAGCGCGGCACTGCCGCACACGGAGCGCGCGGAACGCCAGCCGCTATCGCAGGGCTTGTCGCGACATGAGCCCCGAGGCACCCCGGCAACCGCGCACCCATGGGAAACAGGAAAAAACCCGGGAAATACAAAGTGTTCGTTGTTTTTTGGTTTTTTTTCCCAGTGCAGCAGTATCAGTGCAAACCCTCAGGAGGCAGAGGCAGGTTTATATGCCTCTACATTACATATACTTCTAAAAAATATTTCCATTTTGTGTCCAGTTTCCATCCTTGCCCCTCCAGCGTGATCCGTGGCCCCTCCTTGCCACAGCATCCCTGCGAGGTGCTGACACTGCACACGGAGCACACAGCCAGCCCACCTCTGCTCGGTACTGCCTGAAATCCTCATTGCTTCTTGGGTTTATCCATCAGAAAGGTTTCCACAACACTAAAGCTTTTTGTTTCTGTTGTGCTGGAGAGCTCGAATATTCCTTCAGTACTACTACACGCTGTGTCGCAATGAGCAATGCTGATGAAGGGACAGGAGGTGAAGGGATAAAAATGACAATTAGAAGAGTGTTTTTCTTTAGTCAAAACCCAACTAAGGCAAAGATTTTCTTTAAATACCAAACAACAGAACTCCAAACCAAAATGTTTCCTGAGTCTTAGCTCTAAGCAATTCCATAGTCTGTGCCATGCTTGAAACAAAATAGAGACTCAAACTACATGGACTCGTGTCTATTCACTCACTTTGCTTTCTTCAGGAAGTTTTCACTGAATGACAGTCCCAAAATAGGCTAGTCCATCCTGGAATGCAACTTTTAAACACTCTGGCCTCAGAAAGGGAGGTTTCAAGTACAGAGGCCATCTTGTTAAAGCAAGAAATCCTCAGCAGTGGGACTGGCTGTGAGAATAAAGTGTTATTTATATCATAAATACAGCCATGTTGGGGAATTACAAAGTAGTAGTCCTATTTATGCAGAGCAGAATTTGTTTTCAACTGCACCTTTTCTTTCCAACCTAATTTCTCACAATACAACCCATTATGGCAGAAGGATCTGAAAAAGCTTTTTATATCCTACCAAATATACACAAGGATAATTAGTTCTCTTTTGTTATTCTTCTGTAAGGGTTTATTATTGTGGAGAAGCTTTTGCAAATTGAAAGCGGTTGCATTGCATTCTGAAAGCAGAGCTGTTCTTGGTTTTTATTGTGTAGAGATAATTGAACAGAAAAGTTCAGGAAAAAAGGTGAAAATATAATTCATTATGAACTCTATAAGAAGATCAGATTACCACATCTTAGTTCTTTTTAGACCAGCATTTTATAATTACATTCCACAGTATGTTATGTCATACTATGTAGGTGAAGCTTCATACTAGATAGAAGCAAATATCAATGCAAGTTTTCTTTCTTAACTTTATAAGCATTACTACAAAATTTATAGATTCCATCTTATCTAGTAAATACTCTCTTTATAATCTTTACGTAGATTGACAACCAGTGAAGAAATTCAGTGTTAAAGTCTGCAAAGAACTTAATTCACTGTAAGTGAGAGTTATATTATTTCCCTCAAACACTTCCCAAAAGAAGCCTCTAATATTAACCAATTCTATTTCAAGAATTTTAGGGAATTCTATTTTAAGAATTTTAGGGATCTGACTTATATAATGATCCTGCTGGGTTTCACTTTCTCATAGCTGTCAAATTCCACACTTTTAACGAATTCCCAGCTAGACTGGGAATTAAAGAGCAATTGACTTGTGTACAATATTGTTTCATTGTCTTGCTCTGCCTTTAAAATCATCTCGTGGAAGCTGATGTAGTTGGCCAGGTGCAATGATTTTGCCCCCAGACTACTATCTGTGACTTTTTTGGAAGGTATGGGGTTGGAGTTTTTTGACTGTCTTCCTTCTGCCTTACAGACATGAAGCTGCCTCTGTAGATATTGCAAGAGTATTATTCTTCCTCCTACTAACCTCCCCTTAAATAAATTGAATTACAATGCACATTTTGAGGTAAGAGCCTCTTTGAAGGCTTCTAAGCCCATATGCTCACCCTTACATGCCATGATCTCAAAACATATATATATATATAAACAAGACAAAGGAACAGTCTGTGCCTGAAAGATGAAACGAGAGATAGTGAAATTTTTGTGTTTAAAAAATTAAAAGTGCTCTCTTCCAATCAGGGGGGCATGAAGTTCAGTGTCACTGTTGTACAGTTTCTATGGCAGTTTTTGTGTGAAAATCCTTTAATTTTTTTTTTTTGTATCTCAATTCTTCCCCTATAAAATGTGGTAATGGGACTTCACCTCAAGAGAAGTTAAGCATACAGGTAAGTCCTTACAAGATCATAAACACTGCTCTTTAAGGTATATCTTTCAAAGGTACTAAGATGTTGAGAGGAAGTAAATCTGTACCAAAACCAATGCATATTTAAAAACAAAAAGCTGTATGTTTTTCTCCCCATCTCAGGTTTCAAGTTCATTGTCCTTAAAACAATTATATATGTGACATATTTTGTGTCACCAAAAATATTCCACAAATTAAATCAGGAAGTTAAAAAGGTTTTTGAATTTAAGACTGGAGATTGCTGCTTTTTGAAACACAGTAAGAAAGAAAGAAAATTTCTAGATTGAATCAGTCTATCCATGTGTTAAGTTTTACAGCTGAATTATAAACCCTTGGGAAAATGATGCCTATAACAGAAATGTTTATACATCCTTAACAACAGCTGTGCAAGCAAACAGTGCTCTAATACAACACACAGATAAAGATTTACACTGGAAAAAGAGAAAGCCCTTTACATTTCAAATGTAAATGATACGTAATTTTGAGGCGCTGAATATTTCCTATTATAGTAGAAATATGCATATGAAGCACCAATCTCGATGTATTGTCATTGCTTTTGCTCTTTCAATCCCTTCATTTCTGCTGAAAAATTGCAAATCCTTTATGCGCAGAGCATTGAAAATGTATAAATATTTTTGAAGACGTTTCATAGAATTTAAAAAGCTTCGGTCTTATTTGAGTCAGCCTGTAATGTGATCAGAACTTGTGTCAATTATGAAATCTCAGAGACTGAAGCTGTTTTAAGCAAACTGGATTTTGTTCTATTTTTTTTTTTTTTTTTTTTTGTATTTTATGAAAAGAGAAATTTCATGTAATGGTCTCAAAGGAAATATAAGGTAGCAACTTTTCAAATTCAAACAAATTATTGTACTTATTAATACATAACTGCTATATTTTAATAGTCTAACTGCTGTTAAAATACAGACAAAATACTTGAGTCCAGGCCTGCAGGATGGATGGAATAACATGCCAGTATCTATTCACATTACTTATGCAAATATATGCCTCCAAGCAAACGGATTCACATCAATATTAGTTTCCTTGTCCTTCTTTCCCAATCCAGATCTAATTGCCTATGTTGTAATATAATTGCTTTTTCCAAGCTTTTGGATTTCATTAACTACTTTTAAAGAAAAAATGAACTTGTAAGTTTTTTGATTGTTAAAGGACAAAATACAGGCAATTATAGTGACTTAATTTTTAAAAGGAAAACTGTGACTTTCAGAAAATTCAACTGTATTCCAAGGAATTAGATTTACATAGTGTCAAACATTCTAAGATGCCTGCAAGGATCACAACCTGCAAAATGGTTTGAGATATTTACAAAAGTCAAATATAAGTGGAGTTAATCTTCCTGTTGTTCTCTCTGCAGTAAACAGGAGATGCACCTGTCCACAAGATCCACCAAATTAGGCTCCTAGACTGAACTGGTCAAGCCAGGAACTTTTCTATGGAATGCTGAAAGCCAATTAATGCAGGCTGGTGACACTTAACTTTGTGGAGGCCTGAACTGGTTTCAGTGCCAGCTTTATTTCTCACTGCAGGAATTGGGAAGTTACTGCTAACCACGGAGGATCCAGTAGTACTCCAAAGAGAGCTACAGGGTCATGGAAGATGCCTGGCACTACAGAAGTGCAAGTTTTGACTCAAAGGAAAAACATTGATGGTATCACATTCAACGATTAACATCTAATTTTAATAACAATCCTGCTACATTAAGAGATTCCTCCTCCTTCAGTCAAACACAATTTTGAAACTTGTTGGGTTTTTTTTTAAATGAAAAATCCATTTGTGTTTCAATCCAAAACACAGGACCAAATTGGTTTGGGAAGGAACAGACAGAGAAAAAAAAAGTAATAGAACAGCAAACTGAATATAAACCTAATCACACTTTGGAAAAGTGACCATGCTATGGATTTTGCAGTTGTAGACACACTTCATTGCTAATAAACTAAGATATTGAAAAAGCATTTGGATTTCTAGTCTATCAATAACTTTTTTTCTTTACAACAAGGAAGCTTCTTCATCAAAACATTTAGTGTCTTCAATTTCCATGGTGAACTTATCTCTTGAACTCCCTGGTAAACTACTGACATGAGAGCCAGTTAGTTGCAAAAATAAAATTTTGAATTGGTACCAGAAAGAAAACAGCAATGTTGGTGCAGCAAAGGCTTAGCCTTGTTGCAAGATTTTTGGTCAAAAGAGGGTGGAGAAAAATTCTAACAGTTTTTCTGGCAAGGCAAGTTGTTGACATAGCTGCAGTCATCCAACTCAAACTCTGTATGCTTTCTTCAAAATATAAAAGCTATTAATTGCTCAAGACAGTGCAGTCCAAATATCCTGTCTACGAAGATTCTACATGTGCTGAGAAATCTTCTAGCAAACTTTACGCAGATGATTACTCAGAATAATGTCAGTGCTGTGGTATTTAATTTGAATGCTCATCAGGTAACCTTTCTGGGCTTTGAGCATAATGCCTTTATATCAATGTCCATCTGATGTAAATGTGACACACTTAGGAAACATTGGAAAGAAAAAAAAAAAGCGGTGAATTTACATTGACTTTTTTTAGTCATGATAATTAAGACTACAGCAGTATGGTTAGCAGCTCACAGCAATGACCAGATAGACCTGGCAACAGGGGATGATCATGTGAAAACAACATTCAAAAGTGGGTTAGAAACATATTATTTAAAAGTTTCCTAATTTTTATAGATGAACAGAGAGAACAAGTTTCAAAACTGATGGCACAAAGCAACAACACGGCATTTCTCCATGAGCTCAATACACTTGTCAGCCCCCAAGAAGAAAACACAATCCTATGCAGTTTCTTGCTATTTACAAGTAAATGGCAACTAAAATCTGGCTTATTTGAAAATAATAGAACCATTCAAGTTAGATGTGATAACTTCAGCATGACCTTGAAGAGTAAAAAATGCATTAAAAAAAAAAAATACTTACTTATTCCATGCTTGTCTAAGGTTTTTAGGGCCGTACTGTGTAAACCGTTCTGTGAGAAAAAGAGGAATATTCAATTACTTCACCAAACCCAGGATTTACTTTAAAGAAGTATTTATTTACTGTCAATTTTTATAATTTCATCATTTCTATGTATCTCCTGCAGCTCAAGTCCCAAGAAAAGGAAAGAAAACTAACCTAGAATGAATTGTCATACAAACAGAAGAAAAGAAAACACCAAAACCAAAAAAAAACCCATCTTGTTAAACCAAATCAAACCAAACTAGCGTGACCTATAGCATCAACAGAAATGGAAAGTTTTCTCATTATTTCTAAAGTAGTTTTTGACTGCTAGGGGAAAAAAAAAGGAGCCTGAAATCCACTATTTTTTTCTTCTTCATGACAAATATAATTCTCTACAACTTCGCTGTCATATTTTTGTGCTTCTCAGGAAGCATAAGAGTGAGCATGGGTCTCTGTGACACACAGGGCCACACAGAACATGATGGCCACATAAGAGTCTATTTTCTAAAGAATTCATATAGATAATGAGAGAAGTAACAAGTGCAATGACAGCTTATTTACTCAAACATTAAGTTCTTCAGTTCAGATAGAAGTAATTTCCCTTTCACATCCAAGAAGATGCTTGATCTGCAGTAGGACTCCAGTTGAAAAAGGAAAATGCAATGTAAGCTGCTGAAGAAATAAAAGGCCAGTCCTTCGTTAGCCTTTTGTACAGGACCTAAATGCTTCTCAGGTAGTAACAAACACAGTTCAGCTGGAGAATATAACATTTTCCAAGGACACTCGTAACTCTGAAATCCTCTCATGTAGACTGGTACTCACCATGGCCAACTACCCTAACGTGATTGCATTAGTTGCTGTGAAGAAGTTCTAGACTTAAAAAATACTGCAAAAAAATCTTAAAAAAAAAAAAATTGCTTCCTCTCCACCCATGTGTGGCATTTAATAGACCCACTGTACAGTTGCAACAGTATTTCTAATATATATGCACACAGCTCTGCATGCATCTTACTGTGAAAAACAGCTGTAAATGTTACTCTGAAAGAGTTGTGTTCAAATTTCTGTATTTGTATAGTTGCTTATATCCTTTCTAAAGTCGTCATGTACACTTCATGCACAGTCAGTTCTAAAGATGCCAAAACCAAGGCAGAAGCAAAATCTTAGCATCAATGTGGATGCTTTGATTTTCTTTCCTATACATATTTTTTAGTTTTTCTTCCCCTTTAACTAAAAAGACAAATGCAGAACCTTCAAATCTCATTGACTTCACTATTGGAAGTTACTGACAATCAGTAGACCTGCAAACTCTGTCTGTGGGTCACTTCACATTTACAAGTTTTGTTGTTTTAACCATACTGATGCAGTCCAAGAAATTAAATTACTCTCTTCTAGATATGAGTGACAAGTGTACTGGCAACTGGAAGCTACAGGACTACAAGCTTTCAATTTCAGTTTGCAAATGGGAATTAAAAACATATATGTGAACTGATACTTACCCATTAAAAACTGGGAAAAAAATACTTTCTATACTCTTTAAGTAAATTGTCCAACCATAACACTGTCAATTCATCTATGACAAAGGATTGAAAAATAAAATGCAGCTGGACAGTGCTGTGTAGCAGCATGTCTGAGATACACATGAGAGTTCTGCTAATAAACTGTAAATCTGCACATTAATCTATTTCAGTACAGAAAAATGCTGGTGGAAAGAGAATTGAACCAACTTGAAGTATTGCTGAAAAGGTAACCTAGACCTAGAGAGACCCAGATTTTGATTTTATCTGTCATTCTGCAATATGTTTTGGTCAGATACTGAGCTGGTTCAAACTGGCACAGCAACATTGACTACAACAGAGCTACATCCACTTAAAACATTTGAGAAGTATCATACACAATATATTTTCATGACCAGATTATCAGATGCTTACTTTAATCAATTTAAACTATTTTTACTGTGGGAGGAAAGCCCCAGAGTCACCCACTTGGCCAAATTGCCTTAAGGCTTTAATGCCCAAAGATCTTTTCCAGTTCTGCAAAAACCCTGAAAAACTATTGCTATGCCAGATGAATTTTTACTGCAAAAGTGATACACTGGAACCAGTTATTTAAATGCTGCTATAAGGGACAAACAAACAGACTACTCAAAGTGATCTTCCTTTGCTGTCTACAGTTCTAGTCTAAACATCTTTTTAAGTACCTAATACATCATATTTCTGAGGCAGGGAGAGGGAAAACTAGGGGGGAGACAGGAGAGGGCAAAACCCTGTCTATAGAGAGGCAAATGTTAGCCCAAAGTCCTTAATCTCAAACTCTACTGAATATGCTGTGTGCTGCAAACCATGCTGCTCCTAACTATTGGTAGCAACTCTTTCCTCTCTACTCCAAGCAGATGAGAGACTGCTTACTCGACATGCTTTTTACAAAAAGAAACCACACATTGATAAAATACAGCTCACATTTTTCTACATAATTTTGTGGTCATGGCTACAACTAGAATCTTACTAACTTTCATGGACAAGATAATGAGATCGGACTGCTGTGTTAATTAAGCACATCCTTGTGTACATGCTAGCTTGTAATATTTTCCTGAATTCATCCTTTAGAGAATAAAGAAACAGTAAAACCAGCTGATTTTGATTTCAGAGTTGCTAGAACAGAGGAGTTACAATAATCTTCTTGAGCTCCTCCACCATGGTGCAGTTTTTCAAGTCCTGGACTGTGAAACCACAAAATTACATACCTAAAACCACCAAACTTGTAGTCCCAGCACAGGCAAAAAAAGAGGTAACTTAACCTCCCAACTTTAATCTGAGCATCTCCTGCTTGTGTCCAACTAGTCACAGAACTGGAATTCAGTCTCACAACTTGTCTTCCCCAAGTTTGCTTGAGTAACTTTTCAGAGTGAACAACTCTCACACACCTGTATGAATGCCTCTGTCCTTCACTGCTCAATGGAGGTAAAAAAAACCCAATCTAAAGCTATAACTATCTGACTGTGACCAACTGCATGAAATTACATTTTATGACACTTTCAAGCATATAGCTTTGGTATTTGTTTTTCAGAAGCTCCCATTGATTTGTTCATGAAGAATAGTAACATAAGTCTGTATGTGAGATAAAGAAATCTTTGCCTGACACTGAGAGGCAGGAGTATTGGCAATTCCAATCTCAGTCCAACCCTGTGGAAGAAACCCTGTGTAGCAAAATCTTAATACCTCTCCCTCAGAACTGAAAAGCAAACGTGCACACATGAGACTTTCATGCAGACACTCACATGATCACCCACACACAGCCATCCTCCAGCACATTCAAACCATTCCCAAGAACACAAGGTGAACCATCTTGCTGAGGCAGCTGCTCTCTCTCATTGTTCTGAGATTAGAGAAGTCTGAAAAACTCTGCTTTTACAGATCAGGATTTGATCTCAGATGTATGTTGAATTTTTACAGTTCAAATTGTAGGTATGTATACCAGAGTTCAAATATTTTCAGATTATTATTATTAAATGTGTTTATTTTGAATAAAAACTATGGAAGACCAACACAGCAAGCACATCTGAAATTTTAAGTAAAAAGTGTGATTTTAGTTTCCCTTATGCAAGCACTTCAATATTTGCAAATCTTTTGGGAACAAATTCAGGAAACAAAATTTGATCCTCTACAATTTTATCCCAAACACACAGTCATCATCCTCACTACCAACTATGTCTCCCTGTTATAGAGCTGGCTTTTCACATGGGTGCTGTATTTCACCCAGTGAAAGGTGAATTTTACTTATGTGAAACAAAAGAAGGAGGATATTTTTAGTTTTGTTTGAATCCTACAGCACCCTAAAGTGTTTGCCATTTGCTTCTTAGAAGTTAGCCACATCTTGATTAAGTAGCACGTCCATAATCAACTTCAGTGTAAAGAGATGCCTGTATATGACTGTATAAATTAGATCTAACATATAGTATATTTCTGACTGGAAAGATGTAGCAACATCTTCCTGTGGCATACCTTTCACTCTCAGGATGTCCCAAGGATATAAAAAGGTCTGGGTTAACCTGTCACATCCACAGCCTCAGAACCAGGACTCTGTTCTGCTGGGCCCTACACAAAACCCACTCAGAGATGGTGACTGGGGCAGTGACACAAATGTTCTTCTGGCAGCACAAGGATCTGAGCTGCTCTTTGCTTCAGACCTTGCAGCACAGCTTACTCATTTGCCAAGGAAGTTTTTAGGACTGTGCCCCAGAAACAGTAGCATCGACAAAGCTATTGGAATAACAACTGCAAAATAGAAATGAAAATGAGCAACCAGAGGAAGGAAATTTCTTGAGCTAGTCGATTTGACAAACTTGATGTATCAAAAAAATTATGTTTTTAAAACAACTGCTTCCAAATTCTAGCCAGTTTGAAGGCCTTGGGAAAAAAAAAAAAAGAAAAAAAAGAAAAAAAGCCTGGCCAGAAAGCTAATCCATTACACTCAGCACTGTAATTAAGTGGTCTTAGAAATAACAGCATTTCTTTCTTTCTATTTCTTATTTCCTTTAGATAACCACTCTACAGCAACACTGTTCTATATGCATCTCCACTTGTGTGCCCACACATATACCTACATGTTCTGCACGGCAAACATCATTATCTGCCTGATAAACATGCTCCATCTGACAGCCCTGCATCAAGGGCAGGTTCAAACAGACATCAGTTGCAGCAGAACTCACTAGTGAGCTTATTAGCAGACCACTGCAGAAACACTGGTCTGCTGTGAGAGTTGAAAAAATAAGCACTTGCATTTTAAGTGACATAAAAAAAGATGAGGGATTTTTCCTCTTTTATCAGTCAGAAAAACACATGAACTATTATACTTTTGCCACATTTGCTTTGAAAGGACCTAAGATAGGCAAGAAAAGCTACAGAAGGAATTAGAAGCAGAACACATTTTGATTTTTAGCTTCTTTTTAACAGTATTGATAATCAGCTTCTAGTCTAAACCAAAGAACTTAAAATGCAGTTTGACTTCAAGGCATTTTTTATGTTGTTAATCAAAACATGATGGCTAATATGCATTTCTTGATTAATGTTCTCTATTTAAAACCAAATGTGATTAGCTTAAATGCAAATATTTAAACATCAACATAATTAATATTTTGAAAAGTCTAATTCATGGTTTTTTGAAAGGGTTTTCTTTACATTTAATTTAAAAGTCTAACGTGACTAACACTATATTGTGATATATATGACTCATATGCTATTTTTAGTAAAGATTCCATGCTAAAATTATTCAAAATTTGCTAGTTAAAGATATAAAGACAAGCATCCATGTTGACAAGCAAATATTCAAGCACTATAACATTTGCAGAGCTAATGTGCAATTACAGTTTTTACCAAAGTTGAGTCACAACCAGAGTTTTATCAAATACGTGAACTAGACTTTGGAGTGTTGTATGCCAAATATCTTGAGAAAAATTACAACTCCCTCCCCTCCATCCCATCTCCTCTTCTCCATTTCACTTGCTGTGGAAGAGCACAGGTTGTGTAAAGAGGAAGAATAGCTGCTCTTTTCTAAACCCTCTCCTGAGCATGACTTGAAAATGTAATTTTAATACCCAGCATTGTCTAAAGCACTAGAGCTCTACATTAAATGGTTGAACCTTTTAGCAGTGCTTACCCTGCCCCCCCTGCAAATAAGTTACTTTTACTTTTCAGCTTAATGGAATTTTGTTTAAAGAATGGTGAAAACACTGACAACTCTGCTTCCCTTCGGCTGTGGATACCACAGATGGAAGAAACACTAAACAATACCATTTAGTTTTGTCAAACAAGAGGGAGAAATTTGAAATTAATTCTCTTTTACAAATATCCCTCCTTTCATTAAGTACTCAAATTCTTGAAGAGTACATCTATACTAGTAATTTAAATGAGCTGGAGACTGTTTGGCCGAGACACTATCAGTATCCTGAAGCACTGCTGCAGCACCTCCCTTATTAGTATTCCATCCTCCAACACAGGAGAGGGGAACTTCTTACAGGGAGCAGTCCCTGGCCCACAATAACTTCCTAACCCTAAGAAAGCTTCCTAGTGCTCAGGAATCTATTATTTGTAAGTGCTAGCTGTCATGAGCTCAAGGCATGCCAGAGGCTGCTCTAACAGTTTAACAGCAGAGGCTCCCACATTGCCTGGGAACATTCCCTGGCATCAATGTAGATGTAAACAAACAAGATATTGATTCAGCATGTAACAAAATGTTGACAGGCTTTGGTGAAACTCTACAGGAAAAACTGCTATGAAAGTTTGAAAAGCCATATGTTCTCATATACAGTATGTTCATGAGTTTGTGCCAAAGGAGTTCAGTCTCTTAGTCCAGCTCTACTCTGAATGAAGACTTAATCTTTTGAAAAAAATTCTGGCTGTCAATCAGCTGTTAAGATGCATGTAGGCAGATCATATTTCTAAACCAAATCTATATTTATTGATGACCTAGGAAGCAAAGTAGAATTCCTGAGTTAGAACACCAGCTCTGCAGTGATTTTGTCAGTTGCAGGCTCGTGATTTTTTAATAAATCCATGGAAGTACCCATCAGTCCCTGGCAAAATCTGTGTTATGCAGTATTTTCTATGAATGCTTTCTTCTCACTGTTTCTTTTTGTATTCTGCTTTCTCCTTAAGGAGAGATTCTTTCTCTTACCTCTTTTCTTCCTGACTTTAGGGATTCTCTTTTAAAAATCAGTGCTCAGCAGATGCTTCGATTGTCTCATAAAGGCACCTTTACAGGTTTATTACTCTCTATTGTATCTGATCATCTGTGGAACATTGTGAGGTTCAGGCTCCTATACCATCAGCCCAAGATTAAATAGTTAACTTTCTTTCACCTAGAAACAGTATTGTAAAGAAACTGATGCACAATGAACATTACAAAGCACTCTCATGTTTTCTCCACCTTCCTAACAAATTCCTTCCTTTCCTTGACCATTACCATCTCTTCATTGCCACGGTCAGTTCATTTATCTTCTATTGTGACCACATCTTACCTTCTCCCACTTTACTCACTGACAGTACCTCCTGATAAATCTCTATTTAACTTCCCAGGATGGAGGTTACACAGCATCAGTCCCAAACACTAACTGAGAATGTCAAAAAAGTGAAAACTTGGCTTAAGTGTAGATATTTATCCAAAGGCTTATCTTGCTCAATTATTTGGACAGGACTCTGAATCCAGGAGAAATGGCTGGAGAGGAAAAGTTGATAGGACTCCAGACTAAGAAAAATTGAACATTTCATAACAATGAAGAGCATAACGTGCAAAAAATCAGGAAGACTTGGACACAAGACTGGCAAGGAAGCAGCTTTTTTTTTGAATACTGCTTCACATCTACTTGTACAGGTAAGACATAATTAATGCCTACTTTGATTTCATTCCTGGAGATATGAGTCCAGTGATAGGATTGTTGTTTGGATCTGTTTCAGCTCAGCAAATCTACATATTTCCTAAAGTATTGCAACAAAAGTGCAAACAGTGAAAACGTTCTCCAAGATCTAGGGGGTCATGTTCATCATTTAAAGTGTCTGTCCAATAACCTGTAACATCGGGCTTTTCATGTGGGTTAAACATCAATATTTTATTGAAACAGCAACTAGCACTTTTTTAACAATTCCCTCAAACTGTTTTCCTGTTTGAGGGCAGATAATTTACCTTCACAGTGATCCAGAATGGTTAGGTTTCCTTGGTGATACCTGAGTACAGGAAGACACTCAAGATTATAGCATCCATAACAGTTTCAAAGGGAATCCCAGAGGTAACCCAAAGTTACTGAAATACTCCTGAATTATTTCAGAATTTTCAAATGCATTATTTAGATTATCCTTCAGTAACTTACTAAACAGGACATGTGTGTCTCTGTGCACAGGTGCAAACACAAACTGAGAGGATGGAGGCTGAGGCATAGAGAAAGCTCAAAGACCATGCCAACTTTTAGCTTCATATATCTTATATATTACTGGGAGCACTTGTAAGATAGAGAAAATCTCAAAGAAGGCAGATGAAATGCAAGTTGTTTTCTGACTTTTACGATGGCAAACAAAATCATGACCATTTTATTGTCACTATTACAAGCAGTTAAAATCACCTAGGTTAGGGGTTTAAATGACCTAGAGCCACCCACAACTAGCCTTAGGAACACATTCCTTATTCAGGCTCAGAAATGTTCCCACATATTAAGACGTCAGAGATCATTGCTATTAAAGCACTGGCTGCTTTCCATAATAATCAAGACCCTTTGGCCACTGTAGAGGAGAATAGACTAATACCACATTTTCCAGACGTTTCTCCTAGTAAACTGTGATTAACTCTCTGCAGCACAAGACTGTGCCCTATCAAATCACAGCATGAAAATTAGTTATTGAAGTCTGTACACAAACAAAAAATACAATGAAATTTGTTTTGACTCTCAATAGTCTTCCCAAATCCACAGGCATTTAATGTGCCCAGCATTTTTTAAACTATAGCAGCCATTTATCACTGATATTTTCTGTTCAAATGCTTTTCTTTTATGCTTACACAACTCAGTTTACAGAATCAAAGCCTTGCCTGAGTGAGTGTTGATGTCCTCACCACCAATGATCTCTGCACTTCTCAATTTATCACACTTACTGTTAGCAGTTATCAGTTTTAAGACTTACAAACACATGCAAAGCACAGGGGTTACTTAACCCCAGATCACCTATATTTAAACACAGTAATTTCACAAATCCTCAAGAATAATGGAATTGGTTCAGATTTTGCAAGATATTTCAGGATCCTTCCTTCATTCTTTTGGTAAGAAAAGAAACAGATTAAGTCATCTTCACAGAATCACAGAATATTCTGAGTTGGAAGTGATCCACAAGGATCACTGAGTGCAACTGTCAAGCATATTATTAAACCTTCAGCTTTCATTTTTGCTCCTAAGAAGTCAGACAGGAAAACTAGAGTGTAACAGCAACATCAGACCATCAGGGAGGGAAGCATTGCTGGTTGAGCATCTGTGGAAGATGATGCAGCATATAGCCATAGCCATAGCCAGAAAGCTTTTGTGCACAGAACAGCCTGAGAGAAAGCACATTTTTAAGAAGCAACAGAGAACCTGGTAGCCTTGGCCAAACATCTCCAATGACCTTAATGGCCTGAGCAAATAGTATTCATTCTAGCCCAGCCCAGAGGTCAGAGCATTTTGTGCAGAGGATACCTTAGATGCTGGTACTCCAGTAAGATCCCAGAAGGATGTGTTTTGCTGCTCTAACCATTCCACACTTTACCAGTATAAAATCCAATTACTCAGTTTTGGGGTATGTAAGCCAGTTTTGGTAGTCCAGTTAGATGATGCCTTTTATTGCTGTAATTTCTAAAAACAGCAAATGAGGAACCATACAACAAACAAAAAATTCTTTTGCCAAAGTCATCAAGGATATAGGGTGGCAGAAAGGGAGTGCACAACACAATATGGGTACAGAACAGGGATTTTATTTTTTGAATGCTCCCAGACCTCCACAGTGCAAGGGAACTAAGGAGCTCAGTGCTTTGCATTAACAGGCCCTAAAAATGATTTCCAGTAAGAATAGCAATTATTCTGACTTAAAACTCTACATACTTCACAGATGTGGAAAGGATCTGAGAGAACAAAGGCCACACCATGCAGAAATGGTGAAAATAATGAGTGACCATTTTCTATTTTGGAGGCACCTTTCCTCCTGTCCCCACTCTACATTTGTATAAATATCATGTATTCATAGCTGAAAAAAATCTATAGTCTGGGATGGAGAAAATAAGAGCAAGTTTAACACAATGCCTGTATAAAAATTAGATTTAATGAAGTGCCTACAGTGGATTTATTTCCTGATGTTCTTCTGTGGTAATAAACCCACATCCCTTGACACACTTGGAAGCCAAACCGAAAAATGAAACCAGGAAATTTCTTGGCTGCCATCTACTGTTCAAAACTTTCCTGTATTTCATAGATGAATAAAAACAAACTGACCCAAAGAACAGTCACTGACACCTTCAGGCTTTCTCCTTCTCTTTACTATTCTTGCTAAAACCAATGTTTTTGGACTGCTTTTGCAGACCACTGTATTTCTGTATATGCTCACCTTTCAACCAGTATCAAGAATGAGAAAGACAAAAGCTTACAAACTTAATGACACATTGTTTAAGGGAAGAACACTGTAGTATTTTTATTATTTCAGTGAAAAACTATTAAAGAAGTTCCCACTAATTAACTAGAGAGCACTAGAGTGTGATTTCACTATACAGCAGTAAATCAGCTGTAGGACAGAAACTGAAAAGCAATGTGCAAGAAAGCTGTCTGCATTCCTATTTCTCAAGGCTTTGTGTCTCTGTCAGGGTAAGCCCTACAATATATTTATTTTTCTCCCTCTCTGATTTTGAGTGCTATCTACATCTCTTTGTCCTTTACAACTCCTCTGCCTCATCTCCAGCCTACTCATTCACCTGCTCTGCCATGTTTAAAAAACATATTTCTAAGATCCCCACTCAGAAGTTCACAAGACTATATATATTACATATATAAACATGCATACATATATAGCATAATAAAACTGAGCATGTCCTTCTAGTCTCTAGGGGGCAAACTGCTCCCTCTCACAAAAAGGTATGAGATGGTGAAACAGTTTTTCAGGGATGGTTATAGAGTATGACAACTTCAAATACAACACCTATTAAAAAATTTAACCTTTGCAGAATGATACTGACAGAGGATCTAGTAATAGCTTCAGTTTTCACAACGTCTTTTCTCTACTCTTTAGTTTCCTTTAGTATTTGTCAGAGTTTGGTGTGCTCTGCTGGAAAAGCAATCCTGACTAGGAATCAGCATCTGAAAGGTACAATACTCAGTGGCTGAGGAACGCAAGCAGGTCAGGGCTCATACTGTAATAAACAGAAGAAAATGAAGAAGAAAGAAAAGAAATTAAATGAAAGAAATCCCCCCACCTCGAGCACAATAAAAAGCAGCTGGAAGAAGTGCATTATGGTTCATGCACTGCACACCAGGTCATTTTGATCATTTGGGGGCAGGGATGTAATTATCTCTGCTGTGTACTTCCAGGGAGGGAATTTGGAGGAACTTGGTACTTCAACCTACCTGGTTTGAAATGGGGTAAAGAGTGGACTCCAGGCCACGTATCTTCATTTGGTGTTCCAAGTACCTGTACACAAAAAAATTTAAAAAACACACATTGCTTTAATGGAAAAGACTTAACAAGTCATAACACTGTAGAAAGCTCAATTTACCTTACAACCTAAATTTCAAACAGTCTTCATAACTGGGGGATGGGGAGGAGGAAGAAGGTACAAAAGGTTAAATGATTACAACAGTTTCAATGTACCAGTGGAGTCAGTAAAGCAGATGGGAGTGCTGTGTTCTTGTCACGCTACCTATTTAACCAATGGATGTTAAAGCTACCTTCCACTGACAAGTATCAAGCTGTCTGAGAGCACTGGTGTTACAGAGGCTAGATAATTTAGCTCAGAAATATCTCCAATTTCTCTAAACTTAAATAAGATAAACAGAAAACAGATAGATGTTAGGATAGAAGATTTACACAGATGGTAAAGAGGATGATCAAGAGTATGGCATGAGCAAGAATGCACAGCAAAGAGTTGTTATTTTAAAGCAGCTGCAGTATACATTAAAATAGTAAATTCTTAGGAGATACAGACTTTATTGACTGGTGCATTGTCCTTTGTTTCTATTCACTTCAACTTTCCTACTTGGTAAGTCAGACCAGCTTACAGCAACAAAGTATTTAACACTTCTCACATGCATCTTATATCCTCTCCTCACATGAAAAGTTCACTCTCCGTGTCCTTGGCACAAGTAGTAAGGAAATTGAGAGAACTGCTATAAGTGGTTCTCCCAAACCTGGTTTTGCTTCATAACATGAAACTGTCAAGGCTTGCTTTCAGTAAAGCCTAGAGGAGCACTTAAATTAGCAGATCTAGAAACACATTTCTGAATAAACTGTGGAATTCAATATTTCACTAGTAAGATCTTTCTTTTCAAAAATTTACACTCAATTTCTAACATGAATGAAAATGCTAGAGACTCTTTTGAATATTTGCTATAATCTTAGGCCCTGGAATAAAAGGGTAAGTGATAAGGTAAAGTGAAAGTAGTTCACATTAGTCTGATGCTTGTTCTGCATTGTAATCAGTGCACAAAAGCCTGTCCTAGCCCTGCCTCTATCTGCACTGCAGGTCATCTAAATAAATCTTTTGGGCCTTCATATCTTGTGTCCCTATGACATTCTGTGGTCACTTAAATCAGAATGAAGGAAGCCCAAAGTTAGCGTGAAAATCTTTTTTTCCAAAAAATGTGAAAAACATCTATTCCAAATTATTTGGAACTGAAGAGATTTATTTTGTGCATTATACATATGAATTAGGAGCATTAAAGAAAGGACACCACTCTAGAATACTTGTTTCATTTTTTAAGTCCATGTTGATAAATTCAATCTGAAAATCTTGCTCTTAGAAGCAAGACTGGCAAGATAAAAGACAAAATATTTTCTTCAACTCTGACATAAATTTATTTAATTAATTTAGAAATGAGCTTAAAAACTTGAGGCAAAAGTAAGTGACTTCTAAAATAGATACATTTTTCCCCCTACAATACTTGCTTTATGAGACTAGGACCTCAAATTTGTTGAGCAGTTTGCAATAGTAATGTGTTTCCAATCTAAGAATATTAACACAAAGATGTTTTTTCCACAATCAAATACAATGGGCAAAGAGTCCAACTTGGATGTAGTATGATCAGTAAGAGGTGAAAGCAGAAGACCAGGGTGACAAAGATGACAGTGTCAGTGCAGTTAGAGAGTATGCATTCATACAGTTATTTTGATGTGCAAATTCACTGATTTTATTTGTAACTGTTGTTTGTAGCACACTGCTTTCAGTCCTTGTGATACATCTTAATTGGCACTTGAATAAGATAAACCTGGCCCTGCAGCCCTGATTCATCCCAACACCCGTGTTCATCTCATTATTGCTATTAGAGAGAGCACAATTTTGTCATTGAATACTGAGGAAGTTAGCAGACACCGTCGACACTATGTCACAAAATCAATTTGCAAATAGCTTCCACTTACCTTCTGCATTAATCAAGCTCCTGGTGCCAAGCACCTCCCAGACCAGGAGAGGGAGCCCGTGGATCAAAAACAGAGATTCTTGCATCAATTTATATTTAGAAATACAGTTCTCAACTTTGCAACCCCTCTTAGTGAATCGAAGGAACATTCTCTTATTAAATAAGATATATTATTTATTAATATATTTTTCCTGAATATTAAATAAATTATCCACATTCCTCTAAAAGTGTGTTCTTGTTTGCCTCTAAAAATTTTGCATCTAAAATTTTAGATGAGACAGAGGCAGCTAAGGAACTGTACAGATGGAAATTAAAACCAGCTAACAAAATCTGAACCTTTCACTTTTTAAATGAACCATATGTGACTCACTATTTCTTGTTTCACTATTTTTCCAATCCATTTCTTAAATTATATTCTAGCACATCTGCTGCCACAGTGTTTAGTAGCCAGCTACAATCAAGTTCTGTGCATTGGAGTACTCAAACCACCTAAAATATTTATTCCTTCTCTCAAGGGTAGCAGTCAGGCTGAAAACAACTAGGTGTTTCCTATCATCTAAATGCCAACCATTTTCAAGGTAGAGGCACTTTGTAGTTCAGGCAAGGATCCAAACACTTAATGCCTGGTAGAAACACTGTAAAGATCATCCTCCTTGCACACAACTTTGAGCATATACAATAGATAAATTCACAATATGTGACAACCAACAAACAAGAAGGAGAGGGCAGTGGTGAAACAACTGTGGTTTTGAATAAGATGAAGCAGTCACTGCTCCCAGGTAAGCTCAACATAAAGAGATTTGTAAGCATCACCTTGTAAGTGATTATCCTAAGCAGCAATCAATCCCATTTTCATAAGTGGGATTAAGCAATTCAAAACAATGAGTTCTTACACCTGCTATAAACAAAGCAAAGTGGAGTTCACACATAACACCACAGTGGAGAAGGATGTGCCTTGTTTTGCAGCTTACAAAAGAGAATTAAGGCACCCACATGGAAAAGGGAGATGGAGAAGGAAGAACCCAACAGTCTTCTGTTTTTACTCCAATACATTGTCACTCAGCAGTGAAGACTGATCACCCAGACCCAGACAACAACTGAACACCAGGAGCTGTTATTTCACAGGTGACCTCCTAGCCCCAGCTTTCATGGTCTACCACTTCTCATACCAAACATGCCACCAGGAGTTGTGCCTCCTCTACATTTTAACACTTTTTCTTTCCATTTCATGCTCCAAAACCATAAAAATAACCACTTCTGTCATGGCAATCAAGCACCAACTTAACACTGGAAATAAACTTATTTAGCATCAAGAAATATTCAGAAAAGTAAGACTAACTTGTTTGCTTTCTCTACTGATAATATGTTTCTCAGTGAGGTAAGCATTCAACTTGCATAGTTTAATATTCTATTTTTTAAAAATTGAATTAGTTGCACAACACTAATGTACAATTCTCACATTTTGAATGGACTTGATGTTTTCCAGGGAGCAGGGTGGTTATGGTTTCTGCAAGGAAAACTCCAAAGAAAACTGCAAAGAAAATCTACTGAGGTTCTGCTGTTCCACACTGCTGACAACACTCTGGGCTTTTATTCTCTGACAAGGGAGAGAAAATGACATTCTCATTTGAAACTTGCTATTAAAAATCAGGATCAGATTCTAATTTCATTTGTAGTGGGAGAAGTCTATTTATATAAAAATAACAGATTTACAATATATCAGGGTACTGAGGGTCAAACACCTGTACTGCCAGTTGATATCATTAGGGTTTGGCAGAAAGTTATAAAAACAGAACCTGGTGTTCAATCTCCATACACATACTCCATGATATAGAAAGATTTCCTACAAAATGCAACAAAAATTCATCAAGGGCTACTGCATTCCCTTACTTTTTAATATAAGGGAACTTTTGGGTTAAGCATCTGGTTTTGCAAAGACTCATCACTCCCTGGTGTACAAGGGAATAATTAGTTTACAGTGAGCTTTGCACCACTCTACCAACACAATTAGTCATGTTGTCCTGCATTCTGCTTCGAATGCAAAAACATCCCACATTACTGCCATGTATTAGATGAGCAGCAGTGCAAATCCTTCCTACCAGCTCTTTCCCAACTGCTGGCATAATTAATAAAGAAAAGCATTTCCCCTTACACTCCAAGTTTTGAGTATGCAAAGCTGCATATTACTGATATAATGCTTTAACCCTTGTTAGAGTTGATGATCCTCAAGAAAGGCAACGGTTTGGACTTCAACCGGACAAAGAATATGCAGCCTGTGGCATTATTCAGAGCAGAATGAAAGACAAGACCAGAATGCAAATGAGCTGCCTTCCCTTAGACAAGAGTTATGGAAATCAGGCTAAGTAATACGCAGAATTTTCAATCTTTTTAATGTTAGGTCAACTTGACAACAAACAAGGTTTAGGAAAAAAAAAGTGTCAGGAGAATGCTTTTTTTTCCTTTAAAAAAAAGGGGGGGGAGTTGTTGAAAAACACCCTGGAATTTTAACTGGGAAAAGTTACAAACTGGATGCAAAAATGCTCTTTTACTTTGTTTTTCCTTTTAAGAATGTTCAAGATCTCTTTTCCAGTCTTCCTGTTTGTTAGGTAAAACACACTGCATTCAGTGAATCCTTGCCTATGATGTGCAATAGGAGACTACAGCTGTTTGAGGAACTGAACTTAATCAAATGAAGAAGAGAATAAGCATTGCAAACCCATTTCCTAATCAGCAATCTCCTTCTGTTCAGTGATATTTGGAGGTTTCAGATGCTCAGTTTTTCAACAAAATCTGCTTTATTCTTCAAAAAAATACATATCTAATGAAGTCTTCAACTTAGTCAAAAACCTAGGAGTTCTTTTCCTTTTCATTAGAGGAAAGTACATTACTCTTTTAGATTTGGCTCTTGAGAAACAGTGTGAGTTCCAGGGTTTTTCTACAGCAGCTCCATCACTCTCAGATGGAGCACAGAATTTCTGGTCTGGAAGAGAGGGGAAGCTTATGTGATCCCTCTCTGTCACAGTCTGTGCTGGTGCTAAGCCATCTGTCCAGATGATCCACCTACAGCCACATTCCCCCTCGGAGGAGCAGGGTCAGTAGATCTGAGCCACATCTTTCACAATCTGGAAAGTGCTGTATTGCCACCTGATAATGTCAGTGAGCACAAAGCACAGGTAGCAGTGAGGACCAAAGGATGAGCTTCATCCTTCAACTTAGCATTCAGTTTTAGTATAACAGGTTAGAAAAAAAATTCATCAACTATTCGTGTATTATGCATGCTGACTCAGAGTCTGCTGACTGACAACTGCAATGAGGCTTCCTTCAACTCTCTGCTGGGCACAGTGGTGACAGCTGAGTTTCAAGTTTAATATACAAAAGATAGAGTCAGAAATGGAATTGCCTCAAGACCAGTCATTTCTTCACATCAGGAGCTCAGAGGTTTGCTTTCGCAGTTCAGCTTCCATAAGGGTCTGTAAATCTATCAATTTGTGTAACACACTTACAGGTTTGTTAGGCTGGGACCAAACCATTTTATCCTTGGGAATGTTGTGGATGTTCCAGTGTTCACAGCTACAGTGAAAAAGTCACCTCATTTTTCGTTAAAGAAACAATGTCTATCACCTAAGATGGCAACAATATATTTATTTGGATTCATGAAAAATAAAGACAACATGTCTATTCATTGTCCTCAAGATTTAGACTGTTGAAGCCTTACTTCACTAAATGAATGGCAAAAATTATATACAGTTCCTAAACCAGGAATCCATGTCAATTCAAAGTTGAAAAAACTGAAGTAAGATTATGTAATCTAGGCAGCCTCTTCCCATATAGAAAACAATAAAGGCCTTGTTCAGAACCTGAAAACCATATTTTAGTAAAAAATATTTTTATTACATAGCAAACTTTCTGTGGTTTTTTAGTCACTGTCATCAAATATCCCTTCATTATTCCCACATAGGTAAGAAATGAAATGCCAGTTAAAACAGGTTAAGCACACAGAAAATGTAATGCAACAGATTAAACACAGAAAACATAACTTGTATGATTCCTCTTCAAAACAAAAGTGTTAAACAAGAACACATAACTCATTACAGTCAAAATCAGACTTTCAAATTCTCAATTTTATGTGTAAAACAGGTGGCGATTTTTTTTTGCTTCCTTATGTGCCCATAAATGTTACCAAAGTCTCAAAAAAATAGTTGCAGTCACAATACATGGCAAAAGGATAAAGAAATTCAACAGCCACAATTTTGCATGCACACTGGTAATGTGCACAAGAATACTTTTAATGTGATCTGCATTCATTCAGGAGGATAAGTCAGAATTATGGATTTAAGAGAAAACAAGGCTGGCTAGAAAACAAACTGATCGGAGTATTTCTTTTGCAAGTTATTTTGTGAATGATCTAAGCATGGTCTTAACCAAAAAATCCCCCCAAAAAACCAAACAACAAAACAAACAAAAAAATGGAAGGTATTAAATCCTTTCAAGAGCCTTATGAAGTACCTGCTACACAGATGATGAGGTCAGAACACAACTGTAACACAAAAGAGAGAAGGCATCTCCTCACCAACCCCATAAACTTGTTTTTGCTGTACATAAAGTGATGCTGTTTTGTGAAAAAATGGATGTTATTGAGGCTTATTCTTTAGGGTGAAAAAGGAAGCAGCAAGAACACAATGAGGTTCAACAAAAGACTGACTCAGGCATCAAGCAGAATATCAGCATTCCATTGTGTGTGGGTAATAGAACCACTTTTTTGGAGCATAAGTGATTTATGATGAAGCTGTCTTCTAAAACCTTGAGGTAATGTACCAGTATGAATGAAGGAAGCAAAACATTCCCACAAAATATTAATAACACACATTCATTAAAAAAAAAATCAAGCTCAACTAATATTTGTGCTTTAGCTCTGTCAAGGATGAAAAATGAGGTACCTGAAACAGTAGAGGGCCCAACTGTTCTTAACTTCCTTTCCCCAGAGAGGCAAAACACAATGAAGTCTTGCCAGGAAACCTTTTTAATATGTGATTTTTTCCAACATTACTTTATGTATATAAACAATATTTTAGTAGCTGTCTGCATTGCAAAGTTAAATTTATCCCAGCACTGTTTCCATGCCATTTGCAGCACAAGTAAACTCACCATTCTCTCCATACCCACGGCACCCACAGCTCCCTTTTTGGGGGACCCTGGCAGAGACAGCACTGCAGCTGTGCCAAGGGGAGGGACACAAGGGGCACTGGGGGCTGCACAAACATCCCTGCCAGCCCTGCCAGAGCCAGGCTGTGCCCACTCTGCTGCCCGAGCTGGGAGCCACAGCTGCGAGGAGGAGGAGGAACTGAGCAGGCTCACCACAGACACAGCACTGCAGAGCATCAGCTCCAGATGAAGTGAAATCCCCAGCCTTGCAGCAAAGCACCACGGGGCTCTGACGTGCCAGTGTCCTTAACTGCTCAGCCAGGGAAGAGTTTGGTTTATTCCAAAAAGTACCTACTCAGTGCTTATTACACTTCAACAGGGATGTTTCTGTGATTTGGTGAGGTGACTTTTAGAAACTAATTCTGTCCGTTATCCAAACTGAATCAGGATGAGCGCAAAAACTAGAGTATTTAATCTAAATTTCACAACAAGAAAAAAGTGAGTGTGAAACAATTTGTGGAGGGCTGTGACATCCTCTTCCTACAGGGAGTCAGCACATTTCATCATAAGGCTCTATTTTAGTAACTTACAACATTCATCAAAGTTCACATGGTGGAAGAAACTGGTTTTTCTATTTAGTGATTCTTACAAAAATGTTTATGTGAATGTGATGAATGCTAAAAAAAATGTAAGAAAAAAGAGTTTGGCAAACTTATTTTGAAAACAGAGGGGTCTAGGCAGTAGAGACACAATCTCTAATCTGAAATTAGCAGCAAAAGGGGAAAAAGGAAGCTCCTGACAGAGACTGCACTTTCCCTCAAACCAGTGCAACCATGCAGCAATTTTGCCAAATCAAAAGTTAATTAAACCATGATGTACATGGTAAAAGCAGATTGTTTAATACCAAAATGAAAAGATGGCTCCTCTGTGAGTGATGCTCCATGCTGAACTGCTAAAAGTAGAACAGAGAACCTGTCCTTCCAGCTTTCCCAGCCACTAGTGCTCAGGTGTCTCCTTCCATCAGCAAACAATCCCATAATCAGAATTTAAAAAATCGGACAATAAACTAGACTTAGTGTCTCTGATAGTTGCTTTAGAGCTGCAGAAAGTATAAAAGACCTTAACAGGATGAAACTGATCCTTAGTAAGAAGAGAAAATAATTTGGAAGGCTTTTTCAGACCTCAAAGCAGTTGATCAGGAAAAGACTTGAGAGAAAATTCATGCAGAAGACTCAAACTGACCTCAAGAGATTTCTCTCCCCCTCCTGGCATTGACAGAGCTTGTGAGCTCTCAGGTAAGGTTACAGAGAGGGAATGATTTCACCAAGGAAGAGATTGGTGTTAATACATGTGAAGAAGCAGCTGCTGCTGATACCTGTGCTGGAAGGTCTCTTCCTTACTGTTTGGGAACAAACAGAACAGTTTTCTTTACTGCAAAACCAGAAATTTTCTGCCAGAAGGACCCCATGGCTCACAAGTCATACTTGTTTATATATTCTTTAAAATCTGCTCTGATTTACTCTGTACAGATTGGCATATACTCTGCATTTCACATTTCCTATCCTGTCTGGGTTGCAAAGCCTTTGGAATAATCCACCCAAACAGACAGTCCTCTCCTAAACATGCTCTTTAAAGATTTATTTCTAATTTTTTTTACTGACTTTTTTTTTTTCAACTGAAAAAGGGGAATAAAAATAAAAGCCAAAACCCTGTGGGAGGCTTTTATGGAATGCACTTCCAGAAGCCCTGCTGTGCTGGCTCAGCAGCTGGCTCATTTGAATTCCAGGTATGTACTACACAGGGGTTTTTTGGAAATACTGGCTTATCAGAAAAGCAATGCTCCCTTTGGATCATAAAGCTGGCTTTATGGTCTTTTTGAAGACTGTAAAACTGGCTCAGTTAACACACATGAATTCCTACCTGGTGTTGCAGTGTCCAATTTCATTGGCACACTCCAGGCTACACCATTGCATCAGGAAACTTAAGGGCTAAAAGCTGCCATTCAGCTGCAAAGCTTATTTAAATAATTAACAGACCAAAATACACATATTCCTATGAATCAACATAAAAATAGCAAGGAAAACATTTTTATTTAAAACAAAATTATGTTTCTTCACTATAGTGTCATTCAACTACAACAGTTTGAACAAGCCAGAACATTTGGGATCACATCCATTCCCCTTTAGGATTACAACTGCACCAGGACCTGACCCATTGGTTTTCACAGAAACCAGCCAATGTCTCCCCACTCCAAAGCAGTGAATGCAGACTGTATTTCTCTGGAAACATTTTGTCTCTGGCCTGGTGCCCAGTCACAACACATGGGAGGAGCGATTGTGCCTCGTTATGACAACACACCAGGACTCACCATTCCTTACGCCCAAGGAACAGCATATGCACAGCACAATAGAGGCTCATGACATGTGCTGCTTACGTGATGGAAATACACTTGCAGAGGAAAGCTCTTGTGGTAAAACAGATAGAACACTATGGCCGGGCTGACTGAGCTCACTGTCTGGGGAAGAAAAAAAAAAAAGAGCAGTATCATAAAAATTCTGTCTCTGACCTAAAAAATCAGGGGAGGTAACAGACATGGAGACCTATATATGAAGCCTGGTGCTCAGCATCACAGAACAGCATGGCAGTAGAATCTGATCAGATCATCCAGAAGTTTGCCAGCTCCTTATTTTGCCAATTAAGGTCTTGATCTTGTAATAGTCTCAATTTTGAATAGATTTGTGCAGCCACATGGAGCTCAGTGATGCAGTGGGTATTTTGTCAAGTTTTTTTAAACTACAATCTGTGGAAAATGAAGGCAGCCGGTCATACTGCCATTTGAAGAATGTGCAGGTCCAGGTGTTACAATGTTCCTGAAACAGTGAGGGCATTAATAATGAGCTCCAGTTGCGAGGAGTATATCTGATGGATAAGAGTACTCTTCTTGGATGTCTAGATATCCAGCTGATTCCTACACTGAACCTTATCAGAATTCCCAAATCAAATCACGTTTAAAAATGTCTAACCTTATCACTTAAAATCCATTTCAAGTGATACAGTTCGAAGTGTGCCTCCTGTAACAAAACACAGCATGATGCTTGGTGTATTCACTCCAAACAGCAGTTTTTGCTGCTACAGAAGAAAAGAGTTTTATACTATCCTTCTGAATCACAGGCACAGAACAAGCAAGCAGAATGAAAAATGGAAGTAGAGAAATACTTTTTTCCCTAAAAATGGGGGAAATGTCAGCTTACATCTGATGGAGAGAGAGTGGCTATAAAAGCAGCCGAGACATTTTAAGTGGGGTCAGTGCACAATCCCAGGGAATTTTGAATTCTCATCCAGAGGATGGTAGGATCTATGGGAAGACTGGCTGAACAGGACCTTTACCCTCCACTGCAGCATAGTGAGCTAACACACCTCACTCAGAGCACTTTGGAAATTCACAGTGAATTCTTTCCTGAAACATCTACCCATTTTCCTGACACTTTCTTTACCTATTTCCTGGCAAATCCATTAAGAGGAATGGGTCTTTTGTCCTGACACCATGAGGTACATGTCCAAACATTGAGATCAAAAGTGGGTTTTTAAAGAGTGCAGAATGTTGAGATGATAAAATTTTCAAAAATTGGAAACTGTGATTTAACCATTTATTGCTCATTTAGCAGTTGTGGCTTTAACAAACAGATGGCAGATAGCCTTAGACTTTTCATTTTGCCTATTGAAATGAAGGTGAAAGCTGGTGTATCTCAACTGCAAGAGGCAGCTGCACTCCCATCTTCAGTGAGCCCTCTTGTTTGTTTTGACATTTGTACACTCAGTAACTTCGTCCATGACTTCTGAGCTATCAAAAACACCATGCAGAAGGGATTAGAGAGTAGTCATCTCCTGTATCCAATTAAACTTTAAGGCATCTACAGGGCAGCTCCTGCTCTTGGCAGCACTACTGTTGGGCAAAAGGGAACTACTTCCAGGGAGCTGCTGGAATTGATCCTTGCTACACACTGGAGAAGGGAGCTGAAAGGACTGGGCAGCATTTAGGGAACATACTGCCTACCGCTCCAGACTGAATTGAGGGGGCTTGCACTGAAATAATCAGTGATGAAGTGTGAGTGAACAACAGCAAATTCTCAAAAGATTGGAGCTACTTAACACCTGTACATCATGCTCCACTTTTTTTTCAGAAAACCAGAATAAAAATAATCCACAGGGGGAAATGGATAACTAAAAAAATAGGACACACAAATTAAAAAAAGAAAATTTGCACAGATATATGACAATGAGCTTCAGTACCACTAGTAGTCAATAACGTGAGAGAGGAAGGGAAAGACTGGAGTTACGATTTCTTATCTTCCACCCCCAATAGGTTAAGGTCCACAGAAATGCATTGCCTAAAATACTGACGACACAAAGGCTGAAAAATGATGAGGCATCAGATACAAGAACAGTAAAATGACAACTTTAACATGAGATGTTACAAGGTGTTTGGGAAGTGCATTTTAAAGATGTCACTGAAATAGAAGAAAGGGAGATGTTGCACCAATGAAACATGGACAATCAACCACACAAGTTATCAGAGAAAAAAATCAACCTCTCAACACTGTAGGCACAGCTGATCTCTTGACTATGTGAGGAATGCAGATGAGCAGCACAATGTTATCATTAAGCTAGATAAAAGGCCACAAAAGCAACAAAACCATGAGAACATCAGCAAGAATAAGATAATATAAAGCAGAAGTGGTAGGAAGCTGCACCAAAAGTACACTTTACTGAAAGTAAATGAAGCCAAATGAAGAGATGACTTTAGTAACAAATAGGTGTTTCGTTACCCTTAGTTTTCAGCTACATTCACTGGTCTGAAATTTCTTTTTTATGGAATAGCGTATTGCAGAGTTTTCATGAAAAGATGAATTAAACAAACAAAAGATGATTTTTCCCTGGCTACAGTTTGAACTGCTTTGAACTGCTGAGCAGCTGATAAAGTGATATGATGCAGTGAGGTCAGCAGGACCTCATCCCTACCCCTTCCTTTCCAAGAGGAAGGAGCAATACTAACAGACTCTAATGAGCTGGCTCAGCAGCATAGCAATGCCATTAACCAAATATCTCAGTCATCAGACCAGAGCAGATTATACCAAAATCCACAACACTTCCAACATCCAAATTATTAAGGCCTCTATTTAAGTAATGAGGGCAATATGTTTTATGGATGCACACCAAGATGAGACATGAAGGATACCTAAAGGATGGATAAAATCCTTGGCTGTTTTCCCTCTGATCTTTATAAAGGGCCAATTCGGTGATACAGAATTTTTTGTTTCTCTTATGAGAAAAACACAATTAAAAGCTATTGTAAAACAGCCACATTCAGGACATATAGGTTAAAAATGCAAATATAATATGTTCTAAGATGAAAATTAGTTGTAATTCAAAGAACACCATTTTGAAAAAGAAAAGTAAATTTAGAATATTTTGAAATAACTGTGAAAGGAATTAAGCAGGCATTATTCTAAAGTAATAAATCCCTCTTTATGATGTAATAAAGTTTAATCAAGTTGAAAGCTTACAAAGTCAACTGATTTCTCACCTATCAAAAGATATAGAAATCCAACTGTAATCATCCAGTGTTCTAAGTAGACGCTAAAAAATTTATTTGATTTGTCCTCGCCAGGGTAGTCATATTTATGTGAGAACTGGACCATACTACCTTTCTGTTAAGAATTTACCTAATGCTGTTCTGCTCCATCACCAGCAGGTTTGAGAGCCTGCACTGCAGCCATTTGGGTCCCATTCTGCCCTGAAAAGGTACTGTGAAGAATTCTCACTATGGTCTCACAAAATATATCATTAGCTTTCTGTGATGTACTTGGAAACAAACCTCAATTGCCAGAAATACTGCTACACGGTGATATACATGCACACTCAAAAGACAAACAGGGAACACAGGACATTTTTCTTCCTGCAACTGACAGCTGGAGAATCCTGTTCCACTTTAGCCTCCAAGTTATTTTAAATGGAATGCTCGGAAGACTGGGGAAGGAAGAACCAAAGCACAGGAATAAAACAAAATATTGCATACCTCAGAACCTGCTCTGTTTATTTCACACTCAGACAGTTGAGAATACGTGCAGCATTAAGATCCTAGTCAGGTAATTCTCCTAGTCTCAATATCTTATGAGGCCTTTTTTTTTTTTTTTTTTTTTTTTTACATTTTCTTATGTAGCAGAATACATTTCATTTCTGTGGCCCTTTTTCTTTCCTTTTCCTACTTATTAATACTGGTTTTGTCAGTTGGATTTTTTTTTCTCTGTGTAAGTCTCATAAGAAATGACAACACACAAATAGCAGAGACACAGAAATGGTGTGACAGCATTTTTATATGTAAAATTAAAACTTAGATGAGGTTATACAAAAATTTCAACATATGAAAATTTTATGCCTAAGTTATTGAACCATAGTCATATAATGAACTAGAGAAGCACTCAAGGTGTATCCATGTCTGCCCTTGAAAACTTGAAGCCTCTTGAAATCACTAAGCTTATATCAAAATTTACATTTAGCCTACAGAATGACACTAAGGACTGGCAGCTTAGGTAAAACTGGGTAAATAATAGCTGAAGACAATCTTATAGCAAGTGATCAGCATCTTGCTAAATTAATACCTAGTCTAGGGCACTGATTATGGAAACACTAAAACAGGTATTAAAGTTTATCTTTATTCAAATTACATTTACTGCAAATGGTACCTGAAGCATGTGCATAGGCTGCAGGGGAAATTTCTTCCAGACACCATGATAGAAAGAGCTATTTACTTTTACCAGTTCTTAGGAGGGCAGGAGAAATCAGCTATTATTCCTGAAATCTTTTGTGAAACACGTGCAGACAGGCAAGATTTATCAATCTTAGATTCTCATAACTCATCTCCAAAATCATCATCTAAAACAGCCTCACATTGATTTTGAGACATTTTCAACCTTAGGGATGTTTCAACTTTTGCTACAGATAATAATCAACAATTTTTGCCACCAAGATACTATTCAGAAAACTCCCTTTTGACAATCAATGTGCAATTCAGACACAAATAAAAGAAAGCAAAAAGAGAAGACTCAAGTGCAATGAACATTGTTTCTTTACTTATGAAAGAGAAAGGAATGCAACTATTTGATGCCTCACCATTTATTATCTTCCCTAGCAAATAAAGCCAGCATGCCAGAGTAAGTTTTTGAATGTGCCTTAGGTTTTTGTAGTACAATATTATCTTGTAGAATAAGTTTTGGGATAGCAGAACACTTTTGCTCAGAATGGGCTTTGGCTCCCTTAGTAAAATGTTTGCAATTACAGCTCCATAACACATGTGGACACAACCTGCACAGAGAGGGATTTTATATGGCAAAGTATATTTCTATGGTTTCAGGGGCCAAGAAGGAAGGTGCCTGAAAAGATGTAAACCAGTGCATCAATTTGCACCAGGTACTGATTTGCACCAGCTGAGCCTCAGGAGTTTTTTTTCAATGTATTGCCTGTAAACACCCTCTCAAAGGCTAGAGGCAAGTGTGGAAAAGAAACAATGCTTCCTTATAATTATAGCCCATTTCTCATTCAGCAACCGAAATATGGCAGAAAGTAAACATTCTGATTCCAAAGAAAACCTCAAAGCCATTGTTTTCCACTGAACCATGTCTTAATTTGTTTTCTTTTTCTGAAGGCCAATTACTCCTCATGTTTTGCACTACCAAGCTGATAATAAGCCACACGCTTGTAATGCCAGCCCACCCATGCTTAGAGTTTTGCCCAGAATTAGCAGGCTGGACAGGAACATCTTTCAGGCACATGACACCTGTGTGCTTGAGGTTGTGTGACTAGCTGGCCTGAAATCCAGCCAACCCTCAAAACATAAAGATGGGTTACACATTAATTTATTATTTCCTCTCCATCTCTCCCTTCCTGCTACCAGCTGGTAGCTCCCCTGGCAAGTGCCCATAACACTCTGGTGGCTATTTTTATGACTTTAAACATGGATGAATGGAAGGTTATGTGTCCAAATTTCTAAATGAAATGTTATCAGAGTGAGAGATACATCTTTTTTAAAGCCTCCTTTCCTAATACACATAGGCAATACTCCTAGAAATTGTCCTACGTTTTTACAAGATTGCTCTTTTTAAATCCTGGGCCGAGGTTGTTTGCCCAGTACAATACGGGTTTAATGGTATAAGGCAAAGAACTGCACAGACTATAGCTACTCAGACATGGTGAGGATGGGAGTTCTTCATAAAAAGTAAATGCAAATTAACATAATTTACCTTGTGCCCTGTTGTATGAGAAAAAGTCTACTCACGCAGTGGAACACAAAACAATACAGTGCAGTCAGAGAGCAAAAATTGAGCTGAAACTGCACAAAAGAAATAAAAAAACAAACCCAGAATCCTTTACAAGGATTCTTCTATGGACACATAGAAGATTTATGTTGTTTTTTTAAAGTTCATTTTAAAATTTAATTTTGCTCATACTTGCCTAGTTTAGAATTAGTTTCATTTGAAGTTCTTATAAGACATAAAGCCCAGAGAGGAACCTTGTAAAAGTGGTATCAGTGCAAAACCTGCAGGCAGCTACAGTAAAATACTGAGTAAGTGCTAAAATCTTCAAAGAGAAGACCCAGAGGTAGAGAAGCCTGCTATTTATGTAATTAATTTTCAGTGGTGCTGAAAAGAAGTGAAATATTTTGCATGTTATTGTTATAAAGCAAAGGAGAGGTAGATTCATTAGCAGGATTGCACTTCTCTCATTCTACTTACATACTGTGTTATAGAAGATAGAACTCTGCAGTCATGTTCCTACTCAATTAGTTTCAAAATCCCCCTCATTTTCCTCATGAAGTCATTGCTGGGAAACAAATGGAAAGATATGGGAGGAAAGCACAAACTTTGCCCTCTAAGCAAGAACTATTTATATTACAACAGATTAATCCAACCAGATAAATAGATGGCACCATAGACACCACACCCACACAAAATAAAATTTCAGCTCACGTTCGGCCTCACAATTACATCTATTCCATCAGAGATGAACAAGCTGTGCTTCAGAGCCAATGTATTTACCAAGTGAAAGAAAAACACATTTTAAATAATGAAACAGAAATAAAAGACCAATAAATTTGACTAAGTACCTGATTACACAGATGAACTTCAAAATCCAATAGTTTAAAGTACTCCTCCCTTGGGTTTAGAATTGCTAGCTTCCCAAAACATGTTATTAATACAATGTACCAGAAGGCACATTTTCTTTAGGTCCATCATAAGCTTAAACACTCTTGAAAGGTATTATCTCAGGCTTCAGAGGGGGTCAGTGACGTGAAGCAAACCTTCAGATACAGAACCACAGTGAGAAAGCTCTGGAGCTTCACAAATGCCTGTCAACAGCAGTCATGGAGGAAACATGACTAGCCTGCATTACAAGACACTTTATGCTAGCAGTCATATATACAAGCATGTGTGCATGTATATATATATATATATATATGTATATATATATGTATATATATATTTATAGCCTTTTAAATCTTCAATAACAGAAGCAACATTTCTATTCCTGTTGAAATTAAAGTGTCATTTTTCATAGCTATCTGAAACGGCAAACTCTTGTGAGTTTTTGCTGCACAGCTCCATGCAGAAAGCTGGCGTTTCTGGTGTGACCCTTTGGCAGATCAGGCTGCTGGGCTCAACAAATAGAAATTGTTCTCTTTTAATTACTTTGTAACACTGCATATTATGGTACCCAACAGAGCAATAGCATCCAATTTCAGAGAGGAGTCCTCAGCTTGCTCGATATGTGTGTCAGAAAAGACAGAAGCTTCTGGCTGCAATTTTCCACTCCTGCTGTGACACACTACCTGCAGGGTGATGCTCCTGCGGTGCACATGCTTCCCCCAACCATGTTTGCAGAGAGAATGCCCATTTGCAGACAAACCAGCATTTAAATGCCATTGTCCTGCAATGTGCAGAGAGCTACAAAGTACCAGGAGAACTCTTTGTACATTATTCTTGCAGTGAAATCTAATTTGCAGTGTAGTTGGCACCAAGGCTAAAGTTCAGGCAATGCACAGATTATTCCCTTATCGGGAAGGCTTCAGAGCCTGGGAGGAAAATTCACTTTGATCAATTGTGGCTCTCAGAAAGCTCACGTAAAATAGAAAAGACAGAAATACCTCCCCACTTAAAAAAAAATCTCTGCAGAAGAAAAGTTTAGCTAACACAAGAAATTCAACTCTGATCTGTTTTGAATCTGTTAAGAACAGCAAGTATAAAAACACATGCTTATATAAAAATCAGAGCTGTAACCAAGTTGCTATCTCCAGTGTGGCATGCACTGCAGGCTGCTCAGTGTAATCAGCTTTAACACTCAACTAATTCATACTGATCATCACCAGATCCAAGGAGCTGTCAATTTTCCATGGTACGGGGCTAGCTTGAGGGCATTTGGTGCAACTTGAACTTCTGAACATAATTAAATTTTATATTTACAATGGCACGTCCTCCTCGATCTGAAAACCTCAAAGTTTGCATATAGAGATATGTATGTTAACAAATGATCGACAGGAATAAACGACTGATAAAGATCTTAGCTACTCCTAATCAGAAGCCAAATGATATTTTCCCATTTTGTGTAGTTTTATTTTGATTCAACAGATTGCCTCACATATTTTTCCTATTCTCACGGTTTTACTGCTCAATGTGCACTCCATCAAATTTCATCCTGTCTTGTGCACATATTACAAGACCAAATAGAAATTATGAGATTATCACTTCATGTCATCAGTCCATCAGACTAAGCACCTTGCAACAAAAACCCCAAGCCGCTTGTCTCAGAGAATGGCAAAGGAAAAAGTTTGCTGGAAATGATGATGACACATCATTAGTTTAATACTTAGAGGCAAGAGATTGTTAGCTCTTACAGGCTGTAATTACAAAAAACAGGGACAGAGCAGGTGGAAATGGCCTCAAGCTGTGCCTAGGGAGGTGCAGGCTGGACATTAGGAAGGATTTCTTCACTGAAATGGTTGTCAAGCATTGGAACAAGCTGTCCAGAGGTGGTGGAGTTACCATCCCTGGAAGTGTTCAGGAAATGACTGGACATGGCATTTAGTGCTATCATTTAGTTGGCAAAGTGGTATTCAGCCAAAGGTTGGATTCAACCTTAATGATTTTATGATTTAATTCATGATTAATTTCCTCTCTTATTATCCGTGATGCATTTCTATCCAGAAAGTAACCCCAGTTTCAATATGCAGGAAAAAAAACAGGAGCAAAGGTGTAATACTACACTGATTAAATCAAAACACCTCTGAATTAAGGCACTTTATTTACTGTTAAACCTCTTTGAAAAAGTAACCTACTTATATGTGTGATTCCCATTTAATTTGTTAAGCATAGGTTTTTTTTTAAAGGACTTATCAACACTTTTAAGGATAGGCAGGAAAAGAATTCATATTATCAGATCCAAAGTGTGACAATAACAACTTGGCAGCTGCTTATTCATCAACATCTCTAAGTGCTGGTCTGATTCTGAGAACAGATCCTGTATAGAAACTCTTGCTATTATTTTGAGGCCTGTGGTTGTAATAGAACCTGAGTACACTTATTAAAAACAGCTGCTGTAACAGAAATAGAGAATCAGTGTATATTACCATTTAAAAACCCACAAATTGAATCAATAGAAGTCAGGAGACAGAAGCTTAAAGAGAAAAGTCCCTAAACAAAACTGAAAGATCAACCACTGTTCTTAATTTACTGTACACAATCACTTAATTAAGCTGTTATGAAATGTAAATAAACATAATTCATAATGAGGAAGAAACATATGTGGTGTGTTGTGTTGCATCTATTTTTTCTATGTAGATATGTGAAGAAGGCCAGTAGTAGAAACACACAAAAACATTTAGGGAATCTCTCTGACTACAACTTGATAATTGCTAAAACAATGCACATAAAAGGTATTTTAATTTCATTTAAATAATAATAGGCACTAAACAATAGGAAATCAAACAGCCTCTTAAGATTTTTAAACTGTTAATAATGTTAACTTTTATTCCATTTTCTTGGCTACTATTTCTTACATTTTTCCACTTTCCTACTACAACATAACCAATTCCCTAAAAGCTGCAACCAGAATCCTTACACACTGTGGGCATGTAGCTATGTCTAGTAACAGAGACATGACACAGATTAATATTCCTCTTTGTTGTGAGTTGTGCACAAGGTGTGAACAAAAGGATTACTGGACTAGCGTGAAGGTGGACTGTACCTTACACCATTTTCAGAAGAGAGCCCTCTGCTACAAGTAAACCATCACTGGAGGGTGTTGAAAGCATGAACAATGGGAAGACTTTCTGGAAAAGTCTTTTATTGGTTGACCTGTTTCTTTCCCAGCTGTGTAAGTGCTCACTGTGTGGGAGTTAATCATATTAGTTATCTGGTAAAACAACCTGATTAATTTTGTACTTCAGTGTTATTAACTACCATACTATATATGATTCATTGGAGAATTAATAAATTTAATCCTTCTGCTCAAATACAAACCCAAACAAGAAAAATCCTTTGGTTTATAACTTTTAAATAGATAACTTAAAGCTTTAATGATGCTTAGAGTACATTAGGAAGGCACCCACTGAAACTATTTAGCTAATGGCAACTAGACACTTCCATTAGAAAGCCTAATTAATTGGGATTTAAAATTAACTCTGATTAGCAATGGACCATAAAACTATCCAGACCAAAATTTTATCTATTTATTTGACAGTTTGCAAAAGATCAATTTAAAGAAAGAGTATCAATAAATTATCCCTTGTTATTTAAACATTCTTCTCAGTATCTGGCACTGCAGTTTCAAAACAACATTTAAAAAAATTGGCAGGCCTCATCCTAGGTGGTATTTATCTTGGCATTTTAAAACACAAATAGTTGTGAGGATAGAGAAAAAAGTGGAAGTACACAAAAGGTTTACGAAAGGCATACAAAAATAGATTTATATGATTTACCTATCACTTCTTGCACTGTATCTTACAATCTCACATGATTAATTGCAAAAAAAGCAGTGCTAAAGAAAGGACTGATTTCTGCTGTTACAAGGATCCTTAATTTCAACAGCAAAAACAGTCGATAAGATTTTACTGCAATAATCAAGATGAAGACCCAAAGAGGAATTTATTCTTTCAAAATTTCATGTTCTATAAATAAGGAGAAAATTTCAACTCAATAAATGAGAAGCATAATAAGTTAAAAAAGCAAAAGCCGGAAACTGGCTCAGAAGTTGCTAGCTTAAAATACACGAGCTGGCAAACCAACAAAGCAATGAGACACGTCACAGGAACTGCTCAGAGCTGCTGCTCCCAGACTATGTTGCAGCAACAGCTATTCTTTCACAGCACAGAATTTTCAGAGTATTAGCCAACAGGGCAGAATAACAGAATATTTTACAGAAAATGAGTTATATTTATATCACAATCGAGTAAGGCTGTGTTTTAGAGGGACATTTTTTTTATGAGTCATTCCTAAAAGCATTTGCTTAATTCCCTGATGTCCCAACGAAAGAGATATAGTACAAGGAAGTCTGAGTAAAGTGAAGAATGTAAATTTTTTAAACATATTATGAAAGACTTTCTTTCTCTCCCCTTGGACTAAAAAAGGATACCGAACACTCTGCATTTGAAATAAATGACTGCTGACAAAATAACCTCTTAAAGCAAAGGCATGCTCATGTTTCCCATCTAAATTTGTGGTGAGAAGAAGACCAGAGATTGACAGGTTAAGGTAAGATGCTGCTCCTACAATACTTTCCCTGATGAGCACCAACAGTACCAGGAGCCACTCAGGCTCATCTGGGCGAGAAGTGGATCTCTGGATAAACCCACTCCACAACTGCACAACTCCCAGGAGGCATCAGAGTAAATATAAACCTTTATTGGGAGTCAAGAAAAGTTGTTCCTGAACATTTTGTAAGGGAACTGCCAAACCCAGAGCAAAACAGAAGAAAGAGCAAACAAAGATAAAATGCCAAGCAAACAAACAAAACCCAAAACCTACATCCTTTGGTAGAAAAATGCATAAATTATCATTATGCTTGAGATAAATTACCTTTTCTTTCACTCCCAATGTGGATGTGCCATCAGTGCCTTTGAGCAACTCACATGAAGACCCCAACCAGGCTGCAGAAGCAGTGGTCAAGGACCCCTGCTGAACTTGAGTATCAGCATGACTTCAGATTTCCTATTCTGTTTCTCACCTCACTTCCTATCTTATTTTATATCCTTTTTATATCTATATAACAAAAAAATACTCGGCATTAACACTACAATATTAGTAGATCATTAATAAGGCCATCCAGAGTCATCCTCTGCAAAGTGAGGATGACAAACTGACTGGATTTCCATTGCCTTACATTTGGAAGGCTTTTCCACAATTGCAAAACCCCCATTGTTAAAAAAAAAAAATTAGGTGAAAAAAATTAGGAACAGAACTTTTTACACAAAATGTATCAAGTAAACTGTATCTAGCTTGTGGACTGGGCTTCTGAGCCTCGGCCCTAGCAGTACTTTAATTCCTAACACAAATAAATATGTGAACATTTATTGATCAATCCTTTTTCATCTTACTTCAGCAATAAAGAACTCACCAGAAATATCCTTTCAAGTTGATCTTGAATGTCTTTCATTCCTGGAAAAGCAGCGACCCCTTGAATCATTTCTACAAAGATACAGCCAACTCCCCTACAGAAGGAGAAAAAAAAAGGTAACATTAGAAAGACTTCTTAAAGACCAAAAAGCCAACAACAATGCTTTTGTATCCTTTACCAGCATTTTAATTTTTTTTTAAATTGATGTCAGGCAGGAGGACAGGCATGTGCATTTGCTAAAATCAATGAATACAAATGAACACTTCTCCAGTGTTTGTAGACAAGTATTGAGGTAGCAGGAATATGGTTGGTAGGTGTTGACACCAATAAAGGCAGAGCCGCTGATTTCTGTATTAGTGCTTCCCAAGCAGAATAGTCACACTCCCAAATAAACTCTGGAGATGTGGGAATGGCAGTGAGAGAACATTCCCATAGGAGAAGCTGAATGGGACAGAACAATGACATGGAAGAACACTGGAAGGGCTTAGCATAGGAAGAGAATCTAGGAAAAGGTGAGTAAAAAGGAAAAGGGCACATGGCTACTCACAGTCACTGACCTAAGCTACTGCCCAAATGCTGGTAACTTTGGGGATGTACTTGCTGGACTTTCTTCTCACTTCTTCCAGCATAAATGAAAGAAGCTCCAAGCCCATAGCTGCTGACCCCATTCCCCAGAAGCTCTGGCTGAGAGGTCCTGCAGTGGGCTGAGCCACAGGCTCCCTGCTCTCCCCACGGGGACAGCTACCTCCTCACAGCTCCTCTCCACAGTTTCCCACAAAATGTGCTTCACACGAGTCCCCCTCATTCTACTGAGTTAAGCCAGTGGCAGAAGTACTGGGAAATCAGACAATAAAAATATCTGAGGCACACTAACTACAACACAAAGAATGCATTCTCAAAAGTTGAGGAAAGCTTCTGTGACTCTATCTCAAATTCCAGATAATCTGTAAACTTCCTGTGTCTCAAAAGGAAAGCAAATTACAAACTTGCACTTGTGTCTTTTCCGGATGAAAACAGCTCAAGAGCTGCTTGTTTTCTCAGCAAAAATAATTTTAAGAGAAAACATCCCTCTTGGCTATCAATAGGATGCAGAATTTGATTATATACTTCAACTTCTTCAATTACATTTTTCTGCACACAGTTTTCTACAACTTTCATATGCAAACACCCACATATGCTGTACAACCATGTCTGTGTAAGCAGCCACACAAAACCCTCTTCACTCAATGTAATAACATGTTCAAATCCCCAAAATATATATCAAAATGAGCTAAGAATTTGCAACTCTAACTATGGTACCACCTCCCCCTAAAACTGAGAGTTGTTTCTGTGTCAGAAAATCCCAGCAATATTCTCTAATTTAACTTTGTTTTTAGAAGTAAATTATTTGGAATGTAGTAATTGCATACCTTTTCATTTCTTATGCATCCTGATGATGCATTCAGAAAGCAGCATTTAATTTTAGGAGATGTGTGCATATATTGGTGAGGAAGTGGTTCTAGAATAAAACAGCTTAATGAAAATAGGTTGCGTATTTTCCTTAAGACTGGAGCTGAGTATTTATAGATACTACTTAAGTATCAGTAAATAACCCATGCTTTATTCATCTCTCAGGTCAAAATACCCAATACCCAATCTCTAATACCCAATAATAAAATAATTTTATATTCCAGGATACTGAGAGTTGACAGTGAAACAACTTGAGGAATAAAATTAAATATACATCACTATTTTCTAATTCTACATCCTAAAACATAGATATATTAAGTAAAGTTTCTCCTTGGCATAGAAAAGTGGAAGAAAACTTTGAAAAGCATAGTTGTGGTCAAATTTTTGAATAAACCAGGTGTTTATGAAAGAGAGGTTAAAATTTATGTTCCATATGCTTCTGCTGGTTACCAAATGAACTGAATTGATTAAACTGCCATTCATCATTCAGTCTGGTTAGTGCTTCATTAGGCACAGATAGGCACAATATGTCTTAGTCAAATACTTACAAACAGTACCAGCATCTCAGGCAAGGAAAATCTCAAGATTTTCCAGGAGCCATTTATTCAAGATAAGCAGAAAAACAATTGAACTTAGACTAAATAAAAGAGGATTACTTTTATATTCTAGTAACCAGAAACCAGGCCTTTGATTAAACCAGGGTATTATTTGAGGGCATACACAAATCTGCAGAGAAGCTTCATCTAGCAGTTTGAACAGAAATGCTGTAAGGGCAGCAGGATGATATTGCTAAATTTTCGTTGGTTTACATTATTTAAATTATTTTTCCACTTTTAGTGGTTCTGACACAAGTATTAGCCAAAAATCAAGTAAGAATGGCAAACAGCACTGAAGAAAAATTCCCTGCTTGGAAAAAAGAATCCTATTATATGTCTTGGACTCTTGTGCAGCCTAAAATTCCATTTAGTCATAAGCTGAAACAAAAGAGCACTGGACTTAAATCAACACCTAATACAAAAATCAAAAGGGTATTATAATCACTGGGGAGAGAAATATGAGCAACCTTCAAGATTTGAGCTGGAAAATTGCTTTTCCCTTCAACCCACATGAAAATTAAGTTTATGATTGGTTTCAAAGATTATGGTGTTCAGCATATTGATGAATCATAGAAAGAGAAGTTTAAATTAGTACTAAAAAAAGGGGGAAATAATAATAATAATACAGAAAAAGTATGACATTGAACTAGGAAATGGCTAGGAAATACCCAGAAAGTCATAGTAGCATATAAAGGTTTCAAGATGGCTGGATGGTATATTAGATGTCATAAGTGTATTGGTGAATTTTAGGGTTACAGTAAATAGAAACTTAAATCTGTTATAGGATCCCTGAATTGCAAACTGTAAGTGCACACACTGTGATTGAGAAAAGAAATAGTCTCTAGAAAGCCTTGAAATTTTGTCTTGTGTAAACCTCACAAACTTTTGAACAGTTTAGAGATGTTTTTGAATGAAGCAAAACTTCAAGCCAGAAGAACTGTTTTTTGAAGAAAAATTAAGAGAATTACATCATTCCTGGCTACAAGAAAACCCAAAGGACAGGGAGAATGTGATGACTCTGTTTAAAATTATGTAAAATGAAGGACAGGGAAGAACTGATTACAATTTTAACCGTTCCAGGAATGGTAGGTAGGTCCAAAATAGTATAACTAGAAATAGCAGAATGCCTTTAGGAAATAAAAATTTTAGGGTAAGTATTAGGGAAATACAATTAATAACTGTGCTATACCCTAGCCTCCCAATGGACTTGAAGCACAGTTACAGTCATGTAAAAGTAGACAAGCTGAAATATTTAAGGATATTCTTCAGGAAACAGACTTGCATTAACAATAGAGTGGATAAGATGATCTCACACATCACTCCCATCTCTAGTTTCTGTGGTGCAAACATTACTTCTTAAATTATGAAATAGAGGCTTTAATGCACATGCATCTCCAAGAGTATATTATTTAGGTAAATTTGTGCATGTTCAATACAATGACATTTTCAGGAAGCACTTGAAAAATAATTTTTGACAAAATAATATTACCTTAACAAATTTCAGTGTCTTCAGATTTTCCTATTCTCTTTACAAGACTTCTGAGTTTGGATAAATAAGCCAAATGCTGCAATGTTGTTCAGAGATCTTTCCAATGCAATGGCATAGGATAAACTTGCAAAGCAAAAGTGACAGCCATTTAATGCTGAAATGGGTGGTTTACTCTCTGATGACAAAAAGCATGACTAAACCTATTGATATATTGATGAGACCATACGTGGCCATGCTATCTAATATTGCTCTTCTATTGTCCTGCTTAATTTTCTGGGACTCTGGCTGTCACCATACAGCCTTGTACAGAGCAAGAGTTACTAGCACAGCTGAATGGTTATTCTTGCATTTCAATTGACATAGTAAATGAGCCTGTAAAAATGAAGTTGAATGCCTCAGGAACCCACCCGCTTTTTCTTTTTTTTTCCCTCCTCTGCACAACTTTTATAATTCAGGAGGGTATTCTCTTAAAATTACCTTGCTGACTGGTGGATTGGTTTTATATCTTTGGCTTAAGGACTCACATTTCTGTCTCTGTGTAACAAAGATACTTATTGCTGCAAGAATCTCCAGCATATCTGTACTTGAATATTGAAAAAAAAATAGCATAACAGCCTTGGTAAGGCAATATATATAAAAGATTATAAGGGACGATTCCTTCAGTTAATATTATGATTTTTTTTGATGTAGTCATAAACTACTATGGACACACTCCAGAATGAGGAGCTGTTTACAAACCAAGTTTTAGTTTATACTTAAATCAAGAACACTGAAACCCTACATTCTTATTATATATTTTTTAAAATACTGAATATTCTGCCCTGGACAGATCTGCTTTGTAGCAGAATCAGTGCAGGTGATAATATTCAGCATGGCCTTCACAGTGAAAACCTATGCTGGGTCTTTACATAATATTTCTATCTGGTCATTAAGCCTGTTTTCTGTGTGCTGGGCTTGGTTTCAGAGGGGAAGGCATTTAATGAAAACTAATTACTTTTAGCAATTCTCCTGGTGAGATTTCTGAAATTCAAAGGAACAACAGAGTTTTAATTCAAGCTTCCCAAACTGCACACAGTTTGTAATGTTAAATGTATCAGGATTAAAAGACTAACTAACTAAGTAAAACACAAACAAATAAAACTCCACAAACCCCACAAACACTCCCCTTCAAAATCCTGCTGCTTTACTTTTTCATGGATTTGTCACCAAGATGTAATACTGGAGCATCTTCTACAAAATCCTAGCAATACACACGTTGTAAGGGCACAGAGATTTTTATCTTGTCTGATTTATTCAGGAAAAAAGGGTCATGTTACTTTATCACCCTGCTTATGAACACAACTGTGAAAACAAATTCGGGGGGAAAGGAATGTAAAGCAAGGGATGTTTTTCTCCTTAGCTGACAAAAATCTGATTTATTTCTACAGGGGCACACTGCCAGAATACCCACAAATGCTGAAGTTGGTTGGAATTTGTTTTTCATGAGCATTACCCCTTTGATACATAAAAAATAACATCTGATGGGTGATAGAGTCTGATAAAAATACAGTGGCAATAAGGCAAACAGATTGTAGTTCTCACATGAGAAGTAATGAGTGAATCAAAATTTCCCTTCCATGATGACAAAAACCATTAAAATTTGTGCAGGGAGCATATGCAATGAATGAAAACTAATTTACCTGGGACCATGATAGCTCAAGGTATTTCTTTACAGTCAGCCTTGAAGTAATTGTAATTACAAGAGAATAGAGTGGTCATGTTCTTGCCTCTGTCACTGAATACCCAGAAATAAAAGCTCCAGAAATTTGTTTTTCTTTGTAGCAATGCTCAGTTCCTATAGTAAGAAATACTATACTCAGGAGGGATTAAATTCTACATGATCCCTTCTTGCAGGATTCTTTCTATTGGACTCATTCTGTAAAAGTAGAGTCATTCTGTAAAAGATATTTACATTCTGTAAAAGTAGAGTGAAAATAAGCTCAAGAAAATACTCCTCAAATTTGAGCAACATTTTTTCAGGAGACACTTCCTTGTTGAACATGTTCTTTCTGGCTTTCTCTTCTGTATCCAGATGCCTTTATAATGTACTTTCCTTACACACATGAAATGTATATCTAGCAATGCAAAAGTAACAGTAAATCTGATGTTCCAAATGGATAAAAATAGTTTTCAGAACTGAAATGTTCTTCCCATAACTACAGACCCATACAGCTTCTTAGTTCCTCACTTCCTCACCCATAGCATTTCTATAAATCTCAGCCTATAGAATTTTCCAATCAAAAGCTAATTCAGCTGATAAAACTTTTGAAGAACTCACTGACAGTGAGAGAAGTTTAAATAACAATACCTTCATAGTGAGTGCAACACCACCTTAATACCCTAATCCTATACATTAGCATTTCTTTGGAGTGGAAGTCATAATCCTGAGGAACATCAAGAGCAAAAGAGCTAATTTCCCCTATGCTGTTTTCTCTCTCAGGCCCCAAGAAGTATTTCTTCAGGGCATACTGGGACTACTGCTGTCACATTTCTCTCACTGCAAACTATTTACAGGAGAAACAGGATAAAGATGCCTTTGTAATGTCCCCAGTGTAAAAACCATAATTTGGTGCACTTGTGTCTACAGCAAAACCCATTTTTATGTAATAAATATCTTAATTACGGTTGCAGGTCTTCATTGTTCAAATATTCATGAAAGCATGTAATGAATTACAGTGAGCACTCAAATACATACTCATAGCAGGCTATGTGTGAAAAGTGGTGTGTTCCTGAAAAATACAATTTATTTTTCTAATAATAAGATAGAAAATCTCCCTGTGAATAGGTTTCCCTAAAATAAGTTCAGATTTGAACTCATGTATAACAACCCAGATGTTACAAAGTGAAAGTGATTTAAGAAGCCATTTTGTAACATTTCACTCGCCTTATTTTAATTTATTTGTTCTGCCGCACAAAACGTAGCTGATGCTGGTTAATAGAAGAGAATTTAAAATATATCCCGGCCCATAACTGCTTAGGTTACCTATACTGTGACTAAGAACATGAGGGTTTTTTAACAAAACAAGAGGATATGCAAAAAAATTGCCAGCTGTTAGCAAACACAGTTTACAGCCAGCTGCACTTCCAAATAAAATATCCCTAGTGACTTCTTGATGTAAGCAACCCAGATGCAGCAGCAGCACATGCATTACCAGAATCAAATGGATTTAATAGCCTGTTTAAATTGCTTCATTTACTAATATTATACTCTTCCTGTAAGGAACAAATAGAATAGGTTAATTTGGGGATTTTCCCCTATGTTTCTGTGTTACTTATATATGGGTTTTAGTAATCCATAAACCCTTTATGTGTTGAAGCCTATTTTCCTTGCATTGACTTTCAAAGGACTGTAAAATTCAAGGATTAGGACAAGTTACACCAGAGGCAATGCAAAACCATTTTCCTAGCTACTAGTAAGTCCTCATCAAGAGGGGAAAAAAAAAAAAGCTATATCAAAGGTTATCACAACTCTTTGATGCAGTCATGGGTAGTATAATACATTCACATAATCCTGCTGTATCAAACGCTGTCAGCAGTAAATCACAAAGCCCAACATGCTGATTTCCATCACCAGCCTGACACCACTATTGCATGTACGTCTTCATTAACATTATTTTATTGCCAGTGGCTATTTATGAAAGAATGCAGGAGAATGTAACATTGCGTGTGGATCATTAGCTTTTAGTTACTATTCTAATTCTCTACACCAGCAAATGAAGTGTAAAAATAGCCTGCAGCCTGTGCCACCTGCTTCCCAGCCACTGTCCAGTGGTTAATATTTGGACTCTTTTTTCATGCAGCTGATCTTCTACTCAGTGGGAGCCTCACTTTCTGTTCCTGGGGAACCACCATGAAATGCCATTTATCATGGCTATAGAAAACACCCTCTGACTTTCTTTTTTTTCCTTTCCTCTAAATAAAGGAAACAGCTGTGCTTTCTACCTTAACATTATTTAAATATTTAGTGAAGTGGCTGCCTAGTTTTGTCATCATGTAGATCATCAATAACGACACAGGAGAGCACACACTATCTGCCATAAGGACATAATGCCAGTAATTGCATAAAAATGCTAATGCTACAAAGACACTTTTGATAACAAATTACCAAATTATCTTGGAATCTGATGGTAGACAGGTTTCTCCATGTCTCCCTTCCTCCCACTCTGGGCAGCCACTAAATGGCTTTAATGCAATTATGTCTCAGCTCTGTACAAGCATTGTGTAAGCAGAGCCCCAAGCCTGCCTGTGCTCCAGCAGAGCTCACTGTCAGCTGTGCCAAGTGAGCACAAGTGACCTCAACATGCAGCTAACATCTCTGCAATCAAACCGCAAGGGATGTCTCGGGTAGCCCAGCAAAGCATAGCAGTAAAAACCTAAAGCTCTTCTCTCACCCATAGCAAATATGTATTGCCTCTCATCTGATTTCTGATGCAGCAGAGGCTGAGCTTCTATACTAACTGCTGCCACGTGAAAGAAACTGTACCACTAGGGCCTTTTTTCCTAAGCTCTTCATAGTTTCTCAGTTTGTTCAGGGCAGCGAAAATATTGTAAAGACTATAAATTGAGTACAAGAGGAATATGACATTGTTTTTCATTTGAAACAGAACACATCACCTCTGTCTCTGAGCACCTGCATCTTTTTTAGGCCTATATGAAATGTTCTCTTCAAGAGAACTTAATTTATTGATATCATTGAAGATATAACTATCGTGTTCTTCCCCAATACTCTTGTGTCATTTTTGTCAGGAAACAAAACAATGACCTGGATTGCTGAAGTAGCATTTTAAGTCCTTCCTTGATCTTCCCTGTTGCCCATGTAATTTGGATATAAACATATGATTGTGAAGGACATGCTCAGTCTGCAAGTACAGTACATTTTAAATGCTTTTAATTAGCTGTATGACTTAATCTTTATCACAGGAATATCACATACTTTGGACCTTCTAACAGCTCTTTTACTAGAATCATCATTGAGAGGAACGTTAAAAGATGTATTTTTGACAAGCTATTAAACTTTGGAATTTTTTTAAATTGTGAAAAGTTACAAAAATAAATCTCCAATTTTTTTTAACTAAAAAACATATTAAAGTGCTTTTTGAGCAGTTTGCTCTATTAAAGCATTAAAAGTTTTCTTTAGCTGTTTCCATATATTCTCCTTGTAGTTCACAAGTTGACTTGTGTACATGCAGATACACAAATAGGCATGACTCAAGAACTGAACAAATGCAGAGGGAACTGTGAGAAGACGAGCAGAAAGGACCATTTATCTCTCCAAGCAATTTCCATCCTCTAAGTCAGTTGTCCTGCCTCACCCCAAGCAAGTTGAGCTTCTTGTTGAGGCTGTCTGAGGTACTACTTGGAAAAGTGGTGGTTGCAAACCATCAGGAGCAGATGGGCTGCAGAGATTGTATGCAACCTGTGAAGACACCAGCTTGGACCTGATATTGAGGAAAACAGGACAGTTTTAGGATAGATGAGAAACTGAGATGCAGAAGGAAAGTATTTTAGATCTGTGAGGTGGGGAATGGTCTGAGGAAAACCAGTTGATACAGAAGATGCTACCTTTGCCTCTCTGGCACACTTGGGATACCACAGTGTTCACATTTGGAGAAGTTTTCTCACTCTCCCTTTCTTGCCTCTTGGAAGGAACTGCAGCAGCCAGGACTCAGTTATGCTAAACACTCTCTCAAGTGTTAGATATTCTAGTATATATACTCTGTAACCACTTCACATGCCATGATCCTGTGATTTCTAAATCATGCACCCAGGAGTCAGATTTTCAGGAAAAACTAGGTTTTCATCCCATAATCTCTGATTTCAGCTACAGGACTAAACACAACTTAGCTGTGCTTTGTTCCCTTCCCCAGCAAAAAAATATTCCTGCTAGGTCTTCAGTTTCAATATTACACTGCAAGATTATCTTAAAAATGTTATTCACATACCACATGAAAACATAAGGTGTGTTTAACCTTATTTTACATTTACCTCTAGATTTTACTATAATCATAACTTTGAGTTGCCTGTGTTAAAGACAGATATTTCAGTGAACAGCAAAAAATTTACTGTATTTTTCTGAAAATTCCTCAATATATTTTTTTCTCAAGTGAATGAGATGTAAAGGTTTTAAAAGTCAGACATGCATTAAAAAACCAAAACCAAAACCAATCAACCAAGCAATCAACCAAACAAAAAACCCAAACAAAGAAACCCACCACACACACAAAAAACCACCAAAACCAAACAAAAACAACAAACCCTCCCCCAAAAAACCACCTCAGCAAACAAACAAACAAAAAAACCTCACAACAAAACAAACAAAAAAAAAGCACCCAAAGAAAATAACCAACCAACCAAAACAAAACCCAAACGTATTCCAGAGTATAAGACTTTCTTTGCAAGGAAGAGGATTTTTTTCCATATTTCAGAAATTGTACAGATTGAAGAGATCTTGTGATCTCAAAACCTACAGAATAAACAAAGAACCTCCAGCTTGGTTTGTAACAGTAAAAAAACCAAATACCTTCCTTGTTCCTTGTTCAACACAGGACTAAATGTTGTCATCAAAAATGAGTAAGGTGATACATATTGTACAAATCAAACTACTCTTCTAAACCTGCAAGTCTAAATAAAATCTGTAGGTGTGAAAGAAAACTATTCAATGATATTTACTGCTACCAAGTACATCAGATTAAGAACTGAGGTTTTATGTTCACAACCAGAGTTCTGGTTTTTTCCTTGCCGCAAATGGGCATGGTGAATGACTGTTTTGCAAAACAAGGGTCATATCATATGAAAGTACAACACTAAGACTACGAAAGTCCAGCGATCACTCAGTCTCTTGCAAAGCACCAATGGGTGCTCTGTCAACAGCAGGGATCAGCTGCCAGCCAGTGGGGTGGCAGGTGGGATTCCTTTAGGGAGATCCTGTGTGAACCACACCTATCACTACACACACTTTTTTTAACCTGTACCAACAATCTCACTACATATTTGGTTTACATGTCTAAAAAAACCAAGAGCTAAAGCATCTACATAAAGTCTTGGCATCTACACTTACCACATGTCAAGGCAGGTGGAATATTCTGTTGATCCCAGAAGGACATCTGGAGGCCTGTACCATAGGGTTACCACTTCATTGGAATATGTATGACTAGGAACTGATTTAGCTCTTGCAAGACCTGTGGGGTAAACACAAATAAATTCATTTACACAAAGCAAAGAAATGGTTTGCTGTACCGTCACAGTCTAAAGGGATATATGAGCACATATCACATAATGTGACAGCATGTTGCAAGCATATTTTTCTTCTATAACTGGAGCATATTACTTAATAGTAGCACCTATTGTTTAGTACCTGGCTAAACAGAGTATGTGAATATTATGAAGAGATAATGAAATATGTTTTTCATAATGACAGCCACAGGCCCAGGAGAGATGCATAGATATACTATTGTATACCTAAATAAATGACAAATAAAGACTTTAATTGCCATTAACTGCTCATCCTCAGGCATGGATAGTCTTCCATTTCAGTGCTATCTAGAAAAAGAAAATGAAAAGGAAACTCCCAGACAAATGATGCCACAGATGAGATTCAGCTTTTTAGAGAAGCCTAAGGAAATGTTCCACAGCTTACACTGCAAAGCCCAGCCTGCTTATTCAAGTTTATGTTTGACACACTTACACATTACGATTCAAATAAATATTAATATTGCAGTAATGCAGCAGAAAACTGTATGTGAAAAATTCTTCTCTCTCAAGAATTGTGTATTGGCAGTGTTCCAATTTCAGAAACCATTTCAATGAAATCTGTGGCCTACTAAAGATATAATATTTACAATAGTTGTCTTTTAAGCTTGTCAGTCATTTAAAATAATTCACATTACAACATAATCTATCTCATATAAAAGAGAGATCATCATATGCTAAACCCAGAAGTTTACAAGTATGTTTCTTCTACAGAAGACTCTCTCCAGAAAATGGAAAAAGATCTCCAGGGCTAAGGTGATTGCTCCTATCACAGGCCTGAAAATGCTTTTTCCAAATTATATGATCCTAGCTACTGCCTTGAGACCATCCATTTCCTTGCTGGGAACACTGGACATGCACAAGTAATGGAAATCAGGAGAATGCAGTACTGGGTGCTTTTTTGTGTCTTCCTGAGCAGCTGATTTTCCTTTCAGAAAACAAATCAAATTACTATAACAGAAGGTCATGCTTTTACACCTTACAGAAACAAAGAAGAAAAGTCATACACTCAGAAAGAAATAAGCAACATGAAAATTCCCAAAAGATTGCAGATGAGAGTCCTTTGCCCCTTTATTCTTAATACACTGGAAAAGCTATTTAAGAACATTTACTGTCAGTGAATACATCTCCATAGCAATGATGGCAAATCTTGCCAGCAGATTGCATTATCAGCTGATTATAGCAATTAGACCAGTGCAGGGGAATAATTTTAATTGTATGCCATGATTTCTTCTCTTAAAAATTACATTTGAAACATGAATACCTATGTTTTAAAGTTTTCAGACCTCCATTTCTTTAAGGTTTGTGCACCTGGCCATCAGCTTGATGAACAATTTGGGTTACAAAGACAATCCAGGGCTGGCCAAGTACAGCCCCAAAGAGTCCAGAGGAGAGGTCACATCATATGTTCCACAGTTACTCTGCCTCCAGATTAATGTTTTTGCTTCTAGGAAACCAGAAAACACCAAAAGCTCTAACTGGTGAACAGTTATTATTCCTGGCACACAGAACCATTAACAAGCCTGAGTTTCTGAGCATCTATATTCCATGGGACTAAACTGAAACAATATTCCCTGAATTTGTGGATATGGACCTACTACTATTAAGCAATATAAAAATTATGAAGGTATTTGAGAAGCCTGGATGGTGAATGACTCCATCCTTTCTTGCCTGTTTGAGCCCTTCCCATTAGCCTTGTCTGAGGAAGACTGAATTTGGTTGCAAATTCTAATTTCCTACCAAGCATAGGAGAAGAGGCATATCCAGCTGGGGAAAAGGCCTCTTGAAGAAGCCAGCAACATCATGTACTTTGGGGAAAACTCAAAATCCTGTGGAGTTTATGGGATGACAAACTCAGATTTCCATGACACAAAGCTGTTAATCCACACACTGCAGAAATCTCCCATGTAGAGAGGAATGAGTACCCAACTTGCCATACCAGAAATCATGTTGCAAACAATACCATAACCATGCTTTCCGGCTGGCTTCTGCCACTTTACTGACCAGGATGGAGCTTTACAAGTGTTATAGTGAGCCCAAGCACACCTTTCCTCCTCTCCTGTGACTGTTCAGCATGGAACCAGTCCTCCTCTCCTGCTGGGAACGCCACCTATACTGTTTTCTCAGTATAATGCTTCTAGATCTCCTCCACCTCTAATCCATTCCAGGTGAAAGTAAATCCATCTGATTTTCAAATTATGGCCCCTTTTGGGCTAGACCCAGCCTGTTGGACAACTAAATGTTTTTCTTTAATCCATTCTTCACTCCCAAAACACTATGAAAGTTTCATTGGAGGTGAGCTGCTGCACCTGCTTTTTCAGTTACAAGAGGATCATTAATGGAATTGAGAAATGTTTAAACAAAATCTTAATTTGTAAAAGCAAGCTAAGGCCCTACATGGGTATCAGAGAGCATCACCAGGTTTCACTGAAATATTTTAAACTAAAACAAAAGGCTTATGAGTACAAGCCACATGTGCTAAGTTGTGGCCAAAGGGTTTCCCAGTTGGCCACATGCACTGCTTTGAAAACTAAATGTCTCAGTGGAAAGGAGGAGTGAACAACCAAGGGAAATACTCACAAAAGCTAAAATCTGGAAGGGAAAAATTTGGCACAGTCCCACTGTTCAGTCAGTCAGTCATTCCCCTTGTGCAGGACTGACGGGACCTGGATCAGGCTAATGCCTCAGAGGAGCTGCTTTCTCACAGGGAGGGAACAACCTTTGCTTTTTCTGAATAATGCTCTGCATAAAGAATGCATTTGCAATAATGAACACTTCCACTCAAAGCCTCAAAATTAATGCAAATGTGTCTCATCGCGTGTGAGGTGTGAAAAAAGTACTCTCATCTTTCAGATATATTTTACATTATAAAAGGAATGCTATCAAAATATATATGTGAAACACCGAACAGATACTGCATTTCTTGTTTTGATGGTCCAGATACACACAGATGACAGTAACCAGGGTTATTTTCAGATATCCTTCTGCAAGAAAATTTGCTACATATTTTATACCCCTTTGCACATCCAAATATGCTTACTCATGCAAAATTTATTTAAGCACATCCTTCAACTGAAAGAAAACTGAAGGGTAGGATTAATTAGCACAGCATGTTCGATCACTTTCTTTAAGGGTTCCCTGTCTGTTTCCATGGTTACACTACAGGAAGAATGACAATCTCATTTTAAAAAAAACGGAGCTTATGGGGGATCATCAAAACTTCAAACCTTAATGGCCAGTGTGCATAAAAGCCAAAAGGTAAATGGCAGAACACCAGGTGAGCACCCAATATTTACATACTGCTGCCTGAGCACTCTTTTAGCCTGGGAAGGTGGAGGAAGGACCCCCTGACAAGCAGTGAACTCCCCTCCAATTCCTGTGTCTTATGAAAGATAAAAGGTCGACAAATGTCCTGCTGTTGCAGCCCTATTTTGAGAGAAGGAATCCAGGCATAAGGCTCAGTTATTAAAACTGAGGTTGTAGCAGATCTACTGGGGAGCTTGTGTGTAATTATGGGAAGGACAGGCACTGTTTAATGTTCTCGAGGCACTGACTTCTATGACCATTATTTATCCTAAATAAAAGAAGAAACTGTTCTGATGCATTACATACTGCAAGGCTTGCACAACATCATCTAGCTGCACTGTGACACAAACCACAACTTAATTTTAACTCATTCATTAAACAACAGCTCAGGATTCCCTGGGAAGCTCTGCATTTAAAATACAGAGTGAGCTATCTGTGCCTATGTATGTTTATGTCTTTAACACAGAAAATCCCCTGCTGCTTCCTACTCCGAACTATAAAAAAAAAAAGTAAGAAAAAATTTTCTTCCTTGGTAAACACAATTGTCTCTGCTTCATCTGTCTGTATCTTAGACTCAGAAGATGTATCTGATTTTACCTAGGATTAGTTATTGACAAAACATATTGCACTGATTTATCACTGTAATTTTTAAATCATATTTGGTTTTTACAAGAGGCTGTAGCTACATCCAGACTCAAGACCTATCCAATACACACACCTTTGGCTACATGAGCATAAATATTAATATTTGATATCTCTCTAGCTGCAGGATAGCTTTCTAGTCAACTTCATATGACAATCAGGAAGCCTTTGTTCACAGCAAATATGATTCTGCAAATGAGAAAACCAGTCACGTCTGCAAAAATAAAGCTTACCAACCATGTCCATGGTTTCCCTTTCTGTTATACCTTAAATGTGTTGAGCAGTTTATTATTTTGATTTAGATACAATTAAAAGGGCTCTAGCAAGCATACTAAAAAATAAAGGGGTTTTCTTGTTGCTTTTCCTTGATTCAGATTCTTTATGTCCTTCCATTTAAGTTTCCTGTTTTGTTTATTTAACAATTACTTAGTTTGAGATAAATGGCTTATTGAACTGTAACTGTGAGTCAGTAATAATATTAAAATATTGCTAATGTATTCTGTTGCAGATCATGAACTGTCAACCTATTTACTCAGCTACTTGTTTTCCAACAGAAGCACATTTATTCAGTGAATACCTGAGTGACAACAAAAACCCAAGAAGTAGATGGGTGGAGACAGGGACACTGCTTCAATGAAGCAGTCAGCAATCTAACCTAGAAGCAAGTTCTTGGCAATCAAAAGTGTCCTGCAGCCTTTAGGTCCCTCTGCTGTTTGTCTGAATTCATCTGTTTCCAACATGCAGCTTTACCAGAGCCTCTGAGTTAAATTCCTCTCAAATAAGATAAATTACCTACAATATCCTACCTCCTGGTCCTAATATAGCCATTAGCTTATGATAGTGCTGTTCATTTATAAAAGTTACTCCCTATCAGGGAGAGCCTAATTAGGATCTCAAATCAGTATTCCCAAAATGCACTTGAGCAATGACTAGTCTCCCAAACTGGAGTGCAGGAGTCAGTTTTCAAGAGACAGAGAGAAGTAAGACAAAAGGCATGTGTGCCTCTCAGCCTGTCTGGCTTTCCCAGCTGTTATCAGCTGTTCTAATAAAAGATTATTTTTCCCTCCATGTCTTATCTCATGTATGTCCTCAGACAATCACTTACAGTAACACAGATGGTAATTATTCTAGTCTGTGAATGGGACTCAACTGCCAATTGACAAACACTAGTTACAGAATGGGGAGACACAGAAATACTTTTCTTGCTACCAGAAAGAATGACTCTAGGACTCATAAAAAGTGGTTGTCTCTTTCCAACAAATCCAGTGTCATCTTTTTCATTAAAGACTCTCTCCTCTGCCTCCTATGCCATCCAAAGGATCATACAGAATAGAAAAGAGGGATACAAGGAAGAGCTCAGGTCTTGGTTGCATATTATAAGATCCCTTTGGTTAATTTGTCTGAAAGCTATCATAGCAATAAAGCTGTTTATTTCTTTGCTTTAAAATCCTTATAAAGAATTTCTAATATGTTTTGAAAAAAGCACACTGATTTTGAATATGACTGACAAATTAATTCATTATCTATGAGCAGGAAAAAAAACACACTGACAATTGGGTACTATGCAAAAAGTGGCACAGAAATACAAAAGAAATACATACTCCACTTTTGACACCAGGAAAATTTATTTACTCCTATGGCATTCTAGTCAGCATGAATATGTTCAAATTGCCTCCCCAGTCTGGAAGTAGAAAAATAACAGTGTAGGCAGAAAAAAAAAAAAAAAAAGGAAACAAACTGCGTCAACATTATAAACATTCACAAGGATGTAAGAGCTAACAGGACTCAAAAACAGTAAGCAATTTCACATCAAAGATAACTTCTGCATTACAGAAAAGACTTGGACTCATTATGGATGTGGTATACATGCCCACAATTGTCTTAACAGCAGATTGATTTCAATCTTGGTTTCCAAATTCTGGATTTTAATTTAACAATTTGTTGTCTTACAAAAAGTCTGAGAAGATGATGCCCCCTACTCCTATAAATGTCCCAGCAGGAACACATCACTTTGCTAATAAGGCTGTAAGTGAAAATGTCAGAATTACTCTTTCCACAGGGAAGTTATTAGGTTTGAAGCAAAGAGTTAACAATTGCTGAACAGATGGTTTTAAATTGAGAATATCTGCAGAGTGCAGGGAGGAAGTTCTAGAAAGGACAAACAGGCAGAAAATAATTTTCATTGAAACTGAGAAGTAATGCATCTCAGGATATTTTAATATTCCTTGAGAAAAGAGAGAAAACAGGCAAGCAGCTATGAATGAGTGATCCTAATCAATATTGGACAAGTATTTGTGTAATAGTAATAATTTATATGTGGAATTTTAAGAACTGAGTAATGAACTTGCTGAAGACAAGAAAGGTAACAGACCACTTTCATACAGTTTTGAGGTATAAATGTTTCATTGCCATTGGGATTTTTCCCTAACAAATCAAAGGAACCCAGAAAAGGAAAAAAGGGCTTAAGGAGAACAGCATTGTATGGAGACAAATTGAGACTACAGATGTCCTATTTGCTGAAGCATAATAGTCCATCGAGCACCAAACACAGAAGCTAACAACCTACTGCAGGCTATTGTGCTTGAAGCTAACATTTTACTCTGAACTCTACCCTTACAACTAAAAGCAGGACTGCAAGAGCCATTTCTGGATGATTCCATCTGGCATTCAAGTAAAAGTAAACCAAACCTTTTCAACTGGTACCTGGATAACTTATCATTTGATAGGTACTCGATGTCTGGCATGAGACAGGTTAAATACAACATAGCAGTAAAGAAATAAATATTCTTGCTCTGTGCTCTCCAAGACTTACCTTTTTTTAGAAAATCATCATGAAGACAAACTGCCTCCCTCTCTACTCATGTGCAAAGAGGTCTAAACACATACCAGATGCAAGCCAATTGTATGCAGGGCATCAGTACCATTTAAATCCTTCTAGTTTCATGTTGCATTAAACCTGACAGCTGAAGAACTGTTTAATAAACACAATTTGGTGCTACTGTAGTGATTTACAGTCATCCAAACAGAAACACAAAAGCTAAGTTTCACTGACAGTTTTATGTTCAAACATCTAATCCCAGTTTTTTATACTCAGGTAATTTTGTTTCTTAGCTGACTGTAGAGACTAGCAGTGACAAGGTGATGCCACATACTGCTCTCTCCACCTCTTGAAGGGACCACAACTCAGTGAAGTGAATCCATGTAGTGCTGGACAAAAGGCAACAGTAGTATGGCTACTGGGATGTTACTCTATGGACTGATTTATTCCAGTGGGATCAGTTTTGCTGATCTATCATTTCCTATCTAGCTGTAAAATATCTGGACAACTTTGATGAAGAGCATACCTCAAGTCATGGTCAGCTATTAAAAGCATAATCAAGTAGCTGCAAATTTATTTGAATTTCTCTAGGATAAGTAGTTTAAAAAGAACAGGCTACATGGCAAAGCAAGTATTTAAACAATATTAACATTATAGACAAACAGTATTTTTGAAAATCAGATCTCACAAGAATTTTACTTATAAATCAAACAATGCTGCCATTTGACATTGCCCTGCAGGAGTGGAATCTGCGAATTTGAAATACTGTCACCCCACGGGTACTGAAAGCACCAATTCCTACAATACAAAGTCTGACTTACATATAAATGACACAATTTCATAGCTAGTATCCACCAGATCGTGGCCCCTGTACTGCAGAGCCAGTGCAGGTGGGTTTGACATGCCTCCTTTCCCAGCCAAGGTGTCACCTGAGCATACATTCATTCCTGTGCTGCAGAATGCAACTGCATTTGGTCCCTCATGCAGCCTCACCTTACCAACCACAGCTGCCCTGCCTGGCACAAACTCTCTAGAGCTCATGGAGTTTAACCCAGGCTGCTGCCAGGACCTGAGCCAGACTCTTTATAGATAAGACAAATATTCAGCTGACTTTTCTCATTGCTACAACGTGATATCTCCCAACTCATGTATTCCCTTAGTAGGTAAAACACTGCCTTGGAGTTCTACCAAAGAACTCGAGTACATCTTGCATGTGTTATCACATTAGTACATACATTCCCATACTAGGTAACACTCACAGTATCTAAAGCCACATCTGACTGCACAGGCTTAAGTCAGAGAATGATCTGAAAACAGATATTGGTGCAAAACTAACAAAACTGAAAAAGAAAATTCAATTATATAAAAGCTTTTTTAAATACAAAGAACAAAATAGCTACTAAATAACTTGAAGATTTCACAAATTTTCAAAATTGTTTCCACTGCTTTTAAGAGAGAAGCCATTACAAAATGCTGTGTAAGGACTGTTGCTTTTGTAAAGCAACATTATAAAGCAACATCTAACAAGAGAAATCTCTTGAGTCTCAAATTCACCCATTCAACCGAATCACTCCTCAAAACTCATTTAATGTACATGTCATCTTAAATTACCTGAATCACAAATCTTAGAAGAAAAGTTTTATGTGAGAGACATTCCAATATGCTTAGGTCTAAATGATTATTTGACTTTGCATCAGTAATAAGGCATCCATATTCTTGCAGTCACCTAATCAGTTCTTAATACAATTTTGTCAAAGAAAAAGAAGAAATGAAAACAGACAATTTCATTTTTTAAAAAGTTACATTAGAAGGGCATTAAGGCTATTCCTTAACACTATGATTCTGGAAATATATAGTTAAAAAATGACTTCTCCTAATGCAGCATCTTTCTCTAAAGCAATAATGTACACCAAAATGTGAGAATGGCAAAGCTGGAGCTGTGCAGCCCAATCTAGCCCTTTATATACAGATGTAAGCCTACCAGATCAGTAGAACTGCAAAACCCTGTGTTGTAACTATTAAAAAAAGTGAAAATTTGTCTGTACTGAAACCAAGCCATTCTTTTATCTATTCTTTAACTTGAGGATGATGAATGTACTTCTGAATGCAATGCTCAATAAAAATTACTTGTAAATTGCAAGCAAAGGTAGTATTTTGTATAATAGCATTTTGACCACCAACAAAATTCTACTGTCATACTGTTATAAAAGCATTCCATGCTTTATTTAAACCATTTACTGTATCAAGTTTGCATGCATGAACCAATTGTTAGTACATGTAAGCATGTCTCATTTAGTATTGCATCCTGCAAGCTGTGTAGCAAAGCTGGTGGTAATCCTGAGCACTGTAAGACCGAATGGCCAAGGAATTGCCAAAATTTCAAGAAGCTAAAATTAGGCATTTGTGTTTATTAACTACATTTCAGTGATCTGCTGGCCTTTTTCTTAACCCTCCCCTCACCTTTTTTTGATTTTTTAGTTTTTTCCTAAGGTCTACAGACAGTTCAGAGCTGAACCAAATTTCCAGCCTGCTTGAAGAGTCTATAAATAACGTAAAAAACATTGCAATGATGTATCCTTAAAAGCAAATATGGTCACAAGAGCAAATAAATTTGATGCCCGAATGACTTTAAAATTACTCCAATAAGAAGGATATGCATATGTGGGTGGGAATAAAAGAGATTACATCTGCAAATCTCCTCCTACCTTATTTCCAATGACCACACAAAAAAATTGCTGTACAATTTGACAAATTATAAGCTATAAAAGTCAAAGGTGGTAAAACTGACCTTGGAGAAGAGCTTGAGGACCTTTAACAAGGTGAACATCTAACCTGCCTTTCTCCCTACCATGTAAATCATAAGTTATTCAGCACCTTTTTCTCCCCATGCAACGAGGTGGTTGATGTTCCCACATCACCCAGACAAAAAGCTGCTGAAACCCATCTCCCCCTTTTAACTTTCATTAACTTTGGGTTTTTCAAATTATGAGACCAAAAGGTCAAAAGAAGTTTGGATATTTGTAATACACCTAAGGGTAGCTACCTGGAGTTATCATTTATTTGTATAGTTTTTGGAAATGGAAATTGCTGGAGAAGTGTCAAGTATTGCAAAGATAAGCACTCCCTGATCACTTCTGGCTATCATCAAGGCAGACTGATGCAGGGGAAATTCTCATCTTAATGCAGGTAGCCCTGCAAGCATGTTTTAAATTTATATTAGGACAAATTATGCATCTATGAATATATTAATACAACTAGCACTGTGTCTTTCTAAAGGAATGAAAAAATTATTAAGAATTACCTAGATAAAAAGTGACTGTGTTGCAGAAAGGTAAGGTTTTAAACTGTCTGGGACAAAACAAATGATGTTATAAATTACAGAGCCACCGTTTCTTTAAAATGCAACCTCAATTATGGAATTATTTCAGACCTTATTAAATGGCACATTTCTCTTAATGAACTGCCAGTTCTGTTCACGTTAATCTTTTTCTTTGCATATCAATATTTTTGTTCTGACTGATGATGAATTTTTTCTTCTTTAATCCACACCTTTCCCAGTTAACCTTTAATATCTACATAGCTGACTATTTCCTGTGTAAAATAAATCTGCATAAATATTAACACACTAATGGCATTAAAATAACTTTAAAACTTGGCATAATTTTCTCACTATATAATACAGTATGTTCTCTTAAATAAGGAAACATAAAGCAAAATCATAATCAGAGCAATAAAGCAAAGACAGAGAGTTCTGTGGCTACCTAAAAGCCTATATTCAAAAGCTTTACCATAAGTAGTACCTTTCTCTACAGCATTTTTCCCTGTTACAGCTGTGACAGAAACGAGCAAAGACGCTTCAAAACAATAAAGTTTTAAGGAAAATTTGATATTTAAATACAGGTGCTTGCAGCCATGGTAATCAAAAGGATATGAACTAAGGCTATGACAGAAGCAAGACATATAGGAAGAGAAAATGTTCTCATATAAAAATGATACAATACCATCACATGACTGAATAAGGCTCTTTTGTTTTCAAATAAAACAATATTTGTTTTAGATACACCTAGAGATTTATTTGGATGGATGGATCTCTTTTGTACAGACAGCAAATCACAGTTCTCCAAGTCTTTTGTGCAATTGTCACATAACAGTCTAGTCCACACTTAGCTGGGCAATACAAGGCAATAAAAAAAAATCATGATTCTCATAATAACGCAGCACTGAGCTAGCTGCAGGAAAGATAACATCCAAATCCCATGTTCTTCTTAAGTACAAAACACTGAAACAGATTTTTCATCACAGTTGTTTTAATGGTGTCGTAACCAACTTCCTTTATTGCCCTTAATGGATAATTAAGATGCTTTCTTCCTATTTAAAGGCTTGATATAACTCTAACTTGTAACAATAGAGAATTGGATTGAAGCCTAAGTAATCTGAGATGCATTTAACATGGGACCCATTTAGTGAGTCACACCAATCTCCAGGTCCTTCATGCTTTTTAAAAAATAAAACATTTTCCTTTTCAGTCAATAATCCTACACAGTGCGTCTCAGTGGGAAGAGCTTAAGTTACAACATCTGCTTTAGTAAGTGCTGAAAAGACTGGTATTTCAAGAATTTTAATTTCAATTGTTAGAAAGCAATCAGTGAAGAGTAGCACAGACAAAAATTCAGTATGTGGCTCTACTTTGCATTAACTATTGGCAGGGAGAAGTTCAAGTCTTAGTTGAATACAGAACCTCCTCAGAGTTTTTGCAATTGCTGTCTCCAGAGAGTGAACTCGTGTCAAATCTATTCTTTCTTCATAGACTATGAAACCCAATTTCTGCCCACAAGGTATTCTTCCTGTGTTGACTCTCACAGGGTAATTTTTAACTGGAACCTTGATAAAACCATCAGATATACAAAGCAAATTAGATGGAGATCCATGGTGAGAGTGACAAACCAAATGAATATGAGAAGAAAAAAAACATTTCCAGCATCACTAGACCACACCTTCTCCTACATCTTCACCTCTGAAACAATCCTTTAGCCCAAATGCCAGAAATCAGATCTCCCCCTTTGCACTGTTGTTGTTTGAAATTTTCTGCCACCTACCCTTCTCCCTCCCCATTTCACCACAGATCTGAGCATGACAACAGAACGTCACAAGCATAGCATATGAAGCCTTTTCCCCTGGGAGGGAAAGGGAAGGAGGCAGCTTTGGCTGCTCGCTCACAGCAGCCAGTTATACCATTAGAAACTGAGAAGGAAGGTCTAGGCAAGTGTATCATCCTGGGAAAGCAAAATAAATAACATGGCAGCCTGCCACAGGTCTCTGGGCCCACAGTGCCCACAGCTTTTGCAGCCTACAACATTTATCTTTCCCCCAAGAAAAAAGGTTTGAAGGTGCCATAGCTATCTATCAGCTCTGCTCCTAAGCTCCAGCCTCATTTTGCCTGGATCTAGAAAGTGTGTATAGCAAGTGCTTTTTACCCTGAGTCAGTAACATGTGATGGAGGCTATTCCAGGACAAACACACTTAGTCTGCTCTGCTCCAGCCCCAACTGCACTGCAAACAGCATCAGCAGCTTCTGCTCTCCATGGAAAATGAGGTATTTACAGTTAATCACAAAAATAGCTGTGCTTTATAAAGACCTGCAAGCTGACTCAGGTTTGAGTAGTTTGGGGTTCACTTTCCAGGATCCCACTTCCTTTTTTTTCAACTTCCTCACAACATTGTCACTGAAGTCATCTTCATTTCTTGGTATTTAATACAACTAGAGTCCTCAAAGAAACCCATTACTGTCCTTCCTGAGGGATACATGAACCAATTCTAAAGATTTCAAAGGCTGTTGCCAGAAAGGAAAAGGCTGCACCTGCAGTAGCAGCAACCTCCCACAGGAATATGGGAAAGAAATGTCTTTGCTTTCCATGTTCAACTCAGACAGGGTGTTAGAAGGGTCTGTGGACCTATGTTTGGTGTAAACTGGTTTTCTTTACCAGCAGCAGCCTCTGATAAGCAATACGCAGACAGCTTCCAGCCTTTCACCAGTGCCTGCAGCAGGGCTGCTGTGGAGGGCAGGAGCTGTGTGGGGCCAGCTGCCCCAGGGGTGACCTGGCTGCTCCCACAGCTCACCCCAAATGCCAGGTAGCTGCAATGCTCCTTAGGCTCACTTAAAGACAGGGCACCAAAGGGAGCCAGCCTACATAACTAGAGGCACTCCCAGAGGAGTTTTGCTAACAATTTCATCAAGCTTTACTGACAATATAATACCAGCCCTTTGGGCACTGGGACAACTCCTTATATCAGCAGCTTCAAGAACTGATACTCTGTGGAGCATTTACACAGTGAAAACATAACAGTTATCCATGCAAGCAATCTTTTATGCTATTCAACCTTTCATATGAATTTTACACAGTACATTATAAAGAAATTCTTATGGGATTCTTGCTGTGAAGAAAAAAAACTGGATTTTTTTCAACATGTCAACATAGTTTTAGCAATTTTAACAGTAAGATATACAGGAATAACTTTCTCCCTCATGATATACCCCTGTCATGCTCTCCACAGAAAAATCCATATAAAAATTCATGGAAACATCCTAATACTCAGTTGCAGTTTTAAACTGCAACTCCTTTGAGTATGATTCCCTTTATTATAATCCTTAAGTCTCTTTGCTCCTGCTATCCATTAATAATCACTCTATGTATCTAGAAGGATGCATGGTTGAATCACACTGACTTGATTCCCTCTTTTATTACATCAGAGGGCTTTATATTAACAGAAGTCCAAAAGCTTAAGGTAGGACTTTCACCATAATACAGACCTCCTGCAAATCCTTACTCATCCAAAGAGATCCCCAAAGATAAAAAAGAGCAGTCAGGAAAAGCTTCAGGGTCAGTGTTATTTGAGAGACTAAATGGAAGACATTTTCATGAAGAGGTTATGCTGGTTTTTCTCCCCAAAGCCCACTCCCACAGATGAGAAAGAGCAACACTTTTACTTCAGAAACAAGCATTAAAGCACTAAGTTCCTGATACTCATTGTCACTCCTTGCAACACTAGAATTTTTTGGTAGTGTTACTGCAGTTTGAAGATTCTTTTTAATGTACTAAAATGACCAAAATCTGTGCAAGGATTGGGAGGGAGAGGAAACATCAAGTCTTTCCTAAATTTTTCAGTTTAGAAAATTATCAATCATCCAGCTGTCCTATCCCTGAAAATTACAGTAAAGCAATACTTCTAGACCTGTTGTTCCATACTTTAAAATCGTACTTCGCACGTGTGTGCCTGCTATGGAGGTACCTAAGCTATGCAGGTGCCTGCACAGTTTATACACCAGGTCTTGGATCCATAGCACAGGAAAAACGTCAGTATACATAGTAAAAATAATCCCAGTTAAAAGATGTGATTACACAGAAAGTCCTTGCACTTACAATAATTGCACAATCCAAAACAGAGACCAAACAAGTCTTCAAACTTCACATTCACACATTTCATGCACTTCATGCACTTCACTTCTGCTGCAGGCCTAAGAGAAGAGTTGAAAGAGAAAGGCAGCTGCAGGGAAGATCCACAAACAAGAAATTCCCTGAGAAACAAACCCCAGCAGCAAGCTGATCATCTCAGAAGCAGACCAAGGGCCCTACTAGTGACTTGGCCAGTTTCTGTCACAGCTTCAGGAGCGGTTTTACTGAGTCACATGCTAGTCAAGTCTGAATGGTTTTTTCTCGACACACATGACCTGATGATTTTCTCAGTGCATTGAAAGGTGATGTCACCTCAAAGCTATGTAAATATTTCATCTGAAAATATCTAACAAGTACAACTACGTATTTTTCAACTAGGAAAGCAAAAACCTATTTTAACTAAAGGATATGTAAGAGTAATTGCGCTATGATCAGATTAAAGGTCCACATTGTTCCTGGAGGTGTCAGAATATTAGATTGCTAGTGGCTCCTGTATATGAATAGGAAACGAGGCACAGAAAGAGTAAGTCCTTCCTGGAAAGTCCCACACAGAAGGTGGGACCCACTTCCTACCTGATTATCATCAGCTATTTAGGGACTTGGTGCTGGAGTTTATTAAGTATGATAATCTGCATGCAAACATAACTGATTAGCCAATCTTGATTTAGATCAGCATATACAATAACTAAATAATACCGAATCAAATCATTGAGAAACAAAACAAATCAAGCGTGGTGTTCACTGCTTCACAGAACCACACAGGAAGGAGTATTTGCCTAGCTCAATCTGCCAGATTGCTTAAGGCTCAGTCCGGTCAGGGAAGCAAACAGAGATTTCATACCGTCTCTGGCCTGCTCCAGTGCTGAAGTACTTTCACAGCCAGATGTGTTTCAGCTTATGGCCATTATCCCTCATACTCCCACTGCGCACCTCAGCAAAGAGCACCATCACGCTGTGCATCACCATGGTCTTGGTAGCTAACCCTTAAGGTCCTGGGAGACTCTAGCTACTCATTTCATTATAGAAGGCAATCCATGGATCAAACATGATTCACCTCGACTACAACTGGCAAACACTTTCTTCACACTTACAGAAGCTACTTCCAAGAAGCCTCACTCCGTTATTTTCTCAGCGATAGTGGTTGACCAATTCTGCAGCACTCCAGATCCTCCTTCTTGCCCCTCTTGGAAAAGGGTAAAACAGTAACGTTTCTCCAGTGCCACTTTCCAGACACTCATTCCTAAGGCTGTGGCACTGCATGGGTTTGTTGCAACCCAGGTGCAGGACCCAGCACTTTGCCTCATTGAATCCCATATAACTGGTCTTGGTCCATCGATCCAGCTTGTCCAGATCCCACTGCAGAGCCTTCCTACCCTCCACTTCCACCCAGCTTGGTGTCACTGGCAAACAGACTGAGGGTGCACTGGGATTCTCTTCCAGATCATCAATAAAGATATTCACTAGGACTGGCCCCAATAGTGAGCCCTGGGGAGCCCCACTAGTGACTGGCCACCAACTGGATGTGACTATTCACAACCACTCTCTGAGCCCAGACATCTATATAGTTTTTAACCCATCAAAGAGTGCATCTGTGTAAGCCATGGGCTGCCAGCTTCACCAGCAAAGTACTGTGGGAGACAGCATTGAAGACCTTACTAAAACCCAGGCAGACACATCCACAGCCTTTCCTCATCCACTAGGCAGGTTACCTGGTCGGAAAAAAACCACATTGATCAAGCAGGACCTGGTTTTTACAAACCCACACTGGCTGAGCCTGATTCCCTGGCTGTCTGTATGTGCCACGTGAAGGCACTCAAAATGACCTGCTCTATGACCTTCCCTGACTCTGAGGTCAGACTGACAGGCCTGTAGTTCCCCAGATCCTCCTTCCAACCCTTCTTGTAGAGGGTGTCACATTTGCTAATCTCCAGTCACCTGAGACCTCCCCAGCTAACCAGGATCAATGATAAATTATGGAGAGTGGCTTGATGAGCTCTTCTGCCAGCTCCTTCAATAGCCTCACATGAATCCCATCTGGACCCACAGACTTGTGAGTGTCTGAGTGGCACAGGAGGTCACTAACTACTTCCTCCTGGATTGCAGGGGCGCTGTTCTGCTCCCTGTCCATGTCTGCCACCTCAGGGGGCTGATGGCCCTGAGGATTACCAGACTTTCTGTTGAAAACAGAGGCAAATTTCTTATGGCATTACTCATTAGAGGTTTAAAAGACTTTATTTCTACCTAAGACTGATATATGGGGGGGTGGGGGGGGGAGAAATAAACAGACTTACAGACAGTTAGCCTAATTCACACTGCAGGATCAAACATAATTCTTGTGCTTCATTCCATAAGAATTCCTAATATACTTTAATTTACTCTGGAATTTTAATTAGATTTAAAAAAGAATGCAGGTATGGTGTTCAAGGACTATTTTTCATAGCAACAATTATTCAAGATGTAGTCTCCCCTATTATATCTTCTCAAGAAAGCCATTTTTTATAGCTTATCCATTTTTAATTTGATAAAGCCTCTATATTCTGTTCTTCCTTTTCATTTGACTGCTGAGTCTTCTCATAAATGTTCATTTCCTAGCAGCTAGGGCACAATGGACAGAAAAGCAAATCGCTGTTCATCTGAACAAAGACACTCCCACACAGTGGAGTATCTTATGTCTGGGAGCCCTGCTACAGAAAAGCACATGCCCACAGTTATTCAAAGATTCCACTTCAGCCGCAGTGCAAGGCACTGGCAGACATGAATAGCCTTTGTTTCACCTTGTTTATTCAAGAAGTATGATCCACTAGCCTGCTTTTAAGTGTTTGATATCCCACAGTGAAGAGATTAAATAAGCCTGATGCCAAATGAAAAACTTCAGACATGATGTTGATTTTTTGGTAAACTTATGAAACCAAAATCTGAAGGTCTTGTCCTTAGAGATTAAAAGGCCTTTGCTCTAGGATTTCATATTTATTATGCTAGCAAAGTCAATCCTATCTCTGTCAGAAACTAAATTCTTGATAGGTTGTCCCCTTCTTTGAGTGCATTTGAAAGCAAAGCAACCATCTTTCTAATTTCCATACTGCTCCTCATGTAATTAATCAAGTATACAATCTAAACCGACTTCCTTTCCAAACACATTATTGCAAATTAGTCATTCGTGGGAGAAAAACATGAAGAGAAACAGGACTGTATTTTATATCTTAAGAAGAGTCTTTCATACTAGGGAGGTGGAAGATGAGCTATAATAATACAGCATGTAAATAAGTAAATATGCATGGGGGCACACAGAGAGCACGTGGGTGTGCTCTCATCTCTCATGCTTCCAGTGAAAGAGGTCATGACCCTTCAGACTTTAACCTCATCACTTCTAATTTTTCATCTTGGTTCTCAGAGGAGAAATTTAACCCATCTGGTTTTCAGTTTTATGAGGTCATGAGCCATGAAAGAAAATCTAGCTTAAAAAAAAAAAAAAAAAGGGAGATATATAATCTTCTCTCTGTGCATAAGAGTAGATTATGCAGATGTTTCTGTTATGTCAAGACAACCTTAAAAGAGAAAAAATATCTTTCGCACAGTATTACACATTCATGTGTCTACCACTGTGTATTTCTTTCTGGTTGTACTTATACATTTCTAGTCCCTGTATCAAAACCATACACAATGGTCAACCTTAAAGTCCTGCCAACACAAAGCTGTGAAAATCCTGCTTTTGATGTCATCACTGGGATATTTAGCCTAGTGCTACAAGGAGGCAATAATTCAATCAGAAGTGATAGTTACATTTCCTACTGCAGCAGGGCGCAAATAAGCATCCCACCCTTTCCCCTGCTCTATGGCAACACCAGGCAACACAACCAGACAGAGGCAACTTATGTCTGAGTTAGACATTTCATTGATCAGTTCACATCTCCAGCAATGCATGTAATAGTGCTGGTGAAAGGCAGGCTGTTTTCTGTTTACTTAAAAACACAGCTAAAAACTTTGCAGCCTCCCTCTCCCCAGCCACACAAGCACAGAGCTTCAGCAACCCACCCTCACACCATAGGAAATATTTTACACACAAAAGAGTTTCTGAGATCTTGTATGGATTTCAGCATCCAACAAAGCTACAGAACCATCATTACAATCTCCTGAAAGGCTTATAATAAGAGGATACTTGGCAGTCAGATTAGCTCATAGTGTTCCATACATATAAATGATACAACAAAATTCTTAAACAGCACAACACCAACAGAGGGTTAACTCATATCTCACTACAAGAACACTGAATGATGCACCTGTTTCAAGTACTTAAAAGATGAATGCTCATCATCCAGGAATGTTTTTTTTAGCATATATTTAAAGAAATAGCAAATTTTGAAAAATGACAACAAAAAATCATATGTAAAACCAGGAAACAATTGCTTCAAATACTATTTCCCTAACTGTCCAACACAATATTATTGTCCCTAATAATCCAAGGCAATCACTTCTTGCAGACTGTGTCCACCTTAAGTCCTGTTCCCTTCTCCAGCACAGCAAATACACACTGAGCTGTTAATTGCAGTAATGCTAATTAAAAGACAAAACCTCATGACTACATTAACAGTGAAATTGCCAATTAGCACACAAGGTTTACTCATTACTGCTGCTGCATGAAATGTGAAGCATGATGGGGATAGCAGCCATAAAAATAAAACACATTTTAAAAAACCAATAGGTCACATTTACTTCAGAAGTTCTGCTGGAATCAATAACTGAGAAGCTGACATACAGGAAAGAAAGAAATTCCTACAACCTTGTGTGAAAACCAATATAGAAAAATATTGCCATTTTCCACATCTGCATTCACAATGGTTTTTCAGAGGAAAGAGTACTTGCCCTGGTGTAGCCACTAGAAAATGGCTTAAAAAATTAAAAATAGGCAAAAAGCTACCATTTCAGTGGGTAATTTATCCTGATTTTATACTCCACACAAGGCTGCCCCACAAAGAACTAATGGATACAGAAAGCAGTCCAAGTCATCCTAGTGTCCTTTATTCTTCAGAAGGAACGCTTATTCTTGTGTCCTTCAGTCTTTTTCAATGACCATTTAATGAAAGTTAATCCAAATCTCCACAACCCTAGAGCTGCTTCCATAAAGTGATTGTGTTTTTCATACAGTCTGTATTTCCTCAGGTCTCTCTCTATTTTTTTTTTTCTCCTTTTAAAGTTTTTTAATTCTAATTCAGAGGTCTCATGGTAAATAAAATGGAAATACTTTCAGCATTAACTTCCTTGAGAGAACCGGAGTAGGTATTTGTTTTTCACTTGCTCCCTTTTAATCAAGCATTTTGTTGACCATAATCAATTTCTTCACTCAGGAGAAAAATGTGCAATTATCTACAATGAAGAAGGTGTGTCTAAGGAATAGGGTGGGGGGGAAGAGAAATCAATGGAACCATCTGTCTGACATTCCTACAACATTATAAGAGACTTGTAATTAACTGCTTGCCTACCAAAGTCTGCCAGCTTTAACTCCCCCGTGTCACTGATCAGAAGATTCTGTGGTTTCAGGTCCCTGTGCAAAATGTAACGCTGGTGGATGTAAGACAGTCCTCGCAGCAACTGAAATAAAAATAACTGAAAAAGAGGGGGACAAAAAATGACCTCTGTTAATATTTTGCATATAACCACAGGTGATTTCTTCACAATATGCAGGGTGCTTGCATATTGCGGTAACATTGTGTCAGAATTCCTCCCAAACTGGCTAATTCCCACCCAAATTTAACACAATGAAATTTCCATCTGAAAAATACTTACTTTGTAGGGACTAAACCCAGCCTCCAAACCCTACTATATCATAGATTCAATTTGCCTGCTTTAAAAAGAACAAGAGTAACACAACCATGTGCAGAAGACTTGGTTTCTACCAAATTATAATTATATTCCATTTACCCATATGGCCTCAGAGATTAGGTGGTAGCCTGAAGACAGATGTGTATCTTCACTAATTATAGGAAACAACAGTACAGGGTGGATAGGGATGGGGAGATAAGGCCGGGGGATGGGACACTGAGGCTAAAACAAAGGAGAAATTAATAGTATAACAATAATGCCTGTGTACCCAAGGAAATCTGCAAGTACAATAGGTTTTATCCTTCGAAGTTTATATTAATGGCAGTTTCTTATGTATTTTTCATTAGGAAATAATGACTCTCACTGAACCTAAAGACGACTTTTGAAACCTGTTTACAATAATCTTTAAGGTAAATTCAGATAGAAACCTAACTCACTCCCCCTCCAGTTTCTTAAAGTCTTTCCCTGGACTCTATAAATGCTTACCCCTAAAACTATGCATTACTATTGTGTATATTGCAATTTACAATTACGGACAAAGAGCTGGACGAAGATCTTTTGTCCTCCCCTTTGATCTCCTGCATGCATCATTCTCCTGCATCCTTACAGAGACTTGCTGTGAAAAGCTGTGTTAACCATCATGGGCTTTGTCAACACAAAGGGTGAATGAACTCTCAGGAGTCTTCTTTGCAGTTATGAAAAACCTATGCTAATATACAGACTCTTCCTGTTGCCTGAAATATTTTAAGAAACATTTCAGTTTCTAACTGGGAACACAAAATCCCCTTCCAAAGCTAAACACTGAGGATTCAAGAACAGATACATTGTGCCTCACAGCTCAGAGGAGAGTGAAACATTCTCTCTAGGAAGACGTGGAAAACACACCAAAGAGTTGGGAAAAGTCAACCCAGGCACACGAGAATTTCTAATTAACTTGCAACACAAGCATCCTATTTAGTGATTACTGAAGTGAAGAGACATTATAAAAAGGGTTACAAAATCTGATTATAGAAGAGAATAAAGGCTGACATGAAAGAAACAGAAATGTCATGTTACTGAAGTTGAAATGAATTTAATTGCATTTCATTTTTTCCCCGAGTGCAGACACAATACACTCTATGTTTAGCTATTTAGCCAGGGCACAAAGAGCCATATCAATCACCTTCTTGCCAGGGCTGGGTCTAACAATGTGCTGAGGAAACCTAAGAGCAAAATACAGAAACAAAGAATAGCAGGAAAGTCATAAGTAACATGCTCATTCTTTTTTGAATTGTGGTTAAAGTGGAATTCATGGTCCATAAAAACTGTTTTAATAAGAGCAAGAAGCAGAAATGGCTTTCATTACAGCATGAAAATATCAATTAAACTCTATTAAATTATTTCAAAATAATACATTTTTTAAAATAAAAAAGATGGGCAAAATAACCAGTTTGCTAGGTTAAATAAATGGCATTTAATTTCAAACATTATTTTTAAATACGCAAAGAAATTTCAATTATCGTGGTAGCTTACAGCACTGTAATCTTTATAATAACTCAAAATATATTTATTAATGTCTTTCATTTGGCTTTAGTGCAAAGAGTCAAGTGATTTGACACAACGTGTTAAACAAAATGCCCAACAACTTCACAGCTAAACAGAATAAACATCTGCTCTTGAGGACAGCTTTGGAATGTAGTTTTATTCCAAACTTGTAGACACGCTGTACTCATTAAGTACTTCCACAAAAGTTAATTAATTCACTCACACCTCCTTGGAGGAAGATCATGAAAGAGAAGGGGGAAAAATTCTTCCTGAATTCATTACAGGGTAAACTCAGATATTTTTTTGCTGCTTTCTCTTTTTCTCTTCAACTTTGTTTTTATTTGGCAGTATTAAATGTGAAAAGATTTAATTGAACACAAGCCTAACATCTGGCAGCAAAGCATTCTGCAAACCACAGCCCCTTGTGATTGCTCAGGATGAGAAAATACCAAGGGATGCCTCTCCATTCCCAATGGTTCCCCAGTCCACAAAAAGAAAAGATTCTGATTCCTCACAAAGCACTTCTGCCCTCACAGTCAAATTCCCTCTCCTGATCTTGAGGAAAGCCTTCTCCAAGAAACCCATTCTCTTTCCAGACTATCTACATTACCTTCACAAGGACAGAAATGAATCCTAGATGGGGTACTATCAATTCTTACCCACATACCCAATCTGAAAGCAACACACTCCCTACCATGGTCATACTCTCATCTTGCTCCTTCCTCCACCTCAGTCAATTCTGAACATTATGAAACCTCACCCTGGGGCTTCTTCAGGGGGTTTTGAACAAGCAACTGAACTGCCATTCCCCAAAGCCCCAGGATGGCAGCCCTGCAGACCAGAGGACAACTCTGAAAGGAGACAATGGCTAATTCAATATGTATTTCAACAGGTTGGTTGTGAGAGTAAAAACAGCACAGATTCATAGCTCTTTAGCTTTTATGTTGGTAATTTTAATATTTGCATGGTCATACACAAGGCTGTGTAGGTATTGAATAACCTGCAATAAAAAACCTAAGACATCATTAAAGAAGACATCATTTGTATACAGTTTCTAGTTTATTACTACGAACAAAGGTTTTGGTGATAAAACCAGACTCACAGATTGACACAGGTCATTGTGGAGAGAGTTGAAAAACACAGAAAGCAGGGCAGGGGTTTGTCTCTAGAAGTCAGGTTTTCAGCAAAGCTTAACATTAGAAAGCTCAACGCTTTATGTTCAGACAAAAAAATCTGACACTTGTCGCTTCAAGTCTAGCTTATTTATTATAGCCATTTAAAAATACCTTTTTTCCCTTGACTGTTATGCAGCTCTCACTTTAATGAGCAACATATTTTAATGAAGAATTTTCATCGTCAGCGAGAAAAATGCATGCAGGTCAAAGCTAATTCAGGGTTTATGGACTGTGATATTAAAAGAACATTAGCAGTTCTTAAAACTTACAAGAAAAAGCCCTCAAGTCCACAGAGGGGTGAATTAACACCTACACAGTCCTTCAATTGCAAAGCCTGGATAGCCATTTGAGTTATATGCAACATTTGACCAAAAGCCCATAGTAGTTTTAAAATACTACATTTTCTGAGAGACTTGCAGCTGTCTGGATGAACAGCCCAGCTGTTCTGCAGCTTTCCTGGTGTTTTCCTGAGTCTGGGTCAGTGTACAACCTGAGCCATACATGAAGGTGGCCCATGTGCTGTGGACAGCTTTACAATCTGCTGGCCTCTGAACAAGCTTGTAAGTTAGACACTGACACAGGCTATACAAAACACATCTGAAGGGTGGGACTGAGGGCAGCTAACACTGTCTGACTTAGGTTCAGACAGCTCTTTCCAGTGTTATGATAAAGAGGATCACTCATGTACAAGTAATCTGTGTAAAGTACTCAGATGACTCCATATAGTTGCCCTCCATTGCCAGTGATGGTAGAGAGTTTCTGGCAAAGGATACTGGGGTAAGAGAAAAGCAGAAATTCTCAACATGCCTAGGGAGATTCTCCAGAAAATGTACTATGTCTACACAGTCTCTGCTGAGGCACTGAGGACTCCAGTGACAGAAAGAATGCTGGCCAAGAGGACATAATAATGATGCCTTTGGAGGGTTTTTTTAAATCTTTCCATGATGGCACAGGGGGATTTCTAAAATATTTTCTGCATTTGAGCTCCCTTAATGCATGTTGTATTAAGGGAATAGAGGACCTGACCATAAACACAGAAATAGAAAGCTAGACAGAATTTTCAGTTTACAGAAGATGCTCAAAGCTCTTGGTTCTTTTCTCTTGGCAGCTTAAGACTGCAAAAAAGGCTGAGATAACAGGAGTTAACATTATTTCTGAAGAAAGCTGAAAGCAAGCCTTTGTTTCCTTTAGCAAGCTAATATTGCTCTATTAGCATAGTTACTTTTGAACAATAATACACAATACCATACCTATCGCCCATCACTGATAACACAAATGCTCCTGCTTACTCTGTGTATCAAAGAACACTGTCTGGGTATCACACAATCACCTGAATTCCCATGTGTGTATTCAGCACGAATCAAATCATATTCAGTCTTAATAGTCCATCAAACTTAAAAATATCAGTAAAAAAAACCAAACTTGGGACATCCCATCTCATGCTTGCAACCAGTGAAGTTTCCCCTATCATCCAGAGGATAGTAGAGGCTTCTGTAAATTACTGGCTATTTAAAAAGGCAAAATGAGGGAATAAATCACTACAGTATCATCTCACAGCCTTGGAAATAAACACAACTGAACACATTGCTCCAGTTCCATTTGTGTTTTCTAGATTGTTTGGGAGTTTTAGAACTATCTTTTTCAAAACATTAACATAAGAAAAAGCTACTCGGTAATATGTACTATCACAGAAGCAACGAAAAATGCCCCTCTGTGACTTCTACTAGCTTGTCAAAAACTCATCAAACACAATCTTTTTTATCACTCTTGGTTTGCTATTAATTTCCCTCTTCTCAACCAGGATAATAACCATGAGATAAAATCTAACTTTTCACTTCTAACTATGTCCTGGGGAAATATTGAACTTTTTAGGTCAAAGCTTTGTTGACCATTTTGCTTATATTGTCAGAAGAAGAAATTCCAGGAACAAAGTATTGACTTGAGAAATATTTGCATCTCTATGAATAAGGAAAATCTGAATTAAAAATTATGAGTTATTTGAATCTGCAGGATTTTCAGGATCATAATGAGCTTTATCTCACTAAAAGGTTTCTCCTATCTGACTTCTCCGGAATTAAAAGTTGTCACCAAAAGATTTTTAAAATAATACACTCCAAAATCCGTTTACAAAGGTTTCTAACTTGCTCCTGCATTCCTTACAGGAGAGTCTTACCAAAGGCAATGTCACACAGAAATGCATATGATACAGCCACTGGGAATGTGCGTCGCATCATTGCTTAAAAATATATATATATACAAATTTTTCCACTTATTTGCAGCAGAACTGTAAAGGAAAGAGTTTGGAATATGTTAATTTGCTAACTTCTATTCTCTTTGATGCTCTTTTAATCATTTTTTGTCCCCTCTGGGTACTGCTACAGTCATTTGCAATGAGGAAGGTGTGCTTAATTAACTGAGTATAAAGACACTCCCTTATGATCAGTTATAGTCATCTGCTAATGTTCAATAAGAGGAAGACCCAGGTTTTTTTCTTCTGAATTGCAGAAGTAAAAATAAATTCATTTCAATTGAATCTGCTTTTCTACTTTCATCAACTCACTTTCATGCTGAACTGGGTCAGAGTGGCAATTGTTGCCTCACCAATTTTAAAGATTTTAAAGTGTTCTCTTTCTCCCTACAATACATATGTTTTCTTGCCATATGTGAATCATGAGGATCATACAGACAATAAATTACAAATGCACTTATGAAAGTGACATTTTTCTAGCATGAATTTTAGCACGCTAATGAAGATTCTGCATTAACTGTTCAGAGTTGTGCATATTATCAAATCATTAAGTGACAAGACTGACATAAGTAGAGTGAAATGCTGATGCCATATTTAATGTCTGATAACTAAAAAGTCTAATTTAAATATCAATTCTCAATGCCATGTGCAAAAGACAACCTTAATCTGGCATAACATTATTCTGTCTGCTGCACACCTGCTAATTCACTGAATGAGGAATAAAAAATAGCAACTTATCAACCACATTAAACAGCATCACTTCTTATTTAACGTATCTTCTGAAATACACTTTTAATTCAACTTCACATCAGCAGCATGACCAATTTTAGTGAGTAGGAGAGAGATTTCAAAAGTGTGACATTAGTCAGATTTGCTTCCAGTAACAACAGATAAAATTAAAAGGACCACCACAGCAGGTTTTCACCTCAGAGTAAAGACTGTTTTTTTCAAAGCCCAGTGAGTCCATGACATGAAAATTCATCATAGCTGGATCTATGGCCATGGTTTAACTGCCCGCCCCTGTGCACCTCAACCTCCTGGTCAGACACCTCTAGTTACACCCAGGTGCTCACACCCCACAGCTTTCCCTGCATCATGTAACATGTATTTGTCACATGGGGATGCAGGACTGGCCGCGCAATCCAACACGTCTCTCCACAGAAAAAGGGGGAACACAAACCTCCCGTCCATGCCACGCATGTTGATACAATCACACAATGGAAAGAAAACAGAAACAAGCTAAGGAAGTCTGTATAGTTAACACAACTGCAACCTGAAACCTAAAACATTTTTATCCTGCTTTTCAGATACAATGCTTTTCTAACAAGCACATAGGTTTGTGTCTTACTAATAATAAATGGAGCTACTGCTTAGCAGGAGTCAGTATGCAATGCTGTGCTACTGCCAAAGTTCAAGCAGTGTCACTTAAATGCAGTAAGCCTCATATGGATAGGACACAGGAGCTGCCTAACCCTTGTGTGTTCTGAATGCTTCCCTACCCTTTGCACTCCACATCATCCCAAAGCTGTAATCAGTTCAGTGATAAATATTAATATTTACAGAAGACATCAGATGACAACTACTCTATGGCTTTGACTCAGATTATTCATTTTCCCATTAGTCATTAAACACCAAAATTACTCATCTGACAAAAACAGATTTAACTTTAAAAACTGCAACTATTAGTTAAGGACAATGTTCACAGTGCTACAGTACAGAGACAAATACACGAATACCATAAATGACTAAGTGCCAGAGATTTCAGATAATATCAGATAATAATCAGTGTATTTCAACATTTTCAATCCAATTAGGTGGAGACAAGCATTAAACCCTTGGTTTAACAAATCCAATATTTTTATCATATCTGGGATTTTTTTAAACTACATAGTTCCTATAAAGTTGACTGATCTCTTCTTGAACATTAGCACAGAAAAATGTTGCAGTGGCCCATTATGTGTCACTAATTGCTATTACATTTCTTTTAAAATATTTTTTTAAAGTTTTAAGACAAACCAATTATAATTTTTTTGCTGAAACATAAGCATATTTTTACAGAGATTATCGGGCTGCCCTAGGAAACTTAGTACCCAAATTCCAATCCATGTCTTGCCATATACCCTAACTCAGTATTACAGTGATAAAACATATTTTAAAAGGTTGTGGTGGAGGTAGGGCTTAGTACTTTGAGGTTTTGCTTCAAAAATATCCATCCATTATGCACAGAAGACTGCTGTGCCCTGCTTCCTAGCAGAAAGGAAGGCTCAAAATTGAGATGGGTAAGAGCTGAAGTCTTGAAAGCTTCTGGGAGAAGGCTGAATATTCTTGTTCCCTGCATGCAAAGCTCCACAAGAGGGTCTGCCTATTTCTTCTTATCACTTTTTGGCCCTAGGAAGAGAAGAGGTGCCCAGGGAAAAGAACAAATCAGTGCAGCAATATTAGATAGAATGAGAACAAACTGGAAGTTCCTTCTGCCTCTGGTCACAGTAGACTACAGGAGGCTTCCAAGTTGCCTGAAGTAAAAGATTTTGAGAGTGATTAAGAGACAGGGACAGTTTTTTTCTGGTTGACAACCCGTTATAATTCAGGCTGGTGTTGCACAGATTAAGGAACAGTGGGTCAGAGGCAAGTACCTTTTTATATTGCCAAATATGGGGTTTTTTTGTCAAATGCTCACACAAATCAATATTATCTCTAACACTGCAAGTAAAAGAAAAAAGGCAGAGAGAAAAAATTCAGGATGCTTTTCTCAAAAGACTCCAGCCATCTCAAGGCAGCATCACTAATTAAGAAGCAAATCAGCTTTCATTAATGGATTGATTTTTAAGGCAGGCATGCAAACAAGCAATGCAGGCATGACAGATGCAAGCCTTTGCTCCACTTATTCTACCAGTAATAAGAGTTACAGTAAACAAACTCAACTATAAAATAAATGCATCAAGGCATAAAGATGAATTTGTGTGCATTACTGGGAATGTAATAATATGGAGTAAAAGACACAGTTAAAACAAAGGTGATATTTGAAAGTTAGAAGAAGCTAAGAACAGTAACGTTTTCACAGGACATACTGAAATACACAAATAAAAGGATACTTAAAAATTAAATTATGAATTTACAAAACCAGAGACATTTATGGACAGCTGCAAACAGAGTCTCAGAAGAACCAAGACAGTAAAACAAAAGACTGGTGGAGAGAGCCCTGTACCAGACAGAAAGGGACATAAATCAGAATGAAGATCCTAACAAAAAAAAATAAAATATCAATGGTAGGGACAGCTAGCTGCTCCAACCCATTAGAGCTCCTGCTGCTGGAAGCAACCCAGATGTTCCAATTGAGCATGGAATAGCTCTAAAGGCTGCAACACTGTAGGAAAGGAAGCCACGAGTACAGAAGTCAGCAGTCTGGGCCAGGAGGAACAGCACAGGAAGAGTCAGGAGCAAATCTTGTACCTCAGTTTGCCACAGCACATTTTGCATCCTGACAAGCACCACACAGTACACATATAAATCAATTCCTATTTCCAGTCATGGACAAGGCTGCAGTGGTAGCTTCCAGCAGGAACATAATTATATATGGGGCCATGTATTTAAGATTTATTGCTTGCCTTCAGTTGTGGCAAAACAGAGAAAGACATCTTTGAAGCCAGACAATAGAAGATGAGCCCATGCCTACTACACAGGGACTTATTAAGTGATTACCTTTTTTTCTCAACACCTCTAACTATAACACAGTACAAAGCATATTAATCTATAGCTATAAATAAATGGTAGACATGGAAGTTTGCTAGCTACCAAAGATGTAAATAATTGTGTATTTGGAGCTAATGGAGTTTGCAGAATCTATGTACTGAAACTGCTCTATGCCAGTTTCCCTTCCAGCTGATGAAGATGTACCTGACCACGTTTATGTCATCAGGATAACTGGTTTAACATTATCAGGGAGAGGCATTTTTAAAATAACATATCAGCTTCACACACAAATTCCTTGAAGGGTTTAAAGCCTGATGTTATTTGTAAGACTTGCACCTTCAACCATGAATTATAGAAGTCTGAAATCATTATGTGTCAATATATGCATACCAATAAAAATGCTAAACTTAATACTTTGGGAAGTAATATTGTTTCATTTCCCAAGCATACTGTCCCCAGACTTCTATGGCTGTCAGTTGAGACATTCTTCTTTATACTTCCACATACTTATAATATCCTGCTTAGTCTTTATTTAACATAGTAAAGTGACAGCAAATAGCCTATTTAAAACCGCAAAGAAAGGCAATGTCAAACACAACACCTGAGGGGACAGCAATATGTGTGTCCATCAAAGTAATTTGGAATTTTATTCTATTTACAAATCTTCATTTAAAAGTAAGCCTGAGGGAACAAGCATTGTCTTAAGCTTGCAAATACGGAGAAAATTCAGAAATATAATTAGGCTGAAGATATCCTGTAGAAACCAAAATGTAAGTAAATAATGATTTTGCTTCTGCTTTGCTATAAAATAGTTTTACAGGAACTACTGTACATATTCTTTGGAAAAAGAAAGATGTGTGAGTATGTGGTTTTGTATTTATAACTGGCAACAAGCCAGAAAGGAATATCCATCAGTAGGCAGTACTTCCCTCAAGAACAAAATTAAAAGGCAGGGGGTCTTTTGTCATACTGGGAGAGCATCAATGGCTTAATCCCACAGGTTAGCCCCAGAGAGCCGAGACTAATTTATTGCTACTGGAATATAATTGCTCAACTGGAAGCTTTTAAAATGGATTTAGGGATCACATAACCACTGATTCTGAACAAACACTGTCCAAAAGTCTGCCTAACAGAGAAATTACTAAAGGACCTCTAAAAAGAAGGCAGGGAGAGAAGGCTAATTAATATGGCTCAGCTTAACCCTTAGAATTCAGCTGTGGCTCAAAATAGATAACTTTGTCCAGAAGCTAAAGCCAAAACAGGTGGCAAAGCCTCAATTGCATAAGTCAACAACCTGAGTAGAGCACAACAAAGCATTAAGATATTACGAAATGACCATCTTACTTCCTCTGGAACAAAAGTGCAGTGCCAGCTTTTTAGTCTGGCAGGCTGGTGGAGGTGTGGGAGTTTTTAGCATACGTGACTGGGTTTCTGTCCTCCCAGCTGAAGAAATCACTGTTATGCTATTTTTAACTCAGCTTTGAGAGCAGGTATTGCACTGAAAATCCCAAGCAGGCTGAGTCATTTATTAAAATGGTAGGACCTGAAATCATCCTTTAGTAATTACTGGGTGATTAAGGCTAGCCTTTGCTGCTGGCCTGACAAGAGAGTCTACTAAAAATATATAACTGATTTTCATCAATATTATTTAAGAGGAAAAAAAAGGTTAATTGTTCAATGGGACTGCTCATGTTTCATCTGCTGATTGAACTTTCATCTACTCCAACTTCCAAATTCTTTTTCCTTCCCCCATCCCGCTCTCCCCCTCACCCACCACCGAATTTATTTTTATTAATAATCCACTGGACTTCAAAAAACTTGAACCAGCAGTACATCAGGATTCTACACTTGGCTACTCAAAGAAATATTTCTAATGTGTCTATAAGCTTCAAAAGTGTTGCTGAGCACTGTTAGATGGTACAGATAGCCACAGGAATACCTGCAGCAAAATCTAAAAGGGAAATCCTGCTGCTACAGCTACCTCTGAGGCTCCTGTTTTAAAAGACTGGTATTTTAGGATTTAGAGGAGTGACACACTAGCAAGACCAGCTATTATATCCATCTGCCTCAAAGACAAGCTCACTGGGCCCTGATATGATGAAATACAAGTACAATTATGTGAATTATGATGTCTTTTTTAGCAGGGAACAATTACAGCTACAACGACCATATCAGATCTTGAGCTACACAGCACTGCAGCCTGGGAGTAAGACTTACAAATCAGAAGCAGCACAAAGAACCTTCAAAGCCAATCTCCATTCATCCCAAAACTCAGAGAAATTAATGTAAAAGTGTCCCCACAGGGAAGTGCAACACAAACCCCTTGTTTTAACAAGCACAGTCAACACTGAAACTCTGCTTAGGAGACTGAGCAGTGAAGAAAGCTCAGAAGTTTTAGGGGTGGAAAAGTAGGTCCTACTTCACCCCTTTACTGCCATACTCACAGAGGCAACAAGATGAGACCTACAGGCTTCCCCCGTCCATGCTAGTGAAATGTCTGAGTGACAGACATTACAAGGATGCTACCGTGCAGCATACACACTGGGTATTTTCAAAAATAACCTTTATTTTTTTTTTGGCCAAATATATGCATGAGGGAGAACTTTCCTTATTTTTTTTAGATGGCAGTAATTCTCATCTAAATTCATATGTTGTAGATTCCACTTTTCATTCAAAGAACACAGAAAATGAAGCCACATGAAGTGCAACAATGATCAGCTATTGCGGAGGAAAAAATACTTCCTCTTTTTAAAATTTTTTTTTTTTTTTTGAACCAAACAGGCCTTCTGACTTTTCCAGAAAAGAGAGAGAGAGTTTTCATGAACTTCTACATTTCAGTAAGTTAAAAACTGGAATAAAGTTCTCAGTATAAGTGAAGACTTAAACACTTCCAAAGTAGAACAATGGGACTGATGTCAAAGTGCAAGACAAGTGTAACAAGTATCATCTGAATGATCTATACACACACAACATATTCTGCACGTCTGATTGGCTTCCATTTGATGCTAAAATAATTTGGCTGACTTCCCAAATAGTAACTAGATCAAGTCTACACTCATCTATCTTTCCATTAAATCCTGCTAATAAACTCTCTCCTTCCTGTGTGATGATTCTCAGTATCTACCTTACAAGGAAAAAAATTTCCATAGTGAGATCAGATATGAAAATGCTGATCTCATCCAAGTAAGGGAGCAAAAAGATTAGGGAAGATTCTATATGTTCATATAAAAGCAGTACATGCAGGTAATACAATTCATTACAGTTTCCTCAAACTTGGTGAACCCACACTGACTTACCCTACTGAAGATCTAGCAAAGACAGCCTAAAGCATGTTTACCCTGGGGTTTTAGGGCAGTATTGTCTTAAGAGCAAATATTTGAATGGAGGGGAGGGATTATCAACACTGTTAACAGCATTCACAAATATATTTTGGCTCTGAATCAATTCTGCAAACTTCAGAAATTGTATTGTGGGAATGCTCAAATACTTGAATTTGTAATCACTTTTAATGAAAACAAATATTTAAAAATACAATTCATATGCCAGTCATGTTCCCTTTAGCTAGCAATCAGTTTCTATGAAACAACTGACATGACATTTTTCCACAAAGTTACTGATATTGCATTTGCCTTGAATGTGTGCTCTTTTTGACTCTTACCTTCACATTCTCTGGATGAAGCCCTCCAGGGTGTTTGTCCATGTACTGACATAAATCAGTGTGCTAAAAGAAAGTCAAATGGAGAAAACTGTATTAATATCCATATGACTGCAGCAATAAATATTCCTCTACTTATGAGCGGACAGAACAAACAGAAAATAAGATTTTTTTTCAGCCACACATGTGCAAATACACACTTGTACCTTTACACATTTTATTTCACAGCCTTGATAACTTATATGAATATTCAACAAATGCAATTTTTTTTTCTAACAACACCCCGCATTTGGTAGATTAATTACCTGAATTTTAATATCTAAAATGTTAGTATTCTAAAACTTGTAAGGACAGTATCACTATCAACACCACAAAGATAATATCTACACAGACTAGGAAAAACCTAACAGGAGAATCTCACACTCAACTCTCATTGTTCACATTAAAACATTGCATTTTAAATATAATTTTATAGTGATTCTAGATGAAGATGGCTTAAAGGTTTAGAAAATAAAGCTGAAAGACAGTGCATATCAAAGTACTGAATGTTTCGGCTCAAAAAGAAGCACATATTATGGACATGTACAGCCATTAAATATAGATGCTTTAGAAAAAAGATTCATGGAAAATTCAAAACCTGTGTTTTCACTTCCTAGTTACCTATATTCCCAACAAACATAGCATAAAATCTCTTCAGAAAAAAAAAAAAAAAAAAAAAAGCAGTCCTGCAATGTATAGATAAATGTTATTTTTAATAAATAAATATTTATAGCTTTCACTATGGAAACACTTTTCTCTGAATTCTTCTCTTGCATTCCTACACTTCAGCAGCATGGTTTCAGTCAAGTCGCATGTTACTTCCCTGATGTGTTTGCACAGCGCAGCTTCTGGAATTATGTTCAGAATAAAAAAAGCAAAAAATATGTACTCGGTTAACCAGCAAATACTCAGAGACAGACTCTGCCTTCCACATCTGGTTTCTGAACACATCTGGTAAAAATCATCCAACATTCCTTGAAAAGCTGCTTGGCAATACCTGCCTCACATATAGAACAGCCCAACTAAATACAGGCAGCTTTCAAAGTGAGAGTTTTGGACAAAAGTTGCTTTCCACATAGCCAAATGGTCTCTCTGTGCAACATTTCCCAAACCAAGAGGCATTCTTTAGTTCTCTTTTGCAGAGTTACACAGATACATTGGAGAGTTCACACCCAAGACACAAAATTTGTTCTGGCCACAGCTGTCCTGCATAATCACTGCTGAAATCACAAACTACAAAAACCACACTGTGCATGTAGAATTAACGTTGCAAAGCCATAAGATGCACTGGATGCTTAGGCTTTGCACTAGCAGAACTATTTTCAGGAATTCTTACATGGCTTCAAGAGAATGAGAGCCCTGACTGCAGGAAATTGCTCAAACCCCAAAATGAGCTGTGTGTGTATCTCAAGGGCAGAGGGCACACTCAAACAGGCAAACCACACTAAATACAACAAAACAGAGATTATTCCAAAATGTAAGATACAGCTAGCAATTCTTCAATTCATAGTTTACAAAATAGTGAATGCAATTACAAAAAAAAATTTAAAGATAAATTTAAACTATTCTACCAGTGGATTGTTAGTGTCAAAGAAGTACATTTTGCAGAAAAACTTTAGTTTAAAGACTTATTCCTAATTTCTGTAAAATCTTTAGCCTTAAGGGACATATTCCTCTTCCATTCTCCCCATTAGTTTTCTGGGACTGCATTAATAAACCAAGCCACAAATGGACCAGTCATCCTTCAGTATGCCATCTCCACATCACACATTTTTGTCTTGCTTGCTGTACTTACACATTTTTACTTGCTCATATGTTTACTAAGAAAACATACTTAAACAAAGTCACCTGCTAACCTTGTCTTTTGTTTTAGTAAACTAACAGGCTTTGAGTACTGATCCCAGCACAAAAGTCTGCCTCTGACAAAGTATCAGCTGAAATACCATTACTACAGGTGATGGCTGGTGCTAAATAAGAAATTTGTGGGAATCCACTAATTTTAATGGGTTATCTGTTATTGAAGAGAAATGCCAGTCTTTGAATAGTGCTAGCACCTGCAGTGCTCAAGAGAAGTTTAAAGAAAAGCCTGGATTTTCACTTCAGAAAGCCCATTAGAGTGGCCAGGGAAGAGCAGTCCCATCCTCAGACAGGCATCACAGCCCCTGAGCTCAGCACACTCCCTCACATGGGCTGGCTTGAGGAATTACCATTTCCCTGCAGTTCAGTCTGTCAGCCTTTCTGAGCAACAGACAACCTGGGAGGTGGGAAGTTTGTTGCCTCCTTCACCTCCTATTGATTTCTACTATTTGCAACTGGTCAGCTGACAGAAACCAGACCAGAGGAAGACAAAACCAGAGTCACTTCTGAAAGTCCCATTCCTGAAGCCCTACCATGCCACCCACTAACTGCATATTTTTATTCACTGAAAGCTTCTCCTCCTATTCAGAGTCACAACACTAGTAATAGCAATGTCATATTTTTTATTTCCAATATACTTGTAATAAATGGTGAGGATAACTCAATTTTCTTACACTTATATTTCAGTTACTATTTGGATGCATTTTCTCCATATAGAAACATCAACAACGATCATATTTGTGTTATCCATCATTAACCTATTCTTCCTACCCCAAGGATGAAGACACCTGAGAGCCTGATATAACCTTCTGCCATCAGTTTAACCATCAAAACCTTCAAAAACTGATTGAACACATCTACCTAAAATTCAGTGTAAGCAGCAATTTCCTCAGAGTCCTGGAAACCTTGCAGAGTCATTGTGCTGCAGTCTTCTCGCATTTAATTTTTTCCCTACACACACACACACACACACACACACACACACACTACAGACACAGAAGAATCTCTACCAAACCTTCATTCAGATGGGGAAGAGAAATTAAATCTCTTTTCTGTTCAAATATTTCAACAATTTGCTCTCATAAAACTAAGAGTCCTTCTCAAAAAAGTAATTAAACATTATGGTGCACACTATGAAAGCAACTTGCAACGTTGGACTATTGCTCCTCACGTTTTAAGAAAGAAGGTAGCAGCAAAGCAAAGGCAGCATCAGCTGCTTCTCTTTTCCCAAGGTAGGGACTGAATGCACGTTGAATTAAACATTAGTATAGCCAGGAAAACTGACAGTGCTGCCGAGACAGCTCTTTCTAAACTTGTTTTCCCTTTTGGCAGCCAAGTGTCTGCTCCAGTGCTTGTGTGCACAACTGACATTGAAGAAGACAATATGAATGCAAGTTTCAGGAAAGCATTAAAAAAGAGAACAAGAGAGCAAGCTGGATGGAAGCAGTATTCTAATGCCATTCCATGAAATTGGTACCATATAGATGAATGGAGGCTTTTTTTCATGATGTATTTCAAGGTGGAAGACAGCATGCTTTCCCAAGTGGAAGAGTGGCTGCAAATACAGCGTGCTACACTCTGACACTGGAGTCTTTGCTGTGGTCACCACCTTGATCAAATAAAATATATACCCTAAAGGAAAATTCTAGATACAATTACATATTGGCAACAACATAAAGCAATACTGAAACAAGGTACAAAGACAAGAAACAAACCATCCAATACACCTTTTACAGTCCATTCTCCACCGTCTCAGAGGGTGAGACCACCTCACAGGGAAGCAGTATACACTGGGAATGAAGTACAGAGACTTCCAAGTAATTGCACACATTCTGATCCCAAGTGGGTCTGGCTAGACCAATTATGCTTCAAGCTAGCTTTTAACAACTCTATCAGCCATACTGGTAATCCCCAACACACATAAACCACCAAAGTCATACCATGCTGACAGAACATTTGATATTTTAGTTTAAGTTCAAAATCCCATTAGTTCCTGCTCTTTACACTCCACCAGTTTACCCACACCTTAATATACAAATATTCTATTAGCACTCCTCTGCTCAGAACAGCTACACAAAAAACAATAAACAGATAAATCAAGTTTCTATAGAGAAGAACTCAAAAGCTAAGGAAGTCCAGAATTAGTGGGGATTATCCAACCTTTGTTTCCCCATTATACGTGTATTATGATAACTCTTTAAAGGTGTAATGTAATCACATGCTTTTTTTCCTTCCCAGGATTAGACATATTTACTGAACAGTATAGGAGATACTTGACTTTAAAAAGTTATGCTGTTTTATGGTTAAGGGTTTGGATTTTTTTCCTGTTCTCAAACAGCTTGCAGTGTCTGGCTTTTTTATTACTTTGAAGAGAGAAATATTAATATCACAGGTTTTCCTACTGCGCTTATTGTTATGCTATTGATATGCTTCAAAAACATAGAATAATTTCATTGCAATGCAGGGGACATAAGGCATAACTTCCTTTTATCAGACAGGAAATTGAAGCAACGAGAAAAAAAAATCTTAAAAATCACTGATCTGGGCAACTCTATTTAAAGAACTTTGGGGGTGACTTTTCAGAGTATTTGGAGCTATTTTGCCTTCTGTGTTTTGACTGACTGTGGTGGTAATGAAAGATATTCTGATCTTCATGTGCATCCTTTGCCCTCCACACATACACCCTCTTCATTTTTGCTGCCTGATGAGCAATATGGTTTGTCCTAAGCCAAGAACACCAGGTGTGCATTGCAGAAGGAACTTTCTGGATGCTTGCATTCCAGAGATGGGGAAGCTGATATGTTGTTATTGACTTTGGTGCACACTGGCCTGCAAAAGAGTATATAATGCATTGGTAATATTTAAATACATATTAACAATAAATCTAATCATGATCATCCACCTAATCACTCCACCTTCTCATGCCTGGCTGAGAGCCTTGTCTCAACTACTCTGCAACACTGCAGTTGCTCTGCAATACTCAGTTACAGCTGTAAATGTGTAATGCTTCTGCAAAGGAGACTGAGAATCTCATGCTGAATAGCAGAAATCTGTCATACCAGAATTGTGATGACAGTGATTTCTCCTGGTGATGACAATTCCCAATACAGCAGGGATGGAACCCAGTTCTCTACAGCAGTATTACCTGACCTGCCTTGCAATGGTACTTTGAATGAAGCAGGAACCTCAAAAGACACCCTAGTTCCCACATTCACAAAAAATGAGAGAAATTCAACAACCACAGGCCTTCATGACATAATTCTCTGCAGAGCTGCACAACAGCCACTTCCACAAGGAGGAAAAAAAGGAGATTGCACAGGCCATCTTTATTTTGGTGTCCTCCAATTTTAAGAGCTTTGCTTTGATACCTCACTAACAATGCTTAGTGCAAAACCTGTTGTGCTTTCAGTGAACAACTTGATCTCTCCTCGCACTACTGGCTTCCCAAGAAACAATCTCACTTCCTTGGAAATGAATAGCTACAATACTTGAAGTGAGAGACTAAAGACAAGTCTTCAAGAAGAGAGGAGGAATCTCCAAAGACATCATTCTTAAGTACAATTTACCATTTTTCTGAAGCTTATCACTTGACCAAATTTGGAGCAATTTTCAAAATAATAGCTCGATGCTACCCACAGCACAAAGGGTACCTGTCCTCTAAATTCCAAGACCATTCTGTACAGCTTGAGTATTTAAAATAAGGATCCTCCAGATACAGGTTCAAGATATCTTGGCCATTTTGGCTGAAAGTAAAAGTAAGTGTAGGCAACCTGAAGCAGACTTTGGCATTTTTGCCTTCAAATAATGGTATTTCAGTACTTTATGCCAGAAGATCACTGTTAGGGCTCCGCCTTGACTTCAGGGTTCTGGCACACACAGCTACACCTCCTCGAGAAGGTTCTGTACAACTTTCTGTTACCTTCTCTCAGTATGTTAAAACACAAACCCTTTTTTCAGTGCATGTATCAAGTAACAAGACCTCCATTAAGAAACCCCTGACCCTTCCTGGGCTAGATGGCACAATTTTTAGACAGAGCAGAGACTGCACAATGCTTCTGAGGACAGGGGAGAGAAAACTCATGCTCAGCAATGCTGGTTCAGCTAGTCTTATTTCCAAACTGAATGTAGAAGCACATCAGCCAATGTCCATTTTTGACTCAAACTTTGATTAATTGCAAATATTTTCCTCTCTGTGATGGAGACAAGTATCACAACTCCTACAAGTACCTGCAAATGAGAGAGAGATTAAGTTACTTTTCCAACATAACTGCTCATAGCCTAAACAAGTATCAACAAAGTCGTATAAGCACAAAAAAAAAAAAAAAGAGCTGAGTTGCTCGGACTCCCTCTGTAATATTTTTCCCTCATTTTTCCCCCATACCATCAACTACCATGACAACTCTACAAAAAGCATGATTTACTTATGAAATATTGTCTTCCAGGCTCAAATGAAGAAATGAATTGATGAATTGGGGTTTTGATTTAAACTTGGGGCAGTGTATAATTGTATGAAGGTCATTTTTATTCACCAAGGCTCTGGTTTATGTAAGTAGACACATGTGTGTTTATGTTTGTGAGCATACTGTGTATAAGCATCTGCTGAAGGGAAAAGAATTCTGGCTGATATTTATACAGCTGAAGCAAGGTTTATATACATTGCATCCTAGTTCTGGAAAAGAGAGAGTATGCAAACAGAGCAGGAAAAAAAAGACAAATGTTGATGGTGCAGACTCTTCCTTTCTCCTCTTGAAGGAATTCTAATTATGAATAGATGAGTAAACCACAAGCTAGAAATGTCCTCAGATATGCTCAGTGCTTCACTTTAACATCAACTATTTTGCTCAACTATCTTGCTCAGAAATCAGAGGCTCTGCTATTGAACACAAACGTGTTCGGACAAAGGGCAGGACGTTTCCTTTCAAAGGCACAGCCAGTGACATGAAATGATCTCTACTTTGCCGACCCTTTTCCATAATAATAACGTGACTGTCATTCTCTTCTAATTAAATTAGTCCTTTCTACTTCCCATGCAATACATTCTCTTTCCCTCCTCTTCCTCAGTCATGATAAATCTCCATGTGACTTAGACGTCCCATAATTCTGCCTAATTGGTTTCAGCTGTCATTTTTGAAGCTGAAATGCAGAGAGCCCGGGGCTTGTGAATGGAACAGGAAGCACTTCCAACTGCATTCCCATCATGTAAAACCAGCAATGTGAAAGAACCCTCCCATTAAAACAAAAACGGGAGTATTTGGCTGCCAGCGATGCCATCATGCAGCAGACAGATTGTGCTGCTCCACTGAGGCAGCGAGGCTGTTGTGAGCCATTCCTCTCTGTTCAAAGGACAGCACACATTATTTATGCCCTGGCAGCTCTCCTGACTAAAATACTTTCCCTTTTGTCACCAACAAATTCTTAAACCGATAATATAATTTACCAATAAAAGCATGGGCACCGGGAATATCTGAAGTGACAGGAGAACAAAAAAAGTTAATTCCTTTTAAATGGCATGTATCCTCCAACATAAGTGCTCTGCAGATTATTGTGCTACAGTTTAGACTTATTTCATGTCACTGGTGTTTTCAAAAGTGTCTCATTTTCCTGTATTTCTGTGGCTTTCTATAATGCATTTTTTTCCATCTATGAGACGACACAGTGCTAGCTATGCTAACAAAAAATGCCCTACAAGTTATCTCTGGGTGAGACCTAAGCAACTTGCAGCAGAACAGCAGCAGGCAGCAGCACCAGCAGCTGGGCTAAGCAGCAGGGGAAAGATATATATTAGGGATTCAAGAAAGAAGAAACTGCCCCACAAGACACCTTTAATGAAAACAATTCTGCTAACAGATGTTTTTAGTGCCTTGGATTTCTCTCACACTGTCAACAAAGATAAGTATACTTCAAAATACATGAACCATACTATACAGAAAAGGAGGCTAGGTGGTGGGGGAGTACATAATACAGATAGAAACCTATCTGAAAATCCCAGAGAGAAAAAGGGATGCACAGTTGTCTGATTTTTGGCTGTTACTAGAAGAGATAAATTTATTTATGGATACAAAGCCCCTGTTCATTTCACAGAAAATAATCTGGCTCCTCACAGACAAGTGAAACACACACCACTGAGGGAAAAATTGCTGAATGATCTAACAGATCTTCAACAAAATACAATTTTCTAAAGATACCAGTTTATCCTCCTCCTTGTTCTCTGCTGCCTTAATAATTCTAACAGTTTTGTGTTCTTAGTAAATCAGGTTAAGGAGATAAAACTCACTTAATTTAGTGAGATAATTTCAGCAAAAAATGACACTGCAAAAATCAGTAGGAATTCCTGTTCAGTCTGATCAAAACCCAGCATCAAACCATCAGCTTGTGCAAACTGGATAGACTTAGAGACCCCAAAACCAACAGAGCTGGGATAATTTTTGCAAGCTGTAACACATTTGCCCACAAGGATGTGCATGTGCACTTTTCTCTAATTTGTTATGTCATTGAGCTTACACAGCACTGACCAAAATATGCACATATAACAAACAAACAAACAAAAATTATAAAAAAGAAATTTGAAGATACTAAAACTCTTCTTGTTATCTTTACGGAAGATACCCATAAGCTCATGGTGAGAGTACTTTGCTCCAGGACCACGTAAGCAGAACACACACATGGCAGGGAGGCTGACAGTCTAAGTACAGCCACACTAGTCAAGTATCCACACTAATACTGGCATGGCACTGACCATGGATAATACAGTTGTATCTAAACAAGCTCTGCAGGCACAAGAACCCTTCCTGTGGTGGTGTACTGGGCTACAAAATAAATGCTATCTTCAGAGCAGGAAACTACCAGTGCAAAGGCTTCCTTTAAAAGCTTCCACATCCTATGTAGACATCTCTTCACAGTGGCTGAGTGAATTTTCCCTGTCATGCATCCTAATCCTAATTGTCCATGCACAACTGTAAGATTAATAAAAATTTTATAGGGAAAAACTCAGTTCAGACTGCAAGGCACACAAAAGAAAAATGATACTTCCATGCCTTAGATTTTCTCTACACAAAGTAGTAAAACAGAAAAAATTAATAGGGCTTTTTAACTTTCAAGAGCTGGCTCTGTTTATTACTCAGGCTTGATTCTTGATTCCCCCTATTCACCATTTCTTAATTATCTTTTATATCATAGAACCATAAACATAAAGATATCTGCAATTATTGATTTATTCATTCTTACTTCAGGATTTTTATTACTATTATTTTGCCAGAACTACTCACCCCAAGTTTCTGTTTTTAAAGATTGCATAGATGTATTTTTATCAATATTACTAAAACAGTACAAAGCTATATACATTATTCAGGAAGGAAAAATCTATGTTTAAGATTTAGAATTACTATAATCATCACTCTCCAAACAGTAAGTTTTGGATTGGTGTTTTGTTTGTTTGTTTGTTTGTTTCAATCTGCATTGAATAAATCAGAGCTTCACATTTTAAGAGGAATTAAGTAAGAGTTAAAACCCATATTATTAAAGAGAGCCTGAGGAAAATAAGTTTAATTGGACTGGACAGTCCCTAGCACAAGTTGAGATACTGTCAGGCTTCACCTCAGAGGGACTTAGGCAATGCCAGTTTATGACTGAAATTAAAAGATAAGGAATATATGGGATGCCACCAGAAGTACTGATAGTAGAGCTCTCCAGAAATCTATAACACAGAAATAATTAATTATTAAAAAAACCCAACCAAAAAACCAACACAAACAATCAAAGCCTCCAATTAGAAGGACTTATTTTTTTAATTTTGTTTAAAGTAGTAAAATAAACTAATACATTTTTTCTTCAGTTCCTGACAGAGGAAAACAACAGCATATTAACTTCACTGAAAGACTAAAAGTGTTCATATTTTGCTGATTAAAATTATGATGCAGAAAGATACACATAGAAAGGACTTCAAAATGAAAAAATAATAATCTTGAATATATCCACTATCAGTGGCATAGTTCTGTTGATTATTTACCTAAATTTTCCTTCAAAAACTGACAGTATTAGGCAAACCATCACCCCATAGTAGCTTCTTTAGTGCTTTATTATTGTTACCATGAAAGAAGAGTTCTTGGAGCTTTATCTTTCTCTTCCTTACTGTAATTTCAGATTTTCTTTTTTATCCTCTTTACCATTCACATAGAAATAGGTCACTGACTTTCTCTATGATATATTTAAAGGTTGTAAATGTCTCATCCTTTTTTTATCCACAACTCTTAAGAGCCCTACTTAGTTTGACTTTTCCTTAGAAGGCTTTATTCTTGATGTTTACTCATTCTTGTCTTTTTCCCCCTCAGGTCTCCAGCTGATTCATGTCTTCCTTTTGTGTACAAATTTACTCTTTAGGATGGTGGCCTTACCTGTACTTAGCAGTGTCATCACTGGCATGTCTGCTATGCACATGCATGTCTGCTATTTTACTACATGCATATGTTTTTGATGGACTGCAATGACACTTGAATTTTTATCTGTAATTTAGGGAAAAACTAATTGGGATCTGTCAGAAGACAGAACATCTCATGTGTATTCAAGTACTCCACCCGTCAGCTCAACTCTGGATGTTTCTTATGCTTTGATTTTGTTCTGTGTATTGTTTTGGGTTTTTTTTAACACTTACACTGAATACACTTGTTAATACTTAAAAAAGAATAAATATTAGATGCTAATTACTAAATGGTCACAGCACACCGCAAATCTAAACAACATTTCCTACCCATTAGTAAATTGTACAAAAATTGGTCATTCAGATACACACAGCCTTCCTGCCTGCTGGACTGCAAATCTTGATTAATTTGATTAACACATCTATTTATCAGCATGTGCCCTCCATATGAAGACTACCCAACATTTGGAAATCCTTTAAAGTCAGGGTCGCAGAATCACAGAATATGCTATGTTGGAAAGGACCCACAAGGATCATCAAGTCCAGCCCTAGCCCTGCACAGCACCATCCCCAAGAGTCACACCATGTGCCCAAGAATATTGCACGAGTAACATCTGTCCTTGCTAGACCTGTGTAAACTTCTTAGCCTAGAAGGAGTGGTTTTATTTAAATTTAAATATAATTTTTCATTTCTTCTTTCCAGCTGATTCCCACCTCTGGCACAGTCTTTAGCGCAGTCTTTACCCCTCAGGAAAACACTAAGCAATTTCCTTCTGAAATCCCACCTCAATCCCTCCCTCCTGAAGCTTATTTTGTTTGCATTTCCAACCTATACTTGGACATCAGCAGCTCCTGTCTCTGATCTGCTCATTAAAAATTGAAAAACAAGGCTTTCCCAAGAGCAGTATTCCCTTACTGCCTCTTCTCAATAGCACAGGATTTCCCTTCTCTCTGTTTACTCTCAGCCTTATTCTGTCATCTTTTTGACTGCAATTTGACTTGAGGCAAACCTGGGGCATGAGGCAGGGGTTAAACTACAGGGGAACAGCTCCTTCTCTGGTCAAGGTAAATGGAAACCACTAAATTCCACTGTTCCCATGCTGAGAGTCCTCTGACTCTGCTCCATCCCAGAGAGGACAAGCACATTCACAGTAAGCAAGGCTGTCTGACAATAGGTGGCTGGAGGCACCTGGCTTGTTGCAGAGCTTCACTAGCTTTCAACCCTTGCTTACCATAGCTGGACAGGCACCCTGACTTCAAACGGGAAGAAAATCACCCATCCTTTCACTTTCACACCAAAATAATGTAATTCAGGCTCCAAATAATTTTCACTCTCAGTCCAGGACGAGAAGACTCCTCCTTCATTCTTGTGCTGTTTTTTTCCTAGGTATTACACACCACTGAAGGATCTTACTGATGAGAGCCCAAGAGCAGCTCTGGGACACTACTGATTTTCCCTGCATTCTCACCCACTAAAAAATGGGACTATTTTGGTTTATTTTCACAAATAATCAATGCCATCCTACCTTTAGTTTCAACTCTTGTTCCATAGTCAAAAAAATAAAAATGGAAAACGAGAAATAGTGTTTGATCCAAGTTATCAGAAGTTACAAGTAATTGAAATTTTTCAATAGAAAAATTTTTGATCCTCGCAGGTAATGCATTTTGCCCATTTTCTTGCATAATACTTTGTAAGTATTACATAAGAAAAATCTCTCCCAAGACAAATTCAAAATCTCAGCTGCGTAATTCTTAATTCTGATACAGAGTATGTATGTCAATTTCCAATGAGCTTTAAAATGAGAAACCCACATCTGTTTTTTTCTAACAGGAAATGGGAGGGAAATGTAATGAACTTTTTTAAGTTAACTCATTGTATAATAACTTATTTTAGCTGCTGTAATGAAGCAATGAGTCAAACTTTCTTCTTCAATGGAAAGCAATTTTTAGAAGCAAAACCACACAGTATTAACATACAATATTAAAACAGGTAAGGTAATTGCAAATGCTTGGGTTTCAGTTACGTTATTAGATTAGTCTGGAGCGTTTTCACTGTTGAGGCAGACATAATATTGCTCATTACTCATCCTCCCAATTATAAGTATCTGCTCTTGTTGCAAACCCAGTTCATAAATATTGAAAGCATGATGTAAAGTATTGCTACACAAGCTCACTTTTACATGCCAGGAATAGGACAAACTGCTGGTTCATTTATTGATAATAATATACTTACATAATTATGCATAATACTAAAAAACTCATTATCAATCTAGCAAGCCTGTAGCAAATACATATTCCTTAGGATTGCCTTTCAGCAATTAAATGTTTCTAAATTCAGTCATCTTCCTTTTAAATAAACAACTGAAGCAACAAACGGTAGCAACTAATGATCCTTTTAGAGCAAACAGATGTGAGCCAACCTTCAGAGATCTCTCAATATGTCTGAGACCTCACCTGTAAAATTCAGCACCTCCTCGGGCAAAGCTGGCCGCACCAGTGACACTTGCACTAAAGCCACCATCCCCATAAGGTCACCTAAACTAACACCTAAACAGAGCCTGGACAGGAAGAGAACAAAACCTATGGGAACAGTCGCACTCGTCCACTGAACTGTAAAGCTGAACTGACCTTTTACTTTGGGAAGTCACTGCAGTCTCAGACAGCATCTGCAAATTTATCAAAATCTAGTTTTCAGGTCTTGTTTGGCTATAGTTCCCAGTTAACTATACAGAAATAATTTTCTTTACCATTTATACATTAAAGACTATCAGCCATTCAGGTTTTGTAGAGGAAATTCCAAGCAGTTCATTCTCAAAACTCCATAGGTAATAAGCAATGTCTCTCAGTCATCCAGCCATAAAACTGAGCTCTAAGCATCCTTTGCAATGTGCTGATGTAAGAGTTAACAAAGAACAAAAAGAAATTATGCCTTACTAACAAGGTACTGTATTAAACTATTTTCAAATAAGTTCTTTCATTCAAAAGGAGCAAGATCCCTTTATGTTCTTCCACAGAAATGTACAGCTCCACATTCACCACCAAAATTTTTCTATGGAGAATACATTCCTCCTGATCTTCAACTTTCAGACAGAATTTTTAATGATTGACTTTTCTTGGCTTTGTGGACCACCAAGGTTAAATAATTCTGTCACGTTTTCATCTGACAGACATGCGTATTAAAAAAAAGCTAATTTGAGGGACCCAGAGAATTAAATGACTGCCATGTTTCCTTTCAGAGGCTATTCTGCTTTCAGCTTTTAACTTATTACTGTAATGCACTTTGCAATGAAAGGTGCTACATGAAATTAAATTTCATTCTACTCTTTCAGGGTCAATGCTGAAACCAAACGCCTCTGATAACCTCAGATGTTTCACCAATATTTTTTTCCCAATTGTTTTCCCATTACCAACCTGGCAACCCAAAGTTTCCATTTTCTAAGAACTCTCGGATCACTAACTGTTCATTCCTAATTTAGTCATGACACCTCACTCAAATGTCTTTTATTATGTTTGAAAAGGTCAGTAGTGATCAATTGCAATAGTGTATCAGTTCCATGATGTCACTTTATGAAATAAATCAAATTCAATCCCTTGTAGGTTTGTTAGGTTTCAGTCACTCAGAAACGTGCACCACCAGGTAATTTTAATCACAGAATATTTTGACTTATTCCAGTGCAAATTACTCATATGATTGAGCAAAACCATGTACAGGTGTTAAAATAACAACAAACCAGACATTACAGATAGAAAGCTCAGTAACACCAATTACACAGCTAGATTGCATACTCAACCAGCCAAAATGTGTAGATTTAAATGGGCAACTGTAATTTTTGCCTCTGCACATTCATATTATGCACTGAATGGAAGCTTTTTAGCAAAAAGAACGAATGAGATCATTGCAATCATGCAATTATAACCCGTATCATGCACACCCACAAGAATTCAATTCGGGTTATGTGGGCATTCTCAAGTATTATCACATAGCATTAGCTATTTGATCAGACTGTAACTTCACATTACCTAACAACGAAAACAAACTTTTGTCAAGCAATTCTGTCATCTCAAAGCACAGGAGTATGTTAAAATATCATTATTATACAGTCTTCAGGCTGTTTGGAGAGAAGAAAGTATCCTTCCCTTCTTCCTGAGCAGCACCTTGAGAGACTGCCCACCAGCCTAAAGACTAAATATTACTTGGATCAGTTGCTAGAAACCACTACTAAATGAGATTCTGAAACATCCACCAAACACCATGGGAACCAAAAGGGGCAACCACCAGCAGGGTTGTTACCTTGTAGAAAAACAGCTGAGGGAATCCAGAAGAATGTGCCACTGCATGAAGCTTAATCTGTGTCTGTATTTGTGATGGACAGTAAAATGACATAACACATGGCTGGGAGCCAGAGTCTAAACAACCTTACTGGATATAAAATCCAGAGATTTGTATCAGTGTAATAAGCAAAATGTAAAATCCAGAAATTTGAAATTAGTATAATAGGCAAACCCATATATTTTAGGAAGAAACATATTCTATACATCTAATTTCTCAACCAATTCTGAGGAATACAGCTAAATACAGCTGCTGATAAATGGGACTGCAACATGTATTCATGTAAAGATATGCAAATAAGTGTACACTGACCATTACATAAAATTAAGTATCAAGGCTTTTCCTATGCTAATTCAGTGTGTAAGTCAGGAGCAGGAAAATCACTGACTTTAAGAAAAGGAATTAAATTTTTATTACTGTTCCAATACCTGAGGTAAAAAAATTCATACTGTATCAAATGCTCTGCAGGCTGCTGCAGCTCAATTCCCACACCCTCACAGTGTAGCACTTCTGCGTAAATACACAAGGTGAGCAGCTTCTCCAGACAATATTCTGTGATGCTGTGTGCATTATCATGTAAAAATTAAGGCCTGCCCCCAAGAAACACACAAAACAATTTCATCTCTCTTAAGCAGAGATGTATTCAGAGTAACGGTAGCAATCACTGTACTTTACAAATGCAGTGTCTTACAGAATACAACAAAATAATTGCTATTATACTGAAAATCTGTTTCTAAACTCATTTGTTTCTTTTAAATTACATGTTCTTGGGCCCATCTGTGAAAACTGGAACGTTAATTATGATAGTACATTGCATAACTCCACAGCTAAATGCTAAAGTAGTTCTACATAAATGCCATATGCTTGTCTCAGAAAAACTAAAAAGATTAATTAGGAGGCCAAGGCCAGTACTTTGGAAAGTAATACTCTCAACACAATTAGATCCTTACACTTCCTACTATGTAAATTGAAGTTTTAATTAATAGGTAAAGCATTACTCATGGCAAAATTAAAAAAAAAAAATTCCAAATTCTAAACCACATCCACCAGACATTTTTTTAACTGACATTGCTTATAAAAAGACACTCTGCTGAAGCCAATCACAATAAACACCACTTAAACTTGATATATGCTTTTCATGAAGGAGCTACCTGTTAAGCATTTCAATACTGCTCTTCTTCCCTACATTATTCTCACTTTTCTAAATTCACCTGATCACATCAATAAAGAAAAAGCTCCAATAAACAAACTATAACTAGGAAGCAGAGTAAGTTTGAAAAGTCAACTCAACAGTATAAGGTCCTTCAAGAGCCCTAGCAGCCACTTCTCCATCTCTGGATCTGCTTTAGCCCAGCTTTCCACTTTAAGCTCACTCCACTACAAAGTTTCATCTCTTATAGACATCACTCTCCTGAAGAAAGCAAAGGGTTATTTGGCCCTGATTCATAGATAACTGATGGTAAAGAGACCATTTCCATAAAATTCAATACACTCTGGACCACATCCAGAACATAGAGTTACTTACCACGTATTCAAACACAAGTGTCAAGGTTTCCTTGGTGTGAATGATGTCATGAAGCAGCACAATGTTTGCATGTTTCAATCCTTTCAAAAGAGAAGCTGAAAAGCAAAACATACATGTTATCTTAAAAAGGATCCAAATATTTTATATTGATTGGCTTTCCTTTTTTTTGTGACTTAAATGAGCTTCATAACTTGGCAAACAATAGTTGTACATTAGTATCTTCTATATTCATGAGTTCCACGCATCCAGTTTTTGAAGATCACACCTTCCCATTCAATGCTATTTTCTCCGCCTTGCTGGTCAAACCCAACCTCACTCAGAGGCCAAAATGAGCTGCAGCAATAGAGTCTTTCTTTATGCAGACTCCTCTAGGTGAAGCACTCATGTCTGAGCAACCAGTCACCAAGAGCACTACTGCACTCAAAGAAAATTATTTTTGTCTCAGACAAAAGTCAAGCATATATTTTCAAAACATAATATTTCCTATCCAGTAAAACAGAGTTGCTGTCTAAATAAAGTGCAGCATCTATCCTAAGAAGAGGGTTTTAAGCAATAATTCTCCTTTCTCTCAAACATAACACAAATTTAATGAAATCATTTGTATTAGCCCATGAGAATAAATACAAGGTATTTTCTCATATTTTTTACTGGCACTAGCTCATGTTTTCAGAAAAGACAAATAAAGACTTATCTAGTGAACTTTCAGGTAATCTCTTCCGCTAAATTTTTTTACAACATAATACATATTTAATGTTCATTCCATACTACATATTTAATGTTCCACAAGACATGGCATATTTTAGCAATATATGCTGATAAGCCATGTGTTGTTACCAATGTCATTCTGTCATCGGTGCCTTGTCATCTCATGCATACATCTGAGCAGGACTATCAGTCACCCTAGCAAGTAAATAATAGATACAAAGACATGCAAATGAATGGCATATTTCTAAACTGAATAATGTGGAACTTTCTTCTGTCACCTTCTACTTTTGTCAAAGAAAATAAATGAAAGACGAAATGTGTATCTCAATCCTTCACTGTGCAAAATGGAAACAGAGTTTCCACAGCACTATTACCCCTTGCTGTCCTATTCAGGGTTTTCCATCAGGCTGAGGTAACTCCAGGGGTCATCTTGCTTTGAATTAAGATAAGTACATATCATCTCTCACTCTGGTCTTTGGGAGATCAATCTGGCAAGTTAATCACTCTGTGAAGCACCACAAAAGCAATATGGCATATGGCTGCATCATTGTTCCTCCACAAGCATCTTTAGCAGCAAAACTCGAGCGCATCCTGGGCAGAAGGCACACAGCAAAGGGGAAAAGCTGCTTCAAAGTGAGTATCATCACAGACATCATGATGACAGGACTCCAAACCTAGGAGGAAGCTCTATGACCAAGAATGAGGCAGCCCTACAACCTGGCTGGAAGCTGAGAAGAAAAATTTCAAAAGAGCTTTCTTTGGCCTGCACTCCACAGCTCACACTATTTAGAGAGCCAGCACAGAGGAACCTTTCCTGTGCTGTGATTTTGTTGCCACTGAGCTGTAAAACAGCTACTTCAGTTACAAATAAGTATTTTAAACTAGTCAACAATGCATGTCTAGCAACTTTTAACATTCCACAAATTAAATAGAAGCCTTTTTCCATACGGAAGAGCTGTGCGCAATTTTCAGGGGATCCTCATCTTAATAACTTTGAGAGTTTCTTGGAGCTAAAGCTCAGAGAGATTTGGATATGTTAGGGGTTTTTTTAAAGACAACAATGAAAAATTGCTAGTGGAAAAAGTTATGGATACAAACAAAGGACAAAAAACAACTGTTTTGAAAGGTACCTTCTAACAGAAACAAGAACTTTCAACCTGGGGAAACCCTGAGAAAAGTTCGCCTGAAGTAACTGAGATTTTACCAGCGTTTTCCTCAAACCAATTTGAACAACCATACATTCACAGACACTGGGAACAAAAAAACTGCCTCCTAGCAGAGCCTGTGTTGAACTGTAATAGTATTTATGACCTCTGACAGCTTTTGCTGTTCAGATCATCACCTGAGGCCTTTAATTCCTCTAGTTGGCCATTATTTGTTGCTAGAATCTCTATATGGGTCATTAAAACTTAAACAGTACATTGAAAGCAGCTTCCCGCGAGGTCTTTGCAAATACTGGTTTTCCCTTTCAGTCCCCTCCCCCACTCTTATTTATCTTCTCTAATATCCAATTCTGCCCTTTTACAGCCTCAGTAATCAACATCTGCCATATATTACAAGAACTACAAAATATCACCTGCAGGGTGAAATTTCTGTCTTCTCCATTAGTCCAAGTGAAATACAGTAGGTAATATAGTACAGAGAGCAAAATCATCTTAATTGCACTAATTTTACACTGAAGAAATAAGCAATTACACTACCAATTTATATTGTGAGAAAACAAACATAACTGGTGAAAGTAAGAGAATACCCCACGTGCTCTTCTATCAGGAGTTACTATTAAGATTGCCTGTCTTGTGAAAACTGCTTTGTTTATTTAAAAAAAAAGAAAGAGGGGGGAGGCGGACATTAAAAAGAGAAAAAAAAAAAGTTGCCTGAAATAGAAAAGCTGTTTCTTCTTCCACAGAGTACTTTAAAAACAAAATGGAATATGAACCATCATATGGAGCTCTTTTCCAGAAAAACAGCCTTTCAGAACAAATGACCTATACACCTCCTCTTTTGGGCAAGTTTTTACTCAAAGGAGGTAGAACTTTGGATGAACTCCACTAATTCAAAGACAAAACCCAGAAATCCACATGCAAAAGAATAAAAAAGCGTCCAGGGAATCTGTCAGCATCAACTTGAGACAAGACTGACTTTACCTTTGAAGCTGCCAATGCAGCTGCTACTGGAGCTTAGTGAGAAGTCAGGTGCTGCTGTGCCTGATGTTACTTCTAGAACAAAATAATTCTCTCAGAGAAGGCCATCTCCATCCAGTGATTATCACCCACAGATTTCACACAGAGTTGTTTTCTTTCAAGATAAAAAGACTAAAATGTTGTTGAAAAAGCATTGCAAGAACTCACAAAACTGGGACCAATGTACTAGTCCTCACTGTATGCTTACCATGTATTTTTAATAACAAAATTATACAATGCTGCTTCAAATGTACTGGCACTCCTTTTTTTACCCTCAGTATGAAATGTAAGATAAACAGATGGCAGCACTTTTAATTAATTTCTCCAAAGAGTTCTAAGGAGGAACAGCAGCAAGGAATGTTAAAATGCTTTTTTGAAACACTTTGGACAAAATATTTCACAGGTTTGAACGGCCAGGTACTTGTTCTGCCACCCGTGTTTGCACAGTACAACACAGCAAATTCTAACAGTAAAAAGCAGGGAAGGAGAATTGTTGACATATTTAAACAATTAACAATATCCCAGGTGATAATTTCTGTGACTTTTCCACAAGCTCATGATCTGAGCGCCTAAATGTACCAACACTCCACACTTTCCATCAAGGGCTAATAACCATATTTGCATACTTAAAGGAAACACATTGCATTTGCTTGAATAACCATCACAGACTTCTTCTCCAACAAGGGGATGCTCTCATCTATTATGAGCTCCTGGCACACTGCCAGATCGCTTGTGTTGGTCAAGGAGGTTTTTGCTGTTCCCAGATGAGCTGGATTCTAAAGTGCACTCACTCCACGAGCAAGGCAAGCCAGCTGGACTGCAGCCAACTCTTACCTAAAACCTGAGTAGCATCAGTAAATCAGTGCTTCGCTCCCTGAGGGGTTTACAGCATCAGCTCAAGCCTGACACTCCATTAACAAAGCCTTGTGACTTTTAGATCAGCCTCAGCCTGGAAGTATTTTGATAAAGGCTATTCCCATATCTCATAAAGTAACATTTCACAGCTGTATGATAAATTCAACAAAACTATTACTATTGATTCCCAAGTCACATGGAGGAATTTTTCACTAGCAAAGATAGCACTTTCAGACATGGTAAGTACATTAAGCTTGAATATTAATTAGGGTCCTTTGATCAGTCTTTCAATTCCTGACTGTCACTTTATTCTCACTTTGTGAAAAATCGCAAATTGTCACTGTGGCCCTAGACAGAAGAATAGCCCATGATTTTCAAATTGGCTGATGTTTCAGTGACCTGGAAGCTTTTCTCAGCAGTGGCAAAAGAACTCAGCCCTATGCTGCTTATATGCACCATAATGTACGACTGCTGATCATGCTCTCTCGTATTTCCAACTATATGCAAAGGCTGTGATACTCTCAGCATTTTTCTGAAAAAGTATAACTGTAAAAATGCCTGCTGTCCTTGGTATGCAGTAGTTGTGGTATCCTCTGGGATTACCATGCACCAGTGCTAAATATTGCTCATGCTGCTACTCACATGCAGTGCTCACCCTTTCTCACTGCCACTCCAGGAGGACTTCTCTCATCAGGAGGCTTTTGAGGACTGCACAGCATGGAAGCTTGCACTTCTCTAATACTGTTAATGCAACTGTGCATCTTTGCTGCCCTGCTGGATTTCTGAGATGCCAAAGCACACACATTCTAGTCAGTAACACAAATCTGTGAAAGCAAGTAAGCTGCTGTGCTTCAGAGCCAAACAACTTATCTTTAAAATTCTGCAGCTTGTCACACTCTGCAGACACAACGGTGCTCTCTGTCAGAGTGCCAGCTTCCTCACATACACAGTTGAGATCAGTCTCTGAGCTCTCCTGGAAAGGCATCTCTAGTGAGAAAACATTCATGGGTGGTTTTTTTTCTATAATCATGTTTTCTGAACAAACACGCTCAAATGTGTCTTACTGCCTGCACAAACTACAGTTCTGCTTCTCTCCCAGCAATTTATGTTTCAATCCATATATCTTTCATAGCAATTTTCCAAATTCTGGCCTGAGAGCACAACGCCCCTTATGCTTCTCATCCACTTCCCACACAGCAGGGATTTCTGTGTGCAAAGCGTTACTTAGAATTCTACCACAAAGACAGGAATTCAGCACTCTGTTGGTTTTGCTGCAATAAATGTGCAGTAATTTCCTCCTCAGAAATGCAGTCCCCAAATCTACACTTTGCCATTTTCCAGTTCAGCCATCTGAAATGATTTACTACAAGCAAATAGCTTTGCTTTCCTATAACCCTAACATAAAAAAATTCAATTCAGTGAAAACTGTACATCATAGGTAAGACCACACTGACCAGAAACTTCCCATCTTCTTGCCACAGGATATATTCTGGAGAATGATCATTATTTATAGCACATATATAATACCAAGTAATTTATTTTAGAGTTGCACACCCATAAATGCACAGAATCGCTCAGCTTCCACTCTGATCTTAGTGGACACAATGCAGTAAAGAGATATAGGTCACTCTTCAGCTTAGAAAACTTTCTAGGAGGAAGTTTCATAACAAAGTTCAAAAGAATTTGTCAGCTACAAGAAGAAGAAAAAGCAGAACAGAAAACTTTGGATAATTTATTATATAAGCTTAGCTCAATTACCTTCTTTACACCTAATTCCAACCTCATGAAATTCTCTCCTAGAGTTAACAAATGTCCTTATTCCAGCTTCCATTAAGTAAAAAAAAAGAGAGATATTCTGGCATTAGGGAGGCAAACAGTGTTTCACATGCTTGCAAGAAAGGACTTGGTAGTCCTCTGTAGGCTGCTTTGCTGCAGGGACTACGTGGATCAAAATAGCTTCATCTACCTCCTCAGCCTCAATTCAGGCTTACATGAGTGGCTTGAGCTTTTAACCAAATACTTTTTTAATTTGTGTAATTTCTAATTGCTGCTCCTTCTTGAAAGTATAGTATGCTCTTGGAGAAGAAATACAGAAAAAGGGCGTGTGTAACCACACATAGGCACCTTCAAAAGTTCTTGTTATGGCTGTAGCCCCCAAAGCAAAAGGCAAGTCACAAACCTGCTAAAATCTCTTTGCCTACTGAACTGGAACCAAACACTGGAAGGACTGATCAAATAAGCTCAGAAAAGCACTACAAAATATTATCCTAACAGTTATACAGAAGACTGCTGCCATATGAAATGAATGTCTCTTTCATTACACTCTAGATATAAATTTATGCATTGTGTATTGTTCCCAATGCTCTTCCAACGCAAGTACAGATGGAGGTTAAAAATAATGAGACATCATCCTATTAAAGCCAGACTCTTGTGGCAAGCAACTGCAATATGCTACTCCTATCTTGTACCAGCCAGTCATATTTTGCCTTCCCTATCCATCAGTATTCAAGAGGAGGAAACTGTGTAAACCAAAAATATGCAGTGTGTGCAGAAAACAACTCTATAATGCAGGTAGCATGTGAAAGCAGGAACCTTTCTATTACTTTTTTATGCACACATAGCATGCCCGCTACTAATAACACAATCTATTTATAAAACCATCACTGGCTGGTCTTGGCCTTGTTATCGTGATGAATTTCAGGCACTGTCTTCACATAAATATCTCTCCGCTTTAGGATCGCTTTGGAAGTTTTCAGCCTAAACAGGTCCTCCTATCTCCCAAAAAACAGGCTTTAGTAACGACTTCTGTAACCCACTGAGTAACTTTACCTTTGAAAAAAACCCCAAACCTCCCAACCCCAAGTTTTGGAGTAGAGACTCAAAATCTGGAAACACAGAGGCCTTTAAAAAAGAAATACATGCTTTGCCATCTCCATGAAAATACTCTACATGTGGTCAAGTTAAAGCTTTGGAAATTGTCTCTTTGGATCAGCCTGACTATCAGCAGTGTGAAAGGAAGGAGGAATACCAAAAAATGGAGATGACACGAGAGGCTGTGATCCACAGTGGAAGCTAGGACAGCTGGGTAAGGAGAAAGAAAAGCCAGAGGACAAACAAACATCCTTCACAGGTGGAAAAATGCAGGACGTGGAAACAGGACAGGATGCAGAGCATGGGGTGGACAAGCACATTTCAGGGGAAGTACACAAGAGCCTGCAGACACTAGCACATATTCTCCACTGATGTCCATACCAGAAACCAAGATTCCCACTGCTTTCAGCAGGAATCGCTGAAAACATCTGGCAGTTTTCCTCATTCTCCTACAATTTCAGTCCCCAGAGTGAGGCAACCTTCAAACTACCATTTAACATTTCAGTTCAAGCAGGACGTGTCCATATGAGAGCTAGAAAACATAATACAACATTGGCATGCAGACGCACCACTAGAAAATGGAATATGGATTTCCACTGGCTTTTTTTACACTTAGAACATTACTTAAAGAAAAATCCAAATTAAAATAAAGAATGCCAGGCCAAGCACTCAAAACAAAGACAGACTACAGTTACATGGCTGCCGCAATGTGAACTCCGAAAGACACATTCCTGATGTCACTACCAGGAGATAAGCCAGAGTTTCAGCTCACAGCTGCTTCACATCTATCTTGCATTTATCCCACACTTCGACAACCTGCTAATTCACAACCTAACTTATCCTGCAGTGGCCAATTTGTGTGCTTGTACCCATTAACTGTTCCCAGTCTTTAATTTTTTTTACAGACAGAATAAACAGTGTAAGGATCTTGCCAATTCATCAGAGAAGCTGAAAACTCCACCAGGTCCAAGTCAGAAGAAAATCAGCCTGATCCTAACCCTTACCTTATCAGTGGCTAAGCATCGCTTTAACTCACTCAAGCTGATATCATTACCATGCCCCTCCTTTTCTGAACATTTCAACTTTTGATGTTCATTCACACTTACCAGAACCATAGAGTGCATACAATTATTACTGAACCCCAAGCAACCCTGTACACTGATATTACCCAATGTTATGCAAATAATTTGAAAGTCATCTCAAAATCATCATTTAAAAGGACTCTCAGCAAGTGGGGTGCTGACAAGATGAACAAATATTTAAGTAGTCAGAGTAGAGTGACGAGTGTTCTATAAAATTTTCAAAACCATCTGTGTTTTAGTAATGCACAGTAGGTGCCTATAGCTAGAGCCACCCATCAAGAACATTAAATTAAATTAATCGATCATTATCTGACACAGGCAGAGATCACACAGCAGGAGCAAACATGGTGCTGTTGTGTAATTAAGGAAAGAATAGTACAGGTAGAGAGACCAAATTAAGTTTTCACAGGTAAACTTTATTCTGACAACTTCTGAATGATTGACTTTGCAACCATAATAAAGATCCTCTGCTGTAAAAAGTATACCTGCAATATTAATATGACATTGTCCAAATGAGGGGGTAAATAATCAAGTACCAGGACTGAACCTCATGCTCTGCTGAAGTCGGTGAGCATTTTGTTACTCACTTTTCCCAATGCATCAATATGACAAGAAATCACTTAACCTTATGTACCTGCAATGAATATATTTCTTTTTGTACACAGAAGACAGAAAGGCATCATAGGAAATAATTAAATTGCATTGACATGAAACTCAGTTGTCTATAGAATAATTGAGCCACTACTTACAAATGAGGAATTCTACAGAAAAGCTATTTTAGAAAAAAATTACTTTTGCTCTATTTCTCAGTGGGCCATTTCCTTCAGAAAAAAAAACTGCACGAAAAGCAGACTCATTTGTCAGCACACACTTCAGGCAGCAGAAAAAAAGGCTTGTGGCATATGTCTTGCTATTTTTCAAAAAGGGAGCGAGACAGGAGCCTTTAAAATATCATGTAAATTTTCTTCTTCTGGGTGGGTGAGGCTCAACATGCCTCTTTGCCCATAAGTGGAAAATAAAGCTGGAATGCTCGCAGCATTGCTTTGTCTCTTTTGGAATGGTTTAGATGTTATAGAAAGGCAGACTCAGTAGAAAGAGAGAAAACAATTATTTTTACAACTATTTTAGTAAACAAAATCAATCACAGTGAAAATAAGGCATACTGTTCTGTAACTGAAAAGAGAAAAACACAGAATGTATAGTGGAAAAAACCAAAGATTTCATAATAAAGTGAACAAAATCCAGTCACAGTGTAACTTACCCTAAAAAGCAACTCAAAACAATTAGGCTCTTAAGCATAATTAGAATATGAATAATATCTAGAACATTTAAAAAACATTTTTAAGGATAGGAAATAACCTTAATTTAGGCTAGATCTCTTTGATGCCTTTTATAAAATTTGTAATTATTTTTTCTTTCCCATCCAAAAATATGCTAAGCCTGCAAACTACAAAACGGCAAGATTCTTTCAAGTAACTTGTAAACTAATTCCTACTGTGAAAAAAGCAATAAAGCAATGAAGGAAGATTGCAGACACCAGAGCAGCAAAACCCAGTGAAGGTTAAATTCTTTTCCAGACTAAACCAGTTGAAAGAGATTGTATCAGAAATGGACATGCTTTACCATGACCAACAAAGGCCTTTGGTGCCAACACTGCTGGACATCCACTTTGTGAGCACATACTCTGAAAATAAGTTTTACGTGTCCATTCCACATGTAAAGTCCCCATCAATTCACAAGGAACAGAAATACTCTCGTCCTTCTGCCTTTGCCCTGTGGTCTCTAGGTATTGTCTTGATTCTCACCTCATCACTGAATTGTCATTTAGTCTCGCAGCTCATAGTACCCACCAATGTTAGTTGAACTTAAAGTACAAGCAATGGAGACAAAACAGAAAAACTGGGAGTCCCAGCAGTTTTGCTATATTCACCCCACCATGTAACTACATCCAAATCAGTATGACTGCAAACTTCATGAATTTACATTTACATGACAGTGAAGACCTGTTATTATCATGTCACTCTCTGGAGCAGCATGCACTTATTGAAACGCTGGGGACATTGTCCAGCTTGGAAATATGTGTTGTAAAGGACAAAAATTTTTACATAAGCTAAAGACAGAAAGCTCTGCATGTTTCTTTAAAAAGCAGCTGCCCCTCATAGAGTGCAGGAGAAGTGCTAGAACAGAAAAGATGGGCTGAAGGAATGTCTCAGCTTCACGGAGCTGACAGCCATAGCTGACAGTGACAGGGTGAAACAACAGTTAAGTGATGCTCAGAGGAGACCTAGCTGAGGTAAGGTAGTGATTTCTATCCTCCTGCTTTTGGGAAAAACATACCCATAATTTTCAAGTACAGATTCAAAATTACCTGTGAAGATGCATGACATGAATCAAACTATGGATCTAAATCATACTGGAAGTCATTCTGAGAAATGACATAATTAAACCACTCCTAAGAAATGTGAGAAAACACATTAAAGGGATCTTCGAGCATAACCCATTAACACCACAGGTGGTAAGAATTTTTTTTTAAAGGCCAACTCAACAGTCAACAGCTTGTCTGTCTACTACATATAGATATAAAACATCCAGCCCCCTTGAAAATATACTCAGTTCTTCCATCCTGTTTTGTCATTCATCAATTATAATTACAGCAATTTACTGTTTGCTTTTCCAGATAAAAATGCTTTTTATAGAATCATAGTAATTAACAATGACAGTAGCAAAATTGATAGCCCTGCTTCTTAAAGTACCCATTCCTCTAAGATGACACTATTGCCTTAACAAACTTTAAACAAATGTCGTCATCTTTTCCAATTTGTGTCTAACAGTATTTGTTCCAGTTAAAACAGGTCAGCTCTTTTCCAAGAGAGAGCTAGAGAACAAATATGCTCTTTAATGTTGCTGATCTGAAGGTGAAAGGTGGCCTTCAAAAGTTACACTTCAGGTCAAGGAAATTATTTTTCTAGTTTCTGTGAAAATTTGTCCAATTTCTCAAAGTTTACATCTAGTAGATGGAAAATTGTACTTTAAAGCTGCACTTAAGCAGCTAAAATCTCCCTGAGAATCCATCATCCCTGAGCATGCTTAAACATTCAGGTATTTGGCAGAATGAGAAGTTTGAGACAAGAAGTACAGAATCCAACATCCGTTATAGATAGGACAGTGTCATCAGGAGAACAATTCTAACAGTTTCCCCCAAATCACAATCACAAACCTGAATGCATCTCCAGGTCCTATGCCTCACTTCCGCTCCTCACTCTTCACCCCTGCTATTGACACAGAGGGTTGGAAATGCTAGACCTGTCCAATCAGATTCCCCATTCTCCATGCCATGGTCTCCTGGCTGAGGCCAGCCAAAGTCACCAACCCTTCCCATCTTCTTGTTACTGCTTTCTACCTCTGCTGCTGCTTTGAACAGCCTGGAATTTGTATTCTTCCAAACCCACTGTGATAGTTGGTGTGACCCTCACACCAACATCTATTCCTAACCTCCATTTCTCCTAGTTCTCCTCCCTACCACTGCCCAGAAGCATTCAGTGGGACAGTCTTCTCCAGGCTGCCAGTGCACATCAGAAAGGGAAGCAAGAAAGCTAGAGGGAATACAGAAGGGAAAAGGGGAGAAAAATGCATGGATAATGCATGTAGAGTTTATAACTCTGTAAGTAAGAGAAAAAAAATATCCAAACCCAAAACTAAATACAGAGGGGGAGGTCTACACCTGTATAATGAAAATTACCACCTAAAAAGCAAATTTCACAAGGGCACTTTCACAGGCTCAGGACAAGCCAACAAGCCAAAACCCAAGAGCTTAAATCTTGGTTCACCATCCCACATAGTACCTGAGCCTAGAGATAAAGACAATTCTTTAGTTGTTTATTTAAATCCTTCTTACTAATTATTATAGTTAAACAAAAAAGTGACTTGCTAACCAAACACATGAGGCATGAGGGTTTTTGTTCCTGAGGAGAAATGGAACAGAAAACAAGTAGGGCATCTTAAGCAGCAGGATTTACAAGGAGCACAACATGCCTAGATTGTATTCCCCTATAACTTCCATTTTCAATTAGAAAGACAAAGCAAATAAAATACCAATCGATTGAGTGGCTGAATCAGTAAGTGTAGCAGCAATCCCACCTGATGAGCTCCGTTTTACTTGCAAAAACCAAGCAAGGAGAAACATCAAATTTCAGCTGTTAATCTGACTTGACCAAGCACAAACTGGACCAGACCACTCAGTCTACAAGAATATTGCCAGTATGGCACCTAAATACCCCAAAACTCCTGGATATAATCTCCTTATAAATATAGCACGACCAGATGGTCAAAGATGAGACTCTATAATCTCACCAACTGATCCCAAACAAACTTGCCCAACACAGACAAAAGACTCCTTGGTGTACTGCAACTGCACTGAAATTTAAGGTCAGTGTAAGCAACAATGTCATGCACATAAGACCGAGGTTGAGGAATATGGCAAAGTCATAAGTGCTTTGAAGCAGTTTCTGAAACTCTGAAAGTCTTTGGAATGTTTTGTTTCTCTAAATAATCCTTTTCCAAGCAACTCTTGAAGACAGCTCATCTGCAGTATTTTGAGATACTGCAAAAGGGCAAATGCATTTTTAGTTTCTACAACTAAAGTGAGAATGTCTTAGTATGCCAGAAAACACAGCTCAAGCACTGTGAAGTCCTTGGAGCTCTTTACTAGTGATTTGCTGCCTTATCACCTCATGCCAAGTAAATCAAAGGATGACTTCAACAAAGCCACCAAATTTTTATGGGCCAGTTTTTTCTCCCAAATGAACACACTCTGACCTAAAAAAGGCCACAGGAATTAGGACAGAAGCAAGTACCCACGGGCACTAATGAATCTTTTTCCTCCTTCAGTGTGGCTAGTTAGCATGTATGTTATATCAGACATTCTGCAACAGTAAACTGCACCTCTAAGGGAAATTGATAAATGAGGAATACTAAATCCCTGCTCCAACACATGCCAGAAAGCTTTGGCTAAAAATCAAGAACTGATTACATCAAAAACTCTAAGAGCACATTCCAGTTCAGATACTGATACTAAAATAGTGGCAGCCAAAGTGCTAATATTCACATCCTCCCTAAATTCACAACATGGTTCAATCTTTCAAATAGCATCAGCCTTATGAAAGCAGAACAGAAATATTCCCAAACAAAAAAAAGGAAAGATCAGTCCATGAAACAGGCAGACGAACACTATTCATTTATTTCTAATGAGGGCTCAGCAACCCAGTGATGACAGATCACAGACTCTGTGAGGTCCATCAAAATGCCTCTACCCCAGCTGGTTCAGATGCTGTCATATGACAACCTGATAACATTTGAAACAAACCTGACAAGAACTCCACAGATAAACAAACCTGGTCTGACGCAGTAAAACATGCTCCTCTCCCAAAGTCTCTGACCACAATAAACTGCATCTAAAATATTAAGAACCATTTACTGAGAAGAAACTACAGCTGTGTATCTGTATCTTGAAGGTATCTTTAATGTTAACTGTACCATGAGTGCTACACATCATAGCAAATGCAATGGTGTCTTTGTCATTAAGGAGTGTGTGATTATCTGCAGCTATTTTCCAACATTTTATTGGGCTTTAACAAGTGCTGTTAATAAAACCTTGTCCTTGTATACAGTTTGGCTTTCATTTCACTTGAGGAGCTTTTATAAACTTGTTTACATAATTCTCAAAGATGTAGATTTATAACTGTCAATGATTTTACAAGGTTAATGGCCTCTGTAATTAAAAAAAATGAATGAGAAACTGAACTAGTTTAAATTTATGCGCTTCAGTCAACCATAAAAACCGCAAACTCTGCAAAGAACTCTGGATGTATGAATCAGAGTAAAACTCACCTTTTGCTGACAGCTCCAAAGCAATGTACAGAAAGGGAGATACTTCTATTAATGACGCACTTAGACTCTGGAGTATTTTGAAACCTAAAATTCTAGGAATAGGAATTAATGGAATTTCTAGTCTAGTTTCTAGATCTAGATGCATCTGAGACATACTTTTACTCCAAAGGTATAATTTGAATATAACAAACAAACACACATGCCAGAATAAAAGTTTGTACTGTATGACACTGAAGGCTCAAAAATACAAATTGTCTTTTCAGGATTATATCTATTATTGAAGATAGTTTTAATTTACTTTCAACCTCACTTTCTTTTATTTTTTATTTAGACCTCAAGCTTTTAATTTGTACATTTTTAAATAAATTAATTTAATCCATATCGTGTCAACAATTTTTATATTGAATAAATTGACATATATTAGCAAGTAAAAGGCTAGATCACGGCATACCCTTTTTTTTAAGGTCAAATAATATGAAGCTGTAATAATTATAACCAAATATCTTTGTGGAACTAAAACTTACACCATGCAAACTTTACTAAAGAACTTGATTCAACAGCAATAACACAACAGAAGTTCATTCTAGAAAAAAAAAAAGGGGGTAAAATCTCCTGATATTTAAGGAGGATTTTTAAGGTTCAAAGGTTTTTTTTTGCCTCAGAGAGGTTAGAAGTTGCTTTGTGCTCTTGAACTGTGACCAGGAGTTATTCATGTCTAATTGAATGTGACATTCTACTTTCTTGTCCACAGCCATAAAAATGGATGAAAAACATGAACGCACAGGCTGATGGCAAGATGGGACTATTATTAATGCAATTCATAAGCCTCTTGGACTGCTGGCAGAAATCTGACAGAAAGGTGTTGCAGTCTCGAACACACTACCCACAGATATATACTTTTATAGGTTATTTAGCTGGACCTCAGCACAAGAAGCAATTTCCAAGCTCATAAATTTTTACTGCGCATATCTTTAGACAGACATCCGTTGTCTTGCAACAACAGAGCTGAACAAGTGCCCCCAAACCTCATTCACATTTGGAAGAGTAGGAAGTCCATCTAATCCTTACAATGATAACTTCAGCAAAGCCTGATTAAGCAGACTTTTAATGGAGACCATACATTGCTCCAAAACCTTTTCTTTTGCTTTTATATACATTTGTACTAATTTGCGCAAGCAAGACTGAGAGACGGCAGCACACAGACACACATCAATGTGATCACTTGAATTTTGTTTGTGAGCCACAGCTACAACCCTTAGCTTCTCCACTGGCATGCAAAATAAAGCATTTTTGATTATGCAAATAGTCCTCTGCTTTGTGAATAGGGCCTCAAGTGATTCAAATGCTAATTCTGTTAGAAACCTTGATGCAAAGCCAGTATTTCAACCATGTCAGCTTTATAACCAAGACTTTCTGAGAAACACGTAATTGCAAATTGAAAAATATCTTTTAAAACTAGAAATACATAGAAATAAAGTGATCTGGAGAAGTGTGAAAGTTCTTTACAGCTTTCTGTCAATGCGCCTGCAACCTGCTGGGTTTTGCTTGAGTTAGATGACCCTTCAGAACTGGCAGTTTCCTAATAATGGCAATGTAGACACTGCTGCCCTGAAAAAACCCAAAATGAAACAACAAAAGCAAATTTTTATCTTGTCCAGAGAATAATGTGCTAAATGGTTACGGTTTTGTGTCTTCTTGTTTTCTTAATAAAAACTTCACACAATCCAGCAAATGCCTGAATGAAAATGTTCTTGCCATTATTAAACACATTTTTGGAACTCTCAGAGCACACAAAAGAGCAAGCATGTGTCCCAGATTTCAAAGAAATAGAGGGAAGGCAAAGTGTGTGAGAATGTGTGTGTGAAATGTGTAAAAAGCTTTTCTTTTTAGTTTGCAAGCAGTTTTGATTTACTTTTTTTTTTTTCTGATTAGTTGCATTTAACCTACCACAGCACTTCATCCTCTCAAGTTCTAGGAGATATGAGGGAAGGGAGAATGTTTTGAGATGGAAGCCAGCTACTGGCACTCCCACCAGCCCATGGGCAAAGCTACCTTGATGGTACACCAACATTCTTGTCACCCTCTTGACTTTATCAATTGCTTCTGCTCAGGGAAAACTAGCTGATAATTAAGATTAAGTAAAACCTGTGAATCTAATTACCTAAGCTGTACAACTAAGCTTCAAAGAGCTAACCTGCATGTTAAGTTGCCTACAGACAAAAAAGGGGTGTTAGGAAGCTTCCACATGAGGTCCAGAGCAAAAGGTTAAATAATATAAATTACCTGTCATTGACAGTGCCAGTTTTGAGCATCTCCTCAAGGCAAAATACACAGAATCCTTATTTGAATTAACCTATTCCTAACACCCCAAAGTAAAAGTCAAATAAAACTGGTCTATACCACTTCTGCACTCATTAAGGGAACTGAAACAAGCACCACAAAACACACATGACAAACAAGTTAGATCAGATCAGAACAGATAGAAATAATTGAGTTTAGCACACCTAAAATATCCTTATTTACAAGGCTTCCTTCATTCATTTTGTTTTAAATTCACTTTTGAATTGGCTGTAGCTAAATCTGCTGCCAGCTGAGAAGCTGTGGAATTTTATGGCAAGTGGCTCAGACCACAAAAATTCAGAAATACACAGTTCCAGATTCTACAGCTGAATATCCCATAGTGATGACGTTTAGACTCCATTGTCATGGCTTGTATTTTAATAAATGGGTCAGAGGTGGAAGGTCACATATCCTATTACCAGTCTCTGAACCATCCAGTTCCCCTTCATCTCAGCAGAAAAATGCGGCACATTATGAGCTTCTTTTTTAATATTGCTTACTCGGGAGGAACATTCTGAAGTAAAATAATGTGGATATTCATTTCCATTGCTTTGAAGAAGACAGTAAAGGTCAAATTCTAATTTTTAAATGCTACTCTCTTCATATTGATTATAAAGCCTGAAAAGCAGTAACTCCACCCATGTTGGAAGAAGAGACCCCATTATGAAGCATGTATTCCAGTTCCATAGAAGTCCTGAATAATAATCTCCCACATCTCCCAGCAAAAAAACTGAAAAATTGAACTGAAATGTTTGCAACAAAATCTTCAGGCTATGGAAAAAATACAAAAGAGGAAAAAGAGCAGTGCTGTCTCCCAAAGGAATGGTCTCACCCAGAAACTGTGCCTACAGCATCTGACAGCAGGTAGACCAAAGAAAAAAAGGAGCCTGTGAAGAAACAGAAAAAAAGAATATATTTTTTCTCACATATATAACTTTAAAATAACATGTATTTGCTAGCACTTTTTTCACTGTTTTGATTACAATTGATCTTTTCCTTCCTATGACAAAGGTAATAGTGCTTTTTATTAACTACAGTGGTTGCTGCCGTATTTGCTGCCAGTACAAAGGTGCAGGCTGCTGAAAATATTTCTCAACTATTTCAAAGTTTAAAAGCAATTCATGCTTAAAACATTCAGCAAATTACTGTGATCTAAACACAGAATTTTACCATACTGGGATTTTTTACTTCCTGATATACACAACATATTTAAGGAAGAATTGAATCATTACCACAGAAGATGGGAATAAAAAGCAGTAAAACAAAATACTGCAGTAGTCTCATCCTCTCAGGCTGCCTGTCTTCTCAACTAGCAAGTCTCTACTTCCGTCATGGCTCCATCATTTGAAAATAAGTGTCATTTTCCCATTGATATAGGAGTGATTTGTTAGATATTAAAACAGAATAGTGTCTTGTATCTGTAAAGAGACTGAAGGTGCTTAATTTTATAAGTTACAATTTTGAAATAAACTAGTGGATTTTTCTCAAAGGGAAAAAAAAGTATTTCTTGTGCTGTGGACAAAAGCATTGAAAACAAAGACATTGCTGTGGATCCAGCATCAGCACATGCATATCTTCGTTATATTCACATCAGAAGAAGCAAGACAATGTTTAAATAATTGATACACATCAAGAGAATTAGGATAATTCATTCATGATCTTTCTGTGTTAAAAACACACAGAGCTGTTCTGATGATGTTTATGAATGATGACTGAATTCAGTGGCAAGGAGATGGTGACATTCCTCAGACATGTCTTCTGATGAGCAACTTTCACAGGAAGCATTTTTACTTTATCGAGAGCTGGGTACATGTCCAGTTGACATTAGACATTGTTTGGGTAGATCAAAGACAGTATGTGACCCTTCACAAAGGATTTTGTTCTTTGGGGGACAGGGTTAATTGGTTTTTCTAATTCTTAAAGACATCCAGGAGACACATGAACGCACAACATGCACCCATACTCTTCTTTCATTATATGTAGTGGTGTATCTCCTTCAAGGGGGAGTGCTGTAGCACAAGGAAACTGGACAACCTTCTGAAATCCTTATTTTGTAATTTACCCAAAGCTGAAACCAATTCTTCTGAGATAGAAGTCATCTACTAGCTTTACATGTTCAAAAGACCATGGATAAAACTGAAGCCAACTGAACTGGTTCAAACCCTGAGTTGCCACCTCGCTTTGGTATTTTCAAAATCCAGGACACAGCAGTGGAAAAACACACACAGAGATCTTGACAGACAAATGTCTTTGTGCAAGTTTAAAGTCACCACTTTCATCATAAGGCTAAATGATATTTTTGCCTAGATTACTCCTTTTGCAAAAGTGACATATAACACAGAAAAAACAATTAGAAGAACTAACTAGGTTCAGGAGACATTTCTTTGCCTCAACATCAGAGATAGCAAATTTTTATTTCACCATGGAAGATACTGGCACTTGGATGGGTGCCTGAGGGTCTCCAGGCAGTTCAAGCTGATGCCATCACTTGCTAGCATCTCCACTCATCTTAAGAATCTGGTTTCTGTACCACCAATTCAGTCAATTCCAGCTGGGATATGGTAAAACCTAAAGCTACTTGGAAAAGGATTAACTTAGCTCTACATTTTATGGTAGCAGAATGTGCTCTAAAAGGACGTTAAAATTGCATACAGCACAAAAAGACAGACTCTCAACAACTTCCATTCAAACAAGAAAGCCATGAGGGCTGCATAAGGGTTCTGTGTGACTTATAGATGTATATTATCATTATATATGAAGAAAGGATAGCCATCCTTCTTATATCTTCCATATTCTCTAATAGTCATGTGTTTTCTACCCTTCCTGTCATACTATCAGGGACAGCGAGAGCAGCAGAGCAGAATCTATAAGGCAACAGTTCCAACTCCTGCATTACACGGGGAAGAGGAAAAACAGCTTTTGAGCAGAAGAAAACTGTCCTGAGCAGAAAGCCCCAGGGGCAAAAAACCAAGTCGTAGAGCCCTGAAACTCAGGTGAGAGGAAACTGTAAGCAAAAGCCATAATGAGAAGAGTTCAATAGCACCTGTGAACTAATGGATTTGCAAGCTTCCAGTGCTGGAATTAGCACAAGATCCCTTATCCAACACTTTCCATGTCAGCAATGAGGATGCACAGGCAACTTTTTCAGTGGAAGTAGGGCAGAGCCTGAAATGTCTGCCATTAATCTAACATAACAAGGATGAGGAAAGAATTCTTGATGGCAAAATGATCATATTAAAAAAAAATCCTCAAAGTGTCACCCCATTCTTTTCTTGCTTGAACTGTGCTCAAGAACAAAAGGCACAAGGTCACAGCTTGAACATCAAAAGTACTGAATGAAGATTCAATTGATACAGTCATGTTCCATCTCAGCAGGCCACAGATAAAATGTTGTAGGGGGAATGGGAGGAGGACAGAGGGGATGGAATATTCTGTGGAACAAATCTAGGTCTATGAAACTGGATAATTTGGAATTTGCATTTGTAATTCTCAGAAAAGCACGACACTTTTCCTATGTGTTGTGAGCTCATTATAGAGTTTAAAATTGATAACATGAATCTCAAAGGGAAATACCATAACTTATGCCATATTTATGTAATGCCAGCTCTCCTGAAGGTTTTCTAACTGAGAAAACTGCTAATTTGTTAACTGATTAAAAAAAAAAAGCAGAAGGGGGAAAAAAAGGAACGACCATGCTCAGTCTGTGAATAGCAAGGTACGAAGAAACAAACAGGACACTTTTTCAATCTCTACTATTTCTGACCACCCCACATGGACAGAAGCTTTCATTTGGCCCACCAAAAAGAAGTAAGTAGCAGAGTGAAATTTGGACACACTGAAAAGCAGGATAAAATAACATCATAACTTGCACTGTATATGAGATTGGAAAACTATTAGCTCTCCCACATTTATCTTAGATGACCAGGAATTCACCTGCTTAAGCCATCCAGTCCAACTGCTTTCAGGGAAAAGCAAATGAGTACTGTCACTAAAAAAAATTAGCAGCCAGTCAGTGTTGGAGAGAACAGCAGGAGGAAAAGCAGAGTAAAGATGAAAGCTCCTGCTGCTTCCAGCTCTGTATCACACTGCCAAAGTTCTAACACACTTCTCTTAGACATACACAACTGCACATGCAGGAGAAAGCACAAATAAAACACAGCTGAAAATCTGAGCTACCAAAAGAAAAAACCTCCAGAAATCAAAGGCTATTTTTCTGTTATTAATGTGCAAGAACAAGTAGTATACACTTCTCTGCAACATGAGAGGGTATTCAACAAATAACATCCAAAAGCCTTGGAAATTTTAAAAGTTGACTTCATTTCATGAAAAAGGTCCCAGGAACATCCTTTTCCAATTGTACTGTAGTTTTTTTAAGTCCAGCCCGTCCTTATTGAGGAACCTTGTATTCCTCTTTTATCTGGAGGAAAACCACAGTTTGGGTAAGGTTGCAGGATGACCATGAGAGAAAGAGATCAGACAGAGAAATAAAAATTGCTGGAGCTCCTTTACTTTTGAACACTTCCTGACCTTAAATATGCAACGACCCAGTGTCCCAGGGGTTCTTGGCTTGCGTGTTTTATTTGTACCAACGCTGAAAAACAAAGCTGTTACGACTCTGAGCTCAACTGGCTTTGCAGGACTTTACAGTTAATTGAGCTGTAGATATTTAGCCTGCAGTGGGCACCAGCTCTGCCAACTTCAGGCAATGAAAAAGCTCCCCAAGCTACAGCCAAGCTACTGTCCTTTTCTTTTTTTACTAAATGCTCCAAAGCAATGTGGCTTTTGGGGAGAGCAAGCTTATCCTCAGACTCTGAAAACATAGACACAAACCCCCTATAGTAACTCTTGTGACATGCATGCTCAGAATAGCTACATCTCCATATTCTTAAACATAATCTCTTGAAGTTCCCTGAGGCTTGTTGAGCCAGATACATGTGAAGCTTTTAGGCATCTCAGTGATGGAAATTTAAATTTTTTGACTGGACTTTGTGAAGGAAATCTGAAAGTTCTCCAAACTCCTATCACTCAAAAGAAAGCAGTTGTTAAGCTTACTTATTAAAAGAGGGGGGGGGAACCAAAAAACCCCCAAACCAACCCTGAATAAAATGAATAGGTTTATTTTATGTAAGCGGATGACTTAACTTCCAATTTTAAAAAAACAATATTCTTTACTGGAAGATGAAGACAGGAATTTCACTGCAATTTTCATATTACCTTGTACTAGTAGATCAACCAATGACTCTTGACAAAAGATAGGCAGATAGTGTTTCACTGTGCCCTTGACCTACAGCACACAACCTTCCAGACCCACTCGGACACAGTGAATAAATAGGAGGCTTATCAATGTGAGTCATCTAACTAGAGCCATGAGGTCATTGGCTGACTCAGTGACTTCAGCCATTAGGCTACATATCAGTCAAAAATCACTGAGCTGAGAAGTGTGTGCAGTAACTCAGGTCATAATTCAGGATGAGGTCACGAGAATTACACCTACTGAGTTAAAATACAATTTTCTGGAGCTCTTCTTTAGATGGTACAGGTACAGAATCTGCTATTTCTCTGGGATAATATGAAAGCACAGCTGCTTTACATCACTTGTAGCATTGTTAATATAAAGAAGTGTTTTCCATTGTGCACCAGTTAGGAACACAGGGCAATAAATTACACATTCACTTAGGTAAGAGCTTTCTCTTGGCAGAGTCTTGATCTTCCCTGTATTCTTTTCTTAGCAGATATTCCACTTATATTTTCCACAGATAAAAGTTTTGTGAAGATTTATCCCTCCCAGCCTGACAATTTCAGAAAGGGAGGTCTCAGAAAACCTCCTAGCCTCAAAGAGGCTGTGAAGTATAAATATATGTCCTGGGAAACAGTATATTATATATCATAATATATAAAACATATATAGCATGTATTATATATATATAAGTCCTGGGGAATAAAGGTGAACTCTCATTTTTTTCTTTGAGACTTTTTCAGATTTTAATTTTTTGTTTCTCTTGTAATCATAGAATGGCCTGGGTTGGAAAAGACCTTAAAGATCTTCAAGTTCCAAACCCCCACCACAGGCAGGGACACCTTTCACTAGAGCCTCATTTAACCTGACCTTAAATATTTCCAGGGGTGGGACAGCCAATTTCTCTGGGCAACCTGTGCCAGTGCCTCACAACCCTCACAGTAAAGAAATTCATCTTAATGTCTACTCTGTCAGTTTAAAGCCATTTCCCCATGTCCTGTCTCTACACGCTCTTGTTGAAGTCCCTCTCTGTCTTTCTTGTAGGCTCCCCTCAGGTACTGGAGGGCTGCAATAAGGTAACTCCTAAGCCTTCTCTTTTCCAAGCTGAATAAACCAAATTCTTTCAGCCTTTCCTTGCAGGAAAGGTCCTCCATCCCTCTAATCATCTTGGTAGCCTCCTCCTGACTCACTCCCACCACACAGTGAGGTAAGGCTGAGACTCCTGAAACTTTGAAGACTTCTGAAGATGTTCTGTGGCCAAGAGTTAAGCATCTCTCTTCCATGCTCTGTACTGGCACTCAAATGCACTAAATTTTCTCCCCCAACTCACAGAATAAACTTATTCAGTATGCATGATAAACTCCTCTTTAAAAATTAAAAAAAAGCATTAAGCAATTCCTCTATTCTTTGTAATTTCATAATGCAAGACAGCAGATTGCTTCCAAAGCACTTATGTGGTATTTCTGCATGCTGCTATCCATAAATGGCATTAAGACCACAGCCTTTGACAGTGAAGTAGATGGAAAATTATTATCTGAGAAACTGCCAAATCAGAGATGTAGAGACTGTCTATCACCTGAGCACTTTTAAATGTGCCACACAAATTGGTACAAATACATATAGATTACATGTAAACACAATAATTAATAAAAAGAAAAATAAACTGAAAGATTCCCAATCATGGCATTTAAATGACAAAGTACAAAAATACCTACAAAACTAGATGATGCTTTGAAACACCATCTAGACCTAGGGGAAATTAAACAGTACCATATACTAAAACACTGGAATAGAGGGTTTTTGCTATAGTAAACAGCAATATTTCCAAGGGTGGAAAAAGAAAAACAAATGCAAAAAGGTTTTCACAATTGGGATGGGGAGGAAAGAATTTTGTTATGCAAGAAAAGAGCACAGCAAGCAAGTTAACCTCAGAAGCAAGGTGCTGATAAAGCCAAGGGATGTTTATCTACATATATACCCAAAAAGCAAAATCTTTGTCATGCTGGACATAAGTAATATTATTACCCAGAATGAAAAAAAAGTAACTAAAGAACTGTAAATCAAGCTGTTCCCAGAATTAGTCTCTACCACACAGGTCAGTATTTAGCCCAGATGAATGTATGGTATTACAGGAAATTAAGGGAATGAAATATCTGAGATAAAAGTTGAGGTCAGTGAACTTTTCTCCTGGTTGCAGTGGGTTTAATAATACTGCAAGTCTGATGTTGATCTCTGAAAAGTTGATAATGAGCATTACAGTAAAATAATAAACCACAACTGCACTAACACAGAAAACAAATCATTTGATGATCTGTATACTACTGAATTTATTTTAATTGAGAAAGTAGCATGTAAATGACTTTCAGACTCCACAGTGTCTCAGATACCACTGTTGCAGGCACATTTAAACCACTGCAGTAATATGGTGGCCTGAACCACTCACATATGTTACCAGAAAATCTCATAGATTTATCCCACTCAGGTATATACATCAAATCAGTTGTGCTTTTTTTCTCCTTTTTTCCTTTTTTTTTTCCCTCAGGCTCTTCAAAAGTAAATTAGATTATCTCAGAATAAGTGGGGTAAATTCAGAGGGAAACATCCTGTAAACTGCATACAACAAGATGGTACATCTGACTCAGGCCAAGTAGAAAGAACATTTAGCAAAGGCTGCTTCTAAATTTTGTTCTAGAAATACAATATAGAAATGAACAGCACCAACAAATATGCCACATTTGCCTATTTTCATTCAAACTTATGTATATTTGATGGTAGAAGACACAAACCCATATCTGCTGTAAAAGCAGAAATATTTATAAGCTTTAATTGAAGTTTCAGCTAAACCTCCCCCAGGCCTTAAAATTAACTATGATTTTCCTTATGCATCTTTACTGGGGCTTTTGTTAGGGTTTTTTTAATTTTCCTTCCACTTTTTGTTTCAACCAAGTTAGCGCTTGTCTCTACAGTCACACATTCCATATTTATATCCTTCATTTTCCCACTTCTCTTAGTCTTTCTCCTTTGTAGCTTTATATTCGTTTGAGCTTCATTCTGCTGCTGTCACAACAGTAACAATATGCTTCCCTGTACACAGACAGCGACAACATTCCCTCAGCATGACCACTGCTTAAGATTTCAGGCTCTAACTTCCCCCTCATTAACATCACACAGCATCCCCCTCAGGAGCACCGAGCAGGAATGCTATTTTCTCTCACTGCTTTACTCAAGGAGCCATGAGAAATGTTAAACAATTTTCTAACAGGAGTTTTAATTTACAACTAACAAGACCTCTGCCTGAATTTGCCTTGCATTGGTGGAAAATTAGCAAATAAGGAATAAGTCAAGGTGAAACCTGCCTGGTTTCTCCATTATGAAAGAGTTTGGAAAGAAATGCCCTCCAACAGACCTCTGGCTCATACCACCATATATGCATTTTTCCATTAAGGGAACACTATTCCTCAGATAACTGAAATTAGAAGTTGATCTCATCTTCAGTGGTATTTGTTCTTCTTCTAACCATCCCAGCCTAAATTATAGCACTGGAGCCCTTAGTTAGTCATCAAAGATAAGAAAACACTGCTTAACACAGTGTCCCATTCTTACTGTTTTTCCATATCAAACTTATCAGATAATTTCAAGAGGTCACAGAAGAATTTCTCTTTTTTTCTTGTTTTTTTCCCCCACCCTTGTAGCTGACAGCAGCCATGGATGCATTACAGAACCCAGCATGCCCAAGATAGATTAGAGGCTGCCAAGAGGAAAGCAACAGCTACTGAAGCCCACAGTTGTAGTGTTACTGTCAAATACTATAGCCCTGGTACAACATCAATGAGGCTGCCTTCTGAAAATTACATTTGTAATACAGCTTTCTTTATTTTTCTGGTCCTAATATTTGTTTCTGACAAAATCAAAACCAACAACAGAAAAAATCAAAGCCTAACTAAATATAGATCTTTCCTTTCCCATCTTACATACCAGGTATGTGTGACTTCTACATGATATAAAACTTACAACACTCTATTTCTACTGATAGCTCCTTTAGATCTGAATGAAATTCTGCTATCAAGGAGACAAGATTTCATTTACCAAAAAATCCCCCCATAAACAACCTATAACCCAAGTTTGACTCAACCTAACCAAGAGTCTACAAATCAAAAAAGAAAAAACCTTTTTATTATTCTAATACTCTTTCAATCTAGTCTCAGCTTAGATGAAGACTTAAAAATATAATGGATGCATACAATCCTATCAAAATCAGTGAGACACCACACACTTTAATTGGTATTAATTATTAACTTCAAGAGCTTTTCTAGACAAGACCTTTGTTCTACTAATATTAAAGCACCAGAATTTTAACCGGCTTCAACCACAGTATTGTAGTCACAGCTAAAAAGAAAACTTCTCCAATGACAGTGTGAGAAGTATTTTCATGCAAGTATGCCTTTATAATTTAAAAGAAATATCAAGTGGGAAAAATCTCTGTTCTTGTTCCTAATGAATACTTCTCTATACTGAGCTCACACAACACACTATGAAGGAAAATAGATTATACTGCATTTGACAGTTAGAGTGCTACAAACTTTCATCTAGACCAAGCTCACATTAAAAAACCTTTTAAGTGTCACTAAAAAGGCACAAGAAAGCCGTATTTACTATTCTCTTATTAAGTCAGTACCATATCAACTACAAACCTGAAGAACAATAAACATACTTGAAACACAGACTGTTATAACTTGAACTCAGCATTACAAATATTGAAAGCTGCACCCATAACCCTCTGCACACCTCGTTATCACAGCACAGCTGCAGGGACAGACAGCTCACAGATAAAACAGATATCATTATGAATAAATGTGTCAGATCATTCAATAATTGTTACTCAAATGAAGCATTATAAAAGAACTGTGGAAATTCCTTCATAAATTGGCCACCCACGGTTTTCCCTCCTTTGTGAAAGAGCCACCTTTAAAACACACAATCTTGGAATGGAAATCCTCAGTAGTTTAGAGACTTCTAACTTCAGAGTGTCCATCACATGAAACATGGGGGGTTTTGCCCAGTCCCCTCCAGAATGGGCTCATCGTGCAGACAGACCTACAGCACACAGATGCTGCAGGAACACTGGCAGGAAAAGGCACAAGGGAGATGTAGCTGCTGTGTCTGGGGCTGTGAAGATCATGAAGTGACACACCTCACATGCAGGGCCAGCTGAGGACCCTCTGAGGGCTGATGTTCCAGCACCTCCCTGGCTCATCTCACGCTGGGAATTAGGCTGATAGTACAATTTTAAAAGGTTCCTCAAAGTCGTAACAGTTTCATCTCTAGTTCATTGCCAATTTTAGCTGAGTCTGGATCAGTGGTGTGATGGTAAATTGTTTATTATTGCTCTACCAAGGCTCAATTTTAGTACCTTCTAACAGAGAAGGCCCACACAAAGAAGGCATATCTAGCAATTTCTGTAAAGGAGCTCAACACAGACAGACTCAGATAAAGCAGCTGTCACTAGGGACCCACAGAGGTTGACAGGGAAGGATAAATGAGTGGAGCAGAAAGCTTAACAGGCATCTCCAAGCGTGCTAGATAAGAATCATTCCCAAGCCACACAACTCAGAGTCCATGGGGAAAGAAAAACAAACAAAAGCTAGTCACAAACTACACACAGCTTCTAAGGCACCTGTAGTTTTGCTCCCTGATCTTTTGATTGCCTTTATCAAGAAATGCTTGTCATTGCTTCATGCTGTGTGTATATGAAAGATTACATCTACCTTCATCCTAGGTGCTGCCTGCAGGCAAGAATTGCATCTTACAGTTCCCTCATCTTCCAGTGACTCCTCACACCCACCTTCAACGTGCTCTAAAGTACTCGTTTGTATAGTAAATCTAACAGGAACCAAAGCACAGGCAGAGCTGCGTTCTTTAACAAGAACTCCCACACCAGAGGCTTTGTTTTTGAAGCACCAAAGTTTCTTCCTACTTAGAACATAACCATGTAATTTGAATACTCAAGCTATTCACTATAGCATGGCACAGCAATAAGAAGCAAAATGTAATTAAATGAAAAAAACCCACATATATAATCACTAAATGTGAGTGCATACCTTCCCTGATAGCAGTAAATGGGGTTCCCTCCTCTTCTTGCAATCTAATCACCTTCAATGCCACCAGCTTTCCATTTACCCTGAAAGGGAAAGAGGGGAGGGCAAGGAGAAATTTAGAAAAACCAAAATTACAGCAGAAACAGTATTTCTCATAATAGAACTTGTTTCCTATCATGTTCTTACTCAATTTCTTCCTATCAATACCAGTGATTCATTTATAGCACTCTAAGAAACACTTCATAGCTTCCATAATGTCAACTTGATATTTTCACACTCAGATGCAATCCAAGAAATTATCTCAGTTTGCTGTGATTCAGTCTGTTTCCTTTCTACCACAGCTTTGTTACTGAAGCTTTGTTAAGAAGTATCACATTGTAAAATTTGCTTATAAAATATCTGTTCATTAGTTGATGAAACTGTTCAAAGAAAAACGCATATGATTTTCATTAATCACTTCACATGCAGTATATCCACATTTACACAGATTACCTCCTTCCCACTGCATGACACACATAATTATATTCTTCAAAAAGCTACAAAGTTTGAGTAATGAAATAATTTTTAGGTCATCCTGGCCATTTCCCACTAGGGCAGGACTGTTCCTGAGGCACATTCTGGACTACATGGTCCAAGCTGCTTTTAGAATATAACAACTCTCATTTATAAGTTTAAAAATATTTTGTGCTCCAAGAGTCAAATCTTCTCAACAGGTCATTTTAGTGTAAAATCTATTTGGATTGTTTCACTTTTAGCATTCAAAATTTCACCACACATGAATTACATTCCAGGCCTTGCAAAAAAATCCAGTTGGTTCAGAGTATCCAAATAAAATCTCAACAAAACTGAATGAAGCTGATATTCATTATCCTCTTCAAGAACGAACTCATACTATGAAACTTTAACAGACTCCCCATGTATGACAAGCAATAGTGAGGATAAACTACCAAAAAGGCATAATACAGTTTAAAAATATATTGTTGTTGTTATTGAGATTTATTTCTGTAAAAGCAAAATTAGCCTTTACAGCCACAAAGCTCCAGAACTCATTGGCGCCTTTACACTCCTGTAGTCATGGAGGCAATTCCCTACTCTACTAGGCCCTAGAAGATGTATTAAATTTTCAAAGCAAGATGATATGGACAAGCACCAACTATGAATTCATCTTCTCCCTCAGGCTTTTAATTTTTGCAGTTATATGAATTCAGTGACGGATGACTACTGTCTTGTTTCTTCTGATTACTCTTCTTTTATAATTACCAAAAACTCATTAGCCCTATACAGAACATTGCACAATGACTCTGAGCAAGTTAAGAAACCCCGGTTATCAAAAGATGGTTTACTCATCACCTTCCAATTACTCATAATCTTTCAGGCTGGCACCAGTTCAAGTCTCAGACCACTAGTCACTGTTGAAAGAAAATTGTAATTTTAACTCTACTGGATTATCTGGGTTTCTCCTTATGATCACATTACATATTTCTTTATTTGGATTTAAACAGGACTTATGGCATCAGAAAAAGATAAGCCTTGCCTCAAGTAACTCCATGTGTCATGCTCAGACAGGAGAATAAACCATATTAAAAGCAGAAGTTGAAGGACTGATGACAGACATGCAGTTCACATACATGTGCAGTTTTCAATTCCTCTGTCAATCCACCACCCTACCTATCATATACTTATTACTTAGATACCTGGATGACTTGGATATTTCACAAAGGATGAAATAACTGCAGGGGGAATTTAAGTAAGAAAAGCAAGATTATTTTGCAGATAAAGGACAGGTGCTGTGTTCAGAGAAGGCAACGAAAAATACAGTGGAAGAAAGCACATCAAAGAGGTATTAAGGAAACAGGGATATGGAGTCTCTTGATAGAGACAGACAAATAACATGCAGCATTGTGTAGATTATGTTCTTTTTAATCTGAAGTTCTACATTCCATTGATTCATGAAGAGGAATAAATATCAAATATAGCAATAGTATGGAACTAATTTCAAAGAATTCACAATTAAACGCAGTAGGTGAGCTGTGCTTTTTAGTTATCATTGCCCCTCTGTCATTGGTACCTCTCATCATTTTCACAGACATCATGGTAACTCCTAGTACTATTGAAATAATCAAACTAATCTCAAGCAGTGTTCCTCTGGGATTTCACTCTCCTCTTCAGTATCATTTATCTCAAATATATCAATCTATAATTTCCACAATAAAACAGCCTCCTTATTCTCATTTACTACCAGCCATTAAAATCTTTCTTTTCTTCATTTAATTTTCTATAAACAGGAGCATATAAAATTGGAGATGTGAGAAATTATGAAGTATCAATTAAAGAGATAGGGTGTATATTCACACCCTTTAATTATCCTCCCACTGATGCAATCTCAGGATGCAGTTAGATGATGCTGAAGAGATGAGCTAAGGGCTGCCTCAGGGCATAGGTTTCTCCTGCTAAATCCTTGCCACACACTCCTGCCACTGCTTTGTATTTGCTCTCATTTCTGCTGGACTTTACAATGAGACTGCTTAGAGAGCCCAAATAAGAGACAACTGGCCCTTCCAAAAATAATTAAATCATATATTTAAAAAAATAAAATTATAAAGGTATGAAAAAAAGAAAACCACACTAGAAAATACATAAGAACTGGGTCCCATTGCTTTTGTGAAGAGATATGTCACAGGATCAAGACAGCTGTGGCACGAAATTACACCCTGAAACTTCTGATGCCATGTCAAAATCATATGGCAATTTCCTTAGAAACAACATTGAAAAAAGGAAACCTGGTTAAAATTACCTCTGCAACCTATCAATATTTGTCTTTGCAGGTTTCAGAAGTGATCAGATAAGGTTAGCAGAATTCCTTCCAGATATTGCTTCACATTTGTCTTCCAAACTTTCAAAGCATGCTCAGTATTTTCATTATTTTCAAATACAAGTAAAAAAACTGACAGCAGACTGCCTTTTAGACAGTGAAAAGGCAACACTGCTGCCTCTTAACATCTAGGATTCATTAAACAACCTCTATTACTCACTGTCCAAAGCAAACAATTTCACACCTTCTCAAAACAATACCCTTCACTGGGTCAAGGATTACACTTATCATTTTATGCCCATCCTGTCAACTGCCTCATTAGTTTCTATTAAGGACAATATTGACTGAAGAATTCCTATTTTCTAAGCCATCCTCCCTCCTAAACTAACTCACTTTCTCCAAAAACCTTCAGAGAAAGTACAGAAGTCACAAAACCTCTCTCATTATCACACAAAACTACTTTACTCTAGGCAAAACACCTGCAGCTGATGGACAGTTTTCCAATTTATGGAAATTCAGCACTTTAGCATTACATAATCCATTCTAACAAATTTCTGATTATATATGCAATGTGGGCAAAAGAAAAATTAGTCCAAATTGCTTTACACAACATAAAGTAAAACTCTGCATACTATAAAAAATATAAATAAGCCAGATATTACAAAAAATGCTAATAGAATATGTCATTCTGCATCTTCTAAACCAGCATATATCAGCATAACCAAAATAAATACCTTTATTAAAAATGACCATTTATAAGAAAGTAGAAAAGATTGGAAATTATTTAATGCTTTTTGCATCATTAAGAACACATAATAGTGATGAATAAAAACTAACTGATGACTTAATTGGCTTCACTGGGGATAATGCTGATGATGCCACAGAGAGAACAAAAAAACACAATAACACTATTTTCTCAAGTTCTTCAGATATATTTAGACGAAATAAATGTTCTAAATATACACATTTTAAAGAGTCAATTAGCATAAAATCTGCCAATTCTGATTTCAGTCTGTTTATTTAACATTGAGTTTTACCACTGGCTGGAGTTGAGGCTGAGCTCATAATTTGAGCAAGTGCTAAGCTTGGGAACACTTCTGTAAACAAAAATCAGTAGATGGTACTGGGAGGATGCTTTAATTTATTATACTAATTTTAAGAAACTAATTCTTATGAAGAGAAGTAACTTTCAATTATTAAATATTCATTTACAGGAAAAGCTTGAAGTTTGACGATCAAACCTTGAGAATATCTAAGTAGATCTACTCCATAGTGCTGTTAATGTCATAAACAGAGACCTAAAGCTCCAAACAGACCATGGGGCCCTAATGAAACCAGGCTCTGCCAGAAATTTCCTTTGAAGAAACCTGACAGAGACACATTCTCTGTAGGTTTAGTCACCTCTGATTATTCTACCAACAAATAACTAATTCTACATTGAGGGAAACACTTCTTTTAATCATTACTATAAAAGGCAGTTCAGTGTAAACATTGTTTAAATTACATTTTTCTTATTAAAAAGGACTTACGTTTCTAGTTTACAAAAGCCATTCCCAGTCCTGCTAAAGCCCTATAATGTAAATTCTCAAGGGACTAACACAGGCCCTGAATCTCTCTTTTTGAATCCCACCATCTTTTTAACCTCATTCTAGAAAAAAGTTACCTTGTTTAAGTAGAAACCAGTGGATTCAAGACACCTCATAATGCTGACATTTATTAGGGCTGAGAAGATCAACAGAACAGAAGATCAAAGTGTTTCAAGAGAGATAAAAGTTTTAAATTATTAATTAGTGCTGTCACTGGAACTCAGGAGCCAAGGCAGTCTCGTGCAAACAACGTGGCAGCCCTCACCACTTGAGCAGGAGCAGGTAAGAGTTTACCTGCAGGTCCCTCATCCCTACCCCCAGTCCACATCAGCTCAAACTGCTCAGCAGCTCATCCAAACACAGGGGCTGTGCTTGACCTATGCCTGCTGGAAGGGAATAACCTGGGATGGGCAGCAGGGCAAGACCCATCCTCCTCCACACCCCTCACATCTCTCCAGGCCCCACTGATGCTCATGGAGAGAATCAGAAGACTGACATAGAGATATCCCTGATAAGTAAGGTGGCTCCTTACAACTGTGCACACTGACAGTCACAGGGGATCTGAGAGATGTCACTGCTCAGGAAACTGGAAAATGCATTGGTGCACAATGGCAGCTGGCAAATTACTTCAGCATTTCCCCTACCATTCCAATCATGCATATATGGCAAATAAGGTACTATCCAGTGAGTCTATCATGTGTGTGTAACATAACTATGCTCTATCCTAGTTCTTCTACCAAGTTTTCCAGGGCAGTCCTGGGTAAGTAATATAACAGACTTACTTTCTCCAGTTTTGTCCTCCACTATGTGACACAGTAATACTAAGTCACATTTTTAAACTGCTTTGCAGGTTGAGATATATACAGCATTTTTAGTGTAATGTTCTTTTTATACATTCAACTATGGAGAAAAATTTTCCCAATCTTTATTTTAAATGCTGAGAAATTCACTCAGTAAATGATCAATATAGTCAATGACTCATCTTCTAGTTAGAATCCTAGTAACTTATTTTAGTATTTACTCTACTTTATTAATTTTTTCTGCCATTTGGCATTTTAGTTGAACACCTAGTTATCATTACTTTTCTATCTAGTTCAACTTGAAGTTATTATTTTTATTAAAGATTTCCAATGATAGAGATTTTTTTTAAAGAATTTATGTACACACTTTATATCCCATGTCATGACTTGCCTACAAAAGTCAGTTAAGTAAATCAGTTAAGAAATGAGGGGGAAAAAAGAGAAAGCCTAGTTGGTAACCATAAAGAGCCTTTTCATAACCCATGAATATGTATTCCTTTTCCAGCCATCTGTTATCCTCAGATGAAATTTTTTTCATTTGCAGAACACTAATTTCACACAATTTTCAAGAAATAAAGAAAAGGTTAAGAAAGTTTAGGTCATTAAAACAACATGAATCAGAGTAATTTTGAAGTATCAATCTAAATAAATTGGCCATAACAGGAAGTAAAACTTTCCTGCGAACCAGACTATTGTACATGAAACTTATCAGGGAGCCTGTGAACACAACAGCTCACATGGGCACAGAGTGAAACTAGGGGAATGACTGAAAAATGGCAGCTTGACCATTGGAAGCTTATGGCACTTGAAATAGATTGAACATAAAACACAATCAAACAGTCAAGGAGGTTAGTAAAAGAAGTAAAAGGAGTTCTGCAACTTCAAAAACAAAATTCAGAACAGCAATTAGTCCTGTCAGTCATCCTCAGTGAAGGTTTCAGCATAAGTCTAAAAATCAAAATACACACATCATCCCTTTTCTTGTGAGCATCCACACACCTATTATTAAATATGAGGGTCAGCTATATTCGTAACACACACTGCAATACATCACACCAACAACAAATACAGGTAGTTCCCACTGATTATTCAAAGATTCCCTGCTGCCCTAAGAACAACACAGCATGGAAACCAGTGCAGAGTACGATGCCTGCCTGAACACAATTTCTCTCCATTTTGCACCATGAACTCCCTATTGATTTTTTAAGTGAATAGTAAAAGGTACTGCCTTTGATGGAGATAAATGTCAAATGCTCAGGCTACCTGCAAAAATGTGTTTTATCTTTGGGTACAAGTTGGAGTCACCTTGAAAACAAAAAATTCAGATTTCAAACTGAAATGGGAGTGGTGCCTTGACTGAAGGACTGCCCTATCTCTGCAGCCTTTGAGCTCCTGTTGGCAGCACCAGCTTCTACTGTGCTCCACTCTGCTATGTGCTCTACTGATTTCTTATACTTATGGCTAAAAAGGATAGGGACCAGAATTCAAAGTATTTTATTAAGTTGAAATGATGTCATTTTGTGGCAGGGAAATTAGGCAAAATGTCATGATTGAGCAGTTACAAATTTTACACATTATTGCAATACTGTGAGCACATGCAATTCAGTAAAAGTGCCAAAAAAAATTACAATTAAAAAATCACATGGACATTCAAGAAGCAGATCAAGATCACAGTGGATATATCACTGGCGTGCCTCTCAAAACACAGACACACGCTGTGCAAGCAGCAGTTACAGATCACATCGCTTTAACCGAGGGAATCTTTTTTAATTCTTTGCCTTGAAGGGCAACTGAACACAGTGGGAGAGGATGGAAAGCACGCCAACTCACAATATTGCCAAAAGCACAGGTTTTTCCCTTAAGTGCAATATGCAGAGCTCCCAGGGGGGGAACGCAAGGCTCCACACTGCTTTGCAAGGGGCTCTGGTTGGCAGCAGCTCCCCTGTGCTGTCACCAGCTTCATCTCCACACTCACAACTCACATCAACATTTATGTGCCACAGATCAAGCCAGATCCCACTGCTGTATGTTCAGGTATATTTATGATCAGGATCAAGAGGGAAGAAGGTCAGCAGCAGCAGGAAGACACAGGTCAATACACAGCCAGCCAGCACCTCCTCAGCTCAACCACACAGTGAAATGATGCAGGAATTCAAAGGACACCTATTGCTTTGCACTTACTGTATGGCAAATGTCCATGGTGTTGGTCAAATACAGAGTGGATCTTGCATCATTTTTTACAGTGTTATCAGTAAATTACTCAGCTCACTTCTACAAAATTTTACATTAAAATAAATCCCTTCAAAGTCATCTGAATTTCATGCAGTAAGTAGCTGCTTGGGATTTTATACAACTGAGTAAAATATGAGAATCTAGCTTGAATGAAAGTAGAAAATGAACATGCCAAGATGAGTTTCATTACACACGTCTGATGTGCAAGACATGAAATCAGATAGATCTGCCTATTGATGCAACCATCAACCAGAAAGAAATGACTGCTTGGCTGTTTCTCCTATAAACAAAAAAGATCAGCCTAAAAGAATACTGCTTCACTTTCCTCAATAACAAAGTCCTGTTCACTCTGCTGCTTCTTCACCCCAGGGATTCATTTTTATCTGAATACAAAAAGAGAAATCCATCATCCAGTAAAAGGAATTAGACCATTTCATTTCACTTTTCTGGAATACTACCACAGATGCTCAAAAAGATAGAAAAGTAATGGGTTTTATAGGAAGACAAGGGCTTGATACCATTTATCCTGCTCCAAGGTGTAAAAAGCCAGGATTGTCCTGAAAGCAAGTTACTGCATATATTGCTTTAAATTTTAGGAAGGGAATGGCTGATTTTTTGTCCTTTCAGACAGGTATGCATCTTTTAGACTCTCCAAATAGTATGCCAAGATTAAGAATGTTTCATTCCATCATTATGATCAGTAGGGGAAATCATTTTAAAAGCTGAAATGTATCTCAGGAAATACATAAAAAACCCCAAACTGTACTATTTGCCACATGCAGCTGGTGACAGTGAGAAAAATAACTCTGAGTACAAAGCACCATTCAAAAAAGCTCAATACAATCTTAAGTTTTCCCTCTTCAACAACAGTTAAGGACTCATCTCAGAAACATTCTGGCAAAACAGAAAAAAAAAAAAAAACAACAAGCATTACATTTGTTTGCTACGGATTCTCAAACATTTTGACCAAAATCCACTTGTGTATTACCAGCTCCAGTTTTTCCATCATGTGCAAACCTGTGTCTGCATTCTGCACTGGGCCATGAGAGCTTAATCCTTCAGCAGTCAAACTGGGCACATACCAAAATAAACAGACCTCTTTTGCTCATTTGTATTCCCACTGAGTCTGTAGGCAGGGGAACACAGAAATGCATATCACAGTCTCACCCTTCGTACCCATATCAGAGTCTAGGAAAAAAAAATCTGTGTCTATTCCTGTATCATTTTAAGATAAAGCTATAGACAGTCCTGCATGAAAAGCAGCAGCCAGGTTCAGGTCTCAGCCATAGAATTATGGAATTGTTTAGGCTGAAAAAGACTTCTATCATTGCGTCCAACCGTTAACCCAGCACTGCCAAGCCCACTACTAAAACTCTAGTTCACAAAACAGAAGGCTGGACTGGAGGTGCTGAATCTGGATAGTGCTGGATAATATGGAAATTATTCAATTCTCAGTGTGGGGGAAAAAGTCAAATTCAAACAGGTGAAGGAATCCTACTACAACAGTAGAAATACTCTCTGCATATGAATTCTTATCCACACTCTGGTAAAACATATTTTTTTCAGGACACATTTTAAAGACCTTGCAGAAGATGTTATAAAGCAACAGGATAAAGAAGTATATAATTGTTATAATTCTCACTACTTACCCAGAGCAAGCTGTTTATTATAGAGAATGTAGTGTGCCCAGTAATTTCAATTTATTATTCAAGTACCATTAAAATCATTGAAGTATTTCTTTCAGATTTGCAGGCAACTCTACTAAGACACATATTTCTAACCAATCTATGTTTCGTAACATGTTCACAAGTCACCGCTCAATGCAATAGCTTCAGGGAAGGGTTTTGCTTTGTTTTTAAATTTCAGTGTGTTCCACTGACTGAAGGGACATCCAGTGACTCTGTTGCCTTAGTTCAGTCTTACTGAAAGCCAAGACATATGGACTGACTGTCACCAGATACTCACGGTGATTTTATTAAAGGGTTTTAGTAATAAGGCACAAGCTGAAATCTATACTGTTTTCTCATATTACATAGACCCCAATAAAAAGCTTACAGTGTATAATGTCTGGAACTTATGGTAATGCATAACTGAGCCATTAACAACACAACATAATAGCATTTCCTTGAAGAAAACTGCCAGTGAAAGACAATACTTGCAGTGGCATGGCAGAAGTGTGAATATCTGTTCTACATTTAGAACATGTTTTTATTCCTATCAGCTGTCATTATGCTCATCAATACCTAAGCTACTTAGAGATGAGGGAACCCTCATTCTAATTTATTAAAAATATTCAGTGAAAAAAAGATAATTTTCAGGACCTAACCAAGTTAATGATCCTGGAAAATGTTAGGACATATGTTCTTTTTCTCAGTACTTATTCTGTCGCATGGCCATCGTGATATTTTCTGCTGGAATGGCAGAGTTGCCTCATGTATCACTGACCAGCAAAAGTTCTTAAATAAAGATATCACATGTACCAAATCCCTCTTTCAGAACTGCTTTCCTTTATTGGCAATCTGATTATGAAAATTTGATTAAATATGTGAAATGTCACGAGATACTCTGCTTTACAACAGATAACTCTGAATGGAAGCACTGGCTGAAGAAGTATATTTTAAGTGTGTTTACTGAGTTATTTTATGCAATATAGAAGCACTTAGGGCATTTGGGGACAAAAAGCTGCATTAAATAACATTTAAGTGGCTGAAAAAATAGTTGGCGTACAGAGTAGATTATTTTGAGGTAGAGTAGTCGCAACAATTGTAAATAAACTCTTGTAAACAAACTAAACCTAGAGTAGTCCAAAATTCCATTCATTCCCTTCACGTTGTTTTATTAAAGTTTTTTATTAATGATAAACAAAAGATGAAAAACTTATCACATATATTCAGCATTGCTCTCAGACCATCAGAAAACCCTACTTGACAGCATATTTTGCTTTTACCCCTAGAAATTAATTTGGCGTGGATATCAAGAAAGTAGTACAACATTAAAGTGCAAACAAAACATCAGATTAACAAGGACCTCATCCCGTTCTGATGTGAAGGCAATATGTTACCTGTGCGATATGGTCTCAGCCTCTTTCACTAGAGCACATGGCAGTCAGTAGCACTTTGGTTCACAGGGAGCTATGCACATGTTCAGCAACTTTAGTTGATACTTTCTGCATATATTCATTTACACACAAAATTAAATGGAAAAAAACAAAAATACCACTTACTTGCTTTTTCCTTTGTATACTGTGGCATAGGACCCTTCCCCTAGTTTTTCCAGTTTTTCATACGAGTCTGCTTTTCCAAACTTAGGGCTCGTAGGCTAAACAAAACAAAAAGATGACCTTTCAGCATGTATTGCACCCATAATGTTAACTGCTTTGATTAAGCCTTTAGACACCAAACATCATTTTTAAGACTCAGAGACATGCCTGTTTTCAGTAGCCAACAACAAAAAAATGAATAGGGGAAAAAATAATTAATATTTTTTCAAATAAAATATCATTCAAAAAAACCCAGATGGTAGTTGCTACTATCAACCATGCCTTTACATAACTGGATCTATGAGAAGGATTTTGTTCTTAATCAAAGAAATGGTTCTGTTTCATTTTTCACATATATCACTTCATAGAGGGAAAAAGATCACTGACAATGAAAGCATCTTATCTATGTTTAGAGATCTAAACAGCAGCCTTAATCTGCCCTACAAAATCAGACTAATAGGGCTGTTTAATCATTTTCTCTTTCTTATTTTCTTAGACCAAAGCCCATCCAAAAACATTGCTCTAAGTAATCAATGTCCCAGTACATCAATCATAGTTCAGAGAGTGGTCAAAATGCTACAGGAAAGCGTTTTTAATAATAGCATCTCGATTCTGAATTATGATTACAGTCTTCAGATTGTGGATGTAATCACACCATACTTTAATGTACATGTTACATTATTAAAGTCCTGTATCCTTAATATCTGCAGCATGAATGAGGAGTCCAAAACTGAATCAAGCTAAGCAATAATTCTTGCTCAAAGGGCCAGATAGCTCAGCTGGCCTCTGTGACAGACTGATAGTTGCCCCCTTTTACACAGTCCTAACAGAGAACAACTCAATGCTGCAAAAACAGAAGTTCACCTGACATTAAAACTTTCCACTGAAATTCTGAGAAAATGTTTGACTTTTTTGAAGTGCTATTTTCCCAAATTTCCCCATTTTCCAGTTGTCTGTTAGGAAAGGACACTTTATTTTTCCTCCAAGACCAGATGGACACTGCAAGAAACTGACTTGCAGCTGCCCTCACCATCACATACGCATCTTTTTGACTGCAGTGCTCAGATATCCTGTACCTAAACCAACCAAAACACCATAGAGAAAGTTTGGAGGGTCAGCACTAACACTCAAATCACACACAGTCACTGATTTGATAGCACTCTGGTTAAATGCTACAAAGAAAAGCAGACAAGCAAACCCAGCATGTTTAGGGTTGAATTCAACTGGGATGAGCCATGTGCAGCTGCACACATGGTACACTCACATCCAGGCCCTTTTTCTGAATTACAAAAAGTATTCATGTTTCAGTTTTTTGAAAGGAAAAAAACATTACATTACAGGACATATGTGTGTGTAAATTCCTGTTAAAACATGGTTGAAAGTTTTATATCAACTGACCCTAAAAATTGCTTCTATTTAAACAGGCTGGGGTATCCCAGGTAAGCTGACTTGGTGCCTCATACTTGTCTACCACACCCAATTAACCATTAGCCAGAAAATGCAAATATTGTCTTTACTCAACTATTCTTCATTTGTCCTATGCAAAAATTCTGGCACTTTGGCAACTATACACCTTTTTTGACGTTAACATTCCAGCTTTCTGTTGAATGGTATAAGGACACACATACGTATGTTTGCAAAATGGAACCCTTTCACCTCTCTCCAGCACAAAGGACAACCCATTATTTTGCTATCCAATTCCTAAGTATTAATAGACTTACACAAATTTGTCACATGGAAGCTCTCAGATCTTTTTCCTGCTACATTATTTGGAACACTTCATTATAGATAAGGTAGTAATATTCTTGGTTTCCAATCTGTGCTTAACCAGGCATTCTGCCTGGTTAAAAACAAATTTTAGGATTTTTTAAATCACAGTTTTAGTACAGATGTCACTAATAGAGGTGACTGAAATATTTATTCAAGTAGCCTTCTCATTTAACTATCCAATTATGGACTAATGCAACATTAAAAAACTTCAGAAAATAAGTGGTTAGATGTTTAAATGTCTTGCATATAATGAAGAGGGAGTGCAAAGTATTTCCCAAATTGCAGGCTGCAATGAACACACAGTGAGTAGCTTTGTTTGGAGTGGCAATGATGCCCTAGTTAACAGTGAATAGTTCACTGTTGGCTTCCTCATAGTGAGACAGAAAAAGGACAGGGTTTATACATGTGTTTCACATCCATTCTTCTTTTCACACTGAGCTATACTTTTATTCTCTACCGCTGGAAACCATAATCTAAAGGTCATAACAACTTGTAAAGCCTTAAGATCCTGATAGGAAACAGGATGCCTTTAATCCATTACCACGCAGTAAATCATCAACAACAATTATTCCTACAACCTCAAGCTCATTTCTCTGTGGTCCAGCTGCCAGAAGCACAGACTGAAAGTCATGCCTTTTGACTTGTTCTCCTCTTGGAAGCTGCTGCATCCTCACTGAGAACAGGCAAGGCTCTAAAAGCTGGCACTGGCTGGATCAGGACAGTTCAGTCCTGAGGGAACAAGCAAGGCTGCCCTGCCACCCTCCCCAGGCAGCTCCATCCTTTGTCCAGTGCCTGCTCAGCTGGGGATGAGCAGCCCAGAAACACCAAAACAGTCAGCATATGTAATTTCTTCAGACAATGAAGGAACTGCTTTACTATTTCCACAACATGTTCTCAATTTTTTATAATGAAATCTCATATCCTAATGCAAACTTCTAATTACAAATTGCCTATAAATCTATGAAGTTCAGACAATTCTTACATTTCCTTTTATTTATGGATTATAAAGGAGGTGAAGATGGACTAAAATAATGCAAAAATACATAACTTTTCAAAACTTAACTTTTGAGCTTGAAGGCATCTAAATAAAGGGTTATGGAAAGAATCTAAATAATTTGGAGTTCCACATGACTGCTGAAAACTATAATCATTTCAGCCTACTTTCCTGTATGCTTACACTCTCCCATTCATATGGCTATTTTTTCAGCTTCATGGATATGAATTCCATTATTCAGATATCTCCACATTTGTTTATCCTTTTCAACCATTTCTGTTTTAAAAATATGCCTTGCTACAGCAAGGTTGGTGGCTTTTTTTAGTAAATGCTAATACTAAATTCAAGTATAGAAAATCCACTTTTAAGTACAATTTCTTCTTCAAAAGTGTTTTATTCCTTCTGGTAAAATATATGGGAATACATATTTTAGATATGAGATGGGAATACATATTGAGATTTGTGTTGGTTAAAACACAGGAGTCCCATACTCTGCCTGGGATGTTGTTGACTGAAATACACATAGTGAGTGACATATCCAGAGCACATCAGATGTACAGTGCTTGCATCAGCCACTGACAGACATCACAAGCAGCAGAAATTCCCCTGTATTTTACATAACTGGTGCAATCTCCCAATTTGACCCAGACAATATTTCTCAATGGAAAACAGTACTGATTTAAGCTGAACATATGTATTTTGGTAAAAGTTTTTTCAAAGCTTCTTTTTGAAGATCTAAACTTACAATACTTCTACAGCTATTATTTTTCAATTCCTTTTGCTCTAACAGCTTTTTAACCCTCTGAAACACCAACAGAGAATCACAGAATGATTTAAGGTTTGAAAAGGCTTTAAAGATCACTAAGTCCAACTCCAATCCTAACACTGCCAAGCCCACCACACATGTCCCCAAGCACCACATCTACACATCATTTAAATACCTCCAGGGATTGTGATTCAAGCGCTTCCCTGGGCAGCCTGTTCCAGTGCTTGGCAGCCCTTCTATGTACTAAATATATTTTGGACTATTTAGGCATAAAGAAGCCTGTTGCTCCACGTTAGAGCTCTGCATTACCGAAAAAAACCCCAACTTTCAAAGCTAAGAAAAAAACCCAACATCTAGATGCATATGTGACCAAGATTGAACTATCTAACAGCAAAAAATTACACAGGCTGTAAACAACCAGTCAGCAAGAAATTGATAAAACTGGAAAACTCACTGCAAAGTGAACTTTCATGCTCTGGAGAAATCTTTCAAAGAACTCAAATGGGAAAGTTAAATGAATTACTGAGACAAAAGGGAGTAAAGGTCCTCATACCTCTGAAGAACATAGTCCCAACTCACTGAGAAAGTCAGCACAGGTTGTGAAAGATCATGCTATCCCCAAGAGGACATTGGCAACTGGAGTGTGGAACAGAGCAGATTTTTCCGTCAGGAAACTCACTGTGAATTTTACTTGTTTGCCTTCACATTTCACTTTCTTTGAAAATAGTTTTATTAGATAGCTTTCTCATTATAAGCCTACATTTTCTCCCCAGTGCTAGTCTAAGAGCACCCCTGAGCACAGGGAGTGAGCATTTTTAGCAGCATGGATTGCAGTAAGCAAGATTAGATATTTTTTCCCCTCTGGTTAAGGAAATACAGATCATAGTAACAAGGATAGAAAGAGTATGCCAAAATGTTGAGTACAGAAATAGAAGAAGCTAGTATTTCAAACTGACGTGAGAGTATTAAAAATAACAGAGAAAAAAAGAAATGAGAATAAACTGTCTTTTCTGACCACATAGTTTCAAATGGCCATTTCATTGGTACAGACTGTAGGGGAGATAAAGGCTTAATCCAAGATCTTGCAGTATGAATCCCTGCACTACATCGCCACGTGAGTATCTCTCTTTCTCAGAATTTTTCAAAATCTATGTAATAAAGAAAGGTTTAATGGAAAATTACACGGAAAATCACCTGACTATTCCTATAGAAGCTGTGTGGGTTATGTTCTCATGCATTTTTCATAACTGCAGAACAGCTTGTGAATGTCACACTTAACCGTCACACTCCCGAGTCTAAGTTTTAAATAGACCCTTATTTTTTTTAACTGCAGGATATTAAACTTCAACATAAAACTATCATTACAATATTATTTTCACAGTGCCTCTGTAAATTAAAGAAAATCAAAAGTGAACATCGGCTTTGCTATACACCTCAAAAGAAAAAAATTAATTGCTAGAAAAACTTGAAAGGTAGGCCAAGAAGCTCAACTGAGATTAAATCACAAGAATAAAAGATAATAATAATTTTTTAACCATTTTGTCTTCTTTGTCACAAGAGTAAACCTTCTTTCACGAAACCATATGCAATTTTCACATTAATTGCAGATTGTCTCTGACCTGTAACAATAGGCCAATTTGACCATACCTTGAATTTTGGACTGTTTTCTAGGGCAATGTTCAAGGGATACAAAGATGTCAAGAATCCAAACCAAGCCTCAGTCTCAGTTCTCTCACTCTCTGATCCCATTCTGTTGCTTCCCTCTTCCTAACCCTTTAACACATAGCCATAAATTAAGAGCAACCTGGGCAGAAGCAACCATACAGCTCTCTGTGAAAGGGCTGGATGCAGTTTTTAAAGCTGTTCACTTGCTCTCCAGGCTATTAGAGCACAGGAGCTGGCTCAACTGCCACATTTTATCTGCCTTTTCATCGAGAGAGTATCCCTCAGGTTAACGATTATTAACGCTTCCTTTGTGCCAGTAAAGAAAATTCCACTCTCTACACTGAACTATGAAATTATTTTACCTCCATAAAACATATCAGCTAGGAAGGATGCAGTAACCCTAGTTACTAACAGGTTCCTAACTGGAGAAGGTTGCATGCCCCTGAAGAGGAAGAGAGGCAAGAATGTCACAGCAAGTGTTTGTTTGGGCAGACAGAAATGATCCCTCACTTTTGGAAAAAAATCCTGACATTAGTGTCTATTTAAAAGCTACATTTCTCACAAAACTGACTTGCAATGTGCTAACAGGATCATTATAGGATTCATGGCTTTTTGGTTGTACTATTTGGAGGAAAGTTGCACATATCAAGACTGAAAATTAATAAAAGTTACAGAAACAGAAGAGAGGCTGTTCTCCCAAAAAGAGTGTAGTCAATGCAGTAAAGCACTGCTTATCCCATTATTTTTATTTGAATATTTGGATTTTTTACATTTATCTGTGTTAGCAGAACGTTTTGCTTGATTTTGTTTTTAAAAAGTAACTGACAGGTAGTAACATACACCTTAGCACGACATTTGAATTCACCACCAGGGAGCTCAAGCTATTCAAGGAGAACAAACTGATGTGTATCACTACATAACTAAATCTTGAGCAGATGGCTCGTTTATACAGCTTGCAATATTCTATTTACATATGGTGCAAAAATACTATTTTAGTGTATAAAATGTGTACTCTGAATACACCAAAACTTTACCTTGCACCGGAGAGTTTGATCACATGTCTAAAGAGCATGGATCTCAAATAAAATTTTCAGATAATTAGAGTCAAACCATCTTTCAAAACCAGATATTTGGGGAAGAGTGGCATGTGTTTGTTTTTCCGTTTTTTAGTGATTTTTCTACTTTAACTAGCTTATTTTGTAGTATTACCTTTTCTTCATTTAAGAAGATAAGAAAAGCATTTTCTTGCCTTGGTAGACAAAGGACTCAGCATGAGATTTTTAGAAAGACAGATATTGATATGGATTAGATGTATATATATAGACATAGATGATGTAGCTATAAACAGAGAGAGAGAGAGAGATGGATACACAGAACTACAGCTATATGTATATAATACATATGTATATACACACACGTATATTGTGTTGGGATGGGTCAGAGAAAAGCCAAATTCCCTTCTAACAGTGGCTGACAGGCGATGCACAGGTAGGCAACACCTACTTCACTACCTCCAAGTAATCCACTTCTCTGATGTGATAAAGGAATAATTCTGTTCTGCAGTAAAATTCATCCCATAATACCACACAATTTCAATCAGCTTAAGCAGTTTGGGAATCAGTCTCATAGACATTTTTTCAGGGGAGAAGGTGGAAAAATTCTGAATGTAAAAATTAAGTTTTGCATATAAGAACAAACAAAAAAGTGCTCAATTCTGTCTGTACACTACTGCACTAATTAACTACGCAGGAATTCTACCAGGTTTCAACAAGGTGTGACATTAACTGCAGAAAATTACTCCATGTTCAAAAGCAAGAGATTTATTTTCCAAGTGACAATCTGTGGGCAGGATCATGGAGCTCCAGCTTCCCCAAAACCTCTGTGTGTGTTTTTCACCTTTCTCATCACAAAATGCAGAGCATTTCAAAGGTATGGAAAACACAAAATGGGCCACATGCCACCTGTGGAGTATTATGTGATCTTTAACAAACACTGAAACTGATACCTGTCAGAGAGGTGATAAAGCTGCTGAAATTAATCAAAGCAGAAACTAACACCCCAGGGCATTATAAACAAGGTCTTTCAGGTCACATTTTGATAAATGTTATTTTTCTGAGACAAGTAAAGGACTTTTACGTGAGCAGAAGCAGTGAGTGATATGGAGACTGCAAGCCTCAGCCATGTACATTCTGTAAAACATCATTTTCATACCTGATGGCTACAGAGGACTTTAAACAACAAAAGGAAAAGACTAAATGAAAGCCTATGTCTAATTCAGTTCCTTTACTAATCAAGCAAAGAAAGTGGAAATTGAAGGTAGCATTTCTCTATCAGAATATCACAGAAAGCAGAGCCAAAACTGAAACATAACTCCACAACTGTAGCCCATACGACCCAGAGGGCATAGCATGTTCAAGAACATTTACAGAAACTGAAATGCTCTTTCAGACTGGTATAACGCATAAAAGAGAAGAATTTCCAAAGCACCAAATATGAAGTCAGTAAGGGAGAATATGCAGCTGACATGGAAGAAAAAGACATTATGATCAGAAAAGCAACTAGCAAGGGCATCTGCTAGACAACATCAGGGCTAGAAAAAAGATGAAACCCTAAACTCTTTATTAATTCAAGTAAAATTCAAAATCACAGAATGATACATTTCTGCAACTGACCACACAGGTATCACTCTATAAAATGTGCATCAGGGCTTCTACTGCCTCAAGCAATGTATTCAGATTCTGGGAATGGGAATGAAGCATCTTGATTGTATCTCTGCCTTGAATGGCTGAACTCAGGTCTGCCAGGCAGGACCAGGTGTGACCTGATCAGCAGAGGGTTAACACCACATTTTGCTGTGAACTGCTCTTCCCTCTTCATTGGTATGAACACTGTCATTATTCCAAGTGCTCTTCATTGTAAGGAAATGTCAAAAATTACAAACAATGCCTCCAAGCAGAAGGAAGAACTGAGTTCACCAAACAGGGCTATAAAAATCAGAGAGAATTACGGGAAGTTGAGAAATGAGAATTGTATTTCAAGAAATTCCTTTGCACCTCCTGTATCCAGTGTGTGTGAGTCAGCACAGATGAAGATTACCAAAAGCATATGTTTAGCTAGGGCTATAACCAGCAGCATACTAGTAGAGGAAGTATTAATATCATTTACATAAGAAAATACTGGGATCATAGGAGATTGTGTGGATGCAGTAGAGTGCCAGCCCTCTGGAAAAGAACAAGATGCCAAAAACAGTTTCAAAAATATCTGCTTCAAAATTCTGGAAGCAAAGTAACTGAAATCCTTCAGTTTTAACAGAAGAATGTTAAAAGCTTTAACAGAAATTAGTAAGTTCCTAGGAGGAACAGTAGAGATGAGGAGTGAGTTAATACCACAACATAATTAAGATTTTCAAAAGAAAGTAATTTAAATTAATAGTTGTGGTGCCAAAAAAAAAAAGATCATGCATCACAAACAAGCAAACCCAGTGCAAATAGCTTCATCCATCCTTAATGACTGTAAAACTTTTATGGTAAGAACTCCCTGTCATGGACTCAAATGGAATACACTAGAGATATCTTTGGCAGGAGCTATATAATGCCAAGTGATGATGAAAAAAGCAAATTTGTTTTTGCTACAGATGGTTACATTTTAAAATGTAACCTTTTCTAAAAAGGACAGTCCCCTGGAGGCGTGACATCTTACGCACTAAATTCACACGGGTTAAACACAGCTCATCTACGGAAAATGAACCTCTGTCATTTCTCGTTAGAAGTCTGACAGGCTTCAGTCAAACTTCTGTAGGGAGGACAGAAGATGTCCAGAAGATAGGGCAAAACAAAGAAAAGAAAGAAAAGGAAAAAGAAGAGGCAATCAACCTTTTAAATTGTTTCACACCAAATAAGATTTGAAGTGTAACATCCATTCTGCTTAGATCTGTAGTCTTCAACTCAAAGGTCACATTATTATGGATTTTTCCTGCCAAAGCATAACAGATATAGCTTTTCAATAATTTTGAAGGTCTTTTGGGGGAAATCTGTTCTGGGCATTATTCATTAAGGACATGACATTTTATTTATCTAGATTCTTTCAAAATACTTGAGAATAAAACTATTGTTATGTGTTGCCAAACCCTTCTCTGTTGTTTTTCGCTCTTCCCTCTCTCTCTCTCTCAGAGTTTCTGACAGGGAAATAAATGTTATCTTTACTACTTGATTTTAAAAAGAGAATTATAAAATGTAAACAAAATCTGCCAAATCTGATCCGTTTCTCTAAAACCGAAATCTAAAAATCAAAAAGGCAATTCATGTGGTTTTTTAAACTTCATGGGAAAGAATTCCTCTTCACAAATAAGCAGTCCTCTGCCAAATTTGCTGCATAAACATTATGGCAGCTGTAATGACATACCAGGATAAGGAGAGGAAAATGCTTAGAAATCCTGTAAGACACCATAATATCTGAAAGGAATTTCATAATTCATATTCTTTTTCAAGTTCTATTTTCTGATCTTATTTTATTAATAACACTGCAAATATATTAAAACCTTATTTAATAGCAGCAATGACCTTTTTTGTTTGTTTATTTCCAAATAAACAACCCCTTCTTAACCAAGAAAACATTTATCTGGTGCCTCTAATTCCACTATTTGGTGCATGCAGAGGCATCAGGACTGTGCACTTACAGAGCTGGGGCTGGAGTGCCGCCGGACTTTAGGTGATTCCTTCCCTGCAGATGAGGTTTTGAAGTTAATGCAAGCGTTGTTCTCTGAATGAACCCTCTTCACTTGATTAGCTGGCTTCTCAAATGGATCGAAACTACTCTGTGTCCTCTGAACCCGAACTTTTTTATCCTCAGGAATTGTATCCAGAGGTTTGATCACTGAATCCATTCCCTGGCAGTTCCGTGTAGACATCTTTGTGACACATATCTGAAAAGAGAAAAACATCATTTGTTGACTCTAACAGGCATAAAGTCGATATCATTCCATGCACCAGCCAGCATCAAAAAAGGCATTGAACTTCATAAGCATTCACTTTCTATTTCTATGTTAAAACTGAAAACAACAGATACATTTTACATAGGGGATGCACACATCACAGCCATAACTATAAAAAGCCTGTCTTTGTACAATGCATTAAAAGATCCTGAAAAAGGAAGGCAAAAGAGGAACATACATAAATTCATACATTTGTGTTTTCTTGTACAATGTGTTCTTGGCAACAATGCCACTTCACTTCTCTCTCCAATCTAGCCACAGATATCCACAAGCAGTATTGATTTCCATTTGTTCAAAATTGGATGAGACTAAACTAAAATAAATGATGGTAGTTTGTGCACTGGCTGGTGCTGGCTTTCCAAAGATTCAATACTGGTATATTACTGTATTTTTAAATAATGCTTATACAGTGTTATTATTATTATCACCATATGTCTCAGAAAATCAAATCAGTAAATCAATTCCCAGCCACTGAAACGTGAGACTGCAGCTTAATGGCACACTAAAGCCCAGAAGTTCAATTCTTTGTTACTGTGAAGTACGACTCTGCCAAGCTCTAAAGGCTGCCACTTGCTGCTTGAGCTATCAAAATAGGCTATGGTTAGTTCAAAAGAACTAAATGAGCAGAACAGCAGCTTTAGATACCCCAGTCATGTAGGTTTCTGTTTTAATTTCAATACGCTCTAACACATATGACATTTTTTAAAATCACACAGTTGGTGAGGGGTTGTATTTGAGGCCTCAGCTTCTGTTTTCACCCAAAAGAAACTTGACTTTTACTTGGAAAGAAAAGAAATATATTCAGCTTTCAGGCTACAGGGAAAAGTTATGAAGTATGATGCAAGCAGACCCAAGAGGCCCTTTAAATTGTAAGGTAAATGAAAGTAATCTACAATATACTTTTTCCATTATATTTACATGTGTTTAAGGATAGACAGTGTTAATTTGCTGTCAGTTGAACTCTTCACATAAAAACAATTTAACTAGCATAATATTCCATTCAAGCAGCTATAATCTAAACTAAGTTTTGAAAACTTGTCATCCTAAAACAGTTAATATAAAAAAAAATAAAAAATTACCATTAAATCCCTCCTAACCCAAAGTATCAAAGTATCTCCAAAAAACTTCTCCAATAAATTATTCTTTGCCATCTTTCCAGAGGAATTTTGTGCCTTGAAATCCAACTTACTTCAACTGTTTATAGAAATACTGGATTATTATACCTTGTGGGGTTTGGTGCTTTTTTTTTTTTTTAATGATTTACTGTAACAGTAGATGAAAGATTTCTTTTCTACATTAAAAATTTAAAGTATGTTTCTGGTGCTGTGATATCTGACCAAATGATCACATACCATGTCAACTCTAATGAAGGACATCACTACTGTCACAAACCAGGCTTTACAAGAGTTCGCATTTCTTCTCACTGAAGTGATTTCTCCAAAACTAGAACTTCCCCAACTTCCTTGAGAAAAGGAAAAGTCCCCCTTCATTCCAAATGCTAATTCTTTTTTGAGCTAAAATTAAGCCAATTATGTAATTTTGGCCTGTTATTTCAGAGACAAAAGATAAAGAGCTGCTGCACAAAGAATTTTTGATTAGTCTTGTTGTAAAACTAATTGGTTTCTTTTCCCTAGAACAACTCATACACACAGACATACCCACGTACTTCCCACTGTCATCTCCATGTTCTTGCAATGCTTGCTACAAACAAAGATGTTTTAAATCAATGCAAGTTGAAATTATGTTAATATAGCAGCACTTCCATGATGCTTAATCAACATGGATGCAAATAAATCAGTAAGTATTTCTCAGCATTTGAAAGCCTATGATCCAGAAAGCAGGGGCAGGAGATAATGGACAAAAAGTTACAAAGCGGTGCTTATCTTCCTTCCAGGTTAACAGGGCACCTGTAGAAGATTAAAATATTTGGAATACACAGCCATAAATATCCTATAGATAATAATGCCACGAATACTGCTTCTAGTTTCTTTTTCCACTGGAAAATCTCCATGTCTAGGTTTAATGTGGGTCATGCAAGCATTTGTTATTGTCTAGACTGGAAGTAATAATAGGAATTAGATATTGAAGGCAGACACTTTAGCCTTCAGGCCTGAACCTGAAGTAGGATAAAAATCTCCACCAGCATCTTATAATAGCCAGCTTCCAACTTGCAAATGACTGAAATCAAGATAAGCACCAACCAGCTCCCCACTCAGAAATCAAACACTCTGGTGGATGCACAGGCTGGACACAACTGGCATCTGTGAAAAAGTCTGAGGACTGCAGAGAAATGCAAAAGTAGAGGTTGCTCATCATGCCCATCTGCCTGCTCTGAAATGCAGCACATCCCCTGCCAGGGCTGACTAGGGGTTCATTCATCACTTCTCTCTCACTGATATCACTATTTCCTTGGCAGAAATAAAACATTCTCTCCAAATGGCTGCTGACCTGAGCACACTGTTGAAGCCAGCAAAGCTAAGCTTAGGCTGTTGAAGGGTATACATTTCCAAACTGTCTACCATGCCTATATAACACTGAAGAGAAACAATATTTAAGCATTTGTTTTACATTCTGCCATTGATAGGCCGAGTCCTCCATGCTGAAACTCTGTTCTGTGAAATCTGAAAGGACCAGATCTAAAAGGTCAGCACTGAGCACTGGCTGTAACCAACTTAAGGGCACAATAATCTCATTGGTGGTTTCAGGTTTCCCTCCATCAGCAAGACTAAGCTACCACAGTAGAGCAGGTTTTGCCCCTGGTAAGCAGGAGTGCTGACAGGCTGCTCCTGTGCTCCAGCTAAGGGTACAACTTATTTTGTAGTGGCTTGTCGTGCAAAAAAGCAACAGTGTGCTGAGCAAAACTGAAACATAACATACTTTGGAGATCTTCCTGTGCACACAAATGATCATTGACTTCACCAGCTTGACCACAACACCTTCAGGAACATTATGGGTTTGAATTTTTTTACACTAATTCAGCCTTTAAAATATAATTTTCCCTCTTACTGCATAACTGCTGCTTATAAATTTCCACCTCTCAAAGGATATGTACAAATACTCAGCATTAGAAGGTGTTAGACTTGTAAACCAGTGCCTACCACCCAGTAGCTCCTTGCTGGTAGTCAGGAGAAGCCTAACACACCTTCTCATTTCCACATTTCTTTTTGCATGAGAGAGTTAAGGGTCATTTTCCAGTTAAAGCACAATATTTGTCATATGTCAAATGAACACAAGTTCACTTTCAGAATCTTTTAGATGCTCCTGTGTGATCCCCTGGGACAGTCAGACTTTCCCTCTATGTACATTCTGCTACCTGTAAGACCAGACTTTTCACCTGATTTCATTTGTTTTGTCTACATAAGTAGTAGGTTCTTCAGAGTGGGCACTATTCTTTTACTAACTCTTCTTTTACACACAGAACAACCCTTGTGCACCTCAATGAAGATGACAACCCTGAAAGTTAGGGAAACTTTTTTCCAATGCAGCCTCAAAACTGCATGATTTTGTTGAATATCTGATTTAGCTATAGTTAGCAGAACAAAAAATAAAGCTAAACAAGCCATTACATATAGGAAGTCAATCTCTATGATTTATTAGCCCTCCCTATCTATGTAATGCTGGGCTTAAAACAGTGGAGCTCAGAGACTCATTGAGATGCTGTAAATGCTACCACAGTCAAAAACCTGTGCTACATGAAGAGGTGATATTCAAGGGCACCTAACTATTAAAAGCTCTTATCTCAAATGTATGTAGAGACATTACAAGTAATATCTTGTTTTGTCATATGCAAGATGACAACTATGCTTTATAAAATCAAGAGGAAGAGACTTTCAGTATGAATATTCTGTGCATTTAAAGAAACCTCTATCTAGCAAACTGCATGAATCATTATGCAGTTTTAATTGGCATTTCTTAAAAACAAGTCATCATATAAGTAAACATTAGGGTATGTCAATGCTTGAAGTTATTCTTTCCTCTTCAGGAGTTACTGCCATGATTTTGTGCTTCTCCTACCATAAACTACATTCAAGGCTTAATTTTCTGAAGTATAAACTATTTCCAAAACTATTTGGCTTTTAAAAGTAGGGCAGTGAAACCACAGTTATCTGTCTCAGATGAGATATTTTTGCCAGCAGATCTCATAATTATGGGGAACAGAGTTATGGGATCTTCATTTATGCCTTCGCTCTTCTTTACAGGAAACAGGATTTAAAAATAAGCCAATGAACTTCATACACTTAACAGCTATCAGGGAATACACAAAAACCCCTGCATCATGTATGGATTGTTCAAGCAAACATTATTATATTTCCAAACCTTGTATCAGCTAGAAAAGGCTCAAGAATTCACTGGACTATTCAACACTTCTGACTTTGGGCATGTTAGGTGGCCCCAGACAAGAAAAATAAGAGACTAAATAGCTGCTTTGTGCCACCAAGGTTCCCAGCTCGCAGGAATCCCAGAATGTCAGAGAACCATGATGAAAAACATATGTTGGCAAAAATGGCAAGAGAGCGGCCGAGACAAAGAGCAGCTGATAAAAAAAAAAAAAAAAAAAAACCAACACAAAAAAAACCCCCAAAAAAACTCAAAAAACACCCAAAATTTCTAAAAGTAAAAAAAGGCAAGACAAAACAATAGGAATGATATGTATGGTACTCACACCAGAGGATTTTATATATGGAACATTCACCTCCAAAGTCTCTGCTTTGGTTCTAAGATTAAAATCCTGAAAAGGCTAAACTAGACTCCAATACCAGCCTCCCTTTAAGGAGTTTTGCTCTTCTACACAGAAAACAGAATAATCCTACAGAAACTAATTTTTTGTGTTTTAAATTACTCTTTGGAAAAGTACTTCCAAACCAGTACTCAGAAACTGTCCAGGGACTTGGTATCTTGTGGGAAAAGACTTAATCTGGAAAATAGCAATGACTATTCCTACCTAGTGAGGCAACAGTATTGATTGTCGGGAGTCCCTGATCCCAGATCTGATTTCCAGATCTTGGAAAAAAGATCCCTGTCAGCCTGTGGCCCAAGAGAAGTACCTCTCCATGAGCATCAGGATGCAAGATTACACTTCTCACATATGGATCATTAATGTCAAATACACACCTGTACTTCCCAAGTTGTTCCACATTCTGCTGCCAAGCAATATATATTCTCCACACTCTGCTGTCTGAAATAAACCCACTTTTAAAATTTGTCCACAATTACTCAGTCTCAACTAAAAATATAAGACAAAAAGAGACAAGATGACGAGACATTTGGCTACTAAAAGACTACAGCACAATCACTTTGAAGCTACCTGAAGAGCTCTTGTCTACTTTTAAAAGAAATCACAAAAGGAAGATTTATCTAGAAAATCAGAATATTCATGCCAATTTCAGTAATTACTTGAGCTATCACGGATTCTGGCAATGTAAAGCAAAATAAAATGCAGCACCACAAAAGTTAGTGCAGCTTGGTATTAAAAGTTATTTTACTGTTTCTCTGGGTGTTTTCATTTATTTAAGATGAAAAGAGCCAGAATGTTAAAGAAAGAGCTTCTTGTGTTAGAACCACAAAAGAGCACAACACAGTTTATACTTTGCAACTTTCTTGGTTGCTGATCAAAATCTGAAGACAGTGTATGACAAACAACAGCACAACTTGGACAGTATTTTTTCCCCTGCTCCTCCTGCTCAGTCCCACAATCAATTTGAGAAGATCCCAAGGCTGCTCTAGGGTAAACAGACTTAGTCATCGTTACATCAGCATGGACCACAGGGCTACAGCCTCCACCCTAACATCATGGTACTTCTCATATCTCAAAACATCATGTCTGCATTTAGCCAATTTTTTGCCCATAAAGAATACTGCTGAAGTTAAGAAAGAGACTGAAATCACAAGAACAGTAATTTTGCTCCATAATAAGCCGCATTAAATAAATAAAAATCAGTATAATCATTCATAGAAACGTTTCTAAATAACGATGCCTCTTTGAATCACCTTATATTTCATTTCAAGCAATAGTCCTTAATCTGTATTTTGGATTAATGTGTAAATAATAAATGGTGTATCAGATGTAGTTATTGTGATACAGTTTCAGTGCAAGATTTCTTCACATCATCACTGTCAGCAAAATTAAGAGGTCCCAAAGAAACAGGATTCTTAGAATTAAAAGTTGCTGGACTAATTAATTTACTGTTTAAAGTCATATAGCATGGAAAGAGTAAGGCTGATCAGTTAAACCATGTAAGTAATTTATAGTCTTACAGTTCATGAATTTTAAAACAGTCATGAATGAGCCAGGAATTAATCACCTGTTTGGGTACTTAGTAAAATATAGACTGCCCCGTATCAGTGGAATTTATTCATATGAATAAAGATCTCCCCAGTAACAATGAACAACCAATTCTGGCAGAACAGGCCAGACATCCTACCACACAGAAGATTTTAAAATGCTTGTACAGCATAAAGAGACCCTCCTCTGAAGCTCATCACATCTTTCAGGAAGATGCATTATATCTGGGTTTTAATTCCTACATTAAATATCCTACAAATGTTTACTTTGGTCATCTGGTGGCTATGGACTTATGTAAAATGTCAAAAAAATTGCCAACCATCTACTGTTTTCTCTCAGTCACTGACACTGTGTAAATCTGGGGGGAAAATGACTGGTTGGGTTAATACCAGAGTGGACCTCCAAAACGTCTACTGAAAAATATGAAGGAAATATCTGAATTCCTCCCATTTGCACCATTCGAGGAGATGTAGAATGAAAGGACCAGATACAGGGAAACCCAAAGTCTAGCATGCACTGAGGGGGAAAAAATTACTGAGTGATGTGAGGTAAGGAAGTCGCTTAACCTCTCCACAATTCCATTTTTCTGTTCACAACAGTGATCCTACCCCTATCACAAGCAGAGACTGGGAGCACAAATTAGGTTTGTAAAGCACTTGGGCTTTTTTAAGTGAAACGTTATGAAGATATAAATTATAATTTGTAGAGCCAAAGCCCACTGGAAGTAGTGCAACAATCTCATTTTTACAGACAATAAGACTTAGGACTTGCATTCATCTGAGAGATGTAGAAAGAAAAAAATATATAGTTGACTACTGATTTAACTGCTGAATTGCTTAGAATGGAAGTCTGCCATTAATTTTCACTGGAAAAATCCTATCTGGATACCAGTTTTTATTACCTTTTATAAGCATGTTATTTTCTATCATGCTTTGGTACCATGGCAATTGAGAACACAAGTCATCTGCAGATTCTGGCATCCCTGGAATTTGACATTTGCTACTTATAAAACACAGTTTGGGAATGTTCCTGGAGTATTATAAGCAGCTTTGTTCAAAATAAAAATGCAGCTATCTGCAGATTCATTCTTTTTGCAGAATAAAGGAGTAGGGAGGCTCTTTCTCATTTTAGACAAAAGTCTTGCCTGCTTCTTCTTGGCCCAGCTGGTAGCACTCTCCATCCTCCCCAAGAGAGGGTCAGCAAATCACTGCTGCACTCACAAGCAGAAACATGCACAGGTTGAGAAGAGAGCTCAGTCGGTGAGAACTCCACATTATGGGAAAAGATCCATGAAGAACATGAGATAAGGGAGTGAATAAAATTGTGAAAGGGGAAGTAGAGCATGTAATGCTGCACGACATCACCAGCCAGCTCATACCGGAGCTACCAGTGCAATCAGGCTCATGTTTGAAAGAGGTCCTTGAACACACTCACCCCTCCTTCTAACCACCTACTCCAGCCCTTTGGTTTGAACATTTGATGGGCAGAGCTAAAAGAAGCAGAAAGAGAACTTGAGTAAGATAGGGGGGAAAAAAAAGGCAGGGCGGGGTGGACAGGAAGGAAGATGCAAGGAAGAAATGGTTGTAAAATAAGACACTTCTTTTCCTGTCCTGATGGCCTCTCTCTGTGTCCAAGAGCTATAATTCATATTCTTGGGTAATATTTATTTAACTTTAATTGGATACAGAGATTGCTAGCAATGCTAGCTATCGACTAGCAAATGCAACTGAAAACAGAGCTGAGAGACTGGAAGTGGTATCTGGGGATATGGTGTGCTCCTTGCTGTACCTACCACAGACTTACTCATACACCTCCCACAGCCCATCTCAAAGGCACTCGCCCAAAATGGTCATTTTATTTCCAAAGTCAAAGCTGATGTTAAACCAACTGTCTTTGTCATATGGAAGAAGGCGAATATAAAAAGGTCACTGAAGTGCCAGATGGGAGAATTTTTGAACTAGAAGCTCTGACATTAATTCTCTGTGTTTGTCTGAAACACTGAACTCAATGAGCAGATTAAATGTCTGTGCTGAATTGCCAAGTGAGAAAATAGTCACCCTCACAGAAAGACCAACTGATCAGACCTGGGGTGGGAATTGCACTTTCATAAAAATCTGAAAAGATCAAACACCTGCATCAAGTAAAATAACATTTTATACTAGAAGTTAAAATTGGTTACACAATTTTTTCCTTTCACCACCAACACACCAAGAGCTGCAGTATAGTACATATTTTTTTCTGCTAACTTGATACCTAAATATTAGCACCATTCCTGAATCAAGAACTATCCTGAGATCAGGAATTATTGAAAATTATTTTAGGCCCCCTCAACATGGTAAGGCAAAGCTGAGCATTTCTAAAACTTTAATTTTTTTTCTGTTTGTAGCACAGCCTAACTTCAGAAAAGTGAATTTCCAGTCCATTAAAGTTGATGTTCCTCTCCTTGCAGAGAAAAAGGGTCCAGTTTTGAAGAGAGTCTGTATTAGATTTTAGGTCTATAAAAACCTACATATGTCCTCAAAGCAAAACCCTGTTCTGTGACAACAGACGTCAGGAGGAGTCACCTAAGGACAGGGTCTCAAATAAAGGTCACACTGAAGTTCTGACAGCCTCTAACATTCATGAAAAGAGACAGAAACTCAACTGAGCTGATCTAAAGGGGCGTTTTGCTCTATTTCTGTGCTGATGTCCCAAAATACAGTAACTGTGTTAGTAAAAAAGCATGGCAAATAAAGTCTTCCCTTTACTTGCACAGAGCTCACATTTGTCACAGTGGTATGTAATGCAGTATGCCATGCAAGCCTTCCCTGGAATTGCAACCAGGCTGCTGCTTCCACTAACCTGGTTCCAGACCTGCTGCATCCAAAGGTAGGAGGACTATTCCTCCAAATAACCAAGCAGGGGGGCACAGTTGAGGATCAGCAGAGGTGTCAGTGTGAGAGAAGAAGCTTCCAGTGCTAGGCACAAGCCAAGGATGCCTTGGTAACCAGAAGAGCAGTGGAGAAAGTGTCTGAACATAAACACTCTCCTAAGAAATTGTGACAGGTGGTTTCTATACTCTTTTACTTAGTTACCCACTTGTATCTGTTGTCTATCCTCCTCTGTAACCATATGAACAGGATTTAAAAATAAAGATTAAAAAAATATTTTCAATCCCTTTTCCATATCAGCCTCCTGCTCCAACAGATGGCTACATGTGCCAGTGCAAGTTTATAGTCTTCTTTCCATAAGTGCATTATTAGTAGTTTTGTGCTAACAGTATATTAAGTCTTTCTGAGTTTACAGGTTTATAATTTTATTCTATCCTCCAAAACTCCCCCTGATCATGAAGTTATCAAAGGCACATCCATAAATGCAGTAAGTCTTCCCACTGCCATGTTCAAGTGTGAGAAATCTTGAGAGACTTGACAACAAAATGCCTATTCTTGCTAGATTCTGAGGCTGTCAGTAAGGTTTTTAAAGAAAATAAATCGTAAACAACTCCATGCCTCGAAAATGGGGTCTACCCAGTTCCTTTAGGCTCCTTTGCCTATCCCTAGCAAGCCTCTTGATTCTTTCAAAGTTATCACCAAGTACTTCTGACTCAAACAAAAAAAATTTGTCCTCTTACAAGCAGTGTCTGCAACAAAAACACTGCTGTTGGTCAGATCTGGTCATGCAACTGACAGTATAGGACTTAACATCAAACACTCAAAACCTTTAACATATATGCTCTTCATATAAGCACTGGAGAGGAAGGGAACAGGTCATGTAACCATATTTGTGAAATATATGCATTTGCAGGTGGAAAGGTTTTGCAACCATCTTCTGTCTGGTCTGATGACAACCTTCATTACTGAACCAGCATGCATGTTGCATGGTCATTTACAAATCATGCCACTCTCACATTAGCTTCAGCACATGCTTTAAATGTGCTTTGCAAGAAATAATTCAAGACTACAATGGTAAATTAGTTTGGCTCTTTTTCCTTCAGACCATTTCCATCATTAAAAAAACCACACAAAATTTTACTTACTTCATTCCTTTCCTTGTTTTCTTCATTTTTCTTCTTTCCTTTCTTTTCCTTTTTAACTACCTTTAGCAAAAGCCAGAGGATAAACTAGGTAACGAGAGTTGTTTGCTTCATTCTGCTAATGCATTTCAAAGTTTCATTCTAGCACCAAGAAAGAAATCTCTCCTGCTCTTAGTTGCTTCATCCCTGAGGCCAACAACCCTACAGGTTGAGAAATGCAGACTCCAAGGCAGATCAATGTCACAAGGAAAGACAAGCTCTCTGTGTGTTTCTAGACCTGCTCCTCTACATATTATCTTCCAAACCACTGAATTTGACAAAGTATCCTCTATCAAATCAGCACAGTATAAAGGTAGAGGCAGAAAAACAGCTTCAACTTTGTCATTATTCTCTTGTGTGAGTAATCTTCCAAGAGCTGAATAACCTACATTTCAATTCAGTCTCCCAGAAATCTCAATAACAGCCATCCATGACCTTTCTGCCATTGCTTTCTTTCATGGAAGTTTGAGAGTTCAGATGAGGATGACAAGCCCAGTTTCACAAATAATTAAATGAAAAGTCCTCACCTGTGTTTGGATCTCATACACACCTGATTTCTCTTTTTTTTAACTTGTTCTTTCTGTTTTTTTTCCCCTCAGACAAAAGACCTGGTTACAGAATTATATAAAACTTGAATGAAAAGTCTCAAAGGAATTTTCTAGCAGCTACTGCAGGTTTGTCAGACTTGCAGCAGCACAGTAACTTTCAAAGCAAAATGGTGTAAGAGAGGATAATGAAACTTGCTTCTCAGTACATTATGTGCTACACTGGAAAACATGCCATATCCCACAATTCAGTTTAGTCAGAAGCATAATTGAAAATTATAGCATCTAAAGTTATTTAGAATATGAAGAACACCCCAGTATATCTTTTCTTGCCAAGATGTATAAAACTTAAAATGGAGAGGTTTCAAACTGATACTGAGAAGAGCTCATTGTAAGAGGGACAACTACAATTTTATATGAGTATTGTATGAACAGCATAGAGATAGTGCTCATTTTAAAAAAAAAAGAGACAAAACCAACTATGCATTTCAACAGAGAAGTGAAAATCACTGCTGCTTCTTTGATGTGTTCAAGCCAAAACATGTGCTGTAGTAGACTTATGACTGTGCTCAAATGAATTCTAAAGAAAAAGCTGTAACAGTACAAAGCAGCCAAGCCTTCTACAGTTGGTGGCAATTTGCACCTTCAAAGCTGTGAGTTCATCATGAATCACCTTCAACAAGCAACAAATTCTAAGAATCAAGTTGGTCAAAAATCACATCTATCATTAGAACATCAGTGTGAGAAGTCTTCCTACCTTACAGTACATGAAGCTTCTCATGAAGAAATTGTCATAAAACTGAGAGTGATTGTAGATATTTTGCATGGCTTTCCCTGCACAGCTGCCTACAAGCAGTAAAATCACTTTTTATAATTATAAGATTTCATGTATCTGGACTACTTTGCCAAATACAGAAAATTCCTTGCCAACCTGAAAGTTAGGGGGCTAGTATCAACACTTTCCTGGGCAGCAGCAAAATCAACCACCCCACCATTAAACTGTAGAACTTTTCAAGATAACTCTTCTGGGTTACATTAAAATAAAATTTCTATAACCAATATTTAACAGAACCCATTTGTTCATTAAAACCCCCACTATTTACAGGAAGGTCTGGGCAAACCTATTTTGCACATATTCTCTAATGGTTTAAATATATTTTCTGTGTATTTACACAAAGATTTAATAAACTGGAGAAGGACATATTCAAACATGCTAAGCCTCTAGACTGAAAAGCATCAGAAATGAATTAAGTGAAGCTGAGCTTTCACAATATACAAATGGACATTATGCCTTTTCCTAGTCATTTTATTTCCTCACTGCTCACTTGGCGACATTTGGTATTTTCCTCTTCAGGTATGTTGTACACAATTTAATATTAAATTACAAACATCCAACACAGCAAAACTGAAATATAACTGACATAAATTCTATTCAATTTCCTGGATAGAATGATACAGACTGGATCCAAAGCTTTCTGATATGGTATTTGTCACTACCTTAGGTTATTTTACATTTATATAACATCTAGCTGAATTTATTAAGTTAGTTTTCAGTCAGAAGCTGCAGCAGATCTAGTCAGCAGGATGAGATAGCAAGTTCAACTCTAGAATTAACATACACAAATTCCAAAAAAACCTTCTAAAAATTTTTGCAAAATAAAAGAAAAATCTCTACTCACTCTTTCCACACCATTTCTGACTAGCACCCCAAACCAAAGACTACTAACAGATAAAACTGTACAATTCTGTGTCCTCCTCAGGCCAGTCCAGAACTGATACAGCAACTTCAGAGAAGCCCATCCACCCAGGAATATGATAAACAAAATAACAAGATCACTTCACCAGCAATAGAGAGAAAGCCCAGAAGTTACTACAAAGTGGTACAAATACTACTTTGTATTTTGCTATAAAGGCAAAATTATGTGTTTACTGGGCTGATTCAAAAATTTTGTAATACAAAATCACCCCCCTGAATTCAATATTCAGTACTATATTAAATTACTAATTCACTACTTGCTTTTGCCAAATTGCTAAACCTAGAAATATAAGTAGGCTTCTATCAGGGAGTGGAATGAAAGATATCAGTGAAAAATATGCCACACATCAAAGAGATGCATATAATCAATAACTGTGACAACATATAATATCCTTATCTCAAAAGCAAAAAGCAGTCACAGAAAGGTATTTACTGAGCTATACCAAAACCCAGAAGTCACAGTGTAGGTGGAAGGAGCACTTAAGGACTGATGGAGTTGCCCTTGGGAGAACTTGTGCTGACATGAACATTATAATAGGAGTATTAAGAAAAATAAAGTCCTTAAGGGTCAGGTTCTTAACATCACCAGTACATTCATGTACCTTCCTAACACAGTAGCAGAAGAAAAACTTAATTAAAGATGCTGGAAGCCAATATGGTCTTACCTAAGGGAACTCAAGTTCAGAAAATAGTAATTAACCTGCTCTTCCCAAACTAAGAACACCAGCTATTCCTTTAGTTCAGAAACAGGCTTTGGAGAACTGATATCGCCCAGCCTCTCTGTTGTTTCAGTTAATATTTGATAGGATACTCTTATTCATTTCAACAGTGATTGTAAACTGTAATTATCATTGTATCAATACCTGAAACACTTAGGAACATTTTAACACTAGTATTATCAAATCCAATTTACAAACCATGTATAGCACTGCCTGACAGCTGAGTATTTTTGCCTTTCTGGGACTTCAAAGGGGAATAACCCCAACAGACAGAGCTGTCTGGATCTGCTCAGCAGCTCCTGTGACCTTTAAGGGGCACACCTGCACTCACATTTATACAGAAGTTGCCATACATGACAGCCCAAATTCTCTCCTGCCCCAGGCTGAGCACTCACACACACTCTCACCCCAGCAAACTCCTGCTGACCCCAAACACCCACCCAGGGCAGCTGCTGAAATCTGCAGGGGCAAACGGAAGCCAGCACTGTGCAAGGATTTCCCTTAAAAAATAAAATAATCCCTTACCCCGTTCCCTCCACAGCTGGAGCCCTGCAGAGCAGCCTGTGGCAGCTGTCCTGTGGGACCAGCCAGGCACACTTGCTCTTCAGCCTAATCACAGCCCCTTCACGGCTCTGTCCATGCTCTCATCTGCAGGGGCTCTGGGAGAAACAAGAACTGCCTGCCCGAGACAAACAGAACTCTCCAAACAACCCACGAGTGCTTACAGTGTGATGGGAAAATATCCAAAAGCATTGGGACAGGTTTGGTTTTAGAGATTTTAGGGACTAGTTTTGTGTAAGATTTACACAGCAAAATAACTAAAAAAAAAAATGTATACATATATAGGTGAACATTTTTGCTATAGGACCTCAATGGCTGGCCAACCTTGCATTAAGATGAGTTGTACAACTCCTTGAAGCTCTTTCCGCCTGGAGTCCGGGACATGAAAGAGACTACTGCAAGCACTCACTCCTCAGGTGAGCCCTCATCTCGTGCTGTGACAGACCCCAGCCTCACTGCAGAATTGATTCACCAAAAGATCTTTATCTTCATAGAGCACTTGGCAATAACTGCCTATTAAACTACAAATTTCTTCCCTTTCCCGTCTGTGTTCCTAACTTTTGGGCACATTTTCCACATTTTAAGTTAATTTTTCCAGCTAGTTAATTTGGGGTCTGTATTTCCAAAACAGTATTTAAGCTCAGAAAACTAAAATGGGAGAACTCTAGAGACAGTAGTAACACAGCAAGGTAGAGGTGATGGCTTTAGACTTGGGAAGAAAAAACCACTTGGAGGTAGAAAGATGATGGAAGCAACAAATTTCACATATATATGAAAAGATAAAACTGAGAGAAAAATGCAGCTTAAAATTTGCTTTAAAAAAAGTCCCACATGCCTGGACTTCCATTCCTTGTACAATATGAGGGCAAACACAAGTGGCTGGGTGACTTCTATGCATTAAACAATGGTTTGCAATTTATTAATAGGCATGACAGTATAAGCAAAGGAAAACTTCCATAAAAATAATTAAAAAATAATACAACTGAAATATCTCTTGCCACAGAAACATTCTGGGTAATTCTCAAAAAAAAAAAAAAAGCATCTCTACTTTCTAAGAAAAAACTATGTAAATTAAGGTTGTACATAGCGTGAAACTGACCACCTCACATCACTTACATTGCAGTACACATAGCATCTTTTAAGAAAAGAACTCGAGCAAAATAATAATGAGACCTTTGGAAAATAATTGATGTAGGACTGAATCTTTACCCTTTAATCATATACGGTGACAAAGAAGAAGAACCCTTTAATTGGCAAGTACAGAAAAAGCAAACATGAATCCCTGTCAAACTAGTTATTTGATCCCACATTGATATACAACTGATCTCTTCTTAGAGTATAATTCACATGCTGCATAAAGATAAGCATGCTCCTCCAGAAAAAAATCTCCTTTGCTTCTGTCCTTAACTAGTAATAGCGAAAACCATCTCTCATCACTACCATTACTACCACAGTTTATTTCCTTTAAATAGTAGAACATATGGTGAAATACTATTTTTTGCTCAGTTCCCCTGGATTTCTGTTGAGTAAGTTTTCTATGGCTTGATCTACAACTGAAACACACTAGCTGTCAGTTAAGTCATCAGAAATCATTCAAATAATTCCATTCTATGGCTACATTTTAATTTTTCTGTCTTGTACTAATGGTAACTGCTGCTCTTTTCCTCCTCTCTTTCCCTGAACATGCTGCTGCTCTAAGCTTTCATATGTTGAAATATTCCTCTAAGATCCAAACCGCTGTCAACACACTCCTACATAAGCATTCAAGAACGACTGCCTAAAAAGACTACCTCACTTTTTGTTATATTAAATAAAGACAGCATGCAAGAGAAATAAAATCATGACAGAGGTTAACAAGGCAAAAAAATATTCTGACATCCATGATATAGTATGTATTTATAAAGGATCATTTTAATTTTATCTTCTACCACCCAGCAAATCTGTAACTGTTATAGACATTATTCAGATCTAGCAAGATGCACAGACTTGTTAGAGATGAAAAAGTGGCTGATCACGTCCTTCACTCACTCATCCCAGAGGGCGTTCAGCCAAGCATGTATCGGAAAAAATTGCCCATACTATCCTCTTAATACAATTATAAATAAGGCTGCCAGAGAGAGAGAGAGATACAAAGCTGTACCGAGAAAAGCATCGCTTTTAAGCTTCCCCTACCTTTTCCCTGGTATTTACAAACCGCAGGCAGTACTGCTGGGGAATCTCACCAGGGTGGCTGCCGAGAGGTCTCATGTGGCGTTCCCGGCTTCCCACCGCCTCCCTCTGCCTGGATGTTAAGCATTCCCGAGAAAACCCACCCTGACATGCACAGAATGAATCCTGCTCAAGTTGGAAGCATGTGATAACTAGGCTTCAGGTTGAAACAGGAAACCCCAGCACCCAATTAATCCCAGAGATTTAAACAAGCCCCATCTTACCGTTTTGCTGTTGCCCAGATCAGGTCAGATTCACCTGCAACTCTTTGGCATCTCTCTAGCAATGTTAGTGTTTGCAGTCAGGCCGGGCTCATTCAGCAACTGAATTCACAACATCTTTCTGCACTAGCAAGCTGAAATGGTACGGCTGTACTACAGCTAAGAAAGGGGGAAATCTAAAGCAGCAAACAAAGAAATCCCTCAAGACAGGGTAATCCCAGTGGAGTAGAATATAAAAGGTACAGATGAGCACTGAGGGTACAGTATTTCTCTGTCTAAATTTCAACAGCAATACTATGATGTTTCTAAATAGATTTTTTTTAAAATATATGATGGACTTGCCTGTGGAGTTCCCAGAAAGGCAGAGTATCCAGGCTCTGCAGCAGCATTGCAGCCAAAGTAACCATGCATATGCTATCGAGGCAATTTACAGCAGTCTTTTTGAAAAGATATTGATTTACAGTGTAGCACTGCCTCAACCCAACGCAGGACTGCAGCCAAAATAGCTAATGGTGATTTTACAGGAATTAAGGAAAAAGACTCAACATTCAATCAAAGGATGAAACTAATCATTCCCAATTCAATTCTGTCCCAGTCCTGAAAGATATCAGAAAGTTCTGGAGTGACAAAATGACATTATAGCAATAATCTATGGGCAATCTGTGGGAAAAAAGCACTATGAATACCACCATCCACTTTTACATAAACAATAAATATTAAAAAGCATTTAAAATTGATTGAGTCAGAATATGAATTCTGAACTTAGTTTCAGCATTTTAGGGATGAAACTTAGTATTTAATTTATGAACGCACAAAATACACAAAGCTGTGAGTAAGCAATAGACACCTACTTCGTGCTGGGAATACACTACTCGGCCCAAGCAAGCTTGAGTGAGGCAGGAGAGAAAAGAGGGCAGCAGGAGAAAACCCTGGCAAACCCTCAGGGAGGGCTTCTCCAAAAAGGAGGCAGCGCATCTTCTCCATCTCCTTCTCCTACAGCAACCCCTGCTGGTCTGTGCTTCAGATGTCTCCTGGCTCCCCAGAAACCTCCTGGGGTTGGGGGAGCACTGGGCAGACTGTGTGCAGTGCTGTGACTGACCAGGACAGGGAATAGTAACATGTACATCAGCAAAACCTTCAGGAGGAGAAGAGTACAGATCAGCTGAGATGACATCTTCAACACCCTGAAATATTGTTCATATTTATATAATGATGAGGTACAATGAACTAGCAGGCAAAACACAGCCCTGGGTCACGCCCCAGGCAGCTCCAGTGACCCTCATCACAAAACTATTGGAAATGGGCTCCCCTGTACAGTCCCACTTTGAAGAAAGTGTCACTCAACTCTTTTGCTCAAGTCCCACCATAGTGACCAAGACTTACACGTGTTGACACAGTTCTCAGCTCCAGGCTCACAGCTGAACCTAGATCAGTGGCTCCAGTGACACATAAAACTTGAATGGCATAAGCAAATTCTATAAGATGCTTCCAAAATGACCTAGCAATTGTTATCTTTTCCCCTCATCTATTTCCCTGCCCTAGTCACAGGGGCATAATCAAACTTCTCCGTTTCTGAACTTGGTTTCTAAGCAGATAGAATTCTTCACATCTCCTGAAAAAACATGACTTCCACTCTCTTGAAAAAAATTTTCCTTTACTCTCTCTCAAGTGTGAGGCTCAGAAGAAAACCTGAAAAAGAGCTTCCAGTGGAAATTTTATGAGAAAATACTTTCAAAATATTTACATTTCTTGACCTTATTCTGACAACATCAAATTTGGCTGAGGACAGAAGAATGCTCAGGAAAAAAAAAAGAGATAGTAAGTGTGAGTAAGCATCTGCAGAGACCAATATGTGCCAAAAGACAGGCACCATGTTAAGGGAAAAGTGGTGGACAGACCTGGGAAAAGGAAACACAGAAGGCAAGGAAGGCAAGCCAGAGAAACAGGGAACTGCATTCCAGAGGCAAACAAGGTTTCGGGCCAAGGGACAGAGACTGAAAAAAAGCCAAACAGACTACAAAGTTATAGAACCACAGAATGAGTTGGAAGGGATCCACAAGGATCACTGAAGTCCAACTCCTGACCCTGCACAGGACCATCCCCAAGAATCGCACCATGTGTCTGAAAGTGTTGTCCAAATGCTTCTTGAACTCTGTCAGGCTTGGTGCTGTGACCACTTCCCTGGGGAGCTGTTCCAGTGTCCTCTGCCCCCAACACTCAAGGTGAGGCCACCCCAGTGCAGAGCAGAGCAGGACAATCCCCTCCCTTGCCCGGCTGTGATGCTGTGCCTGATGCCCCCAGGACAAGGTTGGCCCTCCTGACTGCCAGGGCACTGCTGACTCATGTTCAACTCACCAATGACCCCATGTCCCTTTCTGCAGGGCTGCTTTCCAGTCATTCTCCAGTTTTTCCATACTTTACTGACCCATTCCAGGCGTAAAATCTGGCACCCACCCTTGTTAAATTTCATATGGTTGGTTATTGCCCAGGTATCGTAATTTGTCTAAATCTCTATCTGCAGGGCGTCTCTGTAGTGACATATTACTCACAGAAATATCCCATATTTAGAAGTTAATTATTTTTACTCTATTGAAAAAAAGTTTCATTTATTTCATTAAAGCCCTTCTTGTTGCCTTTGTCTTTGACCTTCCTCAAAAGATCCAATTCCAATTGGGCTTTGGCTTTTGTAACTGCATTCTTGGAAGACATATCTAAATTCCTTCCTGATTATTTGTTCCCCATTCCAACTGCTATATAATTCCTTTTTACATTTGAGTCTTGTTAGGAAGTCTTTGTTCATCCATGCAGCCTTCTCAGCATTTTTGCTTGACTCCCTACTATTCTTATCCCCCTCCTTCTCTTGTGCTAGCCCCATCCCTTGCCCTACTCCCAACCCCATTTGCAGACTGTGGTTGAACATAACTTGGCTGGAGCACAAATATGTGCTCTGCTGCTGCCCATGGTACCACAGAGAGGATTGGGAAACCTGGCTGGAAGGCAAAGGCTATCTAGAATTACAAAAGGAATTGATGGAACACACAAAGACCTCTGTAGCATGGGACTGGTTTGTTTCTCAAGGGGGTGGGAGAGTACCTGACCTAAAAAAAAGTATCAATACAATAACTAAAAATAAAAATAGTCAAATAATTATGGAGTTAGATTCAGATTTTAAAACTCTCCATGGAAGCCAGCTGCAAACACAAGCTTCACATTATCAGTACTTTAAGTGCTGCCAACACTTTCATCCCAGGGCAGACTGCAAAATGCTGTGTGGCACTTGGGAACAGTTCTTCACATATAAAGAGGTGTCTTTGGAGCTTTCCAAGATAATAGCAAATTGCTACACTTAAAATTTTCATATTTTCATTAGTCTTCATTGAGTCATCTGAGAGGAGGGAAGACAGGAAGCAAGGGAGAAAGGCAGCTAACACTTCCCTCCTCTCCAAGAAGTAATAACCAAATGTAGTAACTAGTAAAAGTTTATATATCCATATCAACCCATTTTCTCCCCAGAAAGAACTGCATGCCTAAGAAGAGCCACTTCTTCTCAACACAAACCTTTCCATTTTGACAACTGCAGACTGAATATACAAGGAAAAAATAAACACTTTTGAAAATTTACTCACTTGTCAAAGTCATTTGGACATCTAGCAAGCCATTTCACAAGCCACTGATAATATTCATGAAGAAATTATTTAACAAGATGCTTAAGAAGTTGTGTTCAGAAATTGACAGCTGGATGGGATACCTGTCAGAGTCCAGTACAGGTCCTTGCTATCATAGGTTATGTAAAATATGACCCCCTTTCCCTAAACTGAGAAGTTTGGGTTTGGTTTGAGTTAGAATACATGGAGTACAAGCAGACATGACCTTAATAAAACAATCCAGCAGTGATACAAACGTATTGAATGTGAAGAAAGTAACTTTTATCTTAAGATGGCAAGTGAAGCAGTGAATAATACTGCACATTGGAATGCATGACAAGTTATTTCAAGTATAATATGCTGTTAGAATGATTTGCAATACCAATATTTGAACTATAGCAGTTGCATCATCTGGTATGGTGGAACTTCACTTAAAAAGTCACTCTGAAACAAAATGCAAGGCAACATAGTGCTGATTAGTTTTGCAGCTTTTAAGACCAAAAAGGAGATTTTGTGGGTTTAGGGACTGGTTGCAGGTACAGTTTGCATTACAAAGAATATTGAAACTGCAAACTCAAAGGGAACAACGGCAACATAGAAAATACTGTATATAAATAAAATAATTCAGACTACAACGTATGGGTGCAGTGTATCTATTAAACTTGGTATTTTATCTTGATTTAGGATTTCCTTGTAGGAAAGTCAAATATTATTTCCCAAGCCTCACTTTTTTCTTCTTTGTTTTAAGGTCATAGTTTAAGGTATTGAACAAGCACCATTCTAAAGAATCATGTTAACCTCTGCTTATTAGCTAAAAGTACTTAAAGAAAACACACCCAAAGGCCAGAGGCAATCAGATCTGCAGCATGATCAGCAGTTAATATACACAGATACCAAGTGTAGAACTTGATCAAAACATGGAACTTTCAAGAAAGCAGGTTTGTGGGCTTTCCTCACTGGCAGTGGGCACCCAGCTAGGTCCAAAATGAGACTCCAGCACATCTCATCCTGCAAAAACAAGGTATGTCTTGCTATACAGAAACAAATAAATAGTTCTCTCTCATTCATGCTTGCAAAAACAATCACAACTATTACACACAGACAGAATTCTGAGCTAGTACTGTATTCATGCTTTTAATAATACATTAAAATTGCACTGAAAAGAAGTGCAAAGTCTATTTGGAAAGAATATGAAGCCTATACCAAGTTTCAGGCAAAATTCACCAAAGTTCCTCATCCCCAACTTGCAAGACAGTAGCTGATAGCAGCATCATTAATTCTCAGTCATACAATTACATGTGTTGTCAACATTATTTACATTTCTCTACTGAAATAAAGGAATCTTTCCAACACATAAATAAAATTCTAGGCAAAATATGCACCGTAATTCCCATGACTTACGATGTACCTGTATATATACATAATCTTAGTCTCAATATTATTAATGCATTAATATAATTAATATATTAATACCACCACAACCTAGAATACTTAGGAAAAAAGACATTTAAATCAACATCTCAGTCAGTAATGGTTAAAAAACACCAAAGAGAACTCAAAGAGTGTAAAATTCAAGCATATGCTCTGTGATTGGAAGATGATAACAACTGGCAAGATGACTTAGTGCAGTAGCTTTAATTAAACTAACCTATCTACCATGATGGACACATAAAGAAACCCCACTGTACTGGTTTGAAAGTAAACCAGCGGGAGAAATTAACCCCACACAAATAACCTTGAGAAAGATTTCAGGTTGGAGTTACAATTTGTAGAAAGATTACAATAAATGCAATGATACAGAAAAACTGGCCTCAACTTACAAAGCCAAAGCACGACCTGTCTCCCTGTTATCAGGGCAGTGGTCACAGTCCGATTAAGCGGTGGTTGCAGTGCTGTTGAAGTGATGGTTGCAGTCTTGTTGAAAGCAGTGGTCCTGTGGAAGGTCTGGTCCTCTTGTGGAAGTTTGGTTTCTGCTCCGGATCTGTCCAGTGTGGTGGCAGCAAGGAGAGACCAAAGTGGGACTGAGGCAGGACCAGAGCTGGTCTGCAAGAGGCAGCAAGGAGAGTGGCAGCAGCAGCAGGAACAGTTTTCCTTTTGGGAGAAAGCACTATCCTGTCACCATCCATCTCCTGTCTTCCAAAATCCATGCCGCTGTAACAGCAAATGCACCGTGAACAGGTAAATCCTACAGGGACCACTCAGGCAGCTGCAGCCAGCACACTCTGGAAGGTATTTTTAAGATTGACTGCCAGAAGCACAAGAATCTGACCAATCTTTTTCTGCCAATTCTCTGTGTCCTTGGAGACATCACACCAGAGCTCTCTCTGTGGTGAGGTTTGGCATTCTCACAGTGCTTCCTCACCTCTTCTTTTTGTTCCTTTGCACCATGTTGGAGCTCAAATTTGTAAAAGAAGGCCCAGGCATCCCCCAGGTCAGAGTCTATCTTCACCTTCCAGTGGAACCACTATCTGGCCTTGGTTATTTTACCCTCCCTCCAGGACAGCTTGGCCACAGCCAGCAGGATATGTGGGTCATGTTCACACTTCTTGAGAGCATCCACACTCTTGGTCTTTCATTGCAGCCGCGCTTCAAGGGAAATTGCCTCTGACCAGAGGATTCCCGAGTTGGGGCACTCTCGCAGTGCCTTGGCCATCAGAGTGTTTGCAATGTTTTTCAGCACAGCTGAAAACCACACAGACTCCAACCAGTGATCTTCTGGTTGAGATTCTTTGGATTCTTCAGGCAAGACTTTTCCAAGATGGCTCTTGCTCTAGTCAACTGCCCGACTTTCTCGTCCAGCCTGGACAGCAAAAGCCACCGGGGTATGGAATTGGGGCACTTCTTCAACCCTTGACTATAAGCCTCCCATGCTTTCTTTACCAGCTCTTTTTATTCCACAATTTTTCCTTTTATAATCCACAATCTGGGGAGGTTCTTCAGGACTTCCTCACAGAGCTGCTGTAACGCAGGACACCCACTTAGCTAACAATACTCATGTTTGCAATCCAAAATCCAATAAATAAAAAAAGCTAACCAGGAAAGGATAATAATATTTCTGTGATATGAATTTTAATAATGAATACAAGAGACAGAGTTTACAGAGTTTTTCTTTAGGGAGAGCTATAAAGGATTAACAATAGCTTTTTAATATCTACCAGTATAAATCCCAGGGATGAATCCCTGAAAATGTTTCATTTTGAGTAACATATATTGCTACAGCAGATCTCATAAAAGGACAAAGCTCAGTGATACCCTATTTCAAAGTCATCCACAGAATTTTAGCTAGGAGAAGAAAGCTTTCTATAAATGAATTAAAACTTAACACAAAATGATGAGCTCACCTTCATTTCTTTCTCAAATTGAAATATGTCATCCACCAAAATTCTTGTCTTCTTGGAAAGCACTGGATTTCAGCCTCCCTTCATTTTCACTTTGCAATACTCATATGAAAGGCTTTGGGTTTGGGTCCTTATTGGGACCAGTGTTATTTAATACCTTCACTAGTGACACAGATGAAGGGATCAAGTGTAGCCTCAGCAAATCTGCTGATGACACCAAGCTGCATGGTGCTGATGGCTCTCCTGAGAGACGGGATGCCATCCAGAGGGACCTGGACAAGCTTGAGAAGTGGCCCATGGGAATGTCATGCAGTTTAACAAGACCAAGTGCAAGTGCTGCATCTGGGCTGGAGTAACCCCTCGTATCCACACAGGCTGGGGGATGAGGCGATTGAGAGCAGCCCTGCCCAGGTGGACTTTGGGATGCTGGTGGGTGAGAGGCTGGACATGACCCAGCCATGTGCACTCACAGCTCAGAGAGCCAAATGTGTCCTGGGCTGCATCCAGAGCACTGTGGGCAGCAGGGCCAGGGAGGGGATTCTGCACCTCTGCTCTGCTCTGTGAGATCCCATCTGGAACACTGCCTCCAGCTCTGGGGTCCCTGCACAGGAAGAACATGGACTGCATAATGAGGCTTAATATTTAATATATTTATAAAAACAGTATTTCTGCAACAATCTCATGGCAGCTACGATTTTGTTCTTTCTTTTCCTATTTTTTTCTGAAGGTTTGCCTATTTTTTAGAGTACTGCTTAACATGTAATCATTATCTTCACACTGTCATTCAATGACCCTACAATTCTTATCCAGAACAATGTAGTTTGTTTAGATTCACCGTTACACATGCATATCTAAGTTCTTCATATGCATTGGTTCATACATACTAGTATGAAATTCCCTTATCATTTCATCATCCAAACAGTCTATATTGCAGAATCCTTGGGCAACTCAACTAAATAACTTTTTTTAATGCATCAGTTTTTTATGCCTCTTCCATGTCTTTGTCTCCTACCTGGAGGATTAGTTGCCATTCACCTCTAAATCTCAAAAATGAGTATTTTACCAGTTCTGCATGGCATACACAGCACATGTGACAGATGTAAAACCATCACACAAATCACAATGACTGGAAAATCTGATGATAGCAAAACACTAGGTTAGATGGTGGCATGACACGAGATTAAACAAGTGGCTGACAAACTAAATAGAAACACTCAAATAACATCTGATTTAAGAATATTGTTGATTCTCATTATAAAATATGAGGAGCAGCTGTGAGAATCATCTCCCCTCCTTCCAGCTCTATTTGTCTAGAAGGCTGCACTACCTGACGGACAAGGGTTTCACTGCAGTCACCCATACTTTTGTTCTTTACTAATTAAATTGGCACAGAATGATGATCAGCAAAAAGGTGAGTCAAAGCTCAGACTGATGCAATGCTGAGTCAAGTGCTCACAGGAAACAAGCACCAGAAGTGCAGGTATTGCACTAATATTTATCTGTTCTTTGGTTAAATACAAAGGGTTGGTTTTGACCTATAAAACCCTTTACCGTCTGGGTCACTACCCCTTTGCAGACTGCTTTTCTTGTCCTCTTTTATCTCAGTAATTCAGACAAGAGGGTTGCATTCACCTGGGCATTCTCACTGAAGGGCACTTCAGTCCAGAAGCTGATAAAGCTTTAATGCATGTTGAGCAGCTTATCTATTTTCCCAGGATTTCTTAGGTGAGAAATAGAAAGCATCTCAGGAGGAGTGAGCTCCTGAAGATAAAAAACTTCAGAAGGGACAAGGAAAAAAAAGCCTCTTACACATACTATTAAAAATACCTCTACAAAATACAGTTAGTTGTAGTACAGCTACTGCAGCTTAAATGTTCACAGAGCACCCATCCTCACAGAATATTTCACCTAAGCGGTTTTTTCCCTCCCCAGACCATCTCTTTCCATACTTCTAGAGCAGAAGCCCATTACAGCATGTTCTAAAATAGACTCCCTATTGCCCTACGATCTTATTAAGTAGAAGAACATGGATTTTCATGTGATGGAGCACAGTGGCTACAAAGGGCTGGGACAGATTTATACATCAAGAGATTTATTCAAGAGCAAATATGTGGCCTATAAAAAAATTCATGAGGCCCCTAAAGTTTTAATAATTTTAAAAGGAGCAAAATACTGATTTCAGAGGGGGGAAAGAATTTTCCTTACTTTGTTTCAGATTTTTATTAATTTCTTGGAAGGACATTTTAAAGGAAACATGCCGTTTCAGGCTAAAAAATTCAATTGTAACTTCTTTTGGTTAAATGACATGGAAAAAATATATTGATTCATTTATCTAGTTTATATCTATCTCTCTTGTATCAAGATGAAGAATCCATTATATGCGGGAAGAGAAAAATTAAGGTTTATGACAAAACAAGTGAATGATTCCATAGAACTAACAGGTTGAAAGTTGAGAATAGATGTCTTCTTCCACTTAAATCACCACCACAGGATTTAGAGCACAACGTTTCAACCCAAAAACTCTACAAAATACTGAACGTTTAGCTTTTCATGAGAGCTATCTGTAGTTTTGGGGAGTGGAGAGATGTGCTTCCAAACAGTGAGAGAAATGTGGACAGAGATGGCCTCCAACAGGAGAGGCTCATCACCTTTCTGGGCACTGAGGTAAGGCTGACTGGCTGGGAGTTCCCTGCATCCTCCTTGTCGCCCCTTCCAAAGGTCTGGATGACATTTGCTTTCCTCCAGTCTCTTGGACTGATTATCATGACCTTTCAAAGATGATCAAGAGCAGCCTCCCTGCAGTGTCCACCAACTCTCTCTTGTGTGCATGGACACACTAAACTTCAGTGGGAAAAAATTAAACCTGGTAGTATATTTAATTTCTGACTGATTTAGCAGAAGATTACTATGAAAAAAATTCTTACTGTACCATAGCACAAAGTCAAATCCCCTTAAAGCAAAAATTGTCACAATCTAAGATGTCCCATGACTATCTAAATGCAGTTAAAATAATAACAATGTATTGTTTCAGATCTTTTCTTAAGAGAAATCTGACCTTTTTCTCTAGAAAAGAACAAAAAATTCTTGAAAATGAGACAACATGAGCTATATGGTTAGTGGACAAAACCATGTAGCAGTGAACACACTTTCTTAGAAACTTCTTGTATGAAGCAGAGTCACTGATATTTGATTATTCTGCTGTTCTTCCAAATAGTAAGATGCCTTATTGATACTTAAAAATAAAATTAGCATTGGCCTAGCAGCTTAGTTATTAAAATAGGTCTTCACTCTACTAGATGCTTAATAGACAGAGAAGCAATTTTTTTTTCACAAAACCCCTTACAGCATCAGGAGCAAAACAAAAGTTTTACCATAAAAACCAATAGTGCATTTAATTATGAATGGTAAGTGGGAAAAGAGGTCTAGAACAGAAGAAGTATCAAAACATATAAATTATGATTCCCCTAGAGCGTTTCAAGGACAAACTGCAACCTAAAGTTAACTGAGGAAATGTTTTAAGGCCTCAGAAATGTAAATGCTGCAGAACATCTCTTTTGAGGTATGATTCGCAACAGAAGTGGGAGAACCCTTATGCATAAGGTACTTCAGCATAAAATTATGGCTCCTGGCTGACAAAATTTTAACAAAAATGACTGAAAAATATCCTTAAATGCTTTTAGAGCTTATAATATTTAGGGGTTTATATGTCTAATAGAATATCTGTCTGTCCTCAAAAAAGGTTGTGGAAATAATTTAAAATGTAAAAAGACAGTACTAGCAGAAACAATTACAGCAGAAATAAGCAGAAACAGCAATAAAAATTCAGACAAGAAGAATTCAAAGATTCCACTGAAGCCACAGTAATAGGAAAAAAAACCCAAAAGATCACTTTAAAATGTCTTATGGCTGCCTTTGAATTTCATATGCCAAACGCATATCTGACACTTCCAAAATAAACAGTTTCTATTTGAAATGTTGCAATAAAAATACACATCTCATACTCTACACTTACACCAGAGGTGTTTATATTCCTGGGGAGTCTCATTAACCTCGGTGCAACCAGTATGTTGAGAGATAAACACACAAAAGGCTGGTTGTTCTTTAGCTACCCAATACAGCACAAACCACCAATTACAATACATGCACAGATGGCTAATTGGTTTTATCACAGTTTTCACAAGTTTGGGAAGGCGGACACCACCTTTCCCAATTTCTCTGAGGGTTAGTACCAGCAGCACAAAACCAATTCATGTGTTGAGGCCCCTTGGGTTGTGTTGCCCTACTTGGTCAAACAAAAACTAAAAAAATGTATAGTAGTTTACATGATATACTCAACATCCCTGATTAAATTTTATGTAGGTCTTCACTACACACATTGATTTTATCTCTCAGCTACTTATGAATTGCTAAAAGGATTGTCACATAAATGACGAATTCTAAGCATTTCAGAACAAGAACAAAGTTTACAAGGCTCACAATTAATTTGTCAGAAATGGCAACACTGAAACCCACTAAAATAAGTGCAAGAAACAGTCTTCAAAGCTAACAGGTAAATTTTAACAGGGCCTTTTTGTTCAAAACTATTGTATGTAACATTGCTTCTTCCTCTAAAATACCTGATGATACAGATCTCGCTCAGCAATATAAACAGGAGGACTAGATCACAGGCTTCTGTAATTAAGTTTTAACAGGGACAGCAGTAACAGCTTCCATCCCAAAATCAGCTGTGTGTAAGTTTTGCATATCAGTAAGTTTCACACCTATTTGCTGAAGCAGAATAGGGAGACTGAAGACTCCACAAAGAGATCTGAATTCCCAAGAGGACCTCCAAATATTAGAAATCATCTTCCCCCACAGTCCTAAACTCTTGCCCATTCTCCCTAAAACCTGACTTTGCTCCATACCCACTCTTCTGCTTTTACCCTGCATATCCATACACGCCAATGTGCTTTTCCAATATCTTCCTGAATCCTCCAAATTCTTTATTAGGCTCCTTTTTCTTGGAGGGTATTTCGAATTCTGTATTTCATTTACTAGAAGCACTGAATATACTCGGGGGAAAAGCAGCATCCTTGCCCTCACAGTTACCTCAGGCCCCTCAGGTTATCACCTGAATCCTGAGGGAATATGTCACAGGAGCAGTCTGACTGTCCCTTTCCAGATGGAAGTCCCTTCTTGCTCTTTAGCACATGCACAGGTAGGTTAGCACAGATCCTATAAAGAATTGCAATGTGCTTCTACAATATGAAATCCTATAAAATTTCTGTTATGCTTTAACAAGTCTCTAATATGTATTAATTAAGAGTATTTTCAGTGTGCCAACCTCAGGAAAAGCTGGATTAAATTACAAACATAGAAGAAAAATTGTTTTGGGAATAAATGCTAGCCCTTGCTAAATTGTAAATGTTTGAGACAATGAGGACGTGTAATTTCTAAAATTACCCATCATTCCTACACCTCCTTTCCTGAAAAATGTCACCTGCAAAGTGATGCTGAAAACAGCCTGGCTTGCAGAATGCATGTGCTATCAAGGCAGGAAAAGAATAGTTCTGTCTGCCTGAACAGGGACTCTGGGATGCACCTGTACTCCTTCATGAATGTGGAGAGAAAGCAAGCAAAATAACTTGGATTTTTTTCAGTATAAAGAATAAAGGGTGCCCTCCATCTCATCCCCAAAAGCTTATATTCACTTCTAGGCTGGGATATTTCTGCTTCAAACAAGCACTGAAACTAAAATGACTCAATTTTTTGATAGGCTTATTGAGGACGTATTTTTTAAAAAGAGCTGGAAATTAGGGTTAAGCAATTCAAATCCATCTTTAAAAAGCATAGCTTAGTAATGTTGGATCACTGAGGACTACTTATTACGATTACCAGCAAAAGCTGCCAGTAGTGTTTACAGAGATCTGAAATAAATTCTTGTCCTATACTGGAATAGTCACATTATCCTTTTCTTATTCTTCCTTTCCCATAGCAGATGTCTTATCACGAAACAAATGAAACAATCTTTGCAGACACATCATTCCAAGGATCACACCAGGCCAGAGCACTGCCATTTCCCAAGCCATTTCAAGGCAGATGAAGAAGTCAGAAATGCTCTGTCACAGGACAGGGAGAGTTTAATAGGTGAGAAGATGTACCTGTCTGTGTGCAACTCTGGGAAATAAAAGTTTCCAAGTTGGTACATTGTTTGATATGATCTCAAAATTCAAGGGGATTGAATTTGGGATTTGCTTATTCTAAATTAATATTTTAGCCTTTATTCTGACTGCCAACTTCATTCCCCTAAAGCTCAACTTTTGAGAGGGCAGGGGGAAAGCTATCATGGAATATTAAACTGCATAATATGGCATAAACAGTAGCAAACAACACAGATCAAGTGCATCCCTGGGGTCACCTTTGAGAAATATTCATTTACATTTTTTAATTGCTGCTTTTCATTTCAAACCCAGGTAATATAAACAACATTAAGCCTGCCCTTATCAAACAGCTGTTCTTTAACCAAAATATGAAGCCAAAGTAATAAAAATGAATACCAAATAAAGGTTCAAACCCATTTCCATATGATGCACTATGAAACCTGAATATTAGTTCTAGAATAAAACACCTAGGAGCAGATTTCTAAAAATCCAAATTAAAACCAAACAAAATTAAAAACCCACTTTATTATGTAAGCACAAAATTAAAAAAACCCACAAACTTGGGTCTTCCTTTAGCAAAAATCAGTCCATGAAGTTATACATAACAGAACCATTAATACAAACATAGAGTGAAAAAAAAGAGCACCACAAAAAAAAAGCCAGCCCTCAAAAAACAACCAAACAAACCCCGAAAACCAACACATAAGAATTAATATCTTCAGTGCTACAAGCATTCCCTGAATCACACATTACATATAACTGGCATACTTTAATTCACGTAAATCCTTTCTGAACTAACCCAGATGTTAATGTAAGTTTGGCATAACTCCAACTAACTTATTAATATGAAAAAAATATGACCACGCCCCTTGTTATTAAAGTAAACAATTACAACTAGGGGAAAGGTAGGGTGATGCACAGTTACCTGTTAATTTGCAGTGCAAAACATGGTTTTACTATAATAAAGTATCTTTAGAACAGAACCCAGTAGTAGAAAAAGGACTTTTCCTTGGACTGTCTCGTGAAGGCCTTTATACTTAAAACACCAGAAATAAAGCACTCTTTCACAAGAAGGTGCCAAACTTCAGTCTTGGCAAAGGTTCATTTCATTGTTTTTGACCAAAAGGCTAAAAAAACCACGCCAATCCAAAAAACACATTAGAAAGGATAAAACTTCTTTGTGCTATGGGAGCAAAGGAATGCAAGCAATACTGAATAGCTTTTGTCTGACTTCATCTTTGTATTTTCAAGGCCATCCTCCCTAATACTCTAACATCTGAATATATTCAAGATGTGCAAAGAAATCTATCTTCAAAATCCACTGAGAAAAACACTAATTTTCTTCTCCCTCAGATGGAAAATTAAAACTCAGATGTTTAATAACTTGCCAAAAGCCTCACAGCACTTTCTCTTCCAGAAGAAACAGTTTTTGAATACAGGTTAGTTCTGAGGTTAAAAGTACTGTGAAATCTAATGCACTCATTTAGTCCTGGCCTTTTATACAAATTTTATTCTGCTATCAGGTTGTCAAATTCCAGTGAGAAGATTTCATTCTATGTCACTTTAATGTCTTCCACTCAATAGAACAACCTTAGGGTTTTAAGGTTTGCTATTAAGCTATTGCTTTGGCTTAACACCAGCATCAACAATTAGTATTAAAGACATGAAATAAAATTAGATCTGAGGTATTGTGCACTATACCATAAACATGTCATCTTTACTCCCTCCCTTCACGTCTTCCTTCCAAAAACATTGCCTTCACTCACTGTAATCTATTAAGATATGCTTCTATCATAACATTCCCTCTAAAAAAGAAATTATGTTTCTTAGTAAGCGCTGAACTGCAACTGATTGCAAAGCAGCCACAACCACAGAACACTTGCAATACTTTAAAAGCCATAGAATTGACTCATACCACAACTAGAGCAAACACTTCAAACAAAAAGTGCTGTAATTCCCTCAACTTAATGGGGAAAAGTAACGTCATTATTGAAATGCATGGACATTGCATGTAGTGCAGGGTCAGTCAGCAGTGCTTCATCTCCATAATGTCTTGACTCTTCATAAGCATTTTTAAAACACATTTTACACAGCAAATTTTTTCAATTCATACCAGAAATTATTATAGCTGAGATTTAGAACAAAAATATAAAAAGCAGCTTTTCAAATTTAACCCAGTCTACGAGATCCTGGATCCTTACTCATGTGCATCCCTAACTGGACACAGCTAGAGACTCACACACACTGACATTTGCAGATCACCACACACCAGAGGCTCACACTGCTCTGGTTCCACAGCACCTTACACTCCATGTTACCTCTGCTCACCAACCCAACCACCAACTGCTCAAAGTCCTTGAGCACATTTTGCACGTGTGTCACCAAAATGCTTCTGAAGCAGTTTTAAGGCCGGCAGTTCTAAAGTACAGCCTCCTAAGCTTAAGCATTACAAACCTACACCCAACAGGCACTCAAATTTAAGTCATTTCAACATTAATTCCTAGCCTCTATCATATTTCATGTTACGAAAAAACCCTTTTTTCTATCTGCTCTCAGAAGAACTAACACTGCCCTTTCTCCCAAAATTTTCAGTAGAACATGAACACTGCCTAAATTTAGGTCACCAAAAATTTATCTTAGGCTTCATGAGCAGAATCTGCAGAAAAAAAGCCCCAAACAATGCACAGACAAATCCAAATATAAATAATATTTTCATGGTTACTAATGACAGTGAAAAATCAACAGAAATATATTGCATTGAGCTCCCAAGAATTAGCATTAGTGGATCAGCATTAATAGAGGCAATAAATTTGCAAAGTGTAATGAGGTTTCAGAAGACAAATAGGAAAGTCATTGCACATGACTCCAGGCTTTGTTTCACCTCCCTCACAACTGTAAAAGTCATGACTTTACTTATCAGTGTACATTTTATATAACCTGCATGGTAGACTCAGTTCTTAGGGAGGAGAGGGTTTTGTTTTCTTTTTTTAAATTGCTTTTATTCCTGTACCATTTCTTGTTTTTACACGAACAGAAACATAGATCAGACATGGTTACATAAGAATTAAAAAAGGTCATCATGGGAAAACATTTTGCAATAAGTACATTACTTTGTTGAGAAATGGCAGCATTGAATGAATATAATTAATGTTTTCTTTATGTTTTCTTTACTTTGTGGTAAAAAAAGAGAATTGCCTCCAAATGCAAATTCAGTGACCTGTTCTCAGACCCATCAGCTTTTGGCTTCTTTGATGAGCTGTGAGTCCTCAACTACACCTTTATTTCCAGAACACTGCTAGATTTAAGATCTAACCGCACAATCTCTATGTAGGACTTCTTGTCTTCAAGAATAAAAGCCTCTGGCAGATATAGAAGTTTTGTCCTTCTTATTTCCATTGCAAATGAATTATAATCATCCCTTTTAATCAAGTTGAAAAACTTACTTTAGAACTTATTATAAGTTTATACCAAAGTGTCATCCTTAAATGGTTACATAGTATCAGCTGGTGATAAAGACCTGGTTTTCACTAACTGGAAGTGTTGCATTAAGTTTGCAATTTCTTTCAAGAAAGAAATACACAATGATGAGCTTCAGCAATTATGTATCTACTCACATTTTCAATTTACATTTTAGTATTAAAAACCAAGCAATTGTGGTCTCATAAATAAAAATTATTTCCATATCATTTGTCTTAAGCAGCATTTAGAAGGAAACCAGAACAAAAATGCATTGATACCATTATTTAAGATGTTTGAGTAAATAAAACCATTTTAAATAGTAGACAATAAAAAACCCACAAAAATTCATTTCATCTTTTAACATGGACATTATTGTCTGCAGTTATTAGAAATTAGAAAAGTTCCTCATTGCTATTTTTTGGTGATTGAAGAACTGGTACATGCCATCAATACACTGAAGTGAGAACAAAGCATCCTGATTTTCAGCTACCAACTAGATTTCAGTTTCTGAATAAACTAGTTACTGAAAATATTTGTCAAAAAATTTAGGTCTGCAGAAATAAATATTACTGTCAAAAACTGATTCAACATTCAAGAGGTTAGCAGTCTGGCTTGAAACTTTAGCAGAAGAGTATTTCTTGCCCCACTCAATTAAATGTTCAACTTTTTTTTCTAGCCGAAACTATTCTGAATAATAATTCTTTAAAGGTTGACATAACATAATAAAAAATGTAAAATTTACAACTTTTTTCCCCTCATTTATCTTTAAAATGCTTTTCTACCATCTTATTTATTTGCATAATGCTAAATTAGTTTAGTTGTATAAGAACATACATAAAATACTTTCCAGTGGCATATTTTGATGCCACCAAAACTACAGAGAAAATCTTCTTCTGCTCCACTGATTTCACTGCAGTCCCAAATAAACTACATCCTGCATTAGTCTATTTGTCATATCAGAGCTTACCATTAAAACATCAGCTCTATTTTTCACGAGCAGTTAATAATGGAAGTATAGAAACACTTCCTCAACTCATTTCAGCCAGACAAGTGTTTACACTCCTATGTGCCTCTGAAGCCCCTCTGTCACTGCTCAGTGCTGCCAACTGCTCTCCGGCAGCGCTCCAGCTGCTCTTCCGCTGCACAGCTGGCGCAGTCAAAACCCTCTGCTTACATTTTACCCACTCTGATGGCTGCCATCCCAGTGGATTAGGCTGCTCCTGTGCACAGAGCAGAGAGGAATTTTTCACAGACCTGATACTCACCTTCCCAATCACTGATTCCAGTCACTTACCTAGTCTCCTGCTCAGAAACACGTAATTGAAACGCGCCGTCTGATAGAGCGTAGGAAAACCACAGCAAACTGGGAACATTTATTTATTTAAATGGACCAACATGTGACAAGAGCAGTCTGCACTAGTCTGTAACATGGTGAAATGGATGGCAGTAAAACTAGCAAAACAAGCAGGATAGATTAAAAATGGTTGAAGCAATTTTAGCAGATGTTTACTAAAGGAAAGCTCAAGGGACACAAGCAGTGAAGGTAAAAATGCCAAAAATAATTTTAAAAAAGAAATAGATTTTTAAAAGGAAGGCAACAGTTTTGGTATAGAGGGGACTGATAGGTGGATGCAATCAGGTTCTGTAGACCTCTGAAGCTAAGACTTTGAGGTTTAAAGCAAAGCAGGAATAAAAAGGCTTTATCCTAAAACACACCCAATGCCAATTTCCTTGTTTCACTTGAAGAAAGATGCTACAGTATTCTATCAGAGAAATCAAAGCTCAGCACCATATGTATGAATCCTCTTTATCTGCAGGACTTAAAAGACTTCAAAACGGCCTAACTCACATAAAGGTGACATTATTAGCCATTAGACAAAAGCCAGCCCAAGTTTGAGACATGCAGACTGCTGGAAAAAAACATCAGCTGCCACAGAACATTATCACATAAGGAAATTTCACCTTTAGGTTAGAAAATGTGGACACCTGGTTTTCCATTCTTTTTCTGAGAAAGAGAAAGGGAAAACCAGGAACATTAAGTTTCTTTCCTTCATATATCTATTTAAGAGTCATTCTCCAAAGAACAATTTGAGATACTGTATTCTGGAGCTTTACAGGATTTGTTTTAACTGAATTCAGCAAGCAGAAGGGCCTTGCTGTGGATGCCAAAGAGGTTTTAACCTGCATGAAAACAAGCCAGAAAGTGACTGTGGCCACAAATTACAAGCAGCAAAGAAACTGCTCTTTTAAAAGGCCCAGAGGTTTCCCACACTCATGCATCAAAATTAACACATTAAACTGTTCCCTGGCAGTTAAAAGTTGAGTCTGACACACTGCAAACACTTCAAGAAAAGGCATTCCAAACACTGTAATAGTTTCTATCACATAACAGAGAACTGAAGGAGAATACTCTTTGACTGATACATAGCCTTTAAAGAAGTCAAGCATTTGTGAAATAAATTTTGGCAAATAAAACACCACCCACAAGGCAAAATATTTGACTAAATATACAACCTAAAAAGCTTTTATGCAATAGGAAAAAGAGATACTTTTCTTCTAAATTTCGCCAATTTTCTCCATAGGTCTTTCTTGAAATACTTTCTGTAGGATATATTATTATGAAACAACTTCACTTTTTTGGATCAACCACACAGCAGGCAGTATTGTAAGAGTGCCCACTATACAGCTTACTTAATCAGCTAATTCCCAATTGCACTTCTATAATATGTCATCTATCGCAGTGCAAATCAGTATTACTGAATGGCCTATAATAACTTACTTATTCTCTAAGCAAGCACAGGAAAGGAAGTTATGAATATAATGCATAATTTGCTTACTATCTGTATATAATGCCCTCTATACACACCCCTGTACTGCAGACAGATGAAAGGATGCAGTATTTGTGCACACAAAATAGGGCTACATAAAGGTAATGCTACCTATTCAATAGCCTGCACGTGCAAGTAGCATTTATGGCTACATGTCTGTTTCTCAGAACAGTGACCACACTATTGTTGAAATCCCACCTCACCACTTTACATGCTAATAAATCCAAAATAGCACAATGTGTTCCCAGCTATTTATAACACACAAGACATTCTAGGTTTCTTATTTTTATTTTAACCCACACATACGTGACTATTAGTGCTGCATACCAGAGGCACAAAAAGGTAGTTCTGAGCAGGAAGCACCCAAGGGTGGGCTGGGGGAGCAGCATGCAGGGAGGCAGCCTGCATCTCCTTGAGCAGTGCTGCTCCTCTGTACCACCAGCACGAGGCTCACCTGCATCATCAGTGCAGATGATCATCCAACCAGACCAGTCACAGGCAAATGGTGACAGACACCCTTCCCAGGCAAATGGGAATGATTCCCAGAGATGGGAGTGATTTGTGTAATAACAAACCAAGGTGTCTTGCACAGATACAACCTAAAATGCCAGCCTTTCAGGTCTTGTACAATACTCAAAGAGCCTTTTGTGGAATACCTGAAGGCCACTGCTCATATTAGTCAAAACAGAGATTAAGATCTCAAAAATATTTGCTCAGGCATTCCAGAATCCTGCCCCAGAGTTTACGAAGAGCAACAGGGTCAGTGAAGCAAATGTTCAGCCAAATGAGTAATGCTTGGAGTCAAGAAAACAGCTGGGTAGACACAGATGTTATCTAGGTTGCTCTTTTAGACAAACAAAACATTAAGGGCTCTGATTCATACTTTGCAATAAGCTCTGTCAGAACACCAGCTACTGGTGTTGAAGATCCAGGTGATGCTAGAGAGATCAGACAGCGAGGAAAAAATCCAGCACACACAGTTATTTTCAAAGGCACATACACCTTTGATATTAGGCATTTACGTAACAGCTTCTCTGCACCAAAAATAAAGTCAGCATCATTTTTTCCAGAATCTTAGCCAACCTCCCCTCCAAGGACAAGAACAGGGAATGCTGTCAAACATCAAACCCCACAATTTTCCTTAGTACTGTGACCCTACATTAGCACTTGGCATCCTCCTCTAAACAGTTTATGCCAACCACAGTGCCTCTGACAAACTCTGGCTATAGAAAAAAGACTGAGGTATGTTGCAAAACAGTTTCTGAAGTTTCTTGGTAATAATGTGGTTAAATGCATAACCATATTATCAACTGTGTTACAAATGTGGAAATGCCTTCACTGTACTTGAAAACACCATAATAAATATAAACTTCATTTTCTATAGGGAGCAGAGTATCAGGGGAAAAAAACAAATCTGAAAGAAACTAAAAATATTTTAACTTCTAGAAGAAATAGTGAAAGGATCTTTTTTCTCTTTCAAGCATTTTCAGAAAGCCTGAAGTAAGAATTCAGGCTTGCAAAGCAGATAATAAAGTACTGGCAAGTTCCTGAAGTAGCCTTTGGGTGACATGACAAACCCTTAGAAATGCAGATTGCAGAAGGTCCCTGATGACCAAAGATTGTTGTGCCCTTCTTCAGAAAAAGACCAAAAGGACAATCAAAGAACTACAAACTAATCAACCTCACTTAGGTCCATGGGAAAATCACAGAGAAAATGCTCTTGGAGCACATTTCCAGGCACATAAACATGGTGGTGACTGGCAACAGATGGCATGGGTTTAGCATGGGTAAATCTTGCCTGAATAACCAAATTGTCTTCTGTGGCTAGCACAGGTCTTTCCCATGAGAATTCCTTTTGTGTTTTATAAATAAAGTTTGGATGTTATTGAAAACAGTGTTCCAGGATTTGGACGGTGCAGGCCTGGCCAATCAGGCCTAGGGGGAGGTTTCTGGCTGACCAATCTGGGTGACCTTTGAAAACTCTATATATATGATGAAATCAAAACAATAAAGGTCTTTCCTTCTTGCCACTGAGAACTGGGTTCTTTTCCCTGCTAGCGGCTCAACAGCAACAGTCTTCTCCGTTACAACGACTGGATTTCTGGGCAACATGGGAGTGATGAACATCACTGACTTTAGCTAGGTTTTGACAGTCTCACACAGCATTGTAGTGTTCCAGTTAAGATGTTACATTCTGGATGGGCAGACAACTAGTTGGGCTAAAAAAAATTTAGCTGACTGTGCCAATGGGTTGTACTCTACCTGCAGGCTGGTAACAAATGAGGTACTGCAGGGTCCATCTGGGGACATGTCCTGTTTAACACCCCTATCAACAACTGGAGGAGATGAGGGAGTGCCCTCTCTGCAGGTGGTGGGTTGGGATGCTGGTATGCCAGGGCTGGTATCCAGAAAGACCTGCACAGGCTAGAGAAATGTCCTGATGGAAACTTCATGCAGTTCAGCAAGTACATACAAAAGTTCTGCATCTGGGAGAAAGTTCCCTCTTTCCAAACAGTGTTCCCTCCTTCCAACGCTGTGGAAGTGTGAGGGGTGAGTGTGTGGGGCAGATCTGTAGACACAGCCCAGGGGAGGGTGGCAGAGTGAAGCTGCACAGGAGCCCATGACCACAGCAGCAGTGGGGGTCAGCAGCTGGAACAGCAACCAGGGAAGTGATCCACCACCTCTGCTCAGCACTCGTTAGACCATGTTGAGATTACTGAGACCAGTTTGGGGCCCTTCAGCATCAGGCACTGACAAACCCATGAGTTCAATGGAGAGCACCCTAGGCTGGGGGCTAGAGAACTTGTCCTGTGGAGGTGGTATGAGGGTCCAAGGTTTGCTTATCCTGGAGAAGAGACATTTTCAGGAGAAAAGAGACTTCCTCAGGTCTCTCTTGACCTGAATTATCACACAGTTCCATAGAATTTTTTTCTACTGCTGAAAAGACCATCCCTGCAGTAAAGTGCTTTCTGGTAACTCACTGGAAGCTGAAAGGGCACAGCATTAATATGGCAATGCTAACTTGAGTATTCAGTCCAATTTATCTACCCACATTTGAAAGATTTCCAAATGAAATTTGGAATTTAACAGGAAAAAATCCACACATTATTTCTTAGCTTCTTGAATGCATACAATTGTCTTGCTTAGAAAATCACAGAGCAGCTCTAATATTCTCTGTTTATTAAAATATGATGTACAACCCTTTATTTTACTTTGTAAAACATTTCAGTATCTACCAATGAAAGTCTTTGTGAGTCTGGTATCTTTCCTACATAAGGAACAGAATTTGGCCAGTTCCCTAACAGCCTCACTGCAGAGGCCAGTCAGGAGAAAAGAATGCAGGAGAAAGAGAAGGTCCCTTCCCTTTGTGGAAGTACTGATTCAGAGATGCTCAACACTAAGCATTTCAAAAGAAGAAATGTAATATTTGCCTGTTCAAGCTGGAAAAAATATGTTCTTTAAAAACACCTTTAATTTTGAAAGGAAACTTCCCAGCCTGTTCAACTCACCATGATGAAATGCATGTTACACAACTGGCAAGTTCATGAGAAAGTTTTCATTTCCTAGCATGCAAATTATCCAGCTACTATACTTCCTAGAAGAGAAAGAAACATGTAACTTTTGGCCTATGCTCCTAATGATAGGCAATTTTCATTCCCAGAACAGGGTGATGTTTTATTAAAATTTTCCCCAAGGAAAAATTAAGGTGTTGTTGTGTCAGCTTTTTATGCAGCAATTCAGCAGCTGAACATTTGCATTAATTGAGTATGATACTGGTGATGATTCTCTTCTGCAATCATTGGATATGCTCCGTTTCTCCTCCAGATGGTCTTCTCCCAAGTCCACAAAATTGTCTGGGAAGCTGATAACCCTTTATAAATTGACAGCTATCCTAAGAGTAACTATAGCTCCCTGAAATTTTCAGAATATATAACAAAATACTGGGGTTGGGGTTTTTTTCATTTTATATTTTGGCATTTTGTTTTGGATTGAGTTTTTTAATTATTTGCCTTTTTTTTTTTTTAGTACATCACCAGAATTAGGCTAACAAAATTATCAGTGATTTGAAGAAAAATAAAGAAAGAAAAAAACCACAGCAATCACATCCCAGGTCTCTGTCTGGCCCCACCATGTGCAGATGCCTCACCTGTTGGGCAGTGAAGAATGAAATTTCACATTACATAAACATGCTGAGCATCACTCTACTCCAGATGGAGGGAATCAAATCCCAGCACTGCAACGGTAGCAGACATCCATCCACTGGAGTAAACTGCCCACTGAGACATGGCAGGTCAACAGACTGTTAAGAATTAAGATTAACCCCAAAATTACCATTGAGAAACCTGAACAGAAGCAAAGATAAGGTTACAGAAATTTCTAAAGGTCATCTGCACTTAGCTGCCCTTCCCTCTCTATGAAATCTGAGTATTTTTTCAGTTTGCTGGTTTTTTCCACTCACCTATGTAACAGAGAAAACAGCAGCTGACTTAAAAGCAATAGCTGGTCTACTGAGCGTTATGTTTTCATTGCTGGTCAAAATCTAGAATTAGCTTTATAAACACTGTGTAATTGACCTGTGAGGTTCAATAGCTCAGAACATATTGAACAAAGAACTTAGCAGTATCCAAGAAGAGATTGAACATAATGATTAATAGCCTCTGTAACTAGACTAAAAATTGCAAGAACCTCAGTCTTCATGCTCCAGGGCACAGACAGAACAAGCTGAGATCAAGCATAAATTTCTGCCCACCACATTACTGTGAAGTTACATGCACTGGGAATAGTTTATGGCTTTGGAGACTTGTAAGACTGTCAGTTTCTTCCACTGGTTGGAAAGCATCTGTATTCATCCTTAAACATATTGGAAAGCAAGACATTCTCAGGGAAGAACTTCCTAACTGCCTAAATTGAAACAATTCCTGACAATTGTCCATCTCAGCTGGTTTCCAAACTTTTTTTAAATAGCTAATGCTCCACGATATCATTAGAAAACTGCCTCTGAGACTTCACTGCTCTTCTTTGATGACTAGGAAAAGAAGCCACAACACAGACAAACTCAGTCAACTCCCAAACACATCCACACACAATCACAAAATAAAACAATTTCAATGAAATTCTTTTTTATTGAAAACTGGTTGCATCAAGTTTTTCTAAATTATTCTGCTCTTATGAGAAAGAAGCTGATTTTTCAGCAGAAAATAATCAAGAATATTAAAGCCCTTCTATTTTCACTCAAAAACTATCTCTATTTACATAGGACAAAGTTGTGTTCCACCCACTTTTTCCTTCTCCAATTCATACTTCCACGGGCTGGATTTCTCATAAGAATAGGCTTTCTGCCAAAACTGTATATGGCATTCCCACAACGTATTTTCCTATTGCAAGGCATTATGTTAGAGTTAGAGGCAGACTTGGCAGTCCAGGAAATAGATCCACCATGCAGCAACTGCCCATTAATTTGGATTAATGCTGCACTGGAACTTCCAAACCCAGTAATTTGGGAAAATACTGGTTTTCATCCAGATTGTCTCAACAGGTAAGAATTCTCCCAGCTGTAGCATTTACATTGACTTTATGGTTAATTTGATTAACTTTAAATAAATATTTATTACTATTTAGAACAATTATCCTGCCATATCCATCCTGACACAGCCAAATTTGCCACAGCTTGCCATAGACTTTTGCAATTCCTGTAATATTTCATTCTTTACTAGTGGTCTCCAAAATCCTTCTTGTTTCCCAAAATCTTCCATGAACAAAAGGATACTGCAACACAATGATCCATTCTAGCAATTTTTCTACTAACACAAATATTTGGTGTATGGGTTTCTTGACTTTATGATTTGAATGAAGATCAAGTTCTCAAACAAGAAGTATACTCTTATTATATAATAAATAAAAATATATACGGAAAACACAGTAAATATAATGAGGTAAAAAAGTAGAATTAAATGAATCACAGGAGCAAAGTGGGCAGAAAGAGCTTCCATTGCCATTAACATCTGAAACACTGAAGTGCTACCATATAACAAACAGGAAATTATTCTTATGGCAATAAGGATACTACAACAACAACAGAGAAGGAATGTGGTTTTTTACATGCAGTCAAAGACAAAGGCAAGTTACCCATAACCCTCAGTTGGGAAATCTGGACAGGAACCTTCTTGATGCAAGCCAAGACTATATTAAAGTGACAAGATATTTTAATACTCCACTATAAAGAAGAAGCTGCAAAGCCTGAAGGCTGAGATACAACACTTAAAATATAAAGGGAAAATAAAGCAGAATTTTTGAATTCTGACAAAAATTCAGAACAGGTGAGCCAAAACACAGAAAATATGACAGAAATCAAACAGCATCTGCTACCAAGCAGGAAAGCATTAGCAGGAAAGGAGGATGTGAGACACCAGAAGCTGAAAGAAAAATATTTAACAATTTGTTTTTCAGTTACTTACACTCACGCAAGCTCTAAAGAGGTCTGCTCCACTACTTTATTCAGGTGAGGATAATAAGGTATTCTCACCGAATGGTGGTGAAAAACAAAGCCTAAGGGGAAACTGGAACTATTGTGACAAAAAAACTAAGAGCTGCAGCAAGAGCCTCACAAGGTTTAAATACACTTAATTGGAAGACAGATTGATACACAGGGCTCTGCAACTTTATTGAACATCTTGTTCCCACTCTACTTCCATGACATTTCAGTCAAAATCCATACTCCTTTGATGGTGCTGTGGGCACAGTTAAATCTCAGGGGGAAGAAAGTAAGTATTAATTTTTTTTAATTGCCCTGTTTCAGAAGGGTCTAGCTCAATTTGGATGCAAATGTGGAAACAAGGTACTCCATAAAGCAACAGTGACAGAATCTAGGCAGCAGAAACACCACAAAATGAAGTGAAAAGTGGTTTTTTCCTTCCCCATTGTTTACTACATTTCAACATTCAACATCTTCTGGATAATAAGATACAAGAAATACCGTAAGTTCTTTTTTTTGCTGTGGGATCACTCAATGAGTTTTCACTATTTATTCATTTATCTTCATGAGGGAATTTCTCCCAAGAGACCAAGACAGCCCTCTCAAAACTGCTCTAGTATAATACAGGATGAAAAAATTAACAAAATCACTTCAACAGTTTTCAAAGCAGTTCCATGTTCTGCCCACATATGTTTGTGTTCAATTCTCAGTACCTTCAGCAGGCACTGCTCACAGATGCCAATCACTGCCCTACACAAAGCCAGAAAGTGAATGAAGCCCAGTTCATGAGGAACAAAAGCAAATACATCATCTGCAACACAAGCTGCAGCCACAAGACCTTGGCATGGAAGGTGAAAGTATTGCCCTCCCTCCAAGAGACAAGGCAAAATAAAAATAAATTACTATCATGTTGGGAATTCTGGAAGGTCAAAATCACTGTGTGAAGTAAGGTGGTGTACAGGATGAATGGAGTTAACAAAATTGTGTTTGTTTTAAAGATAAAATTAGAACAAGGCTGTCTTTTTCCAGTGGCCAGGAAAAAAGGCATGAAAGCAAAGTGGGTCCCAGCTCCTATTCTGGCCCAGGATAATTACTAAGAAGGAGCTGGAATGTTTTATCTGGAATTTCTTCTGAATAGCACGACTGCCCACAAGAATTTTGGTCCTCCTATCGTTCTGATGCTCCAGTATCAAAACTTGTTTTCAAAAACAACACATTAAAAACCACTTTCTCAAATGAAAAGGCCGTTCATCATTAAAACTAGTAGTCAATCATACACAAATACATTACTTTCATATATGGTGCAAAGTCCTATATGTATAAACATGGCTGTGTAATAAAACTACATTTAGTGCTGCATATTTTTCTGCCACTTCATTCATGAATGGAAAGATGGTGCCCCCAAGAAAACAGCCAAGATCATCTAAATATTTTCATGTCTCACATCAGACTTACAAATGTACAAAAGAGGAAGCAATTTATCATGCCATGTATCACTGATTTCTTGAATAACGTCTCTGTGTTTCTTGAACCACTCAAGACCAATGCCTGGGCATCTTTTTGGAAGCCAGTAACCAGCTGGGAGGAATGAAAGTCTGAGCAAACAGACAAAATGTTCTGTACTTTATTGGCTGTCATGAAGTGCCTCTCTGGCCCTTACCATTTTGTACTGTTACAGGCTAGGACAGTGATGTATCATTATGCTCACACACACACACAGATGAAGAAGTTAAACTACATGTTTAATTCTCAATTACATTTACATGCAGATCCCTTGTTGTTTCAAATATCTGTAGGCATGTTTTATAGATTCACTTAAACTCAGGATTGCATTTGAAATGCAAACAGACCAAGTCTAGGAAAGAGATTTTATTGGAATTCACTTAGATTTTTTTCTTTTTAAGGCTTTTGATCTGACCCAGCCCAACTGCACAAGTCACTACAGCTTTTATTTTTCCATTTTGGAGTGTATAAATTACCAATACATCATCAAATCTACAGAAAAATAAAGAGTCGTTCCAGTTTTAGCACAGTGGAGCTGGCTGCTCTGTGCACACTGTTACTTCTCCCAACTCTCCCCACTGTGACTGCTACCAACTTGCCCTTTTCCTGAAGGAAAAAGTCTTTATTTGCCCCTTTCTTCCTCCTCAGAGACAAAGTTTACTGTACACCACTTGGACACAGAGATAGGCAGCACAGACATCACACTTGCAGTCCCTTGCCAACCACTCATCAGTATTTTCTTTGCCCATTTTCAAGTGGGAATGGCTGTTATGACTACTAGCACTGGACAGATGTTACAGTCACCTTGGCTAAGTACAAAATGGCATTATTAATACCTACTTCTCAGCAGAAAAATGTCACTTGCACTGCAACAGCCATCAAAAGGAGCTGTCTACCTCTGTGGATCATTAACAGGTCTTTGGCTGCAGCAGAGATCAGAGCAGGTCTAACAAGTGAGAGCTGCAGCAGTCATGCTGCCCGAAGGGCAAAGCAAAGCTCCTGTCTGAGAAGCATCTATTTGGTGCATGGGCTTGGCCATCACTTTCCAATGAAAATTCCACCCCATGGATGAGCTTTCTTCTAAATGAATTGCAAATTATACACCCATGGAGTGCCAGCTGGTATTGTTTCTCTGTAGTTTTCCTTCGGTTTCCCCCTCTCTCTACCCTCAGTTAATACAATGATATTCATGCCCTGTCATGTCTTACTGCTTAATTATGTACTTTGCAGAACAAAGCTTTAAAAATGAGACTATCAAGCTGGAAGGGGGAAGGGGGAAGACCAGGACTACCAGATGTGCAGAGAGAAGGAAACAAAGGCCATTTTGAAAGGGGAGTGAGAGAACTAGGATTTGTGTGGGGATGAAAGGAGGGGGAGACAGAAATAGAACAAGAATATGCACATAAGACTTATTGGTTCATTCACTTTGATTAATAAAAAGGTATATGTTGTATTAAGTAATTAATCTGCAGTTATCTAAAATAATTTAACTAATAGTTGGAGCTGTTTATTATGAGATCTCAACCTGCTTCCATTTCATGAAGCAATAGCTACACACTTCTTGTTGGCAGAGAAAGAACGCCGCATTGTTCTACAAAACTGGACAAAAACCAAGGTAAATGAAAAATATATTGGCAAACCTTGTGTTAGAAGGCATATTTTACTTGAGTGAAACAAATTAAACTAAAAGATATTACAAAGATCTGCTGCACCAACGTTTAGTTCAGTCACAGTAAGACAGTTTTTCAAACATCCATTTTATCTAAACTTTCTTTATTGAGTGTACTGCTAAAATTTATTTTGCATACATGGTCAAGAGAAAGTATATAATTAATAAAACAGGTGTTTTATCTTTTGCAACTTGAATGTTATGCATGTTGTGATACAACAGGCAGTAGGGATTCCCAGGGCATAGCTCTGGAAGCAGTTTTGGGTGAGACACAACTATTGGAAACTAATTGGATCAAAAGCATTCAGGTTCACTGTACTCTTAAAATATTCTTTAAAAAACAATTACCACCCATTGCAAGTATATTATATTTTAACATAGCAAAAGTGTTCTGTACCAAAATAAAAAAAAAAAAAAATTGAGAGAAGGAGAAAGACTTTTTCCAGTAGAGTAGGAAGGGACCAGCAGAGCCCTTCAGATCCCCACTAATCACAATTTTACAGCACTATCCTAGTGCCCAGAGTGACCATTAGGGGAAATTAAGCTTTTCTAGTTTTCCAGTTTGTACAAATCCACTTAGAATCCAGCTGTTAGCTCCTACCAGTGCCAAGGGGACCTAGGGGCAAGGGGAGGTTTATTGATCACGAGTTGCTGTGTCATTTGCTAACTCCCAGATGGTAACATAATAGTTTGGTGTGGGACATCTTTATACTTCCCAATATATGACAGAGAAAAAACTAATTTTGAAGTTCCCATTTCCTTTACAGTTTTGGCAGCAATATTCAGCTGCAGTAACTTCAGGCTTTAAGGGTGATCTAGTAGATAAGCTAGCCATATACATATGCATATATATATATGTATATAAATATATGTAATCTAAACATGATGCTGTAGGCAGCAAATTCTTCCTGATCCTGTATGGAGAATAAATTATTCCACATCCACTTCAATTCTATTTGTATAAATTTTGTAGGAAATAGCTTGCCTGGTATTGATCTGCTTCTTCTTGTTTCACACACAATACACAATGGTCTTCAAATATTTGCTGAACTTGATTCTCCTGTATTAAACGCAGACAGAGAGAGGTGGATTTTCCTTTAGCCTCTTGCTGGTGCTAAACACAGAAGGCACAGTTTTACAAATGAAATTGAAGATTCCAAGGCAATTTGTAAAACAGAAGCTACTGCTCTTTTTGGACCACAGAGTTAACAGAAGTATTGACTTTTAAGCAGTGATCAGCTTTGAATTTAAGCAATGAGGGTCTAATTTCATAGCAGGAGCCTTCAATATAAGATACCGTCTTGTTTGCAGGGAGGGGGCAAAGCTAAGCACTGTGTGGGCATGGCTCTTTTGCTATTTTATACCACCCACACCATCACTGTGGGGCTTGGTTTTGGGGGTACAAAAAGGTGAACACACTGTTGGAAGTGCACCTTTTAGCCTCCTTCTCTCCAGCAGACAGGTTGTCAGGATCTGCCCTGTGGACTCCATCCTCTGTCACCAACGCCCATCCCTACCTGTTCCTCAGAGACACAGCTCCATGATGTGCTGAGAAGAGGGGCTGGTGTGGGAAGCACCACCTGGAACCAAGAGGTGGAGAAGAGCCTGAGCCCAGCTGAGTCCAACCTGAGCTGAAGGAGCCAACTTGAGCTGAAGGAGCCAAGTGGAGCCAGGCAGAGCAGCCAAAATCAGCAGCACCAATGCTGGAAATAGCTGTGTGCAATCAAGTCCAGCACCTGAAGCAGCAGCATGGTGAGATGTGCACAATCTCACCTTGGGGATTTGTCTGCCATTGTTTTGTGTTGTCTTGGGCCCAGGGACAGTGGCCACCATCTTGTCTTTGTCCCAGCGGCCACATGGAACTAAGTCAAGGTGGTGAACACCTTCTGTGTGTAAAACACTTTCTCTTTTGCATACTTTTGTTCTTAATATTGCTGCTGTTACTGTGCATTTCTTATTCCATTGCTTTGTGCTTCCAGTAAAATTTTTATCTCAACTCATAGTCTCTGTCTATCTCTTACCAGAAGTGGCAAGGAGAAGGGTAGTGGCCTGTTTGGAGTTTAATTCCCAGCTGGTGTCAAACCACCAGAAAAACAAAAATCAAAGAGAATTCATTTGCCTGCCCACATTTTAATGCAATATCCTCCAATCTGAAGTCACTTAACTTCTCCCACAATAGATTATTCCACTGCACTAAAGAAGCCAAATAGAAGTGAAAGCTGATATATCAAAAGAACTGTTTCAGTTTGTTTTAAATTAGATTAAGAATAGACTAAGAAACAGCCTTTTAAATTTTCTTCTGACATACTCTATTTTTATTATCCAGCTGTCTTTGTGAATTTTAATGCATTAACACACCTAACATAACAGACCATGAATGGAGGTTGTGAGAATCAAATTAAATGCAAAGAAGCCCTTTCAAAAAAGAGGATACTCAATATTAAAGCTCTCAGTATATAAAAAATTATTAAGCTTGCCTAAATCTTTACTGCAAAAAATAGGATATATAATTATCAAATTATAGAATCATTTGGTTGGAAAAGAACTTTAGACCATCCATTCCAACTGTTAGCTTAAGACCACCAAGTCCACCACTAAACCATATCCCCAAGACACTACAGCTACACTTTTAAGTATTTTTTTCTTTTTTTTTTTTTACTTTTTTTTTTTTTTTGCATCTTTTAAGTACCTTCAGGGATGGTGATTCAACCACTTCCCTGGGCAACCTGTTTCAATGCTTGACAATCCTTTCATCTGAAGAAATTTTTCCTAATATCCAATCTAAACCTCCCCTGGTGCAACTTGAGGTAATTTCTTTTCATCCTGCCCACATGTCACCTGGGATACAAGGCTGACGCCCACCTGGCTACAGCCTCTTTCAGGTAGTTGTAGAGAGCAGCAAGGTCTTCCTGAGACTCCTGTTTTCCAGGCTAGACACCCCAGCTCCCTCAGCTGCTCCTCATCAGACTTGTGCTCCAGAACTTTTCCCAGATTAGCTGCCTTTCTCTGGACATCATCTCAATGTCCTTCTCATGCTGAGGGGCCCAGAACTGGACCCAGGATTTGAGGTGCAGCCCCACCAGTTCCGAGTACAGGGGGACAATCCCTGCCCTGGTCCTGCTGGCCATGCTATCTGACACAGGCCAGGATGCCATTGGCTTTCTTGGCCACCTGGGCAACGCTGGCTCAGCTTCAGCCATCTGCCAACCAGCCCCGCAAGGTCCTTTTCTACCAGGCAGCTGTCCAGCCACTCATTCCCAAGCCTGTAGCACGACATGGGGTTGTTGTGACCCAAGTGAAGGACCTGGTACATTGCCTTCATTTATATGACCTCAAACCACTGGCCTTGGCCCATCAATCCAGCCCACCCAAATCTCTCTGCAGAGCCTTTCTATCCTCCAGCAAGAGCAAAACTTCCACACAACTTGGTGTTGTGTGCACACTTACTGATCCCTGCTTCAAACCAGATAAAGATATTAAACAGGACTGACCCCAGTAATGAGCCTTGCAGTACCCCACTAGTGACCAGCCACCAACTGGAGGCAGCAGCATTCACCACCCCTCTCTGGCCCAAGACTTCCAGCCAGTTTTCAACCTACCAAAGAGTATGCTGTCCAAGCCATAATCAATCCATTTCTCTGGGATAAAGCCTTGGGAAACAGGATCATAACTCCAGAGATCCTGATGACTAGGAAGTGTGCAGAGTCCGAAGCCATATGCATTGGTCTGGCTGAGATGGAGCCCATTTTCCCCACAGCAGCTCTCAAAGTGCTGTGCTTTGTATCAGTAGCTAGAGAGATGCTGATAAACACACTCATGTTTTGGCAACTGCAGAGCAGTGCTCGCATGGCATCTGCCCTGCCTCTCCAACATTCTCAGCCCCTCTACCTGTTGGCTAGAGCTGGGCAAGATCTTGGGAGGGGACAGAGCCAGGACAGCTGACCCGAACTGACCAAGGGGTGTTCCACACCATATGGTGTCTGCTCAGCAATAAAAGCCAAGAGAAAGGAGGAGAAAGGTGGGGCATTTGTCATTATGATGTTTGTCTTCCAGAGGAACTGTTAGGGCACTGAAGCCCTGCTTCCTGGGAAGTGTCTGAACACTGATGGGAAGTAGAGAATAAACTCTTCTGTTTCCCTTTGCTTCCACGTGTGTGACCTTTACTCTATTAAACTGCCTTTATCTTGATCTTCAAATTTTTTCCATCTTATTTTCTCTCTCCTCCATCCTGCTGAAGAGAGGAGTAATGGAGTGGATGGTGGGCAGCTGGAGTCCAGCCAAGGTCAACTCACCACACTGTACAGTGTTGATGTCCTTCTCACATAGGCTTTGCTGAAACACCACGACTAATCAAAAGTCTGGTCATCAAATGCCATATGACTTATCCTGCATAAACCAGCTTAATCAAACAGGTTGTCAAGTGCTTTAGCCCATGCTGCACCTCATTCTGCAAGCTGTCTTTTCTCCTCTTGGAGAGAATTGTACAATCAAGAACAGAATGTACCAAAAAATACCCCACAGAAAAAAACAGCTCTTTTGCTTACAAATTACTGCCATGACAACACTTTAAATCCAAAGGGGATATAAGCAAGAAGAAAGAACTGCTCAAGAGACTACAATTATTTTATATGGCAGAAACAAAAGCATTCATTTTCAACAAGAGAATTCTGTGGTTAATTCCTCTGTTTCTAAAGGCAGTTCCATATAAAATACCCCAGCGCATGTCAGAGTTTCAAACATCAAAAGGCCATACTTAAGTAATTAAATCATTAGATGTTACATACAAATAAGAATTTTCCAGACTTCTCAGTCACAGTGTAAGTTTTAATTCATATTGAACTCACACCCAGTCAGTCAAATGCATGCATGACACCTGATTTCAGGGCTCTCCTCTGACAATAAGAAAATAATAAGAAAATAATGTTATAAAAAAAAGTTACTCTCATGCAAAATCTGTCTTACCACATTATAGTAATCCATCAAATGACAAATCAGTGACTCCTGGCAATATCTGATATACAACAAATACCACTCCAGTTCATTTGAATATACTTTACTTACAACAAATAGGGACAATATCTGTTTTCTATACTAAAGCTTTTTAAATATGCTGATTCATTAAACTGTAGGCTTGATACATTCTCAAAATTTGTTCACTCTTCCCAAAAAAGTAACTGCCAGAAAAATTTTAAATGTATTTATACAATAAAAAAACTGCTGTAGTAAACCAGAAAGCATATCAAACATTCTTACCCACAAAAGTTATATTAAGTTATGCAAGTTAGTTGCAACAGCTCAAAGCCTTACTTCCAGAGCTAGAAATCTTTAACTGGTTGGACTAAAAATTTCCTCAAAGAATATGCTACACTCAACAACCACTAGACAAAGTGTCACTGCTTAGCTTCAGCCTTATCAATCTGTCCAGAAAAGAGAAAAACACAGATGTAAGCAGGTTGAAAGGGTTTTGGGTTTACCTCTTTGTGGGTTTAAATACATGCTTGTAGTTAGTACATTTCATGTTCTCTAAAGTCACTACCAACACATGGAACCAGCTGCATTCAAGTAGTTTTACACCTGAGATATCCAAACCAGTCCTAAAGTCCTCAGCCTAGGAGACTTCCTGCAAGACTGAGGGGCCAACTTCAAATAAGCTGTCACATCAAGAGAAATTGTGTCAAAAACTTTTAAGTGCTGTTGCTGGGATTGGTTCCTAACCCTGGCGGCAGCAACCCAAACTCTCAGCTCCCAGGCTTCACCTGCTTCACACTGTGTGTGAGCTTTGTGCCCTGCAGTGGTGGCAGTGTTGGCCTGTGATGGTTCAGTTATTTTCAAGTCTGATTTCAAAACAAGTATTAGAGGGCATAAAATTATACAAAATAAAGCTTATTATTTCCATAAATTGCCTGTACATCAAAAACTTTCCAGGCCTCTTCACTCCTTTGGTTTTTATTCTTTTACTGATGATGAGGTAGTTTCCCTTACTTACAAACATAAAGCAAATTAAAATGTCCTCATTTTCATACTGACTTCCACTGCTTTTGTTTGCATTCTCACATACCCTTTACTCCTATTTAAAAACAAAAATAGTATTTCATTATAAAAAAACAAAATGCAAAGCTTTTTTATGTGTCAGGCACCGCTTATTAAATATAAGAACAAGAGTACCTTTTTTCAAAATATTAACACATTTGCACCTTAGAAGCAGTGTAGCCTGCTCCCCAGAATTAAAGCATTCATTTGCACAGAACACAGGCAGCTGCACATTTCTCTAACCGGGACTTAAACTAGGAGAACCTGATATCCATGCTAATGTCTGCCAGTGTGTTTTTAACAAAAAGACGTGTTTTCATATGTTCTCAGTCATCTCATAAGAACAGTCTTAATGAAATTTTATCAATTCCTTCAAACTAACACTACATCAAAAGTATATTAATGAGTATAAAAGTATCAAAAAGTTCAAATCAATACTGCCAAAACCAAATACCATAGTTTTGGTGAGTTCTCTGAATGGATGACAGCTGACACCAAAAAGAAACTGTGAGTTGTACATAGAAAAACATTTTTTTACTCATTTCTATGAAGACTTAGAGAACTCAACTGGCTTCTTTGATTTCCTGCCCCAGCTGCAGAGGAGATACTCACTCAACTCCCAGCAGCAGCAGGCAAAAGGCACTTGGTCATCTAAAGGACTATTTTTTATCCTAAGTGTCAGTGCAAACAAACCAACCAAATAAATCTAAATACACAGGAGATGAGTGCAGAGACTGCAGAAATGGAAGACCCTTTCTAGCAGCCCTGCACCATCACCCCAGGTTATAATGCAATAATCAGCAAAAAATAACAGCTTTTGTAATCACGGTTTTGTGCTTCCCAGTGCCACTTTTTGCTTTCAGTATTAGAATGAGAGGAGGGACCTCAGCCAATTTTTTATCATCTGGTTCTTAATGAAGTTTATGTCCCTACTTGCTGTTAAATTACACAGATTAGTAACACATGAGTAAAATAAATACAATCCTTCACATGATTAAATTTTAAATTACCACATCTGAGAGGGAAAGCACAAACAACATGCATTTGGCATGTACAGAACATGTGCTGCCCAGGTCTGAAGGCAGGACTTCTGTTCTTTACCTCTTCAGCCAAAGAAATAATTTATTCAGCTGGCTACCATTACAGACTTCTCAATGGGAGAAAGTACCTTCTAACACTGCCGGAATACGGTGGCAGTGAGAACAAGGAATTATTTGGATTTACTGTTCATTAAATGCTTCTGAACCTGTGGCATGAGCCAACACTGCATAGATGCACAGGAACTAAGGATGCAAAGGTATGCACATGCACAGACTGCAACCCTCCACATTTCCACTCTGACATTTAGACTCTGCCAATAAGGGATCTTAAAAGGTTTTGTCTATTGCTGCTCCAACCACAAGTTTACCAAATGCCCACAAATGTGGTTAATCTGTGCAGTTATGGGGAAAAGGATGCTTCACTTGACCTCATTTGGAGCACATCCTGTTCATCTCAGTGCTGCTTAGATCAGACACCAGTTTGCAGCTGCATACATTTATAATGTGTTCCTATCAGGTGCTTAATATATACCCAAATCCTACTGCTAACATCACTTTAGTAGTTAATCAATCAAGCCTAAACGTTCCCAAGTTCAAAATCAGCAGCTGCTCTGGGTTGACACAGATCCAGCAATGAGCAGTTTTTTTAGGATTACGTGCTTGATTCACCTCCACATCTAAGGATGCTCATGGTGCTATGCAGCAAAGGTCTCAGCACCATTTTTCTCCACCAATTAATTAGCTTATCAACTGAAGACAGCTCAGGGGGCATGGGATTGAAAATCTACCATCAACATAAACTACTTTTCCTAGCAAGACACAATAAATGACCTTGCCAAAACACAGTGTGCATCCCAATGCTACTTGAATAGATTACCCTCCAAATAGGAATGAGAAGCAGATCATTTGACTAGCTTGATCAAGAGGAGGGAACACTGCATACAACCCCACAACCTGCAACCCACACCACAGGCTTGGATAGCCACCAGAAATAGGGTCATTTTGAAAGATAGCTGTTTTGATTCGACTTCCCTTAATAACAAAGTATTAATATTTCTTTAGCCTTTAAATAAGATGCTGATTTTATACATTATTTGCTTGAAAGACACACAACAACACAACCACAAGAACACCTTTTTCAAAGAAACTTCTTTTTATAAAGCAATACCACCCCATTTTACTCAATCCTTGCAAGCAATTCAGAGGCAATTGCTTTGGACAGCAGAACAGCAACCTCTGGCATGACTCCCACCAGCTGCCTCCATTCACATGTAAACCACAAAGGTTGGAGGATATTTTTCCTCACAGACTTGTCCATGAATGGTATGAATGATTCAGAAAGGAAACACCCAAAGAGACATGCCATTAAAAGCCTCTCTATAGGTTCCCAACTAATGACTCAATTTCCAAGTCTTTCCCTGTGCTCTCCATCATTCCCCTTCCAGATTCTCTTACTCTGATGACACTGCCAGGCAAGACACCTTTTTTTTTTTTTTTTAATCCCTCTCACTCTGCTTTCTGCCTTCTGTGCTGGAAAGGAAGCTTTGTCCTATTTGTTTTCCAACATACTGAGCACAGCTATAGGAGAATCTGCTTATTGCCTCAAAGAATTGCTCACTGATAGGCGAAATAAAAGATAGTGTCTTGCTCCTTCTCTTTCCCACACATTATTCCTTAGCAATGCAAAACAGAGTCTTTACATCAAAAAATAAAGCATTTCTTCTTGTTAGAGGGGTCTCTGTAATGCTACAAAACTGAGGGAAATGACAGCAAATATTGGCAATCTTAGATTTTCTCTGGCATCCTTCTGCCAGAGTTTATTTGTACAGTCTGCAGAACTACTTTGGCAAATGTTTTACTTTCTGAGCATGCAGAGTTCACTTCAGATGGCTGACATTCCCCAAAACAGCCAGGGAAGAAAGTAAAAGAAACATCTTGAGACTCCCACTTCCTCTCAGCAAGGCTCTGTCCCAGACCTCCTGCCCTCAAAAATATGTAACCACTATATTCTGGGCACTTTTCAGTGATAGAAAAGTACTCCAATCTGCCTCCCAGTTTGAAAAAATGGATATTTGTGCTTCAAGGGGAAGAGCAAGCAGAAACATTTGAAAAAACATTTTAAGTATCACTTTTAAAAGCTCCATTTTGTAACTATTTAGTTCCTTCCCATTACTTGCTTTCGACATACAAATGCAAATGCTATTGCTGAAAGTAAAACAGAAAATTATATCCCTCTGCATGAAGCACTTTAAGCTAAAAAGACTTCAGAAACCCAAATTAACTATCTTCCCTCATCAGCTCTATCAGAGACAAGCTCTAAGGACCACAACTAGTAGGAAATTACACTGGCAAAGCAACATATTCTTACTCTTTTTTGCCTGAGTCTCATGCCCCAAGATATAATGAAAGCAATTTCAATTTATATTGATAAAATCATCTGCTAAGAAAACACAGACAGCACTGCTGATAGAATTTATAGCATATGTTCATAAACTAATTTAGGCACAATAAGTTATTGAACTCCTTCTTTACATCATTTTGAAAACTAATAAACTTTTCCAGGTTTTTGACTGTGAACACCTTTTTCTCTAATACTGGACACTGAAACTTCCTGCAGGCCACCAACACATGTGCCTTTCTCAACTTTTGTTTTGGTCTTGAAAGGGATCAGATTTTCCTGCCCTATTAGAAAGTTCCACATGGGTTCAGATTGAATTTCTGAGGGCCAAGACATCTTTTTTCCCCTCAGTGTCCTTATGCACCCCAACATTAATTGATTCAGATACTTTCTCACAGCTGTACTATCTATACACTACTGAATAAGGATGCCAACAAACCTGCAGAAACAGCCCTGCTACAGTGGCTTAAGTGCAGCTGTAACACATAGATTTCTGATTATTCATGCATGTTTTGAAATTTGTTTTAATTCCCTTATGGCAGAGGTTCTTCAAATACTGTCAACATTTCTTTCTCACTAATTAATGGAAGCTATTTTTTACTTCAATATTATTTGAATAATAAATGTTGAAATGTTGCATGTGAAATGAGTTGCTATACAAAGACACAGGAATTCCTGCTCTTCTTCCTAGTGCACTGAATAGAAATTTGCTCTTGTCAGCTGCAGCTCCCAAATGAGAAGGCTCACAAAGTTAAAATAATTGAAGGAGTAAATCACCCCAGTAGATGGAGCGTTGACATTGTTATGCCACATTCAGAGCTTCATGTTAATAACCCAATTCCTAGATAAAATGACATTTTTGAAGTACTTAATCACTTTTCAGTATAATTTTTTTCTTATGTGCCCTTATAGAGTCTTTCCTAACTTCCTCTGCTTTTCCCACTCTTTACCTTGGGGATGATAAAATTCTGATTCACTTCATCTGTCTTATTTTGAAGAAACAGATGATATTTCAGTAGACTACATCAAATCTAGGCTTTCTTTGAATTACTTCATCGTCTTGTATTTCAGTTAACTGTCTGAAGAGGAGGCACTCCATCTTACCAAATGACTTTCCAAGTTTCTGTTTGCCACTATGATCATCTAGCAGACCTGTCTAACTCAACTTGTAGATCCTGATCCTTCAACACATATTTGAAGCCATCTGTGACGTTCCCCATTCTCTCTCCAACACTGACACTGGTAAAAGATGGAGTGTACCCACTTCCAATCGCCTCCCTGCCTGCCTGCCTTCCTTCCTTCCTTTGATAGATGTTTTTAAACACTATACCCTCATTTCCCTTTCATGGCACTCTCCATATCAGTGGCTGTGTGCATGTCCTTTGGCCAGTCTTTCTTGAATGGAAGTCATTCAGCACATTAGCATCTACTTGGAAAACAGACAGATAGGGGAGTAAGACACGGCAAGACATTAGGCCAGAAGGCATGAATGGATGAACTGTTTTTTTTAATCTGTGAACAACTACAGTGATCCTGGACAATGTGTCTTTGCTAGACATATGAAAGGAAGCTGGGATGCTGTTCCTGATGATTTCAGTGTCCTGAGACCTTTCCTCTAGACTGTACTCTCCCAGCAAGGAAATCCCACAAAGATTTAGAGTAAGACACCACATACCATCCATGCTAACAAAAACAGATACACAAAGATAAGATCCAACAAACTTCAAGTCACATCATGAAACACAATCTAGAAGTATGATCAGGATATAAAAATTCATACACACATCTGTCATGACATCAGTAAAGCTATACTCCTTTCCTTTTAAATTTAATATAAAATGTATTAAGAAACAGCATTTATTATCAGAAGTTTTCAGGTGCCACCAGACAGTTTAAGGTCATTTGGTATCATTACTCACTTAACAGTAACAGCAGAAAGCATTTCTTTCATAAAACCCAGCTGTTCTGGGAAACGTGGTGCCCTTAGAGCCGTCAGAGCAGGAGCTCCAGCCTCCAGAGTACTGCAAAGTCAAGGTTAATGTCCTTCCAAAGCATTTAAGTACTGTTGTTTGTAGCAACGTAAACTGAACAACAAGGTAAGGCGTGCTGCCCCTGGCTGCCTGGACTTAATTTTCGTCATAGCAGCCCATCTGGTGCTGCTTGTATTTACAACCAAAACAGTGCAAGTCACACAGCAATGTCTCTGCTGCTGCTGTGCATGCACAGACTCAAAACCTTCTCTGCTTCTCACACTGTCCCAGTGATGTGGCTGAGGGTGGGCAAGAGCTTTAGGTAGGCAAGGAGACAGCTAGGACAGCTGACCCCTAGTGACCAAAGGGATATTCTGTGATACATAACATGATGATCAGCTATAAAACCTGGGGGTTTGAACTTTCCAAGGTAGCTGCTGCTCAGAGACTGGTTGGGATCACTCTGTATGTGGGAGATGGTGAGTGACTGCCTTTGCATCACTTGGGGGTTTTCTTCACTTACTAAATGGTCTTTATCTCAGCTCACAAAGTTTTCTTGCTTTTGCTTGTCCAGTTCTTATCCCACTGTAAGTGGGAGGGGAGGTTGGTAGGTGCTTAGCTGCTGTCTGGGGTAAACCCACCACATAAGGTCTTCACTAAAAAGCTCTAATGTAAATACTTGTGAAATGTATTTACCATGCTGCTTAAAATATATGTCTATTACAGACGCAAACACTCATCACTTGTTGAAATGAAATAGAAGAATCATATTTTCAAACTCTATATATATGAAACCAAAGTATTTAATACAATTGCAAGATCATGTGGGCATAATTAAGAATAAAAGGAGATTCTGTATTGTACAGTACTTTCAGAATCCCCATCGTGCAGGGTTCAGAACCCTGGATTACCAAGAAACATCTCTGTGAATGGCAGCAGTTGTGCAGAGCACCTTTAGGCAGTGCTGCAAGTATTTTAAGTAGATTTTAGTCATTAAACAACCAGGGACAAAACAGAGCAAGTGTAGCATTTCTTCCCAGTAATAGTGTAAGTACAGTTTCTGTTCCAGTGTTAGGCAAATATGGGCTAAAACTGTAAATTATAATGTTTTTGTGGAAAGAGGCTGCATGCCAACAGAAGGGCACATCCTACTCTTTTTTTCTTTTACCTTTATTTTTGGGAAGAAAAAAAAAGAGTCCTTACAAAGGGGAGAATACTGGCTAGTATTTTGGGCTTCTGTGTCTCTTTGAATTCAGAGCAGAACTACAACCCCTCCAGTCTCCCTTGTTTTCTAAGTATTTTCTTTAGGATTATTTTCTAAAATATTCAAATGGGAGACTAGACAAAACAACGTGCTGAGGTTTCTTCCAACTTTATTATTCTCTTTCAGATGAATTTTTGTATGCCCCTTTTACACACAGAGGTGTTCTACTGCATACTTATGAACTCCTGGAAATGTTGAAGTTAATGGCAGAGCTGTCAGACCCCAAACAACAGAAGCACAAACTGCACCACCACTGCAAAAACTCTACAGAGTGAAGATAAAAACTAATGTTCCCATCTGAAAAAAAAAATGCTAATTTGAGACAAGCAGTACTCTGAAGCATAAACAACAACATAAAGAGGAAATGAAAGTGATCCCACAAAAATAGACATACAAAGCAGAAAAATGAAGTCGACACACACAATAGCCTGTGGTATATTACTATGAGAGCTACAAGCAAGATAACTGAACTCTTGTACACAAAAGGTTTTGAAATACAGATGATGATAAGCACAACTTTAAAAAACATGTCAAAAGTTATACATGATCTTTATTAAATATAAAGCATTTATCATGTGTCAAGTCAGGAAATAGAAAAACACAGAAAATTAGGCTGGTCAAAAATTTTCCACTTTTTTGCATAAGCATAATGGTTTCTGGAAAAATGCCATTAAGAAAGAATTTTTCAGAACCAAAATTGGGCCTAGCTGTCACCTCCTCTCTGTAAAACAGAATATTATCTGGTGATCACAAAACACAGCTAGGCTGTATGATACACATTCTGAAACACTATCAGCTTGTCTAGAGTGGGCTGGATCTTCTTTAAGAAGGGGAGAGAGAAGACTTTCATCCTGTTACAGACAAAAAGGGGATCTGAAATCTCAGTACTTTGAAGAATAGACAAACTGTTTATTTCTCAGCTCAAAGAGTAAGGCATACTACACTTCTGCAGTAAAGGAGACTATTCACAACTCTTTCCTGATGTTCAACAGAAGAGCCCATGCACATATACACACAAAAAATGCCCAGAGAGACAGCCAAACTTGTAGGAAACAGAATACAAACAAATTAAAGCAACAAGTCCCTGTGGTCCCATTTGGAAATACTGGACAGGAAATCCAAGTTGTAAGGTGAAACTATTCTGACTAGGAATGCAAATAGAAACTAAACAGAAAACAGTTTAGTTGTAAGCTATTTTAATATATTTAAGAATTTTAAAGAAGGCAGAAAGAAGACAACTTCACAATAAAACACTTGCTTTTCATTAGCATTCTTGTGAAGTTTGTAAAATCTCTAGAGAATGTGCTGCCTGAATGTGAAGTCACATTTTGAATACTATGTAAGCAATAAGACATCTTCGCCTCCCTAGAAAACACCCAGATCCTTGACTATAGTCCAGTTTTTCTTCACTCTTCTTGTCTTTACTTTCTCCAGGCTATTCTGTGATGGATTTGTCAGCAGCTCCAGCTCTCTTCTAAGAGACAACTCATTTCTGCAAAAAGAACTATTTTCTTCTCTTCATTTATGCCAGGCATTTGAGTAAGATAAATCAGAAATTGCAAAAGATGAACCAATAAAAAGCCAAGACTACACCTGGATTTTTGCCAGCAAAAGTAGTACTGTTTAACAAAATTATCCCTAAGAGACATTACCATGTCACTGTGACATTTATGCACCCCTAGCTCCAAACATAAAAATGCCAATATTGGATGAAATTCCTCAGCCAGTATGCTGTCTTTGTCTTTCAATAGACAAGCTCTGTGGTTTTTGTTCAGGGAGTGCACATTTCCTTCCAGTCAGAGTCACCTCCAGATGTTTTCCATTTGTCCCCTCCTCCAACATCTGCTCTGTTGCCCAGATATGCTTCACTGTCCCACATCTTGGGGAAAAACTCACCCCCACCCCAAGCCCTGCAAAGGCTTTCACCCTCAGAACCACCCCTGAAGCACTTTTCCTGCAGAAAGGCAGAGACAGAAACATGAGCCAGTAAGGTCTGTTCAGTGGAGCTCTCCACAGAAAACTTCCCTCTGTCTGCTTAATTTTTTTTTTTTTACTCAACTTGTCCACATCATGCATAGTTTTGCATATCTGTCATAATTCTCTTTGGTGGTCTTTTCCAGGCTTGACAATCCTACTCTATTTGCTTTCTCCTGACAACACAGCTGTCCCATAACTGCCCTACTTGGGTTCTCCAGCTCTAGCAAAGCCTTTCCAAGGACTCCAGAGGGCACCTTGATAGATTACCAAAGAGAGAGCAAAGAAAACAGTGACACCTTCTGTAAAGCCATGCAAAGGAAGAAATATCCTTGACTCCCTCTGCTGTCACCTCCCCAGTCCCTTCAAAGTGTCATGCTAAAATCACAGAATGAGCAGGGCAGCGTGTCTATCATCTAGGAGAGCTGAGAACACACTAGCAACATAGCTGTTAGCTTCCTCTCTCAAATCCCTCTGGTTAACACAAGGGAAATAATTTATATCAAGTAAAGAGGGTAAAGTTTATACACAATAGGTACAACAGATAAAGACAGGATTCAATGAGCAGGTAAAGACCCAACCTGCCTAACCTCGATATCTGCAGTTTGAATACATTGTGTGTTAAAGACAAAAATTAATTTATTCCATACTGTCATTCATGTTTGGACACAACTGCTTTATATAGCCTTTGAATCAATACCAAACTTTCCCTTATACTTCAAAGAATATCTGTGTTTATTTTATTACCTTAAAAGATTGAAAGTCATTATGAATATTTCTAATATCCTTTGCTACTTCTTGAACATGTTCTTCCTTAAAAACAGACAATTTTTTGAAGTTACATATAGTCAAAGATGAATGCAGAATTAGTTAAAAAACTCATTTTCGTAGAAGAAGCCTAAAGAAAAGTTCATCTGTTCATATTAAAGCATAACATAACAGTTCTTAGGAGTGGAGAAGAAAAGTGATGGGGGGAGAGATACTTATGCATGCATCAAAATTTCATTTAAATAGCATAAAAGAAATAGGTATCAGGCTGAAGCAGCATTACATAGAGACTTCATAAGGAAAACTTAAGTATGAAAGAATTTTAGTTTTTTCTCCCAAAAATACACTTGTAACATGCTTTTTTTCTTCCAAAAAATGAAACAAAACCTGAAAGACCTGTTTACATACCTGCTGTGGCTGCAAGGGACAAAAAAATTTATGACATGATTTGTACATTGTCATGTTAATCACTTCTGCACTTCTTGTGAGCAATCAATCAAGGTTGCTAATATTTACCTGAGCAATAACCATTGTTTTCAACAAGAAAAATTACTACCTTGTGCCCATTTTTCTTATTAAGTACCATTTTACAAATTAAGGCTTTGATTCTATAAGTACACACATTTTTGACAAGTTCTTCTATTTCCCTGGAAGCCAGTGAGGCTCTCAGCACACAAAGCACAGTGCATTTCATGCTTTGCAAAAGCTTTTCCTAAGAATTTAGGAACCAAATACTAAAATCTACTTCAGTTACTAATAATATGAATCCGACTCAGAAATACATGGTAACCTGCTTATTAAAATGTACTTAAGATGCTGGCCCCATCTAGGTTACCAGAACAGTAGGTTTCTGAAATGTGTTTTTTTGATCAAATTCAAGAGATTTATCAGTCTATCTGAAAGGGGATAAAAATAACAGACACAGCAGAAGATTAAAGAGGGATAACAGAAAACATAGGGAATGATGAATTTGAGGACTCTAATATTTAGGCCCTGCCCAGATCCTCCTAAGTAATAAAAAACAAAACAGTAATCAATACCCATTTTTAAATCAATCCAGAGTAAACAATAAGTTTATAGCTCACATTAATTCTAGAGAGAGCTTTATGATATTTTTAGTGGCATAGCACATTAATTAGAAATGTCAAAATGCACCTTAACATTGGTGCTTTGCTTTCCATTTGTCTCAGTTGTTAACTTTGGCCATTAAGACAAAAGAGAAAAAAACCAAAAAACAAATAAACACCAAAAAATGGTCTTGCTTTAATGACCACAATTCATTAACCCATAGCTGATTTTTCACGATGTGTTTTGGGATTAATTTTTTAGTACTTTACACACTAATTAACTAGTTTGGGAGCAAACCCTCTCCAGGGGACCATTGATTAATTACAGACAAGTTGTTTATTAATGCATATTTTTCTTTTCCAAAACTGTGCAGCTAGAGTGAACATAATTTACTCCCTTCTCTTAAAAACTTAAATTAATAATAAATCTGTTTTACTGTGCAATTAATTATGGCCCAGTTTTAAAGCATCCCCTACCTTGATCAAGCAGAAGCCTAAGGGTACCATTTTTTAGCATAATGAGCACAATCTTTTGAACTGTTCTACTGAAGAAGTTTGGTGCTCAGGACAGAGCTTCATAAATGAGTTTGCAAGATGCACGCCATCCTGCTGTTACGAAACAATTCCATGCAATTGCAAGCTAATATAAGGGAGTTCACCTCTTAAAGGGTGAACTGTGAAAAAAAAGGAGTGAAATATGCGATCAGGTGCCAATCTTAGGCAGAAAAATGAAATAAAGGTATGCCACTCTGTCAAAAACAGAGGTCATTCAGCTGTGCTTCGTTAATGTTGACAGCAGCTTTTTGCATAAACAAAGAACTTACAGGTACAACACAATATTTTCAAATTAAGAATATAGCCCTCTTACCATCAGCTCACAGACCCTTTCCTAGAAATAAAGCATTAGACCTCAGAGTGTTAAAGCCACAATTACAACCAGGAGTCCTGTTGACAGCTGGTATGAAGGAATGAGTAATTCTGGCTAGACTCTCATTTCCCAAGTTTTTTTTTCCACAGGATATTTCTAAATGCTAATGCTAATTCCAGAACTGCAAACGTTTCAGGAACAAGTCCATAAGCAGAGCAATTCACCATAAGAAGCACACAAAGGCCACACTTTAGATCAAGAATTGAGAGGTTGCAACTAGTCTGCATTTGCTCCACACAACTCCACATAAAGTTAGACACATATCTAAGGAATAAGTTAATTTGAAAACTGAGGGAAAAAGTTGCACACAGGAGAAGTAGGTGTGATGGGACACTGCCCCTTCCCCTGGGTTTATGAAGGAAGAACTACACATTAAAAAGGTATCTACCTTTCCACCCTACTGCCTAAACCCAGTACTAACCAGAAAAAAGTTCTCTAATGCTGTCCCTCTCCAGCTTTCCTAGTGTCCTTCACAAAGGCAAAACTCAAGATATGGTGCAGAACTCCCTTTATTTGACAAAGCTTATTTTTGCTATCACACTTTTGGCAGCAAATGTTTCCCCTTTCCAGATAAATCAGCCTGGAGCCCCAGAATGACTGTACATTTGCTATGAAGGAATCATTCCAGGCAAAAGATGCTTTATTTCTGTTGGAAGAATGTGGTTCTTTCAAAGGTTCATAAATACAGGTGGTTTCCATCTATAGGTTACTCCCTCAGAGCCTCTTTTGAAACTAACCTCCTGGAAGAGCAGGGAGAAGAGAAGCTTAAATACACATATTATGCATATTAATAAAAACAAACAGCACAAGAGCCCCCTTTTTTTTAATTCCTCATGGAAACAGGAGATGAGAGGCAAAGATACAGATTCCTGTAAGAGGAAGAAAATTCAAACCACAGCAATAAGCACTGTGTTGCTTGCTCTGGAGTACCATGTGTTGGGATTTGGGGAGGGAAAGAAACAGAAGGACTTTTCCAGAGGTGTCTTTGGCAGACGAGCAGTGGACAGGAATGAGCTTCTAAAGGTAAACATTTTATTTGAAATGTTTCTAGAGAATCTTGTGAATCTTCACATTCAGATTTCTTCTAAGCTTGTTTATAAACAAGAGGTTTGAAACAGTATCTGTTATAGTCTTTATAGTACTTAGACCTCAATTATTTGCAATGTACCATATGGAATCACATATGAAGCAAATCACTCCTCCTTACAGAAACATTTAGAATATTATAAGTAACCACATATGACAAAACTAACAATAAATCAATTGCATGTGACACACACAATGCAAAAAGCTTCCCAAAAATGCAGAAATAAAGCAGCCTGTAAAAAAAAATCATGAGTCACAGAAAGGTGGAGGTTGGAAGACTCCTCTGCAGGTCATCTGGTCCAACCCATCTGCTCAAGCAGGGCCACCTAAATCACAGTACACAGGATGGGCAGGTTGTCCAGATGGCTTCTCCACAGATGGTGACTCCACAACCTCAATGGGAAACTTCTCTTTCAGCTTGGTCACTCTCACAGTAAAAATGTTTCCTAATGTTCAGAGGTTTTCAGTTCCCTTCTCACTTTATGCCCACTGCTGGTCCTGTCACAGGGCACCACTGAGAAGAGCCTAACTTTGTCTTCTGTACTTCCTGCCTTCAGGAATTTATAGACATAGGAACTATCCCCCACTGTGCCTTCTCTTCTCCAGGCTGAACAGTCCTAGTTCTCTGTCATTCCTCACAGGAGAGATGCTCCAGGCCCTTAATCAGTTTAGTGACTCTTTTTCATGTCCCTCTTGTACTGAGGAACTCAGAGCTGAGCTGTACTGCAGGTGTGGCTTAATCAGTGCTGAGTGGAAGGGAGAGATCACCTCCCCTTTGCCTGTTGGCACACTGCTCCCAGGGCACCCCAGGATGCCATTAGCCACCTTTGCAGCAAGAGCACATTGCTGGCTCACATTCATGTCCAACAGCACCCTCAGGTTCTTTTCTGCAGAGCTGGTCAGTTCCCAGCATAATAGGTTTTAATAAACAGTGTGGTTTGAACTCGGAGAGTGAATCTCTTTTTTTACTCCAAGCAAAATTCCATCTTGTACCCAGTTAAAGGCCCTGGTGGAAGACATAGGGTTCATTCTGGATGTTGCTGTCTGTCAGAGTGGCTCATCCCATTAGTGACACACCATGAGGGCAAGTTACATGGTCCTGAGGTAAAACAGTGAGATGGCGAATTATGACAGTTCAGTCTAACTTCTTGCTGATTTAATATCTATTTGAAATATTGAAGAAGGCTAAGAAGCAAGCTCACATTCAAATTAATATATTCCAACTGAATATCTCAGATTCATTCCATCTATGTTCTTTGGCACAAGAAAAAAGAATTACATTTTCCATTTTTTGCCTTCCTCTCCACATTCCATCTCCACAATGCAGAGAGGCCTTCTCTCTACATTTTTTCACTTGCAACAGAAACTGAACAAGGAAGATAGCCATGGTATTCTCCCAAATCTTAACAATAAAATAAACTCAATTCACATATACTTCCAAGACGAGGACTCACTCACAGTAGAGCATCTGCTCCAAAGTCTTGCATCACCACTGAATCCCAGCAGCCTCTTGAAATCACCTGTTGGTGAGTATTGAATACACTCCTGAGCTCTGCTGGGTCCTAGGGGCACAGGTTCACATTGGTGTCTCTCTGAGGCATAACTGCCAATACCAACATGAAACATCATTTTCACTGTAAAAGTCTACATCATTTCTGCCCCACCTGTGGATGAATGAAATAATTACTGCTGGAAATAAACCTACCAGAGCATCTCAGTTAGGATGCTGTCAAAATTAATGTGTAGGACAGAACTTTAAGAAAAAGTCTCATATTCTGTGACAGTATTTGTTCAAATATGGTACAACTTTTTTCATAATAGTGACTTATTTTTTTACTTTTGAAGGAACATTTTATTGAATATCATAGCTTTTTTGCTGTTGAATATCATCAAAAATCTAATAGTTCAAGCCCATTGTCTAAATGTCCACATAAAATACATGACTAAGCATTCTGTCCACACCACAGAAAAAAAACTGTTCTTAAGACATAAAAAATATATGTAGTCTAACTTGTAACTGCTTAGTTACTGCAAACTTTCTTTCAAAGATAAAAATACCATTTCCTTGCTGATTTGAACAAAAAAACTTCTGAAGTGTGACATCATACTTTTTGAAGGGCAAGAAAATTAGGCATTTCCCTTCATCTTCTCTGAGCTTCTGTCATGATTTGATGATGGTCAGACAAGTCACATTTAACTGAGCCACACCAGAGTAATAACTAACTAAATAAGTGAAAAAAAACAACCACTCAATTATTTTTCCAGATGCTGTCCTCTAGTTTCTGGAATTCTGTGCATCTCCAAGGTCATCAGGAGATGCCTCTAACAAACATCCTGTTTTTATCTGGATCCTCTCTGTGCATGAAGAGCTAAAGTAAACCATCACTGCTTTTTTCTTTTTTTAAACAAAAAAACTTTTTTCCCCTCCAAACCAAGCAAACCTGCAGCCATGAGAGACTTCCCACATCTAAACAAGCCACGACACGACAAGAATGATAATGAATTTGACACATGGAACTGGCATAATTCTTCACATGGATAAGCTAAAAAAACTACCCCTTTTCTGAGCGAGCATAGATTGCTATTTTAACTGTAAAACTGCACCAGTAATTGGCATCGACAAAGGAGAGCAGGTTGGAGATCATTTAATAAATCTGTCTGTTTAGAAGGCCAATAAATAAATGAAAGCCACCAACCCACACTTGGCGTGGCTTCTGCCGGTGTCTGCCAGAGGCAGCAGCCTGCAGCAGGTGCTCCCTCCTCTCCCTGCCCACTCCACGCAGGACACGAGCAGCTCCCACCCTGGCTGCACTCCCTGCAGCTGCCTCAGCAACTGGCAAGGGCTGCAGCAGCATCCTTTCCACCACAGACAAGGCAGCAGGACAAAAAGCATAAATGCATACAGCGAATATAGATAATTACACCGAGACTAAGCTATAAATGAAAACAGGCACAAACACAGGAAAGAAAAAGAAGAAATCAATGTATATCTGTGCTTAAGAGCCATCCAACAGCTATGGGCACAGTATTTGAGCTATGATGCAGCTTTTGTCACCATACTAGTTAAGAGGAAATAACTAAAATGAAACCTGAAATTGTTATAACAAGAGGACAACTAACTACAAAAGATAAAGGAAAAGATGGACATAGTCTCCCAGGGGGATGGTACAGGTTTGTGCATAGGTAGTTTTCAAAAAAAAAAAACCCAAACAAAAACCCAAACTTAATAGAAAAACTTTCAAAAAATAGCAAGTGAAGATCATGTTTCTCTGTCAGAAAGCAACAATAACTATTATTGGAGAAGTAAAGATAAAAATAATTAATGATTAAGCTCTCTATGAATTTCAACATGTTCTCCTCACAATACAGAAAGGAACAATACTTCATCTGAGACAGTTTTTAAAAAAATAATACAAACCAAAATATGCATTCTCTGCACCGCTTCTTACAACATATTTGGGATAACAAAAAGTCTTACAGATCTCAAAGCTGAAGGGCATATCTGGCCTAACTAATCACAGCAAGAGACCTCAGACAAATTCCTTCAGTGTTGAATTTTCAAGACAGATGACAGAAAACAAGTCCAAGAACAGTATGAAGCCAGCCTCAGGTACAGTTTCAGGATTGCCATGCCTGATTCTCAAGGTGCATCTCAGTGGAGAAAAAGGAAGGTAAAGAAGAAGGTAAAACTAAATGGTGCTGAGTGTGATTATGTACAATAATAATCCACTGGCAATAAGAGGTTTACTCTCACTAAAAGAAACAGGAAGATTCATCAAACACATACGTGTGGAAGAACATCTTTTTGCATGCATGAGCTATCAAAGAAGTTCATGTACAAAGAAAAACCCTACTGAGTACATGACAATAAGAAAAACATTGTAAGCCACTGGCTTGGCACATTGGTGAGTATCTTTTGAAGCTAGTAATGTTTTTATTTCTCAAAACTGAAAAAGTTTGAAAAAGAACCTGGATTCTACAGAAAAACTTAATTCAAGTGAAGTAACCACCTCAGAGGAACCCAAACACAATCAATTCCAGTTGTTACTTAGAATTGGTAATAATGCATTATGTGCTCTCTCAGCGGCCCTACCTCCATCATTTATCATTAAGTTTTTGGCAGTATTCACACTTATTTTTAATTATTAAATTACTGCCAATACATCACAATTAAATAACCAGTAATATTCAAGTTTGAATTTTCAAACTTGATAAGGAGAATTTTCATACCTGAAATGAACATAGGAGGTACGAGAAGGACTCTGACTCAACTGCCTTAGAAGTAGAAAGGTTTGCCAGAAGGGGAAAAAGATAAAATCCAGAATATATAGAAAAAGATGTGTAAGGCAATAACAATTTCTTTAAGCCTTAATATCATCAAAATGACATGGTTTTGTGCACATATAATCCATTTTGTTTGAATAAGCTAGGCAGACCCTGTAATCTCCTTTTCTTATCCCTTACAAATAATTAAGAAGAGATGTCAATTGAGTCAGAACTTTGATTACTGTGGATGGGATCCTGCAAATATAAGGTTGTCAGCAATATTGTGACACACAGCAGATCAGGCATCATACATGCAGAATTTCTCAGGAAAGCTAAAATATAGACAGAGATAATTTTCATTTAGATCCCTTCATGAGAAGAAAATTTAGATGTAGTCACATGTCTGTTCGTAGTGTGGCTTGGAAGAGAGGAGAAAAGAAAGAAAGAAATAATGTCCAAGTAGATGGAAGAAATAGACCTATCAAGGAAGAGACACAATTATTTCTTGCCTCAAAATGGGGAGATTACCCTCAAGGCCAAGAACAAGAAGATATGGATCCCATATATAACATACTGTGCTTTGTTACTCTATTTAATCTATCAATAAATTACCATGTCCTGTATGTCCCGAGAAAATAAACAGCAAGATTAATATGTAAGCATACTTAATCAAAATAATAATACCTTACATTCAGACTCCACATTCCTGGAATGCATACACCCTCTCATCTGATCAGCAGAAACATCCCAAAATACACAAGCACAAGTGAGAGAACTAGGCCTGGAAATTCATCTTCATTTTGCAATGTTTCTCTGATAGCTAAAATGCTTGCAGATCAGAACAGAGCTATATATGTCAGCCTTTTGGCCAAATCCTCACAAGTCACTGCTGCAGACATGGATTCAGACCAAGTTCTGCTCCTTTGCTCCATCCACTTTCAAGGAAAAAATTAGCAAAGGACACAAGCGTATTAACTAGTAACATGAACCCTTCTTCCATCCAGTTTCTACAGAAGAAAAGGCTGAGAAGGGGGAGAGTAAGCAGGTTCACACTTGACTTCACTTTGCTTCTGTCATGAAAATACTGCACACCTTCTAAAAGGTGGAAGGATGCACTCTCACCAAGCATGCCAGGCAGAACACACAATTGAACATATCCATGGCTGGGGTAAAAATTTAAACTACTGCCACCAACAGATTCAAGGGATCAAGATTAAAGCTCTTCTTCAGCTACAAAATAGAGCTCTCAAACTTTCATCTCCTAAAGACCAGGTCTATCCCCCAACATTTAGAATAATTCCTGTACTGAATGGGTAGAGTCACTGCCAAGTACATCTCAAAACTTTCCACATGATCTCAGGTTTTGCTTCAAAGTCTTGAAACTGGCAAAACAAAGCAGCTATTTCATAGTCAGTTTTTCTTGGTGGCTTTCCTGCCACTTCTCAGTTACTTACCAGCTTGCATTGTGGTCACCTAGACTGGGTTCTGAAGTGTCTCAAGTCTTCCAGAACCTGATTTATTTCCAAGTGCAACATAGCACAGGGAAGCAGCAGGAATCCCCAGTCACCATATAAATATTAATAATTCTCTGAGAAATTATGCAAGGCTGCCCAAGGGTTGGGCTTTTTTAAGCCACCAGAAGTCTCACAAACCAGCATTTTTTACAGAACAATGCCACATCTGTCCCACGAAGGCACATCTGTCCCACAGCTGATGCAATAAGAAGCTTTAGCACACGGCAATTATTTGCTCTTTTCCATTCACGCCCTTCATTCTCAGACTTACCTGAAACACAATTGCTAACAATATTATCAATCTAGACAAAACTATTCCCTTTAAGCAGATGAGAACAACTTTATAAGTCCTGAAATGCACTATTCTGCTTACAAATGCACACACACTATCATCACATGCCAGTCCTGAGAACTAGCAACACAATTCGGATCCATATTTTGTTGGAATGGCCTCAAAAGAGACACAGCAGCAGAGACCAGTAAATCTGTTGGGCAAGCTGATGTCTAAACCATCTGCTGCTACGGAACCACTGGACCAACACCAGATCCTCAGTAGTGTAAGAGAACAGTACTGGGGAAAAGAAGACTTAGAATTAGGAGCGGTAGGAACACAAACCATCTCCTGGGAAATCTCCTCTGTAATGTGCAGGATCATGAGACATCATCCCCACCCATCTTCCCTCCCAAAGGTGGCAGTCTGGAAAGATCTCTATCAGAGACACAAACACCTCTCTAACCCAAGAGGGTGGTCCTCCTGCAGAAGGCATCAGATTACATTATTGAGCCTCTACCTCCCTCTTTTCACCAAAAAAATATTCACCTGTGTCATGTGTCAAGTGACACTCAAAAAGCAGCAACTTCCAATACTAAGTTATCTTCTTCCTGGAATTACATTTCCTTTCATTTGCTTTGTGACAATTCATCTGAACAGATACATTTTTCCAGACACTTTAACCATCTTTGAACACATCTGGCAAAGCAACCTAACCACCAGATTAAGTTTTTCTGACCCAGCTCCTTGGTGTTACTTAGAAAATGCTTTAACACCTATACTTCTGGGGTTTTTTTCCAAATTCAGTTTTAAGGGTTTTTGTCTTTCCGTGATACATACACTTCTCTCTCAAGCTACTTACTATAAATAAAACTGTAAAAAAATGCAGAAAAGTTATTTAGTGTATTATGCACCTCCTGCATTGTGGCATTTAAAATACCTCTTGTTCATGCTTTACAAAGCTTTACTTTTTTCCAACTACACCCTTTCCTTTAACTGTTCAAAGTCAAAATAATCTCTACACAGAAGTTCTGGTTCAGAGATGGATGGCCTTTAAACCAAGACATTTTTCATGCCAACATCCCACAGAGGGAGTAGCCTTTTTATTTGGGGTGAGAGAGAGAGACTGAGAGCAAGCACATTACAGAATCAAAAAGTAACTTGGCAGAACTCTCTCCCCATTCACACACTTCCACTTCAAACACACAGAAGTTGTTCCATGAGTGAAATAAATGAAATTTGGCTTCTTCAGAGTTGGAGAGTCTAAACGTAGTAAGGAGTAGATGAGTATTATGGACTTTGCTGAAGTCAGAATATTCGTAACACCTCCAGCCACATTCACATATACTCACAAGAACTTGCATTTCAGCTTTTCCATCAGAGGAGATTCTTATCTCTATTCCTCAGCCAGCTCACATGCTTTTCCACCAAGCATCTAAGCATCTAGTGTCAGCCAGCTTCAAAGTTACTGGGTGAAGTCAGACATATTACGCATGCAGCAGGTACAATCACAGTATCCTAATTTCCTAAGAAAGATGGCCTTAAAACAAAAGGTGCTCTTGATATCAGGAAAAATTAACTCTAAAATACAGCTGAACAAGAGCAATTCATCTTTATTTTGAGTCTGAAGATTATTTCCTTTTGATTTCATTGTGACATTAATTTGTCTAGTGTGCACACATATGGCTGAACGTCTTAAAACGTGATTTAAGTGCTTAGAGAAACCAACAAGAGAAAGACAAAAACCAATATCTTGCAACTGCTGACAATAATTTAGAAATAAAACATAATAGCAAGCAGCTAACCAAAGGAACAGGTTACCACCAGCCTTGACATGGGTTTAGTCACAACATCAACACTGGCTGTTATTCCAACAAATACACTACAATTCAGCCACTTGTTATTGGCCTTGATCACATTGTAATGAAAAAGAAAAAGATTCCATCATCATAAGACAGAGTGGACTTTTTACATCAATGGTCCAAATACATCAAAGCAATCCTGCACAGCTGGAAATTATTAATCTAAACTTTGATAAACTACTGAAGAAGCACCATTAAAGTGATCACTCAAGGGACACTTATTTGTTTTTAGACTGCTGTTTTCATGTAGTGCTGCTCCTCAGAGGTGTTCATTTTCTATCATGATATCCAGTGTAGATAATCAGTGTTTTGCCTAAAACAACAAAACAGATGCTAACTGTGCTACCTACACTCAGAGAGTGAAACTAAGGTTGCTTTGAAAAAGAGGGCAGCTACTTTTGGGATAGGGGATGGAGGAGGGGTTGTGTTGGTTTGGGGTTTTGTTTTGATGCTTTTTGGGGGGTGAGGAGTTTTCAGTTTGCCATTTTCAGAGAACAGATAAGGTACATTTCAAGACACAATGAGAAGGTGCCTTACTCACTGAAATAACTTTGTCAACAGGCAAGAACAGCCCCTCCTCATGATACTTCATGACAGAGGAAACCAATCCACAAACCACTGAAAACACAGAGAATCTTCCCACTGATTTCATACATACCAACACAGGCCTGTGTTTCAGTTCCCACAATGTGGCCAGTATGATAAAAAGGAACAGGCTAAAGGTTAAAAAAGAACAAACAAAACCATACAATTACTGCTTTGAATGAAAGACTGTAGAAGTGGTCTGTATCCACTGCTTTATTCACATGAGTGTCTGGAAGATGCCACAACATCTTAGGAAGGTGAGCAGGCTACCTCTAAATCCATTAAATGGATCAATTCAGGTGTTCTCATGGACCAAAGCAAAGGTGAGCATTATTTACAGAAATGTGGGGTTTACATTCAAAATTTAATCAAAGCAACACAATAACAAATATTAAAAAGTGAAAAATCCTACACTTACTCCTTCACACTATTGCTGTGCTCTGATCTTACAGTTAGGACGACATACACCAGTAAGATCCCTGAAACAATTCTACAAATAAAAGTATTTTCTGACATGCAACAAATCTGACAAAGGATTCACTGCTTGTAATTCTTTTGGTCCTCATTTACTGGAGAAATTAATTTCATAACCCACAGAAAGCAATTATGTGGTACACCTGCCTGTCATGTCTGACATCTTAATTTTTAGTAGTTTCTCTTCAAACGACAGACAACTTCCTGCAGTGTCGTACATTTTTCAGCTACTGCAAGCAATCAAAGCAGGTAGAATTAAGAGCTGCTGAACTACTCAATTTATTCCCCTGAGTTCCTGAGAGACAAACAAGTAAGCACCTACAATGTGCAGAATGAGGTGACAACCCATTCAGCTGCAAATGCAGACCTCGCGGCTTTACTAGGGTCATCTTCTTCTTCATGCCACTTTCTCTCCTCCATCAGAGATTTCGGGTCCCTGCTGGCCAACTTGTGCTCCTGCTGTTCTGGTCACAACTCCAAAGGCTAAAACACGAGTCCTCCTCCTCTACTTGTCAAGAGGGTAAAGTCCTTCTGCAAGTTCATTGCTACTTGCTCAAGCAGTGCTTCACGGCTCAACCTCCCTCCAGGAAAGGGGAAACACACGTTGAGAAGAGACACACAGCATCTTTCAGTGGTGTGGAAGAGTATTTTTCACGAGGCATACAAGGAGAATGTGCTGCTTGTTAAATGAAATTTCTGTTTCAATAATTGACTATTTCATTTTTTGCAGTAGGAGACCCAAAGCTGACAGCTTTGGACAGCTTGGAAAACTACTTCCTCTCTCTTCTTCTTATCTGATATTCCTACTTATTGTCATCTTAACTTTCTTCATTACTGTTTCCCTGTTATATCAATACTATATTTACAAGCCAGAAGCCTAAACTGCTTTTTTTAATATCATGCTATGGTCTTAGTAGTGTTTTTCAGGTTGGCCTTCTAAGACCAATATGTGCACCCACTCCTCTGCTCACAGATACTGTCTTCCTGAGAAGTAGGTGTCATTAAAATCAGGTCCACTATTGTTACCAATGTCAGTTTCATCTTCTGATTTGAAGGATGTTTGAAAAAAAGGGGATTAAGTGATACCTGGTACAACTCATTCTCTGACTCACGCTTTAGGCTAGAAAATCACCAAGAACTGTTGTGTAGAATTTGAAGAGATAATAAGGACAACATAAAATCTTGACAGACTTTGCTTTCTTCTACGAAATGACACCAAAAACTATGGAATCAAATGATGCAAATGCCACATCAAGCTCTTCCCTATTTACAGGAAATGGAAGAAAATACTTCTGTGTACCCTTCCCACTAGCTGTCCCTTACTGCCTCTGCAGTAGCTCATATCAACAATCTGTCAGATTCCATGAAAAACATATTTGAAAGATTATTTTTCCCCAAACCCTTTGAATTTAAATAAAATTTTTCTCAAGTTGTCTCCTCTTAAAGCGGAAAACCAGGTTTAAAGAAAATAAATGCAACTGGCAGATCAACAATCCTGGAGAAGGGACAGAAGAACTGCCATCTTCATATGACAATGCTTTTTAATAGATCCTTTCAAATTCTGAGGCAAATTGAATACAAGGTATTACTACTTACTGAGTAGGTTATAGCACAGATATACCACTGCAGCCTTCAGAAGAAAATACTGACCAGAACCAGACCAGATTTGTAAAACAAGAATTCAGAGTTTACTAACCACATATCTGCATATATTTGCACAGGTGTAACCTTTAGGGAGGAATCAAGTTCCATCAGTGTTACAAAAGGAATAAAATAGTCAAGACCACTGCATGATGCAACAGAGTTCCTGAAAACAGAGCCCAACCCCATGACCTTTGCTCCAGACCTGAGAGGGGTCAAGGTATGTTACAGATTTTTGCAAGGCATGTCAGAAAACCACAGAACATTTACATTGTTACTGCTGTATTTGAGCATCAGTGTGATCTGTTTAGAAAGAGATGAAGTCTGATTTGATCCAGAATCCAGGACATTACATCATCATTTATTTATTCTAGAATCTGGCATTACACAACAGCTATCTCACTGTAATCAGCCAAGAATTTAAGCTTACAGCAGGCAATGAAGAAGAAATGCCAGAAGAGTAACATCAACACATGAAAATACTTCCATTTGCTTCCAGCTCTGGTGGCAGAGGGAAGTACAAGGCAAGCATTGACTACAGTATGACCAGTCATCCCACCATCATCGCCCCCTCCTGCACAAACCTGCTCTGTGGGATTACTTGCACTGACCTGGACCTCCCAAGCACAAACCCTGAGCAGCATATTTACAAATTAACATGCAACTCATATCACAGATAGGTCAAGACGCCAAACTGATTAGATAGAAAAGTATCAGTTTTACCAGTAGGCTAGATGCTGGTTTTGTGCTGTTGGGTTGGGTTTCTTTTTAATTTCATAATAAGTATCTCTCTCGATTGGCATATTCAGCAAGAAGCCAGTGTAGCAGCACTTTATGTAAAGTGTTCTCTCAAGAGTGATGTTTTTTCCCTGCCTGTTACAGTACAGGCCTACAATTACAGGAATTATCATGGGCAAAGTTATACAAAGTATTTTCCCTGCATGCAACATTTCTCAGCATTGAACAGCTTTAAATGGCCACTTTTCTTAAAACATTCAGTTGTATTATATCAAAAAAAACCCTAAGCATTCCATTCAGACCCTCTGACTAACAAATTCTTCCAGCACTTATCTGGAAAATGAAAATGTATTTGAGCAATATGCCTGTATTAATACACATGCACATCATAACACTACTATCTGTGGGTTTCTTTTAGCACCACTGAGAAATACTAAAGGCATACCTGGACTGTGTAAGGTACAAAGATATTTAACCTACCTCATCAAAGCTGCTATCTTCCTTCTTCAAGGCTTTAAAACAAAAAGAAAAAAGAAATTATTATCTGTACTACATTTCAATGAACACAAAGTAACTACCACCAGAAAAGAAAAAAAAAAGCATCATTTTCCTGTTATAATAGGAAAGAACAGGTAGGCATGAATAACAATTTTATCCTGAAAATCTGAATCTGTGTATGGGATGTAGAACTGTACAGAGAGTTTCCAAGAAAGTAAATTTACATATTTATGAAAAATATCATCTCAGGTGGAAGAAAATAAGAGTTTGTAAGGGTGGTTTGCATTTTTTTCTTTTAATTCCTAGTGAGTGTGAAAACCCTTTATGGAGAGCTTGACTGAACTTCAAAAAGGAAAAGTATAACAAACACCCAACCATGTCTTCCATTTGTCAAGTACTAACTCCTTATGAAATAGTATGCATTGCAGCATGATTTTTTCCTTTTTTTTTTTTTTTACTTTTATAATTCTTAATGACTTACACCAAAGCAGAAAAGATTTCTTTCTTACACTGTTAACAAGCAATCAATCAACAAACAAAGAAGAGAAAAACAGTGCAGAAAATATGTGAACTAGTAAACTAAGAAAATTAAGATATGAATAGTTCTAGAATTGTAGCAAAGATTAAGCTGATGAAAAGTTTTCCTTTAGCATCCTGGACATCTTTACTGACATGTGAAGAAAATTTATTTCTCTAAATCTCCACTGAACTGTGTCAGTCTGAATGAACAAGACTGGTTCCTTTTCCCAACCAGACCCACAAAGGACTGAGAGCTGCATGCCATGACCTGAAAGTGCTCTTTGTTTCCTTCTCCTGAAGAGCTAAAATTAGATAAACCATTGCATTTGTGATTGCACTGTTTCTTTTCAGTTTAAATCACGAAGGGTTGCAGTTTGAGGGAGGTCATCTGAACAACCACACAGCTCATGCAGTGCTGCCCCAGAAGGGTCCCTCTTCATCATGTAAGCAGCATAATGTTTCTCCCACTCCTGCATATTTCTGCAGGAGATAAATATTTAAGCACCCAGCATGGTTAAGGATCTAGACTCCAGTAGCTCTTTTTCTTCTTTAGATGCTCCTTCTGCCTTCAAATCATTAGTAATTTCTAAACCTCTTCCAAATCCTGTCTTCAGAGCAACTGTCTTATCAGCTTCAAAAAAAAAAAAAAAACCCAAACAAAACAAAAACCCCAAACAAAGAAAAACCCCAAACAAACAAAAACAAACAAAAAACCCCAACCAACCCAAAAAACAAACAAAAACACAAAGAAAAAGACCAAAAAAAAAAAAAACCAAACAAAAACTCAAACCAAACCAAGCAAAAACCCTACTGAAAGCATAGAAGCTGTATCTGAGGTGGTGGTACAGGGGCAGTACCACCTGAGCAAACAGTGCTGCAGCTCCAGAATCTCCACCATGGGCAGCAAGGCACAAATCCCAATTATCTTTTTACAGAAAAGCAGGCAAGGTCCAGCCTCCTTTGCTTTTAAACTCCCATTTCTTTAGGACATGAAACATGTCTTCCTTCAAATCTTTGAAGATCGCTGCTTTACAGTTACTCATCTAGATTTCATGCTCAGTGATAAAAACAGTCAAACAAACTCTGCTATTTTGCTGAGGAGATCTGAGGCACACATTGTACATTTTGATAATTAAATATATTTTTACGGTTTTGAAGGATGAACAAAATATTTTCAGACTGCCAATCCCAAGTACTCAGAACGATGAGTCAGGAAAAGAGAAGAAAAGAGAAGGAAAGGGAGAGAGAAGGAAAGGGAGAGAGAAGGAAAGAGAAGGAAAACCCCCCAACCTGTGGAACACTTTTTAAGAACACACTTTTAATCTTCTCAATTACCATCCAGGTCACAACGACATACAAGCTATAAATTAGTAAATGACACACCTAGGTCATGCTGACAAGCTTTTCTCCCTTACCAAAACACAAGATTTTCACATGACCAGAACATTACAGGAATAGCCAAACAACTGATAGCTAAACAATGTAACAGAACAAGAAGAAATGGGAATCTGTGATCCACTGCATAGATTTGGCTTGTCTTTAGCTTCTACCTATGACTAAAAGAGGGCTTTTAAGAATCACCAAAAGAATATGAAAGTTCTGGCCACCCTTTTAATCAGATTCTGTTTAATAATAATATCAGTCTCAACCCATTCACTACATAAAATCTCCAAAAGAAGACATCAAAGAAGCATACTTTATAGAAGAAACTATATTAAAAATATCTTTTTCTCTTCAATGCAATCCTTTCCTTTCTAAACAGTTGAAAAAAGCTCTGCTGAACTTAAAAAAAAATAAACTGTTTACAAATGAACTTCTCATTATCTCAGGTATGTGAGCTATGTGGATGTACATCAGGGAGATTAGTGCAGATAACCTTTGTATCAGTGAGGAGCTGTTAACAAAGCCCAGGGATGCTCAGAAGGGCCACAGACTGTTTTCAGCACACTGTGATCAATCTCAGCGATGTTTTCTCTCTTTCTTTCTCTCTTTCTTCCTTTCTTTGTAACCTGGTGTTAATTTTTGACTAAAGAAATTGCATAAGAAAACAGAAGTTAAACAGCATGAGCTGAAGAGATCTCAAACATGATTCTGGTACTATATGAACTTCGACAAATGCATAGCTAAGAACTCTCCACATAACTAAAAGATGACTATTAATTTTATTAAATTATTCCCTATCAGTTTAATTATATAATTATCAAAGTGCAAAACTAAGAACCAAACCTAATAAAGGTTTAAATGCTAAATTAAACAGTGAGTCAACTGAATCTCTAAAAGTTGGTTAACATGCAGTTATGGTGTGTTCATTTATATAGCCAACACAGTCTGCAAGCAAGGAAACCAAATTTTTTAAACTAATATGGATGTTCATATAAAAATGAATAGGCTGGCAGAAACCTATGAATGAAAAGAACTATGTATATTTTTTCAGATTCTTAGCATTATAACTTCTTTATGATGAGATAACTTTTATGTGGGGCACTCCTGGAAACACCAGAAAATTTCTGCCAGGAGAAAGGGTACCTAAGTTGCAAAGATACTTCATTTCTCTAGAACTGGAAGCATGCAATTTCTGCAACAAAAAGCTTTAGAATAAAAACTTTAGTTTAGCACCACAGGCCACACACATTTCCTCCAGCACACCACAGTGCTGTATTGTCCTCTGCCAGATTTGCATATAATGGCACAAAGCAAATGCTCAGGAAAAGGCTCACTGAATGGGCAATTTCACACATCACACTTTTCAACTCAGCAAAATAAACATTTTCAGTACTAGGTGCTCTAAGAGTTGCAGGACTGAGCACAGTTTTGCATGATGAGCAAGATCTTCATCACACTCTTCCAGGAAAGCCACTGGCTGCAAAGCATCAGTTCACAGCTAAGAAAATGGGTCAAGTCTACTTCAGGCTACCTTTCGTAGCCTTTGGGCTTCTGCTGTGTCCCAGGGATACCTACACTGGTTTTGTCTAGAGATGGTGGGGAAACAGCTTCAAACATTACCTAACATACTTCAGCGCACTGTAAAAAAAATCATCTTATAAATTAATTGCAGATATAACCTCTCAGATTGAGAGGATTACATGGTGGGAACAAGGTGGTCTGAAAGGTAGTTTATTGAGTGTTAACCTGCAAGCTCTAACAAAAAAAAAAGCTCACTGCCAATGACAATTAGGATACATTTCCATCACTCTTATCCAAGAGGCTAATATAAACTTAGGTACCAAAATCTGGTATCAAAGTTCAGGGCCTTGCAGCATTGAGAGAATTCCATTTGGCAGATGGCACACTGCCAACACAGGGAGAAGGTGTAGCACTGCATTATCATTTCAAGAATGACCATCAGATCTTCCCTACTGCAAAACATGAAGGTTTGACTCACTAATTATTTGATTCAAACACCACAGTACTCTCACATCATTTATATGACTATGCTTATAATACTATGCTGTGTACTTAAACCTATAAAAACACTGAAATTGCAGCAGAACAGGAGAAGTTAATATATCCTCATTGTTCTATGGAATCATAGAATGGTTTGGGTTGGAAGAGACCCTAAAGATCATCCCAACCCCCCTGTTATGGGCAGGGACAACTTCCACTAGACCAAGCTGCTCAAAGCCTCATCCAACCTGGCCTTTACCACTGCCACAAATTTATTATTTATAATAAATCACAACTGAACAGATGACTGACAAAATTACAGCTTAAATACATATTAAATTTGTAATTTGCTAACCATACCAAGCAACCAGCTCTTACAAAAAGACCTTTAAAACCCAAATGTCAAATACTCAGAAAGACTTTTTTTCTAATGAGGTTTTGGTTTTCTCTCCTTCACTTCAACGTAAGAGTTAAGTACAGCACATGTTTCAACCAAGGATTTCCTGGTATGCAAGTTTACAGTTTCTTTTCTTGGGCTTATCTGTGGCTCTGGTATCAAGGAGTGGACTATGTTCGAACCTCAAACAGATAAATTAGAAGTTTTTTTGCTTAAAGTGCAGTTACCAGAATTATGATCAATACATTTGAGCATCTGAAGATTGAACAAACTTGCTGGTAGCAGCTGAGTTTTAATCACAAAACAACCACCAGCAAACAAACAAACAAACTGCATACCAGACCACACTCCTACACTTCTGCACATATGCACAGAGAACTGGAGGTGCTTTTAGACATAAAAATCTGTGTATCTAAAATCAGGCCAGAGCTCCCAAGTAAACTGAAAGCTTGTTTAATTTGTGCAAAATGACAAAAAGAGATGATCACCCAACCGAGCCAAATAAAACATGCAGAAATTACCAGCCAGAGGGGCCTTGATCCCTAAAAGGCATTAACGGGACTGTCACTGTTACAACAAAGCAGCATCCTCATTCAAAACATTTTCTTTGTTAATGACTTCCACCATTAGTAAAACCCTTTCACAGTTCTGTGCAAGAGTGTCTTTCTGTGTTTATACATGCACAGAGACACATAACAGACCAAACACCTGACTGCTTCATTTTTTTCTTCTAATGAAAGACAGTCAAATGTATTTTATGTATTTTACAAGTTTAAGACTGATGATATGTGAAAGCTGTTTTCATACGGGGACAGAGAGATTTATAACAGTGACTTGATATTTGCTTCACAAGTGTAACTTTGCATTCATCCTTGAAACTCTCTGGTTTTACAAGGAAGAATGAGCTTTTCTCAGTCTTTTTCATCCCAGAGTAGGATAATAAAGAATACCTGATTTCAAATGCAATCACACACTTAAAGGCTTGCAGTCCTTTAAAGCTAAAGGTAAATGGAATGCATACACAACATGTGAAAAATTAAAATGCCCAAGGATGCCAGTGCATCTCCTAGGTAGGGTCATTGGGGGAGAACCAAATGCCACAGCTCATGGCTGCAGCACAGGCACTTCACATCCTCTCACTGGGACAAAGCAGCTCTGCAGGTTGCCCCTCGTCTGCCAGCCAGACTGGCTGTAAGGGAAGACATCCCAATGGGACAACGTGTGGGTAAGGACTGTGGAAGGGCCATACAGAAGGTCTGCAAGGACAGGGGCTGCTGCATCTGCTCTCGTGTGTTAGAGCACTGCCGCCAGCTGCTCTGTCCCACCAGCTCGGGGATACTTCACACCTCCTCTCAGGTACCTTCTCTCCCTGCTCAGCTGCGTGTAGATGATGTCAGTGGGAATTAACGCTTTAAACAGTGAATTAAGCAACACGGTGTGCTAAAGACTCAAAACACGAGTCCGAGGAGACTAGAACTCTTTGGCATTGTTCTTGATAACAAATTCAACTGCAAAATAAACTGGTGTCAAAACCCAACACGGTGCGGTGGCACCGGGAGGTAACATGCTTGGCGGCGCCATTCAGACGATGCTACCTCAGGATGCTTTATGTCAGCGACAGAGCAACAAGACTTCACAGCAGATGACAGATAGACTTCTTTTGTCTGGCCTCCTAAATCACTGGGCCGCTGTTACCTGCTTCAGCATCTCACACCTCGACTAGAAACAACCTGCAGCCCATACAAAAAAATAAATTACCAGACCTGCAACAGAATGAAAATAACCAATTGCTTTCTGACGAGGTTTCTCTTTGGCAATGGGGACACGTGAGCCAACTCTCATTTATAGTTTGTTCTTCCCAGCCGATTCTGTAACTCCATCACAGACCCACGCAGCACGGCTGAGGCTGCCGGAGTCATTTATTTCCCGAGCTTTCTTCCCAAGAAGCGTTTTTCGGGACGACGTCGGCGCGAGTATTTGCAGCCTGGCCGCGCTGAGCTCACCGCCCCCCTGCCCTCCCTGCCGGGACCCCCGCGCAGCGCCGCCGGGCCCGGCAGCGGCACTCACCTATTCGGCCGAAGCTCTCCGATAAAGTTCTCCGCAACTTTTTCATCCTGCTGATCTTCTCGGCGGACTGCGAGTCGATCATGTCACACATCGGGGGGCGACCCGCCCCCTCCCGCAGCCGCCACCCCCTGCCCCGGCTCCGGGCAGACACCCCGCTCCGGCCCGGGGCTCTCCCGCGCCCCGAGGAGCCGCCGGGCGCCGCGGGACAGTGCCGCTCCCGCCCGGGCACGGAGCCCTACGCCGCGGCCGCGGCTGCTGCCGGTGCTGCTGGGCTCCGCGCCGCCAGCGCCCTGCTCATAGCCCCGAGCCGCCCTGCCCCGGGCTGCCCGGCTCGGCCCACCGGCGGGCAGGGCAGGGCAGGGCCGGCGGCCAGCAGCGCCCGGCAGGGATGGAGCAGCCAAAGCAAAGTCCGGCCGGGGGCTGCGGGCGCCGGCGGCGGCAGGCAGGGCGTGAGGAAGGGAGGGAGGGAGGGTGCGCTGAGAGAAAGGAGGAGGAGGAGCCTGGGCGGGCCGGGGAGCCCCGGGGAGGAAGGGCGGCGGCGGCGTGAGGGGGGCAGGCGGGGAGCGCTGGGGCCGCGCCGAGGGATGCGCGCTGGCTGCGGCGCGTCCCGGGGCTCGGAGCGGGGCGGCGATTCCCGGCCGGAGCGCTCGGCGCGGAGAAGCGCAGCAGCGGAGACAGCGCGTCCGCCCGGGGCTGTCCTCCCCCGCCGCTGCTGCGCGGTCCCTGGGGACGCTGCGGTACCCCGCCGGCTGAGCGAGCCCTTGGCGGCGGAACGAGGCACCCGGCCTGAGCCCGGGGCGGGACGCTGCCCCGCTGCTGCCGTGGGGCCGAAAGGGCACCTCGCTCGCCCGTCAGGCTGGAGCTCGGGGTCCTCTCCACGTGCTTCTCCAGGCACAGCCACATAATGTGCCTTAGCCTGCAACTTAATGGGTGTTGGGAGCTTTTGATCTTGTTAACTCAATTGAACCAACGTTATTGAAAAATAAATCGGTTTAGCCCATCAAGATGGATGGTCGTGTCCAGTCTAAAGTATAAAGCAGGTACTTTTCGAGGGCAATGTATTAGGTAAGATTTTAAAGCCCAGGTGTTTGTGGTTCAAATTGTATTTTAACACATGTTATCTGGTTAAAATGAACTTGGGTTTTAATGAGGCCAGCTAACACAATTTACTGGGATTAGACGGTGTCTAAGCTCAGTTTTAGAAGCACATTTGTCTAGACAAGTGTTTAGGTGAGTTGGGTTCAAGCCACCTGCATGTCTGCTCTGGGATTGGCCCTTTCTATTGCAATGCAACACGGGTCAACAGTATGCAGCATCTTGAGGTGGAAATCTATTGCAGTTATCTATTTTAATCTACTAATCTTGTGGCATACAAGGTAACAGGAACTTGTCCTGCCATATAGCAGTACAGTAATGCTGGTGAAATGTCTTATGCACAACTCCTGAATGTGCAGACAGTTTGATAAAAAGGTTTTCAGAAGTGTGAATCCTGTTGACCCCGCTAGCATCTTTGAAACAGGAGCTAAAATGGCATTTTCAATGTTGGCTACATCATCTTATGGAAGGAAATTGAGAAAGGGTGGAAACTGGAACATTGCAGGGAGCAGTGCAGGGAAAAGGAGGGAAAAAAAAGTTAAGAAGAAACAGACAAGGGCACTAGAAGGAAAAAGGGAAGGAGGACACAAGTGCTTAAGGATGTTTAACTCAATCACCTAAAAAAATTACATTTAAGTCCATAATAATAGCTGATGGTTTGATCTTTGTCTGAACCTGACATTAGTACCCCTGTTTTGAGTGGAAAGAAAAATACCATCATCATAAATAAAATATTCTGATCCAGGAGCTGAAACTGAGTTTAGCATTTGAGCCCTTTGCATTTTCTGTGTGCACCATTCACTCCAGGTAGCTCTGCTGCTTGGCTAAGAATTGTACCAACATTATTATAATTCAGTCTGTGACTTGCTTTCAGCATTTAGGGGTATCATTTCTGAGAGCTTCTCAGGAACCTGTAATTAGGCATGCTTAATTGATAGATGCTGTGTTACCTAGTGAATTAGCCTAGATCCTAGAACCTAGTGAATTTGGAGCAATATTCCATTTTTTTTCTCCCTATTTCTACTAAACTATCACTTTATCACTTCTGAAGGACAAGTCTCTGCCAGGCTACTGCAGTGGGTTCAGCTTTCTTTTACAGAAAAACAAGCAACCCAAAATTTCTGAGAAGCATCTGGCTTTGCAGCTGTTTGGAAATGATCTACAAGCATATGTCAGGGTCTTTTAAATCAATGGAAATTTTGTCTAAATTAGACACCTGTGTGGTGCCAAGTGAGAGAAACCCAGGTCTTCTGAAAATTGTACAACGTCAGGATGCAGAGATGTTGCACAGACTTTCCCCACCAGAGGAAGGACAAGCTTCCAGCTGTGCACAGATTCTCCAACTGCACCCTGCAATTTGTGTCATTCTTCCCACCGTGGTCTTTATTTGGCAGAAATATTTCTGTTAAAGTCCTTCTTTGTTCTCTCCCCAACCCAAACCTCTTCTGTTTCCAAGGGCAGCAGTATTGAAAATTCATTGAATTCAGGAATGTGGAATCACTTTTGTAGCTTTGATCAAGCTCATAAGCTGGTGGTTCTTATTTCTCATCTCTGTATTTCCATCATCCATCTCAGGAAACCAGTAAAGCAGAAACACGCAATTAGCAAACCACAGAGATAGCAGCTACTCTGATGATGACATTTTGCTTCCTTGTAGGGACAGGCTTTCAGCTCTGTTTTTTATGTTTAAGTCTTGCAATTTGTGGCATAAAAAAATTAACATGAAAAACAAGCAAAATGATATTGTTGTTTGCTGCCTTCTTCCACAAGCCTTTACCAAGTTAAAGCATGTTTGCATTTAATGGGGCATCTGATTTATAAAAAGGCAGGCACATTGTTTACATCACCTTTTCTTACAGCAACTCTCCAAAGAAACACCCTGAACAAAAACTGCTGGCAGTGACTTTATGACCCAAGCATCTCCTTGCCTGGCTTTGGTAAGAATTCACTACAAATCCTGGCCTCTGCTGCTGACACTGAGTCATGCTGAATCACGCTGCAAATATAAGTATTATCAAGCGCAGGGAAAATAGTTGCCAAGATATCACTTGCAAGTTGGACAACAGGAAACATTTGCCTCAGCCTATGGTGCGAGCCAGGAGCCTCATCGTTTCAATGTTTCACACTGAGGTGTGGGTTATTTCCGAGGAAGGGGAGAGAGCAGGGCTGGCAGTTTGTTCATTATTGTGTAAAAGAACATATTGTTTGGAGCTCCAAGCAGTGTGGTCATTGGGCTGGAGCACAGGGTGTGCCAGCAGCCTCCTTGCCGCAGATGGAGCAGCCACGGCTGCGCTATTCATTACTTGCAGGGTAAGATGAAACGACAGAAAAATAAATCCGTGATGCGTGGTGCAGATGGTGGCTCAGGGTGTAATGCAGATCTCTGCACTCTCCAGCTCTCAGGGCATTTGCTGTTGATTTTACGGGGTAATTTTATGTGGTCTGAGCTCTCTCTAAAGCCCCGTGTTTGTCGTGTGTGCCCCCACCCCACCCCCGGCCCTGGAACACTTCTCCTTAGGGGCTCTCCAAAGGCAGTGTACTTAAGTTACATTCCTGGGCCAAGTGTTTGAATTTCAGAAACCTTAGGAGCACATAAACAAGCAGTGTGTGTTTGTGGAAGAGGTAGTTAATGCTGTTGATTGGGGTGTTATGTGGGCAGAGTAAGACCTTGCATGAAGTGGTTTGCCCGGGGAGAGCAGTAAAGCTCTCTAGGGAGATGAAACTGTCAGTGTAACTTCTCTGGGGAGAGCGCTGTCTTGTCAGGCCTTCTGCTGCCAATATAAAGTAGATTTTCATAAATCTCCCTGGCTGGAGACATTCTCCATTAGGCCAGTCTGCTCACCTTGAAAAGATCTCTCTGCTGCAGCGTCTGGGACCTGACTGCTTGGAGCTGTGTTGCTTGTTAACACACAGCAATCCTTTCGTGACCCTCCAGTGATGAAGATGGATGTAAAGTCACATAACACACACCCCTCCTCTTCCCCCCTCCCCCCTCCCCCAATCTCACTTTCACTTGTCCTCTAATAATACTCAATCCAAGATGACTATTATCTGAAGAGAAAGCCAGGCTCTGCTAACACAAATGGTGCCATATCCTTAGGGACGTGACCTTTAAGCTCTGCTAGCAAAATGCATTAGTGACAAAAATTAAACTTGGGCAAGAGCAGAACAGTGCCTGTGTAATCTGCATCCACACCATAACTTGCTCACACAAAAACTTCTCAGAGCTCATGCATTGTATGTTGCCTTGTTGATGATTGTAATTAAATCCCAGTTTTTATCAACCCATGGAAGTTTTCCCGTTGTTGATATTCCATGCACCCCTGCTGATGAATGGAGGGCAAACAGGTCCAGCTATTGCCTCTCCAGCCTGGCTGCTGGTGCTAAAGGCTGCTCTGTGGGGTAAGATGGGATGAGTTAAGGTTCACATACATGGTGCCAAAGGCACAACAGGAAGAAAGTGTTTTTCCTGCTGCTTTATATCTGACTGCTGGTTAGAGGTGACCTGCCGAGCCACCCGTGGTTTTACACCTCTAGTACCCTCTCGTGGTCACTTTATTTCATGTACCAACATAAGGGGTCACTTGTTTTCGGTTTCATTCTTATCTTACACCACCACATCAGGGGTTAAATAGCTGCAAGTGAAATACAACATCTTTAACCTTGATACTTGTGGTTCCTGTCCCTGTTAGGCAGCTTCCTTGTGATGTACATGAGTGGTTAATTTCTAGGAAGGTATAGATTCTTTTTGGTTTGGCCAGGACATAAAGTTGTGGGTTAACCCCCATAGGCAGCTGAGCACTGCACAGCTGCTTACTCACATCCACAGAACGGAAGAGATAAGTAAGAGCAAACACAAAACTCATGGGTTGATAATTTTATAAGTGAAGTGGAATAAGAAAGAAAACAAAAAATAAGTGACACAAAGGCAATACTTGCCACCTCCCCCAGAGTGATGCCCAGCCTGTTCCTGAGGCAAAAGACAGCTGGCCTACATAAACTCCACTCCTCTCCACTGTATTGCTGAGCATGTTGTTATATGGCATGGAATATTATGTTGGACAATTTGGGTCATCTATCCAGTTGTATCCTCTCCCCACCTCTGTGCACCCCGACCTCTTCACTGGTTGGGTAGCAGGAGAAACAGAGGCAGCCTTGATGCTGCACAAACACTGCCCAGCAATAGCAAAAAGAGTCTATACAGCAGCATTGTTTTGGTCACAAATCCAAAACACAGCATCATACTCCAGATGAAGAGAATTAACTCCATCCCAGCCAGACCTAGTACACATGGAGGAAAAACACACCGAGGATAAAATGTGCAGAGAAAAAAAAAAGGGAATGACAATGTATCAGAAACCTGCATACTTCAAGATAATAAAGTAACATAATTATTAATGATGAACTTAAATCTTTTACAGTTTGGGCTGCTGCATAAATTGTGCCATCTCAGAGATTCTGCTGGGCAAGTATAGGTATGCTAGATATGCAGGAATAAGCTGAGGTGCTTTCCAGTTTAAAATCATCTGGCTACCTAGCAACATAGTATTGATGTTGAATGTTGTTCCTGTGAAATAAGTGGAAACACCTTTTAATGAGCTCATTTTCTTATGTCATGTTGATAAAACTCTAGTAAAAGGGAAAATGGGATTTAATATGTAGTGACCTTAACTACTGTGATTTTAGATCCCAATGTTTTGAAGTCACCAAAGTATTCAAGAAATACTTTTATGATGAAAATTATGCAAAATGAAAAAGCAGGACGGCTGAGGTTGATCCACTTAGACGCACTGAAAAAGTATGTGTGAATCATGTCATTTTATCATAATAAAGGGTGTTTACTGTAACATCACAAGTTTTCTTTGCAGCAAAATCTCATCAGCACTGTAGCATTATTTGTGCAACTCAAAGGTCTGTGCCTCTACACATGCAAAGCCCTGCTGATTTGGGCTGGGAAAATATGATAACTGGCATACACAGCCAGGGGAAATTTCTCATGGGCAAGGGTCCTCTTGTAGATGATTTTGAAAACACATAGGCACACAAAGCCAATTGATTCTAGGTGTGAATATTTAAGCACTACATGTAAAATTAAAACCCATATACTGATATCTCATGGAAACAAACTTGAAATATTAACTCTACTTTATTTCTAAGATCTTCCAACTTTTTCTTGCTCTGCTTTTGGTTTTTCCCTGTTCCTTACCTAGTTAAATCATTTGCAATGACTACTAGAGAAGCATGCTATAGAAGCAGCTGGACTCCATTTACTCATATTTCTCTGTTCCCTTTTGGATGGCTTAAATCTGTAGGACAGAGTATAAATGGGAATGTTATCCCCCATGGAGAGAGAAACCCTTCCTCAAAAATAATACAAAATATTTGAAAGTGTTATACATTAGAGGCTGCTCTGTCAAAATGGAGGTCTGCCCTCTTAACATGAAAATCTAGATGGATTTCAGGCATGCAGGCAAACATCACTTGTTCTTTGTGCAAAGTTCTATCCCAAAATCAGTACCTAAGCCAGTTAAAAACAGTCCAGCCCACATGGCAGTCTGCTGAAGGAAGGTTTCAGAAACTGTATCTTACAGTTTTATTTAGTTCCCATCACTGTGGTAACGAAGTACTGCACAAATTAAGTGCCACAAATTCACAACTAAATACTGTCCTTCACTACCAGCTTGCCATATAGCTGATCTTCACAGAGTCAGCACAAATGAATGCTCCTGACCTCTCAGCCCAGGTCCTTCTTACAGTGCAGTAGCAGTACAGGCTCTGGTTGCTGTTTAGGGGATTTATATAGAGATAAGAAACCACACAGAAGTGATATCTTGTAATACCTGCAGGTAGTACAGGTATGGTCTTTATCACAAAAGTGTTATGGCCAAAATTTACAACAAAGGACTGTCACAGTAGATGTGACAGCTGAAGGATGGCAGTACCCATCATCTGCAAAATGAGCCAGAAGTACAAGAAAACAGCAAATTGGCCACTATGGAGTATAACTCCCAGGAAATAAGTGATTTTGAGAAAGATGAAAGAGAGGCTTTGTGTTTGTTTAAAGCCTTGCTTCCAGGAGTTAGGAGGAAAATGTATAAAGACATTTTAAGGAAAATTCAACTGAAGAAGAGCTGGAAACACTAATTAGAGGCAGGGGTTGGTGCCACTGCATAACTTAAGAAGAGCATGGATTTATATAATTAGGAGTTTTAAAAGGAAAGAAAAGGTGGGGGTGTTTAATGCAGCAGAAGGTAGAGAGGCAGCAGAAAGAAACAAAGTGGGAAAGAGATACTCAGGATGATAAGCTGGAAAGATGACCTATAAAACAGATTTTGGAAGCAGGATAAAGAACCTTTGTCAAAACTGAAGGTTAGGAACATGTGGCAGCCAGCCTGTGAGATGAAGACAATTTGAGTTGCATGGAGAAAGAGGAAAAGTCACTCTGGACAAGAAGGAGCTGCCAGATTTAAAGTGCCTGGACCTTTGTGAAAATTAGATGTGACAATTTCCTCCATTTTTTAAAAATAGTGTATGAAGTAAATGCTAAAAGGTGAGACCTCCTGCAAAATTAGGAGGAGAAAAGCCCAGGTTATTGTAATAAATTTGTGATGGTCTCCAAGAACACCAACTAATTACAGCACTTGTGACAGTCTTGTCAGGACAGTGCTGTGAAAACTCGAGGTGGCTTGACCTATGAGCCAGTGACAACACAAGTTATTTTAATGAAGTGTTGTTCATACAAACTAGCATGGAACAAGTCAGAGCAGAGAGCATCTGCATTAGATTTAGTGGCTTCTTGATCCAGTTCACTCCTGTGGCTGTGCTACCCAGAGTTCCTTTCATGCATTGCCAGGCACTGTTTGACCAGTGCTGCCCAGCAACAATCCCCACTGGGATCCCACTGTGCCTTGAAAGGATTGCATGTAAAACATACAGCTCTCCAAAGGTGATGGAAAATGGGATCATGAGCAAATACTTGGTGCTAATAACACCAAAGGCTGTGGGTTTGATCCTAATTCACTTAACAGCTGGACTCAATGGTCCTTGTGGGTCCTTCCAGCTCAGGATATTCTGTGACTGTGATTCTGTGAGATGTGCTGGATGGAGACAGTGCTCTCCAAGGGCCCAGCAGTCTCTTTGAGACCTGCATTTTTGAGGTACCAGAGCTGGATGCAAGGAGGCACAACAGAGAAGGATGGGTGAGGAGAAGGTGATATGAAGAGGAAGGCAGTGGACTGGGATGATTGAGTTGGACACTCAAGAGGAGTTAACAGAGAAGTAGGTTCAGATCCAAGCAGAAGGAAGTCAGTCTGATACAGAAAGACCTGTGAGTCATCCCTGCAAAGCTGGTAGCCAGAACTGCCCTGTGGCTTCAGAATTAGTGATAAGAGGTACAAGCACCCCAGGGATCTCTCAAATCATTTATTATTGTTGTTGGTCTATATGTAACCAGGGATTATTACAAGATAAGTATACTTGCATCCATAATGAATTGATCCCAAAATACATACAATATTGCAACTTTATTCAGAGCTTATGTCCTTTAGTTATTTATCTTACTGAGAATTTAATGATCAGACTTAAAAACCCACAGATTTCAAGTTGGGGATACACTCATGTCCCCTAACCTCAAGTTTGAAATTTAGTACCTAATCCTTTTGTCTAACTGATGAAAATAAGGAATTGATTCACATTCCCATTTTTATTGCTAAGTTTATATATTAAAAATTCACCAGTTGGGTGGGTGGTGGTGGGGGGGTTTGTGTTGGGTGTTTTGGTTTTTTGTGTAAACAATAAAGGTCATTCCTTCTTGCCACTGAGAACTGGTGCATTCATTACTCTGCTAGCTGCTCAACAGCGACAACCAGTCACAAGGTATTTTAGCAGGACTTCATTTACTTGTACAGAAATTTCCAGAATATATATTTCATGTTTCTCCTTTATAAGAAGCATATAAAATGTGGTAAAATGGACAGGACTTTCAGTGTGATCCAGTTTATTACAGTAAGAGGTTAAAAAGTAAGTAATCCCAAATTACTTGCTGAAGTATTTACAATATTTCTGAAATTCCTCTCGCAGTTACAGTCATCCAGAATGGATGTGTCTTTAAGATTTGTAAAAGTGCTACACAATATAAACAAGTGCATATACCCAGGGGAAAAGGTCCCTGAGGAGTGATTCAGAAGACAAATTCACTGCAAAGTAATTTTTTTTCTGGTGAAAGTTTCACTTGACAGAGTCCCTGATAAGAAAAATGTCTTTCAGAACAAAAAAAGTTTGTGATACAGTCCTAAGGAAAGCCCCTGATAATTCTGGCTTCCTGAGTTCACAAAACAAGGCTCTCATAATTGCATGTGGTGCTCCAAGCATCCCAAAGGAGGTGACACTAAGACCTCATTCCTCCTCACCAATTAAATGAAACAAAATCTCTATTGGCTTAGACTAACTTTTCACCTAGTTCCTCTAGTTCATGGATAGCTACTTTCACACAGAAGAACATTTTCTGTCATTTAACCAAGTTCAGTATTGGGTGGTGTCTAATTTTTTTTTTAATTGTTTACTAGAACAGCATCACTTTATTTTTTTCAACTTTTACACTGAGGATTGGAGGTTGGCTTTGGGGAGTGACAGCCAGTGACCTAACAGGGCTTTCTGTGGTGCAAGGATGTCTAAGGATTATCTATCTTTTCAAGTAAACAAATCAGCTGCTGTGATTCATGGTCTGTGTTTGATGTCAACGAGAACATTGGTCCCAGTAATGACAAACAGCTCAGGCTGCTTCTACCCTGCTGCCCAGCTGAGCAGCTTTCATGATGAGTAAATGAGCACAGTTTTGTATCATAGATCTTCAGAAAATATCTTGAAGACTTGCTTTACTGTGTTCAAAATGAATTAAAAAGATACCTGATGCTTTGTTTCTTGCTGCAAGTCCCTTTTCCCAAGTCATGCTCCTTGCTGCTTCCGTATTCTCCTTCATTAAGTGTATTTCTGTCTGTCTTAATTTGGCTGAAGCCATGTGTCTGTATTTTAGAATAAGAGTTCATCAGGTAATGTGACAAGGGAATAAAAGGAAAAATATATTTTTAATCTATTTGGTGTACTGAAAAGAATGTCAGGAAGGAAATTTATTATAAAAGACAGTTTTATGGCTCCTTTTCTTGCTTCACAACGTGATCTAATTAGGTACTCGTTCAAATGACAGTTCCCTTGTGATTCTCATTTAAGGGAAGTGCTAACCAATGCAATGATCAAAACCAACATTGTAGTACAGTTCCATCATATTCAGGATACAAGTCCATCACGGGACTGTCTGATCACCAGATCTGCTGGTGTCTAGCCTGAGGGCATTAAATACCTTCTCTGACTGACACAGTTATGTCTATTTGCAGAGTCTATCTATTCTTGTCTTCCAAAGTTTAAAAATCTGTTCTTTTGAAAAAAAAATCTTGCCTCATGAATGAAAATGAAGCCAACACCATGCTTTTCCTCCCCTGTCCAAGCATCCTGGTAGTACATCCAGGCCATAGGCAGGCAGTTGGAGCATCCCTGCATGGCTGTGATCCAGCACTGGGGCTTGTGTGCCTTCCCCAGGAGGGGCAGATGGAGAACACTGCCTCAAGGTTCATAGGCAAAACTCACCTTTGGGAGTAGGTGAGCAACAGGAGTAGAAGGGTTTAATTTCTTTACCTCCCCACTCCCTCAACAGCTTCCAAACTCTCTATTTATTCTCTGAGGGAGAGGGCTCTAGTGTTTGAGTTGCCAAATTCAGCAATATATGTGTGAAAACATCACTGACTTCCTGTACTCTTCCAAATTAAAGCAAAGAGATTTCCATCTTCCTCTGTTTAAATCTGATTTATAATAGAGCTGAACAACAGATCTAGAAGCATTATAAATGTCATCTGAATGTGAAAATAAGTAAGAGCCTAAATTAGTGTAATTCTTTGTGTTCTTTTTAATTCCAGTCTGATAAATGAGACTGATAACATACTATGTAGATAACATTTTTAATTTATTCATTATATTATAATTTTTCATATAAGTAATTACATTAATAAACTTGGCATAGTCCTTTGAAGTTCAATTTAGAAAGTACCATGTTATCTGCATGTAACAAACCTCATGTATCTATCCTCCCTCTTCTACTATCATGTCTAGTGACTACTATTACAAGCTTTTTAAAATATTCCTCTGCTCAGTTTAATAGGGATTTTTACAGTATCATTACACACTCTAATTGGGCGATTAGGGGTTTCATGCCACTAATAGAAATGCAGGGCCAGTGACTGAACTATTGCAAGTTATGTAAAAAGAAATGAGCTAAAAGGGCAGTCACAGTTTTACCTACACAGAGTGACAAAACCCCGAGTGAAGTGTCAGGCACAGCTGGCACTGCAGCCCAGAGCAAAGCCCCTGAACAAAGTGCATCTGGTCAAAAATTAACCCATGGAAAAAGGGATTCTCCAAATTCCTCTGTGAAGAAGGGTTTCTACCATCCCTTACTACTATTTCAGTTTTGAGGCTCAAATACCCTTGTGCTAGAGGATTTCCTGCAGCCAACCATTTTATTGCCCATTTTGGAATATCATAAGCCTGGACAGCTTTGGCTAACCATCATATTCTACATTTGATGAGGGGACTAGCTCAGCATTGGGATAGTCTTGAATTCTCCTTTTTCACTTTCATGGCCCCACATTACAGCATTAAACAGCCTCTTCATCTGACATAGGTGCCCATATGAATGCATGGTAAGCTCTAGGGAAAAGCTTATTAACTTACTTTGGTATGATCAAGGACATTACAGTCTGATGAAGCTGGTGCTTCTGATATTCCCAGAACATGGACATTCAATAAAGACAAGATCCATCATGGGTGAGGGGTTCTGCTTTGGGAATATATTCCTATGTTGATCTGTTTGTAATTAGAAACGTGACTTCTTTTCATATTATTTTCCTCACAGCTGGGAAGGGCAATTTTGATAATGGAAATTGGAGATGGGCTCTGATCCTGACTACCTCAGCATAATTTGGGTACATGGGATATATTTTCCCCTTAGAAGTCACAGTCCATCTGATCCCACTGACTCCAATTCACTAGGTATCAACTGACACCCAGTTTTAGTCCTGTGAATCAACTTAATTTTGAGGACAGATCTGAGCACCAAAATGAAGTCTGTGTTTCTGTGGGAGCTACTCAGAGCATCAGATAGTCATGATTTTAGCAACCCAGGAGAGGTGTTTAGTCTGTTTAAAAAGATAAAAACCCACTCTCTAAATGTTTTTATTCTTTGTTATTCAGGTATGAAGCTCCCTTGCAGCAGCAAGAGACACTCAGGAAGATGACACTGCCGTGCTGACATTTGGATTTTTGCAAAAATTCCATCTGAGCAACAGTAACCCTTGAGGGAACATTTGGGGATATAACTGAGATCAGGAAGTCTAAAACCCAGAAAGAAGTTGCTCCTCCTAATCCACAGCATCTGATCTCCACTGGTGAGTACTGAAGAATGGAAATGCTTTTCTGGATGACAAGCTTTGTCCACTGTAACTGATCTGAATTTGCACCATGGTGATCTATGTTATTACAATTTCAAGAATGTACATGAAGAAGAATGCAGCATTAAAGAAAACTATGATGTTGCAACACAAGAGGCAAAATTGCCATCTTGGGAGATTACCGCCTTGAAATGCTGCAAATCCTCTTTTGCCAGGGCTGAGAACTTAGGTCATCTTGTAGTAAGATGTGTCAGGTTCATAAACAGGAAAAAGAAATAATGAAATGAAGTAATGGGAGCTTAAAGGCCTCTCCTTGAGGGCAAGAGTGGTATGTGTGTGTAATTCCTATGTTGATGCATGGAAAATGAGTAACCAGGATTGGTCTGAGAACACCAAGTGCCCAATACTATTTCAAACCAGGTGACCATCAGGGCTGTAGGAAATGTTGCCCTTGAAATGCAGGTCAGAGAAGTATTGAGCTCAGGAACTATGACAGAAACAGTGGTATCAAAATCCACATCAGCTTGGGGTAATCAAACACTTCCTAATCCTTTTTGCCATGCTGCTACTTGACAACTCCTTGCACAGATTGGACTGAAGGTCAAATTAAAAAGAAAAAAAAAAACCAACCACCAAGTCTCTGGATCAACTGTAAATATCTTTATCTTCTTCCTGCATCTTACTTCAGCATGTTAATACACAAACAGATTCAAGCTTACAGGGTTCTCAAAGTGACTTTGCTTGGTCTATCACCCATTTATCTGTCATGCCAGCACTTGACTCAAAGTGACAGCTCAAAAACTCTGCCCTCTATTACTTTTTCTTGTTTAAAAGCAATTGCTATATCAGCAAGAGAAAAGTCACTCCATTTGATTAATAATACATACTGATGGTCGAGACATTCAGTCAGAAAACTGATAAATTGTTAAGCTGCTGAAATCCACCTGCAGGTTTCTTTAGATCTAGACTTACCTTCTGACCTTCCTGCTTTGTAGAAGCTCTACGACACCACTAAATATTTTCTCTGTAAACTGTGTAAGATAGGAAAAAGATAGGAAAGTTTGTGATTTTCAGCCAGCTTTCCTATAAACAAACACTGAGCCTGGCTGTTGATACAGCAAGTGAATCAGCCTGGGAATGTCTGATGTAGCAATACAGTACAGTTGCATATTTTCATTTCTATTAAAGACGACAGGACATAACAAAATACAAAAATGCAAATCTCAAAGGTGTGCAAAAGAGAACACCATTTGTTGATCACTGCTCTAGTGTTTCTCCACTATTTATTCCCTTTTGCCTCCCTTTACAACTCACCACTCTTCCCATTCATGTATGGTTTGGCTCATTCACTGTGTTCACATATCCCATCCTTCACTACTTCACCATGGCTTAAAACAGCAAGGAGGAGCCAAAGTGGAACAAAGAACTTTGTTCTCATCTCTGACATTTAACATCTCTTGAAGGAACTCAGCATCAGAAAAGAAAGCAGAGATTGTTTTTCTTGATAACTAAGGTGTGTTGTTGAGGACAAACACACTTGAACTCATGCAAAACCAGAGACACATGACAAGACCTAGCCAGGAAGCTGACACCAAGTTGACAAAACAGTGCTCTGGGCTTCAGAGCCAATATACACTTACACACATTTAAACATTTGATTGTCTCATGCCATGTCCAAAGCCTTAATGATACCACAATAAAGACTAAATGTATTTGCTCAGCCAGATACTGAGTATAAACCACGTGAAGCCATTAAAATAAACAAAGGTTTTGAATGTTGTTTGAAGGTATCAGAATCAACCTTTCTTTTAAGTTTTGGACAAAGGAGCATTTGGGGAATGGTCTCAGAGGACTCTGCCAAGTGCCACCAAGAAGAAACATGACCTTAGGAATACTCTGGAGATATTGATACTTCAGTCCTGACATGCCACTTTCTGCATACTTTGACAAGTGTTCCATCCTCTTTGCCCTTCAAATGGCTGTTCCAGCACTCACAGAAAGGATAAATCAGTCAACAGCAAGCCCAGCCCACCTGCATTGGGAAAGATGAGAGCCTATGTGAGCCTTGAAAAGCTTCCATCCACCCATGTAACCTCCCCAGTTCATGATCTGAAGCACAGGGGCAGTCAGAGATGCTGGCTGATTAGAGCCCCAAAACCAAAGGTGATAAAGCCCAGATTCAGGCAGGAACTGTGGGCAGAGCCACATGTAATTGCAGCCAGCTTCACTGTCTCCAGACTATTGCCTTCCCCATTCCCCATAATTTCTTCTCTAAGTGTCTTTCATCCTCCCTGTTCCCTTTTGGCCCCTGACACTCAGGAGAGGAAGAAAAGCATCCTCACTGTTTCTGTCCCATTTCTCTCTGGACCAGCTCAAATCTAGAGCACTGCACATTGCTCACTTGGGGCATCTGAGGGTTGCCAGCCACCGGCACACAGCCCAGAGCCACTCCTCACACAGGTGCTTGGTGTAAAAAGAAACTTTGAAAGGATACATGGTGAAATCTATGGATGGGAGCCTGAAACAAAGGTACCCTAAGAAAAAATAATTGATCATTTTCCAAAATTACTTCTGTATGTCTATTTAATAATAAAATAACAACTAAGAAAGACATGGTTCAGACAACTAAATGGAGTCGTTGTCAAATCCAAGATTTCTGGAGTGGTAAAAAGGATGTGTGGCAAAAAGTCACAGTTAAAACAACATACTTCAATCTACAACAATTTTCCTTACTTATATAAATTACACCCAGCAATATCACTCTTAAACCTGACCCACTTGTGTTTTGAGTACTGGAAGCTCTATTCTGTGGAAAGATAAAACACAAGTTTTAATTTTTTCACTTCCCAGACTGCTCTTCTTTTCAGAAAGCAATACCTTCACTACTAAAATTAACAAATAACCACTAAAAGCATAAATATAGAGGAAAGAGAATAGATTGTGGATGATGGGGAAATCAGAAAAACATGACTAGCAGAGATCCAGCGCTCAGGCTTCGGTTATGCTCTTTTCCTACTTTTATTTTATTATTATATTGCATACCTTCTATTTCTTTTGTTGAAAAAGCATGGAGGAGGGGAAGCTCACACTGAAGATGATAAATGCTTTGTTCACACACCTGAAAAACAAAGATACAATGATACCTCGTTCTACAGCTGTTTTACCAATTTCTTGTGGCTACACTGAAATACAAAGGCAAGCAACCCTTCTAGTGGTAAGCCAAAGTAAGAAATAGTGACATACAGGAAAGCAGGGAAGGTAATTAATATATTGAGATAAGGGATTTTTCCATCCAATTAATTGCTCCAATGAACACAGAAAAGCAAGGTTAAATAATCTGAAAAGTCTGGGGATTTTGTGAGGATTTTTGAGTTTTCTATTACTGGTGTCCACAATAGTCTCATTAAATGAATAGTCTTTAACTGTATAAGCAAAAATATAGCATATAAGATGTCCAGCTTAACATTTTGCATAAACTACAGATTAAAGTTAAAGCTTAGTATGAGGTAATTTTGACCACAGCCATTGCCTTTTGATGTCCACAACTGCAACTTAGGAATGTTAATTCTCCTATTCCCTTTCCTCAAAATATTTTGGTTCTCCAAGCACCTTACTGTCTCTGAAATGGTAAGAGAGGTTGTCCCTCCTCCCATTTTTGATAGAATACATGACAGCCCTTTGTGCGTTGTAGCAGGTGCTGAAGAAAAATGCTTTTCTATTAAGTCAGGAATGTCACTACTTGGGTCGTGAGACAGCAGGCAGACCTTCATCATTTTTGCAAAAGTTATCTCCAGGGAAAACTATCAGCATGTTTCATTTCCACACTATCAACTCACTCTTACCACAGACCATCATTCTTCTAAGACAGGCATTTGAATAATACTTCAGATTTGACAATGGCTGGCAGATAAAGAAACATGAATTTAAACACAGTGCCTACTAATAAAGTGCTAAATATGAGTTAAGGAAAGAAAAGGAAAAGGAAAAAGAAAAAACAGACCAATATTTCATTAACACTAATTACAATACAGATGCAGGAAGTGGGAAACCTATTTTTATATAAATTTCTGAGAAACTCTACACAGATAAACTGATTGCAGAGGTAAAGCCAGTGAAAGAACACTGTACCAAAACCAGTGATAAGTGATAGCCACTAAACTTAAGTAGAGGCAAGTTCTTTGACACTGCAAGGAATGGCAATTCACATCCTCACCCACAGGCATGATCTAATTCCTGCTACGGACAACCAGGAAAACCACATATTCTTCCTTCTCCCAAACCCATACTTGGTAACTTCTTTTACACCAAGTTAATTTAAAATGGTATGGACCAACAACAGAACCATATTCAAGATGTTAAAGAGTTTATTTTAGGAATGTGGACAAAAATAACACAAACACCTTCAATATCGTACATTTGTTTAACAGATAATACACAGCAAGGGAGGCAATTTAAAGTGTACAGAATAAATGGGAACATACATTAGACTGGGGGGGCAGAAGAGCTCTTTGCCTGCCAGCTACTAAAAGTGCTCAAGGAAACACCTCTATGAAAAGAAAGACAGGAAATAAATCACATTATGGAAATATCAAAAGAACAATAAAAGGTTAAAAAAAAAATACTGCTTTCTTACTGCACTGGGTCTGGCAGGGACTGAGGTAACTTTCTTCATAGCAGCCCTTATGGTGCTGCTTTGCTTTGGGTTTGTGGCAGGAACAGTGCTGATAAAACACCAGTGCTTTGGCTTTTGCTGAGCATTGCTTGCACAGCATCAAGGTTTCATTTTTCCCCACTCTGTTTGCTCCAGCAAGTAGGCCAGTGGTGAGCAAGAAGCTGGGAGAGGATGTGGTTGGGACAGCTGGCCAAAACTGACCCAAACTTACCCTATTCCAGGCTCACCAAGGAAAATGGAGGGGAGGCTGGGCAGAGGTCTGCTTCTGGGAGGTGGCAATTGCTTTTGCAGAATTTGTTCCCTCTACCCTCCTTTCCTTCACTTATTGTGCCTTTATCTCAAGCCTTTGCTGTTCCCATTCTCTCCTGCATCCCCCTGAGGGAGGAAGGAAGGAGCTGGGCAGTGCTTAAGCTGCTGGCCAGGGTCAGCCCTGGTAAATTGCAGAATCTGGGCAACTTTATACCTTTTTTTTTTTCCAATATACATTAAGTTTGCAGAAGACAGTGCTCACACAGACTAATATTTCTTAAACTTAGGAATACCTATGTTTGCTTCAAGAATGACTTTCTTCCAATTTTGCTAACTGAAGTAGTTTCTTTTTCACATCAGCGCTATATCCAAAGTACATATTAACATTCCCACAACTGAATTTGATTATCCAAAGACAAATATGCTCCTCTCTCTCAATGCTTACACATTACTCTCTTGGAAGATCTTTCTCCAGGCAAAAAAACCTCCACCCACAAGAATGTACAACATGTATTTTTCCATCAACTATTTCTGCTATGTGGAGCTGTGCTTCCATGTTGCTTTTTATTTTATATATATATATATGTAAAATCTCTTTATTTAGAGACATGAGAACAACCGCTTTAAGTGGCAGTTAAGACTGAACTCAAACACATTATTGTGACTATTAACCACCTACATCAAGTAACAAAATATAGATTTAAGAAGAGGAAAGATAACCAACATTAACTTCAGCAAACTTTCCAACAACAAAAACCATTTATAAAAAATTTGTTCTATACAGGTAGGAGATAGAAACATGTTATTTCAGAAAGTCTTTAGCTGATTCTAGTTTTACAACCAGGAAAAAACACTTTGGAGAGAAAAAAACCAAAAGTGAAAGAGCACAAAGGGCAAATGAAAACAAACTGTCTTCCTGTATTCTGGAGTTACAGCTCTTGTGGAAGGTGCTCATCTTTATTCATTCTCAAATCTGCTGTAGGGGTTATCAGAATCCTGGAGAAGACCTGTAAAACAAAACAGGACTACTTTTATAATTTTCTTATTACAGAAAAACTTTGAGTTACTGACCTCATTGCAATGGGTACTGCATGTAACAAATCCAAAAGGCAATTCTTTTAATAGTTGCTCTATTACCTAAACACTCAAGTATTATAATAAATTGAAAGTGTTCTTAAGCACTCTTACTTCTCAGACTATAATCATGAATAAGTATCTCATGACTTAGCAGGGAGAGAAAATTTCTCTATGAAAAATTATTATGGAAAAAACATTTCTCATTTGTGAGGTATACCCCAAAAAATGCACTTGTGAGAGTCAAGTTGGCAAAAACCTAAGCATAGAGAGGTCTCAATAACAGATTCCAAGTGGCCAGTTTATAAATGCAAGTGACATAAGATCATCATCCTTTTAAAATGTAAGATGCTGCTACTTTGACTTAGTTCTACTTCAATTATACCCAACCATCTGTCACCTTCAGCCACTTATAGCTTTTCTGCAACAGGACAATAATCTCTAAGAAAAAATGAAGATCACTTCTTATGTGCACTAAAACCTCCAGGGACGAGAACAAGAGCATCACATAATCCAAGCTGCAGTATGTTTCCATCACAAAGATTCTTAATGACTTTATACTAGAACACTGTCACAGAAAGCACTGCAAAGCCATCCAATTATGCCAAGTGCCTGGATATGCAGAGCACCCTCTGTAAGGTGCTGAGCATTCGCTGTTCCACACAGTAACTATTTAAAAGAGATTTTAAGCCACACTTTAAGCCAGACAGGGGTAGGAAGAAGACTGAAAATAGAGGAGTCCTGCAAGAGTCCAGAGGCTGACCTTCTGCTGTAAAATGACAGGACACTACTGCTATCTTTTCTGCCAAGATTTTTATACTGATGTCTGACAAGGGCTCTTCTCTAGCTGATTTGTCTAGGCATGGAGACAGAAGATAGTGCAGCTGAGCAATCCCAAATCACAAATGTTCAGATTCACAATAGTGGGGGGGAAAAAAAATTCCAGTCACTGCCTAACCTTGTAAGAACTTCCCTCAGTCCTTTTCACACCATACCTCTTTTCCACATGCACCTGCACACAGACATTGAACATTCACTGTTTTATCTGAAAGTCAAAACCTAATGGTGCTGTAGGCAGACTACACTTTTTCCTACCTTGTGCAGCTGGTGAGCTTCATTTGAACTGCCAGGTTATTTTAAGATGCCAATCAAGCAGCACAACTGCTCAGTGCTGATTACTGTATCAGTTACTGCAACTAACTACCTGATAGGGAACAGTAAACATTTGGAATAAGTATGGATAGTCCTATAATCACTCAAATAAACAAGATTATGAGCAGTCAACTTGTAAAATATTAATGTCAAAACCAGCCCTCATATATAATGACCCTTATTTGTCCAAGGAGTATGCCAGTCACATTTATAAAGCTTCAGCCAGGTAACATGACACACAGTCTATTCACCTCGTATTACCTTGTATCAGAGGTACTAACCCTTTCTGTAATTGTTTTAAAAAAGAAAATAATTTAAGCATTTGTGTAATAAGAATATGCTTAGATGACACAATTGTCAAAAATAATCTACAATATTTTCAGATTTTGAAATTTTTATATTTTTAAACTTTCTAAAAGTGGTTACTTCTCAAAATTTAATCTTACCTTCCATGCATTTAAACAAAGAGTTGTGATGCCCACTGAGTCTACTGTAGCTGTCAAGTAAGCTAATACACAACAAAAACAAACCCTCTTATCCTTGGCCTGCCATTCAACCTTTAGTGCCTTCAGGTAACATTCCTGCATTAATTTAACCCAAACCCAAAGAGAGAAGAAACATTTCTTTTACTCCCAGACAATCACCACTCCCCTCTCCTTCCTCTAGACTTGTTAATACTTTGGCAGTTAGGATATAGATCTTAATATATCTAGTTACCTGAAACACAACTGAGTAGTCAATTTTTTTTTTTAAAAATGCAGTATTTCTGTATTTCAACCCTGTGAAATACAAAACATATTTACACAACACTTACAGAAAATCAGCATCAATAGTAGAAATTACCACTATTTTTACAATTGCCATTGCATAAACTCTCTGCACTCACTAAATTCCATCTACAAATAAATGCATCTAACTTCAAAAAGCTTTCCACAAAGTGGCAAGATGTGGTACCAGATTCCCTAACAAAATGAACATAGGCTGCAGACTTTTCTCTATAGAGTTTGGCAAGTGCTTATTATATTTTTTTGATATTTCATTCAGGACACATACTCAACACTTCATAGGTCTGAAAGTAGCACAGTGAAACACTGTTCTTTACAGCTTAAACAGCTGAAACCCCCTGGAAAATATTTTTTACATCCAGTAGTGCCAATTTCAAATTAACCAGAGGATTGTTTAAGAGTCCTGATAAACCTTTCCTACACCATTCTGAGGAGTGAATATATTTTTCCCCTGCCCAAAACCACTCAGCTAAAAGCCATTTTAGAAAACTAATTCTCATATTTCAAGTGAATGTGTCATTTTTACTCCTCACTGCAAATGCCATTCCCAGTAGTATTTGCTTTAATTTTACTGAATTATGTTTAGGAATGAACAGGCATAATCACCACCAACCAGGCATTAGTATGCCTAATGTAAGGTACTCTCATCTGTTTTATCACAGAATACTGAAACTAAATAGGCTTTAAGAACTATGGGTCAATCCAGTGGAATACTATTGGTTCTGACTTCAGAAATTGATCCCCCAGTGATGCCTGATGATTTTTTGCCTTTCCTTTTTATATACCCTTTTATACATTTTTATACCCTCTTTATATTTTCTGTACCCTTTATATATTCTTCGTACCCTTAGCCTACATGCTTGTAATTTTTGTAGTCTGACATTCTAGCTTAGTTTTGGGCTTTCTGCAAGGCAGAAAGACCAAACATTCACAGTGGGAGGCCAGAGAGCCCTATACTACCTCAAAACATGAAGTTTCAACCTTGGTTGAAACCTTCTCTCTGGAACGTGTTTTGTAAACTGGGCTCTAGCCTCATTCTGGGGGGGACTTCTTAGAATAGGGGGACATGACTTCATTTATTAAGTTTCTTATGGGGGAATTTTAGACAGATATGCTAATTTGCAAGGTCCATAAAATCATATACACATTATACGGTGTGAGTGCATCTCGGTGTGTTCCACCTTTGAAGAGCTGTGCACCTAAAATCATATTAAAATACCAAGGTAAAACCCTTTTACCCTTTTTAACTGTGTCTGCCTCATAATTCTACCAGCTGAAAGGCAACACCAGGAAAAACAGACTCCAAGAAAAATGGCAAGCTCTCCTTCCAAATGAGGATAACCAGGGGTTATGATACCTGATACACTTGGGTCTCAGCCTTGCTCTCAAACCTGCATCCAGCATTTAAATTTCTTTTGTCCTCAGCATTTTAAGTACATCACAAGATTACATTAAGTGAAAGGAGGGAGACAGCAGCTCAACCCTTGCACCAGCTATTACTGAAGAAACATCAGGTTCCAGTAAGTGGACAAAAACTATTTGGAGAGACATACACAAAAAAGAGGCATGACAAAAAGCTTCTCTCAGCTGCCACAGCCACTCTCCCCATGCCAGTCCGAGGAGCTGGCAGCCCATGCTAATGGGGTAGCACGTCAGGTTCAGCTGAAGCTCTTGTGCTGCCTTGAACCAGACGGGAGTTGTCTCTCGATGGTTTCCTGTCTGACATGAGAGCCACTAACCAAGTTGTCATTTACCCTCAGGGGTTCAGAGAAACCAGATGTTTGTAGCTTCAGGAGCCTTGTTTGCAATCAAGTCCATTACATGTTACTGGTGAACTTGAATATTGACACACAGGTCACTTACAAGAGCTTTTAACATCTTACTCCTATTTACCCTCATTTTGAGGTTAGTATTTGACCTACTTAGCAATATCTAAGAAACACTCAAAATTCTGAAAGTCAAGTATCTTTCATTAGTTTGTATGAAATAATGAGGCATTGCAATAAATATGAAATGACAAAGCAATGGTCAAAAGAAATTAATACTTCTTTCCAGCATATTCATTTATATTGTACACTACCTGACGATGCAGGTTCTCAGTCACTGAAATTTGACTCTCACCACGTATCAACACTGCCCAAATGCAGAATTAACAAGTGAAATACTTACAAGAGACTGCATATGGTTGGAAAAAAAACCCTAGTTTGCTGTATGTCTTCACCCCTTATTAAACTTTCCTTCTTTATTTTTGGCCCCCAGATTAACAACTGTATTCTCAACAAACAAACTAAATAGCTTTCAGTGTATAGCAATGCAAGGTTCTCCTGCCTTGCACTCAGAACACTAAAGAAGGTCAAGGCAAAGTGTCTGCCTTGAACAGAAGAAACATTTACTATGATAAACTACTGAATATAAAAATCAATGTCTCACATAAAATAAAGGAGATAGGATTACATATCATTAAAACAGCTGATCAAAACCTTTGCAGGAGTAAAGCAATGACATGGTAATCATTCTGCAAAAATTAAACAAAAAAATCCTTCCACTAATACTAGGCAAAATGCTGAAATAAATAAATAATAAAGCAGCATCTCACTAATGCTATACTGAATACACAATAGAAGCAAATGCAGCAGGAATTAAATTGTAGTTCCTTTGTGTACTACACAAGCTGCAAAGTATTCTGAATTCTACTTTAAATTTTTCCTAAGAGTCAACGTATAATTTGTGTAATCATATTGCATTCATACATGTGAGCAAATGAAAAATACTATCAAATTGTGCAACAAAGAAACAATTGAAAGTGTGTACTCCTGGTTGCTAAAGCTCTCTATTGCTTCCAATGCTCCCAAAGGATTGTGGCTAGAGTGACACCTGCAGTGCATTATAAATGTGTAATTACCATTTAAATGGGGTATGGAAAGCTGGGGGATGAAATGGGAAAAGGCACTCCCTTAAAGCCCACCAAATACTGAAATTTCAGGCATGATCGTCTTAATCTACTGAGTCAGGTTAACAAAGTCATTGTCATTCTGCCACTCATCCATGCCTACTTAACTGAGAATCCTCTCTGCAGTGTGTAAGAGTGCAAAATAATCTAGTGCCTCCATAATTATTTGCAGCAATTTTTATTAGATTATGTTTAATATGCTAACATCTGTATTTTCTAGACAGTAAAAATTGTAGACAGAAGATCCAAGTCTATTCTATGTCTCACTTAATTATTCTGACAATCACTTGTCTGCATATTATCAGAATGCATCTCATATATACAACAGCAATTATATTTTTGGACTTCAAAATTTATACATATTTTGTATTTCATTTTTCCTCAGTTACATATACCCTTTCAGGATGTGCTAATTGTTTATGTGAGATTTGGATTTTTCTTTAAGACAAAAATTAACCATGAGATTCTAGGCCTCAAACTAATATATCTGATAATATAATTTTATCTTTGCTTAGACAATACAGCAAACCTGTCAAATTTTATATAGAAGTTTGCTAATAAAATATAAGTTTTATAGTCCAATTTCAATCTTGTGCAGGTAAGCTGCATTGCAAAACAACTGCAGGAAAAAGTGAGTATGTCTGACTTCTTACAAGAATGAACACTTTCCATTAACACAATGAATGTATGAACTTGTTTCTCACTAATTTATTGGCAGTGGAGGCAAAATGACACTAGCTCTCCTATGACTATGTGCACAGCATAGCTACATGCAATATTTATTTATTGAATTTGATGTATGTATTCCAGAGGCATTACATGATACAGTTTTATCCTTCAAGAAACTCAAGTACTCCCAACAAGATCCAGCAAAGCACTCTACAAAGGTCTGAAAGGTAAACGCTGAACAGACAACTGTCTTCAGTAAAATGCAGGGCCATGCAGACAAGTGAACAGGTTTCACAAGAACATAACTGAATGCAGCTTTCACATCATGGAACCCCAGTGCAGGGCTCTGATACAGGAGCTGCAATCCTGCACCCAGCACCTGCTCTCTCGGCTGCATCCAGGAGATGCAAAGGTACATCTGCACTGAGTGCTGTAAGTTATTGTGGGGACACAGCCATTGCCCTAATGAATCAAATGATTCAAACTTCCTAAGACTGACTGTGAGGTCTCTTCTAAGGAGAAACAAACACAAAAATCCTGTGCTGTTTTATTCTGTGCTTTTTTTTTTTTTGCTTTTTTACATTTGGACTATTGTTGTCAACCACTCAAGCACCTCTTAAAACTGAATTGTGGTCGAGCTACAAGGTTAATTATCCTGTAAAATGCCACAGAACAACTTCCATGACTGATCTTTAACAAAAATTCCTTCCAGTTTCTACAATATTCTTTCTCCTGTAGCTCAAGCTTCACAGTGTAGTTTTCCTCTGCTCCAGCAAAGGATCATTCTTTTACAAACGTTCTCCAGGCAGAGAATTCCCTACAGAGTTTGTCTGTATCACTTCTGCATCAGGCAAAGGGCAGGCTGCAGATTCATTCAGGCATTCCTAGACTCTGCCAATCAGTTTAACAAGAGGATGAAAATTAACAGCTTTGAGTGACTGTTCAGACCCCTAGAATCACCTTCTCTGACATTAGTGCAATTTGCATAATAAAAAATGCAGCAGAGTTTTAGCAGATCTGTCTCTGAATACACAGTACTATTAACCCTATGAACAAATCAAATGGAAAGTGCAAGCACTGACAAGCTTACATAATAAGAGCCTCCTATGCAACACAGCAGGTCCTACAGTCTTGTGATATTCTTCTACAACTGGACCACAGCTCCACTTAAAAGCACAGAAAAAAAATTTATCCCTACATTAGGCTGCATCCTCCACCCTTCTTTTTCCAGTTTAATTTAAAAAGCTTGCTATCTGCTAGTCAGTCTCTCCTTCAGTAGCCATGACTCCGGTAGCAAAGTTCAAGTAGGTTGATTTATCACATTCAGTAATAAACAAACAAATAAGCCCCCAAACTCAGTACTCTTACTTACGAACAGACAGCATGAACCACTTATTTTAATCAATATATTTAAATGCCCATCCCAAGCAAACACCCCTTCTAGCACACTGTCTTCTTGCCCAGTTGGACAGTCAGTGCAGGAAGAGAACAGGAGCATAAACTGCTGAGATCAGCTGCTCAGGTGTCAGAAGACAGGCATCAGTAGGAAACTGGGCTTGATTACTTCTGCCACTCATAAAGCAGCTTATTTCTGCTGTGAATTTTAACAATAATTAGGGAAAAAGAATCAATTTAGAGTATCAAAACAAGATGACACATACCATACTTCTTACGTATTTCATCATGCTTCAGTTTTCTTTCATGTTTCCTGCAAGAAATAAAGGCATCAAAAAGATATTCAGACTGTTTTGAGCTGTAAGCAAACTATAATTATATCCAAAAAAGAGCATAGCATTTTTTACATAAGTATTGGTAATTACATTACAAACTTTAAAAAAATCACAATTAGCAGTTATATATATTATCTTTATATTTACACTTTATCTCTAAGTATCTACATACACTATATCTATAAGACATCCTGTAACTTCTCACTAATTGATAATGCAAAAATAAGAGGTATTACAATAAACAGTAAGAAATACTTTTCTTTATAAATGTAATGCATCCACAAGTATGTACACATACACACACTGAGGTGTTCATCTGTGCATAAGGAGCAAGGCACTACACTACAGAGGAAGACTCCTTAATGCTTTCCAGCAGGGAGCATAACTGTAAAATTTAGCTGTGAATACAACATACTTCGGAATATTAATTCAATGTAATTTCTAAAAAGATGAAAGGTGTATGACTGTTTTGGTTAAGCTGTACGGCAAGTGTAAGTGAAAACTACTGGTGTCTGAAATCCAGCACAGCATCCATGCAGAGAAAAAATTAAGATATTGTGCTAAATATAAATGGGTTGTTATGTTGTCTGACCATAAGACAGTTTTCAAGGCTGTATCTAACATTGCCAAACTTAAACGATTCACATAAACCAAGCGTCTGATGAGTCAATTTCTCCTTCCTCTTTGCAAAGGTGAAGGGGAGAAAAATTAAAGAAGTTTAAATTGAAAAAATTGCACCATTTCTCAGATAGTTTTCCTATATTACAAAGGAACGATCTGTTTTGCTTAGTTTAAAAAACTAAGATAAAAGCTCCTACACAACTGCTTCATGAGTATGATCCAAGAGATTTATATATTATGAGGAAAAGACATAGAATTTGTCAAAAAAATGTTCCTCTAAGAAAAATTAAATAAATAAAACCAAAATAAAAATAAAATTTTCTACCCCCTCTCAAAATTCAACCCAGTTAGACAAGTTGTGACTTCTGCTGGATTCCAATTTGCACGTATTCAGTAGAAAACTGTTAAGCACTGACAGCTTAATTCACCAAAGATCCCATCTGCCCTATGCATATTCCACCTCCAAACAATTCCTACTGCTAATCAGATTCTGTGTGTCCACAGAAGCAATTATCCTGCTTCCAACAGAACTGAAGGGATGAACTGGCCTTTCCCAGCAACTGCACTTCTGGAAAAGCATGCATATAGAGCATGATGAGAAAACCCAAATCAGACAGACAGACTCAAAACCTTCCACTACTATTTCCAAGAGATACCTATTTCCATTACATACCTTTGCACTATTAAGCCCAGACAGCATAATAAACAAATAAACCTGGCCAAAATGCAGGAAGAGGAACTGGGGAGTCAGGGTGATGAAATTCATACAGAGGGAAAAAGCCAGGATTGAGATATTGAAGAGAACAAAAAAAAAAAGAGGACACAAATTTACCTACTGAAGGTAACCTGAATTTCTGCTTTCTGTGGTACATAAGAGGAAGATATTATATGGGGCAAGGGATTTCAGAAAGAGAATAGAGAAATTCTGCTTAAAGCAGCCTTGTACTGTATAAAGCAAAACCTTTCCACAGTATAGTTTTCACGTGACCTCAAACCAGGTTTGTTACTGGTGGTACTAATGGCATTTCTTCACTGTTTTGCACACCCTGTCTGAAGTAATGGAGAGTCATTGCTGCAGTTTCAGCTGCTGAAACCTCAGTAATTCAGCAGTCAGTGTGAATCAGTTCTGAATTCAGAAAGCACCTGCTTAAGAAGGGGGGGTGGGGAGAATGTGCAAAATCAGGCTGTGTAGAAAGGCTTTAGGATACTTCCATAGGCTATTCAAAACAAACCACCAAACATCTAATTAAGTTTGAAGGGTAAAACCATTAATATCAGTGAAACATTCAAACTCTGACAGGCAGCCATGATGGCATCACTTCACCCATGACTAAATCCTCACTCAGTAAATAAGGCTTAGGTACACATCAACCCAGAAGAACCAGACACAGCTCTGAACAGGCAGTCCCTAAATCAGCCACCCAGGAGAATCACTGCACCACCCACAACTCACATTATGAGCAGCTCAAGTCACTTCAGTCTTCCAAGTTGGTTCTGTTTCTTAATACTACTGTTGTTACTCCTTCTTATACGTGCTGAAGTTTTGGCTTCTCATGCCAAGTTTTCCCCCCTGCTGTAAGGTGAGGAAGTATTTTTGCCAATACCAACAATTCACAAAATAATATTCCATATTTGTTCTTCACAAATGAACTGCCATCCTTTCTTTCTCTGGCCTCTCTCTTTGCTCTCCCTTACCAGTCCACTACCAAATTATACTTGGCACTGGATCTCATTGCTTAGCATTTGTTTATAAACTTCTAAAATAAATTATTTATAAATTAGATAACTCTAACATATAAATATACCATGTGTTTGTAGCTGTAAATAATTGAGTGTACAGAAAAAGACTCACTACTCAATGCTATGCTTTAAAATTATTTTTCATGTTAGAGATGATGAAGTCAAATAAGGGACAAAAGCTATGCAGTAAGGTATCTGTTTTAAGTCAAAAATTGAACTCCAGACATGAAGAATCCTTCTTCTCATGCCCCTCACTCTAAGTGCAAACTCTACCCCTCACCAGTGATTTTCAGCCCTCTCAATCGACAGCTAGTTTCATCCTTGTGTAGACAAGCAGAGAGCCAACATAATTACCCTTAGGTTTCATTTTAACAGGCATCTTCCAAAGAGACACTCAAGTATCGATAATTAACTGAATTTTAATCCAAACAAATATTAAACTTACACAGCAGACTTTTACAGTCTACCTGAACAGACAGAAGATACTAGGTGCTGCAATTATCTTAAAACCTTCCAAAAAGAAATTCCATGGAACACTAGGGAACTTGGGCCTCCTTACTTTGTTTTTACTATTCACTAGTAAAATCATGAAATTAAGCTCAGGCTAGTCCTGTTCTCCTTCCATTGCCAACTGATATAACCAGTCATATTTGAAGTGGCTGTAACCCACAGAAAAAAGAAACATGTAAGATGGCAAGAAAAAAACCAACAAAACCAGACAGACACAAGGTCAATGCTGTGCCTATTTTCCTCCCATGATATTTATCTGAACACCTACCCAGGTATTTTCATAAACTATGTGAAAACTTCACAGTAGAAAGGAAGGACTACAAAGTAGTGTTTTCCTCTGCAGGTTGCTTGTCAAAAATGGCTTGTTGAGAATATTAATTTGTTCTACAGCCTACTGTGAGCACTTCATCCTCCAAATCTCTTAGAGGTAGAAAGCAGTGGTATAGGGTGAGGTGCTCTGGTTGCTAGAAGTGGCCTACTTGTATTTTCCCATGACCCCCAGCCACACACACAATAAGTATGCATGTTCAGAACATGGAAATACCCTAGGGCTCTGTTCTGAGAACTATACTAAGTTCTCTTCTGCAATTAAAGCAGTTTTTGTTTCACAGACACACTCCCAAGACAAGCTGGGAAAGAGGGATGCTGCTCTAAGCTGCAGCAATCATTCTGGCAGAGCAGTCTGCTCCCACTGATCCTTGTTCCTAGGCTAATTCAAGAATGGAGCTGGTATTAGCTCTGTGCTGCTAATTGCCTGGTGCAATGCCACTTGCTCGGTGTGTACAGCACACTTTACACTCCAGAAGCATCAGAGCTCCTACAGATTAACTGTGCCAAGAATTTAAAGCTGATACACAAATCACAGTGGAAAGGTTATGGTATACAATCATCCCCTATTATGCACCTAGTCAGAAGTCTTTGGTTTATAACAAACACAGGTAAGGGCTGTCTTAACTGAACAAAGTAGTATAATTAAGGATGTACATTTCACCACAAGGCACATAGTTTTAGAATTCAAAAAAATGTTGATATTCCTCACTGGATGGCTTCTCTTAAGAAAGAAACAAAAGCATTACAGGAGAAATATCCTTCACACTAGCATTCAGTCTACTGTGCTGTGAGTAGTTATAACTGGATTTAGAGGTAGAAAATTCCCCACTTTTCTGATCCATTGCAAATATTCAACATAACTTACCTGAGAAACTGTATGTGAGCATATTTCCTAAACTGGACACCTATTTCTTACCCTTCCATGCACATTCAAGTCTAACACTTTCAGCTCACAAATTCAGATGTTTATGAAAACGAATTTGCATCTGTTCTCTTCTTGGATAATGTTTGACATTACCTTGCAACAATGAAAGGGGAAGTAGTCCTTCCTACTCAGCCCCCAAATAAATGCTTTCTTTGCTTTTCTCCCATCCCTGGATTCATGATGTCCTTGTATCCTACAGATCCCAGAAATCTTATAGGATATATGCTGAGACTGTTCACTGAACTCATCCAGCAGAAGCAAAACCTCAAAACCCGCACAGAATTGTGAATACCTTTATGTAAAAAATTTGGCATAGCACAGAATTAAGGAATGTTGTGCCTTAGGCATGAAAGAAAAGTAAGAATGCTCTTGCATCAGCAGCTCTCAGTTACTTTAGAAGTAAAATGCATTTACACAAAATCTAAAGTGTTAAACTAGTGCCACTATTACACCTGAAAAATTTTTAAAATATTTGCATATTTTTAAAGTAATACTTTTAGCTCAACTACACTAGGAGATATCTAATTCTCATCTTTTCAGAAAGTTACTTCTAAGCTTACAGTTTCTTAAACGAGTACAAATGCAGAATATGCACTATTGCAACAGTAAATCTGTGCCATTAAAATCTGTGCAGAACAAAAATAATCTAAGTTCAAATATGGTACATTTAAAAGCTACTAAACCACATTATGCAGCTAGCAGAAAATGGAAATAGCTATACAAAACTGCCAGTATGTAATACTTTAAAAAAATAATAATAATCACAAACCCAAAAGCTAATCATTTAAACTTCGCACTTCATCAGGCTCTGAAAAATTATTTGGTTTATGTCCTCATTGTATCCTATTCCGATTCGTTCTGTTGCCAGCAAGATTAGGAATTTTGTATGAGGCTAAAGAGCACATCAATTTAACCCATTACAACAGGATCTATTCTGCTGCTTAATATCACAGCGCTACCTCAGAGTCATAATCATTATCAGATTCAGGGCAAGCAGTTGCTGTGTTTGCTTATATAACCTTGCAGTTCAGAGCAAGAAAACAGATGCATGGAATCAAGATGAATGATTCTCCTAGCTCCTGCCAGTCAGACACATGAGCAACAGCAGGTACATCTGTAAGGCCCCCTTGCTGACTCCCATTTTTGTGCTAAGTCAGAAACATACCTGCCTTGTCTTCCTATGCACATTTATACAGAGAATCCTAATGTCTTCATGCAAGAGCTCTACAAGAGTTCTCACGTGCAAGCATGCCTTGCTCCCTGTCCTTATTAACAATCAATCTGAGTTCAAGAGAAAACAGCAGGCATCAGCAAGGCAGCGAAGGTGCCCACCTGTTACTTGGCAGAAGAGTCTTTAGAGAACAAAACCAGGAAGTGAAAACCTAAATAATTTCCCTGTCAGTGCATGAAGATTCAAACCCACATGCAACAGCTCTAAGACTAGCATTTGGTTGGGACATCTTTGTCTTGCTGAAGCTGTAAATCTCCGAAATAAAGACCATGAAAGGAAGTAAGATTCAAAAGGTACACCTTGCTTGTACCAGGCATCATCACCCTAGCAATAAAAATTGCTTAACTAAAGAAAAATGTGAAACTCAAGAAAAGTCACTGTAAAACTAAGCCATAAAAACCTACATCAGTCGGAATGCTGTTCTCACTGAGAAACACTGTATCACAGCTGCCCCTTGCACTTCTTTTCACACTGTGCTACACACCTTTGAAACACTGTATCACAGCTGCCCCTTGCACTTCTTTTCACACTGCGCTACACAGCTTTAACAGAAAGGATGGAAATATGGAATTAAGGCTAAAGTGAGATCTGAGCCAAAGTTTTCCACTCCTTGAGCGAGATTTCAAATAGGTATCTCACTACCAACTCCTCTACTTTTTCCAGATAAATTTTAAATGAAAAAAGAACCAATTATCAAATGAATCCAACAAGTGGGTCTCACCTCTGAATCCCAGCCTCAATTAGACATGAACTCATGTCACTGACAGGCACTGGTCCAGGAAAAGACTGGACAAGACTTCAGACACATTCCTCTTGTTTGCTCCTGACTGGCACAGAGCACTCCTGGTACCTGCTACACTGAGCATCACCTTGTTTGCTCTCTGTTCACTTACAGCAATACGGCTCCTAATCAGGTTCACCAATCTCATAATAAAGTCCTGTTTCTGTAAAAGTCTGACACTGTCATGTCTAAGTTCACAATGCCTCTTTGTTCAGTACTCCATGTATTCCTTAGAAAAGCAGAATACTCCTACATCATCAGGAAGTGTATAGCTATATATCAAGCTGTCAAGACTTACCTCTGAAGAGACTGTAGTCTTCGTTCCTCTCTCTTCCTAGCTAGCTGCTCTTCTTCTTCATCCAACCTGCTAGAAAAACAAGGAGGTAAGAAAAGCATAAGAGGAGAAAAAAGCAACTTTACTGCTAAGCTATCACTATTTAGTTACTTTACTTATTTTCAAAAGGAATTTATAGTCTGACCAGAGATGCTTCTTCACAGCCATGTAAAATTTCATGGCTGAGTAATTGTGTAATTATCCTTTCATATTTTATAATATCCAAATGCTCTATTCATTGTAGTAATATGCCCTTCAGCCTCCACAGGGCTTCTTAGGAAGAGGCTGCAGACTGTCCCAGAAGCAGAATTCCTAATTGCCCTTTTCCCCATGTGTCACACCGCATTTTATATTCAGTGTACTGCATGTGCACAGTCAAGTCCATTGTTGTCCCCTAGAAGAAGATTGATGGCTCATAAGCCTTCGATGCCAGATCAATTTATCTTTCCAACAACCATTACTTTCCAATCTCCAGCTGCCCCCAGGAAAGCAGTCTGCTCTGGAATGAGCAAGGATTTACCTGAGTGTATCAGCCGTGTGATTCTGGGAAATGCTGAGCCTACACAGTACATCTGAGCTGTGCATGTGCAGATATGCTTTACTCAATGCTCTACTGCACTTTACCTTTGTGACCTGCCTTGGAGAAGCTCAGCTTCACTTAACTATTAAATAGACTGTGTAAGACTTGTGGGGCTCTAAAGCAAATGTCAAACAATTTTTCTGTTAGTTTTTCCCTGAAAGAATTTGTGACAATTCTTCCGGATTAGTAAATGGAAAACTGCCATGCTTGCCCAGGTGCTAATCATGTTCCAAAAGTGAGTAACATCTGAAGATGTCCGAGACAAATATTAACAATATTAATACACCTGAACAGTTGCATTACCACACATCTGCAGCCACCAACATGTAAGTTAAGCAAGAGTGACATCCAGTGGTTAATTACAGCATGTGAAATGCTTTAATACATAAAATTCAGACACATTAAGCTCTGGAAATATGAACTCAATTCTTCCATGGGCCCAAACAGTCCATGTCTCTCTCTGAACATTTTAGTCATTTCAATACAAGCCAATACTTCAGAATCCATACAATGTTTCACAAACACATTTTTTAGTTCCAGTTTTTTCCACCTAAAGAATTAGAAAAATCTTGGGGGAGCAGGAAACACACACAATAGGTCACTTTTATTTGAAAACAATGTTAGACCCTTTTGGAAAACTAATCAATTCTCCACATCAGCATGTCCAGAATGACTACATTCTTAGGCACCCTCCTGTAAAACTGCTTTCCTGGAGACTCCATTGTCTAACAACTATGCAATAATCCTCACAATTGGTGCTACAAAATATGAAAACATCAAATAAATAAGATCTTGGTATATAATTCAGAAAATATATTCTTCCCTATAATTAAAGAGCTTTAAGTATCTCCTGATTTCTGGATACTTTGAATGAATTGAATTTTTCTTCCAAATTCAGAAAGTTTGAGATTATACAAATAAAAATAATTGGTAATTGAAGTTCACAAGAGTCTATTTAGTATAGTTTCAAGAGTAATAGCTTTTCATGAAACTGTCTCAAGTACATAGAACCAGACTCTTAGAAGCCCAAAAACACAGGATAAAAATAGAAACTTGCACCAATATTCCTAAAATTCCTGTGGTAGGATGGACACAGGTGAGCCAACTACATTACTAATGTGGGGGTTAAGGCACCTAAGTATTCTCTGTGTTCCAGGAGAAGGTAAGTAGTGGCTTCTCAAATGGTGAAACATGCAGCTAAAGAACTTCCAAAAGGAACACTGATACTTGTGCAAAACAATGTCACACCTCAGATCTCAGATGATACATCTAAAAAGTCAGTATAACTGATCTAGTACTACATTTCTACAACCTCTCCTTCCTCCTATTCATGGGAAAAAAAAACATTTCTTTTGTGGAAAATGAACCCCCAAAAATAAGGAAGAAGAGAGCAAAAGAAGTCCTGCTGAGAATCAGTGGGCTTAAAGCCAATAATATATCAGGCTTCAGCGTAATAACACATTCTGAATCCTCCTGAAATAAGCTGGACCACAGATTGACAAGACCTTTAAATCCTCTAAGGGTCACAAGATTAAGCTTGACACCTTTGAAGTCTCAGCATAAGATGACTCTCAACTAACCCTCTATTTTTAGAATTAGATGTTACAGCACTGATTGACAACTTAGCTACTAAAACTGAAGTCTGGCACAAATATCTCTTTTCACAGGATTCAAGCTTTATTTGCTGACATGTCAGCCACTGGGGCCTACTCAGTTGTTCTGCAGAGGATGTTGGCAGATCTTATGTAAGATCTAAACCTGTTCTTTACATCTTCAAGGCTTATCAGCACAGGGCTAAAGAGTATTCATTTTTGCACTAGGGCAGATTTGGTATACCAATCTACCAGCAGAACAGGTACATGCTACTTCCTCAGGGAAGAGAGAAAGGAATGTGATGTTATTTACAATTATTTTCATATTTCTTTAAGGCCACAGATATACCATATTTCTCTGGCTTTAGCGTCAGCACTAAACACTGTATAGCTACGCAAGTTCTTTTAGAAAAACCAAAACTAACTCTCAAACAAGAACAATGAGTCAAAGGTACTTGAAGAAGTATAGAAATCATTTCAGACCAAGACATAAGGTCCGCATTTTATTCACACAAGTACTGAAGGACAGTAAGAAGAGAGCTAGCTGAAACTACACTGCCCAGAAAGCTTTAAAACCTGAGTGACAAAGGGAGGCATGTTGTGCTGTCCCACTTCACACTGCAGCACTGACTTACCTATTTTAGCTACTCATCAACTACTTCCCTCCCCTTAAGAATATCAGCTACTTAGAGAAGCCAGTTTAGAAAAGTTTTCCAAGTTTTCCAAGATCTCAAGAATATTTAATTTTAGTTCCGTATAGTAAAGAATTATTATCTTACATTTAAAATATTTTTTTTTTTAATTGGCAAAGACAGCTAATCCCTTAGACAATGACTGCTGACAGATCCAAGGGCAACTCTGAAACATGGATACCAAGTGCTGTAGGACACTGCTGCTCAGGTACTTGTTACTCACCTGGTCCCTTTTTGCTGCACCACGAGCTTGCCGTGAAAAAATTATTTATACCATTATCACAAGAAGCAAGGATTTACTTGGTCATTGAAAGATTTCATGTCCAATGTTAATAAGAAAGTGTAAAATGTGGAAGTGTAAGAACACATCAGTGCTGCTACCACTAGAAACATCCTTTCAGTGTCATTCCAGCATCATTTCCAGTGTCATCCTACCTGTTACTAAGTGTCTCTTATCTTGTTCTCCTTATCAAACAAATAAAGCAAAGTGACCAAAATTGCTTCCATATGAAAATATTCTTAGTATACTGGAGAGCTAAACTTGTAGGTAGATAGGGAAGACCAGCACCCCCAGTTAGTAAAGGAAACAAATGTAAATATTTACCTCCTGGAACGCTTTCTGCAGTAACAGCAGTAACAGCAACACACTGTTATGGACACCAGAATGAGTCCAGCTATCACAGCTATGGCAATAATTAAAGCCTCAAAGTTTACTGAAAAACATGAATATATTCAACCTGTTAGACTCCAGCAGTAACATTTATCTTTCTGGTAATTCTTCCCCTCCTTCCCAGACATATTTTCATCCCTATATGCACAAAACTCCACATGATTCCATTCAAGTACCCCAGATAAAATGCAGTATACCACATTCAAATTTTGCTTTTATGCATAATCTACACTGAACAGATATTAGGTAAAATCACATTTCTCATTCAGTTACTTCCCTACAAGTTACAAACAATTAAGTATACTCCATTCAGTAAAGTAAAAATAAAACTGTTTTCAACAAAATTTAATTTTTTAAAAAGTACACTATTTAACTGAGGCAAGAAAGTGTTTTTTTTAACCTAATAAAGTGCAGGAAAAGATTGTCAGTTTTCAGTCTGCATTCTTGTCTCCAGCACCTATTTCCTCTGCTTTCTATTCATGGAAACACCCAACACAATTAAGCTACTTTGTATTACACTGTTCCTCTTCACTTCACTCCTGTTAATAATCTGTCAACACATCTCATTCACATAAAATTGTAACTGGAAGCCAGTCATTTGTTTTTGACTTTGAAAGCTGTAATATTCACCTTCATTTTCAGCAACAGTGAACAACATTCATCTTTTAATTTTGTTTGCTCAAAGAAGAAAATGCCACCACCACCACCTTCCAAGTTAATTAATTTTCCTGCTGTGTCTGTAGGGGACAGTCTCAATAAGAGCATATAACCCCATGGGATGCTGCTCCTCGTAATTTGTAAAAAATCTATTAAGGAAATGGATATTTGAGAGGGGCTTTTTTGTTGTTTTGGTTTGGGGTTTTTTCCTACTTGTTTTTGCTGAGAATGCACTCCATTATTAAGTTTTCATTCTGTGTTTAAGCTACAGTCAATCTAGAAACACAAATGGCACCCAAACCAGAAGCCATTTCCACGGCAGCAGTAAACTGCTGTGCAGATCACCCTTGGTATCAGTAGAAAAGGACATGTGTTTCTCTACTTGGCACGTTTGAGAGTGTTACTTACTTCATAGCAGCTAACTGGTGCTGTGCTTTGGATTTCTGGCTAAAATATGCTGGTAACACACCAATGTTTTGTCTGATGCAGAACAGGCTCGAAGAGCACCAAAACATTTTTTCCCTCCCTTTCCCTCTGTTCCCCGCAGTGAGCAGGGGTGGACATGGGCAAGAGACTGGAGAGGTCAGGAGGGGATGCTGACAGAACACGACCCACACTACCAGAGGGGTGTTCTACACTATATAAAGTCATGGTCAGTGATAAAATCCGAGGCAAAGGAAAAATAAGTGGAGGGCGTAACTGGCTTCCAAGGGGAAAGGCAATTCCAATGAGAGTTCATTGTCTGGGGACTGGCTGAGCATCAGTCTGCCTGTGGAGGTGGTAAAAAAAAAAAAAAAAATTGCCTTTTTTTCTTCTCCCTCTTTTTCCTTCATCCATTAAACTGTCTTAATCAAGGAGGTTTCTTGGTCTCGTTCTATTTTGTTCCTCCATCCCACTGGGGCCATGGAAAAGAGCAAGGAAGCAAGCAATTGTGTGAGTGCTTAGGTATTGGCAGGACTCAACCCTTCAAGCTTTCAGAAAAAAGTATCCTAAACATGTCATAGTAAGAGCCTATACTATGACACTGCAAGCACAGTATTCTTAAAAGTGTGCCTTATCACTGATATTATATACTTACTGTACCCTAAAAAGCTTCAACAAAAGTCTAAACGTAAATGCCTGTTCTCAGAAAACAAAGCACAAAGCCCTTCAGTAAGAATAAAGAATTGATAAAGCTCACCTGTACTGTTTTATCTAGTCACTCTGCAGCAATTATTAAGTGGCAGTGTTCAGAAACCTACTCCACTTTAACAGCATTCTTCTACTTCTGCTAGTCTAATTTAGACTACTGCATAATCTCTCTGCGCTAAACCTGGTAACTTTCTTCAGTCAACATAGTCACTGATAGTTTACCCCCACTTGTTTTTCTCCTTTAGCCTCCTGGTGTCCATGCACAAATACATAGAAAGCAGCAAGCCTTTGCTCTGCTGGACTGAATCTGTACTCTTGTTTCATACAAGAAGCTTTCCAATGTCTTCAGTGTTCTCTGTTGCAGTCCAGTGTGAATTTAGATCTGTACACACAGTATTGCAAAAACAGTGCCAAATATTTCATCCTGATGGCAGCATACACTCAGTGCTGTATTTTGTAGTAAAACATACAAAGCAAATGGAAATTGAAAAGCAATTAAACAATGCAGTACTACAACCTACAGCGGCACTGTGCAGCTTTCATTTTAACTTTATCTATATTGCCATTGGAACACACAGATTATATTGTTATTTCAGTTGTTTCAGCAAAAATAGCAGTCAAGAATTTCTGTGTGATTCTGTTCCTGTGGTATTGGTTCACTTGTGGTAGTGGTTCAATAACAAAAGAACTCTGGATCTACACAAATCATCCAACACTTTCAGAAATTTTAAATGTTTTAAAATTTTAAAATGTCAGAAATTTTAAAAAATGTTTTAAAGCCACTGGATGAGCATAACTACACTGGCTTCATAAATGAGCATAACTACACTATACTTTCATAACGAAACCTTAATGACGACTGTTTCTAAGTCCAGAAGATTAAAGATATGGCTCCAAATCATAACCACTGCCTCCTGCCCCTCCAAATAAATTATCAGGAAACAGCTCTAGTAAGTGGTAGTCTTATCATACTCATAAATAATTCTCTACAGCAAAAGTAAAATTAGTACCTACTCCAGCAAACTCCCCATCGAGCATTTGAGAGAGAACACAATGATGATGATGGAAGAATACTTCTTACAGGGTAATCAATACATGTGTTGTTGGTGTAACACCAAAGGCACTGTGCAAAAGAAACCAGAAAAAAACCAAATTAAGTATCTTCAAGAACAGTTAAAAATTTCGTGCACCTCCCCAAAGACAGATTTCTTACATGAATATAATACTGTAGAAATGGAAGTGCTTTGTATTATAAAACCTACAGAAGTCCTGGCACAATTTCTCAGTAAAACCTAAACTGACGTGAATAAGAACATTTCATACTTAGAGGTAACACTAGCCTGAAAATATCTGGGAACATATTGAGGTACTCTCCATACTTGAGGGTAAAATGGCTTTGGGTTTAAAATTACTGAAATTAACAAGAAATATAAAATCTGCCAGCTGACTGCTCAGAATTTTTAAACACCTTGTGTCTTTAAGGAATAAAAATACACTTATAATCTTACTTCAGCATTGTATTTCATTATCAACACAAAGAAATCGGTAAAGAATCCTTACAATTCTACAGTTTTGCTTCAAGGTAATGAATGATACAGACTCATCCAATCTGTGTTGCAAAGTACATTGTGTATCTTGATTGCACACAGTTACATATCTCAATACTTTTAAAATTTTAAGGTTTTATGTGTATTACAGTTAAAATGCCAGCACAACATTTCCGCTTTTCATCACTAGGCATCAAGCTCAGGTTCAGTTTTTCATCTGTTAAAATAAATACTTATTCAGAAGTCATTTACCACACAACTCATACAGTGAAATAGTTTTCAGTAATGATAACAGGAATCTTTGACAGAACATGTTTTTTTTAGGATTCGTTATAAAAAGAGCTCAGCCAGGAACTATGCTTTATCTAACAGTACTATCAAGAACATCTTTGTCATACATCCTCAATTACACAAAAGCTGTTATCTAGCTCTTAATGGGTTACAAAACCACACACTCTGCCTCAGTTACAGGCATTTCTCAGGTCATCTCCAGAGAAAGGCACTTTAGTTCAGTTACAATAATTTCTCAGTTCTCCTAGCACCACAGAAGAAAAGCAAGGCACTTTAACCATGTAAGACTGAGTTTATAGATGGACGTTTAACTAAGTGCTACCCACAAAATGAGGATGAGTCGGAGGCAGCAGCAACATCTACTTGCTCAGTTGAGGTATGAAAGCCCTGAGCACACACTGACACTGGAAGCCTGAATTCAATCTGTCCTCTCCAGACAAAGCACTAGAAACACCCTGAGTGACCAAAGCATGGAGCCACCCTGGCAAAGTGAAAGCACACTGGCATCACATGTGACAGACGGGAAACAGCACATCAGCTGACTCTATTGTTTAAATAAGACACAAACAGCCAAATGATGATCTGATTTCATATTAAGTAGAAATTCTCGTCAATCAAAAAAGATGTTAAAAAACTTACCGAAACGTTTTTTAGACATTCGTCACAGGACTTCTGGGAAAAGGCTGAGCATGCTACAAAAACAAACAAAACCAAAACACACAGAGATTATACATTTATTTTTATTCCATAAGGTCAAGCATTTATCATAATATTTAGCATTTCTTTTTTCTATTTCTAGGTACAAGCAATAATTTTGACTGAAGTAATGAAATCTCAGTAATTCCATTCCAGGAGAACCGCAGCAAACAGAGATAAAAAAAATATTTAAGGTCAACTTTAGACACAGGGAAACAATTCAAGCTTACCTTTAACCTCAGTTTGCTTTCTCTAAGGACAACATAGAAGATGTAACCCTTCAAGAGCCTCCCTGTATCTCTGCTGAAGTTCTAGAACTTACTTCAATTTAGGGAACATTCCAAATTTTGCACTTTAGAAGGTTTGCAAAAGCTGAGCCTTGCCTAGGATTTATTCCCTTCTACAGGTTTTAACTTTTTTTCTATGAGAAAAGAGTTTTTTAAAGATAAAGCTCTCCAAATAATATGATTTTAAATAACAATAAAAACCATTTCCAAATACAGGACACAAAGTTAATTTGCAAGAGTTCAATGAAAACATCAACAGAAGCTTGACAAGCTAAGTGATGCAGAAGCACTTTATGCATATTTTCTTGATATTCAAAGAAAAAGCATTTACTTACTGGTGTTCACATACACTTTTTTGCAGACGTACTCCCTATCACCTTAAGACTAGTCTTCTTTTATCCATAACTCAGACATAATTTGTTTCCCGCAGGACTACGTACATGCCATAGTTTTGACCTAGATGAACTACTTGAAAGATGAGGGGGAATCTCCTTTCCTAGTCTGAACCTGGATTTTTCTTCCAGTAATTGTGGCTCCTATGATAATTTTTTATACCATTATTGAAACAAGATTCTTCTTATTTCAGTATAACACAAATACAAGAGGAAAGTATCTCCAAATCAAGAATCCAATTCTAACTTTTATGGAGCATTAGTCACAACCAGTTATCAATTTGAGCTAAATTACTTGCTTGTGAGACAACTATTTATTTCAATATTTTCTTTTCATAATTCAGTATTAAATACTTCCGGTATTAATTCTTAACATTAAATGCATTTTAGGTACCAGTATATATTTATCTTTAATTACTATATTCCTATAGAAAACCCCCTTACGAGTTTATCCGGTACCAATTAAATTGTTACAGGTACCAATTAACAGCCTAAGTGTAAGACCATATACCAATTAATGGAAAAACATGAGAAGCAGGCTCAGAAACAGTTCTCAGTTTAAACTCAAAAAATTTTCAAATAGAAATATTCAACACAGAGTTCCACCACGCTTATTATAAAAATACTTCATTATTTTTTAATGTGAGATTTAAAACACCCAAACAAACAAGCTTTCTGAATATGAATTAGCAGGGCCAATTTGCTTCAAGCTAGCTGGAGACTCCCTTTTCAAGTATAAACCCTTCCCTAAAGGAAATTAAATACCTCGAATTGGGATCTAGACACACCTGTAAAGGTGCACTTGAGACACGATAATTTGATTCCAGACAAATTGATGTACACCTTTTGTGGTTTCACCGGTTAGTGGCAACCAAGTCTGAGGCCGAGCTTCACCAAATGCCTGCCAAAAGCAGCTAAGAGATAAATGATTCCAACAGAACACGGTGGGATGAGCATCACCGTCAGCCTCTCCTGAGCCACATTCCCCATCATCACCCAGGGTTGAGCAAACCCTGGCGACGCTGTGCTCTAGGATAACCCTGCCTGAGTAAATGAGCTTGTACCAGGTGAGCACTGTGGTCCCTTCCAGCCTGTCCCACCCTGTGATTCTGACTGCTGTCTCCGCGCCGCAAAGCTCCCGACAGCCCCGCGGCGCCGCAGGCCGGCAAAGCGCAGCGCCATCACGGCGCCCCTCGGCCGGGAGCGAGCTGTTCCCTCCCGCTGCCCGGAAACAGCCTGCTCCGTGCCGGGGGACGAGCGCCACGGCAAGCGCCGAGCTCTCCGCAGCTCTCCTGAAGGCGCTGCGGGCGCCGCTGGGCCGCTGCAGGCCTCAGGACGAGCCTGTGCCCATGGCCGCCGCCGTGCCCCTCTGCCCCGCTCGGGGCCGAGCGCACACCCCGGGCAGGCCCGCCCGGGAAGGGAAGGGAAGGGAAGGGAAGGGAAGGGAAGGGAAGGGAAGGGAAGGGAAGGGAAGGGAAGGGAAGGGAAGGGAAGGGAAGGGAAGGGAAGGGAAGGGAAGGGAAGGGAAGGGAAGGGAAGGGAAGGACGACGCGATGCCCGCTTCTCCTTACCCTGCGCCGGCGGCGGCGGAACCGTGGGACGGATCTGCTCCAGTCCCGCCACGGCGCGGCCCCACAGCAGCGCCAGGCCCGGCAGCCACAGCGGCCACCGCCGCGCCGCCTCCATGGCCGGGACGGCACTGCACGGGACCCTGCTCGCTCCGAGACCACGGAACCCGCTCGCTCCGGCCCAGCCCCGCGCAGGCGCCGCCAGCCCCGGGGCGGAGCGGGCTGAGGCGGGCGCTGCTCGGCGAGCGGGCGGGGAAGGGTCCGGGTGTGGCCTTCCCGCGCTCGGGGCGCGGGGTGAGGGGCCGGGCTGGGACTAGCGCTCACCTGCAGTCATTGGACGCTCAGATCTGACATGCATCGGGGCCTTTCCTCTTCCTCCTTCGTTTGATGTGACGCTTTTTTCGTTCCTTTGCAGTGTGGACTTTGCGGTGCCCGTGAGGGCAAGGAGGTGGCGAGGATCCCGTGCCCTGGCTGCTGTTCGCTGGTTTCGCTCCTTAGTGAGGATGCCCAGCAGGCTGCCAGAGTCAGCAGGGACAGCTAAGAAATCCCCAAGCCAGGGCTGGCCAGAGGAGGGAATAAAGAAATAAAAGCGATTTGAAAATTTGCCATGACCTTCCCATTAAAAAAGACTAACGAGTAGTTGGTTTTGCATGGTGACCCACCTCTTAGGGCCTTTGGGAAGCATTTAGCACTCTTTCAAGTGCCCAGGGATATACGGTATGCCCAGATCAGTCTGCAAGATACAACACAGGAGCAAAAGAAAGGGCACAAGCTTTCTGGGATGGCACAGTAAAGACACCCAGGACATTTTGGGCACCTCAGTGGCAATAGACAGCTGTGCTTAGGCACAGAATCGAGTCCTTAATGGCCAATGAAGTGAGATACTTGCCATGCTGTGACAGCCAACCTTTCTTTAATTAAATGATACTACTGCTGAACCTCATTAGCTTCTCTGTGACCAGTTCAGGAATGGGAAGTTTGATATTTGGCAATCAACAGCTGAAGTACAATGTCAGTTTTGTTAGTGCTCAAAGATTCTGCTTCAAGTAGGAAGCAAACACTGCTTCCAAGAATGGCACTGTTCAGTCAGTGGAGACTCCAGCTGCTTGTGACCTCCCTTCTCAAACACTCCTATTTGAATCCCTTTTATTACTCCTGTGTAATAAGGCCATTGTTGCTATTGGAAGTATTGCAATTGGTTTGTGGGCATAGGGACAGCAGGTCTGAGTTTTTGAGAGGCTTTTGTAAATACACTTGAGTCTTAACAAGAAATAAGAGGAATGTTCTTCACAGGGCTTGACCTTGCCATCCTATCTATCTTTAGATACCTGATTCACTTACTGCAGAGATTAATCTCCCTAAAATCTCACACAGTAAAAGATAAGTAGCTCCAGGAAAAAGTTCAGAGGGAATTAGGATAACTGCTAGTAGCTCTGGTGGCTTAGGCCAGTGCATAAAATTGAGGGGATCAAACCTGAGTAAGGTGCCCTTTTCTTAAATTAAGTTTCAACCTGTGCATTAAAGATTATTTACATTTAATTTTGTCTATGTCATCTTTGGATTTTTGCCAGCAGCACTAGTGTCCCTGCTTCTTGGTCTTCAGAGATATTAGAAAAATAAAGCCAAAGTGTGGGTATGCAGGCCATATGGAGACAAAGATGTTTTTACCTGAGGTTAATGTAGGACAATCTTGTCTCGTGACTTCAGTGTGCTTCAGCTGGCAGAATCATTGAATGGTTTGGGTTGGAAGGGGACCTTTAAAGGTCGTCTAGTTCCACTCCTCTGCAATGAGCAGGGACATCTGAAGAGCAGGTTTTACCATGTATTCAAGTCTATAAATCTTTATTCTCTGACAACAACTTTTTTCCTTGTTTCTTGAAGTCACTTGGAATGGGCTCTTGGGATAGCAGAGAGACACAGGTGACAGACAAAGACTGACAAAGATAAGGAACTGTTTACGAGTAATAATTCAGTAGACTATAGCTAGGGAGGCATATGGCATAAGGAGAAGTATAAAGTCATGAAAGGTACAGAAAAAATGAACACAGAAGGACTTTCTTCTAATAGAAAACCTAGAGGGCATTGAACAAAATTATCAAGTAGAACACTGAAAAAAAAAATTGTACGTAGAAGAAAATAGAGTGCTTAAAGTTGCAAAACTCTGTATTAGGGCATTAGGAACACTAAAAGTTTAGATTAGGCCAATAGTTTGGATTTTTTTCCCATAAATATGTCTGATAACAGCTACTAAATACCTCTGGTTTGGAAAGTCCCTGAACCACACTGAAGCTGTTTGCAGTTGCTGAGAAAGATGCATTATATGATTGCATTATTCCAACACTCTTCCTTGGGCATCTGTTGTTGACTGCCATTTTAGGTGAGATACTGAGTTAAAAGTGCCCTTGAAATTACTTTATAGAGCTGTTCCTATTAATTTTCTTTTTCTTCAAAGCTTATGTTATATGCCACATGCTTTTACTGAATTGTGTTTGAGGCAAAGGGAAAATCCTCTAGCTAATTTTTTTGTATCTTAGTTTTGGATGGTTTTATGTATTCTGTGAAGAGTGACTTCTCATAAAACAGCTCAAATTCCAAGCTTTCTGGAGTTTGTGATTTTTCCTTGAGTTGCTTCTAATATAGTTAAGTTAGAGGAATTATTTAGCTGGAGCCAAGTGGGAGAGAAGGGGAAAGTAGAATTTGCTGAGAGCTCTTCAGAAGTATGGATATATCCATCTTCTCTGATTTAGGTTTTATAATTCTTTTGGGAGAAAAAACCTCCATTCATATAATTTATGAACAGCTATGGTAATTCTCTCACAATAACTATTCCTACAGTAATGAAACACATTTTTTTCTTGGTTAGGTAGCCATTCCCTCAGCAGACATAAATTCCCAGGATGACAAGAAATAGTGATCTACCAATAAACTGACTTTGGAACAAGCCATGTGTATTAAGATTGCAAACAAAAACATAATCTCAGAACTTCAAACAGATTTTTTTTTCAGCATCACCTCTGCCCCCTTTTCCTCATCTCTGCTCCAGCTCCACCGTTGTGACAGAACAGCTGAATGAGCCATTCACTGGGTATCTGAACAAAGAACAGATGGGGCTGACAGAATCTTGTCTTCTTTTTTTAGCTTGTTTATTTTTCGCTATCACCAATGCTAACAATCTCAAAGGTGATGCACGGGTTACAAAGTCTGTGTGTGTTCAGTTGATTCCCTTAATTGCTGTATTACTTCATCACTGTGATGGAGTTTACCTAGCCTGCAATATGTGTACATAATTCAGCTGATAAGTCACGAAAGTGATTAGAAGGTCACTTTTTTTTTCTTTTTTAAATTTTTTTTTTGTGTTGGGCTTATGAACATAGGTCCTGGTACAAGACATTTTACTGCAGTAATACATTGTTCAAAAAGTTTCTTTTAGTTTGTGACTGGCTGGAGCATGTGTGTACCTTCATGTTGCAATGTGGTGTGTAACTAGATCACTGTTCCCACAAAAAGCAGTCTGTACTTCTGTCTCCCCAAATACTTGTTCTTGTATCTGAAAAGCACTGTGGCACATGAACAAAAACATATTTGTAGTCATATAGAGAACTGATGCAACTGGAGTGAGTGAGATCAGTGATACACTATGGGGTTCACTGAGCACGGGACCAAATTCTTGTGCTGGCACAGCAGAAGAGGAATTGTACCCCAGGAGCTTTTGTTTGTTTGTCTTCTCAGTTGCAGAACCAGCTAAAATGTATGTTGGCTTCATATTATGGCTTCATGGCATTGTTGAAGTTGTGTGGAGGGTACATGTAAGATCTAGTTCTTTCTTAAAATACTAAGTGATTAGAAACCTACAGGGAGCAGATCTGCTGACTAAGGACATACACCTTCATATAGTCTTCCTTAAGAGTGTATTCAGATCTTAATAAAATGGTTTCTACAACTATCTTCTTAAAAAATTCAATAATACTATTTTACAGCACAAAATGTGCAGCCATGAGTCCAGACTATTTCTCAAGGTCAGATACAGAAAATTAGATCTTCCAGGTCAATGTTCACCTTCTCTCTTATAATAATGAATCTTCCATAAATTATCTTCTTTCTACTGAAACAGAACTCTTAGAGATCCTAATAATTAAAAATGGTAAGTATCATAAATAATCTAGCTCAGGTCCTGCAAATACACAGGTAGCAGATATTTGCAGGGATTAGAGCAGTGTAGTTTATTCAATGTTTTTGTGGGTTTGCTATAAATGAAACAGCCCAATTTCATCTTTCAGGCAAACCCTGGGATTAAACCGGAGATTAAGTTGAATGGTATTAATAAATTCAGACATGATCAGCTGAATACTACTGGGACAGTTAAAGTAAGTCAGTATTCTCAGCTGATGTAGGCCTTTGCTGTCATGGAAATAAGATTTGCACCCACAGTGAGTTTTCACTGGCAAAGAGGTATCCTAGAGGAATATACAGGATCAGTTCAGTGTCTCTGCTAAGGGTGGTGGTAGCAGCTGATTTTCTTTGGTTTGCATTGCACACTACTCAGGTGACCACATACAATGTTTAGGGAATAAACCTACTTTTCATGAGAGTATCTGCATAATTACTTAATTATCTTGTGGTTATACTGAGAGATAAAAATACTAGTCTAATCAAAAAAGGCATACAGTGAAAATTTTTGCTTTCTGACCTACATGTAGCAGCTCCTGTTACATGTAAAGATTTTTTTGAAATGAAATAGTTTAGAATAGCTTTATGTGTGCTGTTCTGCAGAATAGTTAATAGTGCTGAATTTCAGTCCATTGTTAGATTTATTGTAATACCACTAGGACCAAAATGACAAGCCAAGAGCTTCAAAACTTGTCTTTCAAATCAAAATGCTCTGCCAGTCAAATCTGGCAGTCCATAAACAGCTGTTAACATTTAGTCCTCTAATATTTCAAAAAAGAGAGTGTAATGAATTTTCTAGTATCATGTACCAAACTGATCACTCCTAGCAGGGCTAACTAATTAATTCTGAAAAGCATTGGACATGTTTAGACAAAGACTAATTGTTAAAAGCAGCATTTTTTCAATGGCAGGGCTGATTTGGTTTTTGGCTGAGCAGTGTTGCATAAAAAATAGACAGTGTTCAAGAAAAATAGTGTCTGGGGCCTTGGCATGGGGTATTGCTCAGATCTCCCAAACAGGGGCATTGGCTGCAGTCTGGTAGCCACAGGAGTCGCTGGATCAGGGGAGACTCCCTTAACTGCTTCTCTGCTCAATTCTCACATGCCAGCTGGCTCCTGATCCTGTGTGACTACTTCAGCATGTGCATTATCCATTGTTGTAGAGTAATTAAAATGAAAACATTTTTCTGTATTAACTATGTGCAAAAAGACTGCCCTGTGTGACCTTGTCTGCATTTAAAGGTACAGTTTCTACAATTTACATCCTACCTGCATGCAATCTCATCAGTTCTGCAGCAGGAACCACCAGGAGGCTCTGAAAGGGCCAGATATTTCACCTAGGATGTTATGGGACAAATTTAGGTGTAGAAATTTGTCTTGGAACCAGCAGGAATTGCTTGGAGGGAACCCTCAGGACTGTCTGAATTCCTCACTTGAAGATGTCTTGCCATAGTTAGTCAGATCCTTCTGTTGTGGAGGTGGGGAGGATCCCAGTTTGTCACCTTGCCTTTGCTCTTTTGAGTGTCTCTTCTGTGCAGGGACTAGCTGAGGAATTCCTGGAGCACTCAGGGAGGAAATCAGTTTGGGGCACTGAGTGTGCACACAGGGACACCCCTGAGACCCACCTACACCACAATTACAACTAAAGGACAGCTTGACTTTCATCCATATGTCTTACACTAAACTTAAATCCCACAACTCTTGCCATGGCACCTCCATAATTGAAAACTTTTCAGAACAGCATCCATCCAGCTGTGAAATAAGATAGGCAGCTCATGATTTCCTGTGGGTCTGTCTTGAGGTTTGACCGGGCACAGGCTTTTCCCTAGGAACAGTGAAAGCCACCAGAACCAAATTTAAAATGCCACACAGATCATGCTGTTTTGCTTTGTGCTGTTTAAAATTGCTGTTGCTCTCCAGAGAAATCTGTTTCCAAGATTCTGCTGCTTTTCCCAGAATGAATTAATATGATGATATTTAACTGCATGTTTTGTATTTATCACTGGCTTTGCTGTATTAAGTCTTACCTCAGTCATAGCTGGGCCAGAGAGACATTGTAGCCCTACAGTCACTTGGGGCAAGGTAAACCAGAGTCACAAAACAAAACAGCCCAACAGAAGAAGGGTTCCATTGCATTCCAGAAATTACTAACTCCATTAAGCTATTGGTTTAACAAACTGACAGATAATATCCCTTGGCTGTCATTTCCTAGGCCTTATCTAACATCTGAAAGACTTCTGTTGTCAAAAACTGGTAAAAATCAGCTAATGCTTCAATGCCAAAATGTGGGATAATTATTTACCCACACAGCTGCTCTTATTTAGTCCATTTTCTAAACTGTGATGGGACCAGATTTTTCTCTTGGCATTTCACAATCTATATCATATGAGTTAACAGACTGTTTCAGTTGGACATCAGATCTTTTCCCTAATACTGTGTATTTCCTGGCTTGTCAGGACTTCAACTTTTCTTCCCCCGGCTGCAGACTTGGATTTGGTTCAGAATACCATATAGCTATGCAAAAACTGTTGTACTGAGATCTCATATATCTCTGTTCTGATTATTTTCAATACGAAGTGCTAATATAATTTTATTTTTGGATCAACTTAAGTAATTTAAGAATCCTAGTACCAAAACATGCTGCTGTAGTTTTGGTCTATCTTCCTCTCTCCATCACTTTAATTCAGCTCAATTAAGAAATAGTATCTGTATCTAATTATTGTCCAGGAATTTTGTGCAATACCAATTCTACACCATCACAGAAAAGGAATCCTTTCTTCTGTCATATGCAATATAAAATTCCCAGCCGTATTTAAAAATGGGAATGTGTCATTCCAGCACACATCCCCAAATTACCTCTACTGGAATTTTAACTGTAGCCAAGTACTTTTATCTTCCTCCTTTGAAGAAATTAAGATACCAAGAAGATAATGTAACTGATACCTGCTTAGTTTCACAATATAGACTCACCTGTATTAACCAAAGCAGATAGCTACTGTTTTAGAAAGTAGTAGCATTACACATGTTCCCATGAACACAGCATGCTGTCCAAATGTCCTTGCTTGTGCTACTGAAGTGTGATGTTAGGAATCTGGGACTTTACATCCCAGACATTTCCAACTGTGATCAAATCCTTGTTTTGATTTACAGATAATTTCTAGATAGTGGGTGACAAACTTGTTTATAGGTGGATCATATACTGAGTGTGGATTTTTAATTTAAACCCAATGTCCAAATTTCTGATATTTTCCTCCATGCCTGTGCCAAGGGAAAAGGAAATTCTGCCTTCTCCTACATTCTCCCTTCTTATGTTCAGGCAGAGTTGTGCACTTTGGACAAGTGGTAAGAGACACAACAGGCAGAGTGGTTGGACACAGACAGTATTTTCAGGAAATATAATAATAATTTAAAGCCATAGAGGAAACTTTAAGAGCTCAGGAAAACAAATTAATAGCTTTCTGCCATTAGGAACTTGTGTTTATTCCTGTTAGGAGAAAAATGTGACAGCAGGGCCAGAAATAAACGCCAAAAAATATGTTGAATTGCTACAGTAGAGGATAATAACTAAATTAAATGCAAAATATTGTAAAAATAGCTGTAAGAAATATATTTTCCAGAACCAACCCAGGATGCATGATCAATTTTAGTCTGCTGATTTACAATAATATTCAAGAAAATCTAGGCTTGTGTTGTCTATGACAGCCCATACAGAAGCTTCTACAGCCCCTTATGCCATCTCTGGTGCCCTACAAAAATAATGAGATGTTACCTGAGTTATTGTCCTGTAAGAAACAGTTCCTGGAGGGCTGCTGTGGGCTTCTGGACCCAGAGAACTGACTTGCCCACGCTAAGAAAGAAGAAAGACCATGGCATTCTTTTGGGAATGAAGCCATCCATGAAACAAAGACATTTATGACGTACAGAAAGGCTCTTTGAAGAAAAGGACAATTTTCTAGGGACATAAACTGTCAGAGGAAACCTTTCTTCTCAGGAAATGGTAATTCACTTGGCTGACTTGAGACAAACAAAAGCTGCAAGGTTTTAGTACTTTTGTATGTACACAGAAGAAGCTCAGAGGTGTATTTCATTAAATCATGTTGTTTTCATGTTATCTGTCTAATAAGACCTTTTTGAGTTCTTTTAGTGCATTTCAAACCAAAAAGTCCTTGTGATGTATTTGAATCTTACCATGGGTGGTGAAATTCAAGTTCTGCCAAGTGTTCAAGATCTTCTCTAGCACCTGTAAGTAGATTAGTGATGAGAGCCTGTGAGAATTACAGCTCCCAGAGGACTTCTCAAGTGAGGCACACAGGCATCAGCCGCCACAATTAGTGGTTCTCAGGGTTCTCATAACTCCTTGGCTAATTAAGGTGCAGCCACACAGCGTTTGAAAGTGTACATGCAAACTAACTGGGACTGCTGTAGCTTAATGAACGATGAACTGTGACAGCTGACACAAGAACTGCTGAGAGCTCCACCAGCATCTCAGCTAAGCCACAGTACCAGAAACCTCCTGTTGTGGCTGCCAGTGTCCCAGTGTGCCACTAAAATTGCAGAGCCAGCTCTTTCCCAGTTGTTCAGTTGACTCTCCCAAGTATTTGCAAGGGAAATGCCCTCACCTCTGCAGCTCTGGAGGTCAACAGCATTTGGTCAGAGTTGCAGGTAACAAGTCAGTCTGAAGGTGCCCCCACCATGAGCCTAACAAAGAGCAGAAAGGTGAATATGGCTTTTTGATGACTGGGCTTCTATTCTCAAGGCCTTCCCTGGGAGATGTGTAATTCAATCAAGCAGAACAGGCAGCAACAGAAGGCGGCTAAATTTGTGCAGTCTGACTTATCTGAAGCTGTACTGTAAAAAACATGCCCTCCACTAAGCTCAATTTGTGACAATGCAATTCCTTGTCAGCTTCTTCCGGAGATTATAGTTTTGCCAGGAGATTCAACCTGTCTATAGAACACTTTAGCACAACAGTAGAAAGAGGCTGAGCATTTTATTGTTGGTGACTTGATTAAAGAGTCAAAAGAGTGAAATAACAGTAACCCATGGTGCTGAGTCTCTAGAGATAACACAACACTAAACCATTCAGATCTAACCTGTAAGCTAATGTAAATACCTTACTATCTGGCACTATTAATCTACTAAAAAGTTAGCTCTTTTCCTTACTAATATCATTATCAGTTGAGATTTCTGCATGCATACACAGTCTAAAGCAGTGCAATCTTCAAATTCAATAGAAGTCAACTCCTTTTAGTACTTCATTACCTTTTCTTCCTTGCCTACTGTCTGAGTGAATTAGGATGAAAGGAACAAAGGAATAAACTTTGAAATGTTTTGACACAAGGATTTTTTGCCTTGCTAACAAATGTTCAGTGTTTTTTCTCCAAATGCAGAATTTTTCAACAACTTTTACAAATAAACACAAACCACCTTAAAATTTTTTCAAATGAACAGACTGTTATGCAAAATGCTCACTAAGTGAGACAACAAAGGTATAAAAGCAAGGCTTCATGAAGAATCAGCCTAAGGCTGCCATCTTGCCCTTCTTCCACTCACATATTCCCACTGCCTCCTTTGTGCTGGCAGAGGAGCTTGTGACTGGGAGGCAGACCAGATTAGCCACCTGTGGGGCTGAAAACTATATAAGCAGAGAAGATAAATAGCAAAGGAGCAATAAGGCATGATTTCATCTTCTGGCAGCAGACTATACTTACATCTGCTCAAGCACATCAATAAAATGACATGCTTCAGCCTTTTGTCACAAAGTGTCTGCAGAAACTTAGATAGATCCAGGACCTGTTTTAGGAAACAACTTATTTTTGACATAACTGCTAGTATTTATGTCAACTCCAATGTGAATTTGTAAATGATCTTACACATTTGCTTATAAATACGCTGTGGCTTTGGCAAGAAAACTAGCACAGTAGCAATGGTTACAGACCCTCTGATGGTGGAAGGGCTGTAATATGGGGTAGTAAGATCACAGAGCCTGGAGAGCACCAAGCCTTGGTGCTGAAATGTCAGCCTTGGCAATGATGGCTACACAGCAGCTTCTGGCATGGCCTATAACTAGGAAGTGGAACTGAGCGCTTGGGACAACATCCGTGGTCCCCAAGGACACATACTGCCTGGGCAGTACTTGCACACTGTTTCCAAAGTTTGCTTACATTCTTCTGGAAGTCTTGGATGTCAAGTAAAGCTTATTCAAATAGTTAGAGCTTCAATTACATATTTTTCTCTTTGCTGGAACAGAAATTAGGACAACAACCCTGCTCTTGGAAGTCCAGCTGCCTGGTCTTTCTCCTCAAAACAGTCAATCACTTGTTCCCTACAGCTCACCACAATTTCTACTGCCCTGTTCTTGGCCTTTACATCTCCTTGCAGCTGCCACACCCAGAAGACAAGGCCCCCATACTGAGCAACCTAATACCTGAGTAACCAAGTTGACTGGAAGAGAGACAAAAAGTAGTTTTGAAAGCAGTAAAACCATCTTACCCTCTGCCGAGGCCTCTGTATGTCCCTCTTGATGAATACTGATGCAGCACTGGAACAAAAAACTTACGGAAAAGCTGATACTGCTTCTGAGGTGCACTACCTGCTCAGTAGATACATGAAGGGATAAGTAACATTACACACCTGATGAAACACATGTGAACTCAGGTCGTGAAATAAAACAAGGGAAAACACTGCTAAGATATTTGTTTCCAATGCACACAAATAGGTGGGTTAGATTTTTAGGAATTTTAATATGAAAAAAATGAGGCACTCCCACATCTTGGGAGAAACAGCTCTCTGCATCCCAGTATTTATGTCAACATCCAACCAGCCCCTAGGTTTATACCAGCTCACAGACATAAGAGGCCCTGTCTGCAAGTGACAGCAAAGGAGGAAATGAACCACCAAAGCAGAGATAATAAAATCATTTTTCCACCCCCTCAAATGAGTTGTAGTACTAACTGCTTTTTTACTGTGCCCACTCCACAAGAACAGTTCTCATACAAACTACTTCCCAAAAGAGGTAAAAAACCAATCTCTTAGAATGTCAGTTGAGACTAGAAATCCAGAGGAATTACCAGCAAGTCTCACTCTGTTCTGCAAACTAATTCAGATTTTGTGAACTTGTACTATGGTATCAACATTTTTAACACTCAAAGGGTTTTTGTATTTTGCCCCTCAACAACAGGGAAAGGCTCAGTACTGAGTCTTTCTGAAGTAGCCAGGAACAGCACACAACAGAAGTGAAGCATCAAGAACCACTACCATCCTTCCCAATGGCCACAAGTCCCTGGGATACCCAAACGACTCTCACAGGTCAGGAGGCAGCATATTCTCCAGCTGACAGCACACCCTGCACATCAGAGGGGAGGGCAGAAGGCTGGCTTATTACCCCTTTTAGAACGGTTGGGTTTGGGTTTTTTGGTGCTTTTTAAAATTAGTTTGTTTTGCTTAAAGCAGGAATCCTATAAAATTAGGTGACTCAAATGAAGTATACACATTTTAAACCTGTTAAGGCATCTGAAATGGTCTGGTGATCAATATCGAAAGGCAAAGCTTTTCATATTCTAGTAGCCACTGTTTTCCACAAAATTAATCAAAATAAACTGCATCTGTATGAGACTCTTTTATTAAAAATACATATTTTCTGTTTTACATAAAAAGAACCAACACTGTAACTAAACACAACTTAAAGAAGTTGGACAGGCACTACTTGAAAAAATACAGTTTCCTGTAATCCCAGAGCACCCAACTTCTGACTGCAAAAGCTACAAATTAAAATCCTTCAGGACCCAGAGAGCTTGTCTTTCCTGCACACAGCAGGGCCCAGAAGGTGCAGCTGGTCAGAGGCAGCGGTGCTAACTGCTCCCCAGAAGCTGTTCCCGGGTGGACACACTTGCAGGATACATGTGTTCTTTCCAAATCCAGGGAGTCCTGTCACTCCCCAGCCCTGGTGCTGGGCACGATGGCAACCTTAGCAAAAAAAAAAGTTGGAGTGGCACTTGGCTCAAGTGTCACAGCTTGGCCACCTCTTTCTGTAACAAAGGAAATACAGCATAGCACTTCCAGTTAATTTCACTTAGGATCTAGCAGAAACTCACATTAACAGCGTTGATGAAAGAAAACCAGCCGTGCTTCGGCGATAGAACATGATGCAACAGTCTTTTTGCTAACTGAAACCTACACTGGAATCCATGATCTTCTGGAGCCTCACTTTTCATAACTCATTCATGTCTGACTTTTGAAAAGACACAATTTTCAAAGCAACGAGTTATCAGCTTAGGCAGCAGCAAATACTAATTGAAAGTTCTGTGCATAAAAATCAAAGTCAGAATACAAAAGAGCTGTCAGAGACATCTGCTATTAAAGTGCACAGAAAACAACACTGGCTAAACTTGTATTTTTGTACAAAGCAACAGTTTGCCAGGCTGTCATTCTTGTTCTGGAGATGCTGAAAATTCAGCTCCTTTTTAAGTCACCAAGAGACATATTCATCATCTCTCAAAAATGATTAAAATGCTTTGCAAATTCAGGCTCAAAGAGCGTATCACTGACTGTAACATTTACTGGCCAACTCATAATTGAAGCAAGGCACAGAGAAGAAAAGACACTGAAGTGGTGCGAAGCAAGATTATGTGAAATTACAAACCAGTGGCCTCTTTGCTTTGACCTTATGAAGCATCTAAGGATATGGGCAGCTAAACCAGCAACAGCATTGGACAACCAGAGTAACAGTAAAGCAAAGTTCAGTTTTGAAGAAAAAAAAATGGGCTTGCATGTCATTAAACATGTTCTAATCCCATGCAAGTCATGATTTGATTAAAAAACATACTTCATACTCTCATACCATGTAAATCTAAGAATATTAAACTCATGTTTAAGCCTTTGGAGGCATATCTCCTTACATATTCTTTAGGGCCTACAGTAAGTCTCCTTAAGACTGCTGTTTAATCAAGCACTCTATCTTAAAGGCCTGTCACTGACTATGCTGAGAATTTATGACAGAGATCACCTTCTTCCTTCAGTGTGGCTGGCACAGGCCTTTCCCATGAGAATTCTTCTTGTGTTTTATAAATAAAGATAAAGTTTGGATGTTGTTGGAACAGTGTCCCAGAGCTTGGACAGTGCAGGCCTGGCCAATCAGGCCTGGGGGAAGGCTTCTGACTGACCAATCTGGGTGACTTTTGAAAACTCTATATATATGATGAAATCAAAACAATAAAGGTCATTCCTTCTTGCCACTGAGAACTGGTGCCTTCTTTACTCTGCTAGCTGCTCAACAGCGACACTTCAGTCCTCTGAAGTCCAAGATCTACCAGCTAAAACACAATTCTTCTTTACATAGTGTTATTTCACAGATTTTAACAGAACAAGATTTGCCCAACACAGTACTTGTTTCTATTTCTAACACCTAGAGGAGGAAACTAAATGGTTTTCAGGACCTTGGATAAATTTTTTGAACTGGAATTGAAGAACTGTATTTTATTTTTTTAGAAAAACAAATTTATTCTGGGATTAATGAAATGCAAATATCCACTAAGCTCCAGAATGCCACCAATCAAAACAACTTTCCTTACTGGGATGAGACCTTAAACATAAGATCTCAATTTACCAAAACCTGAGAGAATCAAATACTTGCCTTAATTATAGCACTCTTCAACTCACTGTCACCAAATTTCAAGTAATTTCAAAGCCCATATTGAAGAGCTTTGATCCTTAGGGCTCATCTGCCACTCTGCATTTTAGAAGGCAAAAAATAATTTAAAGAAATCCCAGGTTGGGAATTTACAATCTCTCCTCATCCTTGTAGGTAAAGCTCACATGTTACTAAAAATCTCATCTTACGGAAAATAGGAATAGGAAACTTTCTGCATTTATGAGGTGGTAGCAGGGGAAATAACTGGATTTTAAAATAGCTGAATTTGAAAGGTATTGAAGAACAAGTCTGAAAAGTCTTAATCAGTAATAAGCTACAGCATGAAAAGTCCATCAACCATAAAGATCAACTCTGAAAAACATACAATTTCATTGTTTCTTGTATATACACTTAAAAAAAAATATCTAGATTAAAAAAATCTCTCCCCAGGGTTATAATTCCCTTTTTAGAGAGATGTTGGTCCAGCTTGTATGCAGTGTTTCAAAAGAATCCTTCATAGTAGTCAGAATTCTTTATGATTTTCCTGATCCTTTTTGAAGTGACATTTCTCTCCAGAACAGAACACTTTATATCCCACTTGAAAATCCATTTTTAAGAAGTCCTTCAAATAAAACATTCAAGGTTCTAACCAGAATTTTAAAATACTAGTGTTTTTTGTTTTAATCACAAAATAGATCTAGTGTATTTGCTAACTTAGTAAAAAACAGACTAGAAATAAAATTCACAAAAAATTTCTAGCCTCCAGTAATTCACAAAATGCTATTACAGCAGAGAAAAACGTTCTTAGTTAAATCACTTTTATTCCTTCTGATAGCTGTTTTGAAAATAAAGGGTAATTTGGCACTAGTTCTGTTACAGAAGTTCCTAAGAAGGTATCTGTGTATACAGTGGAAAACAAAGAACAGTGCACAGAACTGAATTAGTCTACCAAACACCCTTTTCAGACATCACATATGTGTGTCTGGATGAACAAGAAACTCAGTGAATTCCTTAAACCCAGTTCCATCTGCATCTGGACAGATGGAACAATGCCTGCATCTGGACAATGCATGGGTGCATGGGTCTTACAGTGGGATCAGAATCCAGGAATAGCTTATCAAATTTCAAAGAGGTTCAAATCTGCTTTGACGTCAGTAAGCAAAAGGATGGATGCATACTGTTAGTATACAGTTAGTGTACTGTTCCAGCATTAGCAGCAATTTTGACTGTAATGAGCTCAGAGTCAAAAATTAAAAAAAAGAAAAAAGGTGGTCAGGAAGTAATAAACAGACCAGAACAGCAACAGACTTGCTGAACTCGGGCCTCCATGGCTTTGTGCCTTGGGAAACTTGACCTTACAAAGGATTATGCTCTGTGAAGGGCAGCACAGAGAATCAAGCCTGCAATTTTCATGGCTTGAATGAGCACAAGAACTTGGCTTCCAAGACTTTGTCTCCTTAAGATGAATGTGTCACAACAGGAATGTCAATTTCTACGGCAGAGAGGCGAGAACGTGTGGAGTAAGGCTGAGAGGCATAGCTGTGCATGCTGGGGGCATGGGAATACAGGGGCTGCCAGAAAGGAGAAGGGAGACTTTTGCATGCACAGTACCACAGGAACAGCAGGATGGAAGTGAAGAACAGACCACCAGCACTGGCAATGGCAATAAATACAGAGATGTCAAAGCTAAAGACGGGCTCATATTTTCTGTTCAGATAATTGTTATAAAAGATGACCCAGATGGACGGAGTGAGACAAATGGCACAGGCAAGCAGGAACAAGAGGCCGGCCACGAGATGGCAGCCCGCACTGTTTACCAAGCACTTGGCCAGTTTGACGTTTGGCACGCTCGATACAAAGGCTGTGTTACACATGCCAATCATGCAGAGGAACAGAGCTGAGACAGCAGTAAACATACTCAGAGGAAGGGCAAACTGAAGAACACGCAAATCCAGCTGATCGACAGCTGTATACCACTGTGGGTCATAGATCACACAGTCTCTGCTCCCATCAAAGCGCGCGCACTTAATCCAGAGTCCGGTGTAAACTGTCACATTCCTCTCATTCTTGTTGTATGTGTAGAGTCTCATTTGCCTCCAGTTTGGAAGCAGAACTGCAGCAAGGAGTCCAGCTACTGAGGCTGTTCCACTGAGGAAGGCCAGTACGGTCGCTGCATGAACATCCCGGCAGCCCATATTTGCCCACAGAAGTTGTTTCCTGCAATAAAGAAGTAAAATATAAAAGAAAATCATGGACACAGGACTAAATACAGTTGATTTGTGCCAGGTTAACAAACTTACATGACAGCTTGTAGGCACTAACCCTCTGGCACCTTCTTTGTCTGACACACGTAAGACAGTGGTAAAACTACCACATGCACGCTTTAATGAAATGTCAGATTATTTCACAGACTGTTATGACTTCTCAGCAGACAGACTGCTGAAGTCACTGTGTTCAAGATGAAAAAGAAGTGCACTTGAATGTGTGAGTCTACACAGCCTTTCTCCTTGTGTCACTGCATGGACTTTGTTACACAGTCGAGGTGAAGAAAGTGAGTCACTGAGTGAGTGTGATTCAAGCTCACCTGTCCTCAACCGGCAGCTCCCTGTCTTTAGCCCAGATACAATATCAGAGTGCATGCTCAGTCCTACCATGCTGCTGTGTGAGTAAATGGGAGTAGTTTCAAATCTACATCATTAGACTGGCAAGGAATGCATATGTAGGCAGTCATACACATTTTATATAGGCCAAACTGTTGACGGGAGCTGCGAGATAGTGGCGGAGGCACTGCTGACTAATTTACTATGAATTTTTCAACAGCAACTAGCAGTTCTGGTACACTACTTCTGCCTTTCAGAATCAACTGTCCAAGCACACAATTACAGAGAGCAGATGGCTTTTCAGCTTTCACATTTTCCACTTCAGAGCAAGTGTTAAAGAATACTGCTTCCTTTTCCCTATAACCACTGTCTGCACACCTACTATAGACTCTTTCCTGCAGACATCCTGAGAAACAGTCTCAATCATAGGTCTTTAAAAAAACAAAAATTAAAAAAAAAAAGAAAAAAAAAGAAAAAAAAAGAAAAAAAAAAAAAAAAAGAAAAAAAGAAAAAAAAGAAAAAAAAAGAAAAAAAAGAAAAGAAAAAAGAAAAAAAAGAAAAAAGAAAAAAAAAGAAAAAAAAAAGAAAAAAAAGAAAAAAAAGAAAAAAAGAAAAAAAAAGAAAAAAAAAGAAAAAAAAAGAAAAAAAAAGAAAAAAAAGGAAAAAAAAGGAAAAAAAAGGAAAAAAAAGGAAAAAAAAGGAAAAAAAAGGAAAAAAAATTCAGTTCAAGTTATCCCTTCTCTGCATGCACAAGATATTTTAAAGAAGCCTAATACATAACAGGCACTGAGCATTCACCCCAGAATGTATGTGAAGCTGGACACTAAGAACCATAGTACCTAAAAATGAACAAATACTTTGCAAGCTCTCACTGAATGCCATTCAGTTATAAACACCTCCTGAAATTTCTTTCAAATCATTATACTGCAATGTGTATAGATGTCCAAAGTCATAAAGCAATTCCATAATGACCAGAAATTCTATTTAATGCGTATACAAGTAACTGAATATCTGTATCACAGAAAAGTTACAGACATGGTTGCAAACAAAAAGGCAACTGGATCTGATACCTCACTCTCCTTCTATACCTGGAAACACTGCATGACCAGGGAGCTCCAGTTTTTAGATAAGGAATTCCCATGTATACTGGAAACACACTAAAAGCATTATCAAGCCATATAGCGAGCCAGCATCCTATTGATTTATAGGCAGATAAATGAAGTCCCATTTGTTTCCTAAGAAACCATTAGACAATTATTTTACACCATCTAACCCTGAAGAATAGCAGTGGAATGTGGACACTATTTAAGTGCTGATCACAGCCTTCTAAAGAAGCACTGCCGAAAAGAAATAACGACAACCACATTTATGCTAAAAACTACCTTATTTGTCAAACAGATAGCATTATATTGTTGCTAAGGATAGCTGAGTGTGGGTAAGCTACTCTCTTCATGGCAGTAAAATTTTCAGATGGTGGGTCATTTACAGGATACCCCCTATCCCCCCCGCCCCCGGTAGGGAGACCAGAGAATTATTTCCATCATGATTGTTTTAACAGTGTGCTTAACCCTAGCTTCAGTAAGGTCAACACAATCAACTAGCAAGAAAATGGAACTATAACAAATGAACTTGAGGGGTAAATCTATTATAGTATCAAATTTTGTTCTCCTCAAGCTTGATGCTTTTGCCCTTCCATAAAGAGCTTGCCTTTACCTGGATAAAACTTCCATGCAGACAGGGCATACTCCAAGAGGAGAACCAGCCGGAATAAACTGGACTGACCATTTTCAGAAACCTGCTGTTTCTGAAAATTCATTTGCAGTAGTAGATTACTGCAAATAGGCAAGTTATCCACGATCTCTTCCATCAGGGGAGACCTATCCCATCCTGCAAATACTGCTGGCTGTATGACTGTAATTACAGCTTCAGAACGCTGATGAAGACAGTAACATAACAGGTGGTGTGTTAATTAAGATGGCTCCAGTGTACTTACCAGCAGTGTCCCCAAATCAAGAGAAACCTTAGCAACTTCTATAAGTACGAAAAAAGGTGTTACTGGATCTAAGAAAAAGAACAAAGAATGAGTCAACAACACAGTTGTTTCATGCAATTTCAGCAACATCATTTACACTGCAATTCAGGAATTAGGAGTATCAGATATGTTTGCATTAGGCCAACTTCATCACCTTCTACAATTTCCTCTTATTTCAAAAACAAAACTCAAACTACTCTGTTTTTTTCTTTCTTAATTTCCTTCTCTCCAGAGCTTGTTCTCTATCTATTAATCTCAATAAATAAGGAAGGTGTAAAAAATTGCCTATCTTATGGTTGTTCCAAGACACAGAGTTTGCATCCTGAATTTTATGTTTCTAGCAAAAAATCCACAAGAAGTCATACAGAATGATTATTTCAGATGTTAGGTTCAAGGCTGCACTTAAACAGCAGTAGGAAAGGGTGCAATGATTATTTAATGTCAGAAAACAAAACACAAGCTTTAAATTGTTTATATACTTGTGGTTCTCTACTCCTTCCTGCCTTCTACATGAAGGTTTCAAGGAAATGGAAGAAAGACAGGAAATACTGGTAATGTCTTTTCAATGGCCGTCCAGCTTTTCCAGAGGAAAAGATCCTCTTGTGGATTTTCTACACTCACATCTAAGTCCCAAGACCAACTCTGCAGGTCATAATAGGTGAATCACTTTACTACTGGACAGCATCAGACCTCCAAGTATATCAGTATGTGACTGTTAAAAGCTACAACCTAAAGGGGAGTTTGTTGGGCTAACATGTAGAAAGACAGAGTTTATTCTAAACTACCCATATCAAACCCTGGAATATTATAAAATTAATATATGAATAGGCTCCAGCACCTACAACAACATTACAGAAGTTCTTCTATCAAACTATCTAGGCAAGAAAGAGACCTCACAACACAGTCATGAACACTGATTTTTCACTTACTGAGAAAGAGAGCTTCAGATTTGGAAACTCATTCATATGAATGTTATTCCATGTAAGACAGAAATGCAGATGCACAGCTTGGAGCAGGAGCTTTTGTTCACTAACATCATTGACTAATTTTCAAGCTTTCTGTGCACTTTTCAGCTGAAGCCAAGATAAACACACAGACATCCCTCTGCAGGTTCACACCCATGAACAACCACAACAACATAATTACATAGGAAATTAGTACAGGCAAACAATGCTGTCAAAGGGAGCTGTGCCCAGCCCAAGAGTCCCTCCCATTAAATGATGAAACCTGTGTTGTCATAAACAGATACAGAGTAGCTATGGAATATTCTGCAATATCCAACGCAGAAAGCCCTCCGTTTCTGCAGATATGGAATTTATTTTGGTTTTCTCTTCCTCTCTTTAGTCCGTCTGATTTTATTGTCTATCCCTGATGGTGTTGAACAGCTAGGGACCTCAGCCACTTCTGAACTAGTTGTCCAAGGGAAGAAAGCACACGTTGGCCAGACAGAACCCTGCCTGCGTTAGATTCTCGGCTTCAGCTTCTTCCATCCCAGGGTTTTTACAGCTGTACTGTGCAAGGCTCTTAGATCTGATGCACAGAAGTTACCAGTCCTAATGGCACTTCAGGGACACATTTTACCTCCTGTTCTAAAGATCCATATTGCTGTAACAACAGATGTTGGCTGAAGTTAGTTAAAAACTGGAAAATCATTAATGGCCCACAAGATTAAAAAAATGAAACAAAGACAAAAAGGGCATTTACTATAGGCATAATTCAGAAATGAGCAAAACCAGCTCTGTTCCCTTGCATGGCCTTGAGAAGACTACGGTCTGGGAACCATCACTGTTTTGTAAAGCCCTGTAGGAGAGAGGTCACAGTATAATTTATCAACACAATTTATAAATAGTATAATTTATGAACACAATTTATAAATAAACGAATTGTCTACCTATCCACAACAGCATAATTAGTTTAAAATTTATTATGAGTTTTGGTTAGCTGGCTACCAGAAAGTGCGGGCCCAAAGATCTCGTTTCAAGGGACTGTTTCAGAACCAGTGCCACCAATTTTTTTATTTTTTTTTTTAAATGCCGGTTATCAATCATGCAGTTCCACGTTCCACAAAATTCCTTTTAAAATTAAACCTAGGTGTACCTGCTTAGCATTAACGATCCTAGCTAAGAGATTAGGACTTGCAAGAAGAACTCGGAGCACGGGTAATTATGTTACCGACGGAACTGGAGAGAGCAGCTGAAGCACGGAGAGAACCCGCAGCGTCCCCCCGGAGCACCGCCGACCCCCGCCCGGAGCGCTCGGGGCTGCCGCACTGCGACCCGCACCCGCAGGGGAGCACAGGAACCGCCGAGTGCCGCGGGGACCGGGATCAGCCTGCCGGCGGCGGGCGGAGCGCCGTGCCGTGCCGTGCCCGTGCCGTGCCCAGCCCGCCGCGGCGCTCACCTTGGTGCCGCACCGAGGGCCATAGCCGCGGAGCCGCCGCTCCCGCCGCGTTGAGGGGAGGCCGCGGCCGCGCGGCGCCTTGTGGGACGGGCGGCGGCGCCGGCGCACTGCGGTCCTGCCCCGCGCTCCGCAGCACCGGCGGCCTGCCGCGCCCGCTCGCTCCGCGCTCACGGCTTGCGGCAGCAGAGCAGAGAGCTCCCCCGCCCTGGCCGGAAAGGCCTTTGCGCCGAAACGCGTTCCTCCAGTAAACCAGCTGACCGCAGGTCAGAGGAACCTGACTATGGCAGGCAGCTCCGGCCCACAGCGGCCACCTCCAGTCAGCCACGCTGGCTCTAAGTCCAAACACATCCCCACTCCTCCCTTTATGTGTGAGGTTAACACCGGGGCTCACAAAGTCTGGAGAAAAAAAGTTACTTTCAGCTAAGAAATAGCCTGGAGAAAAGGAGGCTCAGGGGTGATGTTATCACTCTACAGCTCCCTGCAAAGAGGCTGTAGCCAGGTGGGAGCAGGTCTCTTCTCCAAGGCAACCAACCAGCCAGAGGATGAGAGGACATTGCCTCAGTCTCTGCCAGGGCAGATTCAGATTGAACATCATGCAGACTTTCTTCACAGAAAGGATAACAGGCTGCCTAGGCAGATGGAGGGTAGAGGTATTTAAGGAAAAAGTGGACGTGGCACTGAATGCCATGGTCTAGTTCACAAGGTGGCATTCGATCATCGGTTGGACTCAATCTCATGGGTCTTTCCCAACCTCACTGGGAATTCTGTAAGATGGAAAATCAAAAATTATTGACAGCCTACACCCAGCTTTAGTGAAAACATATTTGCCCCAAACACAGTAAAAGTAGAGGAAAATCACAGTAAGGACCAATACCAATGATAAAAGAAATGCATTATGAGAAACCATACTTCTCAGTGAACTGCTTTAACAAAATTTAAAGAAGCAGGGTATGGTACATACATTAAAAAACAAAATCAGACCAAACTAAGAAGCCGTTGATGTATTCAGTCTTATTTTGCTTTACAATCAATTTAATAGCTTTAAAGTAGAAAACACCCTGACAATAAAGGACTTCTAATTTTTTTTAAAGTAAAATGTAAGTGTGCCTTCTTGCAATACAAAATCTGTAACACTAAATATTCCCTAAATAATTCCACTAAATAATGTACACCTCGGTTGAGAAGCAGTCATTTTCTTCAACAAAACGTAACAAACCCAACGACTCCATTAAAGGAGGGTATCACAAATTAAGCATGGGAATTTGGACTCAGGATTTATACAACTAAGATGACTACAGTAGGCACCAGCAGGTGTCAAAAAACCTTCCAATCTTACAAATCAGTCTTGCTTTTTGTGCTCCTACAAGTCACTTCCTTGCAGCCATTTATGTGTTTTCCTCTAAATCCTTAAAAGCAACAAAAATGCTACAATCCAGTGCCAGTCACAGTAGCAGAACTGGTTCACCTTAGAAGCCCCAGACCCTTGAAAATTCCTCCATAAGAAACTTCCCTTGGTTCTTCTGATGCCCATGGCAGATGTAGAGTCATTGAACCTGCTCCTTTGTGCAAGTTATATTCCCTCCATTCCTCTCACTTGGCAAAAAATATTCCATGGATAATCAGTTATTAAGGAGTGCTTTGAGTTGCACATACTTTGGTCTTTACTCTGTTGAGTTTCATAGCCAGAAAAACTTGCCCTTTTCCCCACTGTGCCCACCCAAGTGCCTAAACAAATGGAGGGAAGCAAGGAACCAGGCAATGATGGAGGAGGGAGCAATTACATGGAAGGTCTGCACTACAAAGGCTTCATGTGCATAGTAAAAATATTAAAATGTTGGATCCATCCAGGAATGCTAGCTTCTATTCATTTGTTCTTTGGAAGTTTGTAAAAGTAGGAGTTTCTTTTTCCGATATTCTTCATTCACCTGCTCTGCTTGCTCATCTATGGATTTTCTTATACACCTTTTGAGTTCCTCAATTCCTTCTCCAGTATATGTAGATACTGGAATTACATCTCTGAATTCAAGAGTATTTGCCGGAATCATTTCTTCCTCTAGTAAGTGTAAGAAGTCTGAAAAATTACATTGAAAGAGTTAGTACAATCTCCAAATACTGCATCACTACAAAGCCCATAAAATCCCATTAATAAATTACAGTTATAAACACAACTGCAATTAATATATACATTGGCTTAATTAGTCTTTTTAAATATAGCTAAAATCTCAGAAGACAAGCACTAACACAGCAGTGATACCATTCTTAATGCTGCCACAAGAAGATTCTATACACTTCCAATGAGTACAAAGAAACCCCACGTTGCAGAACATGGGAGAATATGGTCTTAAGCCTTTCTGGTTTCTACACACTCCAGGAAATAGAAAGCAATTCACCCCAATGCAATTGCAAAATTGAAGGAAAGCTACATAAATCTGTCCAGAAGTTTCATGTGTTTAGGCCAAAGTCACATGACAAATTGTATATATGTCAGTGTCTGTAAGGAGACCTTCTCTGCAGGTTATTCTTATTTGAGAGACCATGACTGGAAACTTACTCTCCCATACCATAGCTGTGAAAGATCATCTGGGATATTTCCATTTTATTACAAACCTTTCCCAACAGTGAAGCCATTACTAATGTACATAAACAGAGTTCTAAATGCAGGAAGTGATTTTAAACCTATGTTTAAATAATAAATTTAACAGCTGACTTCAGTTTCAAACAACTCCCTGCCAGTGCAGTTATCCCAATGAAATCCTACTACTTCTGACAAAAGTTATTGCTGGAATTTCATTTACCCTGAGGATTCTGTAGTTGTGTCATAAGTTCATCCAAGTTATCCTTTGCACAAGGCAAATCCATTTTATTAATGGCAAGAAGTGCAGGCTTTGTTAGAAGTTCCTCTTTGTACAGCTCCAGTTCCTTAAAAGAAAAGTACATTTCCCTTAATAAGCACTTGTAGTTCAAAAAGTGCTACTTCAATTTTACATCTCCTCTCTCACTTGTTTATTGCCTAAATAGCCTTTTCTGCTTAGGCCACTGTGAGATTGATCTAGGTGCTCAAAGCTGATACATTAAAGCAGTCTGACAGAAGAAAATAATGTTCAATAAGCCATTTTTTGCTCAAAGACAGATTTTAGGTAAACAGACTATCTCATTCAGAAACAGCCTCTTACAAAAAGAATGACAGCTTTGATTTTTGTTTATTCTGATATCCATGAACACAAAATCAATTTCAGAAAAACTTCCAACCTATAAAACATAATAAATATAGAAAATAATTCTATATTCTTTCTATATTATAGAAAATAATTTGGAGAGTGTTCTAATTCTTAAGCATTTTAATATCAGGAAATCACAGCCATGAATATATTAAAAATAAACAGCAATACCTGAAATTTAGAAGATTCATCAACTTAAGCCACACAGAGATAAATTTGAAATGACATAACATATATTATTTTAATGAGAAGCACAGTTAAGATACAGAAAGAGTGAATGTCTGCAAGGCTGGGGCCTGATGTCTCACCTCTGTTAGGCTACTGCAGTAAGGGCATCAAGGTAGGGATTTAACTATACTCATGTATTTCTGCTTCTTAAAATGCTACTGGAGTGGGGAACTGAAAATGATGCGTCTTTTTACCTTTACTTGACTGTAAGAAATATCCCATATGCTGCATAGATTAATCAATGATATGATTAATTTTGTGGTGCCCAACATAAACTAGAGTGGTTTCACCTGGACAGGTAAAAATAAAGACTCCATCATTTTGGAGAATCCTCTATGTTAACTGGCCTTATATTATAAATACAGAAGACACACTAACATTTGAATGTTTCTTGATCAAAACAGAGCCATTTTCTTGGTTCAAAACGTAACCACAACTGTCAAATATGAAAATTAGAACTTACCTTTGTTAGAAGCAATATAGTTTCAAAGGCTGTTCTGAAATGAGTCTTAATAGACAACTGAAATCCAGAAATATCAACCTGAAAAAAATTACACAAAACCAAGCTTTGTGGTATAACATTATGTTACAGTATCAAGGTACTCTCCCATCAACTACTGTGCCCTGGAATATCCATGTCCTTGTGTTCACTCCTGGGCAAGTAACAGAAGGTAACTACACACCAAAGAAACATCACAGACACTGGAGGCACAAACTGGCTAGTTCTGATATAGTATTTCTCAAAGATCTGCTATTTAAACTTCTTAAGGAGATCTTACATTAAAAAAAAAAAGGATAAAATAAATCACTCCACACTTTCACGTTTTAGTTATGCTTGGAACACATCACTGTTCTAAATTAAGTTGAAATTTTCTATAATAAATTCTATTTAAGAATTTAATTTACCATCAGTCATTTGAGTGTTCCATTCTGTAAACAGAATTACAGCTGTATTTATCATAAATCATGCAAATTAAAAATTATTTTTTAAATTCCAATTACATTGCAATTATTGCACTGCCTTTGATTTCAATAAACTGTAAATTTTATTTAACTTACAACTAACAGAAGCTGTTTGGTTCTTTCCACATGTTTGAGAAATTTGTGGCCCATCCCTTTGTTCGCATGTGCACCTTCAATCAGTCCTGGGAGATCAGCTACTGAAATCTAGGAAAACAAAAGTTTCAAACAAACTACTTCCAGTAAGCAAACCCATGGACTTTAAACTATCAACAGTGATTATAATTTTACAGAAACAAAAGAGAAACAGAAACAAAACACAGACAAAACTATATGCACTGGCTGTTTCAATACATTTACAATCTATCATTAGAAGCAGATTAAACAAAATGCTGCTATTACACAGACCTGGTGCTCCTCATGTTCCCCTGCCTATTTATTTATAGCTGTCTGCAAAGTACAGAACAGAGGGTAATAACACCTCAGCAGAGGTCTTGCAAAATTTAGCTATTAACTGAGAACAAAACAGACTCTGAAAGGCAATCAGCTTAGGCTATCACATTTGTATAGAATTCAAACTGTCGCTGGAAAAGAAAATAAAGTCTGCTCCTTGTGGCTACAGAGTATCATTATCCCAAACAAACCCACTTAACATTGCTCCCCTGAGCACAAGAAGATACAAGAATTTGACTTCTGCTCTTCAGCTCAAATGAAACTTTGATTAGTCAATCAACCTCCAGCCAGAGCCCAGCAAAGGCTGTCACAATGGACAGGGACTTTGTTATTTTCTCTGCTGGTTGAGAGGGCTGTACACAGCTGTAAAAGAGAGCTGAGGCTGACCAGAAAAGAGCAGAGTAACAATGAAATCTCCAAAGTAGCTACTCAGTTAGTCACAGAAAGCTAAGACAGAGAAGTAAAGAAGAGCAAAGGTAAGGTCTTCAAATCTATCTAATGCCCATTTAGATAGCAACTGGATGCAATTGAACGATGCCTGAAGCCAGCATACCATAAAATTTTATTGCAGAAGGGGCTCACATACTCTGACAGAAAATGTGTTTCTGGTAGTTTTCATGATCTGGTACTGAGACCTGAAACCCAATTCATATTCAGATCCTCTACTTTTCTACCTTTTCCACGTAGTAATGACAGACAGTATCAGGTAACTACCACATATTTTCTTTTTTACAATGTACTAAGATAAAATAAGCAAATTGCTACATATCTCTTTAAAAATATCAATATTCTGTAGGAAAAAATGAGTCATTGTCCTTTGAGTGATACAGGAAAGACACCTCAATTATTGCTCTTAATTATGTTGGCTTACATTGTTTTGGTTTCAGCAGCTGCAATATAGATTACTTCCTCTTACTCAAAGATGCTCCCTGTGATCACAACCACAACCACTAGTTCCCTCGACTTTAGAAAAGAGATATTTTGTCCATATATTTCCTATATAGCACCCAACATTGTGATATAAAAACTATAAACGGTAGAAATCGCCAACAATAAGGATCACTGGCTATGACAAGAAACGGGCTTCAGAAAAGAAAGCCAGGAGTGCAAGAAAAATCTCAGATCTCTTGCTGCACAAAGATACACCAGTAAGAGCAAGAGGTCCTCATTCATGGCAGAAAGTTTTTTGAAAGGGCTATGAAAAATTCTGTTTATTTGCAGCACAGCCTTCTAGGATAAGCTACCCTAAACAAGCAGATAAAATGAATAAAAAGAAAAAAAAAATCCCTTGGACATAATGCATCTCTGTAGGGAACCAGACAACCTAGACTTACTTCTTTTAATAAAGTTTTGCTGAATTTTGTTAAATGAAGGTTTCTAGCATCAGCTACTGAATCTCCCTGGCATTACTGTTTCTGAAAGCAAACCAATAGCTTTTTGTCTTTTCATATCTGAGGGTTATGTTTTTGTGGTTAACTCATCTGAAACCCTTCTATGCACTTGCCTTTTATCTTGAAAGTGATGAGACCAGTGCTGCATGTATCATACACTTCAAAAACAAAGTAAAAGCACATCAAAGAAGATTCAAGCTTGAGGAATGAAAATGTTTGCTGCAACTTTAAGTGAAGTGGAGGTCCAAAATCTGTTAGTAAGAGTCTCATTTAGCATTGTTTTCTCCCTCAGCGGATATGGTAGAAAAGATTCCAGCACCACAAAATTATCTGACAACTTTTATCTGAGGAAGCTGGGTGGAACAGAGTTCCCAAAAATTAAGGTGGTAGAGCCATAGCTTCACCAGTCTTCCAGAACTACAGCCTACCACAAAAAGAGCTGGACCCAGGTGCCACACCTCTGAGGTAGTGCACTATCCTGGCTGTTCAGGTCATCACTATCCCATCATACTAGTTTAGTTTTTAATTAAAAAAAACAATCCACCAATCAAAAAAATCCTACACCCCAAAACCCAAACCAAAGCAACCCAACAAAAACACAAAACTAAAAAAAACCAAAAAAACCAAGCAAACAAACAAACAAAAAAAAGTTAGAGCAGCCAACCTTGAAAGCCATAACAAGTTATGGTAACAGAGTTATATCACAAAATTCCCTGCCATTCACTAATGTAGATCTTCATCTACTGGACAAATCTGCCACTAATTGCAATCTATTCTGAAAATTACTCACTTTGTCCAGAGCTCTCTATATAGGCAACTTGCACAAAATCTGCTTCTTTTAAATAAAAATAATGGATGGCCTCTGAAACAGTGATTTTGTTCCAACTCCTAAACTTACAAGAGTACACAGCAATCTTAATTCTGTAAACAATTTCATACCTCTAAGATTTTAAGGCAGGATTTGAAGCACAGAAGGGAGGTAAGGGAAAATGAGAAGCCATTTATTAGTGACTTGAAATTAGCTCTACATCATATTACTGTATTTGGCTATGAAACTCTCTTATTATTATTAGTTTTCTCACAGCTCCTGTTAAATCCATGTAATTGGATTTAGCATGTACACATTTTAGATAAACATATGAAAATACCTACAAGTTTTCATTCTCTTACTGAAATTCTGTTAAGTGACATAAATAGTCACTCTATATAACTTCAACAGCCAGAGTGAACTTTCATACCAACCTGCTTATAATCCGCATACATGATCTTTCCTAGCTCAGGCTGTAGTGTTGTGACTGTGGCAAGGGGACAGGAAGAAAACACTTTTTTTTAATACTTTAAAAAAAAGTTAACGTTACAAAACATTTAAATACTGTAGGACTTTCTCAGTATATTTAAATTAAACAAATGTGCAGTAGCAAAAGAATAAAATAAAACAAAGAAAAGGAATAAAAAAACCAATAAAATAAGATAGAAGAAAATTAGACCACGAAAAATCCAGTGGTTCACCAAGTCTTGTCTCTTCCTGCAGTTCTGCTCCAGTCATCCCAAAAAGGGAACAGTGATGGTAGAGAAGTCTCAGACAGAAAAATTATTACTTAGACTATGGATTATCTTCCAAACAGTGAAAAACAATGAAGGGTAAAGTCAGATAGGACTCTTCCAACTGACGGAAGGCTGTAGAGAATTGGGAATGATGCAAAAAGGTCAGTAGGAATTATCAGTACTTGCACTCTTCCTTATTAATTAAAGAAGATCAGACAACTAATCCTAACATACTGACAGAAAAATAGCAAAAAATTTCAATTTTTCAGTGGACAGATTAAAAACCCCAAATGTTCTCTGTTGCAAGAGGCAGAAAATTCCAAAGCATACAAGATATGAGGAATTTGACAGCACGTATTCAGTCGACTGAGGATATAATATGCCACAGAGAGTCTCAGTTGCAGTAAAATGGGCTGAGATGAAAATAAATGTTAGACAGACCCTGTATTAGCAGTTTGAAGCACTGTGGGGGTGTATACATAAAAAAATGGAGGTGGGTAAAGGAACTGGACACTGAAACAGTAAGTATCTCCCTGAAGTATTTCTTATAATTAAACAGCCTATTCTTTATTACAAATCTTTATTATAAGCAAGTCAGTGAAAAGACTTCTTGCTCTCAGGAAATATTATTGCTCTAAAAATAAGAGTATGAACTTACATGCATAATTTGCAATCTCAGGTTTGGCATGAGAAATCTTGCTTAACAAGGACGATTTTCCCGCATTTGGAAACCTAGAAGGAAAGTCAGAATTTATACACTGAATAAACACCAATATGATTATACTTAATCTGTATATTTCACCTGCATATTTCCAAATGTATTCTTCAAATTCAATGCTATCCACTCATTTTTGCACTCATCTACCCAGACTAATTTTTGTTTTTTTACAAAACCAACAAACCCCAGGTCATTATGATTTACTTTTTGACACCAAATCTGAATAATTTTTCTAAATCCAACAATACTTCCAAAGGATGCAGGCAGGAGAGTTATGTAAACACATGAGTAATAGATTTAAGGGAAATCTTTCAAAGTCACTCAGACAGAAATACAGCATTACTACCCAGGCATGTGCTATAGCTAAGTTTGTAAATTATGCGTGCATTCTAAAAAAACTGTCATGCAAATACATCTTGGATTTACAGTCTTTTGGCATACACATCGTGGTTTATGAGTCTACAGTTTAAGTACCAGTGATACCTATGCTACAGTTTAGTTAACACAGCAAAGCAAATGCAAACTTTGAGAGAGACTTTCTGTATACAGAGACATACATGCACAGTTTTTGTGGTTTTTTAGGGCAACAAAGCTGTATGAGGGATCCTGAAATTAGTACTAACCTGTTTTGTTACCAAGTAAACCTAAAAGAACATGAGGGAAGCCTTAGGAGCTGGTCTGTGCACACCTGACTGTTGTAATGTTTTTGCTTCACAAGGGCTAGTTATATCTGCATACTATAACAAAAGTGTTCCTTAGGGGATACAGCTTTTACAAAAACTTCTTCACTGAATACATCTGGCCATTGAAATGGAAACCTAAGTTAAGACTGAAATTGTAACATGCACTTGTTTTAAAGACTAACCTGAGCTTTAGAAGTCACAGTAGCCTTGATTCATGTAAAACTTGAAGTTAATGCTGACGTCCAAGGATAGACTACAGTTCTTACACTTAGCACATGCTCCATCCACAAAGACCACACAAGACTTGTGTTCCAGTCAAATTCACAAATATTCATCACAGCATTATCAAAGAAAACTCTGCCTACAGGCAACTGAACACAGTCACAAGATACAAAGGCAGGTGAAAACCAAATATTCTCCACTTGAATACATGCAGAACCACGGCCTGTTAACAAGGCCGGTTCTACATTATAGGCCTTTATAAAGGGGCTGTACACAGATCTTTCTTAAAAAAAAGAAAAAAACCTAATGATCCTTGATGTAATGGGAAACTATCGAGTGTAGTTTTAATACACTCTGATGTTGAAAGGAGCCTTAAAGACATTCCAGAAGGTTACTCTGGTCATATCCTCAAGCAAGCACTTTGTCTCCACTGAGGTACAATATGTTCTTTGAAGTTTAAATTGCAGCCTAGACTAACACATCACAACCTGTACTCAAAGCTGACAGGCCTTTCTCAAGTCTAATTTTTTTTACCTGATCTAATAGCAAACCACTCACAAAAAAGGTAAAAATGTCCAACACAAAGAGATCAAAGTACAACCACAAACTATTGGAGGCTGATTCATACTCTCAGGAAGAAAATTATATGCTCCTCTGATAATGATTTTTTGTATCCATTTTGAAGGCAAACTATCTACTAAAGTACAAGATTAAAGAAGCATCAGTGTCATAAAGCTCCTGTACTTTCACACTGACCAAAACAGGGAAAAAATTGTGTCATGTAGTTACTGAAGACCAATTGAAAATTATGTAACTTTAGGTAAGTTTTATATTGACAAAATTATTTCTAATAAGAAGAAAAAGAAAACTATAGCTAGAAAACCATGCGGTCTCCATTCCTTAGTGGTATATACCAACTAGACTATTTCCACTGTAAACTCATCATCAATCCTTGTTTCCTATGTTTTTTATTAATAAGGCCCACAGAGCTGATCTGTGTTAGCAGATGCTGAATAGAACAACAGTTGTACAAGTGTAGGTTGTTGAAAGCTTTCTCCAAATAAAAATACATTTATCTGCATTGTTACAAGGCAGCAACATTGAAATGCAAGTCCTACTGTTCTAGTTTGTAATTACTTCCTTCCAATGTTGCAAGCTGGTTTTTTGGGAGAGCAGGCAACACAGTCTTTGGAACTCTCTTTAGAACTGCTACTGAAAGGATCCACTTGTGCCAGTGCCATGAAGTTAAACATGCAATATGGAATGTCCTTGGCACTGTTTTGCACCTCGTACTTACTTCATAAATATTGTGGCAATCACTGCAACTGCTAAATACAATTACATTACTAATTATGTATTATCCTGATTCATGGAGCCCTTCACTGATCAAATGATAAAATTATTACTTCAAAATGATAAAATTAGTTTTAATAACTTTAAGCTCAATCTGCTTTTTTCAAACTGCAAATAATTTAAGTGACAATGCAAATGTACAATAACATTCATCCTTCAACTGTCAAATTGCTTTGAAATTGCATTTGAAATTTACTTTGCTTCCTTTGAAATGGCATTTGAAATTTACTTTGCTTTCTAATATCAGTTTTCAAATGATAGTACTCACCCAACTAAGCCAACATCTGCTATAAGTTTCAAATCAAGATGAACCATTCGCCTCTGACCTTTGGAAGGCAGAAAGTTTGTAGCCAAAGAGCCTCCGAGACCTCCACGAGCTGCTAAGAATCTCTCTCCTGCTGCATTAAGCTCTCCTGAAAATAAATTTGGTAGTGAAAGAACACTATCCCCGGCAGTAGTTCAGTTGTGATTTTCCATTTAAATGCATCAATTTATGAGACAATTTTCTGTATGCTTCCTTGCAAGAACTGTGCCCTCAAGGTCATGGTGATTTTCCTTGTTTGGAAACAAATGAAAGACATCACACCCCAGTATTCTTCTCTGTCATACAGTCAGTTGCCTCAAGAAAAGTGCAGACAGGCAAAGTATGGCCAAGATGGAGGTTCTGAAGCTCCAACATTTGAATTCAAGAATCCAAGACAAAATTTGCATTGATAGAGATGTGGCTACAGCAAATCGTACAGGTGTTCCATATTTCTCCATTAAGATGCAGGCTATGGTATCTCCCTTAGGGTCAGATTAATTCAAACACCAAAAAATACGCAACTTTTGGATAGCTTTAGCCACTAATATGTCTACATTATCAACAAATCGTCCAATACATCCAATTTAGTTAAACATCCAAGCCAGGACAATTTGTGAATTTAGTCTTAATTCTGAACAGTCTGAAAAGAAAAACTCTGAGAAACTGCAAAGGAACCATTGAGAGCTATTCCAAGAGCACTGTATTGAAAGAGATCTTCCTGGTGAATAAAAACCAGATACATATTTTAAGTAACCTGAAATGTTGACATTCAGCAAGGATCTTTGTCTTTCAAGCATTTATAATTCACTAAAGATATAGGGATATTTACTTGGGTTTACAGAGACATAATTTACGTGAGATCATGAATGGTTCTGTGGAGGATCAGTGTGGTTTCCAGCCTTTAACACTTGTTTCCTACAGCAAAGGACTTGTATGTAGTGATACAAACCAACCACCGCTAATTTCTGGAAGAGGTACCCACTCTTCCAACAATTTCTACAGTGTATTAGTTTGTCAACTCTTTGTCCAAACAGAGAAAAATACACAAATATTTTGCAAAATGTAACCTTAAAACATCCTAGTATCAGAAATTCACTGGATGTTATCAGTAAATGTGACAAATACTAGATACCTTAAAATAAAGCAAATGTTCTTACCAATCTGCTTGCCATCATCATCAAGAACTGAAATTCCCATAGGCACGTGAACTTCACAATCTTTTCCTTTTTCACCTTTCAGAGCTCGAACACTGGGAGGAATTAAACCAAGCTTAGTAACTGATGCTGATAATTTGCTTTCTGGAAGAGCTGTAAATAACAACTTTCATTAAACACATTCTTACCTGCTGTTGGCTCCTGTTCCAGCTACAAATCGCTTGTGGGGATATTTCTCCCTAATGCTCTTTAAAGTAGTCCTTTCTCGGGCGACGAACCAGACATCCCCACCTCTTCCTCCTTCCCCTCCCAGGCTGGGGTAACCCATTCCACCAGTTCCTCCTCTCACATACACCCGCAAATCGTCTATGAAGTTGCTGTACTAATAAAACAACAGTTTCAACATCACTTAATTATGCTCCGTTTATATTTCGCTTCATAGAAACGTGTGTCAAACCGCTTGGCTAGATCTTTGGTGGCAATAACTGAAACTTGAGAAAGCAGAGCGCAAACCTGCAATAGTTTTTAATCTGTTTGGCATGCGCTCCCCGGCAGCGACACCTCACGGCGCGCAGCGCCTCGGGCAGCAGGCCGGGCCGGCCGGAGACCCGCGTGGGGCACCGCCACCAACCCTGCCGGGCACTGCGGGTGGGACGGGACGGGACGGGACGGGACGAGCCTGCGCCGCCCGGCACACGGGAACTCCCGGAGAGGCCCCGGGAGCGGCACCGCGGCTCCCCGTCAGCCCTCCCCGCCGCCCGAGCCCGCCTGCGGCACCGTCCCCAGCGCTCCCCGGGCCGGCCGCACTGACCTTCCGCAGCACCGCCGCGCCGCACCGCACCATGGCGGAGCCGCCGCCGCCCGGGCCCAAGGCCAGGCCCAGAGCCCGGTGGCTGCGTGCAGGACCGGGGGCAGGAGGGCGGGCAGGCTCCGTACGGAGCAGAGAAGCGCCCCGTGCGGCCCTGGGGATGCGCAGGCGCGGCCCGGCCCGCCCCGCCCGCGGCCTCCCGCCGCCGCTCCTTCTAGCCCTGGCAGGGCGCAGCAGGGCATGCTGTCCCAGCCCTGCCAGCGCCTCGGGCCGAAGGGCAGCAGCGATGCTGAGGCCTGCAGAGTCACAGGGAGTTAACAAATCGCCCGGAGAGTTACAGAGGATGAGGAGGGGGCTGTGAAACGGGGTCCGGCCTTACCCGTGAAACATGTCCCTCTCAGAGGAGGGACCCCGGGCAAAGGACCGCCTGGGCTTTTATCGCGCAGTCTGGGCTCCTCCTGTTGAGGCGTGGGCTCCTGTGTCACCTGGCTAACTGTGGTCCCTTGCTGTGTCTCTTGTGCCCTGGCTGGTGCTACAGGGCTCCGTGCCCTTTACACGGGATTGGTGCCAGTGCACGGCCTTTAGAATCCAGCAGTGAGAGGTTGCGACCGCCAAATCATGGACGACCAGCTCAAGAGAAGACAAACAGCATGTGGACTAATTAGTGTAGGAAAGGAAATAATAATAATTTAAGCAACAGGAGGTAGGATACTAGTTAATAGATAGGTAACTTAGAGTCAAGGAACTGTGATATCTTTGTTCGCTGAAACGTTTATATAGTGTAAAGTTTTGAGCTTGATTTGTGTAAACCTTCCACTTGCACCTTGTGCAGAATAAACTCTGTCTTCTTTATAAAGCTGGCTCTGTCCATGTTTAGAGAGTCCCTAAATAAGCAACAGCAGGAGCACTTGAGGGGAGAGCACAGCTGCAGCTGCAGGAGCTGCCAGGTTTGGTCAACACTAGCGATCTCCAGCAGCGTGCTCTCCTTGGGAGCTGTGTGCCAGCTCGGGACAGCGTCTGCTGTTAGCTGTGCCCATGCACTGGAACCTTTAAAAGCGGTTGGTCATACTGCTGGTGTGCTCTCCCTCAAGAAATTAAGACCTGATCTTTAAATGATGCTAACTATCAGGATAAGTATGTGTTGAAAATACATGGCATTAATAAGGCTTATGGTGCTTTGCGTTTTTTAAATGGTCATGAGTAAGAAATTATTTTGTAAATCGTGGCATCAGTAAGGTCAGAAGATTAAAATTGGTGAGAAAATCATAGAGTTATAGAATGGTTTGGATTGGAAGGGACGTTGAAGATCATCTAGTTCCAATCCCCCTCCTTCCACTAGACCAGGTTGCTCCAAAGCCCTGGCCACCTAGCCTTGAACACTTCCAGGGATGGGGCATCCACAACTTCCCTGGGCAACCTGTGCCAGTGCATCACCACCCTCACAGTAAAGAATATTTTCTGTATATCTGACCTAAATATCCCCTCTTTTGGTTTGAATCTATTCCCCCTTGTACATCACTACAGCTGCTGCTAAGTCCCTCTCCAGCCTCCCTGTAGGTCCTCTCCACATACTGGAAGGTTACTATGAGATCTCCACACAGTCTTCTCTTCTCAAGGCCAAACAGCCCAAATTTTCTTGGCTTGTCTTCATAGGAGAGGTGCTCCAGTCCTCTCAGCAACTTCATGGCCTCCTCTGGGCTTGCTTCAACAATTAGATGCCCTTCTTGTGTTGGGGCACTAGAACTCTACACAGTGTTCCAGGTGGGTCTCACAAGAGCAAAGCAGAGGAGAAAAATCATACCCAAGTTCTTTCAGAAGTCTCTATTTTGTAGATAAATATTTCTTAGACAATATGAGCATGTTTTTAGGTTTTTGTGGGTTTTTTAAAGCACTAATCCTCATCAGAGTAAATATTTTTCTGTTCCTTGTTACAGCTTTTCCACAATGTGTTACATTCTCGATTTCATGTGTTAGCTGCCCAAGCAGAGTCATTACCATTTACAGTAATTTAATAATAAAAATAACTTTAACAATGCATTTTCTGTTACATAATGGAATATTTTTTTTTAAAAAGGAAACACTAGTATGCCTTATACATTCTAAATGACCCAGCAGAACATTTAAGTTCATGTGAATGGCAGAACAGAAGTTATTACCACAGCAAAAAATTCAAAACTCCCATGTTGTGCTTTCAGATCATGGGCACCACATATGCAGTCCTGAAACAGGTAATATGTGAAATTTAGGGGGAAGTGTTTTAAACAGATAAGTTAGGAATGTTATAAGATGACTGGAAAATAGCAAATGTGGTTCTGGCCTTGTCCTTGAGGCGTTTAACTGAGGGTTTGTAGGCTGAGACTCCCTCTATACTGAGGGGTGATTGGTGTCTCCAGAGGTCAAATCACAGCATGAACAGCTCCCTGCGATCCTCATCTCTCTTTATTCAGTCTTTGAAGTTAGGTGAGCTGAACTTGGACTGCAATTGCTAATCTTTGAAAAGAAGGAGAGTGACCTGGCCAACCGCAGACCCTGAAACCTGGTCTCAAGCTCACTGCAAAGCTTTGGAAAAGCTCAAATTTGCTGTATTAATTCCCAAAAGCATTTGATATGGTATTATCTGGGAATGAATGAGAATTTGGGGATTAGGAGAGAAATTGTAAAGTGAGATAGTTACAAATAAGGTTGAAAAGAAAGATGCCAGGCTTAAAGGGTTTGTTTTAGGATGGTCTTATTTGGTATTTTTTGTAGTAGTCCTGATAAAATCAGGAAGAGCAAACTCATGAAATCTGGAAATGAGATATACATAGGAATCACCTCAAGTATAGAAATGTGCTGCTTTTGGCTGAGATAATTTTCTTCACAGTGGCTAGAATGGGGCTGTGTTTTGGATTTGTCCTGGAAATAGTGTTGATAATGTAGGGAATTTTTTAGTTATTGCTGAGCAGTGCTTCTTGCACAGGGCCAAGGCCTTTTCTTCTTCTCACCCCACCCCACTAGTCAGTGAGCTGTGAGTTTGTGGGAAGCTGGGAGGGGACACAGCCAGGACAGCTGACCCCAACTGACCAAAGGGATGTACCATACTGTGTGGTATCGTGATCAGTAATAAAAGCCAGGGAAAGAAGGAAGGGAGGACAGCTTGAAGTTATGGTGTTTGTCTTCCTGAGTCACTGTTAGGTGTGACTGAGCCCTGCTTTTCTGGAGTTGGCTGGATGCCAGCCTGCCCGTGAGAAGCTGTGAATTAATTTCTTGTTTTGCTTCATTTGCTGCAGGGCTTTTGTGTTCCCTATTAACCTGTCTTTATCTCAACCCATAAGCTTTCTCACTTTTACACTTTCAGTTTTTCTCCCCTCCTCTTTGTGAGGGAGTGAGGGAGTGGCTGCATTGTGCCTAGTTGCTGGCTGGGATTAAACCACAAGGAAGTATCTCAAGAGATGGATTTCAGTTAAAATAGGAAGGTAATAATGTCATTGTTTAAGGCCCAGGTAAAATCTCATTTGGGGTACTGTGAAAACATCTAATCATTGTTCTATAGCTGAGCTTAGGTTGAACTAAAAGAGGGCTAGAGGAAAGTTAGGTGAATTACCAGAGAGCTTGAGAACCTTTCACAAGAACAGATCTTAGGATGGCTCAGCTTGTTTACTGCAATGAAACTAAACCAGAGAGGAGACACAAGTGCTGTCTATAAATATGTCAGGAAAATAAACATGAAGGATGAAAACCATTTAATTTGAGGGGCAAAGACACAAGAACAAACAGATGTGTACTATTGAGTAATAAATATATCAGGAAATTAGAGCAATGTTTCTAGTCATTACTGCAATTGAATTATAAAACTGCTTTTCCATGGAATTAGTGGGAGCAAAAATATTTGTGTTTTTAATATGGCACTTGATAAATGTATGAGGTGATTGTACAGCAGAGCTTTTGTGGTGGCAGGGAATTAGGCCATGTCATTCAGGAAAATTTTCCTGTTCTGTGTAACCATGCCAATTCATAGTACAAACAGCAGAACATTTTGTCCAGATTTATGATTCATAATGTGGGAAGGATTTGTCACTTTCCTCTGAATAGTAGGCAAGGTTCAGAAGTCCTTACAAATGTGAAAGTTAGATTGTGTTACTGTGACTTCAGTGAAGCATATGATGTGGTCGTTCTGTAGAAATAAATTTTAGAAAGGAGATAAACAAAAGAACTTTTAAGTGAAATGAAAGCACAGGTAACTTGCAGATGGTTCTTCAAGGATCGAGTCACAGTTCTTCTTGGATACCATACAAGTATGTTTCAAATTAGACCCTGTTTTTGTGCCTCGTTCTGCTTTTGTGGTACACCCTGTTTGAATTTAGTCCTTACAAGTTTAGTCATAACAGCTGTTGAGGGCAGCTGGGTCTCAAGCCAGTCCACTGAGCAGAGCCTTAAACTCAGTGTGCTGAACTTCCTGAGCACACAGCAGGAGGTTATTGGAGTGTGGTGTAGACTGGCCTGAGATACCAGCAGAGCTACTAACCAGTATTAATCAGCTCATGTAATCAATCCACAAACTGATCTCAAAAAACAGAAATAAAGAAGAGCTCATCTCCTCTATAAGCTGAAGGTGTTACATTTATTGACATAACACTAGATTTGTTACAACAAAAAGCAAGTTCAAGCTAACAAGCTCATGCCAGCAGCGACTTAAGACACATTTAATTTGAAAGGTGGCATTCTGCATTTTCTGGAACCTTTATAACATTAAGTGGCTCATCACACATATATAATACTAAGAATTACTGAAACAGAATAATTTAACATGAGGATATTTAGATGTTTCATTGTACAAATACCTTACTTCAAAAATATATCTGGTCCACTGAAGAGATTCTGTTTGCCCAGGCAGAACTGATTCTATCACCTTTCTCCCCTGGTTTGTATTGGGTGTGTGGTACTTGATCTTCAGTAACAGGGCTGTGAGCACTTCACTGTCAAGTGTGATGGCAGAACATCACTCTGTCATTCCATTACTTCAGAAGCTGCTAAGCAGTGATGCAGCTGGTGACTCAATTCTTTATCCTCAGTGAATCAATCCTGTTTACGTACAAGTGTGCTTATGTCACAGAGATATCTATAATTCAGTCACAAAAGGCTGATAGCATTTTAAAGGTCCCTAAACTGATTTATATATAGTCAATGCATATTCTGAATTTCATTATAAGTAATGCTTCGATTCCTGCTCTTTCATTCTTACTGTGTACTTCACGTATTTGTATATGATTGCTTGAAAATCGTTAGGGTACAGCTACCTCAAATCACAGGTTTACCACTCTGTTTCTTTTTTCTCATGATATAAATTACTAAGTAGTGTACTGTCATCAACTGTAACAAGAAGAAGCCATAAAATCTCTTCCCCCAGAAATTCTAAAACTTCCACCAGCAGTTTTTTTAAATTTGTGCTATATGTGCTGTTTTTCTCAGTCTAGAAAAGAGCTAACTTCAATAGAAATATGTAGAAATTAAGCTGAAATATTTTAGCAACATAGCTTTTTTTTTTTAAGTAGAGTTGAAATAATTAAAAAACAAAAGTGAATTTTTCTTTCCTTGCCTTTCTGAATGTGCACACATCCAGTAAGTTGGCATAAAGGTCTTTTTAATTGAAAGAAGTAACAACACCAACGTACCCAAGGTCCAAATGTTGTAAAATATTGATGTATTTGTGGTTTTTGAAATATTGAGTTTTATGGGAAAAGATAAAGAAATTTAACCAATACCAAGGATGCACTCTTCAGTACAATAAAGTCCCACTAGATGGAGGCACCTCAGCTGCAATAATAGAAGGAGTAAGCTGAAGTTCAACTGTTTAAAACACATGCTATAAAAAAGGCTAGCAATGTTGGAAGAATTTTGAAGGAAACATTTTATTTTTTCCAGAGTCAGATATCAACTAAAAAATTAAAAATCGCAGAAATAGACACTTTTACTATGAGCCATGTGAGACATCTCATAAAACTCTTGTGTCAAGCAGTGGTGCAGGAGTCTTTGGGTTTATATGTGGCATATGCTGCAGCTTTGGAATTCTTTCTGAAGCCCCGCAGAATTAAGAACACAACACATTTTTCTCTAAATCCCATTTATATTTAGTCACTAGCTCAAAACCGAAATCTTTCCAAAGTACGTGGTCCTCTGCTTTAAGGACTTTCCCCTTCAGCCCAAGCTTACATGTAGCTTTCAGCTATGTTAGATTTTACAAAGGTGGTCACAGATCAATTTTTCTTGACTTTCCTTGACCTTTCTTGTTCTGAAATAGAAATTTTAATAACTCTCTTACTTAATAACCATGACTCAGTGTCTATCTTTATGAAGCTTCCATCCTACAAACCTCATGTAACATTCCCCAGGATTATTATTTGCCAATAATTTTGATTTCTGCCAATTTAAAGTCATGGGTTCATCCTTGTTCCAGATGGCATTCTCTCATAGATGGTGATCCCTCAGTGCATGACTGACAAAGTGCTTAACATCAGAAAGGAAAACAAAATATGAAAGTCAGCCTTCAGAACCTTTTTCATTTAGGGTGGTGATTTTTTAAGATTTTACCAATGAATTTTCATATAGATTCCTAAGAGAACATTGTTGACGAGGTGGCATTTTAAAAAGAGGTATTTTTATTTGAAAGGATTTTCCCAATAAAAATCTATTCCTTAGCATTTTGATTTCTATTCTGCAAATACCTTGTTTTAAGATTAAAAATGTGGATTTAACTAGAAAAAGGAAAAGCAAGAGGAGAGCGATAAAAATAATTCTGTAGAATTAAGAAATATGATCCAAGGTTGCCTTCACTGGTTGTTGGAGTAGGATGAAATCAGTGTGTTTGCACCAGTATCGTGTGCTACTACACCTAGGTGTTCCAAGGGGAAATGAAATGACAAGGGATTGATGCCATGGCCAAGCTGTGTTACTACAGACCTCTTTACATGCCTTTCAATGCCTTGGAAATTTTGGCAGTTTCACTGAGATTGACAACACTAATAAATTTGATAGTACATAAAGCAAACAAAAATTTTCTTAACTTGGAAACTTACTGAATGCTATTTTTATAAGTGATATGAAGGAGCTCTCTTAAAGGTAGGTTCCCTGTAAAGCCTTCCTAATGCTTTAATCCCTTTGTTATGCACACTGCCTTAGAATTTCAAGGACTAATTACATGTAATAGAGCTTTAGCTCCTTTCAAAGATTCAAGTTCAGAAATAACCTAACTCTATTCCAGTCTTCCAGATATTTTCTTCTATTTAGTTGTGTAGGTTCAAACACAGCTTACTTTTTGAAGCAAGATTTTGAAACAGTGTTGACATAGCTCAGCTGGAAAGGCTTTCAGAAGATACCTGATTATTGTGAACATTGTCATTTCAGAGCAGATTGTTTTTGTGCTTAAGTGGTGTATATATTGGTTTTTAGACAGAAATTACAACATTTCCACTTGAAAGAACTAACCGTTCACGTTGAGCTCCACCAAAGCATGTTGTGAAACCCTAACAGACCCAATTTTACTACATATTTGTTCTTTTTCATTACTTTGAACACTGTCCCTGCATGTTCTGGTGGGCAAACAGGAACATGAATGGAAACCTGGGTTTATGAAATGGGAGTTTATTAAATGAGAGTGCTCATGTTCCTGATTAGGAGAAAGATTTGCTGTCCATTGTGGTTTCCTCCCCGTGACAGCCTCTCCTGTCCCCTCACCCGAGCCACCCCCACCCCCGGAGGCAGGCAGTCTCTCCAGGTGAGGCCCCAGCCCAGCCTGGGCTGACAGGGTGCTGCTGCAGAAAGAGGTGGGGCTGCCACAGCCACAGCCACAGCTCCCTCCACCTTCCACCGACCTGAGCTCAGCTGCTGCTGCTGCTGCTTTGCCAGTGCAGAGTGCACTGTAACCTCAGCATCCTCGGAGCATCCAGCAGCTGCCAGGCACTTGCAGCCCTCTCATGAATTTCTTTCTTTTTCTCCAAGTGGCTGACTTCTGTTTTTCAAGGCTACTGTTTTCCATCTCCTTGCAGAAACACTGTAAGTACAACTTCTGCTGTGGCTCTTTAGTTACTGCCTTTGTGAAATTCATCTCTCTTGTACTGAATAGTAGGTGTTACTAGTTCAAAGTCTCTGTGAGGTTTATTGCAGTCTCTGCTCCTGTTTGTGGTGTTCAAAGGGACCTTTAGCATTTCAGTTTTTAGCTGGATTAAAACATGAAATCAGAACCACTCAAAATGTTAGTGTTTTCCTGGCTGCCGTTTTCCTACTTTTTAGTAAATTGCCAGTGTGTCCTTCCTCTGAATGCTGGTGCCTAGTGAAGTGAGAGTGAGAAGCATTTCCATCCCTACTTGTTTGCTGGAGCCAGTTTTCTAAGAACCTATGACAGAGAAACTTCAATTGATATTGATAAGCTCTCGGGATGCTGAGGCAGGTAATCCTGCTGCCTGCTGAAATGTAGCTGGCCGAGGGTTTTAGGAAGGAGCTAGGCTGGAGGGTATCTGTCTCTCTGAATTCCTTGGGTTCTGAAGCTGAAGTAAAGTAATACATGACAAGGGACCTCAGGTGGCTGCAGCAGTGTGATTACACATTCAAACCAAAAATCATCACAGGACCCTGAGACCATAGCAAAAAGGCCTATTTCAAGCTGTCCTGGTTTCTGACCCCATTTGGTATGACTGTGAACTCCATGGTGCCACCTCAACTCTATTCTTACGGACACTTCACATAAATGTTGTATTATCTATGGATTATTCTCTCATCACTAGGAGTTGCAGAAAGAATGCCAGCATGTTAGAACTTTGAAGACATAACAGTCCAACTTTTCATGTTGACAGTACCCAGAGATATTCTGGGTGGGAGAGCACACTTGCAATTCTGGCCTAAATTCCCAGTAAAATTTGCAGTTTCCCAAAATGTTGCCTTTTTCCTGTATAAAGCCTCACATCATTTTGTAACTATATTTTACACTCTGACTTGGAAACTGTGGGAATAAGCATGGCACCAACTTGATTTAGGAATTGATTTAGGATACAAAAGTAAGGGGCACCATCTGAGAGTTTTGAGCATCTTCTTTTTCTTCAGGCTTCTTCCTGTGCTTTTTTGTTTATTTGTTTGATTGATTTCCTCTTTATGTTTATTCTCCTGTCCCACTGCACTTTATCTTGATAGGAAGGACTGAGAAAAAAAAATTGTAGGTGTTTTAGTGCTGTTCTGTCTCAACTTATTTCAAGGATATGGAATACACATCATAGGAAGACTGCATTTTCCCCAGGAGGAATTAATGTAAAGTAAAGAATATGAAGCATTTGAAGTCCTCAGTATGCCTCCTGTGTTATTGCTCTTTCCATCTGTTCTCCAGATAGTTTCTGTGTTTTGCATGTATACTAGAAATAATAATGCCAAAATAATGCCAAATAATGCCAAAAAACCTCACTTAATTTTCTAATATAAGCCAGAAAGGAATTTGCCTTTGTTTGGTCTGGTTAACTACTCCTTCATTACCATCTTTCTGAGTCAGACTTTCCATGAAAGACTGAATGTTTGTAACTGTTACTTGTTTGCAGTAATTTAAAATAGCATACCACTAAGACTCTTTAAGCATCTACTATTAACCTGATTTTACTGACAATCCAAGCACAGGAGTTTAAGGGAAGAGGTCTTGTTCTCAAGGAGCAGTTCTGGCATAGGCTATGGTTATTTCAAACTTTCTGCTTCAGGTTTTCATGTTGTAAATGGCATTAACGATTTCTAGGTACAAACCTAGCTTCCAGCATTAGAGTTCACTGACTGGTATTTATTCCATGGTTTGAAAAAAAGGTATTTTTCTGAATAAATATATAAATCATCTCTTGGGGTGCCCATGAACGTTATGTGACAATGAACTACATAATGTCAGAATCACTGTGATTTTATACACTTTTTTTCAGGTATCTTCTTGAAGTATGGAATTTGCATGGAAACGAAGATTGTATCTTCAGCTGGGCTGTGTATTGATACTGAATTTGGTTTATGCCAATCTAGAGTATCAAAAAGAAACTCCTCCAAGACTGCGTGAGATTGACCATCAGTGCTGGGAGGTATCATCCCATGGGCTGGTGGAAATGAAGAAACTCAAGGTAGCAGATACAGTCATTGCTCTCTGGGACTTCATGATGTTCCTAAAGGAATCCCCTAAGCCCAAGCACAATGAACTCTTCAATGATTTAGCCCAGAACTTCTGGGATATGTATATAGACTGTGTGCTCTCAAGATCCCATGGAATGGGCAGAAGACAATTAACATCTCCTGAATATTCTTCCACGTACTCACATAGAACTTTAGAAGGTAACTATAGCATTTGGTACTAACATTAAACTGAACTAATGCTCTATCCTCATCCTTGATAGGTTAGACAACTCAATATACTAATTTCCAATTTTCTGTCTCCGCTTGTCAAAAGTGTTTGCATCTTTCAATGGTAGCTACTTTCACAATACACAAGTCACTAGTTGTTAGGGTACTACATTTCTACATTTAACAAAGTGTTAAAAATGCTGGGTATGTATGTGGGAGTGTGTGGAAATGTGTGCTGCATTCTCAGTTTATCACTGTGTGCAAATAAATGACAGTACATTAATAAAAGAATTACAATACTAAAAGTTTCCTGGTATTAGGACTTCAGTCTCAGCTTTGGGGAATCATTGCTCTGTAGAAGGGAAGCTCAAATCCCTGACAGTTTGAGCCCTACTCTTCCTACCAAAACTACTGACATATAATGTGACCTCACGGTCACTGTGAATCACTAAACAGTGACAGATTCTGGTCATCATGATCTGGGATGAGTCTGAACTGAGATCATGTAGGTGACTTTACACCTTGCTAATCAGTCCTAGATCTGTTGTTCCCCATCCTTCTCAGCAACAGACTTTTTTCTGTTGTACCCAGTCAGATGATTTAGGTTTTCAGAATGAACATGAAGATTATTTAATCATAGCCTTTCTAACATATTTCGTGGTCAATAACTACTTTTCTTTTATAATCTTGCAGGATCTGCTTTCACCAATCAATTTTAGGCCAAAAGGGGAGAAAATGAAGATACTTACATAAGGCAACATCAAAACGAAGGAGCACAAAATCACAACACATATTGTAGATGCTTGGACAAATCCTTTGGCATGGTTTAATCTTTTTCTTTCCCTTCCCCTTTCCCATCCTTTCCTTTTCCCCTTTCCTTTCCTTTCCTTTCCTTTCCTTTCCTTTCCTTTCCTTTCCTTTCCTTTCCTTTCCTTTCCTTTCCTTTCCTTTCCTTTCCTTTCCTTTCCTTTCCTTTCCTTTCCTTTCCTTTCCTTTCCTTTCCTTTCCTTTCCTTTCCTTTCCTTTCCTTTCCTTTCCTTTCCTTTCCTTTCCTTTCCTTTCCTTTCCTTTCCTTTTTTGTATAAAGTACTTAATCACTCCTAAACGCATAAGTACATGAACTCCCACACTGTCACTTTTGCTTTCGTGTCTTGCAGTCTACCAAGCTTGCCTTTTCCTGACTGCATGTGTGAATGCTTTTGTGTTTTGAGTCAACACCTTTGCTCTCCCATGTAAGCTTTAAAGTCTACATGCTTTAAAGTCCTCCTTTTGTAGAGTCTTGTCTTTTCCAATAATTCTCTTTTTAAAAGTTAATTTTGATGGAAACTCAATATATTTTTATACATTATGCAACAGAGAAAATGTAAACAAATGTGTTTTATAAGTTGTCTTGCACATACTACTAACTTTAACAACTGCAAAAAAAAAAGGTGCAACATTAAGCTAAAGAGAAGGATTATAGTCATTGTGATGTCCTGTGCAGTCTCAACTTTGTACCTTATCATTGCTTAGTTTAAGCTATGGATTAATTAAAATATTTTTCTAAGCAGTAAGGTCTGAATAGCAGTAATTTTCCTGTCTATTAACATGTTATTTGAAAAACCACTACTACATGACATTAAGAACAGTGCTTTACACAAGACTGCAAATAAGGTGATGCAGTCCATCCCTGTCGTTGCAGGCAACATCACAGTTGAGATGGGATTCATGCACAAGTACTTCAAAAGAGGGACTCCACTACTGCTCTCAGTATAAACCATTGAGCATAGATAAAATTCAAGGAGATTAAATACCTACTTAATCCAATTCTTCTGAGCATGAAAAAGCCTGAGAAATGCTGACTGTTCTCTGCTTTACTCCTTGGGCAATGCAGCTTGTTCAGTCCCTGTTATGTACTAGCCTTTCATGAGATTCCAGGTGGTTTTAATTATTTTAGGAAAGAGTATTTATGCTGTAACAGCATATAAACATTTATAAGTAACAAGAAATACATCCCACATGATGCCTAGCTCATACACAGTTTGTAAAATATCCAACAAGTTTCATAAACTCGTAAATATTCATTTAGGTAAACACAATAAATGCATCTCCTAAAATATGTCTCCTGCTGTATTCTGGAGAGGGTTAAAAAGTAGCAAGAGATTTTTCTGACCTATGAACATCCCTTTAAGTTCCTGAAAGAAATAATATTTTAAACACTCTTTTTGAGCAGATGGAGTTATTATCCACCCAAACACAGCAATTTCAGGAATTGATACATTATGATCAGCAGCAGTTTGAGAGCCATCATCAAACCTGTCCCAGAAATACCGTTTATAAAGCTGTGTACTGCACTGCATTTGCAACAAATGTTTTAACTGTCATAAATCACATAAACAAATTCCCCTTGTTCACCTACACTGATCACTTACAGAAGTGTCATAGTATACTAACATTTGTTTCCTCTATTAGCGGTCTTTTAATTGAATGCCAGAGCAAGGTATGCTATGCAGTTTTAAAAGCTTCATCCTCCTTCAGACAGTCTTTGTTTTAATTAGTTTTCTGTATGACACAAAAGTGCTTAGCATCTACCACAACTGGCTCCAGAATGTTTGAACAATCAATTGCTATGGTCACCCTGCAGTGTCTGCCAAAGAGGCAGGTGATTGTGAACCACAGGGACACAGCACCATAAGCAGCAGCAGCAGCAAAACAAATTCCAGCTGGACATACTATGGTGGGCATCTATGTGAGCAGTGGAAAGCCACAGACTACTCCTGGGATGTCAACATGAGGGACTAACAGTGAATGGGATGTTTTCCACCAGCACCCTCTCTCTTTCCATTCCTGGGTAACAGCAGGGACAGCAAGCCCAGTTTCTTGTGTGGTGTATGTTTCCCCCTGCAACAGCCAGAGACTATGGTCCATGGCTGGCTGACAAAATCTAATGGTCTTTGTGCTGCTGTAAGCCTTGTGTTAGTATTGATTTATGAACTATAAATGTCAGTATTTGGCGAAATTCCGTCCCCTTCATTCTCCAGTCATTATTAATTAACATAATGCTCAATTAACAAGAGCATTTGCCGTTGCTTATTTGCAGTCAGGCTGTCTGTAGCAGAAACAATACAGATGGGGGAGAAATGCCGTGGGGCTTACTTTGTGCCTTATTTAAAGCTTTTGCATAAGCAAAATTGATTTTCAGTTAAAAGTTCTTTATCCATACTTTGGGTACAGTGTATTGCTGTAGCCTTTGCTCAGAAGTTAGAAGGACTTATGTAAGTCCTTTCCTTTTTTTTTTTAATAAGCCTTTGCCTTTCTGCCAGTAGTAATGAGTCACCCACACATTCACATATGTGCAAGCATGTAAAAAAACCCTCTAAATGTCACAGTCTTTGGTCTCCTAGTAAAATATTTGGTTTTAATTGTGAAAAGACAACAGACCATATATTCTCCAGCAATAAAGCAGCAAGGCTGCTGCAGAGCTGTCATAGAAATATACATATACACAACTGAGCAATCCTTTACTTGACAGAGAGAACTTCAGTATGAGAATCTTTATATATCGTAGTTAACCTTTCTTGAAGGCGGGCAAGAAGTACACATAGAGGCTACTTCAATAAAACAAACTTTATACAGAAGATTTTGGGAAAATGTCATAACGAAACTAAATTATAGTTAAAAATTATCAGTCAGCAAAGGGACAGCATAAAAAGTTAAATTAGCATAGCTCAATTTAATTTCTCTAGCTTTAAGTACTATATGACCTTCTTACTTTACATACTATATGACCTTCTTACTTTACATACTATATGACCTTCATACTTTACAATGTGATGACTTTCTTCACCAACAAGGGTTTAACAGACCTGCCCATAAGAAAATCGTTCTGATCTTTGGAAAACACACATGTAGAGATTTTTCTAAACTTCAGATACCATTTTTCATAAGCATGTTTTATTTTATTTAATTATTTTATTTGGGTTCTTCTTTTTATAGAATTTAAGTAGTCAAATTTGAAACAAAATTATTTGCCTTTATTTTTAATGCCGCCACTGCTATGTCTTGTTAGAGGGACAAACATATTTTTATGACATGCATATACACACACCTATCCCATCCCTTTCTCATGAAGTGAAAAAGGGAGTTGGAATACGTTTAGCTCAAATTGATTTCCTTTTTTCAATCTGGCAGTTACAAAAGCTAAAGTTTGTCCTTTTCTCAAGATGTTGTTTACAGGCAAAAATGACAGACTAAATGCCAGTTTGTATGTCACAGCATAAAAGCTTGCAATGTCACGGAAATTCATACCAGAGCACCGGATAGCAACTGGTTTGAAAATTAAGAGCCTCAGGCAATCTTGCTCCATTGTAACATAGCAAATTCTGACATTGCCCTAATTAAGAAAAAAAATAGCTCAGAAATGGAGTAATCTACAAAAAGGTATGCTGCTCACCAGTTTGTGTTGGTATTCTAGAGGTGCTATGGTGGAAGAAGATGAGTTCATTTTGGAGACAATATGACCAATAGCCCAACAATTAATTAGATTAGTAAAATCAGTTAAAGAGCTGCGGGCAACCCAAATGGAGCAGAGCATTCCAGCATGTCTCTCCAACAGGCTGGTAGAAACTCTTGGCACCAACAAGTTTCTCAGTGTGTGTTTAGATGAAAACTGAGATGTCAGAAGTCCTGATGCTAAAAGTGGCAATTTAAGAAACCAAATGGACTTGGACAAAAACCATATGGGTATGGTATCAAGGAAAATAAAGAATTGCATGTATTCATGTCAAGATTTATGACCCTGCCCAACGAGAGACTTAAACTGCAATGTATAGAATGTGTCAGCAAAAGATGGAAATGAAAATAGTGGACCTACTGATGGTGGATATTAACAAAGTTATTAGACTAACTTACCTTCATACCATACTGTACAAGGAACTTTATTAATAAAACATCTCCATATTATATTAAGCGAAAATGTAATTTTAAGATGTTCTAAACAACTTAGCAAAGCATTACAAATTGATTTTATCTTTTATCTACATATAGGTAACTATGTATTAATATAGCAATATTTGCAACAGCATCTATTCTACAGATATCGACTTTTTATTGACTGAGTCCAATGTTTTATCTCTTTTGTTTTTCAAGGCTCCATTACAAACTAAGGACTTTCTGAGAGCATGGTTTTTAACAGCCATTGTCCCATCAGTGTACTGACAAGGGGTACTTTCCACAGCTACTGAGCAACCAGGTGCGATCTGAAATACAAAATAAATACACTGCTTGATTTTCATGCTAGCATTTAAAATGATATGAGTGTTAAATCATGGAACTGCTTTTTGAAAATATTATTCAGTTAGTGGAGATGCCTGCTGAGGTTTCCAAGGGCCATTAAAACTATCCTTTATGCTAAATTCACAATTTGTTCTCATCAATACAAAAGAAAGGAGAGGGTGTTTTTCAGTGGGTACTTTTATGTGCTCTGCATTTCTGCCTTCATGTCTGATCTTATGAATTAAAAAAAAAAAAGAAAATCAAGTTTTTATTCCAATAGATATTTGCTGTACAATGTTATTTGGATTTGTATAGAATGTCAGCCACAGTTTTTGACCTCAGAATTTCACTATACATTATTAATGATTACTTCAAAGAAAAAAAAAAGGAACAGCCCCTCTTTCCCTCAGAATGCAATGGCATAGAACTACTGCTCCAGGAAAAACTCCCAGACTGAAATAGACATACCCTTTCCAGAATCATTACTACTCTTTATACTGAATAGGGTCAGGCCTTGGAACAAATATCCTTTAGTGATAGCTCTGTCTTCTAATTGTGACCTACTAAAAAGAAAACGCAACCCTTTGAGTGCATGTGGCTCAGATGTTTGATTACTTGACTGGTTTGCAACAACCATCCTAGCTTAATCTTCATCTCTCCCTGCTGAGGGTGTTTGGCAGAAAGGAGGGAAGAAGATTGTTGCATTAAAAAAATTTCAGGTCTCTATGGATGTATCAGAGATTGCACAGATGTACCCAACAATCAAAGGGGGAGGTCTTGACCTCAGCAAGTTTTTCATGAGTGGCTGTCTCACAAGAGGTACGTGTCACATAGCATAGGGACCATCTTGCCCAAACTTTTTCAGAGCAATTTGCAGATCTGAATCTCATTCTGGCCAACTGCTTGTCTAAGGATATGTCAGAATGGGAAGTGGTGATTTGCAGAAGATACAGATTCTTTCTTATGTCCTTGAAGCTTGTCAACATGAACATTATTAAAGAAAATGTAAGCAGCAGCACATATACAGCCAGAATAAACCCCAAACCACTTACCTATTAATGAAAATAAAAGAGTGTCATTAAGGATTACTTACTGTTGTCTGGAGGTGTGGAATATCAGTAGAATGGTATGGTTCATTTCCAATCTTTGCTTTAGACCTGGAAGCCTGTATTGATGTTTTCTGAAGGAATTTTGCTTTCTGAAGATAGTCAAAGAAAGGTAAAATTGTTTTAATCTGCATTAATTGTGTAATTTGCACTAGTTTGAAAATATACAAACAGACAAAATAAATGAGGTTATAATTCTATTTGCCTTTAATTCTAAGTACTCTCCCTCTGGTTTGTGACCCTTTCTTGTACTGAAGACCTGCAAACGGAACAAATGGAGTGGCATTGCAGGGCTGGGAAGAGAAGGCCTGTTTGCTGTGACATGCTGACTGGATTCTGTGCAATGCAGCCATGGGTGCTGCGAGCCTTCATGGCCCCAGGAGCATACTGCTGCCTCACCATCAGCTTTCACCCCATGCACAGCACACAGCCACCCCTCCAGGCACACCATCACTACACACATCTCCATACATCCCAGGTGAAGGACTTAATGTTTTCTTTTCCTGAACTTCATGAGCTTTTGGTCAGCCCATCCATCCAGCTTCTGAACAGCAACCTCTCTTCTGTTCTGAACAGCAACTTCTCCCAGCATATGGACTGCTTCCTCCAGCTCAGTGTCACAGAATTACAGAATCACAGAGTGGTCTGGGTTAGAAGGGACCTTGAAGTTTATCTTGTTCCAACTCCCATGCCATGGGCAGGGACATCTTTCACCAGACCAGGTGGCTCAGAGCCCCATCCAAACTGGCCCTTAACAATTCCAGGGATGAGGCATTCACACCTCGAACTTGATGAGGATGGATACTGATCCAATAGCCAACTCACTAATGAAAATATTGCATCAACCCTACATTATCAACCCTGTAATTAACTCTGAGGGATATCACTCAAAACTGACTGCTAGTTAAACTTTAATCACTGACCACTGTCCTTTAGAGCCCATCAGTCCAGCCAATTCTCCTCCATACATCTTGTAGTCCACTTGTATGCAATCTAGTCCATATATCCCCATTTTAACTACAAGAATGCTACACAAAACCATGCTGAAAATGTTGCTAGAGCCAAGGGAATAGGCATCCACCATCTTCTTTCTCCACAAAAAAAAATTTTATCACAAAAGGCAACTATGTTGGTAAGGCATGATCTGTCCATGGTAAATCTGTGACAGCCATTACCATTCTCCTTCTCGTGTGCCTAAAACTGCTTCCCAGGGACTCAGGTAAAACTAATGAGTCTATAGTTCTTCAAGTCCTTTTTCTGGCCCTTTTTAATTTCTAATTCTAGCATAGATCTTTCCACAGGCCAGGGAGGTGCTTGCAAAGAAAGAAAGTTGTTCTGCTTTGCAACTCCTTTGGGAAATGAAGAAAAATTAAATTTAGCTGCCAAAGTTTTTCTTTCAAGTTTGATTTCATTAATTTTCAAAATTAGTCTGGCTGCCAAACCAGGACCCTAATATTTTTATGTTCTTTTGGGAAAGCACAAATATTGCTAGGAAAAACTCCTTTCATCATAAAATATGTTACATTTTGAAAGATGTTTACAGTACTAAAAAAAGAGAACGAAGTATTAGAAAAAATAAAGTAAGAATGAACAGACTTGTTGTTTCAACAGTTTCTGAAGAAATATGCATCTATAAACCCACTCCTAAATTGCAAGTGACAATGCTGAGCTCCAGTTTGGGATTGTAGTCAGAAGAATCAAAGATTGCATTTTCCAATACATCTTATGGTTACTTCTTCTATGTCTCTGTGAATATAAAATATACTAACACTTCTGCTTGAATATCCCCATAATTCTTTAAGAAATGTGTTTGGAACTTCACAATTATTATAACTACATTGTGAATGTAAATTCTTTTCTCCATCAGATTTCTTACCTTTAGTGCCTCATAGTCTGATGTCCGAGTCATTAAATTTTTCCAAGATTTATTTATCGATTCTGTCTGTATATGGATAGTTTGGAACTGTAAATATAAATGAGATTTACAGGATGCAACACAATCCTATTCTCATGATCTCTTCTGATTTCATTGCTTGTGCTGTTTGAAAAGAATGTTCACCTACACACCTTTGGTGACCTTAGCTCATCCCTCTCACGTGAGACTGGATGATAATGTTGTGGTTAAGTACTTGCACTTGAAAAACTAAGAGAGGCTTACTTTGCGCTAACTAATTTTCCTCTTTCTCAACACATATGTTGGAGACATATGTTGGAAGAGGCCCAGCTCTTTCAGGAATACTTCCTCTACATTCTTACTCTCCAATGCTGAATAAAAGACAGAATCAGTTCAGGTGACAAAAGTGCAGTCATCATAATGCATGATAATCCCTCAAAAACACTAGCATGAGATTTCAGACTGCTGGACCAAATGATCATATTTCTCAGAGAGCAGGAGAGGGTGAGACAATAGATGAGCAAAACCACCAAATGTTTGCCTTATAGCCAAAGCTGGAAAATGTCTATACCTTCTCATTCTCAGCATTCTGGGAAGCACAAAGGCCTGCTTTCTGAAGCAATAAAGCTCTGCAAATATTCAGCAAAGGATCATACAATAGAGACTTATATTTCATTTTAAGAAGTAGGTGTAGTTGTAATAGGTACTTTGTATTGTTATCTGCTGCAGATGAACATGGGTGCAACTCTATAAAACATAATGATCATTTCTCATTACCCCACTGCTGATGCATCACCAGTGATGCTGCTTCATTTTTCCATGTTGCTCTCTAAATACTGTGGAAATCATACAAGCTGGGAGAACTGACGTTAACCTAATTTGAAGTTAAAATTTTGCTGCTGAGACAGAGTAAAACGTTCTCAAGCAGTGCACATGTACAGGATTCTCAACATAACATAATAAGAAAATCTGAACAAAAATGGACAGAAAAGGTTAGGTGGGCTTTCCTTATTTAAGTACTCCTTGTCTTACGTCTTTGTTTGTTTTTTCCTCTTCTTGGATGTCGTGGTGGCGTTGACTTTCAAGCACTTCATTCTGCAGAGCAACAACACTTTTTGCAGTATCTTCTGATATCTTTGAAATAATTTCCAAGGCTTTCTCATCTGATGCAATAGGCTTGAATTCTTGTTTTATTTCTGCACATACTTCACTCCAAGCCTCTCCAATCTGTGTGTGAAAAATACACCACACTATTTGATATTTATGTCATTTTTCAGTTCCAATTATTTAAAATAAAATAGACCAACTGTCTCTCTCCTTATTGTTGTCTGACTTCTCAGAATTTTTATGCAAGGTTAGACTGCAATAATACTATACCAAATTCATTCATGATAAGCCTCCCTACACCTTCCCAAGGCCAAACTTTATTCCAAAGAGGAGTAACAAGAATGCTGATAACTACAGAAATTTAGAAGAAATAGCGATAGCTCCAAGATACCAAATCACAAGAGTGAAGTGTTGAGTCCTACTGCTGACTTCTTAAAATCTCAAATTGCAGACATTATTAGAGCAAACTGCAACATGAGCTATCAACAGAAGCTGGAATTATCAACCAAAAACTAAGTCTTGCTACTTCCTGAACACTTCAAGCTCTCACAGACTTTGTTCCCAAGCATAAAATTATCATAAACTAAAGCATCTTTTGAGCAGGAGAGCTCTCACAAAGCTTATTATCCTGCTCTAGTTTCCTATAGGCACACCATTCTTAACTTTATGTAGAATGGATGAATGGATGGATGGATGGATGGATGGATGTTGCACGTGGGGACAAAGATAGGAAAGTACACAAAAACCTTTATCAGAATGTGTTTTTAATGAAGTTTTTAATAGTGTCCCCCTAAACTGACCTTACTGCGCCAAAGACACAGTCCTACTCTCCCATCCTTTCCCAGTTTCTTACTCCTGGCACATTCCTGTCTTGATCTGGCAAATAGTCAAAACTATTTTTTCCTAAGTTATTTTAATTAGCATCAGTTTCTAGTTTTATTTTATGTGTGTTCACAAACATTTGTAGCAGCATGAAGCAAGAATGCAGGGATTGGTTGAATGTTGAAGGTGGGATTGTTTCTTTGGCTGGTGAATACTGGCTTTCACTATGTGAAATTACAGGTGACTTGTGACATAGGGGACAGACAGCTTTTGCAGGATTATTTGTTTGTTGTGTCCTGAGATATACCTGCTATTTTTGGGAATGCAGTTACGGTACTAATATTTGCTTAAACTATACTCACTTTAAAGTCAAGATAACGTTGTATAATAGCAAGTGTAACAAAATCCTTAGCAGGTAAGCCAGGTAAATTCTCAAAACCTAAAAGAATATTAATCACATCAGTTTGATGAATTTATCTTAAAATATTAAAAAAACCCACATCTTATTTGTCATATAATCACATGCAAAATCTTCATCACACATACACCAGTCAGTCACTCTTGATCCTGAGCAGGTTTTTGCTGATAAAATGCCCCTGTTTCTCCATAATACATTCTCTCTATACTAAAATCTTTACTTATAAATGGCTCCATCAGCCTTCCAATCACTTGGTAGGCCAGGATGTTACACTTCGGTGGTAAGGGCTTGATTTCTGTTTAAACAGACAAACAGTTGAGTCTACAGATCAGAGTTTCTAGAGGAGCAGTTCAGTATGTAAACAGTTTGCTTTAACTTTGAAGTAGCCAACAGGAAAATTACATTAGTGCTTTGTTATGAGGGCGTCCTCCATCTTGTAGACTTTTGTCTTCAGCATAATGCCTTGAGCATAATGACTTCATCTTTTAAAAGTGTTTCCAATATGTGTAAAAGAATAAGGTAGAGAAGTATCTGAAGTTGCTGAGACTATCATTCATGTGTTTTGCTGAATGATAATTGCACTTAATAAAAAAAAATCTAAATATGGTCCATAAAATCTCTTTCTAGACTTCATTATATCATCTGTGTGGTAAGCGAGAAAGAAGCATCTGTCTAGAGTAGAATTGCATAATGTTTTGAAGCTAAGAAATACCATGAATAAAGACCATTTCCCACTGCTTTTCTAGATCATCGTGTTACAGGCTGTTATGGAGCTTAATAGTAAGAGGAAGTTGCTGAGAAAAGACTACAAAAATATTTCCATATGTTACTATCTACTTTTGTATCATTTCAGTACTTCATAGGAGACAGTGTAATGTATATAACTAACATGGAAGATATCTGTGAATATAGGAGAAAGCTGGAAGAAAATCTTGTGCCTTTTTGTTTTAGTGAAGAATTTAGCTGTGATCCAACATTTAATATAATTAACACTACTAAAATTAGTAAGAACCTGGGTTAAAACAGAGGAGCAAGTGGCTATAGATTATTAGACACTAAGGATGTTTTCAAACCAGTTCATTCTCTAGGTAAACCAGAGAACTGGCTGAAGCAATTTCAGAACAATTACTGATTGTCTTTGAACCTGCAGAGGATGGACATGAAAACAAAAATAAGCCTAAAAAAAACCCCTGAAACAAATAATTAGACAAATAATGTTTATGCAGCTAAATGTTAACAGTGAAAAAAATGAATATCCAACATGAATTAGTGAAAACTAAGATCCAATTTTTGTCTATAGACAGAAGAAAAAAGGTCATGGATGTGGGATAATTTATCACTTATCTTGACTTCAGTCTATATTTTAAGACAAGGGTATAATGAGTATTCATATTCAATGTGCAAACAACAAAGAATTAGGAGGGACTGCCACACTTTGAAAGAAAAGATTAAAATGCAAATTAACCTTGCCACTCTGAAAAATTATCTAAAAACACAATTTAATTCAGTAAGGACAAATAAAAAAAAAATCTAAATGTAGGAATAGCCATCTGTACAAATCCAGGATGGTAGATGACTGTACAAGATTCTAAGCTGAATGAGCAAGCAATATCACACCACTAGGAATACAGCAATTGTTACATTAATGTCTGAATGTTTAATTACAAGATGAGTAGAGTCTGTTTGGCTGTGAGGCTTCTGTTGGAACATTGTGTTCAGTTTCAGGACACTACAGCCCAAAAAGAAATTGAATCAATTGGAAAGAATACAGAAAAGAAAAAAAGAATACTTAGAGGTTATGTTAGAAAATGCCATCAGTGAGTAATGTCTTTCTAAATCTATGGAAATAAATGCAGAAGTTTTAAAATATGTGAAAGAGATATTGTGTGTGGGAAAACAAATTAGAGAGAATTTAAAAAAATGTTTAGGTTTAGACCTAAGAAAACTCTTCCTAGTGGTAGGGGCAGCAAAGTAATGGGGAAGTCTTGAAATCCCAATCAAGAGGGACTTAAAAAACATTACAAGCACGCTTCTATTAATTACAGAGTATTAACAATGCATCACGATGTTTCCTTTGACTTTAGTTTTTTTTGTAGTGACTTTATTGATCACCAGCAAACAAGTTCAATTTAAAGACAAATATGACACTGACAAGGCAATTCATTTGTCTTACCTATCTTACAAAATAATGAATAAATTTTTGCCCGTATGCTCTCTGAAATTTCCATGATGGCAAAGCTGGGACAGTTGGCAGGCAGGGGAACGGTCTTTTGCTCTTTCTGGAAGCTGGTAGCAAGAGGTCTCTTAATGTCTAATAATTTAAAAACACAAAACCAGAGTAGAATAATGAAGAAGTAGTATGTTCCCAAACTTAAGAGGAAATCCATCTTACTTTGTGGACACCATGTAAATATTTTGATAATTTGGCTTGGAATTTGAACATATTTTGGGCCGGGAAATTTTAACTGGCATGACTGAAAATTCGTGAAAACACTCACTTCTTTTTACAACATATAACAAAACACAATGCGCTTTTTGGAAGCAATTAAATAGTTTAACTGTGCAGCAGTAGAAAAGCTGGTCATGGTGCTGTTCTATACTTGGTTCATTCGCAGCTGATGTAGTGGCCAGAACGAAATGAAAATAAATTAATAAATAAAATGAAATAGAAAATAAATTAAAAGGAAGGTACTTTAGGTTTGGTAAGAATTACAGTGCAGAGGTATAAATGCTGTTCTTTACTTTCATCAGGATTCAGACTACAAAAGCAAATAATGTCATTATTTTACTGAACTGCTCACAGTTTCACATGTATCATAAACCTTACCAACAATCCTTCCATATTGATCACGTCTGACTCCCAAATCCAACTCCTCCTCTCTCCATAACTGTATTAGAAGGTTAGCTGCTGTTAGATCTCTCTTCCCTCGCCAGGTACTGATGTGCAAAGTGGTTTTAGGGTTGCCACAAACTTCAACCAAGATTCCAAGAATTACACGGCTCAGCCTCTTCTCCTTTAACTTGGTCAAGGGAAAAGTACAGAAAATTTTAAATTGTTCAAAACACAGTGATGTCTGCCTTCAGAGAAATTGTGTAACATGTAATCTAGTAACTTGCAAGCTTTTCATCACTAGTATTTGCCCAAAACTCTTGCATAAACTTGTAAATCCTTGGTTTGAGGAATCCTGCTATGCAAAATTCCAGAAATCAAGGAACATGAGAAGCATGACTGTAGGATCATACAAGACACACATTCCTGTGTGTAGAATTACACACAGTAGGTTTTGTGTACATGCCTCCAGGATGACATGCTGGAGAACACACTGCTAGCAGGGTTTATTGCTGTAAGGAACAGACTCTGAAGGCAACACTGAGCAGTACCACACAGCATATCTTCTGTTCTGTGGCCAGATCTTTTAGCAGCAGCTGAGAGGAGGCAAGGTCTTCAAACTGAAAGAGGGTAGGTTTAGGTTAGGTATTAGGAAGAAAATCCTTACTTTGAGGCTGGTGAGGCACTGGAACAGCTTGCCTAAAGAAGCTGTGGATATCCCAACCGTGAAGGCTGGATGGAGCTCCGAGCCACCTGGTGTAGTGGAAGGTGTCCCAGTCCATGGCCAGAGGAGCTGGAACTAAATGATCTTTAATCCCTTCCAACCCAGGCCATTCTAGGATTCTGTTATTCTAAGGGTCTGCAGCCTTGCACTGCAAGGACATCAGGGGCTGACAGTACAACCAGTAAGAATGAGGAGTGAATGAACCAAGGAAGGCGCATTTTTATTTTGTAAGACATGAAATGTCTGTGCCAGCTCTATGTCCAAGATGCACAGAAGTAGTTATACACACAAGATATGTGAACAAAGTAATGTAATATTTTTAAACACAAAAACTTTTAAAGCCATCAAGTGTATGCTAACCCTGCTCTTACTAACTTCAATATGAAGAACTGAAGTGCTTTTCTAAACAGAGATGTCATCCAAACTAAGAGCATAGTTTGTTTTCTTTTCAAAACCAGTATAATTTCGTTAAATTAACCCCCCCCCGCAAAATATGTATTTTAAAAAAAAAAAAGATACAGGGAAACTATACAATAATTTCTGAGCAGATATCTGGGTCTGTCTCAAGGTTAAATATGCTGGGTTTTTTTTTGTTTTGGTTGGGGTTTTTTGGTGGGTTTTTTGGTTTGTTTTTGGTTTTGTTTCTTGTTCTGTTTTGTTTTTTGGTTTGGTTTTTTTGTTTTGTTTTTTGGTGGGGTTTTTTGGTATGACAATCTTCGGAGATACTGCAACAAAAATAATGCAATTTTCCACGCTGTTTTACTACACTTTCATTCTACAAAACCAGTAATAAAAATACCTACTTCCAGCAAATCCAGAAGGAGAAAAATGCCGTGTTTCTCAATAAAGGAGTCCTCTGCAATGCCACATCCAATGACACAGGACCTTAAACAAAAATAATTTTCCTTGTGTAGAAACACTTTTATGCTTCAGAACATTCTACAACCACCTCATTTATTTTGCTGAATTGTGTCACATTTGGTATGCAATATGCTTCATACCTTCAGGGAGTAGAAAAATCATGTTTCATGTGTCTTTCCATTTACACTTATTACTAATATACCTGTTTGGCTGCTCTTTCTCCTGCAGGTGGCACACCTTCCTTGAAGCAGCCCAAGAAATTTGGCAGGCTCTCAATGAATTTTAATTGAAACTAACTCAGTAAAAGAGCTTAAAATTTAACCAGATCATGTCCCTAATCTGGTTTATTGTAGGGCTGTATGAATATTTCTGCCAGTAAAATCAAGGGGGTGAGTCAAGCAAGACTTTATTTTGGCAACAGTTTGCTTTTCCAGATTAAAATCATCATAAAGCCAGCATTCATGTTGCTGTTGCTTCCTTATTTCCTCAGCTATAGTTATTAACAGCGAAACTGAAGAGATCTCCTATATCAGTATTTTCTCCCCAGCAAACACATTTGGTTTGCAATGTATTTATCAACCTCTGCCTTAAAACAAATAAACTTTTTATTTTCTTCCTATGTATTGGCAATCTTTAAAATATTTCTAGCCCAATATAGCCAGTTTACCAACAGTTCTTATGTTTACAGTTTTTTGCTAATATTGGTCTCTTCTTGCCTTCTGTTTACTTCTTTCGAGTTATTTACACACTCTAACCATCTGCCTCTCTTAGAAAGTCTTGAGTAACTCTGCATGTCAGGAGGTCACTCTTTGTGGGGAGTGAGGTTGTCATACTGAATAAATATTTAGAAAATCTTACATTCAGTTATTGTCTCTTCTTTTGCATCATTTTAAATTAGTCAAATTTTATGAAGAATTTTTATACATTATAAACAGAAGAAAGGCCTATATGTGCAGAGAAAGGTCATAGCATTGCAGACCCAAAAACCACAATACGACATTTTTCCAAGTTATTGCTTCTAAAATAGTTCACTAACCTCAAGCAGTCGAGTGCACTGAAGAGGAGACAACTGTGGCCTAATCCACTACATAACTTCTTTGGATCCATCCTAAAGAATGAGGTAAGTAAACCAATTCCTTGACTGCTGAAGAGTTCCTGTTGAAATGTTAATTAAAGCAATGTTTCTTAGGCAGTATTTACTACATAGCTATATGTAAGAAAATACAATGAAAACTGGGAAATATAAATTATTTATATTGTAATAAATATAAATGTCTATTATATGTATTTTTATATATTTATATAAATATAAAAGTATGCCCACTCATTAGGGGAGAATATACTCTTTATACGTAAGAAAAAAATCTTCAGTTTTTCCAAAGTGCTAATTTCTTTCTTAACACACTTTCATATAACAATTTCAAAATAATGTAAATTAATCATTAAATAGGTTCAACACTTGCCAGTGGATTTCTGAGTTTCTAGATTTGCATTCTAGCTGTGCCAAGAACCATGAGTTGTGGTTCTTGAACCATAGGTGACATCTGCTTTTGAATTGAAACAGAAAAAAGCAGTGTCCCCTAAATGAAAACATGACATGTTTTGACATTTTCTGCACAGTATAAGGTAGAAAGATACATACCTTTCTGTGGAAATCATTTTCACAGAGAACAGACAAAATAAATAATATATCAGCTTGGATTTCCAGTATAATGGCATCCTCTTTCTCTTTAGATTTGTTTGCTGCATACTTCAAGACGTCTGTAAATTGATATATTATATATATTTATGAATGCCCCTATACACAAGTCAAAATTCTATTACAGCTGCTGCTATTTAAAAAACTCAAATTTACATGAAGGGATTTTTTAAGCAAGTTCAGTTTTATCTCCTGTGTTTTTACAATAGCTTCCAGAAGTGCAACAGTCTGACGCTGCAGTTTCATAGCCTTTACTCTCGGTGACAGAGCTAGTGACAGCAGTTTGCACTGACTTCTCCCTTGCTCAGACTCTGTGCTGCCCCTTGTATTGTGCCAGTGCAAAGAATTCAGGGAACTGATCTGAATTAAGGAACTCTTAGCAAAAAAAGACAACCAACTTACTGCCTCACTCAACTTTGCAGCTTCACAAACATTTGTACTGGCAGTGGAAATGTGGTAAAGACTTGAAATACCTCCATTGCTGAGAAAATCAGCTTTGGAACCAGTATGTGAAAGAGGACATTCACATGCAAAACTCCCCTAAGAGTAGGAAGTTACTTGATTGTGATATGTAAGGCATAGTGTTAATTTTGCTTTCACTAAAAGCTGTAGGTTTCCACAGAGTTTTCACTGGAGTTCAACTGAGGCTATAAAATACTTAATTTCTAGGCTTTTTATTAGAACATACTCCTTGAATTCCAAAGGATCTTTCCTGTTTTGTTTCCTTCAGAGTACTGAAAACTTTGTTATTGAAAGAAAAGAACTTAAACCAGTTTGTTTTGAAACTTAAACCCAAATTTAACAATAGGTTACTGAACAAGAAAATGCTCCAAAATTGCAGGAGCAGTGGTTAAGCAGTTTTATTCTGCTTTTATTCTTCATATAATGGTACCTTGCTCATATAATGGTACCGTGTTATTAGTTTTATTCCACTCAAAAGAGGAGTTGTGGAAAACAACACTAACAGACTTAGGTGGAAAAATACTCATGGGCTGGAGTTTCTGGGGACTACGGCAATGAAAACAAAATGTACTAAATGCAGTTACATAAAGGGAGAAGGGGCAGCTTTCACTCTGAAATTAAACATCTAGACTTTTAAAGCTGTCTGTTTTGCTTGACTCATTTAATGTGTGTTGAAATGTAAAAAAAAAAATTAAAATCAAATCAGTTACATCTTGGATTAAATGGTAGAGGGTTTTTTAATTTTCCAGCAGTCAAAGGAATAACACGCTAAAAGCACAGCACACAAAAAACACATGAACGTTCTTAGCGTCAACAGAAATGTACTAATTAAAGAACAGCAGTACAAATTGTACTTTACCCAGTAGCTGGCTAATTCCTCCCTGGTCACACAAATTAATGTTCACAGCATCGTTGCTGAGGGACACAACACATCTCAGCGCTCGGAGGCCATAGCGCATTTGTGCAAGTTTGTTGCCACGAGCACCTGTTCCATGGAAACTGTTACCTTGACCAAAGAAAGGCTCTGTGGAGCAATCACAAAGAATACTGGTTTTGGCAGACAGCGTATGTTCAGAATAATAATGTGCTCAGAAAAAATAAAAGCAAAAAAAACCTCAAAACACAACAACAACAACACTAAAATCCCCTCGAAGTTAGAAATTCTTGTTTAAAACCATCTAGTATTAAGCCTATGTAGGACTACACTTTTTAAATGCACAAGAAAGGTATGATTTTCGTGAACATTTAAAATTATTATACATTTTTTAACCTCACTAGGTTCATGAGCAGTTTTCAAAACTCACAATATGTTCTTTAGCATGACATTTAATATCAACCTTTTGATCTCTATTCAACCCAAATAAAAATTTCTTCCTAGGAAGACATAACAATTTTTTAAAGAAAAATATCTATCCTCAGAAATTCGGTCAATAAAACTGAGTGCTCTTAGTTATCTTTATCCTTAGCCCACACTCTTATCTGATGCCCACAAGCCAGCTTTGGTCTAGAACCTTGTCTTATTGTGTACAGCTCTGAGTTAACATGTCCTGCCTCATGGCACGAATTACTGGTTGGACTTCCTGCCACAATGAAAGGGCCTGGCTTGCTTAAAACACAAGCAGTAGAGGTGTTTGTCTGCCCACATACATGAAGGAATATCAGTACAGCAGTACATAGGGAAAGGGGAAATAGCTTCTCCTTCAGTAGGGAAAGAAAAAAAAAAGGTCGTGTTTTGGAAACATTTGTTTCCTAAGTGACCTGTTGAAAATCATTCCAACATCATGAGTTTTACATTTTGCTTTCCTGTCAAAGAATGCAAGTTCAGTTGAACTGTTTTGAGGTTACTTGTATGTGAAACCCATGATCACCTACTGACCTTGGCCTGTACACCATTCCAGGAACACAAGGAGAAGAGTATTCCCTTGGTAGGACAAGTATTTATCTACTAACACAGGAGCCACTGAAGCTAAAACTGCAATTGCATGAAGCTGCAATTCTTCATACTGGGCAGCAGACCAGCCAGGAAATCCAGGCTTTTGATTTGGTTTTACATAATAAAGCAAAGCTGGCATCACATGATTTTCACTGAGGAGCTGCAGAGTCCAGACAAAGAAAAAGAGAGACAGTTTACAGGTTTCACAAGCCAGTAAGAAAAATCTAAAGCCATGAGTCAACTTTATCTATCCTACACTAACAAAATTATTTTTTTATTAAGAAACTATGTCATGAACAGTACAAGTACAGGCAAACTCTCTTTATATTTTGTATCTTTCCCACAGACTGTGGTTTGTTAAACTTTATTCTGTTCTTCAAGTGTATTTCACTAATGCTCTGCAGTCACTTGTCAGCAATTTTCGTAGCATGGTCTAAGTTTGTAACTTTCTAAAATAGAAATTGTATGCTGCTTTCCAACAGCAGGACTTGGGCTGAAGCTATGCATGAATTCTTGATTTGGAGAGCAGATAATTTCAGTGTACTTGACCATGCCAGATGGACAGATAACTAATTCTCATGATTCCTCTGTCTTTTTTTTTTTTTTTTACTTAGTGTCTGTTCTGTTCTAACTTACCTGTGCAGCAGATGGATCTTTAGATAAGACTCCCAGTACATGAAGTAGTAACTTCTTCATCTCAAAGTCCTCAGAAGAGTAGGTAAGTTTAAAGCCTTTTACCAAGGGATTTTGAAGTTTAACTATGAAGGAAATTGTTGATAAGTTACAAAAAATCATCATTAAAAGCAAAAATAGTGTAATTATGCAGTATGGAATCTCTTACCTTCATCAAACGTTGCAAGTACTATTAAGAGCTCTGCAAATCCACTTTCCTAATAGGCATTCAAAAACATACATTAATTAAAATAAATTGCATTGTAATTAAGACCCATGATTTAATTTTGGTTTTGCTTTTTTCTTCAGAACACAGATTTTAATGTATCCCATGGCAGAATAAATAGAATTTTATCAAAGAAGAAATCAGCCATTTGGACATTATACAAAAATAACTAACTGCAGTCCTAAGGGTACAATTAGTTAAACCCCTGTTTCATTCAATACAAGTCTGAACTTCTATGGGGAAGTCCCAAACACATGTAATCACTGCTATAATCTAACACAAGAAAAATGTATTCTCAGTACTCTTAGAGTTGTGTTTTTTTAAATGCATTTGTTCATATTTTACATCAAGGTCATCACTACACACGATTTTGTGGCTTCTGTTGAGCATACCAGCACACCAACACACTTCAGTGTATGTACAACTAAACATACGGTTCAGTTAAACATAAACTAAACCACTGCTTGTATGGGCAAGAAGCATTTACCAATATCACATATTAAAAGCTCAGAAAATAAAATCCAGTAAATCATAGCTCCTAGAGAGCTAACAGAAAACAATAATGTCTAATAAAGCTATGGATAGGACCAAGACCTGGAGGTGTCTGTGCAGCACACTGGAGGCAAAAGAGTTTTGTTTCTGAGGTAAGCAATTAGCAAACAGACAATTTTGTTCTAAAACAGAGTTAATAATTAATATCATTATGAGCTTTATATTTCATATATTTTACAGTTTGCTTGTGATGTGAAAACTGTCTTCCTTTTCAAAGGCTCAGATTCTTGTGCTGATTTCTGAACTATATAACATACAAGACTGATTTTTCTGAAGTTGCTTGGATAGTATATTAAAAAAAAGGGTACATTCTGTAGCAAATTTCTCTAGTATTATCTATAAGGCAGGAGTAAATGGCAATGTTAATGTTTTTTGTACCTGATATTTATACCTTGTAAAATCTCTAGACAGGCTGAGAGTACAGAACCTAAATTAAATTGTTTTAATATTTTCTTTGCATAGAAAAAATTTTTCTTCCTTTTAGTATAAGGAATTAAAAATACATATTCTGTTTACTTATCTTACAGAAAAAAATGTCCTGTTTCCACAGCCAGATAAACAATTTGAATGTTTTAGACATCAAATATGCTGCTGCAATTGTATAACAGACATTTCATACTAGTTAGTGTCAAATGAAAAACTTGAATGAAAAGTCTGTAACCTTCATTACAGACGATAACATCTGTTTAGTAATACAGCCAATTGGAAAACTTCTATTCAAGCAGAAAGAATTCCTGAACAACCAATAGATCCCCAGGGATTTGATTGCTTAATTACTCAGCATGTATGTCACAACTTCATTTGAAATTCTAAATCTGAACTGTAAAACAAGAGAGTAAAGGAATATTAACATCTATAAAAAATTAATTTCTCTACAGGTTTCTCATAAAAATTCTGGAATATAACAAAAGAATGAGTCATCTACATTGTAGGCAAGTTATGGTAGTACATTATGTGACCTAGCCTTTAAAAGAATTTATGTGCCTCTTATTAACTGGATCTGAGTAATTATTTTCTCAGAATCTTACTTAGAGCTCCTGAGCTGATTTTTCAACAACCCTTCTTTTTCCCAGTTATGAGGCACACACTGAATACAGTCTACATCTTCAGACAACAAATGAGATTTAGTGCGATACTCATTAAAAGAGAATGGCACGTTGAAGAATCTGTACAAGAATACAAGAGTTAACATACTCTTTTGCACATAAATAATGTTAATGCAATTTCCAAAGTATTGAATAAGGTTGATGCTAGTATTCTGGGCTAATAACCTACAGATTTTAAGTCTCTTTGAGGTACAGACAATTGCAGAAAGAAAAATGTTTTCTTGCTCAGCAAATCCAAGAAAAATAAAAAGTGCTGGAGACACAGTAGAAAAAAATTATAACGCTAATAGGGAAGAATACCGAGCCTGTAATAGCAAAGGAGAAGTTATTAGGCTCTGGAATACAACTCTCAATATACTTACAATCATAGCTGCTGCAGGGTTTCCAGCCAGCAATGTGGCAATCACCAAGAGGTCATTCCGGAGCTGACGATCGCAGTGCCGGAAGCCATGCATGAGAAGGTCTACAAATGCTTCTTGCAAAGCACTTAAAAGAAAATTAAATGTATTTTACCTCTTCATTTGGTATTCTAATGTTAGACACCTCTACATGTATGAATCCTCATTCAGCATCATACTTTTCAAAGCCTTAGGGTTTAACTGCAACAGAAATAACTTAAAACTTTATTATGAAATGGATTCTTTTGGGTACCACTAGACATCCAATTTATTCATATATGCAAGATGCATGTACTAAAAATTGAACCTTCCACTGTTTGTGTCATCATTAATTAATAGAAAGACACAGTATTTACTCAAACATGGAACTGAACATTGCTGAGTGATTACTGAGAATAAATAGTCTAATCTTAAACAGTAAAAGCAGTCTAACTCACTAAGGAAAAACCTGTTATTTAGTCCAGCAGAGGATTTAGTAATAAACCTTGTATATCATGGCACAGAAATTCCTTCTAATTTTATAACATAAACACTTCAACAGTGAAGGAATACCAGCCTGTTGAGCCTAACATGGGAGCTTGAAAATGCTGCAAATAACTTTCTTATGGTACAAAGCAATAGATAGGGCTATTCCTCCTGCACTATGCAGCAGACTTGTTCTTGCCCTATAAGAGCAACAACTATTAATACTGAAAACTTAATGAGGTTGTAATTAGAGACCCATTTGCATTTCTCTCAGTTAATTCCAAACAAAATGCCACAAAACAGAATGCTTTAGATGTCTCCAAAATTACAACATTAATTCATAAAATGCTCCCTGTACTTACCATACACATTCCAAGCTCCTGAGCTGATTAACAGCTTCTTCTTTTGAGGTGCTTTCTAGCAGGTTCCATAGGATATCTGAAGAATGGAACACCAGCTCTCCTGAGGGATCAGCACCATTTAAATACAAACAGAGCCTGCTGGCTGCTTGGGCCTTTATCATTAGTCCACAATTTATTCCTGAAATAATGAAAATCTGAGTAATTAATTCTCTCTAGGTCAGCAATTGTTTTAGGCATGTTGACAGAGCAAATGATCTAAGATCAATGGCAATGAGATTGTTGAAAGAACAGTTGGTACTAACCAGAGACGGAAAGACGCTGGAGAGCTTTAAGTACCCACAACTTCTCAGTAAGCTGATTTTCAACTAATGCTAGTGACAAAGAGAGAGTTTCTGCTAATCCTCCTAGTTCAGCCATCTCGATTTTATAGTTTGCACTTGCTGGCTGGTAACCTGCACACACAATAGCTTTAGTTACAATGCAGTAGTTAGAATGCAGTAACTACTCAGAATTTTCATTACTTCATGAAATGTTCATCCATTCTCAAGAAAGAATTGAGAATCAAGTATCGTATTTCAAGCAGTTAAGAAATACAATCCAATACACAGGAGCTGCTTTTCTGATATCCAAATAGTGCCTAAAACATATCCAACAGACTCATCCTCAAGCAGACTTAAATGCTATATAAACAAATTAATTGCTTCTTAGAATTTAGACAATGAAAGCAAAAGCAGGGTTGTAGAGGTGAAAAACTGCCTTCAGTCATGCATTAAGTTATTGGTGCACAACCTAATTCTCTTCTGTAGCCTAATTCACTAGAGAATTAATGCCTTCTATCATCATATTACTTAAAATAGGCAAATCCAAACTTGGATTTATGAGCTTGACTTTCTAATGTGTCCCTGATTTTACTGTCTATGCAAACCTGTATTTCATTACTGAATTATGGGGAAGGGGAAGCATTGAGAAAATAAATTTATATTTATATATGATAACTCATGAAAACAAAGTTTAAGCAGCTTAAATATATATGTGTGTGTGTATATGTGTCAAATGTCATGAAGTACAAGATTGATAAATACAGATAATGCACACGGTGAAATGAGTTTTAACTAAGCATAAACTCTGATAGGCTCCAAGCTGATATGACTTTATAGATAAGAGAACTGCAGGGTGAAACTCTGGCAAGATTTCCATATATGCTTAGAGATTAAATACTTGACTTAAAAAAATAAGACTGAAACACATTCTTCATTTCAAGATAACATATCTTTTTTTCTAAATCTGAAGAAAAAAAATAAAATTGCTAGATAACATTCACTTATCCTGATGGAATTATTTACAGATACAGAACTAAACACATACATAGCTGCTTGCAGGATTTGAGTCTTGTTTGTAAGGTAAAAACATATTTGAATGCTTTCATATTTCTAGAATTTTGAAAGGGCTGTAGAGCTGTAGCTTCTTTGGGCCTCCTAAAATAAATCAAAGCTTATGAGAGGGCACAGAACTAGTGCCACACTGCAGGAAAACAGCAGTGGAGCACACTGACATCAAGCATGTTCCTTGACCTGCACTCTCGAGCCACACTGTGGCAATGTTCACCTGAGGTTTGGCTGCCTATAAATCCAGTGCTGTCTCAGAGCATGTGATGCTGTGCCCCTCTGGGAGGGGATCTGTGACTGCCTCTGGCACCATCATAGGAGCCAAGGGCATTATATAATAGTAGCTTCTGATCATGCCTGAGTTCATGCACAGCCTCTTTCTGCAGAGACAAGTCACACAACTTATTCAAACCTATACTCAAATGTGTCCATATAATATGAACTAAACCAAATTTAGATGTGCTCAGATCTACCCCTCACAACACAAGTGAAACCAGAGCTGCTTCCCTCCAGACTACATATAAAAAGCCGAAAACTGCATTTCCCTTCTTGTAATTCTGATCCTAACTACATTTCTTCTCCCTCCATTATCCACATTGCAGAGATCTTGTATCACTTCACATTTTCTGGATGCTATTTAATGCTAATTCCATAACTGTAGTAATTAATTCTTTGTACACTGATGAGCTTATTTCAGAGTAGAGTGTGCACCTTTATATAAACATGTTAATTGCACATTTACCAATGCTATGTATTTAATATATGAAATACAATAACTATAGTTATAAAGAAAAGTTAATCAATAGCTAATTAAAAGAGGCATTTCAAAGTTGCTGGGTTTATTAAAAAAATAAAAATACTGTGCTGTACCTGGAAGGAGTTTTCCTGGTGGCTCCATATTATAAAAGCTAATAACACACTTACAGATTTGTACTTTAACTTGAGAGCTTGGCACTCTCATCAAGTAACCTGCCAGAAAGAGAAAGAAATGAAATTTGCAGACTTTACAAATTTTTTAGAAAGTATTCTTAACACAGTATTCCTTTTTTTATAGCACTTAGTCATGTCATTTTCTTTGGTCACAGACCCTACAAATCTGTAATTTCATGCAAAGTTTCATTATAAAATATTCAAGGGACAGAGACTCTCACACTGGAGAGGACAAAGGGGTCTCACAGAAGTAGCTTAAACTTAATTAAAAAGTTACCTTCTCTGCTTTATGGCTACAGATTCTTGTAAGACAATGGATGTTATTCCAGAAGTTGTGGAATTCTGAGGAAAGCTACTACACTAAGCTGTTGTCATCATTACCGTGTCAGAAACTTTTCCTCTAAGCAGATGTGTTATGAAATAAAGGGAGCATAGAAAGTGATCTTTTTCACAAGTGAAAGAGAATTTAATCTAGAGCTACCAATGCCTAATATGAATAATACAAACCATCTTTCACATTTTAATATCTTTTTGGACTTGTAACTCTAAAGAGAATGTGGAACCATCTGCAATCAGGTGGTCATTCTGCTGCCTACTCAGATCTGTGAAAATAAAGACTCCTAAAAGTATTTTTTTACCCATTTCAAGGACATTTCTTTCATGTGTGACAGGCTGATTGTGCTACCTTTCCACCATTTATGTCTTACTATTAATTGAGCTGTATTATCACTCCTGCTCTATTCTGAATCCTTTGACTTACAAAGAAAATACTTACAGTATTTTCTTTGGAAATCACAAATGTGACATGCAAAAAGACGTAAAAAGGTCATAAAGAGATATTTTAGTATTAAGAGGTCCAGTGACATTAAGACATGACTTTGACACCTTTTTCTCAACAGTACTCTGAAAAGAGATTTCTGAAGGACAGAAGCTCATGGCTCAGATGCCACAAGAAGCTGAAGCCAGAAACTACTACTCTTAGTAAGACATGGCATTAAACTGTCTTGTACTTCACCTTTGTAGGTGATAGTTCTCAGGCTTTTGGGTTTTGAAGGTCTGACCTGGGAGTCAGGAGTTATCACTGTTTATCACCCGTGTCTTCCACTTGGTTGCAAACAAGCAGGAACATTCCAGGTATCCCAGGTTTCACTGTTTATAGCAATATACCCATTTCTCAGACCAAAATGAAATGAAACAGGCTATATACAGGTTTAGTTCTTCATCTGTACTGGTAAAGTTTTCTCACGTAGCTTTTGACACTGACAGATAGATAATTCTGGTAGCTATACTGCAGGTTAGCTGCAGAGCAAAGTAAAAATTGTTTCTAATACTAAAAAGCAGAGAGGACTGAATAAATAATTGAAAAAAAATACCTAAATTTACTTAGGAAAAACAAGAAATTAAAATTGTGCTAATAATACAGTTGATTTTATTGTGGCATAATAATAATTTTATTGTGGCATATCAGGTTACACTCACCCAGTTGTGCAATGGATTGTGAAACTTCTCCGGAATAGTTTAGTTCATCAGATGATTTCTTTTTTTGAAAAGGTAACCTGCAAAAGTGAAATTTAACAATATTACAACTATGCTTTAATCAAGTCACCAGAAAAGTACAGTAGCTTTTCTCTTCTTTCTTGATCATTTTTGCAGATAAGGACACTTTTACTAGGATGAATGCATTCTTTGCCGTGCCGATTCTACGCTGAAAGCTCCAGCTCCACAACCTGCAATTACATGTTGGCAATTAGTGGTACATGTTCATAGATAATATTTTCATAATTGATATGATGCAATAAGACATGCTGAATAAACAAATGCCATTTAAACGTGGACTACTAAATCTTTCAACTTATACACTATCAGGCCATTGCAGGGCTAGGCTATGTACGGACACGTGCAGAGGTGGAAAAAAATGGATCATATTTCTGGGCAAGACATGTTAAAATGGATAAATGCAAAACCAATAAACTGACCCCAAATAGCCCAACAACACATTTATTTTTAAAAACAGGACACTTAGAAATACTCAATAACATACTCAAAATACTCAGGTACGACATAAATACGTAAGTGCTAAAAACTATCTAACAGTAAACATTACAGTATTATGCTAAGGTCTCTGCAGCACGTACTGTAGAAGCAGCTTTTCAGTAGGTTTACCTCTGTAAACACTGCCAGAGAAAAAGAAGGGAGAGAGCAAATAATGGAAGAAATGTTGGGGGAGGCAGGGGAGGGAGAAACAAGACATTGAAATAGAAGTGGGAAAAAGACAGCAGTAATGAAAGAGTGGAATATTTTACTGAAGAAATTAATGTATCTGAAACTGGATTAAAAAAAAAAAACAGCCCCTGCTTCTGGTTAAAGCCTTCTCTGTTATATGAAGTAGTAGTGAATTGTGGTGGAATTTCCATAGTACACAAATTAAAGCAAAACCCAAGGGTGCAATTTTCCAAAATATATTCATTGCAGAAACCACAATTAGTGCTGAACTGCTCTAACAGATGAAAAGTCCCACAGCTACATTTTATCAGCTTCATACTCTCATTCTCAGTTTTGTCATGCTTCTACCAAACACCAAGGAAAATTGAACTCCAGGATGTACCTCCTCATTCCCCACTGTGTGGCAGCAAAGAAAAGCAGTACAACTGAGCATGCTTAGGGAACTAAAAGATTCAGCTGAGAAGTTCTGCGTTTATTAAACCTAACAGTTGACAGGAAGCTATGTAAAAATGTATTTGAATATCTGTTTTATTATGCCACTAATTTTTTATCTGGTGGTTTGGGTTTTTTTCTTCCTTATTCTCTTCCATTGAAACGAAGTAACTGTAGGAGTAACTGTACTTACAAGCAAACCATGTGTAACTTTTCTGAATTATTGAGGAGGAAACTACTGACAACTGTGGATAACACCTCAATTTTATTTGACAGATTACTTACAGTATGACAACAAAGATTACCAAAAGGTCATGCAATACATTTTTAAAATAAATATAAATCCTAAATCCTGTTGAGGTTCATTCTCTTCTGTAATATGGTTTGTAATTTTGTAAAGCTTGCCTTCAGGTATTAAAGTGCCTTTGTGTCACCCTATGTTTTTAAACTCGCTTAAGAGCTCACTTGAAACAGCAAAACGTACCTCAGTACTACTTAGCTGCTGAATCTTTTGAGGCCAGCAGTCCCAGCATGACCTAGGCATTAAGACACCTTGGGGAACCTTGCTTCCAAGCAAACTGGGGCCAAGTACAACAGTTTTGAATTGTGTAATACGTAACTGCACAGATACTGAACTGCTAAAGTGGGTCTCTCCTTCATGTCAACAGAAATTGGACATAAGTAAAAGACAGTTAATGAAAAGCATGGATGATACAATGGATACCTTGCAGACACAGGTGCTTTGTAGATAGATGCTGTACAGATATGTCAGTTGCCTTAGAAAATATATAAATCCATTAATAAGCAGTGTCTCAATCTTGAAAAGAGGGGCTGAGGTACTTACCCAAATAATTTAATAAGTTCACATAAAGGCTCAATGAAAGCTTCTTGTTCATTCACTTTTTCTGCACACAGGTTAAGAATTTTGTTAATTTGTGCTACATCCTCAAGGGGCTTTTAATGAAAAATTAAGGAAATCAGATTGTACCACTACGAATCAGAAGAAATAGCTGAAAACTGTATTCATCACATTTCAAAGACACAACCAAGAAAAAACAAGACCAATGCTTCCAAAGTTAGGAGTTTAAAAGAAGCATGTGAGTCATTACTTAGGCTTTTCGAAGCAGCCTTACTTTTACAGAAGTACAAATTTTGCAAACCCGATTTAGGTGTGTTCTCAGCTGAACTCACTGGAAGTTCAGCACTAAATTTCTAAAAATGTAGGATGAACAGGTTGTATATCACAATGTCAGATCTAAATTCTGAGACAGTCCTATGGTAATTAAATTGTTTTCTACTCTAGCCCCAAGTGCCTAACTGAAGTTTGAAAATCTGGACCCAAATACATACCGAGATTATGTAATTTAGGGTAGAGGCACAAATCAAAACTGAAGAGATAACTGAGACTGAAAAGTACCAGCAATCCACTGACTCACAAAAACTGCCTTTAAGTACACAACTCAGTTGTGAAGTAATGTGATACCTTAAATCACTGTGCAATTACCTGAACTGTATGAAATTATTCACATTTTTTCCACATGCCCACACCCTCCCTAGTACTTCTCATTATTAGAAGCCTTTCAGTTTGTACTGTAAATATGAAAAAGTTACTGATAAATTAGTCTGACTTCATTTTTCTTTAAATTGCCTCCTTACTGGAAGTCATTGCTATTTTATCTGCTGTTTCTTAAGTAGTGGCAACTATTGTGCTTTTCTATTCTGAGTTGAAAGCACACCAGTTACATATTGGATACTTTGAGCCACTGTATAGGTGAGAACCCTCTATTGAATTTTGTGACAAATTAATTTATTATCCAAGAATCTTGCCAACCTAGCAACCTTGGCTGTGTGCACACAATGAGGCCAGTGATGAGAATGTACATGGATCATCCCTGTTCACCACGTGGAAGAACAGTACAGCATCAAATATTTTGCTGAAAAGCCAGAGTATTACCATACATAAAACACCATGACTTCAGAATCCTATGATGGCAAAAAGGATACAAGCCCATATTCAAAATGCTTGACTACCTTCTTGAGAGTTTTCAGCTGCTCTTTTTCCAAATCTTTCTTAAGTAAAAGAATGAAAAGCAGTTAATTGCAGTTTGCCTCAGAACATTAAATGATTATGCTTATCCCCTTTTAAGTTTAAATGAAAGTGGAAACCAGATTAAAAAATTTACAAGACACAATGAAACTCTGAAAGTGCTTTGCAGCAGGATTAACTCCATGATAAATCCTCATTTCTAAGTATGAAGTCAGTTTTCTTGTAACTGAAGAGGCTTTTAAAAACTCCTGTTCAAATGTATGAACTCTTTCTCTCACATTCTCTGGGATTCATTGTAAAGCAAATTTTCTTCACCTCCCTGGAGAACTCCTAGCAATTAACTTGGGCAATTCCATAAATTCATTACATACTTTCAATAAATTTGTATGAATATCTGTTTCCCAACTGTAGGTTTCAGTACTCTAAAATTCTCAAAAAGGCTAGAAATTCTGCATGGCTAGTTTTTGCATGTACATAGTTGTGCGATCTTCTCTTTCTCTACGTATTTTTTAATATAAAACCAGAACTGACACAATTTTCTAATTACAATGATCATCTGCAGAAGCATTCAAATACCAGAAGAAATACTCAGCTTTGAGCTCTGTAGCTCCAGCCACCTGTGCTGGATATAATAAACCCATCCGAGTTTACCCAGGGTGGGTGCTAAAGTAACTGTATAAAGCATTTGTTTAAGCCCCATTACTCCCCGTGTAACTGAGATAGCGAGGTATCAGGGTTACTTACTGAGCTGTCAGGGCTACTGAATGAGATATCAGGGTTACTTACTGAGCTCTCAGGGCTACTGAATGAGATATCAGGGTTACTTACTGAGGTATCAGGGTTACTTACTGAGGTATCAGGGTTACTGAATGAGCCAGAACTTTCGAGCAGTTTGATGACGAGATCCAAATCCATTGATCTCAGTGGTGCATCCTGAAAAAGCCACACTTTTAACCTTTTCACTTTAAATTTTGAGATTTTGCTTTTAAGGTGCTTAAATTGTGAAGCGGCTACGTTATACCAAATGAATTTACCGATGGACGGGTAAACCCAGGCTGTGTGCAGAGCAGAAACCGGGGCTTGTTCCCAGGGCAAGGCTGGGCAGGGCAGGGCAGGGCAGGGCAGGGCAGGGCAGGGCAGGGCAGGGCAGGGCAGGGGTGCCCCTGCCCGAGGGAGAGCTCACCTGGGCGGCGTTCGGGCCGCTCCTGCGCCGCTGGCCGTGGCTTCGAGAGGAGCTGGAGGCCGAGGAGTGGGAAGCCGCCCGTGGGCGATAGGGCTCGGCGGCAGCCAGCGCGGCCATGGTGTCTCCGCCGCGGCGGCAGCGCGGCCCGGCCGTTGCCGTGGCAGCAGCGCGGCACCTCCTCCCGGCACCGGGGCCCGGTCCCTGCGGCCTCGTTCCGCTGCCACAGCTCTGCCGCCTCCCCCGCGTTTGACGCCTTCCTCCAGCCTGCCAGAAAAGTCACTCCGCAGGCTTTAGCTGTGGACGCGACCTCGGCGAGAAAAGCATTTCCCCACCCCGTGCGGTGCAGACGCTCGGCGGCTCCCACAGGCTGGGGAGCTGGAAGGGAAGAATCTGGTCGATCCGTAACAATTAATAATGAAAAAACCCTCCAGGAGAGACCACCATGACAAACCCCAGAGAGGAAAGCGCTGCCTGTGGTAGCCTCGCAGCGGGGAGGAGGGCGAGAAGAACCTTTTCTCTGCATAGACCAATAGAGAAAAGCAATAAAGGCAGGGACAGAAGCGTAAGGGATGTGGATATGTTCTACGTGCAAACAGCGAGCAGCTGCTCGACGCTCAGTTGACAGCTGAGATTCAAGGACAACACAGCTCTTGGTGTGCTCCCAAGTACTCTACAGGACTGCTCACTTCAGCTGCCCTGCCTAGGATCTGGATACACTCTGGACAAGATGCACACCTCTCACGATGGATGTGCACATATCCTAAGTCTTCGAGTGCAGGCACTGTCAGTGCCAACCTGTTTTCATTAGCAAATAATTAACTACAGTGATTCCAAACAAAAATTTGAATATGTGAATAGATTTACTGAATGGTAAGATAGCTGAGTAAACCTCCAGACATCTTTAATATGAAAAGAAGTGATTGATAACAATCAATGAAGACACCATTATGCCTCCAACTATAACCAATACAGTTCTTATTTTCATTTTTCCCCAGTTTATATGCTACACCCCTCCCATTTCATACCTGCCTTCTGCAGAAATAAGGTGCATATCATGTTTAATACTCACATATGCTATAGAATTCTCTTTTCATCAAAGGGAAAATACACAATATTGTATATTTGTGTATACACACAAATACCCATGCACACTGTATTTAGTAGAAATTCATCCTGTATGCAACTCCAAAATGATGGCAAAAATATAGTCTAGCATAGTATGGGACTCTTAATTTAGAAAATGCTATGTGCCCTTTGACATCCATAACATGTTGAGTTGTGATCACAGGAGCACAGGTCATACAAAGGTAGGGCCTGTGGGACATTATACAGTGCCCTCGCCTGATGGGACCCGTCAGTTGCCAGTGTTGGAGCTGACACTTTCAGTATTTGACACTTTTCATCCATCCATGTACACACAATTCTTTATTAACCACTTTGCTGGCCCTTCCATGTTCTACTTAAGTATTTGTTTCTGTGAACATTCTGTTTTCTATTTGGGCTTACATGGGATGGAATAAGATTTTCTATTAAGCATCTGAAATTAATTGTGCTGACAATGCTTATATGTCTGCAGGCATTTAGCTGAACAACTGGATTATATAGTTTTTCTCTTGGTGCCAGATAGGAACTGAAGTTACACATATTCACAGTTTTAAAGCCTATATAAAAAAAAACCTGCTAACATTTATTTTTATTTTAGCTTAAATGGTCTCAAGTTTTGTTGCTCTGTGTTTCGAATGACAAATGTATAGAGAATATACTTAAATTGGGCAACTTAGTCTGTAAATTATAAGCTTAGGTCACATGCCATTTGTTGGCTCACTGTTCCAAAGATCATGTTGCAAAGCTGAATTTACTCACTGTGCACCTTCTTCAAAATGAAGCTTTGAAAATTTAGGATGAAAGCTACATTGTGCAAATTCAGCTACAGGGATTCTGCTGCCCTTGGCAAATGGCAAATGCCCATCCTCAAAAGCATGCAAATGTGAAAATATTTACTCAAAAGTTTTCTGCCCCAAAGAGGCTTATATTGTATTTTTATCACATCTACCTCTTCCATTGGTAATAAAAATATTTGAGACACCAAGGCTTTACTTATGAGAATATCAAATTTTAAGTTTTACAAATGCTAAGCTATATGTTAAAAAGATAGACAATGTAAAGAGGATTTCTGTTTTGACTGAGGACAAACTATTTTGGTGTGAAGACAGTTCAACAAACTCTATTCTTGAGGTAAAACTTAAATTTCATAAAACCACAGGATTCTGTGTGTAGGACACATCTGCGTGTTAGAAGATCAAGGTTACATATCTAGGTGTGCCATTAATCTCCTGCTGACTTTGTTGAGTGAATTATTTTCTCTACCACTCTATTGGCTGTTTTACAAATCAGGTTGCAAGCTTTTGAAGGACATTATTCAGTATATATCTTTCATGTGCTGCAATGAGGCTCTTCAGCTCTAGTCAAATGATGTCCTTTCCTTGGCTGTACCGAACCTGTAGACTCTGTCCAGACTGCACTCTTTATCAAATATGACATTGAGGTCTTTAATGTACGGAAATCAGAGTCTTCTTTAGTCTATTGACTCCTTGACTTCCTTTTCATTCTTTTTTTTTTTTGGGTTTTTTTTTCTTTTGTCTGTCCTGACAGACCTCCTGTGTTTGATATTCACAGAAACAAAAAGTAAAGGACCTGTGAAGTGGCTGGCAGTAGAGTTTAGAGTTAACGTTAAACCTGTAAAGTCAACAGAGCTTCCAACATCTGGATTTACCTGCCTGTACTATTAAATTACAGTGTTCAGGTGACTGGGTGGTATGGAATTGAGGGGAACTTTCACACCGATCTTTATTATTGTAAGGAAACGCAGTTAATCACGGGACACAGAACTTACGCTCTTGTACAGTACAAGGTAAGGCTGGTCCAAGGTGTAGGTCTGCTTACACCAGTACCCAGCTGCTGGCATGGTAACAACATTCAGTAGAACAAGCAGAAATGGGGAGATTAAAAAAATAAAAGCCAAGAAAAGACAGACTTCAAGGTCCAAAATGTTACTGTTATGTTAGGCATGGCACAAACAGATATTAAATGAATTTTAGAAATACCTATATTCCGTCTGGGAGTCTGGGAAGGCTATGTAATCTAATGTGAAAGCAATGCAAATGCTGCCAGCTCCACTGACCCATGCATCTTTACTTCTCTGAACTCAGAACAGTTTATGCTGCTGACCTACAGTTAAGCAGGATTATACCTCTCATGTATTGTTTTCCTCTTTCCTCTTATGCTGGCATAAGCTTCTTACGAAAAAAGTTCCGTATTTCCACATGAAGGACTGCAAAGTGCTTCACCTGTTTGTTTCATTCAAGGAGTAATGCTTTTTCATACACACAACCAGTCACCTGGCAAACTTACTAGCAGTGCCTAGCAGTCTCATCATGGCCAAACTTTTTGCTGAATGAAAAGTGGACTGAATATATGTTGACTGTACTGTAGTGTTCACTCCTGTGTTCTGAAAGCATGGAGAGTATCTTAGAGTAGGATAAGGGATATAGCTATCCAGGATGTCTGTGTGAAAAATCTGTTCTCCACACATTGAAAAAGAAATAAGTTGCCCTTAGAATATTTTTATAAGCCCATATTCAAGTTTCATCTCTCAGAGAAAATGTTGATCAGAGCACCCACGTATTAGAAAGAAACACAAACTAAAATTTATTCTGCATAAGCACAGAAGAAAAAGCAAAATAAATTACATTGATTTTTATTGATTTTTGTGCAAAACACAGTCTATGGAAAAATAGATAAGAGCATTACTAATAATTTATAATAGCTCTGTTCAGAGAGACAGCACACACAGTCCGACAAACACAACTACAAAGAGAATATTACACATGGGAGACATATTATGCTCACTGTAAGACACTGCCAGCAAGGCATGAAAAACAGTATATAATGATAGAGATCATTGTTCAAGTCAGGTAAATGTGTCACTTATTTTAAAGGCTGTATTCTAATTAATTCAAGCAGTATCATAGGGTGATACAGTATCAGTTCTGCAACATTACTCATTATATTGATAGAAAATACTACAGGGTGAACAGCCAAGAAATCAAAACCTTATGTATTAGGAGATGCACTGTCTGCAAGGATCTATGCATATGCATCCATTACCACTGCACACATGAAAATATTATACTGAAAAAGTCTAACTAATTTTTATGCACCTGATATATCCAACTTTCAGAGGAAAGCTGTTTCCTAACTATATTCATACCTGTGAAATTTATAGCCACTTGGGAACTCATTGCCTTATATTAATTAACAATTTCCTTTAGTGCTAGCTGGGCAGCTAATACCATACAGACACGGAGACATACTATTTTATAGGCAATTAATGCCAAATAAAAATATGAATGTACTTTCTCATGTTGGCACATAATATAATTCACAATGTTGGAACAAAAAACTAAATGCCGCACCAATTCACAGTAACCATTGCCACAAGCTAAAGAACTTGCAAAACAATTACAGAATAATTAATGTCTAAATAACTCAGGAACTATAAATAATTCAAGAACATGTGTACTTAATTAACTTGTACATAGTTGCCACAGTTATTAGAATTGTAAGATAAAATTAAAGACATGTGGAACCTGTAATAGAACTCTATTTTAGACAATGTTAAGAAAGAATACCCTAATATCCATCGAAAACAAACAACCCATTGCTAAATACAGAGGTTTCCGTTTTATAATATGTGTACAATCTGTATCACATATTAAGCACTATTTTTTTTACTGTACAATATGTAAGAGAAAGTAAGCTTATTTCATTACCTATTTTCATTAGGCAGTTACGCAATTTATGTAAAGCTACACAAAAATATTTTTATAGCAGGCTATTCCTCAAAATATGTATTTATCCTCCTAAGTAACTAAGATGTCAAAATGAATTTATTTGTTTATATTTAGGCAATCAAAACTAAACAATTAGCCTCAGGTATTTTTCCAATGGGAAGTCCTATGGTGAGTCCTATAGAAATCAATGTGTTTGGTCACATGATTAAAGATCCCCTGTGGGACTAAAACATATGCTGGATATAAAGTTTGCTAAATGCATCAGTGTCGTTTTACCTTCAGACTTAATAGTGTCTTGTTAGAATGAATTGGTCCTTAAAGAACACCACAAAATATTAAATCACAAGTCAACATCCTATTCCAGTTAGAAATAAATACATGTCCTAATAGGAAACCATATGTCATTTCTGTAGCACAATTATTTCACAAAATGTCTTCATATAGTTGATCTAAAAATATTATATATGTATTAATACTTCAATATTTCAACTTTTCAAGTAATGTATAAAATTAAAACTAATTTTTTATTTTCTACACACAGTTTGAAAAAAGGAATTAATTATCACTATTCTCTCCAGACACCTTTGGCAGTTTATAATTCAGCAGCTTGATCATTCTTGAATAAATTTAATGAAGTAATTTTTTGCATAGGAAAGAGGGCCAATACATTTCTGTATATACTGTCAGTGGATGCATTACAGTACAATAGCTATGAACTTTGACAGTAATTTTAAATTAGTACAATATCATAGTTCTGCAACATTATCTCCATGGCATCAAAATAATTAGATAACTGTAGGGAACATGAATGTTAATTACATATTCTACAGAAGTGCAAAATTATTATAAAATAATAGCAAGATATTTAATTTTGAAATGTGGTCAAATTGTCAACAGTAACATTTTCTGCCTAAATCTATTCAGAGGTATAAAATTTTGCTCTGAGTTATAGCAGCCCATTCTAGACATTTTAATTAGGTTTCATGCATAGGACTGGGGTAGAGCATAGCATGGTATTTATCCTGTTAAAATTCTCCAAGATTTTGTGTGTTCTAAGATTTTTTTACATTAATTTTATTAAAAGGAATGAAGCACAATGCTTCAACTTTTGTGGTTTCACTCTGCAATAATGGAATAGGGAACAGTCCTGGACATTCAATTCTGCGAGCCTTTTAAGAAATATACACTTTTTGGTAGTGGAGTGTAATTACAGATGAAGTTAAGTTAGAAGTTGTAATTGTTACTTGTTCTTAATTTTTACGTGAAAATCTCATTTGTACTAGTTTATGTTCCTGTCTGTCTCCAGCAAGGACAGGGTTTTCACTTCATGTCTAGAATATCTGATAAAACAGTATTTCACTTGATTATCACCACAGTGGCACTGAAATAGCTGCATATTGGGGGAAGAATAATAGAATAAGTACCCCGAAACAAAGTGATTTGGTTTTGGAAAAAAGAAAGAATACAAATATTTTTTATTTATTTGATAGATTTACTGAACTTCTTTTTCCTTTTTCTTTATTTTTCTGTAAAAAAATGGGAAAGTTTCAAATTTCTAAAACGTTTGATAAATTTTTGGAAGATGTAGCTATGAAAATACAGTAGTCCAGAGGCAGCACCTGTCTTAAATAACTCCAAAATTATTGATTTCCAAGAAGCTGAGAGGTTATGCTAGGAAAAAAATCACTGGACACCTGCTTTCTTTTTGGAAGCATCTGCTATGTGTCAGCTATGAGAGACAAGTCTCAAGGACATTAGCCTGACCAATTATAGCTGTTATTATAATTTACTTTTCCAAAAATGGTGAAATAAAATGAATTCTTTTCCTTCCAATTGATTCCATACCCACAGCTTAAAAAGGAGAATAAATCTGAGCTTTCCAACTACTTGTATTTGTGAACTAAAAAAAATTATCAAATTTATGTTGATGCACATGACATAGTTGCTTTTTTCAAAAAATGTTTTCACGAACCTCCATTTTCAAAAATAATCCATTGACCTCTCATTCAATACAAAACATGTTTAGAGACATATAAAAATGCTTTAATTCTGAAAAAAAAACCCATGCAAGTATTTTATTTTTCATGTCTAGATTTGAACATGCTTAAAATGAAAGAAAGTTCAACTGCCTCTCAATTTGTAACAAACCCAGAATATACACATGCTTGATGTGTAAATTTGAGGTATTTGGATACTAAAATAAAAATTAAATTATTGTAGATATTTTGAATTTGAAATGAAATTAAGAACAACTAACATGAACTCTTTAGGCTTAGGTTGGTGTAACTGCGGGCAGAGTTTAATTCTAGAATCTTCTTTTTCTGTGAAGCTGTTGGTTTCATTACAAGCAGAGATAATGAGATTTACAGGACCAGTGATGTTTAAGGATAAATTCAAGCTTAATTCTGTGTATTTCTGACATACGATACTATGACAGATTCTTCCAAAGTAAAAAACAGTAAGAGAAGGTTCAGCTAAGAAAATCAGAGATTTTAAAGAGCGCAAATATAGGTAAGAAAAATATACTTTCATACAAGTAAAAAAAATTAGGACCAAATACACACTCTGGTTTACTGAAATAAAAGTTTTGCTAATTAAGCAGTAGTAGCCTGAAGGTAGGAGTTGAGTTTGGCTATTCTATTAGAGTAATTACTACTAACATAGCAATATTAATAAATAATTGTGAACATTATTTAGAATCCAACAGGAAATGCAAATGTCAAGGTTTAGAGATAAATTAGTTTTTAAGTATAAGAATAGTAATTTGGTTTTTCAAAACTTCAGGCATATCCCAGAGATACTTGTTGTAAAAGTTAGACCTTTATATAAAAATAGAAGTTTGGATTTTCACAAAAAGATACTAAGAATTTAAGACACATTCTGGATAATTCACATATAATAACTGAAACTCCAGTATAGACACATACAGAACATGAGTATTGTGATGCTTCCAACATACTGGAAGTTTCACAGTGAAAATATATTTCTATTGTTGCTGACTTACCAGCTTTTCTTTTTGTTTTGAAGTATTTCCTCATATTTTAAAATAAATTGAAAATCAGAAACTAGTTTGCACACATATCTTTTTATAAATGTATAGCACTGTTTTGAATCTTCATTATATGATGTATGGAAATAAAGAGATGCCAAAGGTCTAAAATCCTATGTCCTTTGGGGAAAAAAAAATGATATTAGTTCAATACCCTTTGCTTACAAGATGTATGATCACACCATAATTGAAACTGGGTTTGCATATTCAAATAATGGAATAGTGTAAAACCACACACAAATAAATATTACTGTACATGTGCAATACACTTGACCAAGTGCTGATGCTGCACCTGGGTCAGGACAACCCCCAGTACCAATACAGGCTGGGGGATGAAGGGATTGAGAGCAGCCCTGCCCAGGTGGACTTTGGGATGCTGGTGGGTGAGAGGCTGGACATGACCCAGCCATGTGCACTCACAGCCCAGAGAGCCAAATGTGTCCTGGGCTGCATCCAAAGCAGTGTGGGCAGCAGTGGCAGGGAGGGGATTCTGCCCCTCTGCTCTGCTCTGTGAGATCCCAGCTGGAACACTGCATCCAGCTCTGGGGTCCCTGCACAGGAGGGTCATGGACCTGGTGGAGCAAGTCCAGAGCAGGGCCACTAAGATGTTTAAAGGGCTGGAGCAACTCTCCTGTGAGGAAAGGCTGAGAGAATTTGGTTTGTGCAGCCTGGAAGAGATGGCTTGGGGGTGACCTAATTGCAGCTTTCCAGTCCCTGAAGGGAACCTATAAGAGAGCTATAGAGGGCAATGGCATGTAGTGACAGGACAAGGGGGAATGGCTATAAATGGAATGGCTATAAACTGAATGAGAGTGGCTTTAGACTAGGTATTAGGAAGGAATTCTTTACTGTGATGGTGGTGAGGCACTGGCACAAGTTGCCGAGAGAAGCTGTGGACACTCCATCCCTGGAAGTGGTCAAGGCCAGGTTGGATGGGGCTTTGAGCAATTTGGTCTAGTGAAAGTTGTCAAGGCCCATGACAGGGAGAGTTGGAATTTATTGATCTTTAAGGTTCTTCCAACTGAAACCATTCTGTGATTCTATGATTCTGTAATTGTTACAAAGTAATTTGTTTCAAATCCTGGTTATTTTCTAAATAGTTTACTTTATATTCTGAACTCATTAACCCAGAAATGTGGTTTTAATAGAAGAAATACTGCCCAGAAAACATGGTATTAATAAACACTACTCTGACACATATGCTCCAAGACAAAGAAATGTCTGAAAGGCCTGGCTATAATAAAATACTGTTGTGATATAACTGTGCAAAAGAACATTAACAATGTTTTATTTCACAATCATCTGCCATCTTTAATCCAAAACAAAAATATTTTTGTAATTATCAGAAGTAGTAGTCTTCTAGTTATAAACTTCTTATAGTTTGGTTAACAGCTTCTACTATATGCCAAGCAAGAGACTTTACAAAAGACTCCTGCTTAACTAAACTCCTAAAAACGCAAGTTTATGACAAAAAAACCCAAGCCCAAACATGTACAACAGTGTTAACAAATATCATCACATTACAGTTATCCTTTCTGGGGAAAGATGTGGAACAGACCCAGTTACTTCTTCAATAACATGGCTTTTCTCCCATCCTCTTCGAATTCTCCTCAGTTTTCTACTTACACATGGCAAAAGTAAGATGATCTTACCTAGAATTACAATGGAAGGCAGAACAAGCGCAAGAACAAAATTTGGTGGTGTATAAAATCTGTAATATTCTTCTTCAAAAGCTCTCTTCCATCCGTAAATCAGTACGTGGAAAGTACTTATAAGCAGAGCAATGTATCCAAGTGTGGACTTTGAAGAAAGAGAAAACAGGAAAAAAAAAGATATAATAGTACTTGGTCCATCACCTGACAGCTCTAATACATTATTTGCATTATTTTAACATTTCAATTAGATATCAAGTTAAAATCTCTTACTTACTCACTACAATTAATTAGCAATATGTGATTTTAAGTTCATGAGCACTGAGCATAGCATCTCTGCTAACATATACAGGCCTTAGCCAAAGCTGAAATCACGTCTGCCCAAATTCTAAGTAATGGAAGTCAACTTCAGGATATGTACGCCAATGAGGAACAATTCAAGTGTAGTTACTGGAACAACATCCCTTGTGATTGGAAATTAAGTTTCCTATTTCTTAACTATGAGGATAGATCACTTCCAAGATTCCTTATTATAGAACAATGCAATTCTGCTGGAAGAGATTTGGCCTAAACTTGCATATTTTTATTGCTCTGAGATGTGCAGCTTACTTCTTCCTCACAAAGGCCTACATCCACTTGTCTGATGTTAGCATAAACCAATCCTTACCTTCTCCATCAGTTGCTGACTGGGAATGGGAGTATCTGAACTGCAAGGCTTGGGCACAATAGCACAAAGCAGTGGTGCAGTTTACCATAAACAGGCAGTGCTGGATAAAAGGTGAAAGAGAAAGTTCCCACAGCAGCCTGCAGAGGGCTGACCTCTCAGCACATAATCTAGAGCTTGCCACAGAAGGTGGTGATAATAGGAGTCACTCACCAGTTCTGTGCATCTGCCTTTTTAAGGACCCTGTAAGCATAATACTTTGCAGACTTGACAATGCATTAACCTTAACTTTCCCTAACCATGATAAAAGAAGACTGCTATGCTTTGACTTCTGGTGGTGATCAAATGAAGAAAAACTCTTTCTTGGCCAAAACTGATGAAATGACTAATTTGGCTGGGAAACGTTTTTAGAAAATCATTGCAACAGAGAATGAGTATTAAGAAAGGTAACTGGCTACCCAAGTATGGTTTAATTCCAGTAAACAGACAAGCAAAGAAAAATGCAGCCTAAGAGTTAATAGGTAGTGAAAGAATTAATTCCTACTATTTCAAGTTAAAGCAGTTTCTAGGGGAAGAAGAATGTCTGAGCTAATACTATTTGCAAGGATTCACAGGTATAATGGTATTAAAGGAAAATACTTTTGTTGATTTCTCAGGATTGGTATCAAGCTTTTTGACTTGCCAATATTTATGTATCTTTTTTGCCAATGGTTTCAGGGCCATGTTGTTAAGCTTTAGATATGCTGCATACTTTTTTTCAAAAAAAACCGATTTGCTCCCAAAATATCCCATAGTAAACAAAACATTTAGAGAAACACTTGAGGATATGAAAATGGCATATGCAGTATCTGAACGGAACTTCTGGTAAGAAGTTTGGACAACAAACAATACTATTAAACCTGATGTTTTAATATGTTATTGCAGACTTTTGTTGGTATGACTGTCCTGAATTCATTGTTATATCACTGCCAGCAGGGAATAGGGCACAAGTGAATCATATCCCTCATTTCTTCATCAGGATTACTGATCAGAACTTTAACAATTCTTGAAAAAAGAAATGGAAGGAAAATATACAATCATTTCCAATTGTTTTTATTTTAGTGCTTATTTAAATTCCATTTGCAGTCTATAGTTTTGAGACATCTATATGTGTCTCTCTATCTAATGGTCAAAATGGAAGGTAAGAAGTAAATCAGTACATTTTAAACTAACACAAGGACAAGAAAAACATACGATGTACCTTTATTAGGTTCTTTTTTTTTTTGCCCTGTGGAGAGTTTTTTTGTCCTGCATAGTGGACAACTTCAATCACAGATCTAAAAAACTAACAAAGACATTCCTATATGAGCTTCTGTTAGCTACCAATGCTATGTCCTAAAACTGGGCCCTTAATTACCACTACCAGGCACCAGAAGCTAATTCCTTTAAGAGCAGAGGACTTCTGAAAGCAGCAAGAAGCAATACAATTTCTTCCCTGGTAAATTCATATTGAACAGTGAGCAGCAATATCAGTTGTAAATCTTGAGAACTCTCTGTCTGGGCTTTGGGACAGCTGCTGGGAAAAGGAGAGAAATATCTTTGGTTGCTTTGCTTCCTTATCTTCTGCAATACTGTGTTTCCTGAAAGCTGAGTAATAGATTAGCACATTTCCTATGGACTCCCCAATCTTTTAGCTTTTCTCTAAGTCCTCCCTGTTTTGTTTCTTTTCCTTCCTGATCAAAGTCAGCTTTTAGGGAAATTGGAAATATGGGAAATTCCCAGCTAAGACTATTGATAAACTGGACAAACTGGCATTGTTTGAGAAAGGAACCAACAAAAGTTAGAAGAGCAGGAAAGATGAAGAAGAAAATCCCCTAAAATATTACCAGCAAGATGTACATATATAGAGACAAAAATGAACTGTGGGGAAAATCTGAGTCAGGAATTTCTACGTTCACAATGGTCGAGTAGTTCCAAGCAATTCATATACACAAAAGCTGTCTTCTAAATTCTACATTTGCGCAAGATATACTTCAGATTCTCCCACTAATAGGATATTGCTAAACTTATAAACTGTCTGTAGTAACTGACTGGAATCTTACCCATAATCTTGCTAAATTTTCAGGCCTCAGTCTTCTTCACTCTGGGGAAAAAGTATCCTATTTTGTGGGAGAACCAAGGCGGGACAGCTTTTCCTCAAAGTGTATGCACGAGAAGTATTTCAGTAACTCTGTCTCCAAAAAACTTTAGGATTGTGCTAGCAGAGAAAAGGAATATCTCCAAAAAGGTCAGCTTCCTCCTACACAAATGTCAGGTTTATGTTGTTTTTTGCTAAAAAACATGAAGCTTAGCTTTCAAAACCAGTCTGCTCTGTCCGTTGCCACTTTTAAGTGATGGGTTTTAGACTTGATGTCTTAGACTGGAAAACAAAAGCAGCAGTCATTTATGTTTACATTATATATTTAAAGTTTAACTTCCTGCACAAGACTGAAGTACCCAGTGCTGCACAGCTTACAGGCAACATTCTCCATTTCCTTGAATTTTACGTGAACACTCAAGGACTGGTTTCAAAAAATGCCTTTTTTTCTGTTTGCAGGGTGTTGGTTTAGGCTGTTTATTCTGCCTGCTCTGACAAAACATGAATTCTTTTGTATTTCTTGCCCATGTTTTCCTTTGCTCCTTGTCCAAATATATTTAGATAAGAAAAAGAAGAGTACTGAAGTGGCATTTAAAAAAACTCATGCATTAGTTTATCACATCCAGCTTTCTTACCTACTGCTTTTCTCAGTGAACTTCAACTCTGGGTCACGTTAAGGTGACTGCAACTGCAAAGTATCATACTAAGCTTCAATCATTTAGGATCTCCTACTGAGAAAACTCTTTATCCCTGTCTCATTCTGTGGTTCCTCTACGTTGGTGTCATGAGGGTTTCTTTCAAAATCATGATGAAATATTCAGACCTTTGTTTTGTATAGTGGTCAGCCTTGTACTGTAGCAATTCCAGTTACCTGCTGGTCTTTTAGCTCCTTCTAGGACTGACACAGTAAGTTCCATTTGCACTATTAAACCTTATCACATCTCACTTTGTTTATATTCATACTTTGAGCAAAGGAGTGCAACCCGCACTGCTTGTCCTCTCAAAGCCCTTTTTTCTTTATGAAGCAGGCCGGAATTTTTGGGGCTGCTGACACCTGTGTTTGAAACCAGGCTTGGTAGTATGGGGGCACCTCCAAAATAATTTGAGGTATCAAAGACAGCAATGATTTTTATGCAAAAAACATTGACAATTGGGTTTTCTTTAGGAAGACTCTGTTAGAAGTCTGTTTGAACTGCTGTAGGTTGGGGAGATGCTGCTGTACTACTGGAACAAGGCTAGCCTATACCGTACATGTTTGTTAATAAACTCAGAATTTCCTAGCAGGACTCAAGACTAAGTATGTTCTGGTGGTAAAACCCTTTAGAAGTGGCCAGACCATAATTTTGATGAAACTGCATTTACTAAGATGGGCAAACAATAGTGTGTTGTTTTCAGTGGGAAGTGTTGAGATGAGAAACTGTCTGAGTGTGCTGACTAACTGATTCTTCATCTGTCAGATGTGAAACAAGTTCAGCAACTGTTGCAGCAAATCATCTGAGATTCAGGACTAAAGCTAGAAACATACCGCTTTTCCCAGCTGAAAAAAAAAGCAGCATTAGGATGATGGGCTAGTAGTTCCATTGTTTCTCCCCCTGACTTAGAGAAGATTAAGAAATTTAAGTTCAATTTTCCTTCATTGCACTACACTTTAGTAGAAGAAAAATATCGAAGACAGTATTACAATGTTTTATCTGTTCTACTTGCATACTGGGTACAGCGAAACTTATGCAGAAATTCAGACTCCTTTTACTTTAGTAAGCCATTGTGGAAAATCTGTTTTCTGGCTGAAGAAAGCAAGACGATTTTTTTTTACAAGTAACTAAGTGAAGAATAACTTACATCCTGAGAATTAATGACAAAGTAAACATTCATTAACTTTGAGAAAATCTTTAGTAGTTCAATAATTTTGAGATTAAAAATTGCAAACTATGATAGTTCATTACCAATATCAGATATCTTCTGCATGTAATGTAGTATAAACTGTAACATACATCCAGAGCAAACAACTTATTCCCAAAAAAATTCCTCCAGAAACTGACAGATGGGTCATTACAGTTCATAATTATTCAAATTATATTATTAATAAAATATATTATTCATAATTATTTAAACTTAGTTTACAGTGGAAATAACTGCAGTAAATATGCAGTTGTAGATACATTGTGGTTATTGTGTGGGTTTTGACTCAGTCACACAAGCCTGAAATTTGGAAATATGAGTAAGGAAAAATAAGATAAATGCTGTGTTTGTGACTGGAAGTTATTACTGGATAAAGGCATCATGTCACTCACAAGTGAATACATATTTTCCCCTTTTGCACTAATGTTTTATATCACCCAACAGCAGTACTATTGTCCCCACACAGAGAACTCCAGAAGGCAGAGATGTTGTAACAATACATTTGGGTATTTAGTCCCTCTGAAGGCTCAAAGCCATGATCGTGAATAAACTGTTCTGTCAGAGTAGCCCCACTTTGAAAAACTTTTTGGCAAACGTTTTGTAGGTCTACCTGCAGTTTTCCAGTAATGGAAATCAGAAGGGACGGGAAGACATTACAGACAGAAGACCTCAAACAACTGTAGCCATTGAAGTGATTGTCAACACTCTCTTTAAAACATCTGTAAATTATGAAGTGCAACTCAAGCCCTGAACTTTAAAGTCAGTGCCCACGTTCTGAAGTGAATAGGACTCAGAACTGGGCAATATTATTACAATGGCTAAGCTGAAAAAAAAAGTTAATCAGAAAAGGTTGAGTTAAGGCTACAGTACAAAAGCCAAAGTCAGAAAACAAAACATAACAAAACCCAAAATGGCGCACGCTTAGGAAATTTTCACCAGACTGAATCCTAGTAAAATTTCTTATACCTGACTGCTACCTAAAACTACTGCCAATTATGTGCAGGAGCAAGCATTGAGTTGTTTAATAAAGCCCGTATTTCTCAGTATTTTTACTGGTTAGATTTGCCTGTTGTAGATATTTATCTGAGGAAGGAAGGCAGCAGATGGTGTTCCAAGGCCTTGAAAAGCCTGTGATTTTAATATGCAAAGCTTCATATTTTACCACTGGGTATTTTCAGCTAATGGGAATAATGCAGTTGAGAGTCATGTCAAGTCCCACACAGTGGAGGTGAAGCAAAACTTTATCAATGGCACCATGGCTGTCAGAGGGCTTTGCAATAAAAATACTGCAGGGCAAATTAAGTCTTCCATTTTAATAGTTGTGTGCATCTACCTATACAAGTATCTCATCAGTATCACTGCATTTAGCAAGTTTGTCCAAATTTATCTGATTTGAATATAGCACGAAATTCTAAGAACAGAAAAGGAATAGATTAGTGATCATTTGGTCTTACCTATGTTGGGTATTTAAAATAAAGATGTGTAAAATGAAAAATCCTGTTCTAACAATTATGAAATGCTTATTGTGCCTTCATGGTAATATATTTGCTAAGTAATTGTTATTATTAAATTACCATAGACAGAGCAAAAAAATAGGCTCTTGTCACCTGGCAATGAGCTTTTGTTTGTGATCATGATCATGATAATGAAGAAATTCTTATTAACACCAAACTCCCCTTATTAAAAAAGTAACTCACCTGAATAAAACTGAACTCCCTCCAGTTTAAGGCACTGTTTACTGAAGGGATGGAAGTTACTGCCAGTAAAGAAAGCAATCCAAGACTCATTATTCCAAAGGAGATATACATTTCAATTCGCCACACTTCTTCCTCATTCCAAGAATCTTCAACATTTGCATGAACCTGATGAAAGAGCAGAAAGGAAGAACTTCATTCTAAAGAATATTAAAAATACCAATAGATCTTATTTTGCCGACTAAAAGTTCAGAGTCACAGGACAATTACAAAATGGGGTCAAATATTTCAGAGGTTTCCTCATGTCTTGGGAGAAAACCAACTATTTCCTTACGGCTGGTACTGGCTCTTGCTAGATTAAAAATATGTCAAACATGGAAATTTAGATGAAATGCTAAAAGACAACGCAACAATATATCCTATTTACAACAATCCTGTTATAAATTGAGGTAATTCTGCACATTCTTATACACTGTAGAAAAGAAACTGTGTTCTTCAAACTCCGCAAACTTAAATTCTGTGACATAAATTGGATAAACCTGCAATTTGTTTTTACTTTGTTGCATTTAGAAATAGTTTAGCATAATTTCCTGACTTTCCTTCAGCTCTTCATGCTGTGTCCAAGCTTGCTTCTCCTTCAATATTGACATCAGATATATCCAAGATGGTTCTCACTGGAGAGCTTTACCAGAAAAAAATAAAACTCAGGACCTTAACAACTAAGAAGCTTAGAAATTCAATTATTTTTTCCACTTCCAGTGAACTATTGCAATATGACATGTCTTGAAAAAAGTTCACTAGAAATATTAGCAAGAGTTTTACAATATCATTAAAACAAAGGTAATTTCTTAGTAAAATTATCAGCGAATCCTTTAGTATCACTAATTCTAAGTGTGAACAGTTTCTTGTTGCCTATTATAGTTTTGCCCTTCCTTTCTCCTAAGTTCAGTTTTTTATGCTAGCCCTTTCACAGTTTGTGACACTCCCTGTTAATTTGTTCCATTTCATTTTATTTCCTTATCTGGTTTTCCTTTCTGTTCTATCACGTCTCTTTTCTACAGATTTTATGTGTTGAATGGCAATGCTGTTTTTCTGGCAATGCTGCTTTTCTGCCACTTTAAAGGTGACATTAAGCTGCCTCACTGGCAGACAGGAGCATCAGACCCTCTTCTAGGGGATGACAGATTTATCAGACAATGTTGCAGAGTTATGCAAGACCAATTGCTCCTGGGAACTGTGAGTCAATTTCTATTGCCTGCAATAGATGATGTTCACAGAATTTTAAAAGAATAAAGTATTTTTACCACTGGTCCAAAATGTTACAAAATATCAGCATTTTCTTCTTTTCTTTTTTTTTTTTGTTTAACACAGAAGTATCTGTAGGCGTGATTAGAATATCTACCCTCACACTTTTCATATTTGTAAATGCACTTATGATATACATACTTCCCCCATGTATTCAGTCTACATAGAAAGGAACATACCTCAAAAGTTTCCTGCTGTTGATCTTATCCTGTCCATCCTACATTCTCCCTGTGTATGTTGTTATCAGCAATTTCAGTAAGACGTGTCCTTGATTCTCTCTATCACACAAACCTGACTGCAGATTGACCCACAAAGTGAGCAAAATGCAGATGTTTCTTTCAGTCTCCTTATTTGGCACCACCTATGTGTATGATAACCCATAACATTGTGTGCAAAAGCAGTAGAAAAGATTAAGAAAACACATCTATTGTATTCTAGAGCCATAAGCACACAGCCAAGGCTTTTGTGGCTTACTGAACTAAAGATTGTCTCACCTGTTGATAAGCCATGTTGAGGAACAAGTACCGCTCCGATCTCCTCATTGGCAAGCAGAGGCTGTACACCACATGCACTGCAGCAAAGAAAAAACTGAGCAGCCCAAGCTGCTTTCGACACTGGAGCCAGTTGTCCAGCCAAGGTGGGAATCGCCGATACTTAGTGCCATAGTAAAGCTGATAGGCAGCTGCAATAAGCCCTGATAAATACACTAGAGAAAGCAAAGTGATAGCAACAATTGGCAGAGTCTTGTTCACGATCTCAATGGGAATCTTGTAAAAGTCACTCTGCTGATTTCTCATGTATGGATGGATGACATCTCTGACAAAGGAATAGATGAAGAAAAATGTAGCCAGGCTAATGGCAATCAGTACAGGCCCTTTCCACAGGGTGAACAGTCGCAGAGGCAGGTTTTCAATCTCCCTTGAAGATGACAATGCCCCCAAATCAATAGGAATGAAACTGAGCTGACGGGCAAGCTCAATAACTTGATGGCGAGCCTGAACATTGTTACTGCATATATAGACCTGTTGGGAAAGTCAAGGGAATTGTCTGTAGTCAGAGAAAGAGACTCAAAGGTAAACAAAAAAGCAACAAATCTCACCAAATCCTTAAGGGCCTCCAAATCAAAACTACAACACGACTGCTAAAATGGTACACTTTATCCCAGCTTATATCACCAAGATGACAATACAATCCTATAAAAACTTAGTCAAAGTGCAAATATGCACACTGACTTAGCAACAGAGTAAACAAAACAAAAATTTTGATATTTTAATCAAAATCTCTGTTATTCTTTGATCTTTTAATCTAGCTTTTCCTTGGATTTAATAAGGGGGTTGTCTTGGTAATCTGCACACTGATCCTGTCATACTGAAATGTCTATAGGACTGGATTGACTTGAAGACACAGCTAAAAACATTTCAGAAAATCCTAAATCTCTCAAAAATACAGGAATCTTGAATGATGACTGCTAAACAACCATAGCATACACAGAATGTGAAGCAGAGAACTGTGTAATCTCTCCATAGGTAACAAATTTAGCTTAATTTCACAACCCAGATTTCCACAGATTTCAGATTTGAATATTTAACAGAAAAGATAAAAACTAGCAGCCAAATAAGAACTTGTTCTAAAGACTAGTTTATTACACAATGAAAGAGTACTTTGTACTGCCACAAAGTACTTCAAGGTCCCTTGAAAATTTACAATGGGCTATAGTTTGCCCAACACTGTTTGCCGATCACCTGCATTGAAGCAAATATGATCTGTTTTGACTGAAGTGAGTTACTTATAGTGTAGTGCTATTCTGAAGTATGGTGAGGTTATTTTTCCAAATTATGCTAATTCTATATGAATTACTTTCCATTTAATATCTACCTGAAGTGCCAGAAAACTCAATTTAGTCTCCAGCAGTCATGTTACATCAGTTATTTCTTATGTTATTTCTCACAGTTCATAAAGCTGTGAAGGACTGGATGCTTGCACAGGCTTAAATCCCTTATATCACTTCAGCAAAATATGAAAAACATAAAGGTGCCTTTTCTATATGCAGGATAGATTTGCAGAACATACTGGGAAGGAATTTGAACATCATGTTCCCAAGCAGCCCTGGATGAAATGAATTATCACTTAGAAACATATGTGCCTCCTTCTGTTTCTGCATATTTATGATTTTGGGGCACTCTAAAAGCTAGGTAATTTCTTTTAATCACTTTGCTGCTACACTGAATGCAAGCATTTTTAGAACAGCTGATTCCCAAGCTCTGGGATAAGGACCTCTTTTTTCTGTGCATCTCTTTCAATAGTTCACCCCAATACTGAAACTAAAATATATTGGGAAAGACCATCTTTATCCTTGCATAAAGCATAAGGATACACATGAACATATTTTCTATGGAAATATTAAGACTCAACTCTTCTCCTGAGTCAGTTGTGATCTAAAAGTCAGTTGTCTAAGCTAGTATCCACATTTCCTCTGCAATCTTCAAAGACAAACAGGCAACACAGGGAAAAATTAGACCACTTACTTTGTATGTCTTATAGTGGGATGAACTGAACCCCGAAGGTTTTATTGGCTACTAAAACATAAGCTGAAGGCCCAACATTTTAGGCATATTAAGTCAGGCAGGGTAAATCTCATGAGTTCTGTCTGCTACATTCAGTTCCTGTCATTTTCACCTTACAAAAAAGTTAAATTAGTACAAATAAAAACATTTACCTGTCTGCTGGCATCCTTTGGTCCTAACTGCAGTGACCATGCTGAAATGACATTGAATCCTTTGACAATTACGGAATCGGGAAAAAGTGAGGCCAAATACTCTGCATTGGAGTCTGGATATTGGTCTACTCTTGTATTATTGCTGACATCAATCAGAATTTTACCAGCAAGTAAATGTTTGAGGTCCCACAAAGAGGTGTAATGTTCTCTGTGTATGGCTACAAAAATGATGTTTGTTTTAACTACTGCATCTTCATGGTGAGTGACATCAACCACATGGGGAAAGAAGTCAGCAGCATGTTTAGGGTTTCTGCTTCCTATGACCACATGGTAGCCACATCTGATAAGTCTAATTGTCAAGGACTTAGCAAAGTCTCCACTTCCAATGATGCCTATTGTGACCTTACTGGCATCCTTGATACCGTTGGCAACATTTGGTAGAAAAGTTTCATTGAGGTTCTTGGGACTCCCCATCATAGAGATTGATTCCATACTTTCAAGACACCAAACCTACAATGATTTCTTTGGGGAAAAAAAAAAAAAGGGAAGAGAAGAAAAAAAGAGAAAAGAGAAAACAGAAGGAAAAATCAGCATCATACAATTTTATGAGACCTCAGAATCCATTAACACCTCTGGAAGCAAAATCTTTGGTTCTAAGTTTCGTATTATATTTTCTCCTTAATATAGTATGTGCTAATCAATTTTGTCTTGCAATGTGTCACTAATAGAAGGAGCAATGAGAAACATAAAAATACTTCAAGCATGTCAATAATACAGTTACATAATAACATTTGTTCATTTTCTCCTATTTCCTATAGGAAAATGCCTGGAATACTGGATCACAAGGTAACTTTATAGTCCTAAAACTAATGGCCAATAGAATAATGAGAAGAAACACATACAGAAAATTGGAAAATAATAGAATGCAGAGCACTGGCCTGTGATCAGCATGAGGACAGTGAGTTCATGGAAGCTAAATTCCATTAAAAGCTTATGCAGGTTATTATTGTGATATCCTCTTCTTGCCATGAAGGAAGGGATGCAAACATTTCAAAGCTTCAAATATCATGGCTACCACCATGACAAACATCCATCTGACACACTCACCTGTCAGCCTGGAAAACTGGCTACCCATGGATCCAATGGCAAAAACAACATGGGAAATTTATCAAGACCTAGTTGTGAGATCACTAATGACATTTCTAGGTCAGACTGCTAGGTCTGGCCATGGATGTGTAAGGATTAACTGTGGATGCAAGGGTAAAGGATTCAAGGCCATGGGTCACAAATATGCTTAACAGAATTTTCTATCCAGGCAAGTAAGACAAATCCTGGAAACAAACACATCGGACAGCCTGCTGTAAAAAGCTAATGGCAGGAAGCAACAGATTTCATGCAATAATAAAAGGGAAGATAGTTTTAGGACTTAAATTCAGTGTAGTAAGGGATGTTTTGAAGAACAGAGGCTAAGGCTCCCAGAAAAAATAAAAGAAATACTGCCCTTGGTCACAGAACTGCAACAAAGCTGTAACAAAGACATTAATAAACAACAAAACAACTCTCAGGAGGGAAGTCTTCACATGAAACCACGGTTATGACATAAGTGGTTCTGCACTGTTGTGGGGGGTTGCCCCTGACTGGAGGCCAGGTGTCCAAAAAGGTGCTGCTCTATCACTCCCTTCCTCAGCTGGGCTGAGGAGAGAAAATACCATGAATGGCTCATGAGTTGAGATAAAGACAGGGAGAGATTACTCACTGATTACTGCCACAGGCAACCAGACTCTACTTGGGGAAATTAACTGACTTTATTACCAACCAAAATCAGAGCAGGATAATGAGAAGTAAAACAAATACTAAAAAACCACCTTCCCCTCACCCCAGGAAGCTTCTTCCTGGGCTCAGCTTTATTCCTGACTCTCCACCTCATCCCACTCTGCAGTGCAGGGAGACAGGGAATGGAGGTTATGGTCAGTTCATCACATGCTAATTCTGCTGGTGCTTCCTCTCAGGGAAAGAAGTCCTTCCCCTGCTTCAGCATGAGGATCCTCCCACAGGAGAGTCCTCTACACACTTCTCCAGTGAGTCCTTCCCACAGGCTACAGTTCTTCAGAACTCCTCCAGTGTGTGTCCCTTCCAGAGAGTGCAGTCCTTCAGGAGTAGGCTGCTGCAGTGTGTGTCCCCATGGAGTCACACATCCTACCAGGAAACCTTCTCCAGTGTGGGCTCCTCTCTCCACAGATCCATGCCAGGAGCCTGCTCCAGTGTGGGTTTCCCATGGGGTCACAGCCTCCTCTCAGGCATCCACCTGCACTGGTGTGGGGGTCCTCTGCTCTACCATGAACTTCATGGGCTGCAGGGGGACAGCTGCCTCACCACAGCCTGCACCACAGGCTGCAAGGGAATGTCTAATCCAGAGCTTCGGGCACCTGCTCCTTCTTCACTGGCCTTGGTGTCTACATAAATTGTTTCTCTCACATATTCTCATGCTCTTTTCTGCAGCTGCAATTACTTTTTTCTCCCCTTCTTACCTATGTTACCTGAGAGGTGCTACCAGCACTGCTGATGGGCTCAGCCCTGGCCAGCCATGAGCCAACCCCAGAGCCAGCTGGCACTGCCCCATTAGACACAGGGCAAGATTCTAGCAGCTTCTCACAGAAACCACCCACTCCTCCCCTTCCTGCTACCAAATTCTTGCTAGGTAAACCTGATACAATTGTAGATCACGAATAAACTCTGAAAACTAAGGAAACAATGAGGAAAAGCAGGCTAAGAAGGAGCAAAAAGAAGCCACAAGATTGCTGTCTTGGGAGCAATCAGCAACAGACCTCACAGAAACTCTTCCTGAGTTACCATCCAAGAGCTGAAATAAGGGTAATTAATCATCAGCTGGGGACGTTACCCAGCCATTGGCTAGGAATAAAGTATGTGTGGTGAACAACCTCCCACAATTAAAATTAGCTTTGTATTTTGGAAATTAGAGGAAACTACTAGAAGAATGGGCACTTTTCATTTCAGCTTTGACTAGAAGGTAAGAACTCACTGAAACTGGACTCAGAAGACTGAAAGCAGTATGTGAAAGTGACCACAAAGTCAGTATTCAAAGAAAAGATTCTAACAGTGAATCCTTCTGGCAGTGAATCCTTGAATTTTTATGCAAGCCCTGAAAAAAGCATTGACTTTTTGCTTGCCATGTGACCTGGAATGTATTTAACACATGACCAAACTATCAGTATTTTCTGTATCATGATGGGTTTGCACCAGGAACATGAGAATAGCTGTATTTACATCACATAAGAGACATAACTGGATATGACAGAACATGTATGCTTTCACCATGTGATTACAGGGGCCCATTTCAGTTTATGCCACGTAACCAGAAAGTGCTGCAAAACTTTGAGATTGAAAGGGAACCACCATAAGGAAATGGGCTACCAGTACCATTTAAGCATGCTGCAGCCTACTTTCAGTTTTAGTCCAAAGGATCCTTAGGAGAGTGGGCAGATAAGACATGATGAACTGCTCTGGTGAGCTGAATTTGACCCACTGGCCAAAGTTTCTCACTGCCTGTTCTAATGAAAATACAGTGTGAGTAGCAGAATCAAACTAAAAGTCTTAATAAAAAACCCTCAGAGAATAGGCTGACATGACTCTTAGACAAGTAATCCAGGAGATGTACAGCAGCAGAGAGCTGGCAGTTACTGAAAGGGATTATATTAAATACACAATAGCAATCACAGCAAAGTGTGTATAAGACAGTTTTAACTGCAACAGAAGAGCTTTAATGACCTGAAAAAAATCACACAAGAATTAAAACACACAAACAAACAAACAAAGTGTTTGTGTGTATGGCTAAGGAACAGTATAAAGAGATAAAGAGACTGCTATCATGTAGGGATAAAATCAGAACAGTGATGGTTAAAAAGTGAACTGTAACTAGTGAAGAACATAAATAGCAACAAGTTCTATAAATACAATAAAAGACAGAAGATAGAAGACAAGGTTAATAACTTGAAAGGAAAAAGAACAAGCTATAACTCATACAAAGTAGGATGAATTAGTAAATGTCTTCTTTATTTCAGCCCTCAGCAGAAAAGTTAACTGTGAATAGGTATTTAATGAAATTCTTTTTACAGGGAGACAGATGGTGAGGTCAAAGTGGAAACAGGTAAGTTAAGAGTAAAGGATAAAGTTAAAGATAAGATAAAGATTTTTCAAGTCAGCAGACACTTGATAAAATAGCCCTTTTTGCTTAAAATGCTGATCAAAGTGACATCTTCAGAACCAAACAGAGTACAAGACAGACAGACTATCACATATTGCTAAAAGGGAGTAGGAGGAGGACTAAAGAAAACAGATTTGTTAGCCTAACTTCAGCCCCTGAACAGATTCTTCAAGTTATTGTGCAATCAATTAGTAAATAAATGGGAAGCAGATGATAAGAAGCAGCTGAGGTGGGTTGTTCAGCACCAGATTTCAACAAAACCAGTCTTCTTTCACAAACTACCTGATTTCAGAGTTATAAAAAGTAATAAAAGCAGCATAGATTTTACATATGCTCTCAAATTAGCTAAGAGAACATCACAGAGCTATGTCAGCCAGACGGTGACACACGTGAAGAACTGCTCCTAGGAGAACAACCACAGCAGGAGGAACCCGACCCAAGGCAAGCCGGGCGGCGGGAGCTGCGAGCCCCGCTCGGCGGCACTTACGGGGCGCGGCGCTGGCGGGAGGCCGGGCGCGGGCCGGTGCGCCCTGGGCGGCAGCGCGGAGCGGGGATCCAGCCCGGAGCAGCTCGGCGGGGCCCTGGTCCGGCCCGGCATCTCCAGCTGCAACGACAACACCGCCCGTGACAGGAGCGGCCCCACCGCCCCCGGGCAGAGCCGGAGCAGCGCTGGCAGGCCCGCCCGCCGCGGGGCGGGGGCTGCGAGCGCCGCCAGGTACCGGAGCGCCCCCGCGCTTGCCCGAGGCCGGGCCGCACCGCTGCCGGTGCCTGAGCCTGAGTCTGCCCGGAGACGGGGGAACCGCGGCGCAGCCGCCGCCACCGCGATGGGCGACAGGGAGAGGCCCGCGGGCTGCGCCGAGGAGCGCCCGGCGGGGATGGAGCCCGTCCGTCCCGCCCCGGCGCCGCTCACCTCCGCCCGCCCGCCAGGAGCACCGCGCCGCCGCCGCTCCTCCTCGCACTCGGCCCCGCAGTGCCGGGCGGGCGCGGAGGCGGTGCCTCTCCTGCCGCTGCGACCCGCCCTCTGCGGCCGTGCCGCCGCCGCCAGCGCGGCTCCGGAGGCGTGCGAGCCCGGTGGGTGACAGGCTGACCACGAGCCGGCCGTGTGTCACTGCGGTCAGGAGGGCCAGTGGTATCCTGAGGTGCATCCGGAAGAGTGTGGCCGGCAGGTGATTTTCCCCCTCCGGTCAGCCCTCGTGTGCCACATCCGGAGTGCGGAGTCCATTCTGGGCTCATCAGTGCAAGGAAGACGAGCTACTGGAGAGGGTCCAGGGGAGGCAACAAAGATGATGAGGGATCTGGAGCATCTCTCTTATGAGGAGAGACTCCAGGAGCTAGGCCAGCTCACGAGAGGACTGAGGGGGAATCTCATCAATGCATATAAATATCTCAAAGGCAGGTTGCAAGAGGATGGTGCCAGGCTCTTTTCAGTGGTGCCCAGCAACAGGACGAGGAGCAATTGCCATAAACCAAAACACAAGAAGTTCCACCTTAACACGAGGAAAAACTGCTTTACATTGAGGGTGGCAGAGTACTGGAACCAGCCACCCAGGGAGGTTGTGGAAGAGTCTCCTTCTGGAGACCTTAAAAATCCACCTGGATGCTTTCCTGTGGGACCTGCTCCAGCTTACCCTGCCTTGATGGGGTTGGTTGATGATCTCTGGAGTTCCCTTCTAACCTTAACAATGCTGTGTTTCTGTGATTCTGTGACAGCACCGGGGGTCCGTGTGGGGAAAGAGAGGGGTGTTGATGGCCTTGCAGTGTCGTTGGCTTTGGCCACTGTCACTCTGCTCCAGCCCCAATCCCTCTGGCCTGTGTGACACCCCTGGCACAGGCAGAGCTGGACCCGGGTTGCTGCTGACACAGTGTGAACAGCTGGCTGGTCTCCAGGCAAGCTCATGGCCCAGAGAGCAGAACACACTGCTCAGGCCCTGCCCTGCCTCAGCTGCCCTGGCTCAGGCTGTTCTTCAGCAGGAACCCACCACCAGCCACCTTTCCTTATCCTCTCCTGGCAGAGGGGTGCTGCTGCTGCCAGTGCCAGCTGAAGGGCCGTGGGTAACGAGCTGTACCATGGTATGTCACAGAATGGCAGGGTTGGAAGGGACCCTTAAAGGTCAGAGTCCAACACCCTTGCAATGAGCATGAACATCTTCCACTAGGTCTGGTTGTTCAGCGCTCCATCTAGCCTGACTGGATGTTTCCAATGATGGGACATCCACCACCTCTCTGAGCAACCTATTGCTGCATTTCACCACCCTCCTCATGAAAGATCAATTCTGAGGGAGTGCTGGGTGTCATCACTGGATCAATTCCTCATGAAAGATCAATTTCACCCTCCTCATGAAAGATCACTTCTGAGGGAGTGCCCAGTATACTTTGTGAAAGTGGTAGTTGTGCTCTGATATTACTGTTATGCAGAATGAGAAACACATGGTTCAGCCACATGAAAGCAAAGCTAAACCCCAAGATCTGAATTCTATGTTGTTTGCCATGGAGATTTGCAGTTGAAGACAAATGGAGCTTTTTCCTGAAAAAACATAGCTTCTGATTTTAACATCTTCTGATTTACCTAATAAATTCTATCTTTCATTAAGCTGTGCTGTATGTGTAACAAGGTATAACTCTGAATAATCCTTTGTTTTTAATGCATTCCAGACTGACCAATCCACATGAAGATGTGTCTCTCATTTTGCAGCAAAAACTGATGAATGCAGACATGATTGACAAGAAGCCATATGATGACACTGAAACACTGAACACTGTTTTCATCCTTTGTGTGTACATGCTGACTTGTTTCTATAGTGCATTAACCGAGAACTTCTGCAAAATGAACCATGTAATTAATTCATTTGTTTCAATATATAATCATGACAACCATGCTGTAGAATTTTTAAAGATGATTGTGACACTTTTCTGTTGTAGTTCAAAAGCCATTCACTCCCCTCCCCAATTATTAGATAAGTAATTTTCTTGATGTTGAAAACATGTTTTTTTAATTTTTTTTTTTTTATTTGGTGAACAGGTGCATGGAAATGGCATCGCTTGATTTTCCAAACTGCATTTTCAGCTCTCGGACACTCAGGACACTCAGGACTGAGTTGATACTCCATAGAATAAAACAAAAAGGTGAATCCATTGACAGACTACTCAGAAATGAATTGGTGCTTTCTATGGTGAGAACCAGCATTTCAGTTCTCCAGTTTCTTCTTCTAACATTCTCCTTTTCATTGCTATTGCATCAAAAGTTGTTATCCCAGGCTTGTTTTTGGTAGCCAGTACAGCTACAATAGTGAGCTCAAAAATTTTAGTCTGACCAAGAAATGTATCAAAAGAAAAAAGCAGAATGTTCTTTCCTGCAGTATTTGTGGCTGATTCTCTTTATATGCTACTTTATGTGACTCCTGTTACAAGGAAAGTATTTACATTAAAATGGGAATTTTAGTCATGCACCTCAAAATGATAATGCATCACACAAAATCAGTCACAGTCTTATAATTCTTATTAAGGCTTTAATTCAAATAAATTAAGAAGGTTATAAATCTGAATGTTTGTCATTGCTTTCCTGTAGGATTTTTTTACATTATTACTGCAGCATCATGTCTTGAACAGAAGACTAACCTTTAGGAGATGATGCATTAGATCTGTGTTGATTTTTTTAACAAGGAGGGAACTTTTTTCTTATGCAGGTATATGATTAACGATCCATGATTTGTTGCCTGTTCCTTGAGCAGCTGTTTGGCCTGTGAGCTCTCTAGCTGCGTTTTCATGGGAAGGTGTCACATGTTCTGCCTTCCAGCCTGCATTATGTAGGGCATGCCAGCTCTGACCCTGGTCCTTCATTCCTAACCCACGACACCATGGACATCATTCAGTGTCATTTCTCACTTACACTGTTCATTTCTTCTCCAGTTGTTTCTCCTCTTGCTATGTGCAAACCTACCTGACTTTAGCCTTTGGCACAGGGGTAAATGAGGGAACTTTTGAGACATGGTCATTTACCAGGCTGTTTAACTGACACCACTAACTTGTTGTCTAGTACATTAAAAAATGAAAATCAAGGCTGTGCAGTGGATTTAATGTGTTCCTATCTTTTCCTTCTAACTTTTTGGGATTTTGCAGTTTGAAAATTCTTATTTGAAATTGGGACTGAAACGACTACAGCCTCCCTTCCATTGCTGTGTAACTGATCTGTTCAAGCAGGAAAAGCACAGAGGGCCCTGTTTTGCATGGATATTAGCATGAGAGCAAGGGTATATAAATACTGTTTACAAACTTAAGTTGTCAGCAAAACCGAAAAATGTCTCTTTAGTGAGAGGATAAAATTGAATAGTTACAGTTCTCTCAAATTATGTTCTAAGATTTATGGTCAGCATAGCTCTCCGATACCCTGTTAAATAACTATCTTAAAAAAATCTGTTAAAATCGGAGATTTTTTAGTCTTAGCAGGTGTTTTTCTTTTTTTAGCGAAGTCCAGGGCAGTATTATTATTTCTTCCTTTAAGGCATGGAACATAACAAAGGACTTTCCAAATGGCAAATGGAACAGATATTCTGGTTCTTCCTCTTGGCAATGGGAAAGCAAAGCCCTGGGAATTTCCCTGTGGCAAGAGAGTAAAAACAAGCACATAAAATTTTGCTTCCTATCAGGGCAACAAATACAATATTTTTTTGGCATACTACCCTCAACATCGCTAATTTTATAACCTAGCAGAAAAATACAGTGTTTCCCGGCCAGGAACATTCAGACCAACTAACTTTTTCTTATGGCAGCCTGCGATTACTCTAAAAATAAAACTTATACCTCTCACCCATTCTTTTAAGGACAAAATGGTTCCGAGAGATGTGTCATTGTTTAGTTGAAAAAAAGCGGGGGTTGTTTGTTTAAATGAATATACTAGTAAAAAACACCACTACCTAACTACTAATTAAACGAACATAAATGAATGGTAAACACCTCAACTAAAGTCTCTTCCTTCACTCACTCAATTTCATCAATTTGTGATGTCCCATTTTCACTAACTGTCCAGGTATCACTAATTCTTTCAGACCCTACAGGATCTGAATTTCAGTAGTCAAAAGCAAGGAAAGAAGCACAAACTGAAGAAACTAAAACCATTTAGATATTCTTTTGAAAAAGGAGAAGAGGGGAGGAGAGGGAGAGGGAGAGGGAGAGGGAGAGGGAGAGGGAGAGGGAGAGGGAGAGGGAGAGGGAGAGGGAGAGGGAGAGGAGAGGAGAGGGGAGAAAAGAGAAGAGAAGAGAAGAGAAGAGAAGAGAAGAGAAGAGAAGAGAAGAGAAGAGAAGAGAAGAGAAAGTAAAGAAAAAGGAAAGGAAAAGGAGAGAGAAAAAAGAGAAAGAATAGAGGAAAGAGAAGAAATGCCTTTACAGAGCACACTTAATAGGCCATGTGTAGTGGCATGGGAAGTGACGTGATATTTCTTATTAGACAAGGTATCTCCTTCTTCCTGAGAGAAATTACAAAGTAAGGGCGATTCACATAAAGAAGAGATCTACTCCACCCCCTCTTCTCCCCCCACCAAAAAAATATCTAGATTAACACCTCTATTTCTAAGGCAATCCAAGTAGAAAAACAGTGAGGATTGTTTCTGATTTTACGATCTATCACATTAATTTTATTCACCAGAAAGAAGCTGAAGAAAGGAAGGAAACCTTTCCTAGCTTTCTCTGACTGTGGTTTTCCATAGTTATTGTGATGCCCAGTTGAGAGGTTTCAGGACCTTTGTTCTTGGTTTCATGTGGAGAACAAAGTCATGTGTGACCTTTCCACTTCTCCCTGAAATGACATTTGCTTTGTGGTGTAAGTAACAGAAGGTCAGAATTTTTTTGTTGGTTTGTGGCTGCTCATCTTAAAAGGTATCTATAAAGTGAGACAGTAGGTTCCAAAAGTGTGTTCTTATGCCTGCAATAATTGTTGGACCCAAAATCGGGGAAAATAGACTTTTTTATAATGCAAACGATTGCATCCAAACCAAAGCTTTCAGTCAGTTGACTTCTTAACCAAGAACAGACATACCTCCTTCCTAGTGAAGCATGGATATTGCAAAACTGAAAAACTTATTCAAAAGACAAAAATACTTGCCTGAATACTAAAGTAGCTGAGGAAAGCGTAGGCTGGATTGTGGCTTGACCACCATTTGACAGCCTAAAATTAGTGTGGTTTACCTTTTTAGCTCTTTGATTTCAAATTTCCCTCACAAATTGCAGACTACAGGTTTTTCTTGAGAGCAGAAGAGAAGTGAAAATTAATCAAGATCACACAATGTTTCAGGTTGGAAGGGATCACACTGGGTCATGTGGTCCAACCTCCCTACTCAAGCAGGATTATCCTAGAACATATAGTTTAGGATTGTGTTCAGATGGTTATTGAATATCTCCATGAGGGAGTCTCCACACTCTGGAGAATCTGTTCCAGTCCATGATCACCTGCACAGTAAAGAAGTTCTTCCTCATATTTAGGTGCAATTTCCTGTGCATCAACTTCTGCCTGTTGCCTCTTGTCCTATTGCTTGGCACCACTGAGAAGAGCCTGGTCCATCCTCTTGACACCCTCCCTTCAGATACTGACAGACAGTGATGAGGTCCCTTTGCAGTTGTCTCTTCTTGAGGCTGAGCAGACTCAGCTCCTTCAGCCTTTGTGAGAAAAATGCTCCTGTCCCCCAGTCATCTTTGTAGCCATTGGTTGGATCCATTCCAGGATCTCCATTTCTCTCTTGTACTGATGAGCCCAGAACTCGACACAGCACTCCAGATGTGCCTCCCCAGGGCTGAGCAGAGAGGCAGGATCACCTCCTGTGACCTGCTGGCAATGCTCTTCTAATGCACCCCAGGATACCATTGGCCTTCTTGGCCACAAGCGCACTGCTGGCTCATGGACAGCTTGCTGTCCACCAGGACTCCCACGTCCTTCTCAGAGCTGCTTTCCAACAGGTCAGCCCCCAGCCCGTAATGGTGCAGCTACTACACTGTGTAGTATGTATCATCATGGTGGTGAAAATGTAGAAATATGTCATTTAACATGTAAAATATTAGTAATCTCATTATATGTACCTTGTCGTAGATTAGGTCTTCAGTTAATTGATTCTGAACATTTTGTTTCACTGAATGGGATCCTGCTGGCTGTGTAAAATATTCCCTGACAAACAAAAATGAAACTGTAATCCAATAGCAATTTAGCACTGTAAAAGGAAAATCTGTATGTATATAGAGCAATGAAATACTAATTGAGTTCTCAGTCCTGTGAAGAATTATGTCATTAATTCTACAAATATGAACTGAGGCCAACAAGTTGCTACAGAGCCTGAGAGTTAAGCAGATTTTCACTACCAAGGCAATAGCTTTTTCTTTAGAGTTTAAATTGTCATTCCTAACATATTTGTTTTCCAGCCATGAAACTTAGAGCAATGTATTAATCTGAGCGATTTACTCTTGATATAAGGGAACTTAAGAAACCATACTTGGTCAGACCAATAGCCTATCTAACCCACTAATACATGTTCAAGAGCAGCAAAACAAAATGCTGTTTAAGAAGAGTGTGCAAGCTTGGCCACTGTATTTTGTACTGTTCTACCAGATCCATATTTACCCTAGCAATGTCATGGGGTGCATACCTGCAAAGCTCCTTTAGTGTTGCTTTAGGGGGTGTTGTTTCTGGATTTGTCTAACTTCCTTTTGAACCTGCTGATTCTGTTTGCCTCCACAGCCCTCTGTGGCAGCAAAGTCCAGAATTTTCACTGCACAAAGGTGCACATTCTTAATCAGTTGTAAGCTGTTCTCCTGCTATTTCTATTGAATCCTCTCTATTCCTGGTAAGGCAGGTCTGGTGAAAATAGTTCTGTGCTTGTCTTGGCCACTGTCTTTTTATTTTTTTTTTTTTAAATCTTGATTTAGTTCCCTTCCACCTTCTCCCTTCTCTTTTGAAGAGCTTCCACCTTTCTAGTCTCTGCCTGTAATGCAGCTGCTCCACACTCTGATCATGTGAGAGGTGCTTCTCTGTATTGTTGGGTTAAGTTATCAAAGGCTAATTGTGGCAAAAATGACCCGGCGGGGGTCAGAGGAGTACTAACAGGTGAAGGAACCCCAGCAAGATGATCAATGAAAATGAAGCCAAATTGCCAGCTGCCAAGACCATCCAAGGGGAGTAACCAGATATTGCCACTGGGGTGAAACCTGCCAGGGTCATCAAGAGAAGAAACTGTTTCCCCTCAATGTAATGTGAACTGAAGAGGTGTTTTTCTAAAGAGATGTGGGACATGATATGGTATGCAAGGGGAAAAGAATTGTCTGAAAATTATTATTGGCTATTTTAAGGGGATTGTAAGAATGTGCAAAGCTTACTGTGGGGTGTTTAGGGAAGCCAAAGCTGGGGAAAGCAAGGCATAAAGGAGGATAAGGTTGGAATAAGAACGTGAAAACAGAGGGAAGGGGGCATTGAATTATAACTAAATCATATCCCCCCTTCCATCTCCCAAATTTTCTGTAGGCTGACCGTTTCCCCCTGCTTTATTCATTCACCCTCACCTCATTCCAGTAGCTAAATGTATCTCATTTCTACTTACCCTGTGTACTTTGTTTTCTCTTCCTCAGCATTGGCATTCCCCACCACCCGCTTTCCCTTTGTTTTTTTAGCACTTTGGTGTCAGAAAGGTGTAAGAACTCCATTGTGTGGAAGAGTTTTCTGGGGGGTTGTGCCGTAGTTCCCAACAGGGAGCTACATTCTAAATGTCACTCCCTTTTCCCTGCCCCTTCTGGTAAGGGTGAATAAAGCAGAGCCTATGGATTGAAATAGCAACTTACTAAAAGAGCAAAACAGTGGAATAAGAAATGCACAATAACAACAGCAGTTGTTCTTAACAGCAAAAGTATGCAAAAGAGAAGGCGTTTTACCCACAGAGGGTATTCACCACCAGGAGTAAAAACCCAAGATGATGGATGCTTCCCATAGTTCTGACTCCATGCTGCTTGGCCCCCTGGCTCAGCTGCACCTCAGAGCTGTTCAGTCAGCACTGCAGCTCTGCAGTCATGCTCCGGAGAAAACAGGAAGGGGTCTGGTGGGTGGCAGAGGGACAGGTCTGCAGGGTTAATGGTGTCAGCCCCTCTGCTGGAGTGAGCCAGGTGCCAGTGCCCCAGCCTCTCCTGCTGAAAGCAGCTTTCAGCAATGATGTTTGTGATACAGAATAAACAGCTTGGTAAGCTTAGCCACTAGGGGCTAAGCCCTGCCCCTTCTCTGTAACCAGGACAGAGGTGCTGAGGAGTAACTGAGCAAGGATGTTAAACAGGGATGACTAAAACTTTGTGCGATTGCGTGGCTCAGCTGCTGTGTTGTCGTATGGAGAGCTTCAGGCCAGGCTGATAATAAAGAATGGTAACAAATTTTATTGCTATTCCCTTCAAGGCTGCCTTGATGGAAGGTACATGACAGGATAGAGTCCATCCTAAACACTGGAGAAAGTGAACAATTTATTGGTAATTGCATCAAAGAGAGTCAAGACGTGAAATATTTCTGTGACAAAAGGGGACAAATCTTGCTCTGAATAGTTAAGTTAAAGTTCCATTGGTTTCATCTGGAATTTTGCCTCTGCAAGAACTAAAAGGAGATGATTAAATATTTGAAGTAGATTAGTGATAGCAGCACAAGGATAAAGTTCTAAAGTGTTAGGAATTTTCTGAATATAGTGTAATGCACCATCTAAATCTGGTTTCAGTTGGTTCCTTATTTTGCATAAGTAACATTTAAGAATGGTTTGGTTTCATTGTGTCTTACGTAAAAGTTTTTCTTCGTTTAGTACATGATGTACACTTTGCCAGGAAATAAAACAGCAACGTCTGCTGTTATTTGAAAATAACTCAGTTTATATATAGATCGTTACGAGAAGTGGAGCAATATCTATGACTTGTTCCTCAAGCTTCAGAAATGGTATGTGATTGAACCACTTATAACCTTGCTGATGTTCATCCGTATCAGTGGATTTTGAACAGATTTCTCCAGAAATGCCTCAAATGGTATTTCAGGGTTGGAGAAATGGTTGCAGCTTAATAGGTTCTGCAGGTCAAACTCTACACACACCTGGGCTCCTTGTATTTAGTAATTCCTTTCCCCAGCTCCATGTAGATACCCAACCCTCCCATTTCCCCTCTATTTCAAGAATTCACTTCAGTTTTTTCAGACTCTCCCACCAGTCATTCCATTGTCCTCCATTTTACCCATCTCTAAGTAAGACTAGGGTAAGGGTTTCTGACTTTCTGACTAAGGGTTTCTGTTCCCTACTAACTTGATGATGTTCATTGATCTCATCCAGTATCCTCCACCTACTTATTTTTACCCTTTAGCATCCATTTGGCTCCTTTACTCTTTCCTCTTATAAGAAAATCTGAGTGTTTGCAATGCCTCCTTTCCTCTTTTTCACAGATCTCCAATTGTCTTTTTCCTTCTGATTCCATGTTGATGCCTCTTTGTGTAGCTTCACAGTCCCAGAATACCCTTTTGCCTGTCATTAATTATCAGGGAATAAATAATTTAAGTTGTTCATATCCTTGTGAATGTACAAAGTCTATTGCAAATTAGAAGGCACAAGGGAAAATAGTAATTATATTAATTATGGGTGACATCAAACAATTGTTAGATTGCTAAACTAAAAGTTGCAGAGATACTTGAAGAGCTCTGAAAGTGGCCTGTTTTTTTCCCAATTCCAGCTTCTTGTTTATTTTCTTTTAAGGGATTTCCTGTTAGATACCTAGAGTATGTTTGAATGAATGAGATGCACTGTTTAGAAGTTATTCTGGTACATGCATGGGTACAGGCAAGAGAAAAGTGCTATTCAGTTTTATATATGAGTCACAGGACTGAAAAAAAACCCCCAAATAAATAATTAGAGTTGGGTTATATGGCCATTTCTTTAAGTCCAGCAATAAGATACTTCTCAACATGCCATTTCTTTAAGTCCAGCAGTAAGATACTTCTCAACATTCCAAGCAATGGAGATATTAATGTGGAAAATGCTTTTTCAGTAGAGAATATTCAACAAAAAAATGTAAGCATGTATATAAACTGCACATGACTACAAACTACAAATTTGACCATCCAGTTCAAAAAACCCTACATTTGCCTCACTTCTTTTTTAACAGTGAGGCCAAAAAGATGAAATTTAAGGATCAAATACTTCTATGAGTAGCAGTGGTAATACTCTACAAGTCCCACAGAGACTACACATTTTAAACAAAGTCAAAGACATAGCATATTTATCTTAGCAGTACACTTTCATGCTATGAAGATGAAATATACATAAACAAAAAAACACAAAACAACTCTATCTTCTGTTGTATCATCTTTATTGAAAGCAGCTGTGGTCTTTTTTATGTTTATAGAGTTTGGTTCATGGATTGGTTTCACATATTTTTGGTTGAAAATCTCTGAAAACTTATTCTGCCTACTTAATAAATTAACCTCACTACACCCATTCAAATGTTAAATTCAATCTACGGAAAAGTTCAAACAAGGATGCAAACATTGAACCCTGATGCAACTGAATTCAATGAGGCTTGTTTTAAGAAAAGAAATAATAATTTTGCCATCAGCAACAGAATATACTCATGGGATCAAGAAATCCTGGCACTACTGAAAAAAATATCAGTGGCAATGACCAGCCATTGCCAGACACGGCAGCTACAGCAGGGGAGGTTCTTCAGGGGAGGATTCAGTGTGTTTTCTAAAACTGGTCTTTTGTTTTGTTCTTTTGAATTAATCCTGTAATGCCATTTAAAGAAAATCAGCTTAAAAGAAAGTAGTTTGAATTTCAGGAATAGTTAACATTCTGTGTTGTCAAGGGACAGTACTGGAAACTATGGATGTAGGAGGAGAGAGGAGATGTGAGATCATCATCTCTTCAAATGAAACCACACAGCCCACAGTCACGTAGATGTCAGTTAGTTTTATATGGGTTTTGATGACCACTTCTAGAACACATTTTTGCCTACTTATTCATGGAAAACTAAGAAAATGACAAGTGAAGCAAGAAAATATTCTTGCTACTGAAATAGGATGAAATAATACAAGGTTTAACTTTCAGGAGCACTTGGAACCTTGCATTTAGGGCTGGTTAAAGTCAAGCTGCCTGTTTACACCATTCCTCTTCCCATCCTTCCTACTGACGTATGTGCATGGTTGTCAGGTGAATCAGACCCACAGATGGATCTGGCTGAACGTTCTTTTCTCTGCATTACTTTTCAGCTGGATCCAATGCCCTTCTCTGATGAACTTCACATCTTTAAAGACTTGCAGAACTGAGAGAACAGGGAAGAGTGGCCAAAGGGAGGGACTGCTTACAGTAAATGCTGCTGTCAACAGGAATTTGCATTACACAATAGCAACACAGCCCTAGCTCTAGCTTCCTGAGCAATGATTCTTGCTATCACTTCTTGGGAAGAGTATCCTGGATATGACCTCTCCAGATGAACTTAGCATAAAATTCCCCAAGCACCTTTAAGAATTTATATCTCGAGTTTCAATTCTGTGTCTCTCAAACACATTGGAGACATGTAACAACTGAAAAAAATACCCTGCAGGCCTTATGGAGGCATTTTAAAGCCTCTGTAAGCCTCCACTGCCACTAAAATGATGGATTCTTACCCAAAAGTATGCCCATACATGCCTTTCCTTAATGCCCTTCATATTCTTGAGATTTTCTTGGTCTTTGATCAGTATTTCCAGGGCTCTTGCGTCTCCCTTGAAAGCCTTCTCTTCCTTCTCACAAAATCGCCTCTGAATGCTACAATATACAGGCAGTCAGTTAAAGGATTTGTCAGGGAAAGTGTTTCATCACACTATGATAGTGTACATTTTGCTTTTCCCATCTTTGTCTTCTTTCCTTTGGAAGCTCCAGGCCCTTCCTTCACCAGCAAGGAGAGAATGGTTCCCCTTGACTTGACTGTTCATGTCAGCAGCTCTTCTAGAGTCTACTGTGCCTTTTTACCATTTTACCCTGGATGTAGATGACACAATGGCAGATAAAGCATACGTTGAAGCATTTAATGATGCAGTTTTATAAAAGTAATGAGTGCTACACAAAAAGTGCCTAAAATGTGCACACATATTCAATTAACATAATAGTGTATATAGGCCTGTTAATACACTGAATTTTGAAATAGGTACAGAAACATAAAAGGTACATTATGAAGTTAGCTTAATTAGCATTGAATTAAATCATGTCTGCTACAAAGGCAGAAATTAAATACTGTCAATGGTGTTTTCTACTTAGCCTTTTATAGACGTTACACGGACCACCTCCCTCACTGTTGTATCTGAATGCCTTAAAAGTGAATCATAGAATTATTTATGTTGCATCTTTGAGTCCAACCATAAATCTAACACTACCAAGCCTACCACTAAAACATGTCCCTAAGCACCACATCTACATGTCTTTTAAACACCTCCAAGGACAGTGAGTCAACCACTTTCCTGGGCAGCCTGCAGACTGAGAAGTGAGTTACTAAGATGCAGTTTACTAAAGACTTCAAAGCAGGGAACAGACTTGATATGAAGTCTCAAAATCTGTCTGTAAGTATTCAATGGTAGCTTCTAAAGAAATGACTAAATCTGACATGGAAAACCTGGCTACTTGAAACAATCAGTAGGGGAAGACATGCTTGAATGTTTGGATGTCATGTGTGATTTTTTTAATAGCTTTGGTAGACTGTAGGAGACACTTCTGGGTTTGCCTCTGGATAATACCAGAGAGTTTAAAAGTCTGAAGTGTGCTTAATGTCCCCAGCTGAATGATAAGCATAAAAGGTCAGTTTGGATAGTATGTGATGATCTTGAAATTGGTTTGCCCCTGTAATTTATGTTAGAAATTCTACTCATATTAACTGGTTGAAATGAATGAAGTTATGCTATCTTGCACAATCTCCCATAACAAGTGCAAAGAGCTTATGATTTATAAAATATTTATTTCATTCACAGAAATGTAAATGCAAATACATTGAGAACCATACTTTTCCTGCTCTGTTAGAAACTTCTTAGATTAACACTGCAGTCCAGCTTTCTGTATTGTAGGGTTTTTGCCTCTGCCATGCATTACTGGTTTGATACACAATGCCACAGATTTCAGTCCATATTATACAGACCACCATGTCCCCAGTTACTTTCACAGTGCTACATTACGAGCAAATAAAAGGGCCAACTTTTAAGTTGCAATAACTGAATGGTACTAACCAGGAAAATACAAAATGTAATATCCCTATAGCTACTTGTCCGTTATTTATGCTCAGTGTGTAAGTTCACAAAGGTACAACAAATTCTTTAGCACCATGTATTACATATTTCTTTTAGGCATATGTTGTTTTCCTGTTTGTTTTAATACCAGAGCCATTAGCAATTACAATTCTCATTCAGATGATTTCAGCAATAGGTGGCATCAGCAGTCCACATCCTAGCCAACCCAAGCAGGCAGACTGGCAGAAATGTTCCTGATGAAAACATTAACTACTGAATAACATATTTCAAAACAGATACTAACAAATGTATTAATCATTTAAAACATTAGGCCACACCTATGCAACATAGGGAAAGTAGGATTTAATGAGATAATTAAATTATTATGAAAATTTCTGTAAAAGCAAACGCATTTGGAAAACATTTTACATTAAAATCTCACCAAATCAATGGCAAGATTCAAATGTCTATTTTTAATGTTTTTCTTCCAGTCACACAATTGTGCTGGCCCTGGAGTAAACAATAAAACACATTTACCTGATGGGAAGTTATCCCACTGGAATAATTTGTGTGAATAAAGTTTAGCACGTGTCAAGGGCTGCAGGCTTAGGTCAAAAGCATGGAAAATTTCCAGCATCAGAAACAAAAGAACGTGTCCATGGAATAAAAAATGGGAAATGTTTTATCGTTTCAAGTAAACAGAGACACACCTAGTCCTGGATAAGATGGAGATCTGACTCTATAAACTCTTTTTTTAGACTGAGCCCAAGCCTCAGGAGATATTTACCTTGTAAAGTTCCTTGTAGTTCTGCTTGCGCACTTGCGTAAGTTCAAGACCTGGTGCAAATACACAGTTTCTGTCTGTCTCATATGCCAAGGTCCCCATTCTACAGAGTGGAACAGAGGCTGCAGGTGCTAAGAGGGAATCCAGTTTTTGTCCCATTATAATTCTGAGATTTAATGAAGGCACACACATGGCTGGGCAAAGCAGAAAGCATTCCTGGGCTCTGTGGTGTAATAATTTTTTTACTTTTTGTGGTCATCTGGAGAAATGATTTATGATTGCTTTTGCCTACAAAAGAATTGGGATTGAGACAACGAAACACTTGGATTTTAAAGGCAGTGAGTAAGAAATGATCAAATACTGAAACACTACATAGATTAACTTGTAAAATAAATGTTTTCATCTTCTGTCTTAGAAAGTATCAAAATTGCATCAAGTATCTCATACTCTTGAAGTCAAAATGAAAAGTAAAAAGAAACATCTGTAGCAAATGTGAAAACAGAGCTCATTAGTGAAAATTTCATAGCCTTGAGCATATTTACATACATAGACAGGAAATGTTCATATTTGATTTACAGTCTGGAAGTTATGCTGGTTTGATTGGCTTGTGTGTTAGCTTCCCAACCACTTCTGATCTTTCTTATCCTCTTCCTAAAACATGGGAGGAGCAGTATGCATTTACAAAGCAGAACTACAATGGGAAGAAAAACTGCAATCATAAATGAAGGTGGCATATACCAGATGAATTGGTTAACATCAACCCACTTATTCCAAGCAAACACCAGTGCATGGACAGTGCATAGCAGCAGGGCTAAATATCCCATCTTGCTCTGAAAAGAGAAAGAAAATAGATAGCTATTTATTTTTCCCAACTTGGCAAAAAAAGTACTTTCTTACGGAAATCTGGAAATCTGGAAGGGCCTTGACCAACATGCTCAAGTCAAAGAAAAGAGACCATTGGCTTTGAACTAGAATGTAAGAACTATAATTCAAGACTCCAACTGTACCCCTTTATGCCACTGTAAAAGAAAATGGATGAGGCACATGTTTTCAAGTATTGCTATGATACTTAGCTAAAAAACAGAAGAGATCATGCATGGGTTATTCCTGAAATATGCTCAGTCCTCAATATCTCAATTTACAGATGCCATCTGTATACTAAATTACTTTAATTCTTTGATAAATTATTATGAGTCCAAAAGCAGATATATTAAGGGATTAACAGATTAATTGCAAAGCAAATTTTAAGCTAAAATAAATCACAAACTATAGTTAAGTCCAGTACTATGGCAAAAGCAATTGCATGACTACAGGAAACTCAAGTATTTCATTTTACCTAAAGTAACAAATTTGGCTTAGGTTGTTCACAGAATTCAGGAGTAATTTTGAGTTTCTTGTACTAGTAACTTTGAGTTTCTTGTCACGTAACAATCTTGTACTCATCAGTCAAGTTGAACACTGCCTTTCCAACTGCTGAATGTATAGAACCTGATTTTTGAGTAATAAGGTTATTTGTTCATAAAACAAGTCCAACACAGAAGCATTACTCTTCTGGGTTTCTTCACCATAGTCTTTCAATACTGGAAGCAGTCATGCATTTGGAGACTTCCTCCTGTTCTGTCCATATTCTCTGTACCCCTGAAAACTTCTCTTGCAAATGATGGACTTCATAGAGTGTACAGAATATCAAATCACTAATTGGTGATACACTACAGAACTGCTTTTAAAATACAAATCAAATTTTCAAATGCCAGGTACTTAATAGATTACTGAATTTTAAGATTTTGGTGGTTGAGAGCCTGATCCAACACTTGATTAAGTCTGGTGTGACCACCCCTGATTACTATTGCATATGATGTAAGAGAATTGAGAGAGCAAACCAGATGCTTGGGTGAAGGAAACAAGCACAGCTGGAGCAAACTCAAGACTAGCTGTAGTTGATTATGCATCTGTTACAAGATGTCTCTTTCAGAACACACTGTGTTGCATGGGAACAGCATTGACTGGTTCAATGCCACCTACTCCCAGCTCAGCAGGACACAGAGCATTCCAGAAAGATAAGATGCCTAGAAGATAACTGAAATGTCTTCAGCACCAGAGCTACAAAAAGGTCTTGAAGGGACAACTGCTGCTGGTCACAAAGTCACGAGGAGGAAAAGAAGTGGTTTAAAGTTGTCCTTTCTTCCCATTTTATACACTGAACACAACAGCCTGTTCTCCTGACAAAAGAGTGAATGAAAAGAACATTTCTCACAAACCAATTAACAAGGAGTACAGAACAAACTTTCAGACTGGTTTCACTAACTCCTCTGTGTTTGGTATTTCTAACTCCTAAAAGTCTTAGCTGGTAACACACAGTTCTACAAATGGGACTAATGATGTGCAGTAATGACATTCATGCGCACCTGAATGTAGTGGAATTCTCTCCAGGTCAAAGAGTGACTGACAGATGGAATTGATGTTATTGCCAACAGGGCCAGCAATGCAAGTCCCAGAATTCCTAGAGACACATAAATCTCCATTCTCCAAACATCATGTTCAATCCAGGCATTTTCTTTCTTTTGTTTGACCTGCCAAAAGAACACCATATTAAAAATTACAAACCGGCCCACTTGGCTGTTTGTGTGAAATGTAATTTCACTATTTACACCATAATATTAAAGAAATAAGCAAAGAAACACAGTATTTTAGTTTGTTGGAATGTAACTATTTACTTCTAATGACAAAGACTTCACTAGTAGCTGCAGAGCAAAGGTGAGGTTTTAGAGAGAAGAATTTAGACTTCATCAGTGTATTGACCCAGGAGAGCGTGATTCTGAGGCCTGTTAACCTGCTTTCACAGCAGGATAAATCTTGGTTTTGACAAGAAAAAAAATCCACCCATGGCTAAATACCGTATCAGGGAGATTATAACAACAGGTGATATATTAAAAGCACTCCTTCAGGGAAGTAGTTCAGCAGGAATTCTTAATAAAAGTATCCTGCCAGGGTAGTTGTTTAGCTCTGGTTTTTTGAAAAAACACAACTTGCTACATTAATGATTTTAATAAACTGATGTCAAAGCTTCTTCTATTTACAACTACTTGCAACAACACTTTGATTCTGCTAGTGATCACCATGGCATAATATGCCCCAAATATGATCATTTCTGCATCTTGAAGACTGGAATCTCAAGGCAATTTATAGTAATCCATTCAAATCAGATTACCAGTATGGCTGATTTTGGAGTTTTCAACAGGTAGTTTGACTGTTCACAGAAATCTTAAGCATCTGCTGACATCATCATATTGTGCTTTTAATAAAACTCTAGATTAGAGTTCGGGGGTAATAAAAACATCCATTTGCAGTCTATACCTTATATTAGAATATTCCTCATGCTGCAATACTTATAGCACTCAAGGTGGTAGGTGACCGTTAGGAACTCTAATCACAAAGGACGTTGGAAAGCTTTGCAAGCCAACTATTGCTCATGACTTGGAAGCATCACTGAAATTCTATCTTTAAACAAGGTAGTGTGCATCAGTCCAATTGTGAGCCATCAGTATTCACAAATTTAGTTGGTGCAAATACAGATTACTGTCATGTAGTTCAGCACTCATTGACTGCTGGCTGATTCACTTTGCAAAGATGTCTAAAAATGTTGTGTTCAGTGCTCAGTTTTTGTTGATAGATTTCATTGCAGAGAAGATTAATCTACACTAAACTAATAATGTGCCAATGACTTAAATGTTCCTGTGAGATACAATTTTGTGCATTTTACAGAGAGAAAAAAATCCCAAGTGAAGAAAATGACTTATTTAATATACACTGGCACAGCTGTGATGACTGGAATCTCTATTACATGCTTTGGCAACTAGGTCCTGCTCTGTCCCTTAACAGTGCTCTCTGGGAATTTACTTCAAAATCAGACAAAAGCAATGAAAATGGCTTTCCCCCATCCAGATTTGCTTGAGTGACCAAAACAAGGATTTCCTGAGTACAGAAGGGTTGGTGTTTGTGTGCCCATCATACCTGCTGGAATGCCCAGTTGAGCAGCTTGTATCTGTAAGATCTTCTCATTGGATAGCACAGGCTATAGCAGGCGTGCAATGTAGCGAAGAAGAAACTGAGAAGTCCAAATTGTTTCCTTGATAACATCCATCTATCCAGCCACTGGGGAAACCTTTTATACTTGGTGCCAAAGTACAGCTGGAAACCAGCAGCTAATATTCCTGGTAAATACACTAGTGCTAAAAGGGTAATTGAAGTCACTGGTAAAACTTTGTTTATGACAAGGATTGGAATTTTATAGAAAACATTCTCCTTTCTGGTTATAAAAGGATATATGACGTCTCTCACAGAAGTGTAAATAAATGTTAATAATGAGATCACAGATGCTATCTTCATTGGCAAGTGCCACTTGGGGAAGAGATCCTGCTTGCAGTGCTGTTCTGAAGAGTATTCAAACTCACCAAAATGGTGTGCTTGATGTAAATCAAAAAGTGCAGCTGCTTCCGATGTATTGGCGACCTGCATATCCACATTCTGGAAGGGACAGAAAGGAAATACAAAATGAGTTCAAGAGAAGATTAAAAATGTCAGTAATGACAGTATTTGCCATCATGACTTTTACAATGTACTGCAGTGAAACCACACACAAAACACATGTACTATTAAAGACAAGGTAACTTGGAAACATAACATTTCAAACAGCATAGTCAGCACTTCAGCAAGGCACTTGTAGCATAGATTTTCCTTTCTTCATTATCTGCAGTGACTTTAAAATAGATTTTAATTCCAGAAAGATAACTACACTACAAGGAAAGAAGGATTACATTATGTGAAGCATCATTTCAGCTTACAATATCAGTTATGGATTTTAAATGTCAAATTTCAGCTATAGACTTAATGATGTAGCCCAAATAATATGTGCAAGAAAGGATTTTTATCTGGACCTTTTTTTGTGTGATGTGGAAAACTTCCTGAGTGCAGTGTTGCTATCATGAAGATTACTCCAAAGATAAATTTTATATTCCTGTGTAAAAATCCCAAATTATTTATATGGATTTTTGCTCATCTAGTAAGATACAATTAGCAGCTACCCTTATGTAGTTTTTAGCTGCCCCAAACTTTGTGTATTTTTTAGCACGGACTGTGATTAAATTGAATGAGATGTTCTTTATCTTTTTATCTCTTCAAGTCAATATTGTGACAACACTTCAGAAATATTCATGATATGCCAGTGTGATGGTAACACTGTCTCTGGAAAAAAAGGAATCAAAGACTGCAATATTCTACGTGACATATGAGCTGCTTTTTCACAGAAACATTACCAAGTAGTTAAAGTTTCCTGTATTTCTTCTCGGCATGATGTTCTGACCTGCATTCTGATCAATGGCACAGTTGCCACCTTCCCTCTTCTCCATTGTGGAAACTCCCTGCAAAAAAAACACAGGATGTAAAACAGGTTTTGAAATGCCATACTGGAACTTTGAGGCCTATTTTCCCTCAAATTGTTTTTGTCCCTATCCTCCACACATTTGCTGGAGAAAGTACAGTCAAATAGGGAAAGGAAAGTCTGTCCTCTGAGAACAGAAAAGCTCAGCTGGTTTTCTTAGTAAAGCAGAGCATAAGAGACAACATGAATCAACAGAACAAAATCATTGATGAAAAACAATATTTAAGCCTAATATCCCTGTCAACAGTGGAATAAATTAATTAAGTCAAGAAGAAAGCTTTCAAATTACAACAAATTAGGTTGAAACAGCTTACAGAAATAACATGTAGAATGTTATGAAGACGGATTATATTAAGTTCATAAGACTTCTTGATGCAAGAAGCCCATGGAAATGTGTTGTTTCTAACATATTTCAGGGTTCAGGATTGGTCTACCTGACAGTCATTCTGTGGCTTTAGCCTTCAAGATTCTCAAGAAACTGGAGCTTCACTCATGCTGCTCCAAGGTATTTTGGCAATACTCATCACCACAAGTACCAGCAGAAATGGTTCTAAGCTATTAAGGACAATAAGGAATCAGATGCCAGAAAAGAAAAAAAGAAGAGAATGGATAAACAGAAAGAGATGTTTATGAAAATCCTATGATAGAAGGAAAGAGTAGCTTGAAGAGTGTAAAATAACTACATGTACTGCAAGGACCCTGCAACAAGGACTTCCAAGGTGTCCATCACACAGCAGGAGGAGAGGCACTGGCACCACACCACTGGAAGCTCAGAGTGCCGTACCACAGGGTGACTTTCTGTGATTACCTTTAAGAAAATTACTACATGACTCTTCCATGTACTTTCCTACCGAACAGCTGGATTACTAGATATTAAACTGTTTTTCTAACTACTGATTCTTTTATGTCCACAAACCTTTGGGAAATTCTATGGACCAATCAGACTTTGACAATTTTCCTTCTTTTACTATGTCTGGTACCTTCAGTGGGTGAGTCTTACAGTCTTTTCCTGTCTGCTGTGAGGGTTTGCTCTCTGCCAGGCCACCAGGCACCTGAAGCTGAAGTATTCTTTTTTTAAGTATTCTTTTCCTTAGTATTCCTCTTTGGATTTTTCCCTCCTGGTAGCAAGCTCTCCCTTTGGGCATAACCTTTCAGATGAGTGTTGCAGAGTAGGGTCAATAAGAGTTCTGTCTGAAGGTCAGGCTGTTAACCCTTTCCTACACCAGCTAATGGTGTAGGTAAAGGTTATCCTTTGTATATCCTGCACACAAGAATGCATGGACTGATGAAGGCACATTTCTGGTTTTTCCCCCTATTCCTAGGGCTTGTCCCAGTGATTTTATCACAAGTTTTGGGGAAACACGTATCTTCATAAAACCTCATATTTTAGAATTTTTACTTCAACATGTTTCAATATACATAATTTCTAACTGTTACAATGGCAAAGAATAGTTTACAAACAGAACTTAGTATGGTCAACTTAGCTGGAAAAAACCCAGTAACAAATATAGTGAACTCCACATCTATTTTTAAGGAAGTCATAATATGAATGGCAGTCACTGTTTTTGAGGCCTACCTTCTGGCTACCACACTTAGAGGACTTAGAGGTCCAAAAGCATAATTTAGATTGGGAAGCTCTGTATGGAAAAGCCTGACTCACCCAGTTCTCAAGCTGCTATCACTCTTCATTAAGAAAATTTCAAAACAAAGAGTCCAGTATTAGCTTCTAGTTGAAGGTTCATATTGACGAGGATGTAATAAATTATATCATGATGTGAAAAAAAATCCATGAGCTAGAATACTAGCTGCTGATCCTAAAAGCTGATTTATTGGCTCTTTTGGGATGCAATATTTAAAAAAATGTTAAATACAGCATTAAAGTTTTATGCAGCAAAAGACAATTCAGAAAGAAAAGTGTGTGTGAATGAATGCATATGTTCATCTAGGGAACTATGGGTTTCAGCCATGTGACTGCATGCAAGGAAACTCAAGTGTATTAACGTAATATTCTGCTCACCTTCTGATACCACAAAATTAACACAGAATTATTTCCCAGTAACAAAGCACAGTGATAGCCTTTGAAAACCCTAAATAAAGAGCACTTAAAATTCACCAGTTGGTTCATTATAAATTACTAGGAAGAAGTCATCTAAAGTATTTGTCTTTCTGGAACACATCTGAAGAAAAATTAGAAGTCCTGTGAGAAACAGAGTTAGTCATGTAACTCACAACTGTTATGAAAGAAAACAGTTATGTTAATGCCCATCCTCAGTGCACACCCTTTCTGCTCTGGGAGGCAGCTGTCAGAGGCTGGAGGACGTCCTGCTGCAGAAAGCCAAGTTTCCAGCGCTGTGAGTACGGCACTGAATTTTGTACCGAAAGCATGCTCACTGTAACACTGAACCATCAGGGATCCACACAGTGCAGACATCACCCCGAGAAAACATCATCTCAAGTCAATGAGAGGTTTTCCTGCATGACGGGTTTCAGGGCTGGCTCCACGAAAGAAGAAAATGGGTAAAATAAACAGTTTACGATAGCAACGAGGAGGTGATGGAAGAGGCACGGGGTAGTGCCTGCACCTCCCTCTCTCTCGGCACTACCGGAAAATGACAGGATGGAAGCGCTGAGCCTAAGTGTCTCGCTTTCCAAGCGCCCGCTGCATCGCGCGGCACTGTAAGCGCTCGGCACGCGAGCTCAAAACTTTCCCCGTTCCTCAAAAATTCTGCTGAGCACGGTGCAAAACAGACAGAAAGCCCGGAGGGTGGGAGCTGGAGAGAGGGAGTCGGGAGAGCGTCGCTCGGCGTTTCTGCTCGGCCAGAAGGAGCCCGGGGCACTCTCCCTCAGGGAGCCCGAGTCCGCCGCGGTTCCCGGCCCGGCCCGGCCGCGTGGCGGGCGGGGCCCGACTCGGAACCCGCCGCAGCCCGGCCGGGCGAGCACACTCGGACACCTCCCCGGCGGCCCCGGGCACGGCCGGCCCCTGTCCGCCCCGCGGGCTCACTCACCTCGGCCCGGCAGCCCGGCCTTTCCTTCCCGCCGCAAGTCCCCCCGCTGGGGGCGGCGGCAGCGGCGGCCCGGGCTCGGCTCCGTCCGCGGGGGGCAGCGCTCGGCGGCGCGGCTCGGAGGAGCAGGCAGACCCGGGTCAGCACCGGAGCGCCCGCCGGACTCTGAGGAGATGAGAGGCAGGGGGCCCGGCCGCAGCCTCCACCTCCCCGCCCGGCCCCGCCTTCCGCGCCCATCCCGCTCCCCTCCGCCCCGCGGGTGCGAGCAGCAGTGCCGTGCTCCGTCCCGAGCGGCGCAGGGCGGCGGGATTGCTGGGCCTCGGGGTCTCCCCTCCGACACCGGCCGGCCCAGAGAGCGCCCGGCCCTGGCTCTGCTGGCCCTCGGCCGGACAAAGGGCGCATTCACCTGCTGCCGCCCCGCCGCTGGGAGGAGGAGGAGGCGGCGAGGTGAGCTCCCTCTCCCCGGCACCGCTCGCCTCCTCCAGCCGGACTGCTGCCGGCAGCCCCGCCGCCCCTGCCGGGGCTCAGTGTGGGGTTACGGGGCACTCCGACCCGCGGCCCTTCGGATCCCGGCAACCCTTCTCCTCTCAATCCGTCCTCCCCTGCCGCCTCCTCCAAACGTGTCACTTTCCTAGCCTGACTAAATGCCATATTAATCCCTATTTCTCATACGAGTGGTCCTCACTTTAAATTTCTTCCACCCTAAAATACTTTTTTTTTTTTTTTTCCCCCACTGTGCTGGCGATTTTTAAAAGGCAGCTGTCTCCTGATATTGTAGTCACACGATAGTGTGAACCATCATTATCTTGTGAAATCTCTGTTTTAGTGAATGTTTTGACATCTAGTCATCTAGTGACTTACTGACGTTGAAGAACACATGGCCAGTCCATCTCAGAAGTGTTTTCATGCAGAGCTCATTGTATCCTCCTCAGGATGTCTTCGCAGAAATGATGCCAAGCTCCATGTCTTTGCATATTGGGAACAGATTTTTTTTCTCCTTTTCAGTAGATGTTAAATGGACATAGACTCTAGCTGAATCCTACATCTGGAAGAAAAGAGGAGGTTTCCTTAGAAGGAATAGAAGACAGAATAATGTGTTAAAACATCAGCTTTTCTTTTTTTTTTAAAAGTTACCTTAATTAGCATGTTTTTCTGTGCTTTGCATAAAGGCTATTTTCTACGTGTTTTCCATTTTTCCATTTTTCCATTCCATTTCCATTTGTTACTTTTTTTGCAAAGGATGCTAATTTGGATATGCTCTCACTTTGCCCAAGTGCCGTTTGATTTCCTTCCCTACCGCTGTTTTTGCACGGTGGGTTTGGGATTTTCGCCGTTCCCATCGGCAGGGTGACGCCTGGCGGTGGGAGCGCAGGGGAGGAGGCTGCCTGCGGCGGGGTGTGCCGGGCCCTTCCTACGCCCCGGCCAAGGGGAATTTGCAGTCCAAAGGGCTAAAAGCATGTTCCTACTGAGCTCCGTGGCAGAGCACTTCTCTGAAGTCCTGGTGTAAGCTAGTGTTATGGGAACTACATTTGCAGACCTAAAGATAGCTCAAGATGCTGAGAGATCGCAGCATCTGCATATCCTGTTTTAGGAATAGACTATACTATCTTGAGGATAGAATAACCTTAAGGTATCCTTAGCCTTTCTATAAAACACACAAGAGCTAATCTCCTGCATATGCATTCTCAGAGGATGAGATGAAAAGCCAGCCACAGCGTGAACCTGTCTATTAAATAAGTACCTGGTAAGGTGTTCTGCTTCTAGGTATCTCTGGACAATCAATCCCCTTTCTAGTCTGCATCCCGAGTACTTTTAGGTGCCTGTCTGTGAATAAAGATGGAAAGCTCATTTTATGTGGGTGCTGACAAAGTGGAAATAGATTCAAATGCTAGTGAAATCTTTCCTTTCATGGTTACCCTAAGGCATGACTTCCATGTCACCCAAAGTACCAATTGTATTAGAATGGTTTCTGGAAAGCCAACTGCAGGGCTCTGCTGCAGAGCATTACACCCAGGTGATACCACTGCAAGCTCACAGCTTTGAACTGGTGTTTATGAGATGTGCTTTGCAAGAAGTCTGAGGCTGAAGGTAGGAAACACCACAGGAATCAGGAGTTGATTCAAAATGAGATAATTTCTCTTGGCACTTGCAGAATGGGCATGATGTCACTGACAGGAATTTAAAGTTGTGCAGGTTTGGCTGTCTCCAGGGATTTAGAAGAGTGTCAGTATGCTTTATCTCTTGTAGGAGTTGAGAAAGAAAGAATAATACTTTTGTGGTTGCTGAAGTGTGTCAGGGTTTTTTCCAGAGAACAAAAATACTCTGGTGACACTGTCTTAGCTCGTCTGTGTTTTATTCCTTCTATATTCTGATCAAAGTCTGTGTGTGATGTTGACAAAGAACATGAGGGAATGCTTGATTACATTTTTCAGGAGATAAAAAATATTGCATCATTGACAAGATTGCCTGACAGTTCTTTAATCTTGATAACAGTTTCATCAGAGTTTGTACATGGAGAAGTCTGTGGTCAGGACAATTCATCTGCTTCTGCAACTGCTCTTTAGACTAGGAGTTCTGAGAACAACTTGCCAAATGGCTGGAAAAGTGGTTCAGTATTCCAGTAACACACAGACCTACATATAATCATACTAACAGTCTTGCTCTGTACTTGTTGAGTAAGCTAAGTGTAACTATTAGTGTCAGCAAGATGACTACAGCATGCCCTTGGGTGACTCAGAAATGATGCTACAAAGGGGCAACTGGTGTGGAAGGGTGGAAACCATTCCCTGTAATTTAAACCAAGTGCAAATGGGCTTGGTTCAGCTGGGTTGAAATGCTTAAATAGTGACTGAATGGCCAGGATGGGACTTGAAGGGGCTCACCAGAGCCTTACAAAGGTGGTGAAGGGCTTACAGCACATGCTCCCTGGGGAGACATGTCGGGGAACTGAGCTTGTTTAGTTGGGTGAAGAGCAGACTAAGGGATGACATAATAGCGACGCTCAGTACTTGAAGGGAAGGTACAAAGGAGAGGAAGCCCAACTCTTGTTGGTAGTGCCAGAGAGTGCAAAAACAGTCAAGGATCACAAATGGCAGTTTGGAGGTTCGCGTTGCATACTAGGGGAAAAGTTATTCACAGAGAAGACACTGAAAATCCTCCTTGTGTCCATTGCTTCTTGTCTTTCCTTTAAACTCCACTGGGAAGAGTGTGGCTCCATCTTCTTTATTCTCTTCCTCCCTCAGGTATTCATATGCAATGTTTAGAGCTCCTATGAGCCTTCTGATCTCCAGGCTGAGGAGTTCTGGCTCTCTCAGCCTCTCATTGTAGGAAAAATGCTTCAGTCCTTTAATCCTCTTCATGACAACCTGCACTGAGCCAATTTCAGTACATCTGTGTCTTGCTTGTACTGAGGAGTCCAGAACTGAACCCAGCAATGCAGGTGGGTCTCAGAGGGGCTGAGGAAAGTCGAAGGACCCTTGACCAGCTGGCAGTGTTCTTCCTAATGCAGCTTAGGACTTGACCTGGTTTTGGCAGGGGTCTTCCTTTTTGATGGGACAAGGAACACAAAATTTAACTGCATTCATGTTTTTTGTCCATGAAAATACATGAGATGACAAGAAGACCCCTGCTCAGACTCTCCAAACTCAGCAGTCTGTGAAAAGAAACAGCATATGTGCTGCAAAGAACCTTGTATAAACTTGGAAAATTATGAAAGAATTTGAAAATTCATTTTGAAATGCTATGAAATCTAACCTGATTTTGAAAATTACAGCCTAAGAAACTGCAGTGTTGACTCCTAAACAGGAGTTGGGAATGGAGCTGGCAAGTGCCCTGTGTTCATGTTGTGAGTAGGAGTTGCAGTTGCAGCTGGTAGAGAATGCTTGTCCCTTGTGGACTAAGGCCATTTGAGAACAGAGACATCAGACAACATATTTTTCGTACTGCCATTTAATAAGCTCCTTTATCCAAGGGAATATGTCAGAAAGAGATCAGATAAGTAGACAACTGCTATATTCCCTGCTGAATGAATATGTAGTAAAGGACCAGCTGTTCTTAGTGAGTAACATTGTTAAAGTCAAACAAATTTCTTACTTGGCCTGGATTTCTCACAATAATTCTGATTCAAAGAAGTGACACTCAAGCTACTTGAAATAGTTGAATTCCTCTGGAGGATTTAAGTCATTGGTGCCAAGTAACAGAAAGCTGAGGGAAATAAATACAGAGAAAAATCAGAGAGGCTCAAGATTATTTGAGAGGGCTTTTCAATCTCATCCAACGTGTGTAAGAAACAAAATTATGTATTACTTCTCTGGAATTATGAGAAATCAAGAAAGCCACATGACACTCAAATAATTATTTTAACAGTGATACTTTTAGACATTGTTGAAAGTACAAGTAAAGACCACATGACTGCTACAGTTAAAGTTCAATGAAATGAGTTGAAAAACAACTCAAAGTAGAGGAGAATAGCAGTCTTTTACTTTTTCATTCCCTGTAAAAAATTGCATTCTGGATTTCAAGTATATAATTTATGGACAAATACAGAAAGCTCTTCCATTCTTAATTTGTTGAACAAACACATTTCACAGCATTCCTTTCTGATAATGCATGTTGTTTCTTGGAAGCAACACAGAAGAATTTGTTTTATATTTAAGAAAAAAAATTTATTGAATCAGACATAGCAATATTCTTTGGGTATAATCATATATTCTTAAAGTAATGCTTGCCCTTCCCAGTGTGTTTGTCACTTTTGCTTACATAACATCTAAAATTGTACTGTTATCCCTTGAGGCAGCTGTGGTACTTCTCTGTGATGTTTTGTTGATTTCAGGACTTTACCACACACATGTCACTGGAGTATAGAGCTGGCTGCCTTAAAATACTTATAATAATGAAACCAGTGATAATAAAAATAACGGTAATTTACATACAGATTAACAACAACAACAAAGCCACAAAAGCCCTGAAGCACTTCAAGGCTTTAAAATGTAAAGGATACAGGGGGAGGAATGGACTCACAGGAAATGGGTTACTGAACAAAGACAGAATATTGGGCATGCTTGGATTTTTTTACAGGAAACATTTTTGCCAAAATCTGATAATGCAATAGCAAACAGCAATTATATATTTTCTGCTGTGGTATATATGAGTATTCATTATCTCTAATTGTTTAAAAAGATAATGTTTTACAGTATTTATACAAGAATCCTTTGAAATTAAGATGCTTTGGAACATATATTGTGAAAAAGTGTGGCTTATTGCTTGTAGCTACGGCTCTTTGATGGATTTTGTAGTTGTCATTGTTTAACCCCAGCCAGCAAGCAAGCTCCAGGCAGCTCTCTCACTCACCCCCCAGTGGAATGGGGAAGTTAATTGGGATGATAGATGTAAGAAAACTCATGGGCTGAGATAAACGTATTTTAATAAGTAAGAAAAACATCTATGTTCACAAGCAAAGCAAAGCCACTTCCCATGGGCAGGCAGGTGCTCAACCATCTCCAGAAAAACAGGGCTACATGAAATGTAGCAGTGACTTGGGAAGATGAACACCATCAGTCCAAACATCCACCCTTCCTCCTTTCCCCCCCAGCTTTATATGCTGAGCACGATGTCTCATGGTCTGGAATATTGCTTGGGTGAATTGGGATGGGCTGTCCTGGCTATGTCCCCTCTCACCTTCCTGTGCATCCTCAGACACTCACGGGTGGGTTGGTGTGAAGAGCAGGAAAGGCTTTGGCTCTGTGCAAGCCCCGCTCAGCAATAACAAAAACATCTCTCTGTTATCAACGCTGATTGCAGTGCAAATCCAAAACACAGCCCCATGCCAGCCATTGTGAAGAAAATGAACTCTACCCCAGGCAAAACATCATGGTGGTTTAGGAATGGCATTGTAACGTCATTATACTTCCCAGGAGGAGTTACAAAGGCATGTGGTGAGACCACAAAATTGTCAAAATATTGTAGGATCCCTCCCACAACCATATTCTTTCCCAGGCCTTCTCTCTCAGAAATTTCTCAGAAAATCTTGTTCCAATACCATATTTTGAAATCCTCACAATTTCTAAGGATTTTTTGGCACTACACCTACTACAAAAACCTACAGCTTTTTTGTCTATCACCATATTGTCTACAAACCACAGTCCCTGGTGTTAGATGTGATACAAACACAAACCACAGGCACTGCCACCTCTGCAGGCCATGATGTAGGTTTCACATTCAAAACAGTAGGAGAGAGGTGATGCAAGCACAATGGGAGGAAGCTAAACTGAACACGGATTTAGGAATGTGGTGAGAGAATGATAGCTTGGATGTCAGGCTGTGGTGATAACTGCTGCATGCCAATAGCAACAACTCCCTAATTTTAAAGAGGGATTTGAAAAAAGACAAGGAATTGGCTTTGTCAGAATTTATAAGTAATTTCTTGTTTACTAAGATGTCTTTGTGAAGTGAGCAGGTGGGAGAAATTCTTAAAAGACTGCGTTACAAGTACTGAGGTACTTAAAAAGCCCTGTTTGTCACACAGCTGTTCCAATTTGATACGATCTAAACAAATGTGGAACAGAACCTGCTGGTACTTTTGAAATTACTTAAATACTTTAATCAAGTAATACCATAATTAATTTAAATAGAGCAGAGTTGTCTACCATCCAATTTTGGGAAAATACTTTTTATGTGGAGCTACTGCATGAATACATTTATTTTGGTTGACTGGTAAGGGAATTGTTGCTCACATGCAAAGACTGACAACACAATTACAAATATGTCTTCAATATGGAAATAATTGTGCTAATTAGAATTTGTTAAATTGGATATTTTGCTAGATTTGGAATTATTTTTCAACAATTTAAGTGCTAATATTGATATTTTATATCAAGTATAAATTCTTAGAACAAGAGTATTTTTAAATCTGAGCAGTTTTCTTATGCACAAAGGAAAAGACCTTTTATCCAAAACTTAATACTGGATTTCTAGTTTAAGATTCTGACTGTTCAAGAATACTTTCCATGCTCAAAATTAAAATGTTCCTGTCATCCAGAAGCCCTGTTCTATATGACTAACTTCACACTAAAACCAACACTAGATAGCTGAAGTTAATTGTCAGAAATAATCCGAGAGATTATATCTAAAATGAGATATTTTTTGGACTTATTCCCACTGCCTGGGGCACTGGTCTACTCTAGAAGCAGAGCAGGGACTCAAAAAATAACTGGAGCAGGAAATGAGGCAGGGCTGTAACAGACAGGGAACTCAAGCTGAGCAAGAACAGCAGGCTCTATCATGCTGCAGGTTCCAGAGAAAAACAGCCATCCTGTCAGAAATGAGCTTTGCAGGAGACGCAGAAACTGGGCAGAGTGGTAAATGTACCAGATGGTTGTGCTATCGTTCAGGGTTGCTTCTGCTGGCTGGATAAATGGGCCAGTGTGAAGCTCAGCTAAGTCCTGCACTGGGAAGAAATAAACCCATACACCAGAACAGGATGGTGGCTAACCAGCTAGAAAGAAGCTTGGCAGAAAAGGCCTTGGAGGTCTTGGGGACACCAAATGAACATGAGCACCCCTGGAACAAAGAAGGCCATCAATCTCCTGAGCAGCAGCATGCAGAGAATTGCCAGTGGGTTGAGGGAAAAAGTTATCCTTCTCCTCATCTGTCAGTCCACATCTAGAATGCTGTGTACAGGTCTGGGCTCTCCATGTTTGAATGAGTCCAGTGAAGGCTGACAAAGTCAATTAAAGGATTGGAACATCTGACATAAGCAGCGATGGACTCCATAGCTTGGAGGAATGAAGGCATGGGGATATTTTATTTATGTGTAAATACCAGGGAGTAAAGAAGAGACAGCCATTTCTCAGTGGCAGAACAAGAGGCAATGGGTAAAAATTGAAATACAGGAAATTCCATTTAAACTTAAAAGAAATATTCCTGGTGGGCTGTGGTTGAGATTGCATCGATTGTGAAAAGACTGAAATCAAACTCCACCCTAATTACTATGGATGGTTTCAGGAACAGGACTTGACAGTGCACTAACTTGAATATAGAGGTTGAGTGATGACACAAGAACTTGAAGAGAACTTTAAACCCATATCAGAGGAAGTGTACTCAGAAATCTCCTTTCGGGCCTTTTTGTTTCTGGTTATTGCCTGTACTTGAAGTTTAGAGTAGAAGTCTGGTGTTCTGCTATTTTGCTACTTATTTTGGCACAATTGTTTTACTGGAGTTGTTGTCCTAAGGTGACTTACCATTAATGGTCCTCTGAAAATTCTGTCTCTGACAATTCTACTTGAGATCTCAATGAAAATGGAGGCAGGGAGAGTGCAGTGAAAGCAAAGACAGACACTGACATGGATTTAATCATTGCAGGCTGACAAATTTAAGCTTGGCAACTGCTTCACAAAGAGATGAGAGTCAAGCCAGAAGGTCTTTAAACTACTTAGGAGAAAAATTGCATATGTCTTGTCTCATATCTAATTTCAAAAACAGTGTTAGAAGATGAAACAGTGTTGAGAAACCCAGAATGAGCATTCATAAAGAGCAGCAAAGCTAAGGAAACAAAGTTTTCTTAAAATGATTTATTATTATGGTTCCCTGATTATCAGTATGGATCTTCAACAATCCTGGCTTTGGCATAAACTACAACATGATTTTTTTTTTCCTTCCTAATCTGCATCAGCTGACAACAGTGTCTTGACTTACTTAGTCAACAGTTAATGAGAAAAATAGAGACTTCAAAGACAGGAACTAGGCTCCTAAATATTCAGGTGATCTGCAAGGGGTTGAGTGTTGCTAGTTACCCTTTACTCTCACTTAAGAGATCCCCTATGATTACACGCACTTTCTTCCTCTTGCCTAAAACAACTGTCTGGAGCTTTGTGAATTCCATTCTGCAAGGCAGCTCTCCAACCTTTGGGTTTTGTGGTGCTTTGCACGCCTAAGAAACTGAAATAGGCTGGTATGCTTAAAGATGCCTTAGTGTCTTTAAGGAACTTGCCTAAACAACTGCTGTAGTGGTATTTAATGAATGTTCTCTAATAAACTGGTGTGGTAAAGTATAAACCTTTTATCTTTTTCTGTGAGAAGATATTCCTTTTGATTGACTCATGACTAAATCGTTCCCAACTGTTACTTCTTGTAAATGTAGAGCTTTCAGCAAAACAAAAATCATCCTAATATCAATTCCCAAAACACAGCTTAGAGGGGAAAGTTAGAATAAAGTACTCTGAATAGATGTAATTTAGTATTCTTTGTGTTTTATAGTCTAGAGTGTTACTTAATTTTGGCCTCACAAGTGCTGTTTTATGTTGACAGAAATTGAAAATCCTGATTTTCATTACTTATCCTGGCTATCTTGTTTAAAAGTAACTCAAATTATGTGTTTCTATGTTTTCTAAAAGTCACTGGTATAAAAATAGTTGAAAGGATTCATTACATTTCAATAATGGTGCTGTTAAAGTCATAAAAATAAATTATATAATTTTGTCCAATTTGGGTTACATTCTTACTGAGTTCTGCCCTATTATTACTGCTGAAGAAAAAACCCAAATTCTGTCTTGGTATGTTTTTTGTACAGATAATTTGTATAAAGCATACACAGTTGTTAGTAACCCTAGAAAAAAATGACAGGTCAGTCTTTTCTATAATGCCTTTGAACAGAAGAGAGGTGTAACACATTTAACAGATCAGCAGAGCAAAATAAAATGGTGATGAAATAAGTTCTTTTGGTAATACATTAATCTCAAATTCAAATTCACACAGAAAATTCAGATGTTGCAAGAATTTTCATAAATGAGTTAAATATGGTATCAGTGCTAGCTGTATATACCTACAATTGTAATTAAGAAAAGGGCTAGGAATTACATGAAAGAAAAGGAATACTCTTTCCCCACACAAGTCTTTCTTCCTACTCCAAAATGTGGTTATATTGTAGATATAGATATATTGTGGTTATATGTGTGTATATTGTAGTCAGAAGTACTGAATGAAACACTGAAGTTGGTTGGTGTAGAGTAGTGCATGTGAGTTGGAATAAATGGGACTGCATTGCAGCAGAGAAAGAAGCTGGCTTGTATTTAAAATTAAACCAGTAATTTGAAAAGGATTGGTTGTGATGTCTAATTCTACTATTGTGGAGTTGATTCAGCATCACGTCTGCTTGACACTAGTGTTGTGCTATTGTTGGTGGAATTGTTCCTTATTCTGCATCACAAAAGAACATGGCTTAACCCTATGGAATGTCCTCTGTGGAAATTCCTCAGTAAATTATGGGACAATTTAATTCATGTGTTGGATAGCAGAATATTCCATACTGAAGGAGGTTGTGGTCCTTTAAATTTGTATAAAAATGCTCTTCGTTTTACTTTTACCCTTGAATAGCAGTGCTTTATACTGTAATACACAGGAGCAAAGTTAATCGATATGCTATGAAACCGTTTTTCTGCTAGAAAGGCTTTTGTGTTTTGATGGCATGGGAAATGACAAAGCTCTCTCATTGAATAGCTTCTCCCCTTACTGCCATGCCAACCACCTCTACTTTCATCCACAAATTCATCTAGCTATCTCTCTGAAACACGTAAATTGTATTTTGGCTCAAGGGAAGAAACAACAGCTTCCTGTATATTCCCTCTCCTTATCCCAGCTGTTGACTTTTCCCCACATGGCCAGCTGTTTCCCTGAGACAGCCTTACCTCTTCAGAAGAACATACTTTGGAAAATGTGAATTACTCTGTTTCTGGAAAACAGCTTCTACTCTCCCCCTCTCCATTCTTGGCTATGTTCTGTGGCCTGAAGAGTAAAACTTCAGTATCAGTGTGGGTTTGTTTGTTTTGTTTGCTTTTCTTATTTTTTCTCGTTTAGGACCAAAAATAAACTGAAGAAGTAATTTCCATTGTCCCAATTCAAGTGTTCTATCTGGGAGAAACACGAAACGTAGGTGTGGGTGACTTTATTTTGAGAAAAAACTGCACAAAATCCTCGAAGATGACAAAGAAAGGCTCTGGCTGAGAAGAAACAAACAAATACCCAGTGTTGGGTCTTACTTTGTTTTGGGTTCTCTGAGGAGTTCTGTTTTGTTCACCCCCAGTATTATTACTAAATTAGCTACAATGCCAGAACATGCTCATATCCTGATACAGTCCTAAGAACTTCCAGCTTGCATCAGCCAAGCTTTCCACTAGTGATTTAAGCTAGCATATAGTTTTTGTAGGGGTGAAAGCCTGACTGAAAGGCCATTGAGGTCTAGGGCAGATATTTTGACACTGACTTCACCAGACTTTGTATCTGGTCCTTTGTAAGAAGCTCTTACACCAAGAGCTCCAAAATGCAGCTGGGTGTCAGATTCAGTGCTTGCTTCCTGCTGAAGCAGAACCATAGATAAGAAAGTAGCTGTGATTTCCATGGTGAGCATGCACAGGGCCTTGCTGACACTCAACAGAGGCACCTGAGATAAAAGGGTGGGTATTTTTTTTTGCTCCCTGGGTATTTTTTAGTTTAAGTTTTGCTGCAATATCTCATGTCTGCTGTGCACTAAGAACAGGAACATATAAAGTTACCATAACTCAGTTGGTGTTCAATAACTTGTTAAACTGCTGTCAAATTGTTACAAGGCGCAAAGTCTGAGCATGAATACAACTACCACTCCCGGCAACAAATGGGAATTAAAATGTTGTATCAATTATAGTTTTTATAGCAGGAGTAAATCTGTTTTAATTACTGAAATGGGTTAAGTCATGTCCAACAAGAATAAAAACGCAGTGAAAGCATCTATTTCCTAAACTAACAGGATGACATGAAACAGCCTTCCTGAAGTAATAAACACTTAGAATTAAGCAATGAAATCTCTGTAATTAAATACTTCATAAGGGAGGCCTAAACTTATTGTGAAAGAGAGAGCAAGGTGACATAGGAAGTAAAGCAAATTAATATTTTCACTGATGTTATTTATTTTTTTTCATTCGTTGATTGTTTCTACGAGAGATGTTTACTTCATAAATCCACTATGAACGGAAACTCACCAAGTTATCAAGGGTGCTGAAAAGGAAGATGCCAACACATGAGCCAGCATATACTGCTCATCAAAACTCCTGACAAATCCCAGAGCATGAAAGTGATTATTAATGCTGGAGGGAGATTTCAGAATGATATCTTCTGTGATGCTCGTATTTTATCTGGACAAAATATGCAGAAGTATAAACCTCAACACAGCAATGCTTCCCAGCTATTTCAGAATATCCATTTTCTCAACCAAATGTCTGTCCCCTGAGCCAGCACACTGCCTGCGGGTAGTGTCCTGAGGGAGCATTTTTAGAGGGGTTGTTGTGTGGTTGGTGGGAGAGGCAAGGCAAACTGGAGGAAAGCATCCTGGAGTAGGACTCTGATGAATTCCTTCTTGGCCACTTTCGGCAGCTTATTGGCTGACTTTGGAAAAGGTAACTGCTTTGTGTCTCTGTTTACCCTCTATAACATAAGGATTTTCATCCTGGTATCTATGAAAATATTTTGAGGTCACTGAGGATAAATAATACAGCAGAGACTTACCAGTCTTGGGATGTGCTAAGTTGTAAGCCTGAGACTTTGCTAAGTCTGAAGCACCAAAGTACAAATGCTTCTGTTACTTGTATACACTCTTCTGACAGGTTTACACACCTCTCTCCCTCATGTTCCTTATTCTTACCCAGTTGAATAGACAAGGTGTATCTGTGCTCAGGGTGTTCTGGGTTCTTAATGGTTTCAATTAATTCATGCACATTGTGGCAGCCAGACAGTAGCCATGTGGCTTCCTGACTGTCTAACATTTTGTTAATGAATGAAGAGTTAAGCCCTTAAAAAATGAGCAGGTGTACTCTATGTCCTAAAGCCGGTTGGTCTCACCATATGGTAGATATTTGACTCTCTTTTGTGGAGGTACAGGTTAAAATAATGTTCATCTCTCTTGCATGGACTTTTTTTGTGATTCATTGGAATGTAAAATGGTTTCACTTGGAAGCAGATTTTGGGTTATATCTCCAAGGAATAGTGGATAACTTGGGTGGTGTCTGTGAGGAAAGGCTGTTAGGGATTAGGAATGTCTGGTGCTCTGCCACTGCACAGCACATGTTAGAACAGCCTTACAATTATTTTGAGTATTACCAGTCAGAGCTGGTCTCATAAGAACCATTCAGTGCAGGGAAATAATAGGGTGGATGGTGATAGCCATTCATCCTCTTGGCCTTTCTTTGTCTTTCTCTTCTGAGACTACAGGAAGTGGAGAGAGGTTGCAGCCAGTTCCATGATTTTTGAGGCTCCACAATGCTGAAGATTATTACAGATTGCTTGAGGAATCAATAAACAAAGTAATATTGTGCATTTTCTTTGGAATTATAACTACTTTGGTCATGAATAAACCCTTTAATATACATCTTTATACAGTGAAGTCTTATCCAGTTGCATTTTAAGTGCTGTTGCAGTTTAAACTTTACATTAACATATTTTAAACAATAATTTATTAAAAGTTATGTATGCCTTTCTATGACACCATGCAGCCTTCATTGTGAAATAGGATTCTGCTGTACATTAACAAATGTGAATTCTAATAATGGTGAAAGAGTAGCTAAATATCAGAAGAAACAAGTATATAGTGAGAGATATTGATCTATGGAGAGAAAACAAGCAGACACTAGCTCAGCATATCCAGAGACACTTTATAAATTTGTGCTCAATCAGAGTACCCCAGGAGGGCTGTGAATCAACAGCAATGAACCTTTCTGTACCTGACTTCAGAATAAAATAAACTTGAGGTTTTTTCTTGTCTGACCTTTTCCTTGGTCTTTATGTTGTTTTTTTCTTTTCTTTTTTTTCTTTTTTCTTGGTTTAGGCTTTGAAAATGTTGAGACTGAAAAGTTTCTATTTGTATCATCTTGCACATTCTGATCTCGATATACTTTTGAACATACTGGATATGCTTTGTTTTTTTGTTTGGAGGGTTTGATTGTTTGTTACATTGCTATTTGTGTATTGTTTTTAAAAAGTAAAAATATAAAAATAATTTTAAAAAGCCATAAATAAAAAGTTTGACCACAGGGTGGCAGTGAAGACACGCAAAAAACACAATCCTACATTTGGCTAGAAAACAGTTTAAAAGAAAAATCTAATTCACCTAAGCTTTAAGAACATTATTTTTAAAAAGGTTGCCAGTTAGGCTGCATGTTAATGTACCCTAAAACTCCAAAAGAAGTTTGACTTATTGAAGTAACTTACTGCTTGATAAAGGTCTGCTATTGACTTGTGTGCACTGTGTGCAAGACAGGAAAAGAATGGCCTTGCCTTGGCATTGTCTAATGCTCAGAGAATAGATGACAGAGGGCTCGGGTGGCTCGGATTGAAATGGAAACACCCAAGGCACTGCCCATCCATCATTCCCAGTGCACAATCTACATGTCTAAACAGCCTTTCCTTTGCTCTCCCCATCCTGGCTCTGTTTGAGAGCAAAGGAGAAGCCAACACTTGCCCTCTTTGGCCCGTGGTGAAATCTCTGCATGCTGTGCTGCTGGCTGCAGCCCCTGGGGCTGTTTGGTTCTCTGGTGTCTTTGGGGCACATCATCCATGGCCTTGCCTCTGCTGTGCTTGCCAAATGTTTATCCAGTCAAGTAACACGTGACATTGCACTCTTTTGCCCCAGAAACAGATTTTGTCTTTAAAAATTAAATCCTTTATTATACTTACTAGTTATGACTGTAGCTAAATAATGTAGTTGTGCTCTATAGAAAATAATAATTAAACGGATATCTTATTCCTCAAGTAGAGTTACCCTAGGGCTTAGTTTCCTTTTATGTTCTCAAATTGTTCCTCATTTGCCCAGAACCATAAAATTTGAAGAACACATGCGTGTATATTAATGTCATTGCTGAAATACTCAGATTTTGTTTCTGGGTTTAGCCTATTGGCAAGGTCGAATTCTTGTAAATGTCTTTTGTAAGTTCTGTGTATTTTCCAATGCATTTTCTCCTGAACATTACTCACATGTATTATGGAAAGTAGGGCCAATGTAGATAATGAAAGATTGCTTCATTTATTTGTATGGCTGCTTTTCACAACTTTTAATCCATGGATCACTTGATCTATAAGACATCAAAAACTTATCTTGGGAAAAAATAATTTAAAACAAGTTACTAAGTCTTTAGCATATAAATAAAGAAGTAAGCAAATAAAATAGTGGGAAATGTGAATTAAAAAATAAATATTCAAGATTTAGCCTGATTTTTATTTGTCCGGAAATTAGAATGCATTGTGAACACCTTTTCAAAGCTGTAAGTGGTCCTCCTTGTGAAAAGAGGTTAAATAATGGTGTTAGCCAGTATCCTACTGAATGTATGATCCAGACAGCTTAAAAAACTGACAGCCTGTCCTCTGGGAAGCCACATCACTGTGTGATAAATTTCTTTGCAAAGGAATTTTCATGCCATGCAGCCCAGATTTACTTGGCATCACATGATGTTCATCAGGTCTCACTATTTTTTAAGCCTGTAATAAGCTGGAAGATAAACCTACAAATGGTGCAGTGTTTTAAGATGCTGTATTCTTAAACGCCAATGGATAATTTGTGTGGGTTAATCCCATTAAAATTAGAAACAAATTAGCTTGACATTGAGGATGAGAAAATCAATCCTTACTTTACTGAGAGCAATCCTTTAATTTCACACCAGGAATGGGAAAATGCTTTTCCTGCCTTCCCAGCTTTTGGTATATGTATTTAAGAATTTTTTTCTTCTCAATACAATTCAAGACAACCAGGGGAAGCCACAGAGGTGAGATACATTAAATGTGTTTACTTGAACCACATCTCTTTCTGAATAATAAATTTTCTGAATTTATTAAATGAAGATGCCACAGAGCTTCTGTTGTTTGAATTTCTTGCTCTTCCAAGGACTCACAGCTGTAGATTTCTTAGATTAGCTCAGTTTGGAATGCCTGTGCAGTTTTGATGGCAATTGCAAATACTTAGTTAACTTGTCCTAATTAAATTCTTTGCAAACTGTTGATGAACCCTGAACAGATGAAATTAAATCAAGGCGATAGAGACATCATAAACATATAGTTAAATACTTGCAGAGACCTACACATGGAGATTGCTATTTTTGTTAAGTTCATGCTGTGAGGCATCTTTTGAGATCTTTTGAGCTACATACTTTTTTTTTTTTTTTTTTTTTTTGTGTGTGTGTGTGTGCTAATCAATCAGAGTAAAGGTGCCATATAAAAGTTTTAAGTAGCTACCTGGGAGTATTGGGGTGGCCACTGACAAACTCACATCTGCTTTGTAGTCAGTAAGCTGCTTTCCCACTGGAATGGGTGCTGGAAATGCCTGAAGGTGGACTTACATGTGAGATGGCTGTAACCTCATGCATTAGCTCTGTGTGTGCAAATGTGGTGCTCCCTCTGTGCTGTGTGGTATAGAAAAAATTGCATCACTGTTGATTTGGCTCCCCTGAGATGAGACTTTTTATTGTGGCTCTCCTGCAATTGCAGAGCTCTCTAGTCAGATTTGGCTCCAAGGGAATCTATGCCCCTCTCAATGGCATTGATTTCAGTCTCTCCCCTGTACTGCTGTTATCACTGCTGTATGTATAGAGCCCTAAGATGGAGGAAGGATGTGCTGTGTGCATGTCCAGTTGAGGCTGGAAAGTGACAAAGGGGTTGGTTCTCCCCATCAGGAGGAAAGTCAGTGTTGAAATGAGCTTAGATTCCTTCGTGGAATTAAGGAAATGCCACCATGCTCCTGACGGCACCTTTGCAGCAAATGGTGCTCGTAGTTAGAGGAGAGCAAGTGTAATCTACTTAAAGCATCTATAGAGGGCTTTGGTAAACATTGGAAAATATAGCTCTGTGCTGGGAACTACAAAAAAAGAAAGACAAAATACTGTGCTTTGGATGAGACACAAAATGTCATATTCTGAAATTTGACTTGAGTTTAAGAAGTATATATTTAAAATGTCTGTCTTGTGTGTTGCAATTAGTTGTGTAGAAACCTGCTGCCTTCTGGAAGACAGACTGCAGGTGACAAACAGTATTTCTTTTCCTTTATAGTTATGAAAGTAACATAATGATTTGTAAACAACAAAACAACCACCTACTTCCCAGCTGCCAAAAAATAGTGGGTGTAGTTTCTGGGGATTTTCGTCAGAAATCTTAAGCAATCCTTCAGTTAAAAAAAAGATGGAGAAGTATTGGTTACATTGTTACTATTCCATATAAACTTGAAGTAACTCCAAAATTTAAAGCTTTTGGATGAGGTCACTGAAATCTGAAAATCTTCTTTTAGATGGTGGATAAAAGAATCCAGTCATTTGAAAAGAGATTTATGTGGATGAAAACAGATAAATTTTTCATATTTGAGTGGAAAGGACTTTCTTGTAGTGAAAAAAATAGATTAAACCAGGAAAATTCATGTAGACAGTTTCAGAAAAGAAACTGTGATATTTTTAGAGCTGCTTCAAACACAATTTATATATATAAGCTGAAATGTCAAAAAGACAGTGGTCCTTGAATTTTAGTGAATTTCTTTGGGAAGAGTGTAGTCAACTACATATTGTTCTTAATCTTACTCATTAGGTGCACCCGTTTTAGTTCCAAACATAAAGATGAAAAATCTAAAGCATGGCTCTCTTAAGTCCTGCATGTTACTGAATATAAAAGGTCCCATTAATATTACAGTACTACTGCACTTTAAACTGAGAGTTTGGTTATTATTTCAGATACAGCTTTCCTCGGAATACATAAAACTTGTGCTGAAGACAAATTTTCCTTACTGCCACACACACAATATCAGCATCAGTAATGCCAAGAATCAGCACTGGCTGCTGCTATGCTTGGCTGATAGCATCCATTTGGCCATTGTGCTTGGGTTTCCTGCTGTGAAAGCTGCAGTGCTGAGGGCTGACTAGAGGCATGCCTGGATCTAACCCTGATAAGGAGCTCGACTATGCTGTAAATTGTACCTCGGACTGGGAACTTGAAAGGACAGGGGATTTGCAAAGTAAATGCAGCTTTTATGAAATAGCTGGAGCCCAGTCAGGGGGTAGCAACCCTTATCAGTGTCTGTTGTAACTTCAAAGTGGGGCATAGAGAATCTCTGGGTAACGGTAGATTTGAATAAATCTTTGAATAATAACTCCTTTTATTATCATTGTCCTATTGTAATCTTTGTCTACAACTTTTGTTACACAGAGGGCTGATGACTTAGCTTGTCCTGTTGTGTACAAAACACAGCTCCTTTCAGGTTATCCTCCTTAGTTCATACTGTTTATTTCCCTCTCAAGGTATGTAGTGAATGCTTTTTACTTTCCCCTGCAGACAGAAAAATATCTTCAATTAGATATTTATCTAAAGCTGTTATCGGCTTTAGCTGTGTTTGTTACATAATGGAATTCCCATGCAGTAAACTCAAGCAGGCCTGCCCTGCAGCCCCATCTAATAACAGCAAGAGGTGCACATTAAACTCACAGTGTGGTCACATTAGTTTCACAGTAACTTTTATACATTATCACAGGACAAAAATAAAATTAGCAGCCAATAATATTGTAACCAGGAAAGCAGCATATAGGAGGGATAAAGAAAGAACAATTTAGAGCTATCACTTATGAATATTTAATGATAGCAAGGTATGTTTTTTGCAGAGCTTATCTTAGCTGGATCCCTCCTTGCCAACAGGAGCATCTAATTTTGTTTTTTTGAACATTTTTAATTCTGGTTTAAACAATTACTAAGCCCTTTTGTAAAATTTCTCATGTTTCTTCTTATAGCCTGGGTATAAGACTTCACATTGAGAGCCTAGAGTAGGCTTCACCTTTCTTCCTGTTGAAAACTTTTTGCTTCTTATGCCTGGGGAGATGAAGGTAAAGACTGGAATGAAAAGAACACACAACTTCTAAGTGGGAAGTTATGTGTTCTTTTCACATGCATTTTGCTCAAAATATCTACTAAATTGTTGCTAGTCGTTAGACTAAAATAAACCAAGCTCTTTCTAGTTTTCAGATGGTGTCATTGATCTGTATATCTGAAATCTGCAAGGCTGTTGACATCTGCTGCTTTGAGACTGAAACGCGCTGAATACTACTAATTGTTCGTTGAGCTGTGGAGCCTCTTATGCAATTAGGCCACTTTTTTGATGAGAAAATCAATTTTGAATTAAAGGACTGCACTAGGGAAAGGTGTAACTTAAAGGCTCTAACTAAAAGGAAATTGGAAAACTATACTAGAATTGTAGTGCTTTATCATGCAGCAGATTTGAAGAGCTTTTATTTCTGCAATACACCTTGGTACCTGAAGATGGGCTTTTTGCAGAACATGATAATTCACTTTCAGAAGTTTAGTTACATTATTCTGGAGTTGGTATGATTGATGTGCTGGTGATAAGACAGCATTTGGGGACCATACAGTATGCATGAATGACAGCAGAAGTACACACAGGACAACTGAACAGTGATGCTTGGGGAATCTTATGTGATGCACTCACATGTTATTTAGCTGCAAAAATATTTTTTCCAAGTGAAGTACAAGTGCATTTTTTGCCAGGAGAGCAAATGCAGTTGGTATAAAGAGCACCCTTTATGACATCCTGAAAGCAGGCAAGCAAGGTTAGACATAGCACTGCCAACTAGGCTACTCCACCTTGTACAAACTAGAACAACCTGAGCCTACATTCTTTCACACCTGTTTTATCTGATGCTGACTCTCCTTTTCACCCTTTGCTTCTTTTACTTTGCTTCTAGGTGGATGTGAGATGCCTTTGCTTCATGTCAGATGAAGGTGTGAAAATGGGCTAAGTATTAGGTATGTAAGCTCCTTAGTTAATCCTCCATAGCTATGCTCTGTCTGAAGATCTCCAATGATCTGCTTTGCAATTACTTAATCTGGCTTGGCTTGACTATATTAGCTGGTGACTTCACACTGATACAGTAAGACTCTTATATTTAGGCTGAACTGCTTGAATCCTTGCCTGTAGTCATGGACAGATGGACTGGTGATGGACAGGTGTATCAGTGTCCAATACTCATAAGATGAAACCCTCGCAATGTCAGAGATACTGACCTTTCCAGGAATAGAAAATGTCTCACTCGCATGTAATCTACTTGATCTTTTGAGAAAAGAAAATATGATGATGTGAAAAGGCTGAAATGAATCCTTTCAGTCAAAGCATTGGTTGGTTTGACACAGAAATAGTTATGTATGTATAAGAAACTTGGGCACTACATAAATACAGGCATATCTGTGCACATGCAAGTATGAAGCATTTAGAGGATGTGCCCTTTACATTTCCCAAGCATGGGAAGCAGTATGTGTTAAAGAGAGGTTTTTGTTTCACCCAAACTAAACAGAGAATACACTCATCTCCGTGGCAAAAAAAAAAAAAAAAAAAAAAAAAAGGCATTATTTTAATTTGTCTCATTGATGGTGCTTTTAATTAACTGTGCAAATTTCCTGACACAAAATGAAAATAAAATCACTGGAAAGGCATTTCAGTTCAGTTCAATTCAGTTCAGTATCTTCTCCTTCAACTAGTCTGCCAAGAACTTTTTCTTAGATATTATTATAATAGTGACTTCAACATAAAATTCACATGGTATTAGCTTTATATTTAACATATCTTTTGTATCTAAACCCATTTAAAATATTATTTCATGCACTGCAGCCCATAAGAGGAGCTGCAAAGAGAAGCGAAAGGTATTGTTATGTGAACTGGATATGCTGTCTTTGCTCTGGTAGATCCTTTTCTTACAGACAGATTATTTCTGCACAATTTGGCTTGGTGAACTACACAGAATGTTGAGTCTTACAGTCAGAATTCAGCAAGTTGTTGATATGTGCCTGAAATGTAATAGTCTTGTTACTGTAAATAAAAGAAGTATCACCATGAAATAGGTGCTACTCCTATTGATGTGTGGAAGGCAACGTACCAAGTTCTTGTATAAATGCCATCACTGGATCTGCCTTGTGCCTTTTTTGTATTAATTTCCCCATATTTCTTTTCCAACAATAAGTTTCTTCCATCCCTTCTTTAGTGCACAGAAATGTAGGAGTGGCTTTATCTGAACAAAAGTGCTCTCTCGCCCAGAAGTTCCTGTCTGGAACTTTTTGAGCTGTGCTAACTCAAGTTTTTGCTAACAGACATAAATTACATTTTATTGTGCTTCTCCAGCTATGTGCTAAGGGGATTCATTTCAAGGCAATATATATGTTTCTGTCTCACTGTTCTCTGTGGCTTCCAAAATGGGAGGGCAGCTATAATTTGCTCTGGAAGGATATTGACTCAGTTTCCTGTCTGTGCTCTGCATTTCTTTCCTCCCTGAGGTAACATGATCCGCAGCTTGGGTTACACAAGTCTCTTTGTAGAGAAACATTGACCCAGTCTTCCATTGTGAGTGTTGGTGTCAACCTTGTCAGGACATAAACTGATAAAAATATTTGTGAAGCTGTTACCTGTGTGCTGAATCATTTGTCTTTGTGGTGTTTTGAATCTGGGCCCTCTGATGAAACCCACAGAAAAATGTGGTGACTCTTATCTTGGCTCATCTCTAGCCTAGGCATAGGGAGCATGGCCTGTAAGGGGAGCATTTTCCACATTTTCTTGGAAAAGCAGCATAGGAAGGTCAGGAGAGGCCTGTTCCCTGGCTTAGCTGAACTGAGACCAAGCAAGACAGGGTGCCTCATTCCATGGTTGGTGGCTGTTAAGTCTGGGGGTTATTATGAGTAAACACTAAAGTAATTTGTGTAGCTCATCTATCAAAGAAACCTAGGCATTCACTCAGACAGTTTCAAGCGCAAGAGTATTTAATTTAATACGCTGTTATTTTATAGTGAAGCAGATAACTTCCAGCAGCTTGCTTGTGTGTCTGCACTTAGCAGTTTTTGCCTTGATCAGTTGGAACATCTGGAATGGAAACTGTGGTTGTCGCTTTGCCTAATCCTGATTCAAGACTGTAAATATTTTTCCCTATTTCATTTTGCTACTTCAGAGTAGCAAAACTGAAAGACTTGCAGGAACTGAAATTCCAAGGAAGCATATTGGGGACCACAAAAGCCTGGATCTTACAGCTACATCTCGCTCAAAACCTTCAGATAAAGTGGATTGTGATAATTTAGTATAGAAAATTATACTTTCCAGTCTTCACATTTGGTTCTTTACAGGTGTACTTTTATTTACTTGTACACTCTTTCATCACCATGAATAAACCAGAAGAGCAATCAGGTTAAATACAGAGATACTGATATGTTATAAAGGATAGTCCCAGTGCAAAAAAAATTCACTGCCCGTCTGGGTGGCAGAGGTGATATTCAGAAAAGGATATGTAAAGCATGATGGAGAAAAGGCTGTGCAGAAAACTGTGTACCTGCAGACAAATTCTGAAAAGGGGGTGCATGAAGCTGCTGTAAATGAATCCTGGATGAGCATGGCTGAGTACAAGATACAGGAAGACACTGACTTATGAAGAAGTAGAATTGCTATGAAGAGTTCCGTTTAGGGTCCAGGGAAGACTATTCAGTAAGAAGGTTACAATGTAGGAAGGATGGGAAACATGCAAAATTTCTGAGTACTCTGTTATACAGTAGAACATCCGTATTTCTAACATGTCATGAATGTTTTCCCTGGAACAACAGAAACACATAATAAGAAAATATTGCAAGATTAGTCAATTTGTCAGATAATTTGTACTTTTTATGATGTGCAACATAGAAAGGCTGGTAAAGTCACTAAAGTGTTAAAACATTTGTCTTGTGCCTCCTGTAGAAAAAAGAATATGTTAAAATTGCAATATAAAGGTCTTCTTAAACTGGAAATGGAGAGAGAGAAGAGGGAGTCATGATTCCAGGAAGTGCTTTGAATATCAAAGGCAACCCTGAATATTTCATTTGCTTTGAAAGGACACTGATCAAGCTTTGAATGTTTCATTTGCATTAAAAAGGGACAAGAATACACAGCTAAGAGAAATCATCCAGGATTGGAGGAAATCAGCCAGCAGATGGAGTAACTTGATGAAGTCTGCACCCTTGGCTTCTGCAACCAGAGGTTTTTTTGGTGATTATTAATTTCTTGATCTTAGTTTCTTGAGCACCGATGAAGAAACTATTTTGCTTTTAAAACTTAAGTGTGCATTATTAAGTTTATTTACTATTTGCAATCCAGTTTACAGGTTTGTAATGAATTGTGCAAACTTTGTCTTCATAAACTAGCTTTTATTGTTCTTTAAGCTTTCATACTCATGTAGTATTATAGGGGAAGTTGGGGTGAAGCTGAGAATTTGGGGATTTATAATCTCTTTGAATGTTAAAAGAATATATATGAAGCAGTTTCCTTGGGACAATCTACACACAAAATAATGTCTTTAAGGAACACGTATGCTTCTCTGGTAAGCCACAGGAGTTGGGATGCAGTGTATTAAATACAGAAATTAGTCCAGTGAACAACCATCCTAAAGGCAGCAGACCATGGAGATATCTTAACAAAAAATGTGTGGAATGTGGAATGAAGCAAATTCCTGCAAGACTTTTTCATCTGGTCTACTTGGCCTTAGGATCAATGGGATTGGAGCAGAGTCAAATTATGGCAGCTAACCTGCCTCTTATCCTCAAATGAGATTGTTTGAGGGTTTGGCCTGAAGCCATGCCTAAGTCAGAGAGCTCAGTTTCACAGTAGCTTTCAACTTTTGTTTTGTAACTCTACCCCTCCCTCCCCCAAAGCCTTTAATTCAGTCTCTTTGCAACTACAGAACACAAACTTAGTGAAGTCTTCATATGATTTGTGGAGGTCATCATGGATTCCAAAAATCTAGCATTATTTTATGCATAGATAGGCATAGAATTTGTGAGTCTTGTCTTGTCAACGTGGCATTTTTTAAAGACAAAAATGTTTAGATTAAATCAAGGGAGAGTGATATTGGTTAAAATGGCAATGGGTAGTGGGTGCCAGTACAGTCAACCTGCTGGCTAGAATTAGCCATTGTACCTCCCAGCTCTCCACAAATTCTGGCAAGCAAAACCAGAATTTACAACACAGTTGTAACAATTAAGGAAGTTGAAGAACCTTCGTTACAGAAGTTTGGAAGGTACCTGTGAATGGCACAAATTACTGCTCAATTTATTTGATGCATTATGACACAAAGATTCTTGCCAGGGCCCTTGGCTCATCAGCTGAAAAAACCCCCAAACCTCTTATTACTCTAATTAGACACATAAATCAGGTCAGATTTATTCTATTTTGGCAAGAGATGGACAACTCATAAATATAATTGTAATTGTGCTGTGTAGGAATTTGAAAGAATGCTTTGTAGCATTGCTGCTGGGCACTAAAAAAAGATAGGGTTGCTTGGGATTTTTTTTCCTAACCCTTCAAGGAAAAGGATTCAGTGCTCCTTTTAAGCATGAGATTAAACTGTTGTATATTAATCCCTTGTTAGGGCAAATAAAAGATAATTAGATTTCAGAATCTTTTCCACTAAAGAGGAAAAATCTTTGCTAGTCTTCTGTATTCTGTTGCGTTCTCTAAGTTATATCATGAATGCAACAAATTAAAAAATATTTTGCAGATGATGTCTTGTTCTAAAACCCATGGAGACTTGCTTTGAAATTATGGGAATGTATTGAGAACTGTGTACATAATATGTGTGCAAATGTTGCAGAAAATGGTTTGCTCTAGGATAGATGAAATGCAGTTTTCAGGTTTGGCAAATGACATTGAAATATCTAGGATATTAATGATAGAAAGTGCAAATAACTGAATATGTTGGTTTCGGCTGAGGTAGAGTTATTTTTCTCCACAGTAGCTGGTTCTATTTTGGGTTTGTGCTAAGAACAGTGCTGATAATACAGAGATGTTTTTGTTATTACTGAGCAGTGCTTTACACAGTGTCAAGGCCTTTTCTGCTCCCCACCCCACCTTTGAGTGTGCTGGGGGTGCACAAGGAGTTGGGAGGGAGCACAGACAGGACAACTGACCCCAGTGACCCAATGGACATCCCAGACCATAAAGTGTCATTCTCAGCATATAAATTTGGGGGAAGACAAGGAAGGAGGGGTCTGAGCACTGCTCAGCAATAACTGAAGTACCTCTGCAATAGCAACCCTGTTTTCTGCACAAATCCAAAATGCTGTGCTGAAAGTAGCTCCATGCTAGCTACTGTGAAGAAAATTAACTCTACCCCAGCAAAACCAGCGCACAAAATTAATGCCATTGTTGCACCAAGCACTGAGAACTGGTTAAATGAAGGTATTTCCTCTCAGACTCTTTGAGAAAAGAAAGATGGAAATTATTATTTCTACCAAGATTAAGTAAGGATCAAGGGGATTACAACCTGTGTAGTAATTTCAGAAAATTGGGTACACTCTTAAAAATGAGAAGCACCTTCTTACCCTTGCCCTGATAGTATTTGGCTTCTAAAGCTGTAATGGTATCATATTTGCAATAAACCAGGCCATACAATGCCCACTTTCTATCACAAATGTAATGCCATTGTGCTCTAGTTTCATTACTTATGATACTGGACTTTGAATTTTAATTAATCTGCAGTATTCATCAGACCTCTCAGATAAAGGCCAGATTAGTGTATCAATATCAGTTTAAGCTTCATCCCGTATGGAAAAGGTTTGAAGCTAAAATTTGAAGGAAAAGGTTCAGAAAAGTCTGGCTGCCTCACATGTATATATACACCTCCAAAAATATCTGTTAGTAACTGAGGCCTGGATTCCACCTATCTTGAGCTGCCAAGAAGTCTAGCATGTTCTTAAATAAGGCGATATGTTTAGATATATCACATCAGAATGAAGTCCCAAAATATTTATGTCACTGAAATACCCAAATCCTCTTCCTGAAAATGATACTATTTATACAGACTGCCAGCTATGCAGTGTTAGCTTCCACTGACACACCAAAGTTCACACAGACAACTAGTATAAAATTATAAAAATATACTTACATGGACACAGAACTAATTTTATGTATTACAAAATTATATATATATATATGGATTATTTTTACACACACGTGCACACATGCACCAGTATACAGAGACACACATAAAGTTATAAGTTGTAATAAGAATTGTGGGGAAACACTTTGCTCACTGAGAATGAAAAGGAGCAACATAGGAGATAGAGCATTATTTGACCATCGTGTATATCTCATTCTATTTTAACAGAAATAATCTTTTAATGCCTTGGCCACTTCAAGGGCCTTAAGAAGTAGAAGTTGAACCAACTGACTGATGTTGAAGGTGTAGGGAAAGAAATATCAGGTAGGCTTGTGTTCAAGCTGTATCTTCCAAAGTTCAGTTCTGATACCACTGTGATTCTAATACACGTAGTTGACCTTAATAAATGGTGTCTCTATATAGCATAGAGCAGGCAGTTTACCAAATTTTTGGTGGTTGTGAGATGTGAAAAAGAATACTGAATGAACAGCACTCGCAAAGGAGTCTTAGTCCCCTTGAATTTCTTAAATGGATTTTGTAGTTGGAGACTTAGACAAACTGCTGGAGTTAAATCCGTATATTTTTTTCTGTATCCTTTTTGCCTCTTCTTCACTTTGCGCATTTTCCTCTCTGACTTTATTTGCCCTGCTTTTTTTGGTTTAGTGTGTGCTGTATTAGTGCAGAGGAGCTACTGTGTTCTGTGGTCAATATACAGGCATCCAATCACGGAGAGAATGTTTTCATCTGTTCTCATGTTTAATGCTTCTTTTCTTGAGTTGACGCAATTTGTTTGGTTTGATTAAAAAAGCAAAGATGAAAACAGAGGAAAGCTAAAAATATTTAATAAATAATAAGGGGGTACATTGACAACCCTTTGACACTCAGAGAAGGAAATACATAAAGAATATTAAATGAAAATACAACCCTAGCAGGACGTGAACACAATGGTATTTGAAATATGCCACAAACACTTTATCCATTACACTTAGAAAAAAAAGGGTTTGGTTAACACCCAAAGCATGCTAAAAGTATTTTTTTGGGTGACAGATTCACAAAGTGCTCTGTTAATTGAATAGGAATTGAATCTTATTCCCACAAAGTTTTCAAGTAGTTTTCCTGTCATAGTAGAGTAGTCTTTTTTAGGAAAAAATGCTAACAAAGCAGAGCACTTGCTGGTGAGTGCTAACTCAGTTGAAGAATTAGAGGAGTCTGATGTGTCAGAATTTTTAAAAATATGAGTTTCCTGATACCCCATGTGTGTAAGTCTTATTCTCTCTCAAATGTAAATACTTCCTTGTTATATATTAAGAGCTTAATCAGTTGTCCTTGTGGAGATAGAATTCCTATTTGCGGACTCAGTGGCTCTTAGATAAGATGGGTGCAGTATATTCCTCAAGTTTACATGAAGTAGGCAGCAACAATCCAAAGACAAGTCATTGTATCCTTATATTGTTAACCAGAATTTGATTAGAAGGATATGTTTTGAATTCTGAATTTAACCATCTCCTCTGTAGGCAAAAACCTGTTCTAATTTCCTAATTAAATGTGTTCATAACCACTCTTTATCTCATTATTCCAGAGTATTTGTTGCATTTTGTCCACACTGATTATTCTTTTCTCTGGTGTTTATCCTTCTAATGTAGAGAGCCATCTTTTTCACTCCTCACATTCATTTTGCAAAGATAAACAGGCCAAATCCTTATAGTGTTCACTGTAGTACTTGTTTCTCTAACCTCCAAATCATCTCAGCACCCTTCCAGTTTAAGTTAATATTTTTTAAAAAGAAAGATGTCCAGCTAGATAAGTTCTCAGTGACATCTGCTAATACAGCAGTAATTTTCCTTATTCCCACAGGAGTGCAGACTCCATCTGATATAACCTAGGATCGTTTCTGTGCTTTCCATGAAGGCATTGCAGCAGAAAGCAAATAATGCATAAAACTAACCAACAGTTCAAGACTCCCTTGTTCTTTTTGTTCCTTGTTAGCATTTCCCTACCAATGAGCTCCCAGATCGTGGCAGAAATACTTGTTATGCCCTGACTATGGGTCTTTCCACCTTTTCCTATGTAAATTCTAATTGTTTTCTAGAGCGTAATTTTTTCCTGTGCAAGTTTCCAGTCATCCAAACATAAAATTTTAAATAGTATTCTACAGTTAGAAAATGTCACTGTGTTGTGGTCATTAATGATGACTGTTGATTGAGAAACTCCACTACAATGGCAACAGTTCTTTTCACAACAACTCACTATTTTATTTTCAGTCAGGTTTTTACCTATCTTCAATTCTTGTAGTCCCAGTCTTCATTTAAACTGATGATTTCTCATAGGGTGAACACAGAAAAATTTGTTGGAAACAAGTTGGTCCATATCTTTTTAGTCTTAAAAATCAGTTATCTTATTGAAGAAGGGATCGGGCACGATTTACCTTTAGTAAATTCATGCAGGATTTTTATATCATTTTTTATTTAGCTTCAGGTATTAATTTTTAAGGTTACAAGGCCATTAATACTATTGAGTTGTTGATTTTTCTTGCCTATATTTAGATGTTTTATATTTGCTATTATGCAGCTGTATGGAACAGTCCCATTTTGATTTATTAAGCAGCCTCTTCAGTCTTTGCCTTAGATTTCACAACATCCTTTAAAATATACACATTATGCAATTGCCATTGTCCCGCCCTGCTGGGTATCCAGGAATGCCTTTTCTTTCTGTTGATAAAGTGAATATTAATGCAAAATTCCTCCTACAAGATCTTATCCTCTGGCTACAGATTGTTCTGTCAGCTACATTCCTTTATTCCTATTCCTTTTTTCTCTTTGAGTCCATCCACTGGTTGTCTCCACTCTAGATCCACTGTTTCAAATGGAGAGGGTTTTGTGAATTCTTCCCATTCAATTTTTTATTTTAGCAAAGGAATATGGTAAATATGTATTGGAGCTCTCTCATTTTGGACCTTTAAAACACCTTGATTTCTGTATGGTTGGCATTATTGTTTATCTAGAGGATTATCTGGTCTTCATCCCAGTGTGGTCCATGGAGATCATACAGCTTGGATCCCGTGCTCCTTGCTCTCAGTATTTTGTCTAAAATCAAGGTCACACTAACCTGCCTTAGGATTCACTACTTTATTTTTTGCATTAAATTTATGACCGATGTTGCATTGTTGTAGGTTTCAGAGGTGAGGGATTTTTTTTTGTGTTTTCTTTTTTTTTTTTTTAAGGAGTTAAATGGGACCAGAAAAGAAAGGATTCTGAGGCTCTCTTTACTATTTGGATACTAGTTTTTGGAGTGCTGATACGCAAAAATTTACTTAGTAGATTGTAGATATGCAAGAGAAATCATGATAATGACTTTGGGAGCTTTCTGTATTCTATTTGAACAGACTTTCAATTAAATATTGTTATGAAAACATTTCCTTCTCATTTGTCAGTTAGTAACTTTCAGTCTCTCTCATGCCATCTGCTGTCTGCTGAGATCTTTAGTTCCCAGTTTCCATTTCAGGTCTTCTCTTCTCAATGTATTTGCTTTTAAGCTTCTTTACCCGCTTCAAGATCAAGAAATGATCCAGTATCCCAAATTACAGTGTTATGGTAACTGCTGCTTGCCCTTTCACATGCTCTCAATCTTCCATGAATACAATTGCTCACTGGTTTTGTCTCATTGGACTGCTGGACAAACAGGAATTCAGACCTTTCCAGAAACATGCAGAGTTTGTTCCATTGTATATAATCTGTTCTTGGAGATGGGTGTTGTAACAGATACTGCATGGAAAACACAAGATTCAGTACCATGGCTCTTGTGGATATACTTCAGCTATGCATACCCCAACCACCTGCTGCATGTTGTTTTGCTGTCTCTGTACATTACTGGGAACAGAACTGGAATAAAACCTTGGTTTTATGGCCAATGGGGCCTTCTCTTATTCAGGTATGTGGAACCCCACGGGCACAGTAATAGTGCCCATTACTAGACCCTTACTAGAACAGAAGTAGGCCCATGGCATTCAGCTTTCCTGTGTGCTGTGCTTCTCTCTGAGGAGTTAATTTAATAATAGTGGGACATTCACAGACAATTAGCGCAATGGAAAAACTGACCACAGTGTGGAAACTCTGATGCACTGGACTTCTTGCTTCCCACAGTTAAAAATATTCTTTTCGTTTTATTTTTCCTCCTGCAGTGCAACATCCTGTCTTTGACATGATCATAGATCAAAGGTATTTTCTCCCCTGACTGGAGATGCAATTTACTCATGTACTGTTTCAAACCTTACTGAGCTCAGTTGTACCGTGGTAGTCATCTCTGTGCTCTAAATCTGGGCTGTGCTCCTACATTTGGCTTCCAAGTCTTACCTAGTTTCTGTGTCTGACTGTGCAGGTTCAAAGGTCCCCACTCTGCTGGGAAAATAAAGAAATCTGCCTGCCATGGCAAGAAAAACAGTTGTTGAACAGATTTCTGTGGTGGCCATCTCAGGTATGTAGCCTTTAGAAGTTAACAGCAGGAGCGTTCAAGATCTCAGCCTTAATGCCATTAGAAATCAGCTTCATAAAACTGTCAAACACCTTGTAGCTCTTTGGTGGCAGGATGTTTAAAAGTTTCTCATTAAACAGGAGTCAAACTTCTAATTTAATTCGTGGATAAATAAAAGATATGTTATATAAAATAATAAACTTGATGCCTTTAACAAGGCTTTCAATTTTCATGTGACAGATAGAAACTGATAGATGAAATTGAATCTTGAAAAAGGTTCAAAAAATAAATGATGAATATACTTCTAATGATACTAAGTGATTAGAAAGACATAAACAAATGGTGAACAGGGAGAACAGAAGGGGAGAAGTACTAAGGAAAGAAAGTCAGAGAAGAGAATAACTCAAGAGGTAGTTAATTATAAGTAGGATGCCAAAGGATGTCTGAAAAGAGGATGAGAGTTTAATTATGGTTGAATAAAACTAGGCTGCTTCTAAGAGCTATGAACGAAATTAGAGGTCATAAAGGGAATGTGTCATGATCTGTTCACAGAGATATATGTAAATTTGAATTTTATTGGTCAGAGAAAAGAGTAAAACAGTTTCATTACATCAGGAAAAATTTGCATTATTTGGGAAAATTTTCCAATATCTTGGACTAAGTGGTCTGCAGAATGTATGGACTGTAAGAAAGAAGAAAATTGTAGAGAACCTGTAGGACCAATAAAATCATAGCCAATAATAGCATAGAATTGTTTTTGCATTTTATATCCTTCAACTTTTGTTCATGAAATTAATGCTAGAAAACAAGTTATAGGGTTTTTAAAAGATAAAGGATTATTGCATTGAAATTGGTTGAGAAAATTTAAATTGAAACAATAAAGAAGATTCACAAATATGCTCCGTTATGGCAGAAGGAGGAGTTATGAAGCCTGGACAGTGATAATCTATAGTGCACTTTGATCTTACTGTGGGTGTACCAAAATAGCACTGCTTTCGTACAAAATCAAGGTTTGCCAGTCTGTGAGACTTTTATAAATGGAGCATCCTTAGAATACTGAGCAAGGCAATACCTTTGTAAGTACATGAATAACAAACACATGGAGCTCTATTTTTTAAGATTCTGCCTGGTGTCAAATAACCTTTTTTAGTCCATGCGACAAATAACTTGATTTCTGTACATGGTCAGAAATCCCTGTTGCCTTTGCTTATGGTGTTTTGTGTGTGAAAAGATTAAGGGTGAAAGTTAATTTAAGCACATGAATTGTGTGGTATGTTCAGAAGATCATCAAGTTCTGTTCACTCATTAAACAGTTTAGAAGAAAATGTCCTTGGATTGAAGTGTGCTCCTGTGAGATCAAAACAAGTGCTGTTTTTCATCTTATCTTTTAAAATTAAATCCTCATAATTCAAGTGGATTGAGATAGATGCATCTTGTGCTACTCTGTTGCTAAAAACACAAAGGTAGGTGGAGGTAATTCTAATGTCAATTCGATGGGTTGCCTACCTCCCTTCAGCTCTCAGTTTCAAGCCAGCTCCCATTAGTATTCAATAAATACACTCACATGCAGGGAGATGAGAGTTGTGACATCCAGTGCTTCCAAGCTGCAAAGTCAGATGCTGGAATGGAATTCAAGAGCCTCTTAAGGTCCTTAATTTGCTTCGATAGGAAATGAGGGCTGTCACATCCCTTGGGTTTATAACACAGCACGTGTGGGAGTTGTTGAAGACAGCTGGTAGAAAACACTAGAGAAGGAGCTACAGATGAGATTTTCTCCTGTGTTAGGTCTCTCTCTGAAACAGCTGTTCAGAAACAGAAACTGTTCCCAAGGCTCACACACCTGAGCCGGATAGGTGGCTACAGAAAATTGGATCACATTTCCCTTTAAAACAGATACTGGATGTGAATTTATGTTCACCCTATTCAGAAAATGTTCTGTGTTTAGCACATTTCAAAGTATCTGTGTAATACATAGCCATATTCATATTGTATCTTAGTTTCCTGCAATTGGGGTAACTTTTATTTTAGATTAGGAGGATGAAGCAAATAAATGTTCAGCAAAAGAGATGCATTTCCAGCTCTCCACAGTGTAACTGACAAAGTATAATAACAGCCAACGAAGAATCCAGCATCTAGAATATAGTAATAATTGCCTAATTGCATATTCAACAGGTGTAAATTAAATAAGTATATAAATGAAGCCTGAAACAAACAACAACTCTATAGGGAACACAATTATTATAACAGATGATAGACATAGAGAAGAGTTGTTCACAGCACGACCACAAGAAAACCTTCTACAGGAAAAATGTGTTTTATAGTTCTCTCCTAAGGTAGGCAAAAAGGTTTGGGCGTAGCTACCTCCCCAGTTTCAGAAAAATGCTTTGAAGAGCTGCTTGTAAAGTTGAAATGATATTGAACAGCTATCTATCAAGGAGTGCTGAGCTTCATTAAATATTTCTTATGGCAGTAAACTGGGTAAAAAATTAAAGCAAGAATGAGCACCTTAACAGTTGGTTAAATGGGCTGGTTGTCTGCTGATTAGTAATTTAAAATGTTTAATCAAAGCAATAAAAAAAAAATCAAAGAAAGGCTATGAGGAGAAAGACTAATTTTTACAGTGGCACAGTATTATAACAGACATTTCAGTAAAGGACCCAACAGGATGTGGGAACCAATGGCAAAGAGGCAGAAATAGGTGCACATAGAGCTCCAAAGACTGTATTCAGCAGATATTTGTTTTTCACATGGGCACAGCTCAGAAGAATGACTGGGAGGTAAGGGCCTTTCATGGGAAAGCCTATTTTCATAACTGCACTCACAGGGTGCAGTAACCAGAGTTGTTGTGACCTCCTTCAATTTGTTTCCATACTTCTTTCATTACATCCATTTCTTTGGTAGCTCAGTGTCTTCTTCATGTGTTCATAGTTGTTCATTCCTTCCATTTTCCTTGTGTTACAGCACAAGTATTTCTAAGAATAAAGAGTTTTAAGTGTAAAAGCTCTGTCTCACCTCTTCCAAGGAACTCTGTGTGTCCCAGCTGGTTTTAACATGACCAGTGAATATATTTTGCAACATATATTATCATCCCACTTCCCTTTTATCCAGTTTATAGCCATTTTGCTTTTAGTAAGGAGGGTCAGAATTTGAAATATTGTACAGTGTAAAATTTTATTGCTGGGTACTTCCATTCTAGCAGTTGTTTCTACACAGGCAGATTGTATTAAAGATTGGAACTTCTGCTTCACTGGACTTGGCATATTTAGGAAGATGGTAATACTTTCTGAGTTCAGACTTCTTTTTTTTGTGTATTGAAAGTAGAAACTCATTTATAGGCACATGTTGATAATCTTGAGAAATCCTGTATGCCATTTGCTAATAATGTCTCCATTTAACAGACATTGAGCAGGTTTTTGGTTAATGTTTCATTCAAAGTGATAAGTAGCATCAAGAAGGGTGTTCATTTCACAGCTTGAAAATAATTTTTTCCAGTTCCTGAACCAATCCTATATTTTGCTTAAACATCCACAGTGGAAAGAGGGATACAACCCACATGATTAGTAAATTTGTCACATGATATAGTTGGAATAGTTGGTAATTTTATCTGGCTGCTTCAAATAAATTGTTACATCTCTAACTATATTTCTTTAAAATGCTGTTATTAAAAATGTACATTAATTCAGGGAAAGGTTCATTCTACCATAAAAGGCTAAGACATAGTATTGGAAAAGTCCATGTTCTGTGGAAAAGCTACGGATATATGCAAAATCAAAACCATGTACTGTCTTAATTGGGCTTCCACAAAGACCACTTATCTGTACTTTAACATTACATTCTGTGAGAAGCTAATACATTTTTCAAAACCTTCTAAGGCTTCATTTTTATTCATGTGATCAAGTCTATAGATTAAATTACAGAGAGTGAACAGTCTGCCATGAAAGGCCAACTGATCTCAGTGCTTCATAGTTTCCTTTAGACAGAAACAGAGAAAAGCTTTGATTTTATCAGTCACTAGGGAACTGTAGGAGAACAGGGCAGGTTGATGTTACTCTAACTCATTCAGTAGTTCATACATGACACACAGGGGTATTATCTTACTAGGGAGATTGTCTCTGAACCTTTGGGAAAAACTAAAGAGTGAGAAGGGGTATCACTCATAGCAAAATGAAAAAATACCTTGAAGTTTTTGCCTGTTTTAGCAGTTTTATTTGTATAGCCAGAGATGAACAAGACATTAGTTATGCTCTGTTCTCTCAGCTGCGTTTGAAGCAGAGTTCCTCTCATAATTTATTTTCACATGTAAGCAGAACTCTGCTTCTTCCAAGTTCTTGCTTTCTACTGTAAATTTGTGACACAGTGTTTGAGAAGGTAAGACCAAAGGACTTTGAGGGCAAGGCGACAAGAGGGCACACAGCACAATTCCAAAGACACAAGCTACTAGCTTTATGGAAAATTCCTCTAAGTTCCTATGGAGCAAGATGCTGTGCAGGTCACCTTTTACTGCCTTAAAAAAAAAAAAAAATCCCACAGAATCCCAGGCTGAAAGAGACCTCCAAGATCACTGAGTCCAACCCATGGATATTTACATGGACATCTAGGAAAATTCCTCCCCCATGAACAGATAAGAGTTTGTGAAAAAAGTTAAAGAAAATCTGTGCGAATGTATTCCTTGTTCCCTGTTTCTGCTGAGATGATTTAACTGGCAGAAGGACTTGCTCTACAAGATCCTCTGCTAGGGTTAAACTTTTTCAAAATTCTGAATTTACCATGTCACCTATACACAATAATTTTTTAAATGTATATAAACAGGTTATTCCACAGAATATACATAATCTTCAAAAAGATGGCTAAAAATTCAACATTGACATCCTTCTTCCCTTGTCTGAAATATGGTTCATCATCTCTATATTTTTCTCCAGTGTATGATATCCTGGCAAACTTTTAGATGCTCCAAAATAATAAAGATAATCTGTCTGTATTTTTCTTGTTTAAGATCCCAGTTCTGAGATTACTCATGTTCTATTTCTGGAAAATTAGCATGATAGCAGCCTGTTATAATTTGTTCAAAGAAGGAGAAATGTCAATCAAATATATTTTACATTATGCTTTTTTCTGGCTTTCAGAGAACAGAATTATAACCAACAGCAGTATAACCAATTCTACAGACTTTTTTTCTCACTCAGCTCTGAATAGTATGTACCAAAATCAGTAAATCATTATCTCTCTGGAAAACAAATAGGAAAGACTCAGGACTGATGGATTTAGAGTATCTCTGAAGGCATTGTTTTCAAGTGGTGAAACAACTAAGAGTTTGCACAACTACTGCTTGTATTGTACCTTTTTTTCTAAGGAGTGTGATTTTAAAATCTACTGATGTGATGTTTTTTTCATTGAGCTTTGAATGCCCATGGACTGTGTTAGCCTTTTGCTCTGCTGTGTGCTGTTAGATACAGAGGTGACCTGGGACTCAAATTCTTTGTCATGAGCAGAACCTTAGATCTCATCAGCAAAACATACTTGGGGAAAATACATAGAGGTGTAGAATGCTGCAAAATACTTGTAACCCACTAAATAAAATTAAGAGACCATTTTCTTGGCTGTGATCCACATCTCAGAAATGTTTTTCTGATCACAATTAAAAAAAAATCTGTTACTTACTGATATTCAGTTAATAAATTTTAAAAAGGTCTATTGAAGAATGATTGGCGTTCTTTAAAAAGCAAGATAATTAGCAGGCTTTTATTTCTCAGCCAGCATTTGGAACCTTGCAAACACATGTTCTAGGATTAAAATATCAGCATCATTATAAAAGAACCATGTGGCATTTCTGGTAAATTCATTGCAGCTCCCTTTTTTCTGTTGTAATTTTCTGGTTTTTCATAGCTGATAGGTATGAATCATTTATCTCTAAAACAACTTTGAAAATTAGCTTTATTTTTGTAATATTTTACTTCACGCAGAAAATGTAGCTAATAATCTCATACACCATCTTTTAAGACTCTCTAAGTCAAAATCTTTATTGAAAATTCAAACTATCCATTTTTACCTGGAAGGTTTTCTCTGCAAATATAGTGAAGTACAGCACTGAATTGACACATATTTATATGGAAATAGAACTGAAAATGCCTGGTGAGTCCTTTCTACTCACAGATACTGGTTTTGCAAAGCCATGCATCTTAAACTGTGCATACTAATAGGAGATACTCTTGGAACCAAGCTTGCATCTGCCTTCACATTTTGGAATATAAAGGTCTAACTTGATTACAGCTGTTAAAGGCAAGCTGTGTAGGGCAAGCATAGTGTAGCAAATCACCAGGAATTTCTAGCAAGTGTTGAGTTTGCTAGTAAAGCATTTTCTGTAGCATATATTTTTCTTTTACAGCAAAAATAGTAATACAAGGCATTTTAGTGAACTCGTCACATGAAAAACCAAAGTTTTTCTCCACAGGAGCTGGGTGCACAGTTTCCAATAAAATTTGATAGGTTTTTGGTGTCTTATTTCCTTAGAAAAGGCCAATGTGGATAAATCCTACAAATCATTTGTGGGACATGCCCTCTGACAAGACAGAGTCTTTGAAATGCTTTTTGCCTCTGCTGTGGAGGTCTCCATGCATAACCAGCAGTGGACCTGATTCGGGTTCTTTGTGGTACACAGCATGAAAAAATGTAAGGAAACAATGCATTCTGAGTGCAATACCTCAGGACATTCCTGGTTTCTCTGAAATGCTGCAATACCTCAAGTTTGTCTCAGCACACGTAGATAAAATTACATTGTATGACAGTACTGTGCTGAGCGTGGTTCCCTTAAGTGAGCTGATTAAAAGGTTTCTGTTTTCAGGAACTATTAATGCCTTGAAATTTGTCTCCATATCCTTGGCTGTATTTCAGCTATGCTGTGTGCTGGTTGATACTGCCAAGGAGTTAAGCAGAAATCTTATTTCTGTGGTGCAGTAGCAAGATGCTTGCAGTACTTTAAATTGCTTTAGATGAAAGAGGTGATTCACACCTGGAGCATCATCAAAGATGATTTCAGCACATTTTATTTCTTGTCCCTGGCAGCATAACTATTTCTGTTATTCAAGGGAAAATAAGCACTGAATTAATGAAGTCCTGGAATTTTTAAACTACAAACTGTCTCTGCCTGGCTTCCTTTTAACCAGCAGAAATGTCAGATCAGGCCAGCAAAATCCATTCGGAATTTATAAGTTTTCTTATCCTAGCAATGTAAATATGAAATGTTTGCTATAAATCTCTTATTTATTTCGCTAGTCTCACATTCATTTTAACTGAGGTGAAAAACCTGAGTATTTTAGTTTGTGGCTCGATGTCTCCTTGATTCAGAAAAAGTTATTTGGTGGGCATAGTGGGGTTTTTATTTAAGATGAGTGGCAAGGGCCTAAATGTCTACCAATTTCACATTGGAATAAGAAGTGGTTTTTCTGCTTTTAACAGAAAAAATATAAAAAAAGATTTTCTTTCCTGAAAACTGAAAAATTAGGATATTGTTCAAATTTGCTGGAAATTTGTATATCGTGAATATTATGCAAATTATGAACTGTAATTTTATGGAGAAATTGAGATATAATATCTCTCTCCTGTAGATATTAAAGTATCAATATATAATCCTGGAATTCTGACCCACTGGTTTTTCCATTGTATAATATTGTCTCAAAAAACTTTCCAATTGAGATTTTTTTTCCTCTTTATGTTTGCAGAGGTCTGAAATTTAAGTACTGTAATATGAGGTCTCTACAGATTAATGTAACTTTACTGGGTACAGAGTCAATGATTTATTTTAATTTAGAATCCAAATTTCCATTATATGAATTTCTTTGATAAACCAAAAGGATTAAGTCCTTTGTCACTGAAAGACATGGACTATTTTACCACATCAGCATACCTGAATTTCAGCTTATTAAGGGCAGAATTTATCCTCTTACGATGTGAGTCTATAATATATATGGGAAGAAAAATATTAAATTAGATATAAGTAGAAAGAGAAAGACTGATTTAGAGATGTGTTTTGTGGCTGAAGAAGTTTCATCTCTAAAATAGAATGTTGATGACATTGTTGCAAATACAGTATCATGAAAATGTAAAAATAATCTAAGCCCCAAACAAACAAAATGCTGACATATACTGTGCTAAAGTGCCTCAAATGTCAATATCATATCTTGGACAATTCTTGCAAAATTTGAGAGCATTTGATTTTTTTTCTTTCCATGAGCTGATAAGAGCTGAAAAAGTAAATTAATATCTTTTTTAAATTCAAGCAATAGCAGTATTACTTTATGAGACAGCTTTTAAGGAAAGAATTACAATACAGGAGAAGGAAGAGCTATAGTTAAGAGAAGTTAATTGTCATGAAAAATGTGCTAAACTATTGACCAGCTGCTCTCATATGTAATGTTTTTGTTTTCCAGAGACAGATGTTTTAAATCATTTATTACCTGTTTGAAGAAGTTAATGAACAGTATGAAAAGGGGACACTTTTATTTTTTCCTTTTTTTTCCTTCTGTAATGATGTTTACTGTCTGGCACAATGATTATTCAATTTTCAGAGATGTTCACCACCTTCTGCTGCTGATTAAATTCCTGTTTGGTTTCCCTGCCAAATCTGCTGGATTAAATTAACAAACTCTGTTTGCTTTAGTGGGAATGACCTGCACTGACCTTCAGCTTGTACAAAATAATAATCTTTTCAGTGATTTATTGATTCAGTGCTCTTTATCTTCTTTTAAAGTCATGTGCAATGGAAATGTTTGCTTTTACCTTGACTCAATTTGCAGACATGCTCTGCTTATTTCATTATGCTAGAGATTTTGGCCCTTTATATGTAATAGTTTTGTTCTCTTTGCTATTATTAACACTTTGTTTTCTTCAGAAGATTCATTGGAGCTTGATTACTCTAAGGAAAAAACTTCATATGATCCTTCTATCTATAATAGGTCCCAGTCTTGAAAATTATCCACATCTAAGGACCAGTTTAAGAAGAGTAAACCCTTTCTCTTTCTTCTTAAGTAAATTCAATATTAGTTTAATTACTCCCTTAATTCATTTGTTTTGTAGTTGCCAAACAGGTAGTGAGGGAACTGTAGAGTAATTATGTTAGGAGCAAATGTGAAAAGGATATAAATTAAAGTGAGTGTAAGAATATTGAGTATTTAATCATACTTCCATTGCTATTCCAGTTGATTTAATAATCACTAAGTGGAGAAACCACTTTTGAAGTCCAAAGAAATATAAGCACAAACTCTCCTTTCCTTTCTGCAGGATGGATTTCTACTGAGTGGTTTTGCAGTCCTTGCATTACATGTGGGCTCTGAATGGTGCCTTGACTCATGAAATCTGATGGTCATTGTTAAGGTGTAATACTTGTGATCTGGTGTGGAAAATAGTTCTCTAAGGGCACAGACAAATTCAGCTGGCATTCGAGGAATAAAGACAGGTTGTTGAAAACAAAGAATGTGTCCAAGTTGAAGTAGAAACATTGCTAGACCTTTAGCTCCAGTTTGGACAACTTTCCCCTTAGAGTTTATTGTTTAACACTCACTGCCTATTGTAGTGTCTGAAAAGGCACCATATTTCTAGAAATGACTGGTATGGGCAGGTGTGAAAACTGCCCATTAGGAAAGGGATCTACATTCCTTTTCTGAGATGTTGAGATACTTTTCCAGCTGGTACCATACCAATTTCATAGTTTACATTGAAACTGATGAGCTCAAGTAATATACCCTGTACATTTTCAGCTACCTCAATACAGATTATTTTGTCATTCATGAAAATGGAATCCTTGTCCATATTTTACAGCCTTTGAGGCAGTGTGGTTATGGTTGGTTTAACAGCCAAAGATTTAGAATCCTAGAAAGAATTTTTCTGTGTCAGTTGGGGTAATTTGTGAAGTCTTCAGATCAGGACTGCAGAACTGGAGTCATAGATATGCTCACGGGGTAGACAGAACCCCAGGCCCAGGTTTTCCATGATGCAGATGACATCTATGAAAAGTTATTAAGATGAATGGATTACCATTGTTGTGATCATATTACATGTCAGAGATAAATATTGTGTGGGATTTCTCCCCTTATGTGTATGTGGGAAATCTTATGCAATGACAGTACTATTAAAAGAAGATATTTCCCTTAAATGAAGGGCTAAACACCCTTCTGAAAAGTTCTTTGCTAACCAGTATTTTTATGGTTTTTATATCATAGTTCATCCTCTTGGCTATATTTGAGTTTAATATGAGCATTCCAGTTGTGCTTCTGCAAGATGTGACATTTCATCTTTTGACAATGCCTGGCTTTTTTTGACTTCAGGTAGACCCACTGTGTTATTGCTTGTGCTTCCTGATCTCCAGTACCAGACCAAAATATTTATGCAGTGATGATAAGGTTTCTCCAGGCAATCCTGCATAGCTTTATGAAAACAAGGAGTTTTACTATTTGACTACACTTCTTTTGGCAATATCTCTGAATTTATTTTATAACTTTCTTAGGAACAACACTCAGAGTTGTGTTAAAGCTCAAACTTTCACTTGAAGCAAATCAAATGGGGGAAAAGCTGCCCTTAAAGGGAAAAATGCCTTTGTCAAACAATGTGTGAGAAGACATATATGTAATGACAGCCTGTTATGAAATGATTTAATTATAAACTGTGGACTGGGAAGTGTGCATATGGTGCAGCCTTGTGCACGTGGAAGGCAGAGGATATAAACTTCAAGCCTACAAACCACTACTGGAAGTGCAAGAAAGACAATACATTGGAGTCTTGCTGCTCAGGTGAGTTGAGAGCTGTCAGCTGAGTAGCAGTGTGGTAGCCTGACACTTCAGCTGAATGCTTCAGTGCTCTCTGCTGAGGACTTTCAAACTTTGTGATCCATTACTCCAGCCCTTTGAGGTGCTGCTGGTAGACGTTCAGAAGGTCATTCTCATGATGACCTGTTCTCCATCACATAGGCAGTGTCTTATCCATGACACTCTGGAATTCACAGAATTACAAAATTACAGCTTTTGAAGCCAAGAATCTAGGCTTTTCAAATACCTCTGGTGGGTCACAAATTGGCAAATGGAAATTTTGTTTAAGGAATCAGAAGCTATGGATGCAGGAAAACTGAGTGTCTGCAGAAGAACTAAGCATTGCTTCATTATTTTCCTATTTATTTTCATCTTTCTCTTCTGTTGAGTTTGACAAGGTGAAGATATTTTTATTTTATAGCATTGGTTGTCACTTCAGTTTTGAAAATACAGTTAGTACTGAAGTCTTTGTAGATCTCAAAGCCCTTCGCCCTTCAGGTGAATGTTGTTTTCCCCATTAGACAGGTGGGAAAACTTTTAAAAAAAAGACTCCCTTTACGCATGGCTTTGGAATTGATATTTTTCCTTTGTTGTCAGAAGGATATTTTTAAAAATCTGCTTTGTTGACACCACTGCAATATTAAACTGTTTCTAAGCTATTTCAGTAAATCGGTTCTTTGGTTTATCCCAGTTGCAGAGCTTCAGCAAATCCTTTTTATGTGAAATGTAATGGAAAAATGGTTGCAATACATTTCAAGCAAAAGACAAGATGAGCACTTACAGACATCTTCTTAAGTGACCAATTGATTTGTTGATGACACTGATGAAGGGCAGTGTCCCTTAGTAAAGAGAGATGAGGTAACCACATAATACCCTGATACTGGTGTTTTTGTGTTTTTGTTGTCTGTGCACACCGATAAAAACCAGAACAGCCATCTGAACCATACTTTAGTGCCTGTATTGATTGCTGGTTCTCAAATACAGTCCCATTATGAATTGGCCATTTATCACTTCAGAGGAAATGAACGTCCACAGATTTTGAGCTACAACTTCTGTAACAAAGATAAAAAATCAACATGTAAGATGAAAGCAAAAATAAGAACTATATTCTTCTAGCCTTTTGTGTGTGAAAGAATCGGGATAGTGTAAACAGGTCATGGTGTTTACTGCATACATGTTTGTTGAGACACACTGGCTGCATTCGAACAAGTTCCCCTGCAAAGCCATTTGGTTGTCTTACTCTGCTACACCCAGGAGGATAATAGCTGTCAGTGCACTCTCTAGGACACATTCCTGTGTACTATAGCAGTAATAAAAGTCAATGCTGTGCTCAAATAAAATTTCAGTGAGGCCAAAAGGCAGTAGCTTTGGTCCGACCTTCCAATTCCATTTAAAAATTGTGGTTTGCCTTCATTCTGTAGCCTTCTACATTCTGCTTTTCTTGTTTTCTCTAAGTTTTTTTGTAAAATGCTTAGGTTTGCTTTGAGAGCACATAAATTTTACAACCATATTTTGCTGATGATAACTTTTACTTTGAAGAGGGTCTCACTTTCCTGCTGTGCATTTGGCAGCTGAAATAGGCTAGTATTATTTGCTTTACACAAGAAAATAAAGCATAGAAATTTTCTAAATTGATTGTCTGAGATTTAAATACATATTGAGTTTTCTAGTTAAATGTCCTATTTTCAACAGCTATACTCTATTGGTTGCTTTGAGTTTTGAAGAACAACCTAAGTAAGCACTGCTTGTGAAAACCAGTCCTGCCTGGCTTCTAAATTAATTCTTGAAATCTTGCTAAATGGTTTGATTTCTGGGTGTCTTGCTCTTGTAAACATTTCTGCTAACTTTGGTGGGAGCAGCTAGCTGGTTTGGCACTGTCACTTTAAACTCCATTCTTAATGTCATTTGGCATTCCCTGTATGTCTTCCTTGTAAGTGTTTATATATTTTGATCGCAATTATCCAGTTGCTGGTTTAATATCTTTGTGCACTCTACAGACAAGAGACATTGGATAATTATTTTGGATTATGAACCATGTATCAGACTATCCAACTGGCCAAGCAAAGATCTTATTCTATATGAAAGCTTCTGAAATTACTGTGCAGGCCCTTTAAAATGTAAAAATACTTTCAAATTGTAAAATAGGTCTATGAAGGTATCTGGTCCTTGTTCCATTAGCCAGTCAAAAAGATAACTTACCATAGTTACATATCTCTGACCTCCTGTATTGACTATGGGGGAAAACATGTTCCCCCAGGGAGAGTATCAGGCCCTGGGTGAAGTGTTTTGGGATGTCTCAGTGAGATGGGATGGACTGGGGCAATGCATCTTGATGTAGACTGGGTAACCCTTGTGACTTTGGTCTGGAAGAAATCCTGCTGCATTAGATGTGAAGAAATAAGTAACCTGAGAAAGCTGTTAATAATAGCTATTCTCTTGAGTATGTTTTTCCGTATTAATTTTTTGTTACTGGCAGAAATCAATTCTTTCCTTATTTAAAAATATCATTGCTGTCTCTAAAAAAATAAAAGTCATGACACAATGATGAAATAGACATCCTTTCACCTGAGAGAAAATCACACATTCAGTGGGTAGGGGCTGTTCCACATTATGTTAGTGATGAATTGCAGTTTCCTGTATGAAAGATTCATTGACTTCAACTCTGTGTCTCCCTATCAGCAGGCAGAAGATAGGCTATCTCTGTCAGAAGTGTGTGATATAAGTGACAGGATGCCAAATACATGGTCTTGGGAAGAATTTGCTTTCTCTTGCTGTGAATCATGGATGCCTGAACTGCATTTTTTCTACAAACTGCAAGTGACTGTAAGGACATCCACACTCTGTACAGGTAGGCATACAAAACAGGTAGCTAAACAGGGACCCAGAACTTCTCAGGTGTGATTTTTCAATGAATCACAAGACTCTCCTCTCATTGCATGACTCTGGGAGAAGCTGCTTCTTGAGACTCACCCTGAGCTTCAGGTTTGCTCTCACTCCAAGAGAATGGCAAACTAGAAATCAGTCAAACTATGCTTAACTAGGTCATGGAGAGAAGTCACAAAGGATGGACTTGACTTTTGCAGTTGAAAGTAGGTGGGGAAAGCCTCTTTTATAATGTGTGCTTCACTGTTAAGGTGATGTGGAACTGCTGTGTCTAGATATGCAACAGAATCTTTAAAAGCACTAATGAATCTGATGTTTTCATCTGAACTACTTATTGCCCTTAGTTTGGTGTCAAACAATGCTGTTGCTTCCATGTGAATGCTCTTTCAAACTTAGCTTCCTTGTCCTCTCTACAAACTGCACTCTTGACCAGATCAGTTTTGGAGAGCGTGTTGAATACTGAAATTCAGCTTTGTTTGAAATGTAGCTTCATTAACCCAATTGCAAAAGGAAACTTCTCACTTTTTTTTGCAGTCATATAATAATTAACATGAGGATGATAATCACAGAGGATAAATAATTTTATCTGTATTTCATAGAAAGAAGTTAAATGAAACTCTGTATTTTTATGATTTTTTTTCCTACCAATGTTACAGTAACTTCTGGTTTCTTAACATGTTAACTTTGCTTTGCACCTGTCTCAGAGAATTAAATAAAAATAAACCCCAGATGAATAGGCCAGCTAAAGATACCCATGTATATTTCTCAATGACAAGATGAAAATGTTAATCTGATGTTAGGTTTTTGAGGAAAGGAAAGTGTAGTTAATGAAAAAGATGCATGTTTAAAATATTTTTAATATCTGTAGGTTAGAAATTTTGTTTAGAACAGCCTTGAAACGCCTCTAAATAACTCCAAAGAACTGACTGATGAGGTATGGGACAAAGCACATGATTGTGGAACTACAAACGGGTCTAAAAACTCTATTTAGCTTTTTCTAATCCAAGCAATGATATGAAAGCAGTTTGGCCTCTGAGTGAGTTACTGACAGTTTGTAATTTTTCTTTGTTTCCTGAAGCAAAGCAAAGGCACATTTCAGTGCTGCAGTGACTCATACAGATGTCAAGGTGACTGGCACCTTGGATGAGCACAGGGAATGCTAGGCAGCTAAGAAGAAGATGCACCATATAAAGTTAGTAAGCTAAAGTTAAATGCTCTAATTAAAAAAGAACTTCAGATTATGACCAGCAGCTGCCCAAGCAAATGCTTCCCTTAAATTAGGTAGAAATAATGCTGACCTGCATCTTTGAGGAGCTTACAGCTTGTTAGCCAAATGTCCTCTTTGTTGAAATTTGGCATACATATGTTACACTGTTAACACATGTCTTCTTATATGCACCTAAACCAAATTTGTTCTTGTATGTGGTATAATAATGATTTATCTGGAAGTCAAAGGGAAAATTAGCTTTTTTTTCTTTATACCTTGACTAATATAAGACTTCATTTTGACAATGTAACAGCACAAACATTCTTTAAAACAAAGGAAGAAACATATTCTTGAGTTCGCACAGTAGCAAGAAGAAATAACTGCATTTTTATAGTTCATCTTACATGGAAGATGCTCTCAGGAGAAAATTAGAGATAAAATTTATCTTTGGAGGTGAAAGGAAGGGGGAAAAAAACAGATCACAGCTTTTAATTCTTATTTCTGTCACTAGGATTGTCTGTTGTGTGTTAATCACTGGAATTCCTCTTCCTCCTCTGCCTTTGGGGCTCTTGTGGAGAAGGCAATGGGAGCTATCCATGAGGCATGCTGCATGTCCACCAGCTGCTCAGTGATCTTTGAGAAAATAGGAAAACAAACAAAAAACCCTGTGTTTTTAGAAAGCATTTTCTAAATGCTTTCTAAAAGTAATCTTTGAACAGAATGGATGACAGTTTTGTGGCAAAGTTGGGTAGATTAGAACATAAAATTCCAGTTGCTTGTGTGACAATGGTACTGTCTCAAGTCTGATAAGCAAGGTAGACCTGAAGATTATTCTGAAGCCGCCTCCTGTGGCTGTCCATCTCACAGTTAAACTCTCTCTACCTCCTGTCCCACCTGATTAGACTGATCTTACTGCTGCTTTTCTACAAGCTTGATGCTTTTTGTAATGTTACAAATTGTTTTGGTGGTCATAAGTTGTGGTTTCTGTCAGCAGTGATCTCTCTATGCTCTGCTCTTGCTTCATAATCCTTCTAAATCACTTTCTCTCTCTGTCAAGCACTAGCTTAAATAGTAGACTGCATGTTGACTTGGACAGAGGACCTACTTTGGGTGTCAAAGATGTCAATTTTGGTGGCATTAAGTGGGCAGTGTTGTAGCAGGATGATATATGTCTGAGTATAGTTGAGAACTACCCTTAAGCTTGACCCCAAATACCATCATGAGCAGATCCTGGGTCTCCTTTTAAAAAGATTTCTTTTTGTTTCTTCCAGCACAACCCTGTGGCTAGCACAGGTCTTTCCCATGAGAACTTTCTCCTGTGTTTTATAAACAAAGATAAAGTTTGGATGTTATTCTCGAGATTTGGGCAGTTCAGGCCTGGCCAATCAGGCCTAGGGGGAGGTTTCTGACTGACCAATCTGGGTGACCTCTGAAAAGTCTATATAGGTTGGAATCAAAATAATAAAGCTTTCTTTTCTATGCCACGCTGAGAATCCGGGTCGTCTTCTCTGCTAGCGGCTAAACAGCGACATCACCCAAGTCCTTGTGCTTTCCCTGTGGAAGATGTGTGCTGGAAGCATCTTCTCTCTGACTTGCACAGTTAATACCATGAACGTTGAATACTGTGAGAAGCAATGAAAGCAAAAGATTGGGCCAACAGGAAGGGCAGGGAGTTTAGGTTAAAAGTTCAGTGGAGATGCGAATGTAAAACTTTTTTCCTGCTTGTCTCTGACCTTTCTTGGCTTCTGTTAAAGGAGGGCATTAATCACATTGAAGAAAGGAAATGTGGGTTTGCATCTTTGTGCTGGCTGAATTAAAAGGCTTCTGTCTAGTTGTCGAAACAAGCTTTTGGTGACTTCTCACTCTCTCCAGTCCTCAGCTTTTGTTTTTGGAACTACTTTTCCTAGAGTGAGTTGCTATCATAGTGAAGAATCTTCTTATGTGTGGATAATTACCCAGTATCTAATTGACATCCACAGATTGTAGATGTGTGCTATGTTACAAGATTAATCTTTTTCTTAAATGTTTCTTAACTTTAAAGATCTTCCTACTTACAGCAAAATGTTAGGGGCTAAATCCTCAGGTACAGTAAAGCAAAGTCTTTCTATTATGCCCATGAAAACTATTTTGATTTACAGATATTGAAGATCTCACCCAAGACATTGATTTAATATTTTGTTTCCTAATGGGAATGGAGTCTGAATAGCTCCTACATTCTGTTTGCTTTCTCTGTTCCTTCTCCTTCTGCATATAAAAACCAATTTAATTATTTTAATAACAAATCCTAGTGCAGTTTTTTTACACTACAAAATAAAATCCCTTCAGATTTTTTATGGAAGCTCACTCATTCATTTATGCAAAATTTCTACATTATTCACTTTTGTCTCATTTTTCATGGTGTTCAAATTAAATATTTTATTCATAGGTTGCAGTTGTGCCCACCATGCATATTACTTCATCATGAAGGAATAAGATTGATGTGCTGTCTTCTAATCACCTATCTATACAAGCCATCTTTGTCAATACTGGTTCATTTTTCTTTTTCTTTGCCAAGAGGCAAGTGCAGGAAATCAAATAAACTTGTATAATACTGCTTCAAAATTAGGTTTATAACATGAAATCTGAAAAGTTCTAGAAAAATAATGGGAGACAGCTGGACAAAGTCCAGGCCACTCTTGGAAGGCTTCGCACTATAGTCAGTTGGGTTTTTGTCAATGTTCCCTGTAGGATTGGATGGGTAAATATTATCAACATTAAAATATGTTGAGCTTGAAGAAGAGTCTGCAAGTGTGTTGTGGCACTGGGAAATAAGCATTGTAAAACTGCCTCTCTTTCTATTTTAGTGGAGAGATCTTTGTTTTAATATTTCTTTTTAGTTATTTGAAGACTGTTTCTTAATAGATCCTACCACACATATATATATATAATATCTCACTTATATACATATATGATATATATATATCTCACTTTTATATTATATGATCAAATTTTACCCCATTTTCTCCATCTCAGAGTACTAAAAGTATACTTCCTGATCTTTTTATTAGCTTTGTGGAGCAATGAGTTTTTTCATTTTGTACATCAGTTAGCACAGGGGCTCATGCTGCCTCATGAACACAGAACAAATTAGGTTTTCTTCTCCATGTTTCTTGTTACAATGCAGTCATGTTGTATTTCAGTGTGTTCAATAAAGGCCCTCCCCTGCTCTGAGAAAATATTAATGTTAAGGCTTTTCCAACAGTCCCAGTTCTTCACTTCTGACTGTTTGACAGTACCTGAGGGGCAGTGTAAGGCATGGAGTCTTACTTCTTATTTAACTTCTATAAGGCCACATATATATGTGTGTGTAGGTGCAGGGTTGAAAGAAATGCTGAAAGTCACAGAGCACTATGTAACTTCAGAGCTTAAATACAGTGTTAGATCCATTATGGCTTTCCTTGAACGTAAAGTTAGGGTGTGAGTATTGGGATTCAAAATATGGCTGTGCTGGAGTCTATCAATCTTAGCAGAGTCGTCTGCAAAACACTCAGTTTGAAAAGTTCTTTTAGGATGAGTATTTGTGTGCTTAGAAAGGGACATATGTAAAAATAATTGGCTAAAACAGGTCTTAATTTAAGCCCCAACATGACTTGTTCTAACAGTTCCTAAGAAAAACTTCAAACTAGAATTCAATTATTAACAAAAGATTAAAGAGTTTTGTAAGAAAATAATCTTTTAAAAGATTTTAATGGTCCTAAAATGCCTGCAAAAAAACCCCCCAAAAAACAAAACAACAAAACAAAACCAAACCAGGAAGTAAGCTACAAAGATAACAATAACTGCATGACTCTGACTTAGCTGTTGTCATTCTTCATTATATCATGACCATTTATAACCTGGTGGGCTTTCCACCTCAAAGCACGATGAGATAATGACATTTAGCTACTCAGCAAAGCAGAAGAACATATGTCATGGTTTTATAAGAAATGATTGAATTCTATACAGGCAGCGGTGGCCATATGTTCTCTTTGCTTGTTACATGCTACCTGTAAAGCATATTTGTCTCCTGCTAAACTGTGTGAGCAGTCACTTTTGGATTTTTTTTAAATTGAATTTTCACTTTCCACCCCCCAGCATTTGTTTCAGTCAGGGCAGAACCAAATTCTGTTGAAATGAATAGGAATATTCCCCAACATTCTATGGCTTTAGGTTTATAAAATTTTAATCAACTGGCTAAGAGTGCTGATATTTTTTTTAAGAACTTCTTTCCCAACATTCCCCATGTTTTGTTTCAAAATCTAACCATACGCATTATATCCTGGCTCCTGGTCCTCAGATAAAGCATGCTAAACAAACTACACCCCTTCTACATGTACAAAATCACAAGGAAAGTATTTGGATTTTTGCCATTGAGCTGTTCCACCTCGTGAAATTGCACCTTCTGTTTAATAGGTCCTAATATCTAACTTCAAATGTGTGCTTGAACATGGGTGCTGTTGGAGAATTATTACATTTTCAGCTCTTGAAAGAGACACAGAATTAGATTTCAGCTATTTTAAGTAGTCCTCTGAACCAAAAAATTTGATTATCCACAAAATGAAACTTTTATTAACTCCTTGATTTTCACAGTATAAGAAAGCATTTCTACTATTTTGTCCAACAAAACTTACTTTTCATAATGTTCAGCATCTGTCGCCTTCATTCATATTTGTACCTAAAAGCGTTATTTTGTAAGAGGTTGGAAACCAATAGAAAAGAAGCAAATTCCTCTTTATCACTGAAGTAGGCACAGTAGGGGCACAGTCACCTCAAATATGACTTCTCTCTTTTATGTGACACTTTGGGAATTAATTCTCAAGTTTTGTGCTAATAAATAAAACTTATATTTGTGATAAATGGCTAAGCCAAAACATTCTTTTATCTAGTGATAATGATTACTATAATGAGGCAGATCGTATAAAGGGTTAAAAATCTGAAATGGCTTCTTATAGAAACATTATGTGACATGAAATAACATTGAGGTTATTAACAGCCCAAGCTGTCTCAAAGCTCCTGCTTGTTTTCCTTTTCCAGACTTTTTATGTTTACAGTGGATATGTAGTGGTGGCAACATTTCAGTGTTCAGTACAGGGCAGTGTTCTAAAAATTTATGAATTTAGGAATGTGTTGTGTGAGCCTTGCCATTTTAGATGCAGGGTGGGTTGTAAAAGAGGAGCACTGTCAGATGGGTCAAAAAGTTAGGTCACCATCAGCTTATTGCATGGATTAGATCCCACATGAAAGTGGAACTGCAAGCCAGACATTGTGTTTGTTTGCTTTCCAGGGGTCCATGAATATTCAGTGCATGTTGGACATGTTCTGAGTACTTGCTTAACTCTTTGAATAAGCCATAAGAGCTTCAGTTCAGTTTTACCACCTTCAGTACAATTTTCAGAGCACAAAGGTAGAAGGCATATCATAATGAATGTAAAATTAACTTAAACAAAGATCTCTTAGGTTCAAGTCTGAACCTGGCTGACTGAAAGCACATTTTCTTGAATATCAGAGAACATCTGGAGTTTTGAATAAGTCAATAATAAAAAAAAACCAGAATGTCAGCAATGAAAAAGTAAATACATATTCAAACTAAGTTATTTTTAAACTTTTATTGCCTGTATCAGAGAAAATATTGCCTTTATATGATTTTTTACAGTGAGATATATTTTGTTAAATAAGCTTTTTCATTTACTTCCATATAATTACCTCAATTATCTTTGAAGTAAGTGAAAAAGTGCCTTTAATTCTTCTTTATTGTGTTTTCACTGATTTACCACAAAACCAGAAAAACTATTGTATAATGCTGGTTTTCAGGCTATGGCATCTGCTATTCCATGTGTTTTATGTCATTGAGAAATGGTAAAGATTCTGTGTGCTAGTCTGAATAGAAGCTCTTCAAAGGAATAACCTGTCACATGCTAGTCACTGGTGCTGACAAAACTATTATCTAGAGACAATGCAAGATGAGTACATTGGAAACTTCCTGGAGTAGAGAAAATATTAGTGAATTTTTTCATCTATAAATGCAATGCATGCTGCCCCGAGGTGGCGAGGAGTGGATAAACTGGTAAATATAAGCAGGGGACAAATGTGAGCATTTCAACACCAGTAAGTTGGATTTTTAAAATTTATTTATTCCCCACCCCCGACACTGTTAATGTAATAGATATACTATAGATATACTCACTAAAGTAGTCTGGGTTATTTCTTAAGAAAGGGAATTGTGTGGCAAAAGAAAGTGCTTCAGAGTCTTCTAGCTCTGTTAAATTGAATATATTAGGCTAATCCTTTGCTTTGTGTTTTAAAGGAGGATATAAAGGAATGTGAAGAAACACCAAGAGAAGAACCACTTAATTTTGTCACAGGTGGCTTCAGTTTATTTAGCATTTGGAAGACTGATGCATGTCTCCTCAAAGCTGGAGCACAAGCTTTTTCTGACCTAGGCCAGTCTGTGGGTGACCCTTCATGGTCAACACTGCCATCTTCCCCTGCTGCTGCAGCTGGGGCAGCCTGGGGGCAGAGAAAGACCCTGAGGAAACCACTTGACAAGTGGAAAACTGGGGAAGAGATGAAAAAAAGCAAAACATACAACAGCAAGTCTTGGTTTCTTACCAGGAAGTGAGCAGATGAATGAAGTATATCACCAAGTCTTTAATACAGCTCATAGCAGGAATGTAATTCCTATTTGTGATAGTTTCAAGCTTTAACATATATATTTGTCCCTTCACATCCTTCTGGATAATAATGTTTTCAAAGGTACTAGAACTCTGGTTAAAAGGATGTATTTTCCATCCTCATTTTCATTCCTTTCCTTCTGCCCTCTTTTTAAATTACTAGGTATAGTATGTTGTGATCAGATGTAATTTTTCTGTTGTTTATCTGCAATTTTTGTAAGGTTTCTACAAAAATGAAACCTTATGTAACAGTCTGAATGGTAGATATGTAATTTGTAACTTCAGTTCTATCAACTCCATTTTTTTACAGGAATATCAGGCTCTAGTGGAAAAATGCAGGAAAGAGCTATATTAAGAAATAATTCAGAAAAAAAATCAGAATAATGAAATAATTTGGTAAAATCTGTTGAGTATTTATAAATAGAAGAAATAAAGATATCAGAATATTAATTGCAAATGCTCTAATTGAAGGAAAATATAACAAAAAAAACCCAACCAAACAACAAAAAACCAAAAACCAAAAAACACCATCCCAAGCACCAAAATGGGAAGGAAAGTTTCAAGCAGCTGCTTTTGAAATGACTGAGCATTGGAGATTGTTGCATTGGAATGAGGAGGTTTGTAAAGGGAACAAGGCTGCTTGGTAGGTTATCACTATTGTTCCAGGAATTAGATAATCAATGCATTCAATTTTAGTTTTCTAATAATTTATTTCCTTGCATTTTAAAGTCTCAGAAATATTAAAAAACTGAGAGCATTTACCACTGACTATATTGTATACCCTGAAAAGCTGATGCTGAAATATGTCATATTTTTATATCATGTGCTCTTCCATTTGGCTGACTCCTTTCTGGATTCTCCCTTGCTGGATATTTCTCTTTCTGCAACAAAAACCAGAGACACTGTGCACACAGAGTGTTTCAGTGAATATGCTAAATCATTGTATTGACATGCTGTTAGTTCCACTCCCCAGACCTTGCTTTTGGTCATGTAGAATGCTATCAGTTTGAGAAATGCTTGTTAAGTCTAACAAAACACTCAGGACACCTTACACACTGGGGACTGTGTGATGGAATACAGGGAAAATTCAGTCTGCTGGGAGCTCAGGAGAGACTCTCCATCCCAATCTTTACTCTTTGTTGCGTACCAAAAGATCACAGTGAAAGATGCTGCAGCCTTATTGTGAACCTCTGCATCCTAAGAAAGGTATGGGAAAAAACAGACTTGCTCAAGCCCCAATCTCCTATGTGGCAATTCAAGCTTTTCTGTCTCAACTTTAACATATCTTGCCTCAAATATATATTTCTATGGATGATTGCATATAAAAAAATTCTGATTTCCTAGAAAATGTTATTGTTCCAGTTCTTTGCTAGGCAAAACTGCTGTGGTCTTCCTTAATCTCCCTTCATAGATCGTGTTCTGTACAGTTCTTTCCAACCCACCTGAACATGGTTTCATCTAGAAGTCAGTTCTCTGGTTTGTACACTAGAACATTTAAATTTATTTTAGATATTAGGAAAGCCTTAATAAAGTCCAAATATGTCACAGCTGGGACTTTTCCCTTATTCAGTTAGGCCAGTAATCACAGAAAGAAATAAATTACATTGACTTGACATGACTTGTTCCTTATAAGTCCATGTTTTCTATTTTTTATTACCATCCTACTGTTTTGTGCCTTAGAAATGAATTTAAAAAAATTGCTTCAGAATTTTTCAAAGACGAACAGTTCAAGGACTGGTTTGTACCCTCCCAAACAGAGATATTTTTCCCTTTTTAAAGCATGACATTGTGATTGCCCTGTGTTTCTCTTCAGGGAATTCTACTTTTCTTCATCAACTCTCCAAGGTAAGTGCTATGATTCAGAGATTACTGGGGTCGCTTTGTTACGGATACTTAATTGAAACTCATTGAACTAAGCCAAATTGAAAATCTCTATCTTTTTCAATGTCCTCACCCATATTCAGGAAGACAGGCCTATCTCCTTTAAAAATGTAATTTAATTAAGTATTGGATCATAGTTAACATCTATTTGAAAATTGAAAGAATGCATTGGATGTGATGGCCTTCCTTGAGTCATTCATTATTTCATCTCCTTAATACTTCCTTTCACTTCTTTAATGTGTCATGTATTTGTAGAATCTTTTCTTGTTGCTTGTTATGTCCCCTGTTAATTGCAACTCAGCCTTAGCCTTGCTGAATTTCACGTATCTGAACAATTCTTTTGCATCCTTAAGATATATGCCCTTGTTTTCATTCTGTGTGCAGGTCCTTTTTCCATTTTCAGACCACTAAACAGCTACTAATGCAGTCAAAATATCTGCTAATAGAATCCTTATCTTTGAGGTAGTTTCTTTTCTATCATTGGCATAATGTCTTTCACTTTTTAAAATAACCCCAAATTATCCATGCAAAAGACCTGATAATAAATTCTTTCCACTGACATCTGCTTCCTCAAAGTGCTGTCAATATTTTGTAACCCTTTTTTTCTCACTGATCAAACATTGTCTCTATAACCCAAAGTATTTTCTGCCTCTGGCAGAACAGTTTTTAAAATAGCTATTGTCCTAATAACTTCCCTTCCAAAGAAGATTGTCTCCAGTACATGCAGCAAATATTTTGGGCCCCACAATATGATCGTTCCAAAATGCATAAAAGAAAGTCATGTCCCCAGTCACCAACAGTCTCTGCCTCCCTTGGGTTGTCTCTAAATAACTGTATCCAACAGCCTCATTTATTTAACAGTGGAGATATTGCCTTAAAATCTTTCTATCCCAACCAGAACCATTGAAACTGTCATTCATTGTATATGATTTTCCCAAAGTTCAGAAAGTGCTCTTGATAAATAACCCCTCTACCACTGCATCTCAGGTACTTCTCACCCCTCCCAAGGTGCTTCCCTGTATACTTAACTACATTCCACTAGGAAATTGTGACACCAATTATACAAATTAGTTAAGCCTTTGAGTTACTCCTGTTTGTTCCTCATGTCCTGGCCATGTACCTAGCAGCTATTTCAGATACTCAATTGCTTGTGATGTTATTGTTTTACTTGCCTCATAGTTTCTCATTTCTTCTTCTCACTTTCCAGATGCAGACTGGTTTCATCTAGGGAGGAAAAATGGCTAAAGACAGCTCTTCTCTTTTGCTCCTAAAATTTTGGAAGCCAGGCATGTATTATCAGTGAAATGCTGTCTTATTTGCACTGCAGATTGCATATCCAGTCTGTCTCCTGTCCTTTGTGTCACAAACAAACTACCTCTTTTCAGATTATCAGTGACTGCTCCAGGTGACAATGACATTGAGCAGGGATTAGTGGTAGAAAAGTAGGAACTGTGCCAATGGATTAAAGTGTATTTGCCAGCTTGCAGTCTGATGAAGTACAAACCACCAATCTGTTACATTTAGTATTCTTCCTTTGGAGTAGAGTAAGGAGTGTTACCTTAACCCTAGTAGTAGAGCTGAAGTGACCACATCTAAAAGAAGAAATGACAGCCTATTCTAAGTTGTGATTTTCTTTCTTATCTAAAATCAAAGCAGAAAAATCAGTTCTCTCCACATGCCTGCATTTGAGAAAGATTTGGGGTGGCTTTGAATCAGACCTTTTTCCTGATATGAAGGAAAAGGATAACATCAAGAGAAGTATTTGTAACGATCTAGGTGAAGATCACATTTCTGTCTTTAGAAGAAGAGATAGTCAGTGTCGGTAAACCAGAGTGGTGTCACTTTGCTGTTCAAATGAAGCTTGTTCAGTGACTCTCTAGAGAAATTGTATCTTTAGGTATTTCAGCAGCTTGAGTTACAGCTTCTCTTGGGAAACATGATACTGAAATTTAAAGCCCTTCATTCCAAGGTCAGTTGCTCAGATCTACCCCTGGGTGAAAGAGCAAAAAAAACCCTACCCCATCTGATGGCTTTTTGATGACACTTGTGAAGAAAGCCAATGGATTACAATCAAACAGAGAAGTGCCCACACTGCAAAACTACTGCCAGAGCCACTGATGACTCAGCAAAATGGCCAAGGACAATAGTTGTGGACAATAATTTACTTACTGCAAATTCCTCCTGGCAGCTGCTGAAGTCAGTGATGATGGACATATATGTGTCCTGTCACTGTACTGAGCTTTTGTGGTGAGCAGTGGTGGGCAGTGAAGGGCTTCAACCTGTAACTTCTCTAGGATAAAAGAATGCATATCAGGGAGCCATGTGTGCTCGAGGTCTCACCCAGAGTTAGTAATTTTTATCACAGATCTCTGAAACCCTACCATCCATTCTGAAGTGAAAGGTGAAAGTGTTTGACAGGCTGAAAGCAGTTCTGCAATCTGTTCTGGCAGAAGCCTTCTCCTGATGGGCTGTGCCACAATAATGTGTTTTCTTGTAGTGCCACCCAATGTGTTAAGAAGGAAAGTGGGATTCAGTGCAGTGTGCTTTGTCTGAGGATTCACCCTCAGAACTAGGTACAGAGCAGCACTCCAGGGGGTTCTAGCTTTGAGGGAGGAACAAAGCTAACAGGCTGTCCATGGATCATCCCCTGAATTCAGCGAACCACTCAAATGTACTCCTGTACTCTGCTTTGGGTTGCACTGTGGAGCAGCCCTAGAGCACAAGAGCTGGATTCCCTTTGTGTGGAACTTAACTGGAAGATGTACTCCAGGAGGTCACCAGTGGTGACCTGGCAGTTAGTCTGTGAGAGCAGAACACAGCAAGTTTGGTCCAGAAAAACCCCATGCAATATGAGCAGGGAGGATTGCAGGTCCTCATCAGCTATTTTACTTTACAGAGCCACTTCTGCTGGTCTGTTTTGCTTACTAATATAGCTGTAGTTTAGCTGGACTAAGGGATTTTGGCATCCTGTAGACATGTGATTTACATTTTGCACTTAAGATCAAAAATTGTGTGCAGTATGTGCTTAAAAATGAGAGAGAAAAATAAAATTTTGTTGCACTTAGTTCAGTGGTTTTGATTCCTCTGTCATCTATATCAAAGTAAAAGAAAAAATCCTAGTGGATTGAATACTTTGCACTTGTCAACAGTATGTCAGGATAAAATGTATCTTTAAGCATAAAGTATAGCCAGTCTCTTAAGCTGATACAGGGAGTTCTTGAAATGACCTTGGAGGCTGAGAATGAAGAACAGACACAGTCAAAAATGCTTTTTACATTCTGAAGTCAGTGGGCTGGATTTGACCATCAGTGTATCACAGAACATCACAAGCTTTCACACTGAATATAGTCATTTTAGGTGACTGTGGAAAGCATTTCTACAAATTTTTAAGATTGAAATGTTAGTGACTTTTTTTCATCTTGGCAAAAGCAGCTTTTTGTATTTCTCCACCCACCATATTTGCAAGTCTGCTTAATTGTAGGAGACCTGTTAAGTATGGAAATAATTCAAGGATAATATAAAAACCGAAAGAAAAAACACAGATCTTTTCCTTTTCTGTAATCCTGTGACAGTAATTTTTTATTTCATGTGTATAAAATAATGTCAGGAGCATACTAATCATCAGTTTGCTACAGCTGAAAACAGCACAGCTGGCAGAAGAGTATTTTAATGTATTTCTAGATTAAGGAAGGCAGTTTAAAGAAAACATCATGCAAAAATTCAATCTGCTGTGGGTTTAAAATAAAGTCCTCATCTGTGCCATGGTAGAGTGAATAGCTACCTTATGTTTTATCATATTGCAGTGGATTATCTTTGTAATGAACCTTGTGTCCCCCTAAAGCATTCTTCAGATATTTTGTGCTTACTTTGGCCTATAATAATGCAGTGAGTGAGTGCAAGAGTGGATTTTCCTTTACTAAGGCTCTATCAGGACACTTTCCTTAACAAATTAAACTCTAACTGAAAGCAATCTATACAGGCAAGGCAAAACAAAATGCTGTATATTAATTTCAATGAGCTATTTTTTTCTCATCAAATTGGATTATTTGCAAAATTAGTAAGGATTTTGGAAAGGGAGGAAAATAGAATTTTGGTTCTTTCTTATATTTGTTTTAATACCACTTTTTCTCTTCCAATCCTTAAATAATAACTCCATATAGTACACTTTAGCTGGAATAATACAGTTGGAGCCTAAGAAGCTACAAACTGACATTCAAGACTTCATCTATGGCCAGAGATTCCTCTACTTTGAAGAAGCCCAGATTGAGGAAAAACTAGATCTTAATTACTCCTGAGAATTAGCTGGAATACGGTGGTATTAAACATGGGCAAGAAATGGCTTTTAAACTGTAGAACATGAAAACATGTAAAGAAGGTGTAGAGAACATATATTTTCAGTCATTTGTACCTATTGTCTGATATTTGGAACAGACAAGACATTTGTTCACACCTTGTTTCATAGGGTCCAAGCTTGAAGTCCAAGCTTGCAGTTTGGAGCAGGAGGAGGAGTCTCAGACCCCTTTGCACTCCTTTGGGTTAATATGGAGTTAGTATTGACTTTCTGCACACTCTTCCATCAATTGCACTGGTTGTCCATGCACCTTTAGGTAAGTGTGACTTCTTTAAAGAGATTATCCCACAGGCTAATAGATCACACAAACAGGAGTCTGATTTTCTTCAAGGGTTTCAGTCTCTTAATTGCAGTCCATCGTGACTCATTTTACTGTACTAACTAGTGTCTGTGTCTGAGGTACTTGAAATAACTAAATATAACAGCAGAAAGACATCACTATGGCTCTGACTAACCTTTTCACACGATTTTTTCCTTGTATGCCTCTCTGGGAGAAAGGACACAGCAGAGGGCATTCACCTTTCCCTTGGCAGCAATGAACTTCTATAGCCCAAACAGCTGGTCATTTTTTGTGCTCTCTTGCACCAGCTGATCTATTTAAACCCTGTTACCTATTTCCCTGTTTTCTTTTTTTCCCATTTTGATAAGAAGATGGCATATTCTCTCTCCCTTGGTGGTGGCAGCTTTCCCTGCCTTCCTCCCATCCTTACAGAGCCTTTACGTGGACTCGTTTCAGTTGTGGCTCTGCTGAATGATTTATGTGGAGCTTTCCTCCTGCATCAGTCTCAGTCTCATCCCTTTCTTTGGTAAAAAAAGTCTGGCATTTGCTCTCGTCAGTCCAAAAGGAATATTATCAATCTCAGTCAAGGACAGTATTTGGGGCTAATCCTTCAAACTGTATACTTAAAATCTCCTTCTGATAACCTTATCCTACAATTGAATATGTTTTTTTAAACCAAGTACATCTAGTTTTCAAGACTGGGTGTGTCTTGTGATATCATGGGTTTGGATGATATCACAAGATACTTTTTACTGACTTTTTATCTCATTTTGTGCCTTCTCTGTTTGAAGATAATATTTTAAAGTTGAAGAACCTAATATTCACCAAAGTGTTACCATTAGAATAAGTAAAACTGCTCATGGTTACTTCAGAGTGATCTGATACATTTTTAGCTTAGTCTCTCACCTTTTCTCCACTCCAATCATGACATAAGGTTAGCAGCTGAATGCCCAAGCATTCTTAATTTAAATTCTATATATAAAGAATATATAGGAAGGGGAAGAGATTTGCTCATTAGTCAAATCTGCAGATAACAGGCAGTTATTTAGAATAGTCAAATTCATGGTTATAAAACATGTTGTGAAGTGTGTGCAAGGTCAAGGAATGCTGAATTCCATACACTGCAGGGAAATAGGACAACAGTGCAGTGGCCCGCAGTAAGGGATCAGAGACCTGCTGGATCTGACCAGTGCAGCCACACTGACCCCTTCATTGTGGTGGACAGGTCTGTACTGCCTTTGGCACAGCTGCTGGGACGTGTTTCTGAAATCTTAGTGAGACACCTAAAGCTCATCCTCACTGTGCCTAACCACTCTTCTTGTGAGAGGAATCTGCATAACAGGTATACACAGAGGTATCTGCATAACTTTGGGAATAGTCTAAAGAGAAATGGTGCTTGCAGTGCCTCTGCTGATGAAAGCAGACAAGAAAGCAGGGTGGATAAAGAAGAAAATAGAAATTAATATGTACTATTATTCTCACATGAACTACTGCACAGGGGTCTATTATGCTATGTAAGGAAGAATATTGTTAAATTAAAGGGCAATAAGAAAAAGGTCATAGTTGGATTAGGTGTTTGAAAATCTCTCTAATTATGATTCTTAACGGATGGAGAATGTCTATTTTAGGCAGACCTGTGCAGGGTTAAGGAGACAAAATGAAAAAACTAACAATTTAGAGATGACAGATAATGAAATTCTGCTCTCCTCAGCTCAAAAAAAAAGAGAATAAAGAAGTATATTTCTGAAATATGACAAATTTAAAACTTGCAAAGGAAATACTTTTTCAGACTTAGTGGAATTAAGCTATGAGACTTCTGAAGATATTCCTATAAGATATTTATAGTTTCTTTTAAAACAATTTTGTTGCAATGGAAAGGAGGTATGTAGCTGTTTTGTTTATTATTATCTATAGAAATAAAGCAATGTAAAAGTAGGAAGATATCAGTTAAGAAAATATGTAAGGAGAAGAAAGAGATAGAAAAGATAAGAGTAGAAAGATATCACCACCTGTGGATTTAGCCACGAGACTTTATTGTTGCAATTTCAATGTCCATTGGTCAAAGTGGCGGCTGCAGTCTTGATCTGTCAGGGGTGGGGAAAGCCCACAAAACATAAATTTCAATGAGCTAATAAATATTCATGTTTACATGGGAATGCCCAGGTACCTCCCCTGGAAGGAGGGAATTTTCCACTGCTCCCACAGACTTAATGCCCTTCCCATCTCCAGTATTCTGATTTTCCTTTTGGATTAAAAAAAGTATTTTAACAGATACAGATATGAAAAATAGTCACAATAATGAGAGTAAATGCTAAAATAAGGTGCTAAAAGAAAGAGAGAGAATGTTGTGACACAGGATTTGACATACTTTTGAACAACCTAGACTTGGAAAATCTCTCCTTTGTTGCTGAGGAGTTGATGTCCTGCAGTGCCAGTCACCACCTGCAGATAAGGCAGTGGTCTATATGACAGGTCTGGGCCAGTATAAACATTCATAACAGTATCGCAGTACTAATTGAAAACCCAAAGTGGGTTAAAAGTCCTCTGAAAAATGTCTGTGAATTTTATTATTTAATTTGGGAGGGAATAAACTCAGTTTACTTGTATTTCATTCCAGCTGCAGCATCTGCTCCCAAAGAAGTGTGACTGAGTCCTTGACTGTGTCTCTCAGTAAAATTGGCACAATCTTTCTGAATGATACTGCAGAACTGGAGAGGGGAGGAGCTGGGCCTGATTTTTGGAGGTACTGAACAGACATATATCACTCTGACTTTAGCTGGAGCTGTGGGTATTCAAAGTTGGAATAGATTGGAATATTTCCCAAAAGTTTAATCAATCTTTATGGAATTACATTTTTATTGGTCATGAAATGCATTTTTTTACATTGATTATTTTTGTCCAAAAAGTGATTAAGTGATGCATGAAAGGCAGAGAAGTAACTAAATTAAATTCAAAAGGTTTAAGGAATAATAATTTGAATTATAAAGATCAATTACATTCTAAATGTAATTCAGCAGACTTAGAAATCCCTTACTACAGCTTTTACAAACTTTTACTACTTGTCTTCTTAATCCTCACATAGGAATGGGAATACTGTGCATATTAATACCCATGTAAAGTTTGGTCTAACTTAGAAGTAGCTAATTTCCATTATAGTCTACTGAGAATTCACTATTTGCTGAAGATTGCTTAAACTGAAGAAAAATGTAGCACAATAAACACATCAATAATCTGTAAGTGGGATTGCCAGGAAAGATTTAATGTAAATGTTAGGAAAAGACTTCCAGCGATGAAAAAATCTTGGTGTCTACAGCAGGCCTGAATTAAAAGGCTGCATAAAGGTTTTTTCTCTGCTAGCAGTGAATGTAATGATCAGTAGTTTTCAAATTACTGTCTGTAGACACCAAGGAATTTGCTAAATCTGTCCTGGTTGTCAGCAGAAAAAAATGTAATTAACAAGTTAGCCAGGGATCGGACCAGTGGCAGAGGAAGCACCTCCTGAGAAAGGCAATTATGCAAAGTGCACAGTGAGATGGAGTTTCTCAAATCAGCTAAGCCTCTGGGAAATTAAGTGGTGATGGCACTTCATGAAGTGGCCCTGTTTTGGCTGTTCTTTTCACATTTATAGCAGCTGAGAGCCCTTGTCCTAGAGCTTGGGAGCCCTGATGTCCTGCGTGGTGCTCAAGCCCAGCAGAGATGGCATTGCTCCTGGGGAGCTGGTTGGTGATAAAGCAGCCTGGTGCTGCTCAGGGGCAGCTCCAGGTACAGCTGTGATCCAGGAGTCTGGCCTGAAGCATGAGAGAGCAGATTCAGGATTGCTCAAACCTGACATGCCCCAAGTGTAAGAAAACAGATGGGTTGAAGACAGCCAAGAGAAGACAAGGAACCTATGAGACAATTCTGGTCACCTTGATAAACAGTTATCTCAGTGCACAGACTGCCTAAATACTTTCAGATTTAATTATTTGTGCTTTGAGTGCAGGTTTTACATAGAAAAAGCCCAATTGCTAAATAGCAATAGTGAACTATCACAGGCTTTTTCCTAATGGTTTTCCAACATAAAGTTTTGGCAGTGTTTATTTCTCTTGCACATAATGTGCTTAGATTTACTGACTAGTAAA